>NW_028270179.1:16182137-17393804 GCF_037043375.1 Chiloscyllium plagiosum | reverse complement strand
GAGCAAAAAAAGACTGGAGAGACTCCAATAGCCCCAGTCCACAATGTTTACGGAGATGGTAGTTTTGCTAGTCAGGGCTTGCGGTTGTACAATCTCTCTTCTCCAGTTTGAACACATTTCCTTGTTGGAGGCACAGGACAACTGGTATTCAACTTCTAATTTTTCCAAATTACCGTTTAAAAACTACAGTAAAAGCCCTCTTGGAGGAAATAAATCTAGCTTTCCTCACGGCCTTTGGAAATTATTGGAGACAACAAAACACCTTGTAGAGATCCAGTGTTAAGTGACAATACGCCCCCCTCTCCCACGATAGCTTTTCAGCCGCAAGTCAAATAGTCGCCTGTGACCTGTCAAAGCTCATTTTCAAGGATTTACTGGGTTTTGGTGAATCTACAAACAACCTTCTAACTGGAGTTCCCTTCAGTCTTCATGATTCAACATTGAGTTCCCTTATTGCACAGTACAAACGCCTGCTTCCTTTTGGATTATCAAAAAAATGTGTCTCTGTTAGATTTTAAATCAACAACTAATTCAATATCCAATGCCATTTGTGGAAGACATTTTGAAACATCTACCACCCAAACTTTGTGTGTAGAAGTAATTGCTAACATCATTTGAAAAGACCGCGGACATAATTTTCAGAGTGTGCCGGCTAATTCTTGAATAAAATAATTCATCTTCACCTCTCTCTCATTTTTCGAGTTATGTCTCAGAGATACACTTCAAATCTCACGATTCCCCTCTAAATTATGGACAAGAGTGGCCTCGTTGTATAATCTATCCTCAGAACTTCTACGTGTGACGTCCAGACATCATTGACGTAAAAGTAAATTGCACTTCTTCCAATGTCAACATATCCTTCCTTACATATGCATTTCTGATCTTAGAATCCAGACTGCGTGGAAACAGGCCCTGCGGCCTAGCAAGTCTCCACCAAACCTATTTCCACTCGTCTAGATTTGCCCCTGACTAGCGCACCTAACATGCACATCCCTGAACACTTTGCACAATTTGACATGGACAAATCCTTGGATTGTCCGATGTCGACAGAATTCCAGGAGGAAACCATTAGAGACACGGGTAGAATGTGCAAACTCCACTCAGAATATCGCCCGAAGCTGGAAGCAAACCCGGTCACGAGGCGCTGAGGCAGAAGTGCTAACCAATGAGCCACCGTGATCAGAGAACTTATCAGAGAACTCTAAGTGGATAAGAAAGAGCATTTTGGGTTTTGAGGAAGAAGACTGTCCCAGATGCCCATTCCAGTCTATGCATACTCGCCTTCCTTTCGCTCTATTATTTCAAATTTACAAGGTTACTTGGAAAGTAAAGTTGTAATTTTTACGGAATAACGAACACATAAATAAGGGAATTAGTGGGGTAAATATGCATGGAGTTTTCAGGGGCTTACTCGAGTAATTGGGTTGTCTTACTTGGGGATTTTAACTTGGTGAACTTGGGCTGTTACTGACAGACCATTTCCAAGCTTAGATGGTGTGAAAATTGTTAAGTCCGTTCGGGAAGGTTTCTTCAACCAGTACATCAAGTGTCCTACTCGGCAAGCGATAAATCTCGACCTACTCTTGGGAGAGAGTGCTAAACAGATGACGGAGATGACAGTGGCAGAGCAGTTTGAAACCACTGGCCATAGTTCTAATAACTGTAATATCGTTCTGGACAGGGAGTAAACTGGCCCCAAGGTTCAAGTCCTAAATTGGAGCAAAGTTAATTTTGATGGAAATAGACCAAATATTGTAGAGGTTGATTGGAACAGTTTGTTTGCAAGTAAAGGCCTTTGATAAGCTTCTACATGTGAGGCTGCTCTGGAAAGTAAGATTGCATCGATCCTGGGTGTTCCGGCAAAAGAAATGCACTTTATCTTAATGGTAGGAAGAAGTGTTTAATAGTGGAAGGATGCTTGTTGGACGGGAGGCCTGTGAATATGCTCATTTCAATTTGTTATTGATATTACAGGCGGAGGGTAAGATCGAAAAATAATGAACTGACCCCGCGGCATAAGCATTACTGGCAAGGACATTTAGTTACGCATTGTATTGTTTCTTGACCTTCATTTTTTGGGTTCTTTGAATTATTTGCTGAAGATACATATTGCCTAGTTCGAAACTGCAAAGGCCATTCTCATGAAAAGACAAAGAGAAAATGGTAAGGGGAAAGGAACTGTGTATTTTCATGTTTTCTACATGCATCAACTGAAGAAACGTTTGGAGAGTTGTAATGTTTTCGGTCCAACAACCCTCTCCCCAAGCTTTTTATTGACCTACGATCTAAATACGTCATTGTTGGCAGGCAATCAGATGCGTGATCAATAATTTCACACATAAATAAAATGTTGTCGTGATAAACAGTGAGGAGGATAATCGTAGCTTGCAGAAAGACGCAGATAGGATTATCAGAGGCAAATGGAATTCAACCTGGAGACATGTCAGGTGATGCCCTTTGTCTGGACAAAGGAGAATATAGCCTGCATGGTGAACAATCAAACTCTGACTAGCACCGAGGAACAGAGGGACCTGAAAGTGTTTGCCCACCAGGGAATCCCGACAGAGTGGAAACAGGCCATTCGGCCCAAAAAGCCCACACCAACCCTAAAAGAGCATCGCCCCATATCCACCCCTTATTCCTGTAATCCTTCATTTCTCTGGCGACCTCACACAAACTACACATCCTTGAACACCAAGGGCAATTCTTCATAATCCATACATCTTTTGACTGTGGACGGAAACAGGACCACCAGGCAGAAACCCACGCATAAACGGGGACAACGTGCAAACTACTGACAGACAGTCGCCTGAGGTTGAAGTCAAGCCCATGTCACTAATGATACTTGCAGCCGTGGTAACGACTGAGCCACTGTGCCACCTGTTCTATAGTATGTCAGGATGCCTGGATAAAATGATTAAGAACGCATATGGTGTACATGCATTTGTTAATCGAAACATTGGGTTTGCGTCCTGAAACTGCATTCAACTTTGGTTTGGCCACAACTAGAGCACAGCGTATGTTCCGGAATCCACATCACAGAGTGACGTAATTCCACTACCAAGGGTGAAATGATGTTTTGGAGGGTGAAGTGGGGACTTATCAGGAAAGGTTCAGTTATGTAGAAAGATTACACAAACTGGGGTTGCTTGCATGACAGGAGAGTAGAGGGAGAGGGGGTGTGATGGTGATATATAAAGTTATCAGCTGCATGTACAGGGTGGACAGGAAGAAATGTTGTTCCTTCAGGGTGGGAACTATGAACAGGTGGCATAGATTTGAAGTCGGCGTCAGGCGGTGTCGAGGAGATTTGGGGTTTTTTTCACACAGAGAGTAGTGACAATATGGAACTCACTATTGAAATGTTGCTCAAGGTGGAACCCTTCATAGCACTTTAGAAGAATTTAGATGAGCACATGTCATGGCGAGCCATGCGCGGTTAAATGCCGAGTGCGGCAAAATGAGATTCAAAATGTTCATTGGATGGTTTACCGGTGCTGAAAGGATTGGTGCATTGGCCTGCACCTGTCCTATAGATCTTTATACCTACTCACTTGACAGAGCTTAGCATATTTCACATTATCCCCAGCTGAGGCTCGTCCGTCACTCGCCACCCGATTGTTGAGAATAAAGCTGTGTAAACAGTGCTTACAATGAACACTGAACGTAGAATGTAGAACATTGCAGCACAATCCAGACCGTAAGGCACTCGATGTTGGTCCGACCTGTGAAAATAATCTGATGCCCACCTAACTTACACTATTCCATTATTATCCAAATGTACGTCAAGTGACCATTTAAATGTCCTTAATGATGGCGAGTCCATTATTGTTGCAGGCAGGCCGTTCCACGCGCCTACTACTCTCTGATTGAAGAAAATACCCGGAATAACTGTCCTAAATCTATCACCTCTCAATTGAAAAATTAGTCTCCTTATATTAGACTTCACCATTAGAGTAAAATGGCTCTCACGGTCCACTCTATCTCACATTCAGATTATCTTATACGTCTCGATTAAGTCACCTCCCAATCTTCTTCTCTCCAAGGAAAACACCCACAGTTCCCCCTGCCTTCCCTGGTAAGAAATTCCTTCCTTATCAGGCAGCATCCCAGGAAATCACTCTGAACTGTATTCCAAACCTTCCGCGTTTTTCTAATAACGCAGTGACCAGAACGGCACACAATACTCCAGGTGCGGCCTTACCATTGTCTTGTCCAGCTGAAACATGACCACGTGGCTCCTAAACTCAATCCCTCTACCAATAAACGCCAACACACCAGTTGCATTCTCAAAAAACCTACCAACCAGGGTGGCAACTTGCACGGATTTATGTATCAGAACACCTAGATCTCTCTGTTGACCGACACGGCTAAGACTTTTATCATTAGTCCAGTACTCTGCATTCCTGGTATTTCTTCTGAAGTGAGCTGCCTCACAATTTTCCGCATTAAACTCCATTTACCATTTCTCAGCCCAGCTCTGCAAGGTATTTATGACCTTCTGCAAACCACGATATCCTTCGTCACTATCTGAAACTGTGCCTACCTTAGTGTCATCCACAAATGTATTAACCCTTATATCTAAACCCGCATCCAGATCATTTACAAAAATGAAAAAGCAGTGGGTTCAAAACAGATCCTGGTGGCACGACACTGGTAAGTGAACTTCAGGATGAACATTTCCCATCAATCACCACCCTTTGACATCTTTCAGCGAGACAATTTCGACTTCAAACCGCTCAATCAGCTTCAATCCCGGAACGCGATACTTTGTGCAAAATACTATCGTGTGGAACCCTAGTAAACGTCTTACTGAAGTCCATGTACACCATAGCTACGCTTTTCCTTCATCCACCTGCATTCTTAGCTTCTCGAAGAAATTAGTAATGTTAAGGAAGCACGACCAAACCTTCACAGAACCTTGTTGATGAGACATTAAAAATTATTCATTTCCAGATGATTATAAATTCTATCGCTAATAATTTTTCCAACATCTTATCCTCAACAGAAGTAAGGCTCAAGGGCTTAAGATTACCACGGTTGTCGCGAATCCCATTCTTAAACAGGGGCACAATATTTACTATCCTCCAGACTTATGGCACTACTCCTGTCAATAATCAAGAAATAAATATAGAACCCAAAGTCTCTGCAAACTCCTCCCTGGTTTGCAAGAGAATCTGTGGATAAATCCGATCCGGCCCAGGGTCTTTCCTATTTTCAGATTTTCCAAAATTGCGAAAGACCCATCTTTGTCAACCTCAGTCCCATAAAATATTGTAGCCTGTCTCTCTGTATTCTCAATAACATTGCCCTTTTGCAATGTGAATACTGACGAAAAGTATTCATTATGTGCTTCCCTTATTCCTCAGATTCCACTCTCAACATTCCATTATTATCTTCGATTGGCCTGAATCTTCCCCCAGTCATTCTTTTATTCCTGATATACCCATGGAATTCCTTGTGGCTTTCCTTGTTCCTGTCTGCCAATGATCTCTCTTGTCCCCTCCTGATTCTTCTTTGTCTGCTCTCTTCAGATCTATTCTAGCTAACTTATAACTCTCTAGCCCACTGTCCCCCGCAACAGCAACATATTACTCTCGCTCATATTGTTAATCGTCTTTGCTACTCTTTCTATATCACTGGAACAATTCAGAGGTCGATAGAAACCTGACCTCTCCTTTCTTATTTTCAACATCATCCCAAATTACCTCAGTAGCTGAGTCCTCAACCGATCTCTCAGCTGCTGTAATGGTATCCTAGATTAACAATGCCACATACCCCTTTACCATCTTCTGTCTTCTTCGTGACACATCTAAATCCTGGAACTTACGAAAACTTTCCTGTCCCTCTTCTAATCATGTCTCTGAAATGATCACAAGGTCGAAATCCTAGGGACCAACCCATGATGCAAGATCACCCACCTTATGCCAGAGTAAAAGCGAGGTCTTGCATTTCGGAAGAAAAGGATAAAGGGACTGATGATTTTCTAAACGGTGAGAAAATTTCTGAAGCCAAAGTACAAATCGAATGTGGTGTGCTACTCCAGGTTTCTCTAAAGGTTGACTTGCAAGTTGAGTCCGTGGTTAAGAAAGCAAAAGTAATGTTATCATTTTTCTCAAGACAGTTGGAATTTAAAACAAAAGATGCGCTACTGAGACTTTATAAAGCTCTGGGTAGGACCCATTTAGAATACTATGTCGAGTTTTGGAACCCAAAACTCAGGAAGGACGTACTGGTACTGGAGCATGCCCAGCGGAGTTTCACACGAATGATCCCTAGAATGGTAGGACGAACGTATGATGAAAGGCTGAGGATTCTGGGATCGTATTCATTGGAGTTTAGAAGGTTGAGAGGAGATTTTTAAAACGTCAGACGGGACTACTCGGAGTCGTGGGCGCAGCCTGAGAATTAGTGGAGTTCAATTTAAAACGGAAATGAGGAGACTTTTCTTCAGACAGAGTGGCAGAGTTGTGAAATTATTTACCACGGAGCGTACTGAGGCCGGGACGTAAAATGTCTTCAAGGCAGAGATTAATAAATTCTTAATCTCGCTGGGATGGGAGAGAGTGCAGGTAAGTGGCGTTGAATTGCCCATCAGCAATGGTTAAATAGCAGAGTGGACTCGATTGGATTAATGGCTTTACTTCCACTCCTATGTCTTATCCTCCGGATCCTGAAAACACCATCAACGACATCGCGAACCTTGGTACCTGCGAAGCAACGACCCAATCGTGAGTTACTCTCGTTCTCACAAAACCTCCTCTCTGTTCTCCTGACTATGGCTCCCTAATGACAAAAGCTCTGCTTCTCTCACCGTTCCCCACTGAGCAGCAGGGATAAACCCTGCCCCAGCGAACTCTTCCGCATTACTTACGCCTGGTTAATCATTCCCCCAACAGTATCCAAAATGGTATATATTTTTTTGCGGCGAATCACCACTGCCAAACGCCTGACGGTAACAGATCTACCTTCTTCGCATGGCTGTGGAGTAACTACCTCCCTATAACTCCTCACAATAACTGCCTCCGCCTTGTGAATGACCCGACGTTCATTCAGCTTCACCTGCAGTGATTAAGAAATCCAATATACTTTTGTAATAATTCTCAAGAAAGTAGGAATGTAAAAGGAGAGATGTGCTACTGAGACTTTATAAAGCTCTGGTTAGGACCCTTTTAGAGTACTATGTCGAGTTTTGTGTCCCATACCTCAGGAAGGGCGTACTTGCACTGGAGCATTTCCAGCAGAGTTTCACATGAATGATCCCTGGAATGGTAGGCCAAACATATGATGAACGGCCTAGGATCCTGGGATCGTTTCCATCGGAGTTTAGAAGGTTGAGGGGAGATCTAATAGAAACGAATTCCCAGCGTTCATCTTTTCTAAGCAAAGCAACATCACGAACCTTGGCACCTGGGAGGCAACAAACCAATCGCTTGTTACTCTCTTTCCCACAAAACCTCCTATCTGTTCTCCTGACTATGGACTCACCAATGACTAAAGCTCTGCTTCTCTTCCCCTTCCCCACTGAGCAGCAGGGATAGACTCTGTACCAGCGATCTCTTCCCCATTACTTACGCCTCGTTAATCTTTCCCTCAACAGTAACCAAAATGGTATACTTATTGCGGCGAATCACCACAGAAGATCCCTGCATTGCCTAATAGTTCCCTTCCCTACTCCTGATGTTAACCTATCTACCATATTCGCGTGGCTGTGGAGTAACACCCTGTAACTCCTCACAATAACTGCCTCGTCCTTCTGTATGAACCGACGTTCATCCAGCTATACCTGCAGCTCCCTAACTTGGTTCTCGAGGCACTGGATTTGGGTGCACTTCTCACACATGAAGTCAGCAATGAGCGTGAGTTGACTTACTTAGCAAACATGCAGAAATCCTTTGAACCACCCTTAGTATTTAAAATAAAAAAAAATTCCCCATTTCGATACACAGATTAAAACAGAAAATTATTTATTTTAAACATTGTATTCCAACAGACCAAGCCTCTTGCTCTCGGTTCAGCCAGCTGAAAAGAGTGACTCATACACTCTAAAACTTTCTGAGTTTAGTTTGACAAGCTCATTTCAGTTTAACAAAAAAAGACGTCTAGATTCCTAGGGATAGCTGAAGTCATCTGCTCAGTGACTGCACATGGTATAAACAATCCTGTTAACGGAACCCAGGTGTTGACGAAAAATTAATGTCAGCTCCACAATTAATGAGTAAAGTCTCTCAGGGACTTCTCTCTTTGCTGCATAAAAGGATTCCTGGCTTAACTGCACAGAATAAACCTCCACCCATTGGCAGAAAACGCGTCATGACTTTCATGGACTTCTACCCATACTTTCTTGAAGGATACTATGTCGCATTTTCATGGATTAATGGTGCTTTCTCCATCAAAAGTAAAGTTCAAGAGTTTGAGAGGATATACTACCCAATACTTGCTGCTGTCAGTGTCCCCCGTAAGTGCTAAGCGTCCTTATCAATTTTCTAAACCGTGTTGTATTCTTCGCTTATTGTCCCGAACTGTTTCCTGATCCACGTTTGCTTGTCGATGGATTGTTGATTCCTCCTTACTCCCCTTGGTATATATGGTGAAGTGTAAATCTATGTTAGACCCGACTACATTACACTGTCTACATATTCAATACCAGAGACGAATTAGATTGATTCGCTGCTTCTTATCCTTGTGGCTATAAATCTAATTATCTACGAGCAAATGTGGAAGGATCACCTGAAATTCTCTGCAGCAGTTGGCGATATTTGTTTGAGAGACCGTGAATACCTGGACAAGAATTCTGCGATGGTAGATTCATTGTATTTAATATAAGATGACGGCATATCAGACAAACAGACACACACGCAGTCTCTCTCACAGACTCTCACCCTTGCAAAAATGCATACACCCAATGTCACTCACATAAAACCTTTTAGATACTTTGTCAAATGCAAAGAGAAATTCTCTCTCTCTTTCTCGAACTGTGTATCACACACACGCACACACGCACACACGCACATGCACGCACACAGATGCGCGCGCGCACACGCACACACACATGCACACACACACAATCAATGGAAAACATTCAGAAATTCAGATAATCTCACGCAGAGACACTGTCAGAATGTACTCCGTGTCGTAAAGTAAGGTGCTGGAAAACACAGTGTTCTGGCAGCATGTGAAGTGGAGGAGAGTCGAAGTTTTGAGCATCAGCCGTTCATCACAAATGAGGGGGTGGCCCAAGGGGCCTGAAGAAAAATGGGTGATGCTGGGGAAGGTAACTGAGAATGCGATTTTTAGATGGAGGTGGGCGATGATGGAGATTGTTCGGAAAGGAGGTTGGAGCAAATTGGTGGGAAGAAAAGTGGAGAGTTTTGACAGTTCAATGGGCGGAGCTGAGTTGGAAGGTTGGCTCTGGAATTGGGTGGCAAGTGGGTTGGGGGTAAATGAAGAAACTTGTGAAATCTGCATCGATCCCCTGTGGTTAGAGGGTCGCATGGGTGGAAGTTGAGGCATTCTTCCTCCAGGCATCGGGTGCCTAGAATCTGCCAGTGGACGAAGTCCAGGACTTGCATGTTTTTAATAGTTGGGAGGGGGGAGTTAAAATGTTCTGCCACAGGACGGTGGCATTATTTAAACCATGTGTCCTCGAGATGTTCTCAGAAACGTTCCGCCAGTCATGTCGCCCAATCTCGAGGATCCCACAACAAAACCAACGTACACAACAGGTGATGTGTGTGGAAGCAAAGCTAAATCTCTGTGCAAGTGCGAAAGGATCGTTGAGGACCATGGACGGCGGTGAGTTTGAAGGTGTAGGCGCACGATTTCCTCTTTCTGTGGTGTCAAGAAAAGGTGCCAGGTGTGGACGATGCGGTGGTGGATGCCGTGGCCCTCACAATGGAGTGTCTGTGGTTATCATATCTGTGGAATGCAGGTAGCGGTGGAAAGTGAAATACATCCCAGGTGGCGGACATGGCTGAAGATGTTAAGTTGAATGTGGAGGTTGGTACAGTGCAAGGTGAGGAGCGGGGAACCCTATCCTTATTCCGATTGAAGGGGCAGTGTTCAAGGGCAGAGGTGAGCGAAATGGACGAGATGCTCTGGAGAGCATCATCGACCAGAGGGAGGGGAGTTTGCAGTCATTGAAGAAGGAGGTCATCCGGGATTTTCTTTGGTGGAATTAGTCCTCCTGGGACAAGATGCGGGTGATAAATTGGAAGGAATTAATAGCGCTTTTACAGCTCCTAAGATGAGACGAGGTGTCGTCCAGGTAGCTGTGGGAGGCAGTTGGCTTGACATCGATGTCTGTTTTGGGTCTATCAACGGAAATGAAGATGGAGAGGTCTAGGAAGGGGAGACCGGTGCCCGAGACGGTCCAGATGAATGCAACGTCAGGGTGCAAGGTACTGGTGAAGTTGATGAACTGTTCATGCTGTTCACAGGAGCTTGCGCTGCCGCCGATAGAGTCATTGATGAAGCGGTGGAAATGGAGGAGATTGGTGTCAGTTCAGCTGCGGAAGATGGACTATATCACGTACCAGAGAACGTTGCATGTACAGCTGGGGCATATGCGGATGCTCATGGTTACTCATTTTCTCTAAAGGAAGTGGGAGAATTGAAAGGAGATTTTGTTGAGGGTAAGGTCAGTTCAACCAATCAGACGTTTCAGTGGACGTATGTGATTTGGTTTATCGTTTGACGACGAAATTGAGGTCTTGGAGGCCTTCGTCATGGGAGAAGAATGTCTGAAGGTGAAGTTTGGGAGCCAGAGAAACTAAAGTCATGGAGGCGGTGGATGGATTATGTGGCATCCCGAACATATGTGGGGAGATCCTCGACCAAGCTGGACAGAACGATGCCAAGGTGTGCTGGGGTACGTTCTTTGGGGAAGGAGCTGGTTGAGACATTAGGTCAACAAGGGCAGTCAGGTTTGTAAATTTTTGGTGGGAGATAGATCCGAGCAGTGCGTTGTTCCCGGCCTATGAGTTTTGAGGCTGAGGTTGGAAGATCCCCGTGGTGATGCGATTATGCATGGTCCAATACATCATAGTTTGGTGTTGGTAGGTGACCTCGTGATTGAGTGGGCAGTAGGAAAAGATGTCCGTGAGTTGGTGCCTGTCTTCAGCTATGTGGAGATTGGTGCGCCAGTCTCTCATTGTACCACTTTATCTGCCGTTTGATGGGTAGCCAGAGGCACCAGCCTGGTTCTCAGATGTGTCTGCATCATCCTCAATTACGGGGAGCGGTGTGTTTTCCGCAGCTGCACCGGCACCATTTCCAGCCATTTCCTCTGTATCAACGCCACATCGTGCTCCAACGAGGAGTTTGAAAAGTTCATGAATTTTAGTAACACTTTATTCCCTGACGACAAATTCAACTGGATCATCTCGCCCACATCCATCTCTTTCCTGTACCTCTCCGTCTCTGTTTCCAGTGAAAGACGCAACACAGAGAGCAATTACCCCACCCATTTGGTCGGAGATTCCCTCCAGTATATCTCCTCCTCTTTTGCGCATCTGCCCTTGAAGCGCACCGATCCAATCACAGCAAGCACAGAGCACCCCGTTCCTCACGTTCTGCCCCAACAACCAGCAAATGCAACGCGTCATCCTCGACCATTTCCACTACCGACAAACAGACCACATCACCAGAAATATATTTCCCGACCCATCCCGAATCTCCACAGGGGCCATTCTCTTCGGGACTCCTTCGTTCGGTCCAAGAACACCACCAACCCACCATCCACTCCCAGCATCTTCCCTTGCCAAGGGACGAAGTAAAAAGCCTCCGCCCACACCTCCCTACTCACCACAGTCCAAGGCCCCAAAGGATCATTCCACAACCGACAGAGATTTAACTTCACTTCCATACACATCATTCACTGTGTCCGTTGCTCTCGCTGTGCTCTCCTCCAACTGAAGCAGACAGAACGCTTACTTGCAGAACGTTTCAGAGATCATCTCTGAGAAACATGCACGAAAGGCCCTATTGCCCTGTGGCCAAACGCTTTAAATCCCACTCCCACTCAGCCAAGGGCATGCACACACTGTGCCTTTTCCACAGCCAACATCTAGCCAACCAACAACTGGATGAATGATACCGCATCTTCTGCCTTTCGTCTTTGCAATCACATGGGATCAATACAGGTTTCACGTGTTTGTTCATTCCTCACCATCCTTCTTTCCAACTTTTTCCAGAGCCAACATTCCGACACGACAGCACACTCTGGAACTGTCCAAACTTCCCATCTTCCTTCCCACAATTCCCCTCCACCCTCTTTTCCAACATATCACCATAATCCCTCATCTCCATCTACCTTTCTCATTCACGTCTGCCTTCCCCACAGTCCAAATCCTCCCATTTATGTCTCACCCCATTGGCCTATCCCCTGAATGCTGATGAAAGTTTATGCTCCAAATGTCGAGTCTCCTGCTCGGTGGATGCTTCCTAACCGGCTGTGCGTTTCCAACACCACAATTGTGTCAATTTCTCCAACAACTTTATCTTTATTAATTACCTACATTGGAGTGGAGAATGTGAGTTTGGAAGGTACTCATTGAGGATTCTCAACATGCTTTCTGAATGGGAAACACAGTCATGACCGTGCACCACTTATGGATGGGTTAAAATTGATGATTTCAATTTCTTCTCTCATCAAACCTTATGTCTTATATCGAAGTTTCCATTTCCACAGTTAATATAGTGACGATTGTGATCCTGTTCCGTGGGAAGTGTGGACTCTCCAGTTGTGTTATTCTCTATCTGACGGCCATGGCGATGGCAGATTTAACGGTGGTCATCCTTGACCTGATATTGAGACATATTCCGATTGTTTATCCAGAGGTCTTCATTTTCCTGGAGGATATGGATACGTGCAACATTCATGCTGTCCTGCTTTATGCAGTATCCAATTGCTCAGTCTGGTTCACCGTCACATTTCCCTTCGACCGCTTGGTGGCCATTCGTTGTCCAAAGTTAAAAACTATATATTGTGGTGAGAAAACAGCGGCGGTTGTGCTCGGAACAGTGACTGTACTGAGTTGTTTGAATAATATCAGCTGGTATTTTATGTATAACGGTAATTATCTTTTATCTAATCATCCTATGTTTTGTGGTATAGAATTGAGTGATGATAATTTAGAGTTATGGGCCATAATTGAAATTGTTCACTACATTCTCACACCCTGTCTCCCATTCTTCCTGATTCTGCTGCTCAACATTTTCACTGTCAGACATATTGTAGTGAGTAGCAGAGCCCGCAGGAGACTCCGTGCTCAGAGCAATGGGGAGGGTCCAAGAGACATGGAGATGGAGAACCGAAGAAAATCAATTGTTCTTCTGTTTCTAATTTCCGGCAACTTCATCCTGCTGTGGGCAGTGTTTGCCGTGAATGCAATGCTTGAACGAATGGATAATCTGGGCTATTTGATTTATGTACCTGAATATGTCCTAGAATTAGGATTTATTCTCCAGCTCCTGAGTTGCTGCACAAACACTGGAATCTACGTCGTGACTCAGAATAGGTTCAGAGAACAATTCAAGAATTTGGTGATATATCCCTTCAGTCTGATCACTCATTTAATCAAACGGCAAGATTAACTCCTGCACTTGGTTTCCATGACACGCCCTAATTCACAACGATGATTTAGACTAATTGACACACGATATTCCAAATGTAGTCCGACTAGAGCCTTGCACAGCATTAGCAGTATATCCATGGATTTTCATTCTCCCACTGTCAAAATGAATGTCTTCCTTCCCTCCAGGTGAACCTGCAAACCAAGCTGTAGAAACCCCGAAACAGGACTCAAAACTCTCTCAGCGCTTTAAAACTCCGAAGTCCTTCCTAATTGAGAAAACAATCTATGTCCCTTTTCCTTCAATCAAATTGCATCTCGTCCTATTTGTTTCCATATTGTATTTCATTCTATCATTACAGTTCGCTGTCTTGTTGGGAAAGTTTGGAGAATAATATGGTTATTCGATGTTGATTGCCACAACGATTAAAATAGATATGGATAAAATCTGTCGTGGTTTTTAGACAATCAGTAGACATAAAGATTAAAAATATTATCTTCAGACACTTCCTTTCCGACCAACTCGCCATCCTATAGATCCCTTCCCAATTTAGAATATAGTTTACACATGTAATCATCCTATGAACGTTCTAACTTCAGATTGTAAATCCTTGTTTTCGATCAGTCACTTCATTGTCCACTTTCTTCGTCTGCCGTAGTCCTTCAGCATCCTCCCCATTTTGTTAACACTCCTGCCAGACCGCAAGCTATATGACTGATCTCTCAGTACTTTTCCAAAATTTCGTTCCCCTCAGTCTACTCTAGTTGTCTCTTGATCAAATTCATAGTTCAAAGGCAATTTCCTTTACCTCATTCCCCTTAAATCTTGGTGTTAAGCAAAACTTATTCACGCAGACTTAAAATTAAAAATTGATGCAGCAACCTCTGCCATTTGTGCAAGAGTGTTCCAAATATTTTGCACCCCTTGCGTGCAGCAGCTCTTTCCATAATCTCGCGTGAACAGTCTCAACCTGACTCTCAGAACATGGCCAGTTCTAGATCCCCAAATATGTGGATAGGCCATCTTTTTAAATAAGTTAGAGTGGTGCTGGAAAAGCACAGCATCCGAGGAGCAGGAAAATCGACGTTTCGGCAAAAACCGAGGCAGGGTGCCTGCAGGGTGGAGAGATCAATGAGAGGAGGTGGGGATGGGGAGAAAGTAGCATAGGGTACAATAGGTGAATGGGGTGGGGATGTCGGTGATAGGTCAGAGAAGAGGAAGGGGGAAGGTTGCAAAGAATACAATGGGTGAATGGGGATGGGTTTGAAGTTGATAGGTCAGAGAGGAGGATGGAGTATCAGGTGGAGAGGAAGATTCTCATTTCCCCTTCCCCCACCTCAGCCCAGTTCCAACCATCCAGCTGAGCACCGTCCCCATGTATTGTCCTACCTGCCTATTTTCCTTTCCATCTATCCACTCCACCCACATCTCTGACCTATCACCTTCACCACACCCCAATTCACCCATTGTACTGTATGCTACTTTCTCCCCACCCCCACCCCTCTCATTTGTCATTCCAATCTGCGGGCACCATTACTCTATTCCTGATGAAGGGCTTTTGCCCGGAACGTCGATTTTATTGCACCTGGGATGCTGCCTGACCTGCTGTGCTTTACCAGCGCTACTCGAATCAATGAAAGACGTAAAAAGGTATGGATAACTCAGGAGATATTTTGTGATGTGTTCGAAATCATGAGGGTATGAATACTACCATTAGGGCACTTTACCTGATTTCGTAATCAGGTCAATGAATTAAAAGCACAACTCATCGCGAATGAATATATTTTAGCAGATATTGCGGAGACATGGTTTCAGGATAGTAATGACTGAGAGGTAATTCTCCAGCGTTTCAGAGTATTCGGAAGGACCGACAGGAAGGTAAAGGAAATGGACAACATCAGAATAAGTTTGAATTCATTTGGGTGGCAAAAAGAAATTCGAAGAAAAAAAAATCTCACTAATACGCATGATCAAAAGGACACAAAATAATAAGATCAAAATGGAGTGGGCAAAAAAAAAAGAAATAGCTAATGTCTGCAAAAATGACACGCAATTATCATGGGGGATTTTAGTCTCAGTTGATTGTTCGAACCAGCTCTGCCTGGGCCGCCTTGTGGAGGGGTTGTGTTGAGTGCATCCGTGATGGTACCTTTGAATAGAATGCAATGGAACCGTAGAAGGAGCAAACAATCCTTCTTCGTGTACTGTTAGACATGCTAATGGATCTCAGGGAGAGAGGTCTTATGGCTCTGGTGGAATGCATCCCAGAGCAGTAAAAGAGATGGTGGGAGAAACAACAAGAGCACTTGTATATTTTTCCAAATTTCGATGGAATCTCGGGCAGATCTAGGAGATTGGAAAAGAGCAAGTGTGACACAACTGTTTAAAAAGGAAATTAGACAAAAGATGTATTAGGTAATCGAATGGTTAGTTTCATCTATGTCATGGGAAGATGTTTCAGTCTATTATACAGGAATAAATAGCAGGCATCTCGATCGAAATTCTCCGGTTGAGCGGACGCAGCATGTATTCATGAAAGACAGGTCATAGTGAACAAGTCTTTAGAATTCTACGAAGACATGCTGAGCAAGCGATGATCCAGTGGATCTGGTGTGGCCAGATTTCCAAAAGACTAGGACAACGTGCCACACAAGAGGCTGCTGCATAATATAAAGATGCATGGCGTTACGGGTTAAATATTGGAAAGGATAGAGAATAGCTTGACTAACAGGATGCAAAGAGCGCTGATAAAAGACTGACATACTAGTTGGCAATAAGTAACGTGTGATGTGCCTCAGGCAGTAGTGTTTGGACTGCAATTACTTTACAATTTATATACATGATTTGAAGTTGGGGACCACTTTGAGTGTGTCAGGTTTGCAGGTGGAACTGAAATGAGTGGCAGATCAAAGTGCACAGAGGACTTTGAAGCTTTGGATAGGAACATAGATACTTTAAGTGAATGAGCAAGTTGCTGGCAGATGGAATACAATTTTTAAAAACGGGAAGTTACAACACTTTGTTCAGAGTAACAAAAAAGTATGATTGTTTAAATGGTAAAAGGTTGCAGCACGTTGTATGCAGAGGGGCCCGGGTGTCCTTTTACATGAATCACAGAGCAGTTGGTCTGCAGGCAGAAGAGGGAATTAGGAAGGTAAATGAAATTTTGCCTTTCATTGCAGAAGGGATGGTGTTTTAAAGCAGGGACTTCTTGTTGCAGCTGTAAAAGGCGTTGATAAAGCCACAACTGGAATACTGCTTGCAGTTTCGGTTTCCATACATGAGAAAGGATGTACTATCACTGGGAGGGCTGCAGAGGTGGTACACTAGGTTAATGATGGAGGTGAGGGGTCCGGCGTATGTGGACAAACTGAATCGACTGGCAATACATTCATTCGAATTTTGAAGAATGAGCCGGTGATCTTACACAAACAAATATAAGTATGAAGGAAACAGATCAGATAGAAGCAGAGAGGATGTTTCCATAGGCAGGTCATACTAGGACGGGAGGGCGTAGCATTAAAATCATGGGGAGCACAGTTAGGACTGAATTGGATAGGAACCTCTTCACCTCGAGGGTAATAAATCTGTGGAAATCCTTGTGCAGTGAAGTAATTCATGCTATTTTAGTCAGATTTTATAAAGGTAAGACAGGTTTTTTAACAAGGAAGGAATGCAGGATGATGGTGACAGTGCGGATAAGTGGAGCTGAATCCAGGAAAAGATCCGCAACAGTTTTATTGAATGGTGGAGCATGCTCAAATCGCCAGATAACCTAATCCTGTTCCTAGTTCTCATGTTATTAGATTAGGTTCCCTACAGCGTGGAAACAGGCCCTTTGGCCCAACAAGTCCACACCAACCCTCTAAAGAGTAACCCACCCAGACCCATGTTCCTCCGACTAATGCATCTGACACTGGACAATTTAACGCCGCAAATTAACCTGATCTGCAGATCTTTGTGACTGTGGGCAGGAACCGGAGCACACGGAGGAATCCCACACCGAGACGGGGAGGCTGGAATCGAACCCGTGTCCCTGATGCGGTGAGGCACCAGTGCTGTCCACTGAGGCACCATGCCGTGTTTGCATGTGCACAATGTTCCGAAAGCAAAGACAAGGAGGTGGAGTTGATTACATGATTAAGCATGAAATGACGGCTGCACTAAGAAAGGAAACTGGCCTGAAGGATCAGAATATTGAATTATTCCAAGTGGAAATTAAAATCAAGACAGGAAGATTAAACCTGGACAGATTGAACATTGGAGTGGGAGGATGTCATTCAGCCATTCGAGCCTGCTCGGTCATCCATCACAATTATGACTGATGGTACAACTCAATCACCTTACCCTGCTTTCTCCCCATAACTTTGATAACAAGACGGCCTCAAGTGCTATACCCAGCCTCTTCTTGACAACATTTAATGCTTTCTGTGGTAATGATTTCCACAGGTTCACGCTGTACCTACGTCCTAAATGGTCCATCCGAATCCGCAGACAGTGACAATTGACTCTGGACATACCAACATCAGGAACATTATCTCTGCTTCTACACTATCTTGTCTTCTTAGAATATTCTGAGTCCATATGAGATCCACACTCATTCATCTGAACTCCACGAGAAAAATAATAACTGAGTAAATGTCTGCTCATATGTTAGTCCCATCACCCCCGGAATCATCCTGTAAAATTTTACTGCACTCCCACGAGAACAAGAGAATTCTTCCTCCAAAAAGCAGACAACATTTAAATGTGACCACACCAAGGACTTGTAAAACTGCCATAACACATCCTTGTTCCTGGACTCGCAGTGAAGGCCAATATAATATTTGCCTTGTTTACTGTCTGTTACACGGGTGCACAGGAAGGCCCAGGTCCCACTGCACACTCCGCTGCTCCCAATTCACAGCCATTCAGTTCGTAGTCTGCCGTCTTGTTTTTGCATCCGAAGTGAATATCCTCACATTTCTGCCAATTACTCAATATCTGCCATTTCTTTGCCCACTCAGCTGATCTGTTCACAACATGCTGAAAGAGCTCTGCATCTTTGAAGTATTTTACCCTCCCACCGAACGTGATACTGCCTGCTGAATTTGAGATGTTACATTTTGTTCCCTGATTCAAATCATTAACATATATTGTGAATAGCTTTCATACTAGAACCAATCACACTGACGCCATACTAGTTATTCTCTAACAGACGAAAATGAAATATGAGAGCCATAGAGTCATAGAGCTGTACAGCAAGGAAACAGACCCTTCGGTCCAAACCGTCCATGCTGACCAGATATCCCAACCCAATAGAGTCCCACCTGCCAGCACCCGTCCCATATCCCTTCAAACTCTTCCTATTCATATACCCATCCAAATGCCTCTTAAATGTTGCAATTATACCAGCCTCCACCACATCATCTAGCAGCTCATTTCATGCACGTACCACCCTCTGCGTGAAAAAGTTGCCCCTTAGGTCTCTTTTATATCTTTCCCCTCTCATCCTAAACCTATGCCCTCTAGTTCTGGACTCCCCAACCCCAGGGAAAAGACTTCGCCTATTTATCCTATCCATGCCCCTCATAATTTTGTAAACCTCTATAAGGTTGCCCCTCAGCCTCCGACGCTCCAGGGAAAACAGCCCCAGCCTGTTCAGTCTCTCCCTGTAGCTCAGATCCTCCAACCCTTGCAACATCCTTGTAAATCTTTTCTGAACCCTTTCAAGTTTCACAACATCTTTCTGATAGGAAGGAGAGCAGAATTGCACGCAATTTTCCAACAGTGGCCGAACTAATGTTAATGCTTGGGCATTGACAAGCAGGTTAATGGATTTATCAATTTACGGCCGCAACATGACCTGTACTCAATACTCTGACCAATGAAGGAAAGCATACCAAATGCCTTCTTCACTAACCCATCTACCTGCGAATCCACTTTCAAGGAGCTATGAACCTGCACTCCAAGGACTTGCCTCAGAAGCCTTTCTTCACACATAACTGCTGATCTGAATCAAAATCTCCAAACTAAATGATCATTAGCTTCACAGCTAGCTGGCCATTTCACTTTGATTAGATAGTTTTTTTTAAAGACATGAAAGGCTCAGGCGAGAGGCATTATCTGGTGTGGTAAACAAATCAATCCCACCAATAAACCTTTCAAAGCAGCCGAGTTGGAAACTGACCAATTACAAACTATCTGGAACAAACAATCTCGATTGCATTGTAAAAAGACTAGCATTGTGACACAGTGTAGCTCGTAACTAGCATGGTTCATGGTACTGAAGAAAATACAAACATTTGGTCTTGAATGTATTGTAATGTAGAGATTTGACATTTCAGAAAGAGTTAAATACCTCTAAAAGTACGCAGAGTTTCTGGCATTGCATTGGCTTCCAATACCCGTTGTCAAAATGTGTTTACTTATCCTTTTTAGAACTGATTTCGTCTTGCCTTGGGTTCTCCTTTCCCTCTATGCATTCAATATAACGCAATGCTTTTTAAATTGTTGCAATTCACAAAAAAACTCTTCTGAGAGTGAACGATGCATTTTGTATACCTGACCTTTCAGTTTTGTTTGCAGTCAGACAATTGCTTCATTCATTGCAAGATCCTTGCATCGCAAAAGACAGAGAGAATAGCTCCATTGTTTTTCTCAACATTTAGTGTGTTGCCAGCAGTTTCTCCATATGTTGGGCATCAACAAGCAGGTTAATGGATTTATCAATTTATGACAACATCCCTCCAACCTACAGGCTCAGAAGGAAAGTAGTTGAGGCCACAATTGGGAAGACTGTGCTCACAGGATTTCGGGCTTGATCAGACTTGGTAGTCCAGAATCCTCAGTAATGTGCAGTCGCGTTATCCCTCAGAGACGAAACTTTGTAGATGAAGATCCCGTTAATTTCAAAGTGCATCGAAATTCCCAATTCGTCCGACCTCGTTCGTCAATAAGCGCAGACCAGATGTCTAGACTTGCCAAGAATTATTTCATAACTTGTAGTAGTGGCTAAAATGTCATGGGCGATCGAAATATAACTTTAAAAATGAAACACAAACTCCTAAAAAACTTCCAGCAGCACACAGATGCAGGCAGCAAAAATGTATTGATGTTATGCGTGGAGAGATGGACTGAGAAACCAATCATATTTTTGTCTCTTCACAGACATTATCGCAAGATCATTTTCTTAATTATAACGTTGTTTATCGGACCACAGGTTATTTCAATTGTTGACAGAAGTCAAAGAATAATTGGGAACAATTGCGTTATTTAAGTATATATTTGGGGCTTATAATTTGGGGCTATATAATTAAGTATATATTTAAGTATATATAGAACAGGGCCTCTCAACGACCAAGATAATATATATGTGTGAAGGGAGATGGACGAGGTCCTCAGTGAATACTTCTTTGCTGTGTTTAACGTAGAGAAAGTATTGAAGACATGGGATCTTGCTGAAGTTAGTGAGAACAGTCTGTCTTCCAGTAGAGGAGGTGTTGGATGTATTAGCATGTTTGAAGGTGAATAAACTTCCGAGTCCTGCCCAGATAGATCCAAGAGCACTGCAAGAATTTGTGGTGGCTCAGGCTGACATCTTTGCATTATTGTTAGCCACGGGTGAGGTCCTGCAAGACTGGAGGTTGACCAACATTGTGCCATTATTCAAGAATTGCTAAGAAGAAAAACTTGGGAAATATGCACTTGTAAGCGTCAACTTTGTGGTAGGTAAGTTATTTGCGATGATGCTGAAAGAAAAGCCTGTCATTTATATGCAAAGGCAGGGTTTGATTAGGAAGAGTTAGAATGGCTTCTTACGTTGGAGATCATGCTTAACAAATTTGTGAGAGATATTTATTGAAGCGACCAACAGGTTGGCGAAGGCACGGTGTTGTGCATGGTCTGTCTGTATTTCAAAAAGGTCTTTGATAATGTTCCAAATGGTAGAGTGCTCAGGATGGTTACATCGCGTGGAATTCAGGGAGTGCTGGCAAATCCGATACATAATTAATAAGATGGTAGTAAGCAGGGAGTAATAGATTAGATTACATTACATTACAGTGTGGAAATAGGCCCTTCGGCCCAACAAGTCCACACCGACCCGCCAAAGCGCAACACACCCATACATTTACCACTTAACACACACTACGAGCATGGCCAATTCACCAAACCTGCACATCTTTGGACTATGGGAGGAAACCGGACCACCCGGAGGAAACCCACGCAGACATGGGGAGAACGTGCAAACTCCACACAGTCAGTCGCCTGAGGCGGGAATTGAACCCGGGACTCTGGCGCCACTGTGCCAACGTGCCGCCCACAAATAGTGGAAGGATGCTTGATGGACAGGAGATATGTGTCCAGTGGAGTGCCTGAGGAGACGGCGCCATGCAATTGATTGTTTGTTGTCTATATGAATGATTTGGAATACAATGTACAAGGCACGATTAGTAAGTTTGCAATAGGTGGTTTTGTGAACAGTGAGGAATGTTGTCTGAAATTTCAGGTCAGCATTGTTCAGCTCGGGATAGGGACTGAGAGATGGTGAGCAGTCCTAATTATTGATCAGTGTGAGGTCCTGCAACGTCAGCAATTACCCAGTCCTCCATGACATCACCTGTGTTCAAGTATGTTGCAAAGATATCTGATAAGGTGCCAGCTATTCCCTCTCTCACATACCTCAATTATCCTGGGATAGACCCCATCTGGACCTGGGGACCTGCCCACCCTCATGCCTTTTGAAATACAGCACTTTCTCCCTCCTTATGCCGACATGACCGAGACTAATCAAGTCTCGATCTCTGACGTCAACAACCGCCACCTCCGTCCCTTCGCTGAATACTAATTGAAATAACTGGTTAAGAATCTCAGGCATTTTTTCTGATTCCATGCATAGCGTTCCTCCTATGTCCTTGATTGGGCCTATCAATTCTGCAGTTACTTTCTTGCTCCTTATATATGAATACCAGGCCTCAGGATTTTACTTAACCCTGTTTGCTAAAGATATCTCATGACCCTTTTATCATTCTGAATTCCTCGTTCCAGATTGGTCCTACATTCTCGAAATTATTCCAAAGGTTCGTCTGTCTTCAGTCTCCTAGATCTTGCTTCATTTTTCCTCTTAGCAATCTCACAATTTCATCTGTCATCCGTGGTTCCTTAATCTTTGTAAGCTCTATTTTCATTTTGACAGGGGCATGTTTCCTCTGTAATTGAATCAACTGCTCTCTAAAATCCCCACTCCTATCAAATATTGATTTACCTTCAAACAGCTGTTCCCATTCTAAATGGCCCAGCTGCTGCAGAATTTTGGAATAGTTGGCCGTACCCCAATATAAAATTCTTCTATTAGGATCACTCTCATCTTTGTATATAAGTATTCTAAAACGTATGTATTTGCGATAACTAGTCCCAAGCTAACCCACACACTGAAATGTCAATCACCGGTTCGGTCTCACTCCCCAACACCATGTCCAGTATGGCCTCTTCCCGAATTGGATTATTTATATACCACTCTAGAAAGCCCTCCTGGATACTCCTGACAAATGCTGCTCCATCTACAACACTAACACTAAGTGTATTCCAGTTAATGGGGGAAAATTGGAATCTCCTGTCACCATTACTCTTTTGCCCGACGTCTTTTCATAATCTGTTTGATTATTTGCACCTCGAAATCACGCTCTTTATTGGGAGGCCTGCAGTACAGTCCCAACATTATTACTGCACCATTGCTATTTCTGAGGTCAGAACATATTTCCTCACTGCTCGACTCCTCCATCGAACCCTCCTTTCTGCCATTTAATGCAACATCTCCACCACTTTTACAGCCCTCTCTATCCGGCCTGAAGATCTATATCCTGGCAAATTTAGTTGTTTCGGGACTGAAGGTGATTTAGCGATCGGAATCGGTAATTGGCTTGCTGAAAAAGACAGAGTGTGGTGATTGACAGAAATGTTCATATTAGAGCTCAGTTACCCGTGGTGTGCAACAAGGATCTGTTCTGGGGCCACTGATGTTTGTCATGTGTATTAATGATCGGGATATGCTGCCGTTGACTGGAAGGGTGATTGAGCATCAAAGCCACGTGGTCATGCTGAAACAGTACAAGGGACTGTAATACCGCACCTGGTGTTTTGCTTATAATTCTGATCACCAAATTATAGGAAGGATGTGGAAGCTTTGGAAAGATTTCGGAGGGGATTTACTTCTATATTGCATGGCATGAAAGGATGGTCTTTCGAGGAAAGACTGAGGGAATTGAGGCTGTTTTCGTTGGAGGGAAGAACGTTGAGAGGCAACTTAATCAAGATGTGCAAGTTGATCAGAGGCTTAGGAACGGCGTACAATGGAAGTATTTTTTCCCAGGATGGTGACGACGAACAATGTTTTAAATTGAGGGGTGAGAGACTTAGGACAGATATCTGGGTAGTTTCTTTACTCAGAGCATAGTCGGCTCTTGGACCAACCTGACTGCAACGGTAATAGACCTGCCGACGTTAAGGGCATTTAAATAGGCATCGGACATACATATGGATATTAAGAGAACGGCGTATGTTAGATGGGCATCAGCTTACATTCTTTCAGTTTGGTGCAACATCGAGGGCCAAAGGGATGGCACTGCGCTGTTACATTCTACGTTCTATGCTCTATGTTCTGTGCCCTTCCCTCAATCAAGTCTCAATAATTGCAATAATATCATTCTGTCAGGTACTACTCCAAGCCCGACGTTCATCTACCTTTCCGAACAATCTTCTTGCACTAAAACAAGTGCATCTCAGGCAACCACTTCTTTTTCGCTCATCATGAGCACCCTGCCTAATCTTTTCCTGAGTCACGTTGACTGAAACCTTTAGTTCCTTCGAGGCTTCAGCTAAGATCTCCATGCTGTCCGAGACCCTCCTCGTCTGGTTCCCACCCGCTGCCACATTTGTTTAAATACACTACAACAGCGTTAGGAAAAACATCCACAAGGAATTTGGTCCAGTCCGTTCCAGGTGTAGACAATCCAAATTGTCATAGTTCCATTTCCCCAGAACCAGTTCTGAAATCTCAAAAATATGAACCCCTCCCACGGACCATCTCTCAAGCTACACATTCATCCGACCTATGTTTTAACATGGAATCTGAGGAGCGAGTGGCAGTTTATGCAAACCTGAGATTACTACATCTGAGGCTTTTATTTTTAACATGATTCTCAACTCCCTTAGTACTGCTTGTAGGATCTCACCCCTTTTCCAACTTCTACCAAAGCAACTATATGCACCACGACAACTGGTTGTTCATCTTCCCTCATGAGAATGTTTTGCAGCCGATCTGAAACATCCCTGACCCGTGCAACATGAGGCAAGATACCATTCGGGAGTCTCGTTTCCGACCAGAGCACCAACTATCTAATCTCTTTACAATTGAGTCCCCTATGACTATAGCCCTTCCACTCTTTTCCCCACCCTTATATACACCAGAGCTGCTCAAGACCCTCTGAACCAGACCGATGCTGCCTTCCCCTGTGTTGCCATCTCCCGCGACAGTATCCAAAACGGTATACCTGTTTTGGAAGGAGATGACCCAAAGTCGACACCTGCACTGCCTTCCTGCTCTTTCTTTGCCCTTTCGTCAACCATTCCGATTCTCCCTCAGCAGTCTTAATATATGGTGCGACCAATTCACTAAACGTGCTAACCACAACTCCCTCAGCATCGCATAAGCTCAAACGTGAGTCCATCGGCAGCTCCAGAGCTGTCATGCTGTCGATCAAGTGTTGCAGCTAAACTCATTTACCGCACGTGAAGGAGTTAGGGACATCAGGTGTCTTCTTGAGCTTCCACATTGAAAAACCGAAGCAAAACACGTGTTATCTCCTGCCATTTTTAATAGTAAGCTTAACTTAGATCAAGGGATAACGAACAAAAGGAAATGCTTTTATCAATCACAGGATGAAAAAGTAAAACTTTATCAATACACCACAGAGTCCTTTGTGTTTGTTTAGAGGATGAGGGCGGGTGGGAAACATTACACGTGTAGTGTCTCGGGTTCATTCGCTCATCAAATATATCAGTTCACTTAGTTTCCAAGTGTCAATTCGACCGCTTCCACTCAGCTCGTCGCTCTCACCGCTGTTGCGAATGGAGGCCTGACACTTTAAGTGGAAAATGTCCATTCCCAGCAGGTCCCTGGTCCTCTCTATCTCTGTTTCTCTTCATCGCTGCTCCAAAAATATACATTAATCCCTCCCCAGCAGTATCATCAATAGCAACCCCGAGGACATTGGTTCAAGTGTCGACGGTGAAGTATGTAATAGTCCTACCTGCCCCACAACCAGTCTCAATTTCGCAAAAAATCAGAACCCTTCCGCCTACACAATCACTCAAGCCATGCGTTTACCCTGTTTATTATTTCATTTCTACCCTGATGAGCAAGTGGCACTGTTAGCAGCCCTGCTATTACAACCTCTGAGTTTGTACTTTTTAACTTAGCTCCTAACTCTCTAAATTCTGCTTGTCGGATCTAAATCCATTTTTTACATATATCATTGGTGCTTATGTGCACCACGACAATTGGCTGTTCACCTTCCCCCTTTAGAATATTTTGCGGCCGATCTGAGTGCACCTGGGTGGCAAAATACCATTTGGGAGTCTCATTTTCGACCACAGCACCGTACTCACAGAAAGACATCGTTTCACTCAAAGCACGAAGGCCACTGACGCTCGAATTTAGTCCCTATTAAGTGGGAAAATTTACCTTTCCGTCAGCCACTAGTCTCCTGTCTCTAACTCTCTCTCTCTCTCTTTCTCTCTATCTATCTCTTTCTCCCACACGCACTCTCTCTCTCACTCTCTGTCCTCCCAAAAGAATAATGGTCCTTCCTGGCTCCTTTGCAATCCTCTAAAGCCTCGTCTGATCATTGCCTCTTCACATTTCTGCCTCGCAATGTACTCCTCCGTGTCTCTGTTGGAATTGGTGTCCGATAGAAAATTCCCAATAAAGTGACGCTCCGTTGCTGTTCCTAATTTCCACCCGCACTGATTCTGGAGACAAACACTTCTCGATGATTTCTCTTTCTGCAGAACTTATAATATTACTGAATAGCAATGCCACTCCACCAAGTCTTGTACTTTCCCCTACTCATTTTGAAACTACAAAACCTTGG
Organism: Chiloscyllium plagiosum; assembly: GCF_037043375.1. Classification (NCBI taxonomy): domain Eukaryota; kingdom Metazoa; phylum Chordata; class Chondrichthyes; order Orectolobiformes; family Hemiscylliidae; genus Chiloscyllium; species Chiloscyllium plagiosum. The sequence continues at coordinate 17,367,099 of NW_028270179.1, read as the reverse complement.
AACATTCAACAACATTCCTTCTCTGTGATATCCAAGTCATAGTAATGGATACAACAACACAGTTAGAAGTATTGATCTATGTTCTGAATTCAATACCTTGATTCTGAAACTCTAGCATTAAAATAGACACAGTTCAAAATACTGAATGCACCTCTTCTCTTTCAAGTGCCTCTCCCTCCTCACAGACACTCTGTGCGCTGTCTCTGGATGTTTGCTACATACTCCATTATTTGAACCGTAGCTCAATTCCCCACCACAAAGGCCAATCTTGTTCAAAACTTCTCGAATGGCTCGAGCAGACTATGCAGCCCAGGATATTGATGCTCCTCCAGTTGAGATGAAATCGGTCCTTCTTGGAAAGGTCCCACCTTCACTAGAAAGTATCCCAAAGATTCGCATATTTGAAGCCCTTCCTTGGACACCAACTCTGCAACCTCAGTTTCCATCTGCTCTCGCTCTCTATTCCTAGCCTCACTGGCACGTGGCACGGGCGATAATCCGAAGATTACTGCTCTGTTCATAGTGCCTTCGAGTTTACAACTTAATTCCCTATATTTTCGGTTTTCCTCCCTTTTCCTATCTATGCCATTGGCTGCCGATGTGTGCCAGGCCTTCTGGCTACTCTACCTTTCCTTAAGCATCCTGTAGACGCGATCCGAGACAGCCCTGACTCTGGCAGCCGGAAGGCAACACTATCCAGTAGTTTAACGCACACCACAGAATTTACTGTCTGTTCCTCTCACCACTGAACCGCCTATCACTATTGCTGTCATATTCTCCCCACTTCCTTTCTCAGCTACAGAGTCAGGTTCAGTGTCCGAAACCTGGCCGCTGTGGCTTTTCCCCTTGTCGGTCGATCCGCTCGCAGGTTCCAAAACGGTATTCCAATTATTGATTAGAAGGCTGTACAATGTCTACCTTTTCCCTTTCTGTCCGATCACGGTCCTGGAGCCACATTTTTACCGTAACGTAGGTGTGACTGCCTCCACATAACTCCACTTTATTCACCTCTCTCCCCGTCCCTAATGTTCCGAAGTTTGTCCAGCTACAATTCCAGTCTCTGAGGAGCTGGTGTTCGGTGCACTTCTCGCCAGCAAATTCAGTAAGGACACCGGTGGCGTCATTTATTTCCTACATCCTGCAAAAGGAACATGTAACTGCGCTCCCCTGCATTCTGACTGCTCTAAACTACAGAGAGTGATTGAATAAATTAAAATGAAGTTAAAACAGACTGCTGGGAATGTGAGTCTGACTGTTTAAAACACTTACTTCATGTGTCGGGGCTTCCATTTGCCGAGAGGTGCGAGGGAATAGCAAAGGACTTCTGGGAAGATTTTAAGTGGGTGTAATCTAAACCCGAGACCCTACACCATAGGTTATCCCTCCCACCCATCTTTTCTCACCTTACTAAGAGTCTGTAAGTGAAGTAAGTTTTCAGGATTCTCATTTTTTCCTTCTCTTGCTTTGTTTAGTCCTGTGCGGGTTTTCAGTGTAGCGGGATATGATGTTAGGCCAGTTGCATGTTCCTCCTGCAGAATGTGGCAGTCGAGAGATACCTCACATGTCTCTGGCGACTACATCTGCGGGAAGTGCACCTAACTCCAGCTCGACGAAAACCGAGTTAGGGAACTGGAGCAGAAGCTGGATGAACTATGGATCATCCGGTAGGCTGAGGGGAGAATTGAGAGAATGTACAAGGAGATGGTCATTCCCCAGACAGACGATAAGGACAGATGGGTTACTGTCGGGGGACGAAACAGAACCGACGGTCAGAGCAATGATCCCCGTTGGCTGTTCTCAGCAAGAAGTAAACCGTTTTGGATACTGCTGATGGGGAGAGCCGACCAGGGGAAAGCCATAGTTGTCAGATCTCTGGCATTGTGGCTCAGAAGGGAGGTGGAGAAAATAGAAAAGCGCTAGTAGTAGGCGACTCAAACGGTAGACAGATTGACAGGAGTGTTTATGGTCAGGAACGGGACTCCCGAAAGGTATGTTGCCTCGCCAATGCCAGGGTTCAGGATGTCGCCGATCGGGTTGACAGGATTCTGAAGGGGAGGGTGAGCAGCCAGAAATCGTCGTACATATTGGCACCAATGTATATCCAGGAACGGAAATGAGGAACTGAAAAGTGACTACAGAGTGTGAGGTTGGAAGCTGAATAGCAGAGTAGTGATCCCAGGTTTGCTACTGGTTCCACGAGATATTGGGATAAGGAACAGTCAGCGAATGCAGCCTAACACGTGGCTGCGAATCTGGTGCAGGAGCGAGGGTTTCAGATACTTACACCACTGGGACACCTTCTGGGGAAGTGGGACCTGTACACGAAGGACGGGTTGCACCTGAACTGGATGGGCACAAATTTCCTGGGTGGGAGATTTGCTCGAGTGATCGGGAGGTTTAAGCTAGTTTGGTGCGGGTGTGGGAATCAGACCCACATGTCTGAGAGGGGTCAGTTGTAGATGTGGCAGTGACAGGATGCATTGAATCTATTAGCAAGGTATCTCACACGATGAAACAAAGGGATCGGTTAAAGTGTGTCTGCTTTAATACAATGAGTGTCCGAAATAAGAGTGACGAACTTAGAGCATGGATCAATACTTCGGGCTACAATGTTGCAGCCATAACAGAGACGTGTGTTTCACAGGGGCAGGAATGGTTGCTTGATGTTCCAGGGTATAGAGCTTTGCAAAGAACAATGACAGTGGAAAAAGAGAAGCGGGTGTAGCATTGCTAATCAGAGAGTGCATTACAGCTGCAGAAAGTTGAAGAAGTTTTGTCTATTGAGTCAGTATGGGTGGAAGTTAGGGACAGCAAGGGAATAGCCACCGCATTGAGGTTTTTCTACACACCGCCTAATAGCAGTAGAGAGATTGAAGAACTCATAGGCGGGCAGATTCTGGAAAAATGCAGAAGCAGCAGGGTTGTTGTTATGGGTAATTTCATCTTCCCTATATCGACTGGAACCTCCTAAGTGCAGGTGGTTTGGATGGTGCCATTTTTGTCAGGTGTGTTCAGGAGTGTTTCCTTCCTCAGTATGTAGACAGACAGATACAACACACCATCCTCGGCTATTTATACCATCTACAAACAGACCATGCCACCAGAAATATATTTCCCGTCCACTCCTCTCTGCGTTTCGCAGGCACCATTCCCTCCGGACTCCCTTATTAGGACCACGGCCCACACCAACCCACCATCCACTCCCAGAATCTTCCCTTTCCAACGTACGACGAACAAAACCTCCGCCCACACCTCCCTACTAACCACAGTCCAAGGCCCCAAAGGATCCTTCCACAACCGAAAGCGATTTAACTTCACTTCCATAATAATGGTCCACTAAAAATAATTGGATTATGATTTACGAAAAGTAACTTTAAAGTTTCAATATCCAGTCAGCTGTCCATCCTCCTTGCTAGATTACCCTCTGTAGATTTTCTCCTGCATGTTCTGCTGTCGTCTTTTCCTCAGTCGCCTGCCACACAACTTTAATTATGGACAGATATCTTTCAGAAAACTATTCAGTTAACAATCTGTTTTGTTGGTGCTGCGTCGTTCTTCCTAACTGTTAAGAACGTTCGGCCTTATATCCGAAAGCATCGGTACACTTCATAGGTTTGATGTTAACAAACAATTAAATTCAAATTCGATTAGATTTTCTTTTTTTTAATTACCCCCACACTACCGCCTAACTGTGATTGTGCTTCATAATTCCCCTGCAGCCATTTTGTGTGTGTGCAAATGTGAGACACAGTGAAAGACACAACGTGCACAAACGTTTCTTCAGTTTCCAACACCAAGAATAAAAGAAACACCAAAGTGGCCAGTGACAAGCAATGCCCTTCACATCAAACGGCAATGCAGCATGATCAAGCAGTGAAGGGGAGGGCAGGGGTCAATTCAAAATAGAACTGGACGGGGAAATAATACACTCCACTCTCTGCAGCGCGCACCTCTCCCTGAACAACTGCAGGGTGCTGGTGGACACCACATGCTCTTTCTCCAGAGACACCCAGACTCTCACGTAACCGCGGAAGAGGAGCAGTCAGTCAGCCCTAACGACCACCTCCACGCCAGATGCCAGTACCTGTTTATGGCCAGATTGGCCAGGCCCGGGAGCAGACCCACGAGGAGGTCTTAAGACCTGCCGACCCCCTTTCGATTGGATTTTCTAACCTGGGGCACAATTTAAATTGATTGGCCAAATTTCAATTTGTTTTTGGTCCATGGCAACGCAACTCCAGATATTTGTTTCAAACAAGTCTAACATTTTTTCAAACTTTTTTTAGCACAGTCTCTACTTTGAATCTGTCCTCTGTCTTAACTTTGCAGTCCACACCTATACCTTCATAACAATTATCGCGCAACAATCCCAGTTCGATAGTCACGCGTATTATAGTATAGAAGGAAAGCCCTACAGTGAAAATTGTATACCGTTACCGCCATCTGATGTGCAAAGGCAACTAGGATTATAAAAAAAAAACGTTGACACAAAGGCCCTAGAGAAAAAAGAGTTGAAAAGTTAAGTATTGGTTGACAGAATGTTAGACGAGGATAACAAAGAAGTAAGTTAAAACTTCAGCAGACATTGATGAGTCCTGCGCTTATCTCGCCCTGCTGTCTGTTGTCGACGCCATCACCATAGATTGCGTCACTACTGCTGAAACTGCCGCCACTCCAATGATCCCTGTTGCCAGGCCAACATGATTGGACAGGATCAACTCGGATGTGAAGCTGAGAAACCGCCGTAAACTGAAACGAGATCAGTTCATCTTGCCGCCGAGAGATCGGGCCAGGTACAACCATGAATCACCAAGAGACCAGGCTGCGTGACGCCGAGAGAACCTGACATGTGCTGCACATAGGCCAGATTGAGATCCGCGAAGGAGCCACATCATGGAAAAGATATTTTAAAAAGGAGAAAAAAAGGGAACCGAAAATTCGGAGGAGGCCGGCTGGAGCATTCTACTCCGCTGTGATCACACGAGATTATGAACTTCCTTAAAATAAACGTTGTCCTGATTCTGTCACGTTAGTAGCAATGATCCCAATTTAATGGAGGGACAATCCCTGATAACAGCGAAATATGTTTGCCCTCATCAGACGACGCTAAGGACTTCCTATATTGATAACCATTGAATGAATTCCTTGCCGCCCAGCATCTAGTCATCTGATTCATTTTGCTGCTTCGAGCAGCACTTAAATCCAAAATCATTACAAGAATCAAAAAAACAACATTCTGTGAAAGAAGAGAAAACCCTTCAATCTCTCCTTTTTCCACACACGTCTTCTACAGTGTACGTTGCTCTCACTATGCTCGCCTCCAACTAAAGGAGCCAGGACACTTACTTGCAGAACGTTTCGGAGATCAACTGTGAGACACATGCACAAAAACCCCAAATACTTTAACTCCCCTTCACTGCGCCAAAGGCATGCACATCCTGGGCCTTTTCCACACCCAACATCTAGCCACCCAACAACTGGATGAATAATGCCGCATCTTCATACTTTGGGCTTTGCAACCACATGGGATCAATGCAGGTTTCTCCAGTTTCTTCATTCGCCATCACCCCACTTATTCCAACTTATTCCAGAGCCAACATTCTGATTCGACACCACCCTCTGGAACTGTCCAAACTGCCCATCATCCTTCCCACAAATCCCCTCCACCCTCCTTTGCGACAAATCACCATAATCCCTCCATCCATCTATCGCATTCTTGGCTACCTTCCCCACAGTCCAACCCCTCCCATTGATCTCTCACCCCATTGGCCCATCCCCTGAGTGCTGATGAACGCATATGCTCGAAATGTCGAGTATACTGCTCCTTGGATGCTTCCTGACAGGCAGTGCATTTCCAACCACATTTTCGTCACTTTCTCCAATAACGTTATTTTTATTAATTACCTAAATCAGAGTGGAGAATGCGAAATTGGAAGGTATTCGTTGATGATTCTGCAAAATGCTTTCTGAATGGGAAACACAGTGAACCACTTATGGATGGAGTGAAAGTTGATTATTGCAGTTTCTTCCTTCATCAAACCTTAAGTCTTATGTCAAAGTTTCTATTTCCACAGTTAATATCGTGACGATTGTGATCCTGTTCCGTGGGAAGTGTGGACTCTATAGTTGTGTCACTCTCCATCTGATGGCCATGGCAATGGCAGATTTACTGGTGGTCATCCTTGACCTGATATTAAGACATATACCGATTGTTTATTCAGACGTCTTTGTTTTCTTGGGGGATATAGATGTGTGCAACATTCATGCTGTCCTGCTTTATGCAGCATCCGATTGCTCAGTCTGGTTCACCGTCACATTCACCTTCGACCTCTTGGTGGCCATTCGTTGCCAGAAGTTAAAAATAAATATTGTAGTGAGAAGACAGCGGCAGTCGTTCTCGGAACAGTGTCTGCACTCAGCTGTTTAAATAATATCAGCTGGCATTTTATGTATAACGGTAATTATGATTTAACTGATCGTCCTATGTTTTGTGGTATAGAATTGAGTGATGATAATTTAGAGTTATGGGCAATAATTGAAATTGTTCTCTACATTCTCACACCCTGTCTCCCATTCTTCCTGATTCTGCTGCTCAACATTTTCACTGTCAGACATATTGGAGTGAGCAGCAGAGCCCGCAGGAGACTCCGGGCGCACAGCAATGGGCAGGGTCCAAGAGACACGGAAATGGAGAACCGAAGAAAATTAATTGTGCTTCTGTTTCTGATTTCTGACAACTTCATCCTGCTGTGGATGGTGTTCGCCATGAATGCAATGCTTGAACGAATGGATAATCTGGGCTATTTGATTTATGTGTCTGAATACGTCCTCGAATTAGGATTTATTCTCCAGCTCCTGAGTTGCTTCACAAACACTGGAATCTACGTCGTGACTCAGAATAGGTTCAGAGGACAATTCAAGAATTTGGTGATATATTCTTTTTTTATCACTCATTTAATCAAACGGCAAGATTAACTCCTGCTCCTGGTTCCCATGATACGCCCTACTTCACAACGACGATTTAGATTCATTTACATACGATATTCCAAATATAATCCGACGAGCGCCTTGCACAGCATTAGCAGTCTATCCATGGATTTTCATTCTAGCACTATCAAAATAAATGTCTTCCTTCCCTCCAGGTGAACCTTCGAACCAAACTGTAGAAACTCCGAAACAGGACTCACAACTCTCTCAGCGCTTCAAAACTCCACAGTCCTTCCTAATTTAGAAAACAATCTATGCCCCTTTTCCTGCAATCAAATTGCATCTCGTTCTTTTTTTTTCCACATTGTATTCCATTCTATCATTACAGTTGGCTGTCTTGTTGCGAAAGCTTGGAGAATAATATGGCTAATTGATGTTGATTGACACAACTATTAAAAATAGAGATGGATAGCATCTGTTGTTGTTTTCGACAATCATTTGACATAACGATTAAAAATATTGTCTTCAGCCACTTCCTTTCCGACCAACTCGCCCTCCTAACGAACGCTTCCCAATGTAGAATATCGTTTACACATTTAAACATCTTATGAACATTCGTAACCTCAAATTGTATGTCCTTGTTTTTTTTATCAGTCACGTCATTCTCCACTCTCTTCGTCTGCCCAAGTCCTTCAGCATCCTCCCCATCTTGTTAACAGTACTGCCAGACCTCAAGCTGTATGATTGAATCTCAGAACTTTTCCAAAACTTCGTTTCCCTCAGTCTATACTCTAGTCGTCTCTTGGCCAAAATTCACAGATCAAAGGCAATTTCCTTTACTTCATACTTAATTCTTGGCATGAAGCAAACATCATTCGCGCAGACTTAAAATTAATAATTGATGCAGCAACCTCTGCCATTTGTGGAAGAGTGTTCCAAATATTTTGCACCCCTTGAGTGTAGCAGCTCTTTCGAAAATCTCGCTTGAACAGTCTCGTCCTAAATCGCAGAACATGCCCCCAGTTCTGGAGCCCCTAACGTGTGGATAGGCTATCTCTTTAAATAAATTAGAGTGGTGCTGGAGAAGCCCAGCAGGTCGGGCAGCATCCGAGTGGTAGGAAAATTGACGTTTCCCGCAAAAACCCATAATCAGGAATAGATTCAGGCTGGCTGCAGAGTGGAGAGATCAATGTGAGGGGGTGGGGTGGGGAGAAAGTAACCTAGAGTACAATCAGTGAATGGGGTGGGGATGAAGGTGATAGGTCAGAGAGGAGGGTGGGAAAGGTAGCAAAGAGTACAATGGGGGAATGGGGTGGGGTAAAGGTAAAAGGTCATAGAGGAGGGTAGGGTGGATAGGTGGAAAGAAAGATTCTTCATTTCCCCTTCCCTCACTCACCCCAGTTCCAAACTTCCAGGTCAGCATCACCCCATGACCTGTCCTACCTGCCTATCTTCCTTTCCATCTATCCACTCTACCCACCTCTCCGACGTATCACTGTCATTCCCACCCCATTCATGCATTGTGTTCTTTGCTACAGTCCCCCACCCTCTACTCGGACCTATCCCCTCCCTCCCCACGCCGATTGACCTATTGTACTGTATGCTATTTTCTCCACACTCCTCCCCTCACATTTGTCTTTCCACTCTGCAGGCACCATTCCTCTATTCCTCATGAAGGGTTTTTGCCCGGAACATCGATTTTCCTGCTCCTCGGATGATGCCTAACCTGCTGTGCTTTTGCGGCACCACTCTAATCAATATAAGAATTAAAAAGGGATGGATAACTCAGGAGACATTTTGAGATGTTTTGGAAATCATGAGAGTATGAATACGACCATTAGGGCTCTTTACCTGAATTCGGAATCAGGTCAATGAATTAACAGCACAACTCATTTCAAATGAATATATTTTAGTAGACATTGCGGAGATATGGCTAGAGTAAGGCCATGACTGACAGTTAATTCTCCAGCGTTTCAGAGTATTTGGAAGGACCAACAGGAAGGTAAAGGAAGTGGTGTAGCTCTGACATTCAGGGACGACATCAGAATACGTTTGAATTCATTTGGGTGGCAATTAGAAATTCGAAGGCAAAAACAAATCTCAGTGATATGCATAGTCAGAAGGACACAAAATAATGACATCACACTGGAGTGAGCAAATAAAAAAGAAAAAAATACTGATGCCTGCAAAATGACATGGTAACTATCATGGGGGATTTTAATTTTGTTTGATTGTTCGAACCAGCTCTGTCTGGGCCGCCTTGTGGACGGGTTATGTTGAGTGCATCTGAGATAGTACCTTTGAACAGAATGCAATAGAACAGAAGAAGGAACAAACCATCCTTGGTCATGCCCTGTGTAATGAGACAGGAATAATTAATGACCCCATATTTAGGGATCCTCTTGGAAGGAGCAATCACAGTATCGTTGAATTAAGAATACAGATGGACATGTGAAGGTAAAAGCCCAAAGCAGAGTTCTGTGCTTAAACAAGAGAGACTACAAGAGACTGAGAGGGAACGGGACAAAAGTAGATTGGAAACAAATATTTTATGGTGGGACAGATGACTTGCAGTGGAAGACTTTCCAAAGATTTTAGGAAACGTATATTCAGTGAAAATGAAGGACTGGAAGAAAATGGCTAATCTGTCATGGGTGTTATCTTGAAAAAAAAGGTCGTATACCCAATTGGAACAGAGGGCGTACAAGTTGGTTAAGAATAGCAGGAAAATTTGGAAAAATAAATTAAAGTTCACCAGAAACTCACAAAGATCGTTATAAAGAAAAGGAGGAAAGAACGCGAGAGAAAAAATGACGAGCACAAACTATAAAAATGGAAAGCAAACATTCCTATAAAATATAAAACGTAAAGAGTTGCTAAAATAAAGGTTGATCCTTTGGAGGATGCGAAGGGGAATTTAGTTATAAGATAGGATGACTTGGCTCAGGCATCGAATATATATTTTTCATCGGTCATCAGTGTCTAACATTAATAACATGCCAGTAATTCACAAAGTGATGAAGGCAGATGACGGCATGAGAACAATCATTATTCGTGTACTGTTAGACATGCTCATGGAGCTCAGGTAGAGAGGTCTTATGGCCCTGGTGAAATGAATCCCAGAGCAGTAAACGAGATGGTGGGAGAAACAGAAAGTGCACTTGTATATTTTTCCAAAATTCGCTGGACTCTGGGGCAGATCTAGTAGATTGCAAAAATTCAAGTGGGACACCATTGTTTCAAAAAGAAATTAGACAAAAGATGTATTAGGCAATCGAACGGTTAGCTTAATTTTGTCATGGGAAGTTGTTTCAGTCTATTATACAGGAAGAAATATCAGACATTTTGATGGAAAGTTTGCGTTGAGAGGACATGGCATGTATTAATGAAAGACAAGTCATACTTAACAAGTCTTTGGAATTCTATGAAGACATGCTGAGCAAGGTGGACAAGGGTGATCCAGTGGATCTGGTGTAACTAAATTTCCAAAAGACTAGGACAACGTGCCACACAAGAAGCTGCTGCATAACATAAAGATGCATGGTGTTACGGGTAAAGTATGAGAAAGGCTAGAGAACTGGTTGATTAACAGGAAGCAAAGTGCGGTGTTAAATGATTAACAGAGTAGTTGGCAATACGTAACTTGTCGTGTGCCTCAGGCAGCAGTGTTGGGACTGCAATTATTTACAATTTATATCGATGATTTCGAGTTGGGGACACTTTGAATGTGTCAAGTTTTTAAGTGGAACTGAAATGAGTGACAGATAAAAGTGCAGAGAGGACTTTGAAACCTTGCAGAGGAACATAGATGCTTTAAGTGAATGACCAAAGCCGTGGCAGGTGGCATAAACTGTCAATAAACTGGAAGTCCTACACTTTGTTCAGAGTAAAAAAGGATGATTGTTTAAATGGTAAAATGTTGCAGCACGCTGTGTGCAGAGGGGCCCGGTGTCCTCTTACATAAATCACAAAGCCGTTGGTCTGCAGGCAGAAGAGGGAATTAGGAAGGCAAATGAAATTCTGCCTTTCATTGCTGAAGGGATGGTGTTTTAAATCAGGGACCTCTTGTTGCAGCTGTAAAAGGCGTCGATAAGGGCACAACAGGAATATTGCTTGCAGTTTCGGTTTCCATACATGAGAAAGGATGTACTATCACTGGAGGGGCAGCAGAGGAGGTACACTAGGTTAATTGTGGGGGTGAGGGGGGCGGCTTATGTGGACACACTGAGTAGACTGGCATTGTATTCATTAAAATTTTGAAGAATGAGAGGTGATCTTACTCAAACAAATACAATTATGAAGGGAACAGATCATAAAGAAGCAGAGAGGACTTTTTCCATGGGCAGGTGAACCGAGGACAGGAGGGAGGAGCATTAAAATCATGGGGAGCATGGTTAGCCCTGAATTGGAATGGAACCTCTTCATCCAGAGGGTTCTATATCTGTGGAAATCCGTGCGCGGTGAAGTAATTGATGCCATTTTTGTAAAAGTTTTAAATGATAAGTCAGGGTTTTAAACAAGGAAGGAATTAAGGAAGATGGTGACAGGGCGGCTAAGTGGAGCTGAATCCACGAAAAGATCAGCAACAGATGTATTCAATGGCAGAGCGTGCTCAAAGCGCCAGATAGTCTACTTCTGCTCCTAGTTCTCATGTTAGATTAGTTTTCCTACAGCGTGGAAACAGGCACTTCGGCCCAACAAGTCCACACCAACCCTCCAAAGAGTAACCCACACACACCCATTTCTCTCTGACTACTGCACCAACCCCTGGGCAAGTTAGCAGATCTTTGTGACTGTGGGCAAAACCGGAGCACCCGGAGGAAACCTAGGCCGAGACGGGGAGGCTGGAATCGAACCCGTGTCCCTGGTGCGGTGAGGCAAGAGTGCCAACCACTGACGCACCATGCCATGTTTACGTGAGCACAATATTGTGAAAGCAAAGACAAGGAGGCGGAATTACTTTCATGATCAAGCATGAAATGACTTCTGCACGAAGAAAAGAAACTGGCAGGAAGGATCAGAATATTGAATTCTTCCCAAGTGGAAATTAAAAACAAGGGAGGAAGGTTAAACATGGGCAGGTTGAATATTGGAGTCGGAGGATGCCATTCATCCATTCGAGCCTGCTCCATCATCCATCACGATTATTAGATTACATTACAGTGTGGAAACAGGCCCTTCAGCCCAACAAGTCCACACCGACCCTCCAAAGCGAAACCCACCCATACCCCTACATTTACCCCTTACCTAACACTACGGGCAATTTAGCATGGCCAATTCACCTGACCCTGCACATCTTTGGACTGTGGGAGGAAACCGGAGCACCCGGAGGAAACCCACGCAGACACGGGGAGAACGTGCAAACTCCACACAGTCAGTCGCCTGAGGCGGGAATAGAACCCGGGTCTCAGGCGCTGTGAGGCAGCAGTGCTAACCACTGTGCCACCGTGCCGCCCATAAACTCAATAACCTAACCGTGATTTCTCCCCATAACAAGACGGCCTCAAGTGCTATACCCAGCCTCTTATTGACCACATTTCATGCTTCTTGTGGTAATGATTTACACAGGTTCACCCTGTATTCACGTCCAAAATTATCCACCCGAATCCTCATATAGTGATTCTGGACGTACCAACCGTCAGGAACATCCTCTCTGCATCTACACTATCTAATCTTCTTAAAATGTTCTTAGTCTATATGAGATCGACGCTCATTAATGAGAACTCCACGAAAAAGAAACATAACTGAGTAAATGTCTGCTCATATGTTAGTCCCACTGTCCCCGGAATCACTCTGGTAAAACGTGCACTCCCACTAGAGCAAGAGCATTCATCCTCAAAAAAGCAGACAACCTTTCGATGTGACCACACCAAGGCCTTATATAACAGCCACACAACATCCCTGTCCCTGCACTCGCAGTGAAGGCCAACATAATATTTGCATTGTTTACCGTCTGTTGCACGGGTGCACAAGAAGTCCAAGGTTCCACTGCACACTTGCTTCCTCCCAATTCGCAGCCATTCAGTTCGTAATCTGCCGTCTTGTTTTTGCATTCGAAGTGAATATCCTTAAATTTCTGCCAATTACACAACATCTGCCATTGCTTTGCCCACTCCACTCAGCCGATCTGTTCACAACATGCTGATGGACCCCTGCATCTTCGAAGCATTTTACCCTCCCATCGAACGTGATACTACCTGCTAGTTTTGAGATGTTACATTTTGTTCCCTCAATCAAATCATTAACATATATTGTTTATAGCTTGGATACTAGAACGAACCATTCTGACACCATACCAGTTATTCTCTACCAAATGAAAACCAAATATTATTTCATCTTCTTTGTTTGCTCTCTGCCAAACAGTTTTCCATTCAGGCACTTTGTCAAACCCATAAGCGTTAGTCTTGCACTAAAATCTCTAAAGTGCGGCTTTGTCAAACACTTTGTGAAATTCCAAATAGACCACATCGACTGGCTCACTCTTGCCAACTCTACTGGTTACATCTTCATAGAATGTCAGAGTTATTTATACACCCCCGTTCAGTCCATCCAAAATAGGGCATAGCATAAACAGAAAAATAATGAGGGATTGTGATAAGGGTAACATTAATTGTATGTGACGTGAATTGTTTGAATTAATGAATTCGGCAACAGAATCTTAATGGAAGTCTCCTGCAATGTCTGAGAAATGGCTGATTGTAGCAGTATGCTGTAGAACCAGAGAGCGAACAGGTTGTTTTAGATTTGATAACAAGTAGCGATCCATAAATGGTCTTGCAGTGAAAGATACGCTTGAAAGGATTGACCACAATCTGCCAGAGAAGAAATTCTTTTGAAAAACTGAAGAAAGCGTCACATACAAAATGCAAAGCCTTGGACAACGTAATTATACAGACCTGAAGAATGAGTTGGCTCAGCTTCGGTTTGGCAAACAATATTGAAGTGTAGAACTTCAGAGCAACTATGGCAACTGATTAGAGAGATGCGACATATGGCAGCATTAAATTATCTTCGTGAGAGGAAGCGGAATTGTATAAATGAGAAAAAAAAATCCGTGGATTGCTTAGGAATTCATGAATAACAAAAAAGCAAAGGCGAGGGCATATCATCCTCAAAAAGGTAAAAGCAATCTCGAGAATTGGGAGAACGTTAAAAGTCAGCAAATGGTCGCTCGAAATGAAATCAAAAGAGTTAAATGAGCAAAAAAAAATACAAGCAGAAACCTTTAATACTGATGCTACTTACATCAATACTGACACAAAAAATGAACACAGTACTGAATGTAATTGATTGACCTTTCGAGACGAAATGGCGGGTAATGAGGAGGAACTGAGAAATTCCAGAGGCAGTAAACCAAAACTTTGATGCTGTTTACACAGTGGGAAAAAAAACTTTGTCTGAAAAACTGCAGTAACCACAGAGTAAGTTGGTGAAATTACAATAACTCGGTAGAATATATTCAGTGAACTGTTGGGTGTAAATATATTTAAGTCCTCAGGGCTTCCATTGCTGGTATTTGAAGGAAGTGACAAGGGAGATGCTGATTGCATTAGTAATGATTTTACAAAATACTCTGGATTGTGGACAGTTATCAGTAGATTGGAAACAGAATAACATGATACCCTTATTCAATAGAGGACATACACAAAAAGTGGTGCAAAGAGATCAATTTGTTTCGCGTCTGTTGTGGGGAAGCTGATCGAGTTAATCAGAAAGGAGGAAATAACTAAACACTAGGATTAACAAAGTGTCAGCATGGTTTCATGAAGGGGAAGTTGTGATTGGAAAATTTGCTGCGGTTCTTTGATGGTGTAACCTGCAAGGTGAATGATGGGAATGCAATGGACACAATAGTCTTAGACTTCCAGATGGTGGTTGACAAAGTGCAGCATTGTAGACTGATCAAGGATGTTAGCTCACAGGTGTTAAAGGGTGGAGAATTGGTTGTCATAGAGTATTAACTGCCTGATAGAATGCAGAGAGTTGAGTTAAATGTGGCATTCTAAATTACATTACAGTGTGGAAACAGGCCCTTCGGCCCCACAAGTCCACACCGACCTGCCGAAGCGCAACCCACCCATACCCCTACATTTACCCCTTACCTAACACTACGGGCAATTTAGCATGGCCAATTCACCTGACCTGCACATCATTTGGACTGTGGGAGGAAACCGGAGTACCCGGAGGAAAACCACGCAGACACTGGCAGAACGAGCAAACTCCACACAGTCAGTCGCCTGAGGCGGGAATTGAACCCGGGGCTCCGGCGCTGTGATGCAGCAGTGCTAACCACTGTAGCACAATGGTTAGCACTGCTGCCTCACAGCGCCTGAGACCCGCGTTCAATTCCCGCCTCAGGCGATTGACTGTGTGGAGTTTGCACATTCTCCCGTTTCTGCGTGGGTTTCCTCCGGGTGCTCCGGTTTCCTCCCACAATCCAAGGGTGTGCAGGTCAGGTGAATTGGCCATAGTAATTGCCCGTAGTGTTAGGTAAGGGGTAAATGTAGGGATATGGGTGCGTTCCGCTTCGGCGGGTCGGTGTGGACTTGTTGGGCCGAAGGGCCTGTTTCCACACTGTAATGTGAACAGTAATTGTTGTACTTGTACAGTAATTATTGATTCTCTTGTCGAACCTCAACTATTTATATTCTGTATAAAATGACCTGGAAATGAATTCCTGGCATTTAATGCAAAAATAGGAAATTATTAATAGTAAAGACGTGTTGTTACACTTTTGTCAAGCTTTGGTAAGACCACATCTGGAATATTGTTTCTCGTTTTGGTCTCCTCACGGGAGGGAGGGGGGTATGTTGGCACTGGATGCAATTCAGAGTATGATCCTCAGGTTTTTTTCCGGTCTTGAACGGGCTGTCATAGGACCAGTATTTAAAAGACTTGGGCTTCTAATCGCTGCAGTTCAGAAGAATGAGAGCAGTTCCGGGTTGGGTAAAACAAATGCTAAAGCACATTTGATAGCTGAGTTTTGTTTATCAAATGATCCTCCTTATAGAACAGTCTCAAACAATAGTTCATCGAGGGAGAGAATGAGCGGAGGCAGATTAAAAATTGAGATGAGGCGAAACTAATTCGCTCAGAGAGTTGTGAATCGGTGGCACTCACTGAAATAGTTCAGTGGTGGCACAATCAATTGACGGATTTAAGAGACGAACAAAATGTGCTTCCGTTGAAATTTGTCAGAAAATGAGATAGGTAAAATATAGGATCCTGGAGATGAGACCAGTAAAATTTAGTCATGATCATGCTCACTGGCAGAGCGGGTACCAAGGAATTGGTTTGCCTACTCCCACTTCGAAATATTCTTTACCAGTTTTTCAATTGCAGCCAGTCCAGCGACCAGTTATTAACTTGGCTTCCTTTCATTTTCTGCCACTTTCCAATTGATGAGATTTACGTGGAACTAAAGTATCTAGTTTCACAGTTGTTACAGACCAGACCCGATCCCCTCAAAACAATTTTAAGCAGGTAGCCAAGAAGGTAAATTTGCTATTTGTTTCAGGTAAATGTATCATAGATATTCCCAGAGTGAGTTAGCTGATCCTACTTCAAAGGTTTAAGCAAATAGAATTAATTTGAAAATTATGGATTGCAACAGAAAGACGAGTAAATAGAATACCGAATAACTTACCTGATTCAAAAACGCGAGAGATGTCCAGACCTAATGATGCTGCTCCGAAAAAAACCTGCAATAGTCTCCCAAGGCACACATCACTTTGTGAAAAGAGTAAAACTGAAACAAATTAGGGCTTACACGCCAGAAGTGGGAGAAAGCGAGTTCCCAGCTGGACTGGCCTCAAAAGCCTTTCATCACAAAGAACTGCTGATCTGAATCAAAATCTCCAATCAGGCCAGAGGCATTATCTGCTGTGGTAAACAAAAAATGCCCCCAATTAAAACTTTCAAAGCAGCCGAGTTGGAACCTGGCCAATTACAACTTCTCAGGAACAAGGAATCTCAATGGCATAGTAATCTTGTAAAAAGACTAGCATTGTGACACAGTGTAGCTCTTAACTAACATGGGTCATGGTACAGAAGAAAGTGCAAACGTTCGGTCTTGAATGTATCGTAATGTGGAGATTTGACATTTCTGAGAGCGGTAAATACCTATAAAATCACAAAACGTTTCTGGCATTGCATTGGCTTCCAATACTCGTTGTCAAAATTCGTTTACTTATCCCCTTTAGAACTGATTTAGTTTTGACTTGGATTCTCCATTCCCTCTATGCATTCACTGTAATGCAGTTTTATTTTATACTGTTCCAGTTATCAAAAACCTCTTCTGAGAATGGAGGATGCATTTTGTGTACTGACCTGTCAGTTTTGGTTGCATCAGACAATGGCTACGTTCATTGCAGGATTCTTGCATTGCAAATGACAGAGAAAATACCTCCATATACTTTTTTCTCAACATTCAGTAAGTTGCCAGCAGGTCCTCCATATTCTGGGAACCAACAAGCATGTAAATGGATTTATCAATTTATGCCAACGTCCCTCCAAACAACAGGCTCAGAAGGAAAGTGGTTGAGGCCACAATTTGAAGACTGTGCTCACAGGACATCGTGCTTGATCAGACTTGGTAGTCCAGAATCCTCAGAAATATACAGTCGCATTATCCCTCAGAGACGAAACTTCGTAATTGAAGGCCCCGTTAATCTCATAGTTGTCATAAAAGTGCACATTGAATGCACCGAATTTCCCAATTCGTCGGACCTAATTCGGCGATAAGCGCAGATCAGATGTCTGGGCTTGCCAAGAATTATTTCATAACTTGTGACAGTGGCTAGAAAGTCATGCGCTATCGACATTTAACTTTAAAAATGAAAACATTAACTCCCAAATAAACGTCCAGCAACACACAGATGCACACAGCATAAATGTATGGATGTTATGCGTGGAGGGATGGACTGAGAAACCAATTACATTTTTCTCTCTTCACAGGTTATTTCAATTGTTGGCAGAAGGCACAGCATAATTGGCAAAAGTTGAGTATTTACGTATATTTTGAGAAAATGAATTATGAAATACAGTACAGGGTCTCTCAACGACCAAGCTAATATATACGTGTGAAGGGAGATGGCCGAGGTCCTCAGTGAATACTTATTTGCTGTATTTATCGGAAAGAACGAATTGAAGTCATGGGATCTTGCTGAAGTTGGTGGTCAGTCCCTTTCCCAGTAGAGGAGGTGTTACATGTATTAGAATGTTTGAAGGTGAATAAACTTCCTAGTCCTGCCCAGATAAATCCAAGAACACTGCCAGACGCGCTCACCGAATTTGTGGGAGCTCATGCTAATATTTTTGCATTATTGTTAGCCACAGGTGAGGTCCTGAAAGACTGGAGGTTGACCAACATTGTGCCATTATTCAAGAAGTGCGAAGAAGAAAAACTTGGTAAGTATGCACCGGCGAGCGTCAACTTTGTGGTGGGTAATTTAATTGCGAAGGTTCTGAGAGAAAAGCCTGTCATTTATTTGGAAAGGCAGGGTTTGATTCGGAAGAGTTAGAATGGCTTCTTGCGTGGGAGATCATGCTTAACAAATTAGCGTTATTTAACGAAGTGACCAACCGGGTTGACGAAGGCTGGGCGTTGGGCATGGTCTGTATGGATTTCAAAAAGGTCTTTGATAATGTTCCAAATGGTAGGGTGCTCGGGATGGTTACATCACATGGAATCCAGGGAGTGCTGGCAAATTCGATGCATAATTGTAAGATGGAAGGAAGCAGGTGGTAATAGTGGAAGGATGCTTGTTGGAGAGGAGATCTGTGTCCAGTGGAGTGACTGAGGAGACGGTACCCGGCCGATATTGTTTGTTGTCGATATAAACGATTTGGGTTAGAATTTACAAAGCATGATTATTAAGTTTGCAATAGGTGGTATTGTGGACAATGATGAAAGTTGTCCTGAAATTTCAGCTCAGCATTGGTCAGCTGGGGATGGCGTCCCAGAGATGGTGAGCAGTCCTAATTATTGCTCAATGTGAGTTCTTGCAACGTCAGCAATTATCCAGTCCTCTCGGACATCACTTGTGTTCAAGTATGCTGCAAAGATATCCATTAAGGTGTCTGTTACTTCCTCTCTCACTTCCCCCAATTAACCTGGGATAGATCCAATCTGGACCTGGGGACCTGTCCACCTTCATGCCTTTTGAAATACAACACTTTTTCCCTCCTTATGCCGACATGACCTGGAGTAATCAAATGTCTATCTTTCACGTTAGCAGCCGCCACCTCCGTCCCTTCGGTGAATACGAACTGAAAGAACTAGTTAAGAGTCTCAAACATTTTTTCTGACTCCATGCATAGCTTTCCTCTTGTGTCTCTTGAGTGGGCCAACCATTTCTCGAGTTACTCTCTTGCTCCTAATATATGGATACAAGGCCTCATGATTTTAGTTAACCCTGTTTGTAAAGATATCTCATGACCCTTTTCTCCTTCTGAATTCCTCGTTCCAGATTGGTCCTACATTGTTCCCATTCTAAATTGCCCAGCTGCTGCCGAATTTTGCAAGAGTAGTCCGGACTCCAATTTAGCATTCTTTTATTAGGACCACTCTCATCTTGTCCATGAGTATTCTAAAACGTATGTACTTGTGATCACTATTCCCAAGCTAATCCCTACTGAAATGTCAACCACCTGGCTGGTCTCATTCCCCAACACCACGTCCAGCATGGCCTCTTCCTGAATTTGATTATTTATGTACTGCTCTAGAAAGCAATCCTGGATGCTCCTGACAAATGCTGCTCCATCTACACCACTAACACTAAATGAATTCCAGTCAATGTTGAAAAATTTGAATGTCCCGTCGCCATCACCCTGATGCCGGATGTCTTTCCATAATCTGTTTATATATTTGCACCTCGAAATTACCCTCTTCACTGGGAGGCCTGTAGTACAGCTCCAACATTGTTACTGCACCCCTATTTTTTCTAAGGTCTGCCCATATTGCCTCACTGCTCTAGTCCTCCATCGAACCCTCCTTTCTGCAATGTCATGCAAAATCTCCACTACTTTTACTGCCCTCCCTATCCGGTCTGAACCATCGATATCCTGGCAAATTTAGTTGCCTATCATTACACAAAATGTGGTGTTTCTGGACTGAAGGTCATTTAGCGATCTGTATCGGTAATTGGTTCACTGAAAAACACAGAGTGTGACGATTGATAGGAAATATTCATATTGGAGCTCAGTTACCAGTGGTATGCCACAAGGATCTGTTTTGGGGCCACTGTTGTTTGTCATGTCTATTAATGATCTGGATGTGCCGCCATTGACTGGTACAGCGATTGAGTTTCAAAGCCACGAGGACATGCTGAAACTGTACAAGAGACTGGTAATGCTGCACCTGGGGTTTTACTTGTAGTCTGGTCACCAAATTATAGGAAAGATGTGGAAGCTTTGGAAAGGTTTCAGAGAGGATTTCCTAGGATATTGCCTGTTATAAAAGAATGGTCTTACGAGGAAAGACCGAGGGAACTGAGGCTACTTTCGTTGGAGAGAAGAACGTTGAGAGGCAACTTAATCAAGACGTGCATGTTGATCAGAAGCTTAGATACGGTGGACAATGGATGCCTTTTCCCCCAGGATGTTGAGGAATAACATAGCTTTAAATTGAAGGATGAGAGACTTAGGACAGATATCAGGGATAGTTTCTTTACTCAGAGAATAGTCGACTCGTGGACCGACCTGACTGCAACGGTAACAGACCCGCCGACGTTAAATAGGCATGGGACGTACATGTGGATATTAACATAACAGGGTAGGTTAGATGGGCATCAGATTAATTTCACAGATTGGAGCAACATCGAGGGCAAAAGGGCCGGAACTACGCTGTTACGTTGTATGGTCAATACTCTATGTTCTGTGCCCTTCCCTCAACCAAGTCTCAGTAATGGCAATAATGTCATTCTGTCAAGTAGACGTTTATATACCTTTCCGAACAAACTTCTTGTATTCAAACAAGTGCACCTCAGGCAATCACTCCCTTTTCGATCATCATGAGCACCCTGCCTAAATTTCTCTTGAATCCCGTTGACTGCAATTTCTAGTTCCTTCAACGCTTCAGTTTCTACCTCCATACTGTCCGCTACCCTCGTCATTTGTTTCCCTTCTGCTGCCACATTAGTTTAAAACCACCACAACAGCGTTAGAAAACGCATCCCCGAGGACATTGTTCCAGTCCGACCCAGGTGTTGACCCAGGTGTTGACAATCCAAATTGCCATATTTCCATTTAGCCAGAACCAGTTCTGAAATCTCAAAAATATGAACCCCTCCCACGGACCGCCTCTCAAGCTACACATTCAGCCTGCCTATGTTTTAACATGGAATCTGAGGAGCGGGTGGCAGTGTTGGCAATCCTGAGATTACTACAGCTGAGGTCTTAACTTTTGACATGATTCTCAACACCTTTAGTACTGCTTGTAGGATCTCTCCCCTTTTCCTACCTCTATCATTGCAATCTGTATGCACCACGACAACTGGCTGTTCATCCTCCCTCTTCAGAATATTCTGCAGCCGATTTGAAACATCCCTGACCCGTGAACCTGTGAGGCAACATACCATTCGGGAGTCTCGTTTCCAAACACAGGACGGACTATGAATTCCACTTACAATTGAATCCCCTATGACTCTTTTTCCCACCCTTCTGTACACCAGAGGGCGGTTCAAGGTGCTCTGAACCAGACCGATGCTGCGTTCTCCTGGGGTGCCATCTCTCGTGACAGTATCCAAAACGGTATACCTGTTTGGAAGGAGATGACTGGAAGGCTGTACCTGCACTGCCTTCCTGCACTTTCTCTATCGTTTTGTCACCCATTCCGATTCTCCCTCCGCAATCCTAATATATGGTGTGACCAATTCACTAAACGTACGAACCACACCTCCCTCAGCATCGGTAAGCTCCAAAGTGAGTCCATCCGCAGCTCCAGAGCTGTCATGCTGTCGAGCAAGTGTTGCAGCGAAACACCTTTACAGCACACGAGGAGTCAGGGACAGCAGGTGTCTTCTTGAGCTTCCACATTGAAAAACCGAAGAAAAACACAGTTTATCTCCTGCCACTTCTAATCGTAATCTTAACATTGATAAAGGGATAATGAACAAAAGGAAATGCACAGGATAAAAAAAGTAAAACATGATCAACATACCGCAGAGTACTTTGTTTTTGATTGGAGGACGAGGGCGGGTGGGAAACATTACACGTGTAGAGGCTCGGGTTCATCGACTCACCAAATGTATTGGTTCACTCACCTTCCGAGTGTCCATTCGACCGCTCCCACTCCGCTCGTCGCTCTCACCGCTATTGCAAATGGAGGCCTGACACATTAAGTGGGAAATTTCCCTTCCCAGTAGGCTCCTGGTCCTCTGTATCTCTGTTTCTCTCCATCGCTACTGCGAAAATATACTTTAATCCCTCCCCAACTGTATCACGAAAAGCAACCCTGAGGACATGGGTTCCAGTCCAGTCCACGTGTCGACTGTGAAGTATGTAATAGTTCGACCTGCCCCAGAACCAGTCTCAATGTTGCAAAAATCAGAACCCTTCCTCCTGCACTATTGCTCAAGCCATGTTTATCCTTTCATGTCAACTCTGGTGAGCAAGCGGCACTGGTAACAGCCCTGCTATTACTACCTCCGAGGTCGTACTTTTTAACTTGGCAACAAACTCTCTAAATTCTGCTTGTCGGATATCAGTACATTTTTTTTACCTACATCACTGGTGCCTTTATGCACCACGACAATTAATTATTCACCTTCCACCTTCAGAATGTTCTGCGGCCACTCTGAGTACATCTGGGTGGCAATATACCATTGGGGAGTCTCGTTTTCGAACACAAACCGTAGTCCCTAAACGACATCCGGTCACTCAAAGCTCGAAGGCCACTGATGCTCGAGTTTCGTGCCTTCTAACTGGGAAAATTTACTTTCCCGTCAGCCACTAGTTTCCTCTCTCTCTCTAACTCTCTCTTTGTTTCTCTTTCTCTCTCTCTCTCTCTCTCTCTGTCCCATTCTCCATTACACATTCTCTCTCTCACTCTGTATCCTCCCAAACATTGATGGTACTTCCTGGCTACTTTGCAATCCTCGAAATCCCCGTATGATCCTTTCCTCTTCAACCTTGAATAATATTGTTCATTCTGTGGACTAGATCTTCCACATTACTTGTTATCCGAGATTCTTTCAAACTACTTTCTTGCCTCACTGGGACAAAACTGGGTCGCACTTTTTGTAGGTGCTTCTGAAAGAAACTCCACATTTTTGTTATGCACATCCCTGAGAATATTGCTTCCAAATTTCGGTACCTCAGTTCTTGCTGAAAAGTAACATGATTCCCTAGCCCCCAATTAAAAACTTTCCCATACCGTCTGCTGCTATCCTTCTCCATGAGGAGAGTAAATGTCATGGATCTGTGATCGCTGTCACTAAAATGCTCTCCCACCGAGAGATTTTTCAGCTGGCTCGGTTCATTGCCATGCACTAATATTCAATTTGGCCTCATCTCTACCCAGCCAATCGATATATTGCATCAAGTACCCTGCTTGGACACATCTGAGAAAATCTTCATCCAGCTGCTTGATCTAAGTAGGTTCAAAGCAATATTAGTGGCTTTGAAGTCACCAAGAACAACGTCCACATTACTTCTACCAATTTCCAGTATCTGCTTCGCAGTCTGCTCCTCCGTGCCTCTGTTAGTATTGGTGGTCGATAGAAAATTCCCAATCAAGTGACGTTCCTTTCCTGTTCCTAATTTCCACCGGCACTGATTCTGGAGACAACCCCTTCTCGATGATTTCTGTTTCTAGAGCACGTATAGTATTACTGACTAGCAATGCCACTCCACCAAGTCTTTTACTTTCCCCTCATCATTTCGAAACCATTGGACCCTGGAACATTCAACAACCATTCCTCTCTCTGTGATATCCAAGTCTTCATAACGGATACCACATCATGTTGCAAGTTCTGATCTATGTTCCAAGTTCGCCAAAATTTATTCTGACACTCTTGTATTAAAATAGATACAGTTAAACCCTCTGACTGCACCTCTTCTCTTTCAAGTGCCTCTCCTTCCTCACAGACACTCTGTGCGCTGTATCTGGTCGTTCACTGCATACTCCATTATTTGAACCGTAGCTCAGTCCCCACCACCATGCAAAACCAGTTTAAATCTTCTCGAATGTTTCGAGCAAACTTGGTGCTCAGAATATTGTTGCTCCTCCAGTTCAGATGCCATCAGTCCTTCTTGGAAAGCTCCTACCTTCGCTAGAAAGTATCCTAAATATTCGCATATTTGAAGCCCTTCCTTGGACAACAACCCTGCAACCAACGTTTCCATCTGCTCTAGCTCTCTATTCATAGCCTCACTAGCATGTGGCACGGTCAACAATCCGAAGATGACTGCTCTGTTCATACTGCCTTCTAGCTTACAACTAAATTCCCTCTATTCGCTTTTTAGGTCTTCCTCCCTTTTCCTCCCAACGCCATTGGCTACCGATGTGCACCACGACTTCTGACTGCTCTAGCTCCCCTTAAGCATCCTGTAGACGCAATCACAGACAGCCCTGACCTTGGCAGCCGGAAGGCAACACTATCCAGTAGTCCAACTCACGCCACAGTATTTCCTGTCTGTTCCTCTCACCACTGAACCTCCTATCCCTATTGCTGTCCTATTCTCCCCTCTTACTTTATCAGCCACATAGCCAGGTTCAGTGTCAGAAATCTGGCCGCTTTGGATTTCCCCTTGTCGGTCGATCCGCTCGCAGTTTCCTTTTTATACACTCCTACCCCTTTTTACCCCTACACTAACACCTAACTGCGGTAGTGCTTATTTTTCCCCAGCACCCATGTTGTGTGTGTGCAGGTGTGAGACACATTGAAAGACACGAGATGCACGAATCTTTATTCAATTTTCCATCACCAGGAAGAAAGGAAACAGCCGACTGGCCTGTGACAAGCAGTACCCTTCACATCCATAGACAATGCTGCGTGATCAAATAGTGAAGGGGATGGCAGGGATCAAATCAAAATAGAGTTGGATGGGGCAATAATGCACTCCATTCCCTGCGGCGCGCACCTCTCCCTGAACAATTCCACGGTGTTGGTGGACACTGCGTGCTCCTCCGCGAGCAGTTTCCAAAACGGCATTCTGATTATTGCTTGAACGGCCCGACAACGTCTGTCTATTCTCTTTCCCTCCGATCACGGTAACGGAGCGACCTTTGTACTGCAACTTAATTGTAACTGTCCCCCCATAACTCCTCTTCATTCATCCCACTCCGCCTCCCTAATGTTCCGAAGTTTGTCCAGTTCCAACTGCAGTCTCTGAGAGCTGGAGTTCGGTATATTTCTCGCCAGCAAAGTCAGTAAGTGCACCGGTGGAGTCTTTCATTTCCTACATCCTGCAAGAGGAACATGTAACGGTGCTTGCCTTCATTCTGACTGCTCTAAACTGCAGAGAGTGATTGAATCAATGACAATTAAGAAGAAACAGATTGCTGGGAAGGTGAGTCTGACTGTGTAAAACACTTTCTTCCGGCGTCAGAGCTTCCATTTGCCGAGAGGTGCAAGGGAGGAGCAAAGGACTGCTGGGAAGTTTTTAAGTGGATGAGATCTAAACACGAGACCTTACAGCATAGGGCCTCCTTCCTACATACCTCTTTTAACCTTAATAACGGTCTGTCAGCTAGTTAGGTTTTCAGATTTCTTTTTTTTTCCTCTTCCTTAGCTTAGTCATGTGCTAGCTATCAGAGTACCGGGATATGGATGTAAGGGCAGTTGCATGTTCCTCCTGAACAATGTGGCAGGTGAGAGACACTTCACCTGTCTCTGCCGACTAAATCTGCGGGATGTGCGCCCAATTCCAGCTCCTCGAAAAACGAGTTAGGGAACTGGAGCTGGAGCTGGATGAACTATGGATCATCCGGTGGGCTAAGGGGGTATTGAGAGAATGTACAGGGAGGTCGTAACTTCCCAGACACAGGATAAGCACAGCTGGGTTGCGGTCAGGGGGAGGAAAGTGAACCGACTGTCAGAGCAGGGACACCTGTGGCTGTTCACCTCAGCACTCAGTATGCCGTTTTGCATACTGCTGATGGGGACAGCCTATTAGGTTGTCAAGCCTCTGGCACTGAGCCTGGCACTGTGGCTCAGAAACGAGGTGGGGCAATTAGAAAAGCGGTAGTGGTATGGGACTCAATAATTAGACGGATTGACAGGAGATTTTGTGGTCAGGCACTGAACTCGCGGAAGGTATGTTGCCTGCCCGGTGTCAGGGTCCAGGATGTCGCCGATCGGGTTGGTAAAATTGTGAAGGATGAGGGTGAGAAAACAGAAATCCTTGTACATATTGGCACCAATGACATGGTCAGGAAAGGGATTGAGGACCTGGAAAGTGAGTACAGAGAGTTACGTTGGATGCTGAATAGCAGGACGAACAGAGTAGTGATCGCAGGTTTGCTACTAGTGCCATGAGATCGTGAGATGAGGAACAGTGAGCGAATGCAGCAGAACACGTGGCTGCGAGTCTGGGGCAGGAGGGAACACTTCAGATACCTGGACCATTGGGATACCATCTGGGGAAGGTGGGGTCTGTACATGAAGGACGGGGTGTTGCACCTGATCTGGAGAGGCACAACTGCCCTGAGTGGGAAGTTTGGTCGTGTGATTCGGGAAGGTTTAAGCTCGTTTGGCAGGGGGGAGGGAATCAGCCACATTTCTGAGAGATGGTCAGTTGTAGATGGGTCAGTGCTAGGATGTATTAAATCTATTAGGAAGGTTTGTCATGCGATTAAACAAAGGGATCGGTTAAAGTGTGCCTGCCTTAATGTAAGGAGAGTCCGAAATAAGAATGATGAACGTAGAACATGAACCAGTACTTGGGGGTACGATGTTGTGGCAATAACGGAGACATGGGTTTCACAGGAACAGGAATGGTTGCTTGATGTTCCAAGGTTTAGAACGTTGATAAAGAACAGGGAGGGTGGACAAAGAGGAGGGGATGTAGCATTTCTAATCAGAGAGTGATCACAGCTACAGAAACGAACATTGTTGAGGAAGATTTGTCTACTGAGTCAGTATGAGAGGAAGTTAGGAAAAGCAAGGGTACAGCCACCGCATTGCAGGTTTTCTACAGACCACCTAATAGCAGTCGAGAGATTGAAGAACTCATAGGTGGGCAGATACCAGAAAAATGCAAAAGTAACAGGGTTGTTATGAAGGGTAATTTCAACTTTCCCAATATCGACTGGAACCTCCTATGTGCAGATGGTTTTAATGGAGCCGTTTTTGTCAGGTGTGTTCAGGAGGGTTTCCTTCCTCAGTATGTAGAAAGACCGACGAGGTGAGAGGCCATTTTGGATTTGGTGCTCGGCAATAGAGCCAGGACAGGTGTCAGATCTCGCTGTGGGAGAGCGCTTTGGTGACATTGATCACAAATGCCTCATATTTAGCATAAACCTGAAGCATGAATGTAGCAGTTACCGAGGGAAAATATTTAATTAGGGAAAAAAGAAATTATGACGTTGTCAGACAGGTGTTGGGAAGTACAGACTGGGATTAATTGTTCCACAGAAAAGGCATAGCAGATATGTGGAGACTATTTAGATGGCAGTCGTTGCGAGTGATGCACGAATTTGTCCCCCAGAGAAATGTAAGAAGGGGTAATGATAAGGAATCTTGGATGACGAGAACAGAGGAGCTTCTCGTCAAAAGGAAAAAGGCAGCTTCCGGAAACTGGAGGAGGCAAGGATCAGCTTTAGAGGATTACCGGCCTGCTAGAAACGAGCTAAGAAATAGACTGAGGAGAGCCAGGAGGAGGCATGAAAAAGGCAAGAAGCATTAGGAAGAAGCTAAAGGCATGTTATTCATACGTGCTGAATAAGAGAATGATCAGGGAGAAGTTCGGGCCGAACAGGGATAGTGGAAAGAATTTGTGCATGGAATCTGTGCAGATAGGGGAAGCCCTAACTGAGTGTTTTGCTTCAGTTTCCTCCAAGGAAAGGCAAATTGACGTAAATGAAAACTTTGAGGGGCTGGGATACAGTCATGACCAGATCAAGATCGATAAAGTTGATTTGGTGGAAAGTTTGGCAAACATTCAGGTTGATTATGTCCCCAGTGCCAGATCAGATTTATCTTAGGCTGCTCGGGAAGCATGGCAGGAGGTTTCTGAGGCGCTGGCGGGAATATTTGTCTCCTCAATCTCTACGGGCGTCGTACTGGAGGATTGGAGGGATGTGAATGGTGTCCCTCGTTTCAAGAAGGGAATAGAGAAATCGCTGGCAATTACGGACCTGTCAGTCTTACGTCTGTGGTCAGTAAAGTTTTGGAAAGAATTCTGAGGGATAGGAATTATAGCTATTTGGCAAAGCATCGTGAGATTAATGGCATTCAGCATGGCTTTGCGAGGGGCAGGTCATGCCTCTCAAATTGCATTGAATTCTTCGTACAAGTGACAAAATAGGTCGACGATGGTCGAACAGTGGTTGTGGTGTATATAGTTTACAGCAAGGCATTTGATAGGATTCCTCATGGTCGACTCATTCATAAAGTCAGAAAGAACCAACCCGGTGGTACCCTCTACATGTTTTTACCTATCCCCACCTCGCCATCTTGCCTCCTCCTCACTCGTCCTGCCTTTTTTCCCCTTAGCTTCCTTACACCTACTCCTCAGTCCTGAAGAAAGGCGTTGACTTCTCCACCTCCTGATGCTGTCCGGTTTGTTGTGTATTTCCAGCCTTCTGGGTGTCTAATTTCGATTCCAACATTTGCAGTGTTTTATTTTAATCGTTTCTTGAATAATAGGCAAAAGGGAGTGAATGGGCTGTTACTCTTCTTATCTGATAGTTTTGATGAGCTTATGGATTTCAAATACTCCCGTGAAACAAGTTTGAGATGCTCAATGAGCTCCTGTTCTTTTTTTTCATTGTGGAAATGTGCAGTGTCTAGCAGTACTATTACATGTATGTTACTGACACGTTCACAGGACAAGCCTGAAAGTTGTCCAGGTTTTGAGTCTTTAGCACCTGATGGGGTTACAATTTTTTTCTGATCACTGTTTGATCTTCATTGAACATCCTCAGTTCAGACTGTTTGAGGGAGGGAAAGACATTGATGAAACAACTGAAGATGTTTTGCCGACGAAGCTACCCTGAGGAATGCCCATAGTGATATCCAGAGACTAAAAGGATGACGTCAACCAGTCACATTGTGCTCTGAGTGACACAAACGGTGGTGAGATTACAACTGATTCCTGTTAAGTTGAATTTTACTCAGTCCAATCCTGCCGTGATATCAGGAATTGCCACTCTTACGCTGTGTTCATATCTTTTGTTCATGTCAACAGGCCAAAGCGTATGTGTGGGGAGTGTTGCCATCTTTCAGAGGGTAGTGACAGTAGGTGCATCTCCAACCCAGATGGGTTGGGGAGATACATCACTGAAATGTTCGGGGGCTGTGCCAACGCATTTCGACATTTCAGAGGCGACAAAAACTTGGGCATGGAAGAGAAATTGTGGTCGACAGAAGATCAGCTCTGATCTCACTTAACGGAAAGGATGGTAGAGGGTTTAACTAGCCTCCTGCTATTCCAGTATAACCCATATTCCAGTCATTATGTGTTCTCTTGAGTTTTTTTGTTACTGACATGAAACGGCTGAATGGACTCATACTGTTGCTGTGTGACAAGATACTGGTGCTGGATAAAAGCAAATTACTGTGGATGCTGGAATCTGAAACCAAAAGAGAAAATGCCGGAATATCTCAGCAGGTCTGGCAGCATCTGGAAGGAGAGAAAAAAGCTGACATTTCGAGTCTAACTGACCCCTTGCCAGAGCTAAAAAAAGGGAGAAATAGGGACGTATTTGTGCCCAGCTGAGAGAAGGTGAGTCATAGCTCCAGAAGCAAAGATAGCAATATAGAGGTGATAATGAGTGCATAGAGAGATTACAGGGAGATTAGGAGCTATGAATGGCCAAGGCTGAAGCCAGTTCTATGTGACAAATATATGGGGGATGCGGGGAAATGGATGAAGCAGAGGCAAAATGAAAAACAGGGGAGAATTGTCGCAAAAGGGGAAGAGGAGAGGTAAAATGTGATGAGACAGAAGGAGCAAGAGAAAGGGAGACAATCAAGAAATAAGAGGGACAGAACAGTGAAAAAAAATAAAATAAATGAAATAAATTACGGAGCAGAATGAAAACAGAGGAGTCAAGATGGGATAATCATCTGAAGTTGTTGAATTCAATGTTGAGACTGATAGGCTGTAACGTACCTAGTCGGAATATGAGATATTGTTCTTCCAGTTTGCGCTGAGCTTCACTGGAACATTGCAGCAGGCCAAGGACACACATGTGGGTATGGGAGCAGGATTGTGTGTCGAAGTGGCAAGCCACGGGAAGGTCCGGCACCTGATTGTGGACCGACTGAATGTGCTCAGCAAAGCGATCACCCATTCAGCGTTTTGTCTCTCCGATATAGAGGAGACCACATTGGGAACAAGGAATGCTATAGACCTAATTGAAAGAGGTAGAAGTGAAACGCTGCTTAATCTGAAATGAGTGTTTGGGGCCTTTGGATGGTGAGCATGGAAGAGGTAAAGTTGCAGGTGTTGCACCTTCTGCGGTTGCGTGGGAAGGTGCCGTGTGTGATGCGAGAGGTGTTAGGTCTGATGGAGAAATGGACGAGGTTGTCCTGGAGGGAATGATCCCTGCGGAATGGAGACGGGGGAGGGAAGGCAAGATGTGTTTAGTGGTAGCGTAGTGTTTGAGTTGGAGAAAATGGCAGAGGATTATTCTTTGCTTGTGAGGGCTGGTGCTGCATGGCCGACGTTTGGAGAGAGGCTGATTGGCCTGCTCCTGTAACTGTATATTAGTCTCCAGCGGTTGAACAGCCTCATGCTGTTCTGCTGTACCTGGAATCCATATGGACTAAATCGCCAACCCTGGGAAAAACGTTAGGACTGCAGATGCTGGACATCAGAGTAGAAAATGTTGACGCTGGAAAAGTACAGCAAGTCAGGCTGCATCGGAGAAGCAGGAGAATCGAAGTTTCGGACATTCCTGATAAAGGGCTTACGCTCAAATCTTATATTCTCCTATTCGTCGATGCTGCCTGACTTGCTGTGCTTTTCCTGCATCACACATTCCGACGTCTCGTTCAGCAGGGGTATGGGAACCTGAGGTGTAGTTGCAGTGCGCAGGAGGATGAGAGTAGGGAGAGCAGGGACAGGACTTCATGGCCACAGGAATGTGCGGGCAGACAGAAATCTGGTTTAAAATGCATCTACTTCAATGTCAGAAGTATCCCAAATATTGGAAGTGAGCTTGCAGTTTTGATATGTACCTGGGATTTCGATGTTGTGGCTATTTAGGAGACATGTTCATGGCAGGGTGAAAAATGCATGCTGCAGGTTCCAGAGTTTAGATCTTTCATGAAGAACAGGCAAGGCGGCAAAACAGGGGTAGGTGTGGCCTTGTTTGTAAAGGATGGTATAATGGAGGCTGACAGAACTTTTGACGAAGTCTCATGTACTAGGGTCGTGTGGGCTGAGGGTAAAAGCAGGAGAGGCGAGGTCATACTGCTTGGAGTTTTTTATAGACCTCCGCAGAGTTCCGGGGATGTGGAGGAGAGTATTGGCAACATGATTCTGGGTAGGAATGAAAGGAACAGGTTGGCCATTATGAGGCACTTGAACTTCCCCATCATTGACTGGAAATGCTACAATTTAAGTACGTCGGATGGATCAATTTTTGTCCAATGTGTAAAGGAGGGTTTCCTGACACAGTATGTCGAAGTGCTGACAAGAGGGGAGGCCACGCTGGATCTGGTGCTTGAAAATGAACTAGGCCAGGAATTTGATTTAGTTGTAGGTGAGCACATTGGAAAGAGTGACCATAACTCAGTTACGTTTAGTTTAGCGATGGAAACGGGTAGGTACCTAACACAGCTAAAGAATTATCGATGGGCTAAGGGCAATTATAATACAATTAGGCCAAAATTAGGATGCATAGAATTGGGTAACAAAATGCAGGGAATGCAGGGAATGGCAATGTGGAGCTGGTAGAAGGAATAGATATTGCGTGACCTTGATAGGTAATTCCTTTTCAGGCAGGGAGGAAGTGATAAGGTAAGGGAACCGTGGTTTACTGCAGAAGTTACATCTCTTGTAAAGCGGAAGAAGGATGCTTATGTGTTGATGAGGCAAGATGGTTCAGATGAGGCCGTGGAGTGTTACAGATTAGATTAGATTACTTACAGTGTGGAAACAGGCCCTTCGGCCCAACAAGTCCACACCGCCCCACCGAAGCGCAACCCACCCATACCCCTACATTTACCCCTTACCTAACACTACAGGCAATTTAGCATGGCCAATTCACCTGACCTGCACATCTTTGGACTGTGGGAGGAAACCGGAGCACCCAGAGGAAACCCACGCAGACACGGGGAGAACGTGCAAACTCCACACAGTCAGTCGCCTGAGGTGGGAATTGAACCCGGGTCTCTGGCGCTGTGAGGCAGCATTGCTAACCACTGTGCCACCGTGCCGCCAAAATGAGCATTTTGGTTCTTAACACTTTGAGGCCTCTGGTTCTACTCTGACTACTTCTAACAAGCTGGCCATGAGCATTAGTTGCTGCATTTAATAGGCCATCGAAAAACCATGTGTCCTATCTAAATGATGGGAGTGCAATCTGCATATGCTATGTTGAAGACTCTTCTGCCTGAGAAAAGCATATGCTTCAAACACCCGCTAAAAAAATGATGTTAAACTGGATCTATGGGCAGTAATATAGCAGTCCACAAGCTTCTTGCCAGCACACTCAGGACCAAATTTCATGTGAGCTGGCATCAGCTGGTATGACTGATGATGAAGTATTGTTTCATGATGCATCATATAATTATTAACCCCATGTACTACACTTACCGACGGGTCTTTCAGTACATTCTAAAAGATATTAATATTTTTGCTTGTATTTCAACCAAAAAGTTATAAAGGTGCCACCGTGCCGCCCACTACCTAGATCACCGAGGAAGGATTTGAAGAGAGAGGTAAGAAGAGCAAAGAGAGGACACAAGTAGTCTTTAGCAAATAGAATAGAGGAGAACTCTAACGCTTTCTATTGGTATGTGAGGAATAAAAGGTTGACGAGGTAGGAATAGGGCCAGTCAAAGACAGAAGTGGGAAGTTGAGTGTGGAGATCGGAGAGGTGCTAAGTGTACATTTCTCATCAGTGTTCACTCAGGAAATGGAAAATATTGTAGAGGGGAAGAATGAGATGGAGTTATTAGACTAGAAAGGATCGAGGTTAGTTACAAAGAGGTGTTATAAATACTGGATGAAGTGAAAGTGGGTAAGTCCCCTGGGCCGGATGGGATGTATTCGAGGATACTCTGGGAAGCGAGGGAGGAGATTGCAGAGCTGTTGGCTTTGATACTTGAGTCGTCATTGTCTACTGGTTTAGTACCAGAGGACTGGAGGATTACAAATGTTGTGCCCTTGTTCAAGAAGGGCAGTAGAAATGACCGAGGTAATTATAGACCAGCGAGCCCTACTTCCTTTGTAGGAAAGGTTTTGTAAAGGATTATAAGAGATAGGATTTATAATCATCTCGCAAGCAACTATTTGATTTCAAATAGTCATTACGGTTTCGTCAAGGGCGGGCGGTGTCTCACAAACCTGAATGAGTTTTTTTCGGAAGTTGACCCAGCATGTAGATGAGGTTAGGGTTTTGACAGGGTATACATGGACTTCAGTCAAGCCTTTGATAAGGTTCCACATGGTAAGCTGCTGGACAAAATGCAGAGACATGAGACTGAGGGTGATTTAGCAGTTTGGGTTTCTGAAAGAAGTCGTGGTTGATGGAACATATTCTGGATCAGTGGTGCTGGAAGAGCACAGCAGTTCAGGCAGCATCCGAGGAGTTTCGAAATCGACGTTTCGGGCATGAAGGGCTGTTCTCCTATATTCTATTTGCCCGAAACATCGATTTCGAAGTTCCTCGGATGCTGCCTGAACTGCTGTGCTCTTCCAGCACCACTGATCCAGAATCTGGTTTCCAGCATCTGCAGTCATTGTTTTTACCTCGTTGATGGAACATATTCAACCTGGAGTCTGGTTACTAGTATTGAGCCACAAGTTTCTGTTTTGGGACCACTGCAGTTTGTCATTTTTATAAATGACTTTGACGTAGGCATAGGTGGATGGATTAGAAAATTTGCAGGTGACACTAAAGTCGGTGGAATAGTAGACAGTTTGGAAGAATGGTACAGGTTGCAGGGGGACTTCGATAAACTGTAGAATTGGGCTGAGATGTGGCAAATGGAGTTCAATGTAGCGAAGAAGAACAGGAAGGTGGGATACTGAGTTAACGGAAAGATTTTTGATAGTATAGAATATGCAGAGGGATCTTGGACTCCATGTACATAGATCCCTGAAAGTTACCACCCAGGTTGATATTGCTGTTAAGAAGGCATACAGTGTGTTCGGTTTCATTGGTAGAGGTGTTGAATTCTGCAGTCGCAACATCATGCCGGAAATATACACAACGCTAGTGCGGCCGCACTTGGAATATTGTGTACAGTTCTGGTCGCCACATTTCATGAAGGATATGGAAAGCATTGGAGAAGGTGCAGAAGAGACTTAACAGGATGTTGCCTGGCCTGGAGGAAAGGTCTTATGAGGAACGGCTGAGAGACTTCTGCCTGTTTTCATATGAAGGAAGAAGGCTAACGGGGCCCCAGCTATGCCTGACACTTCATTGTATATGTGGAACAGTCCGTCTTCCGCAGCTACACTAGCACGACCCCCCACCTTTTCCTCGGCTATATCGATGACTGTATCAGCGATACCTCGTGCTCCCACGAGGAGGTTGAACAGTTCATCCACTTTACTAACACCTTCCACCCCGACCTCAAATTTACCTGGGCCGTCTCAGACTCCTCCCTCCCCTTCCTCGACCTCTCCATTTCTATCTCGGACGGCCGACTCAACACGGACGTTTACTATAAAAAAAACTGACTTCCACAGTTACCTAGATAACACCTCCTCCCACCCTGCCCCCTGTAAAAACACCATCCCATATTCACAATTCCTTTGCCATCGCCGCATCTGCTCCCAGGAGGTCCAATTCCAATACCGAACAACCCAGATGGCCACCTTATTCAAAGACCGAAATCTCCCCTCAGATGTGGTTGACGATGCTCTCCACCGCATCTCGTCCACTTTCCGCTCCACCGCCCTTGTAACACGCCCTTCCAATCGCCACCAGGACAGAACCCCACTGGTCCTCATCTACCACCCCACCAACCACCAGATACATCGTATCATCCTTTGTCATTTCCGCCAACTCCAAAGAGACCCCACCACCAAGGATATATTTCCCTCCCCACCCCTATCAGCGTTCCGAAAAAACACTCCCTCCGCGACTCCCTCGTCAGATCCACAATCCCCATTATCCCAACTTCCACTCCTGGCATCTTCCCCTGCAACCACAAGAAATGCAAAACTTGCGCCCACACCTCCCCCCTCACTTCCTTCCAAGGCTCCAAGGGATCCTTCCAAATCCGTCGGACATTCACCTACACCTCCACACACATGATTTACTGCAACCAGTGCACCCAATGTGACCTCATTGGGAAGACAGGCTGCCTACTTGCAGAACGTTTCAGAGAACATCTCTGGGACACCCGCACCAAACAAACAACCCAACCGCCCCGTGGCTGAACACTTTAACTCCCCCTCTCACTCCGCCAAGGACATGCAGGTCCTTGGCCTCCTCCATCACCAAACCATGGCAACACGACGCCTGGAAGAAGAGCGCCTCATCTTCCGTGTTGGAACCCTCCAACCACAAGGGATGAATGCAGATTTCTCCAGCTTTCTCATTTCTCCTCCCCCACCTTTTCTCAGTCCCAACCCTCAGACTCAGCACCACCTTCTTGACCTGCAATCTTCTTCCCGACCTCTCCGCCTCCACCCCCTTTCCGTCCAATCACCCTCACCTTAACCTCCTTCCACCGATCGTATTCCAAACGCCCGGCTCCCTAGTCCCTTCTACCTACCTTTTATCTTGACACGCCCTCCTCATTTCTGAAGCAGGGCTTATGCTCGAAACGTCGATTCTCCTGTTCCTTTGATGCTGCCTGACCTGCTGCGCTTTTCCAGCAACACATTATTAAGATTTGATAGAGACATACAAGATGATCAGAGGATTAGATAGGTTTACACCGTAAAAGTCTTTTCTCCTAGGATGATGACATCAGCTTCAACGAGGGGGCATTTTAAGACAGATGTCAGAGGTAGGCTCTTTACTCAGAGAGTGGTGAGAGGGTGGAATGCCACAACCGCTAATGTAGTTAACTCAGCCACATTAGGGTGATTTAAACAATCATTGGATAAACAGATGGATGATGATGGGATAGTGTAGGGAGACGAGCTGAGAATAGTTGTCAGGTCGGCGCAACATTGAGGGCCGAAGGGCCTGTGCTACGCTGTATTGTTCTATATTCTATGTTCTACCGCACAACCCTCGTCAAGCTTCATGATCAATTCATCAAAGAAAAATTAAAAAAAAGTTCGGCATGAACTTGCATGCACGAAGCTATGTTTACTATTCCTAATCAAGCCCTGTCATTTCAAATGCATGTATATATTATCCTTGAGAACCTTCTAAATTAACTTGCCAACCACAGACAATATGCTTAATCGTCTATGTTTTCAGCTATTTTTCCCAGTCCTTCTTGAATTGGGGCACAACATTTGCGATCCCCTAGTCTTCTGCAATGTCTCCTGTGGTTAATGATGATCTCAGTTATCAGCCAGGGGCCCAGCAAATTCTGCTGTTGTCTCTTGCACTGTTCTTGTTTTTATCTAGTCAGGACCGTGAGATCTTTCTACCTTCATACATTTTAGAAAGTCCAACACCTTTTCTCCTGTGAAAAGGAATGTCTCTTAGATATCACAACTAACTTCCTCATTTTTCCAACTCTTCATGACTTTCTCCACAGTAAACCTAGAGGGGAAACTTTCGTTGAGGCCCTCTTCCATCTCCTATGTTTCCACACAGTTCCAATTTGGATCTTAAGTGGTCCTATTCTCTCTCTTGCTATTTTCTTTCTTCTAATACACGTAAAATACGTCTTGGATTGATCGTAAACTGCTCACAACGTCGACGGTGCTCTCCAGCACATCTCCTCCACTTCATGCATCTCCACTCGTAACAAGAATGGAACACCCCCACACCATTCTCCCCTTCAATCCAAGCAACCTTCGGATGCATCGCATCACCCTCCACCATTTTCGCCACTTTGGAACAGACCATACCATCAGATATATGCCTTCCTGCCCACACGTATCTGCATTCCCTCCCTGACCCCCTTGTCAGTTCGAAGCACTCCCACGCCAATACACCCTCCACTCCCGGCACCTCCGCCTTCAACCGCAAGACGTGTTACCCCTCCCCCACAGTTCCGCCCACGGCTCCAATGGGACTGTCTCACATCTGACAGAGATTCACCTATACTTTCGCACGTGCCATCTACTGTGCCCGTCCCTCTCGTTGTGGTGACCTCTACATTCAGCTGTATTCCTGATGAAGGCCTTTTGCCCGAAACGTCGATTTTACTGCTCCTCAGACGCTCCCTGATCTGCTGTGCTTTTCCAGCACCACTCTTTACTAGGTTCTGGCTTATAGCATCTACAATCATTGTTTTTACCTTTTCATTCAGTAGACAGGACAGCAAAACATGGAACATTCCAGAAAACATCTCGGGGGCACACGTCTGAAATAACCCCACCACCCTGAGATCAAACACTTTAAAGCCCCTTCCACGAAGCCAAGGACACATGTCCTGGGCCTCCTCCACGGTCAAACCCTAACCACCTCACATCTGATGGAAGAACGCGTCATCTTCCACCTTAAAACTCTCCAGCAATATGTGATCAATGTGGATTTCATCAGCTTTCTCATTTATCCACGCCCCCATATTGCCCGAAATCCAACCTTCTAACTCAGCACTGCCCAAACGACGAACTATCCTCCCTGTCCATCTTCCTTCTCACATATACGCTCCAACCTTCTCTGCAAAGGATTACCTCCACCCACTGTCCTCTATCTTTCGCATTTCCAGCTATCTTCTGTCCAGCCCCACAATCCTCCTCCTTATCTCTCAGCCCCTTTGGGCCACAAGTCTAATTACTGTTGAAGAGCTTGTGCTTGAAACATCGATTCCCCTGTTCTTCAGATGCTGCCTGACCATTTGTGGTTTTCCAGCATCACACTCTCCGACTCACCCCTCAGTAAAGGACAAAGTGAGGACTGCAGTTGCTGAATATTCCCAGTCGAAACGTATGGCGCTGGAAAAGCACGACAAGTCAGGCAGCATCCAAGAAGCACGATTGTTAGCTTTTTACACATAAGCCTTCATTATACAGGCATTCGTGCCTTCCCATTATTTTCCATTTCATGATTCAACGTGATTGGGAACGATACTTGTTCAAGGAAGGCAGCACTGAATATTGCACTAAAATGGAAAGCAGTTTATCAGTTATTTAAATAGGGCTTATGGAGGTGAAGCACAAACATAACGATAGATAAATCCCCTGGTCAATTTCGAGCATACTGCAGATTTCTCGAGATTATGACAGGAAGCGATCAGATATATTGCTGCGCCTTTAGCAAGGATCTTTGTTTCCTCACTGTCAATGCAGGAGTGCCACATGTTTGGAGGTGGGAACATGTCACTTCCTTATTCAGAAAAAGGAATAGGGATGATTATGGAAATAACAGACGTGTTAGTACTACGTCAGGCGTAGGCAAACTGTTGGAGTGACAGTATTTATAATTAATTTTAAAACCACAGTTTGATTAGACATAATCAGGATGGCTTTGTGAGGGGCAGGTCATGCCACACAAACCTTATTGAATTCTTTGAGGATGTGACAAAACACATTATTGAAGGTAGAGCAGTGGATATGATGTACATGGATTTTAGCAACATGTTTGATAAGGTTTCCGTGGTAGGCTCATTCAAAAAGTAAGGCGGCATGGGATACAGGGAAATCTGGCCGTCTGGATACAAAATTGGCTGGCCCATAGAAGACAGGGGGTGTAGTAGATGAAACGTATTCAGCCTGAAGGT
The DNA here is from genome assembly GCF_037043375.1 of Chiloscyllium plagiosum. Lineage (NCBI taxonomy): Eukaryota > Metazoa > Chordata > Chondrichthyes > Orectolobiformes > Hemiscylliidae > Chiloscyllium > Chiloscyllium plagiosum. Next base: position 17,328,025 of record NW_028270179.1, on the reverse strand, counting down.
CGCAGAAAAGTGGTGTTCCACAGGGATACGTTTTGGGACCACTACTGCTTGTAAATTTGATAAATAACTTGGATGAGGACCTGGAAGTGTGGGTAGAAAGTTGGCCAATGAAACGAAGGTTGGTTGAGTTGGGGGTACTGCAGAGGGCTGTTGCAGGTTGTAACGGGACATTGAACGGATGCAGAACTGGGCTGAGAAGTGGCAGTTTCAGTTCAACCAGGAAAGGTTAGAAGCGATTTGTTTTGGATGGTCGAAGTTGAATGCAGAATACGGGTATAAAGGCAGGGTTCTTTGCAGTATGGAGGAACGTGGGCATCTTGTGGTCCATGTACACAGATCACGCAGAGTTGCCACCCAAGTTGATAAGGTTATTAAGAAGTCCTGTGTCGTTTAGGCTTTCGTTAGCAGGGGGATTGTGTTTGAAAGTCGCGATGTTATGCTGCAGCTCTTTCGAACGTTGGTTACATCTCACTTGGAATATTGTGTTCAGTTCTGACGCCTCATTGTGCAAAGGATGTGGAAGTTCTAGAGAGAGTGCAGAGGATAGTTAACAGGATACTGCCTGGACTGGTGGGCATGTCTCATGAAGAAAGATTGAGGGAGCTAATGATTTTCACATTGGAGAAAAGAAGGATGAGAGATGACTTGATAGAGGTGTATGAGATGTTGACGTCATAGATACCGAGGATAGCCAGAGACGTTTTTTCAAGGGCAGACATGTTTATCGCGAGGGGGCATAATATTAAAGTGATTGGAGGAAGGTTTCGGGAAGATGTCACAGTTAGATTATTTTAACAGAAATTGGTGAGTGAGTGGATTGCACTGCTGACAGTATCGTAGAGTCTGATACATTAGGGACATTTAAGCGATTGATCGGTAGGCACATGGAAGGTAGTACAATGAAGGATATGGAGGGTAGTCTGAATTTAGGATAGGACAAAAGGCCGGCACAACATGAAGGCAGAAGGGTCTGCACTGTGGTCTACTGTTCTATGCTTCAAGTGTCTCCCCATTTGTGGGTTCTTATCAATTGGTGAACATGTTTTGGAGTGAGGTGTGTGAGGTCAGGAAGCTGGGGAAGAGCTTTAGGCCGACTCTTCCAGTTATGGAGGACATTATTACATTGAACTCAGTGCCATAGGTAGATAAACCTGTGTGTTTATCTACACCAGACAAAATCTACCAAGTTCCGCTGTTAAAGAGATTCTTGGCTTGCCGTTTGCTCCTGCTTTCTTCAGATACATTCTGTTGGGTGACGCATGTATTAATATATGGACATCCACAGAGATGTGTAATTTTGTTTTGATACTGGTGAGTGTCAAGCTGACAATTATTGCTCACGGTTTTAGATTGTTAACTGTGTGACCCAACGCGCTGCAGAAGACTGTCAATTTGTTAATGTCTTTACCCAGAGTCTGTCCAAGGGGGCAGAGTATTGGCGTCTGGGGTGGGGTGCGGAGCATCCGGAAGTCAACACCATAAAGTAACTTCTGCGATGTGATTCCGAAACTCCTGTCCGTACGACTGCTCGCTAGGCCAGGCTCTGACTGAAGAGGAATTTGGAAGACATGGTTGCTGGTCAGACATTTGTATCTAACTTAAACAGCATTTGTTCCGACATTCAGACTGGTGATAGTCTGTTGGCTAGATTACCCCTTCCAAAGGTGGACTCCAAATGATTTGTTGTGAAGAAATGTTTGAATGACTGCCCTGATGCAGTTTGGAAACTCTCTGGGCAGATTCAGGAGCAGACCAGTGCATCATTCAGTATCACAGGCAGCTGTGAAGTTCAGTAGAATTGTGCCTGAATTCAGGCCTTTTGTAATCCATTTTTATGCAGGTCATGTTTGCAAGTGATGACTTTACTGACCCGAACAGTAATCAGTTGTTTGCCATGTTGTGGATTGGGAAAAAGTCAGATATGAATTATGATCATTAAACTTAAAAAGAATTGAAAATAATTAAGTTGATTCTACATTTATGGATACAAATATAAACACCTATGGGTGTAGGTTTGCTCGCAGAACTGTAGGTTTGATATCCAGGCGTTTCATTACCTGGCTAGGTAACATCATCAGTTGCGATCTCCAAGTGAAGTGAAGCTGTCGTCTCCTGCTTTCTATTTATCACTTCCGCTTGGATGGGGTTCCTGGGGTTTGTGGTGATGTCATTTCCTGTTCATTTTCTGAGAGGTTAATAGATAGCATCTGGATCTATGTGTTTGTTTGTGGCGTTGTGGGTGGAGTGCCAGGCCTCTAGGAATTCTCTGGCATGTCTTTGCTTAACCTGTCCCAGGATAGATGTGTTGTCCCAGTCGAAATGGTGTTTTTTTTTTCATCCGTGTGTAGGGCTATGAGGTAGAGAGGGTCGTGTATTTTTGTGGCTCACTGGTGTTCGTGTAACCTGGTGGCTAACTTTCTTCCTGTTTGTCCTATGTAGTGTTTGTGGCAGTCCTTGCATGGAATTTTGTAGATGACGTTGGTTTTGTCAATGGGTTGTGCTGAGTCTTATAAGTTTATTAGTTTTTTTTTTGAGAGTGTTGGTGGGTTTGTATGCTACTAGGATTCCTAAGGGTCTTAGAATTCTGGCTGTAATTTCCGAAACATCTTTGATGTATGCTAAGGTGGTTAGGGTTTCTGGCTGAGTTTGGTCTAAACCTCAACCTGTGCTACAATCCTTCACAAACCTTGCATAAATATCTATCAACATTATATGACACAAAAATAAAGAATGCACATTTTATTTTGAACCGGAAAATGCGTATGCCTAACTATCCCGGTGATCACACTTGCACATTGACTGTTAGAATTCAAATGTATATATCAATGCACTGTCGTTCGCAAAGTGGTTGGCATCCGAATGATTACATATTGAGAGTGAACAAACGATGGAACAATCAAATAGAATTAGCATTCTAGAACATTTAACTATAATAAATCAACTTAATTTCTGGCCCTAAATATGTGAGCTTCAGTTATTTGCTAACAATTTAGAAATGACAATAACTTGACATGCACTGTAAAATAATAAATGGTTTGTAATCAAATTCACTTGCTATTTTTATAATGAATGACATTTAAAGAGAAATATAGTTAGTGACAAAACCGATTAACATTTGTTTGTGAGAGTGAAAAGTCAGACTTTTTCAAAGAGCCTTGTGCCAACACAAAATGTTTGAAATCAGTCTTAGTGCAAATAAAAAGCAAAGAATGAAACCACTGGTGAAGATTAATTTTCAGCCACTGTCCCTCCAAAGGGGAAATAGTGAGGGTTTGAACAAGAATATTGACTCAATTAATCAACTTGACAAAGCTATCCTTGAAGAATGATTCAAAGAGGATATGAACGATTTTGCCTGAGAACAGAATATGTCATGGAACCAACCAGAGAACGGGCGACTTTAGATTCGATATTAGTAACAAGGAAGGATTGATAGATTATCTTGTCGTGACGCTTCATCTTGGAAGGGTGAACCACTACATGCTGGAGTGTGAAATTCAGACTGCAAGAGTGAGGACAGAGTCACATTTGAGAATTTTAGTATTGGGTAATGATAATTGTACAGACCAACGGAAGGATTTGGCCTTGGTGGACTGTGAAGAAGAAAAGAAAACCGTCAGGGGCAGGACAGTTGATGAAATTTGGCAAGTAAAAAGGGAGATACGAAAAACCGAATAAGAATTCAATAACGATGAAAAATCATCCATGTGTTGACAAGGAAGTCATGGATAACATAAAGGCAAAAACTATGGCATGGCATACGTTACAAGTCAGTCACAATCTGGAGGATTGGGCCCAGTGTTATCGCTGAAATCGAGAAACGCAGATAATGTTCTGGTGACCAGGGTTTTAATCCTGCCATGGAAATGGCGACGCTTGAATTCAAATCTCGAATTAAGAAACTGATTGTGACAATGAATCGATAGCCTGTAAAAACTCACCTGGTTCATTCATGTCCTTTATGGAAGGAAAATATTACTCTTTGCATGGATTTGCCACTCTGTGATCGAAGATGTTTCCGTAATCTCCGTTCTGAAAGATCTCCCATTACATCTGAGGCTACGTCTTTGGCCCTTTCTCTACTAACAATGGAAGCATCTTCCCAATATCTACACAGACCAGGCATTCATTATTCTGTATGTTTCAATTAGACGCTCGGCATCCTAGAATTCGACGAGCATAAACCCAGAGACCTCAAAACAGTATCTTTTCCTCTGTTACTTTGATGACTGCATCGGCGCCACCTCGTGCTCCCACGAAGAGGTTGAGCAGTTCATCAATTTGACAGACACATTCCAACCCGAACTTAGCTTCACATGGTTCATCTCTGGCATCTCTCTGCCCTTCCTCGACCTCTCCATATCCATCAATAACGACTGATTCAAAAACCGACAATTTTTACAAATCCAACGACTCGCACAGCAATCCAGACGACACCTCCTCCCACCAAACCTCCTGCAAAATTGCTATCCCCTATTCCCAATTCCTAAGTCTCCGGCGTATCTGCTCCCAGGATGACCATTTCTACCACAGACTACACCAGTTGTCAATCTTCTTTAAAGACCTTAATTTCCTCTTCCATGTGGTTGAAGATACCTTCCAACGCATCTCATCCACGTCGGGCACCGCCACCCTCAAAACCCACCCCTCCAACCTCAACAAGGCAGACCCTGCTGCTCCATACCTTCCAGCCCATAAACCTCTGCATAAACCGCATCATCCGCCGACATTATCCCCACCTACAAACACACCCCACTGCGAGGGATATATTCCCCACCACAGTCTTACCTACTTTCCACAAAGACAGTTCCGTTCATGTCCCCGCCCCCAACAACCCACTCTCCCTTCCTGGCACCTTCCACTGCCACCGCAGGAATTTCAAAAACCTGCGCCCACACCTTTTCCCTCACATCCATGCAAGGCTACAAAGGAGCCTTCCACGTCCATCAGAATTTCACTGGCATATCCACAAATGTCACTTATGGTACCTTTTGCTCCCAAGGTAGTCTCATTTACATTAGGGAGGCTGGATGTCTTCTCGCAGAGCACTTCAGGGAACATCTCTGGGATACCCGCACCAATCAACCACACTGCCGTGTGGCTGAACATTTCAATTCACCCTCCATCTGCCGAGGACTTTCATGTCCTGAGCCTCCTCCACTGCCATTCACCTTCGGGCTTGTAACCTGTCAACCCCAGTGCATGAACGTGTATGTCACCAGTTTACCCATTTCCCCTCCCTCACCCTACCCTAGTTCCAAACTTCCAGCTCAGCACCATGCTCAAGGTCTGTCCCAACTGTCAATCTTTCTTCCCACCTATCTGCTCCACGCTCCTTTCCGTCCTATCACCTTTACCTCTTCCACCATCCACATATTACACTCTAAATTACCTTGTCCGCAGCCCCAACCTCTCCCATTTATCTCTCCACACCCGAGGCTTCCAGCCTTATTCCTGACGATGGACCCCTGCCCGAAACGTCGATTTTCCTGCTCCACGGAAGCAGCCTGATCAGCTGTGCTTTTACAGCACTACTTGAATCTTCACTCTAATCTCCAGCATCGCAGTCCACGCTCCATCGGATGATACTGATTTGTAATATTGGCTCTTACTGAGCACGGTCCGACGGGGCAAACTAACAAGTACCAGTGGCTGATGCTTCAGAATGTTTCAGAGTTTGCACATCTACCACCACATAAATCACGTAATAATGAAAATGTCCATCTAGTCAGTACCATCAAGTACTGATTCAAGTGCTTTATAAAATCTGTAAGTTTCCTTCCACAACCACCCTCCCATGCAATGCGTAGTGGACACATACCATTGTCTGGGTTCAAAACTGATTCCAAAAATCCTCTCTCAATATCTTCCTTTTCACTTAAGACGTGTATCCCCTCGGTTTTTAACCCTTTGACTAAGTGGAACGGCTGCTGAATGGTCATTCTATCCATACCTCTTATGCTATTATGCATCCCTGTCTGGTTCTCCCCTCAACCTTCTCTGCTCCAAAAACAAATCTCGCCTATCGTCATGGCTTGAGTACTATCTTGTGTGGTTACTTCTTCTGAAGTGCAGCAACTCACATTTATCAATGTTAATTTTTATCAGTCATTGATCTGGCCACCTGAACATCTGTTTGTACCCTCTTGTAACATAAGACGTTCTTCCTCACTGTGAACCACTCGGCTCATCATTGTGTCATCCACAACATTGTTTATCATCCTCCAAAACCACTCTATCTGCCTGATTTTGTCACAACATTTATCTGGAAAAATACTAGATTTTCTTCCTGGTCTACAGATGTTGTTGCAGTGGAAAGGGTGAGAATTCCAGACTCTTGTTTTTCTTATTTTCTTGAATTGCAGTCGAGGACTTTTTTGAGGGAGCCACAGATAGTATGTTGGACATGGAGCTGAATTCTGCTTTTGAACTCCGTCCCTCAGCGTGTATTATTCATAAAGCTGTTACATTATTAATTTGGACTAGATTTTGGCACCGTGCAATGCAACATATCTATTTTCTGTGGGCCAACAGCATGTTTCTTTGTAAATTGCACTGCAATACTCAGAGCTGAAGGAATTTTCTTTCATCTGCAGGATGGACATAGTCTCATTCATTAAGTTTCTTTGAAAAAGCGAGAGCGATGAGGATAAATATTATGCATTATAAAAGCGATATAGAAGATCAATTCACGTTCTCATGCCTATGTTGAAACTGGAAGCAAATTAATAAAAAACGAAAACATCCGCACTTCTGTACATTGTTTTAAGAAAGTGATTAAATGTTGATATAACGCATGAGGGGAGGAAAGAAAATGTTATGTTTACTTGATGGAGATACAGAAACGCAGACTGAATGTACAATGTGAACAAGAATCATTTTTTTATTTTAAAAAATGAGATTTTTTGTCTTAACTTTCAAAATAAATCAGCCCGTCAAAAATATTGGGAAATTGGTTGCAAGGTAGCTCAGCGGTTATCACGGCAGCCTCACAGCGCCATGGACGCACGTTCAATTCGAGTCTCTGGTCACTGTGTATGTAGAGTTTGCACTGTGTGCTCCGGTTTCCACACACGATGCAAAGATATGCTGGCCATGTTAAGTTGCCCATAGTGTTCGGTACATTAGTGGGGGTATATTTAGGGTAGGGAATAGGTCTGGGTGCGTTACTCTTCAGAAGCTCGGTGTGGAATTGTTGAGCCGGCGGATCTGTTTCCACACTTAAGGGAACTTAATCAAATCGATTTGTTTGAACAGTCAAGCTTGATTGCCCATCAATCTCGCTTTTTCAAATACATTATTTTCCCTGCCACTGATGTTATTTCTGCCTTTCTACTCCTACCCTTCCGACACTTTCCTCACACTCCTACTTCCCTTGCAGTGCCCCTTCCACTGCTACATACCTTCCACTGATCATCTCCCTTTACACTTGTCGCACTGTATATCATGCCACTTCCCCTGTTACTCCCTCTATCTCTGAGCGTTATGTTCCCGTTTCGATCTGCAACTTGATGCTGGATGGTACTGCTTTCTGTGTTATGACTGATCATCAGGGAATGATGTATTTGGAATGATCAAGATCTAAAAAGAACCGACAATAGTATGTTTGCCACTGGCTGATGCAAAGTGAACGGAATGGTTTTGCTCACTATTGGTATGAAGTTCTGCTTCTTCCTGTCTCTCTTTCACAATGCTTAACCAAACAGCCTCATGCCAAAATAGGACGAACATCTTCTGAAAGAATCGGATGACCATACATTTTTAAAAATATTATGAGGATATTTTTCTTACAAACATTATTCTTCTATTTTGCTCCTTATTCTTTCAATTGATCTTCCAATGTAATTTGAGGTTAGATCAAAAAGACTTCCCTTTCAATCGAAACATTACTTGACTGAGGATGGCATCAAGGGCCCTGAGCAAAATAAAAAATGGATTAATGGGAATTGGAGAATATGCTGTAATGAAAATGGGAACAATCGAAAAGGCATTTTTTTCATGTTATCTTCCAAATTGCATGTCATGCTGATCAGGGACTAACTTGCTGTTCCTTCGTTACCATTTGCTGAAAATGTTGGAATTCACCTACAAACAGCCTTGTGTGGATCTGCACCACTCGAATTAAAGAGGTTGAAGTAGGCAGCTTGCTGTAGCCTTTTCAAAAGCTATGGGCAACGACAAATAAACTCTGCCCTTATTAACGCCTTCCAAAACCCCTGGGTGAATAGGTCCTGCTAAAAAAAACGAGAAATTTTATGTTATCACAGTGGTTGCAAAGAGCTGAGTGAAGGATGTAACAGAGATTGCGGAAGGGGAAATATACTAAGTACATTGAGAATTGAATGATGGAGAGAATACAGAGAGTAGGGCCCTGTTCTGGACTGAAGGCCACAATTCATTGGATATCACGTGCATCAGTGCTTGGAACAATGCTACTCGCAACACAAAGAAATGATTTGAATGTGAACAACAAATACAGTCTTTTTCATTTTGTATTTTTTAGAAGGAGAGAGTTAGGTAAGTGCTTTTGGCTAAAAGGACCGAACAGGATACTGATTAAGGATGATCAGCCATGATCATATTGAATGGTGGTACAGGCTTGATGGGCAGAATGGCCGGCTCCTGCATCTATTGTCTATTGTCTATTGACCTGCGTGTCATTGGTCATACGTCACCATAATTCAATTCAGCATCTATTAATCAGGATAGTAAATTAAGTGCTATCCTTCATTACAAAAACAGTCAAGCGGAGGAGTAAATACACCTTCCTCCACTTTCAGGGTGTTCTTGCGGCAGTACTTTGGAATTGTGGATAGACGTTCTTCACGTTATAAGCAATAATCTCCATGTCACAGAGCTAGAGTAAGGACGTTTAACCAGACTAATCTCTGAGATATGATACCATGAGGATATTGTGAACGAAATGAGTATTTATTCTGCAGCACTGTGAGAGAATAAAAAGTGATTGCATTGAAACTTGAAAATTATGGACTAACACTCATTGTATCCAGTGGAAGGCATCGAAAGCGTGAGAAATTGCATTTTCCCTATGATAAGCCTTCCCTGACAGGTTGCGTAGTTTTGTGGAGTCCCATGTTGGTTGGGAGAGAACTCCAGGCTCTGAATGAACTGCCACTGTATCAACATGTAGTTCGTGTGCGGCCTCGCATTGTTCACAAATTTGTAAGCAGCCACAATGCCTTCCTCCTGAAAGAGTTAACAAGTCGCACCAGCTTTTGATCTCCACAGACAATACTAGCCTGTCTTCTGAGAGATGGGAGTTGCCTCCTCGAGACTTGGCACAAGCCATCCGTCCCTCCTCGACATTAGCAAACAACGTTAATGCAATACATATGTGCCATAAACAATGGAGCCAGGAGGAACAATATGAAGCAATGTATCCGTACAGTCTCCGCTTCATTGGTTTGTCACATCGGGGGCGTCGATATCACCCACCTACCTGAGGGGTTTGAGGGCCTGAATGGCTGCCTTCTGATCTCATGGAAGGAGCTCAATGACCTGATTGGACGAATTCTGCTTCCTGTTAAACAGCTCAATATTTTGACGAGGCGCTTTCACTTCTTGTGTAATAGGCAGGAGGGAGTGAATGGACTATCCATCTCCTTATCTGATAGTTTCGGTGGTCTGAATGGTTTGCTCATATTCTTATGAATCAAGCTTGAGTTGCTGAATGAGCGCCTCCTTTTACTGTGGAAATGATTCGTGTCAGGCAGTGCTGTTACATGAATGACATCGACACTTAAACAACGCAAGTCTGAATTGTGTCCGGGCCTTGGTTCACATGGGCACAGACTAGTTCACCAGCTGAGGGGATCACATTGTTATGAACATTGTAATCTTCAGTGATCATCCCCATTTCTGATCTTATGGTGGGTGAAATATATTGTCAAATTTGCTGAAGATATTTGTGCCGAGAAATCTACCCTGAGGATCACCTACAACAGACATATGTCTCCTTCTTTTTCATTGACCAAACACAATATCTCCTGTCATGTGCTATTCCCTACTCCTGCGAGCATTCCTTTTCACACAAACAGGAACACGTTGTCCCTCGACTTTAATTATCTCGCTTTTGAAAGATGCCCACATCCAGACGTCCTTCAAACTCAAACAGTTTTTCTGTGATTATCTTTTGTATTTTCCTGCCTAATGCCATCAAAATTACCCATAATTATGAAGTTAATTTGTGGACAAGGTCAAGCCTTTTCCGGAACTATTGTCAAACTAAGGGAATGACAATCACTCGTTCCAAAATGATACGAGTGTAACAGCTCAATCACATACCCTGTCTTATTTTCTAAGAGGAAATAAAGTTGAGTCCCAGTAGTTAACCAACCACATAAAACTACCACATGTGTACTGAGAGCAATGGGGCCCCGGGAACATCGGTGAGTAGACCATCAGTGAGATGAAGCAACACTTCTGATGTCTGAAAGTGTCAGAGTGAACCTTCCGGTACACACTGTATCATTGACTCCTGTAATCTCTCCCTGTTTATATAGTATACAACGTTTCATTCTGCCTGAAACATTCACAGATTCATGGTTACCCACGTTATATTCCAGCTGTTAAATTGTTGTCCATTGTTATCCAATTATAGGTTCTCTACCTCCTCTTGATAACTTCAGTTCCTGTCTCGCTTAGTGTCATTTCAAATTTAGTTAGAGCACGTTTGTTGCATTTATTGAAACCATGATATCGTTTGCAAATAGGTGAGGCCCCAGCACGGGTGAACGTGTCACTGCAGTTGTTAATGTGTGTTAAACTGAAAAAGACTGATTTAAACCAAATTTATCTCTGCAGCTGCCTGACCAATCAGTCCACTACGTATTTGCTTATGGCTGTTTTGAAAGGATGAATGTTACCTTCCATTTCCTGTGTAACAGTCATGAGAGATTAAAAGATCTGCTCATGTTGCTGAGAAACTGCCTCGAATAGCTGAATGGCCTTATTCTATTCCTGCTTAATACTCTTGATGTGCTGAATAGCTTGCTTCAGTATAGGTATAGTTGTGAATGGTGCTGAATATTTTGGAACCATCAGTGAACAGCCCATTTCTGACTTTATCATGGACGGAAGGCCGTTGATGATGCAGCTGTCGACAGCCCACAGTGCCTCACAGATGCTCACATTACATTTACTCGATATATTAGAAGTATGTCCTATTTCACAGGAGGTAGTGCCACATAATACGGTGGGCGGTATCTTCAACGTGAGACTGAGACGCTCAGGACTGTATGCCTCCCGATCCTACAGATACCGTTAGGAACACATCCATTTGTGACAAGTAGTTTGTGAGAATGATTCCTTATTTTTGATTCCCGCATCACTTCACAAAGTCGGGCTACTGTATATTTCTCGCCTCGCCTTGCTCAATCTTTGGTAGACCTGCAGAGACCCTCTTGATGATGGATCTTTTAGTCCTACAATCAGAGTACGTTCTGTGTCCTTGTCTGCCTCAGTGCTTCATCCGATTGTTGTCAACGTCATGGGGAACTGAGTTATCAAGGCGGGCAGTAGATGTACATCATCAAGTGATTTTCTTGACTAACTTTGACCTGTTACCATCAGATTTCCCTGATTCTAAAATCGATGTTGTGTAATTCCAGGGTAACTCCTTTCCTAGATGTATTCCACGGTGACGGTGTGACAAGGTATACCCGGGGTGATAATGGGGCTTCATGAAATATTATCCATCAAGTCGTATTCTGTGAATATCATGATGGAACAGTAAAGCAGGTCCTGCGGCATCCGAGGAGCAGCAGAATTGACGTTTCTGGCATAAGCCCTCAATCAGGATTAGTGCTTGCGGGTCGTGGTATTAGTGTATAAATGGGAGGGAGTGGCGTTGGGGAGAAGGTAGATGTGAGTACGATAGACAATGAATGTGGGAGATTTGGCGACAGGTCGGAGAGGAGGATGGAGCAGATAGACAGGAAAGGTGATCGATAAGTTAGGAAGGCGGTGCTAATTTGTAGGGTTGGATCTATAATAAATCCAGGGGGAGGTGAAATGAGGAATCTGTTGAAATCCACATTGAACGCATGTGGTTGCAGGGTCCCAAGGCAGTTCTTCCTCCAGGCGTCGGGTGGTTAGGGGTTGGTGATTGGAGGAGGCCCAGGACCTCAATGTCATTGATGGAGTGGGAGGGAGAGTTAAAGTGTTCAGCCATGGGGCGATGGAGTTAGTTAGTGTGGGTATCCCAGACATTTTCTCTGGAAGGATCCAGAAGATGGCATCCTGTTGACCGGATGTACAGGAGACCACTTTGGGTGCAACTTATGCAGTGAATGCGAGTTGCTGAATTTCAGGTAAATTTCTGTCTGATGTGGAAGGATCCGTTGTGGCCTTGGACAAAGGTGAGGGGAGAGGTGATGGCGCAAGTTTTGCACTTCCTGCGTTGGCAGGGGAAGGTATCGGGAATGGGGTGTGGACTGGTCGATTGGCGTGGATCTGACAAGAGAACCATGGAGGGAATGTTGTCTAGGGAGCACTGATAGCTGCACGGAGAAAATATATCTCTGGATGTGGGGTTTGTAGGTAGCGGAAGTGACTGAGTATGAGGCGAAGTATCTGCTGGTTGGTGAGCTGGAAGGTGTAGATTGCGGGTTTCTGTCCTTATGTCGTTGGGCGCGGTGGTGTTCAAGTGGGGAGGTATGGGAAATGGAGGAGATGCGCTGGATGGCATCGTTGACCACGTGGGAAAGGTATTTGTGGTCAAGGAATAATGAGTCAATTTGAGATTATACAACGTGGAATCAGTCAACCTGGAAGCATGTGAGGAGGAGGCAGACGAATTGGGAATAAGGAATGGCGTTTTTACAGGAGACAGTATGGAAGGAGATGTAGTACAGGTCGCTCTGGGAATCAGTGGGCTTGCAGTAGATGTCCGTGGTTAGTCAGTCACCAGAGATGAAGACGGAGAGGTCCATGAAGGGGAGTAAGGTGAGTGAGATGATCCAAGAGACCTTAAGGTCAGGGTGGAATGTGTTTACGAAGTTAAAGAACTCCTCTTGGGATCATGAGGTGGCATCGATTTCGTCATTGATGCAGCAGAGGAAAAGGTGAGGAATCGTGACGGTATAGCCACTGAAGATTTCACCGAATGTTCACCACCCAACATTTATAAATGACATTTCTGGAACATTCTGTACCCCACATTCTATAATCGATATTCCCAAGAACATTCTGTATCCAACATTCCATAACTTACATGACCCAGAACATTGTCTACCCGACCATCCATAACTGAAATGCTTTTTAACATACTGTACCCAATATTCTATAATACACATCCCCAATTCATTCTGTACCGTACATTCTATAGTAGAAACGTGTGGTGCTGGAAAAGCGCAGCAAGCCAGGCAACATCCGAGGAGCAGTAGAATCGACGTTTCGGGCATAAGTCTAAAGAAGGGCTAATGGCCGAAATATCGATTCTCCTGCTCGTCGGATGCTTCCTGGCCTGTTGCACTTTTCCAACACCACACTTTTCAACTTCGGTCTCCAGCATCTGCAGGCCTCACATACTCCCCGTACTTTCTATACCCGACATTCTCTGGATCATTCCATCTCTGACATTATTTGTGAACGGCCAAACCTCAGTGAATTGAACAAAAGATAAGATCCAGAGGGAAAATATCCCGTTCCAGAGAGAAGGAGACTCTGTTCCAAAGTCATCTCAGACAGTGAAAGATGTGAATACGTTTTCATTACATTTCCATTTTTTCACTTGGATCAAATACAGTTTCGACGGAAAGACAGAAATTTCCAACCTCCGTTTGTCTTCAAGGAACTGAGAGAGAATCCTTGACGACAGCACCATTTTCAACCTCTGTATTAATATCTCGAACCAGTGACTTGGGTTTGCTTTGGAGTGATCGAGTGTGTCCGAATGTTCTGGAAACCAACTGTTCTTATGGATGTGCCTCTGTGTATTTGGGGAGGGAGGGTTTCATGTGTTCTATGACAAATGTTTGTCCATAATACAGACCTTCCCATTTGTTATTTCATCTCCAATTATTTTAGTTAATCACTGAATGCCGTGACACATTTGAAAAGTCTCACTGACTCTTCAATCAAACTGGTGACTTTGCCTCCTGGCAGATGGATAATACATTTCTTTTCCTTCCTCACAGTTAACATAGTGACGATCTATGTCTTGCTATATAAAGATTGTGGATTGTCTCCATGTGGCAGACGTTACTCGGGGTCTATGGCAGCGGCGGATCTACTGGTTATTATCCTCGACCTGACATTGAGACACATTCCCATTGCTTATCGGACAAAGTTTTTTTTTTCCTGTACTACATCCCTGTGTGTAATGTCCACGCCGTTCTGCTTTATGCAGCCACTGACTGTTCTGTCTGGTTCACCGTCACTTTTACCTTTGATCGGTTTGTGGCCATTTGTTGCCAAAAGCTGAAAAGTAAATATTGCCGTCATAAAACGGCAGCTGTGGTTCTGGGCGCAGTGACCGTGCTGAGCTGCTCAAAGAACATTTTCTGGTATTTTTTGCTCACCGCACGGTATCGGCTGGGAAATGACCCCTGGTTTTGTGTTGCAATAGAAGGCGCTTATTCCTCCCGTTTCTGGGTCACAACTGAGTTCCTCCACCAAATTCTAACCCCGGCTCTCCCATTTCTCCTGATTCTGCTGCTCAATGTGTTTACGGTCCGATACATTTTATTCACCAGCAGAGCCCGCAGGAGACTCCGGGCTCACACCAATGGGGACGCTGGGTCTGACACTGAAATGAAAAACCGAAAGATTTCCATCATTTTACTGTTTGTGATCTCGGCCAATTTCATCCTGTTATGGTCAACGTTAATGATATATTCTATATGGAACCGAATGTATTGGATTGTGGATACGCCTGTGATTCCCCATCTTTTCGTTCAGGAATTGGGCTTCATGCTGCAGCTCCTCAGTTGCTGCACAAACACCGCGATTTATGCCGTGACCCAGACTAATTTCAGACAGCAGCTGAAGAATGTGCTGAAATATCCCTGCACCCAAATTAACCAATCAAGTAAATTCACTCATTAATCAATCCATCCGGGATTTTCTCATTTCAGTTCAGTGTGTCAGCGATGGAGCAGCCTATCCTTATTGGAACAGACTGAGGGTAGCGTTGGTTTCTCCATCCATATCCCACGGGTGGGTGTGGCGGGGGGGGGGGGGGGGGGTGAGTGTGGTTAAAGGGACACGGGGACTTATTTCAATGTTTCTCACAACTCAGTGGCCAATGAGAAAAGGCACCATCGCACTGACAGTATCAATTACTTCAGTTTGGAAACAATAAAAATGTTCATTAAATGTGACGAGCAGCACAGTCAATGATGTTCTTGCTTGTCTTTGTGTTGAAGAAGCTGCGCTGGTGAGAGACAGGCTCAGCTCCAAGGCCTGGTTCTCAGGGAAACGGAGAAAACTGAAACATGAGCTCAGGAGTTGGATGTAACTCCCTCTGTCCTTGCTTCCACCTCTAGGTTGCCCCCATTCCTACCTGGCTTTCGGAAACGTTCATCTCTCGACTGCGTTTCCTCCACATCCACTCAATCGCATCCTTCTCTTTCTCTCTCACTTCAAACCCTCACTCTCACTCCTCCCCCTCACCCTCTCTCTTGAACGCTTTCCCTATTTCCTCTCCCCATCTTACTCCTCCTCTTTCCTCTCTCTTTCTGCTCAATCTCTCTCTTCCTCTGCTCTTCTCCTTTTCAGTTTCTCTTGCCCCAATTCTCTCTGTCTCTCACCCCGTCGCTCCACCTCTCTCAACTCTTCTCACCCTCCCTCTATTTCTCTCTCACTCTCCTGCTACCTCTGTCTACATCCCGCCTTTCCATCTCTCCTCCATTTTCTCCCTGTTCCCAACATCCATATCCCTCCAACCTCTGTACCACCCCCCAACACCGCCGACCCATTCCTCCCCCCTCTCTGGAGCAGAGGGTGAGGGAAGGACCAGCGCGAGAGTGTGTGTCAGATAGAGAGGAAGGAAACGAGATTCTGTCAGATGGAAAGGGCGGGAGACAGAGAGTAGGAGAAAGAGAGAAAGGGAGCCGGTTCGAGAGACACAGAGAGAGAGAGAGAGATGGAGAGGGCTGAGAGAATTGGAGGCGGTGGAGTGACAGAGTGGGAAGGGGTAAAGAGAGAGGGAGAAGTGGGTAGAGAGAGGGGGTAGACAGAGAGAATGGGAGCAGGGGCGATTGAGAAAACGACAGAGTAAGGGAATGGGGAGACATAGAGGGAGTGGGATAGAGAGAAAAAGAGAGAGTGTTGGTGTGGTAGAGAGATGGGAATGCGTAGATAGAGACAGAGTGCGAGGAGGGAGGAGAGAGTGTGTGGGAGATAGGCAGATAGAAAGACTGGGATGCAGGAAGCGGGGTAGGGATGGGTAGAGAGGGAATTGGGGGTTGGTCCCAGGGAGTGTGTCAGTTTTTGCAGGGTGTTAAAGGGGTACGTGTCAGTATCTATTGGGATGTGTCGGGGCAAGTGTCGGTATTCTCAGGTGGTCCTGGGGAATGTGTCAGTGTTTACGGGGGTCGCGTGGAGTGTATTGATATTTATAGTAAGGTCGCGTGGAGTGTTTCAGTATTTAGTGGGAGTTCCAGGGCGTCGGTCAATATTTACAGGGGTGTGTGCAGGGGAATATGTCGCTACTTGCAGGGGCGATCACCGGGAATGTGTCATTATTTACGGGAACTGTGTCAGTCTTGGGGGGGGGGGGGAGGTAACAGGACAGTGTGACAACATTTACAAGGGTGTGCTGAAGAATGTGTCAGCATTTACAGGGCTCCTGGGGGGGGAGAGAGTTAATTTTTATAGGGGATGCCATGGAGTGTATCAAGAATTACAGAGGTGGTCAGAGGGGGTGTGTCGGTATTTGCAGAGAGTTACTGGGATAAATGGCAGTATGTACAGTGGTGTCCCGGTGGAAAGTGTCGTATTTACGGGGTGGTCATGTTGAGTGTGTCAGATGTTCTTGAGGAGGATGCTGCACTTCCGGTTTGGGATCTTGGGGACTGTGTCAGTATTAACAGAATGATTTCAAGGTATTGTGTCAGTATTTACAGGGGTGTGTGGGGAAAGTGTCAGTATTTACAGGAGGGATCCGGGTTGTGTGTAATGTTTATTGGTGTGTCTCATGATGTATGTCAGTATTGACAGGGGAGTCCGACGGAGAAATTCGGTATGTAGCGGGGGTGGGGTCAGTATTTACAGGGGTTCTGGGCAGTACTTTAGTATTTACGGGGGTATACAGGGGAGTGTGTAGTTATTTACAGGTAGTTTCCGGGAAGTGTGTCATTATGGACAGGGTCGTCTTTCGGGGTGTGTGCCAATATTTACAGAGGGTTTCCAGGGCACTGTGATGGCATTTAAAGGTGTGCGCCGAGGAGTGTGTCAGGAGTTACAGGAAGGTTCCACGGGTTTTTCGGGTTTTCATAGGGCGTGCTGTCCTGCGCTGTGTGTCAGTGTTCAGTGGGAAATTGCCAGGCAGCAGTCCGTATTTATAGGGTTTTCCAGGAAATGTATCCATGTTCCTGGCCAGTGTGACAGTATTTAGAGGGATGCACCGGGGCATGTGTCAGCATTTACAGAAATGTACCCCGCGGCATTTTCAGTATTTACGGGGTGGGGGGGTGATGGAGGAGTCTCCCAGGATGTGTTAGTATTCCCGTGCAGTGTTCGGTAGTTATTTGGGGAACAGGAGATATGTGAGTATTTTCAGTGGAGTTCTTGAGCAGTGTGACAGCATTAAAAGAGGTGTACCGGGGAATGTGTCAGTAATTGCTGGGGACCTGGGCTGTGTGTCAGCATTTCCAGTGGGTTACCGTAGAGACAGTTGGTAATTATAGGGGAGGGCACATGGAGATTGTAAGGATTTACAGGGGTGTCCCGGTGGAAAGTGTCAGTATTTACTGGGTGGTCTTGTGGATTGTGCCAGTTTTTGCAGTGGGGATCCCGGGGAGCATATCAGTGTTAATATGGGGCTCCCGTGGTGTGCTTCAGTATTTACAGGTGAATCGTGGGGAGGGAGTCAGTAATTACAGGGTGTGTCACAAGGACTGTGTCGGTGTTGCGAGACTGTACCTGGGAGCATGTAGTTATTCCAGGGGTGAGTGCCAGGGATCGTGTTAGTATTTAAAGGGTAATCGAAGGGAGTGTGTTGGTATTAATAGGCGGGTGCAGGGAAACGTGTCAGTTTTTACAGGTAAGTGTTGGGCATTCTGCCAGTATTTAAAAATGTGTTGCTGGAAAAGCGCAGCAGGTCAGGCAGCATCAAAGTAAAAGGAGAATCAACGTTTCGGGCATATGCCCTTCTTCAGGAATCCTGAAGATGGCCCGAAACGTCGATTCTCCTGCTCCTTTGATGCTGCCTGACCTGCTGCGCTTTTCCAGCAACACATTTATAAACTCTGATCTCCAGCATCTGCAGTCCTCACTTTCTCCATTTTATCAGTATTTGCAGAGTCTCCCCAGGCAGTGTGTCAGTATTCACAGGGCGTCCTGGTGAGTGAGTTAGGACTTACAGGGTGATCCCAGGTATAGTGACAGTATTCACAAGTGTGGTCCCGTGGAGATTGCCAGCATTTACTGAGATGTCCCGCGGAATAACTTAGACTTTACACGCTGGCGTTGTGAATGTGCGTCCCAGCCAATATGGCAGTACTTGCAGGAGGTTCTGCGGTATGCATCAGCATTTACACGTGTGTCACGCATAAGTAGCAGAATGTAATTTGAGGGCTTAGAATGTGTATCGGCGTTTAAAGGAATGTGGAGGAGAGTGTGCCATTGTTTACAGGTGCACTTCGGGAAATGTGTCAGTATTTACAGGCGTGTCCCAGGAAGTGCGTCTATATTTACATGAGTGGTGTGAGGAGTGTGTCAGTACTTAGAGTGGAGTTCCTGTGCAGTGTGACGCTATTTACAGGGGTGACTTGGGGGGTGGGCTAGGTTTTACTCGGCAGGTCCCAGGCACTGTATCAGTATTTACAGGACGTTCCTGTGAGAGAGTCTGTATTTGTAGGGTGGGTCCCGGGGAGTATGTCAGTATTTACAGCAGGGGTCCACGGGAGTGTGTTGGCATTTACAGGTCGTTAGCGGGGTATGTGTCAATATTTACAGGACCTTTCTCGAGGAATGAGTCAGTTCCTACGGTGGGGTGGGGGGTGGGGGGGTGTCACGAGGAATATGTCGGTTCTTACGGGATGAAGTTACCAGGGACTGTGTCAGTATTGATTGGTTTTTCCTGGGCAGTGTGTTCGTAATTAACGGGTGATGCCGAGGTATGTATCAGTATTTGCAGGGTTGTGGCGATGAAATTGCTAGTATTTACGGGGACGGGGTCTCGTGAAGCATGTCCATATTAACAATTTACAGGTGCGTTTCGGGAAGTGTGTCCTTATTTACAGGAAGGGTCGTGGGGAGAATGTTGGGACAGAACAAAGACCATAGAACATTACAGCGTCGACCTGTCACACCAATCTGAAGCCCATCTAACCTGCACTATTCCATGTACAACCATATGCTTGTCCAATGACGACTTTAATGTACTTAAAGTTGGCAAATTTACTAAATTGCAGGCAAAGCATTCCATACCCTTACTACTCTCTGAGTAAAGAAGCTACCTCTGACATCTGTCCGATACCTGTCACCTCTCAATTGTCCCCTCGTGCTCGCAGTCACTATACTTGGTAAAAGGCTCTCTCTGTCCTCCCTATCTAACCCTCTTATTATCTTATATGTCTCTATTAAGTCATTTCTCAACCTTTTTGTCTCATACGAAAACAGCCTCATGTCCCTCAGCCTTTCTTCGTCGGATCTTCCCCCGAAACCAGGCAATATCCCAGTAAATCTCCTCTGCACCCTTTCGAAACTAATTAGCTTAGCCTCTTGGTGTCAATGATATGTTGTCACAGCGATGCTATTGGTAAATGAAGGGGATGACTAAAATTAAACTAAACTGCATGTGAGAGCGATTTATTCCAGACTTCCAAAGAGTGTGGTCTCTGGGACGATCTTAGAGAGAAACTTTACATGTCTGAGTCCACAAGAGATTTTCTGGGCCTGTTCAAATCTCAACTTTAAGACTCCCTTGCCAATTCGGCCTATTGGTTATAAGTTCGAGGTTCTAGGCTTTTCATGAATGCAAATTCTTCTTATTAATAACTAAGAGCTAGGCCCAGGCCTTTTGGCCACCTTTATCCCTTGTGATCAGTCCAGTTGATGACGAGGAGCTAGGCTTCAGGCTTCAGTCACTCCAGATCCTTGACACCTCAGCCCATCCAGTGTGTGACGATGTATTAGTCGTTGACTTGGCCTCCCAGTGTGTCATGCCCGAGGGTGGGATGGAATGTTCCTGCGCAGTGAGGTCACGATGCAGCACAGTTTGACATCCGTCCCTGGAGGCCTGTAATGATTCACTGCAGCTACTGGTGGAGGTTTTGCCTGGCTTTGTTCAGCTCTCCATTCACTCAGGATACGGTGCAGGAGGGAAGCCAGGTGATGGCATGGGGCACGATGTTGACACAGGTGGAGAGCAGGCTCCCAAACATCCAAGTCGTTGTCAGGGCTGGGCATGCAGGTAGCTGGAGTTAGGCATCTGGGGACCCTGAAGTGCCGTCGGCGACTCCTGCTGATCCACTCGCTGGGAGGGAAGGATGGTGGTTGCACTCACCCGTGGCACAGTCGTGGCCCCCAAAGCCAATTAGACAGTGCCGAGGCCTCAGTCAAAGACCCAGCTGATTGATGAAGCAAGTGAAAATGAAGCTTGAGTGTTAATTTCCCTGAACTGAGCTTCTCAATAAGTCCTGCACTTGGATTGGCTCCTTCAGCACTAGGCCCATTATACCATTTGGTCCTATATTTCCCCACATTTAATCCAGAACTGGGTGTGAAATTGTCTAACCCAGCTCTCGCCCCTTGACGCATGCTGAGCCGATATTTTCCAGCATTGTGGAGATATTGGCTAATTGACTAACTCAGCTTTAGGCCTGAGATGCGACCTGGACCTTCATCATGGCCAGGGTAGGAGTGGGATATGGCTCATTTAATCCACCACCATGAATTACATTGGCTGACGAGGACCAAGATACAGCTTTAGCTCTGGGTGTATGGGTGGTGTGGATAATCACTGATCTGATACCGGGAGTGAAATTGGCTAATCCAGTCCTCGGCCAAGATTCGACCTGGGTTACATCTTCCTGATCTGTTGGTTTCAACTAGCCCTCGATTAGCAGGTTCGGGACTGGATGCTCGGCCTAAGTTTCCCCACACTGTGCTTTTCGATTCATCTCACATCATCGAGTGTGAGATCAGTGTAAGGATGTGCCCAAGAATGGAGCCTGAGACTCTCCTGCTCTGTGTGCACATGTATCTCGCTGGGACGGTGAGGAACCTTGATTCCACATTATTCCATCAGATCAATTAGCGCTCGGCATACGATGAAGCCTAAGTCTACGTTTGCTTACGTTGTGGGTTTTGGTCAGTTCGAGAAGGAAATGTCAGGAAAACTGGCAGATGAGGCAGATTGATCTGGGTCACCTGGTCTACTTCAAAACAGAGGACCAGTACATTTACTTCCAAGGATTACTGGTTTTTACTCTCTCTGATTAAGAATGAGATTGGTAATCTCAGAAGTATTAAGCCAAGGTATAAGCTTGCCTGAGACTGAGCCTGCACGTAAATTACCCAGTCTATGTCTCCAGATTTCTCACATTATTAAATTTAGTGCTCTGCTGATCATGGAACCTGAGGCCTACATTTCTCAGCATGGGGCTCCAAAGCTCCCACATTAAATCATAGAATACTTATAGCGTGGAAACAGACCCTTCGATCCAACAAATCCACACTGATCCTCTGAAGAGCATCCCACCCATAGACCCATTCCCCTAAACTCATACTCTTTATTTACCCTGACTAATGCACCTGACCCACACATCCCTGAACACTGTGGGCAATTTAGCATGGACAGTCCATCTAACCTGCATACCTTCGGACTGGGGAGGAACCCGGGGCACCCGGAGAAAACACACACAGACACAGGGAGAACATGCAAATGACACAGAAGCAGTGATCTAAGGCTGGAATTCAGTGCTAACCGCTGAACCATCGTGCCACCTCACCACTGATCCACCATGCCACATTGGGTGGAATTGTTATATTCAGAACTAGGTCCAAGATGGAGACTGAGGTCCACATTACCCCACATGGGGCTCGAACATCCCACACCAGGTGAAATTAGGAAAAGCAGCGTTAGGCCGTGGATGGAGAAATCCCGAGTCTTTGCTGTGCATCACCAGATGGGAGGAGGATTAAGTTCCTGGCCAAACAACGATTCGAGGAATAATATCAATGATCAAGGGCAGAGTTTAATCGCTTAAAAGTCAGAAATAGGAAAGGTGAAACTACAATGGTATACTACAGGACACACAACAGCCAGCGGAGACAGAGGAGAGAACATGTAGACAGTTCTGGATAGACCTAACATTAGCAGGATTGCTGTTTTGGGTAATTTTCATTTCCTGTGCATTGACTGGGACTCACTGTGTGCTCGGGACTTGGATGGGGCAGAATTTGTAAGGATCATTCAAGAGGGATTCTTGACATGATATGTAAACAGTACGACCAGGGAAGGGATGATATGAAACCTGGATTTGGGAAATGAGCCCGGGCAGGTGAGTGAAATTTCAGTGGGGATCAGGAATCGAAACTGGGTCCCTAGCGCCATTGGACAGCAGTGCTCATCGTTGAATCACCGTGCCACCCCACCACTGTTCCAACGTGCCACATTGAGTGGGGGGGGTGGGGGGGGGCGCGGTTGGTGGGGGAGGTGGGGTATTTCGGGAGTAGCGACCATAATATCGTAAGATGCTCGTGGATTAGCAGCCCTCAGGTGAAGGCCTTAAATTAGAGGAAGGGGAACTACTACAAGGCTGGAACTGGACATTATTTATCAGAGCCGGCTGTTTGAGTGTAAATAGACATCGGAGATGTGGGAGTATTTCAAGCAGCAGTTGATAAGGATTCAGGAGTGGCACAATCCTGGGTGAATGAGGGATCCGAATCGCAAGATGCATGAATTTCGGACGATCAGGGATATTAAGGCCATGGTCAGAAAGAAGAAGAAAGCATTCCTAAGGTTTGATATGAAGTTGCTCGTATTGGACGATTGTGGGCAATGTTAAAAATCAAACAACACCAGGTTATAGTCCAACAGGTTTAATTGGATGCTCTAGCTTTCTGCACGCTGCTACTTCATTAGGTGGTTGTGGAGTATAAGATTGTGAGACCCAGAATTAAGAGCAAATGTCCACAGAGTGATGTAACTGAAGTTACATGTTGGAAAAGATCTGAATTGTTTTTTAAGTTTCTTATTTTTCAGAATGGGCATGATGGTTTCAGTTCTTTCATATGCAAATTCCAGAACTTTCTAAAAGTTACATTTTCTCGGAACCTTTAACCCTCGGTGGCACGTTGGCTCAGGTATTGCATTGGAGGTGTGAGGTGCCCTGTGTGAGGCTATCTGTGCCCTAGTGTTCAGAGTGATACTGATCTAAAATAAGGATCTACAGAATCTTACATGGGCTTAAGCCGTTTTTGAGCAAAATAAAATGTAATTCTGCAAGTCAAAATTCACCCCAAAAACTAAGAGGTCTGTGTGTGTGTGTGTGTGTGTGTGTGTGTGTGTGTGTGTGTGTGTGTGTGTGTGTGTGTGTGTGTGTGTGTGTGTGTGTGTGTGTGTGTGTGTGTGTGTGTGTGTGTGTGTGTGTGTGTGTGTGTGTGTGTGTGTGTGTTTTTGTCACCTGCAGGGTCGCAAAAACCTAAGGCCCCGGTTGAGGCCATCCCCCTGAGTGCGTGGCAGGTAGTCATGTAGTCATGTGACTCTGCCAACGTTGTCTATCTCATACACTGCAGGCATGAATGCCCTGAGGTATGGTATATTGGCGAGAACAAGCAGAGGCTACGGCAATGGTGAATGGGCACCGCACAACAATCAACAGACAGGAATGTTCCTTCACAGTCTGAGAACACTTCAGCGGTCCAGGATATTCGACTTCAGACCTTCGGGTGACCATCCCCCAAGGCAGACTTTAGGACGGGCAACAACGAAAAGTGGCCGAGCAGAGGCTGATAGCCAAGTTTGGAATCCATGGGGTTGGCCTCAACCAGGGGCTTGGGTTCATGTAACACTACACGTGACCCCACTACATTAGACACACACACACAGAGACACACACACACACACACCTACAGACCCATTAACCCACAATTCTACAGACTCATATACTCATGCAAATCTTCTCTCATATGCAAGCTGTCTCTCATAAGCTCACACACACTACCACACTCACTCAAGCACCCTCTCACAGACTTATACCCCTTTACACTCACACTCACACGCATAGACAGACACGCTCTGTCTCACAGACACTCAACCACACACCCCCAAGTCCACATGCACGCGCGTGCACACACACACATATCAGTTTGTGGGGAGATTTTGTGCTTGCAGAATTACATTTCATATTGCTCAAAAATTCTTCAATGCATGTAAGATACTGTATAATCCTTTTTTAGATGAGAATCAGTCTGAACATTGGGGCACTGACAGCCTCAGGGCATCTTGCTCCTTCATTGCACTATCTGGGACAATATGGCACCGAGGGTTAAAGGTCATTTGATAATGCCACTTCAAGAAACTACTGGAATTTACATATGAAAGGAATGAATCCAACATGCCCATTCTAAAATATGAGAGACTTATCAATAATCCAGGTCTTTTTCAAAATATAATTTCAGTTCCATCACACTGTACACTTTTGCTATAAGTGCTGTGTCCTATGATCTTATACTCCACAACTACCTGATGAAGGAGCAGTGCGGAGAAAGCTAGTGCTTCCAAATAAACCTGTTGGACTATAACTTGGTGTTGTGTGATTTTTAACTTCCAAAATTTAGGAGGATGGGAAATGACAAAACCCTTGAAGTAAAGAAATAAAGTAGGAATGGACTTATAAAAGGAATTAGAATGGCTAAAAGGGGCCACAAAAAGTCATTAGCAAACAGTATTAAGGAGAATCACAAAGCTTTTCACACATATATAAAATAAACAAGAATGTAGCCAGGGAACATTTTGGCCCACTCAAGGATAAAGGAGGGGATCTTTGTGTAGAGTCAGAAGAGGTAGGTGAGGTCCTAAACGAATACTTTATGTCAGTATTCACCAAAGAGAACGAATTGGTGGAGGATGACCTCAGGGAAGGGAATGGCAAGTTTCTAAGCAAGGTTACTGTTAAAAAGGAAGAGGTGTGCGTTTTAAAACATATTAAGATAGACAAAACACCAGGTTCTGATGGATCTTTCCCAGAGTATTGAGTGAGGCAAGAGAGCAATTTACTGCAGCATTCTATCAACAAACTCTATCAACAAACACTTTGAGTTCGACCCTATCAATCACCCCCTGAGAAAAGGAACAGGAAGTGACTTCACCACAGAAAATAACATCACTACAGAAAATGACATCACCAACCCAAACAAATGCGAACATGCAAACAGAATGCAGTAATTTTCAGCATTGCTTCACCAGAGACCTACTGAATATGTTACCTCGTAGTGGATCGAAATATCTGGAAATGAACCTTGCAGCTCAACGAGCAAACCGACTTCCAAAAAATCAACCTGAGCTACAAATCTTCTCAAAACGTATTACTAGAGCACATACAGATACCTTTGTGTTTTTTTTTTAGCCACAGGTGGTTTCACAGAGGTCTGTGAATAGCTCACATAGTCCATACATGCTGTCAAACCCATGTAAAATCTCTTAAATTCCCCTTTGCAAACAGAACCATTCTGGCTCAAGATTGGGTACAGACAGACACTGATCTCACACCTTTCAAGCATTGTCTGAGCTGAGATGTCACCATTTGTTAGATAACCTTAAGTTAGCTCATGGAGTTGGCTTAAAAGATGTTCTGGGATTTACTTATTAATGAATCGAAACTTGCAACTCATTCTAAAAGATGGAAGAATTAACAATCCAGTTTTGTTCAATGTATCATGACACTTTATACATTCTGTGTCCTGTGATCTTTTACTCCACAACCACCTGATGAAGGAGCAGCGCAGTGAAAGCTATTGCTTCCAATTAAACCTGTTGGTCTCTGACCCGGTGTTGTGTGATTTTTAACTTTATCCACCCCAGTCCAAAACTGGCTCCTGACATAGTCCCAACATAACAAAAGGATAGCAGGGACAATCCAGGATTTTACAGGCCTGTGAGTTTCACATCGATGGGAGGGGAATTACTTGGAAATATTCTCGGGACAAGATCTATGTACAGTCATAGGATGTACAGCACAGAAACAGACCATTCGGTTCAATCAGTCCATGCCGAACAGAATGCCAACCCAATCTTTGTCTATTTATCCTATCCATGCCCCTCTTAATTTTCTAAACCTCTGTAAATTCACCCTTCAGCCTCCGACGCTCCAGGGAAAACAACCCCAGCCTGTTCATCCTCTCCCGATAGCTCAAAACCTCCAATCCTGGCAATATCTTTGTAAATCTTTTCTGAACTCGTTCAGGCTTCAAAATAACTTTCTGATAGAAAGGAGACCAGAATTGCATGCAATATTCCAACAGTGGCCTAACCAATGGCCTCGACAGCCGCAACATGACTTCCCAACTGCCGTAGTCAATACTCTCTCCAATAAACGAAAGCATACTAAACGCCTTCTTCACTATCCCATTATCTGCGACTCCACCTTCAAGGAGCTATGAACCTGCACTCCAAGTTTTGCCTGTTCAGCAACACTCCCTAGGAGATTACCATTAAGTGTGTAAGTCCTGCTGACTAGTCCCTTGTCCTTACTAACTATGCATCTTATGCTCACATCTAAATCATTTACATAAATGACGAAAAGTAGTGGACCCAACAACGATTTTTGTGGCACTCCACTGGTCACAGGCCTCCTGTCTCGGGCCACAGTGCGTGGTCTCATAATATTTGGTCACTTATTTAAGAACGAGATGAGGATTAAATTCTTATTATCACTGAGAACTATTGAGACTGGTTTATTAAGTGTACTGAAAGCTGAGATGGACAGATTTTAATTAGGAAGGCAATCAACGGTTTTACAGAAAAGGCAAGTCATTGTATTTGAGGGCTATCAGATCAATGGCGGTGATCTGATTAAATAGCTGACCAGACTTGATGGGCTGAACCGACGACTTCTGTACCTATTTCTTATTGTCCGTTACTCAGTGAATTGACATTTTATTTTGTGAGTAGAGTCTCTTGATGTTTTTGTTGGCACGTTACTTATGAATCATGTGAATTCAACAGAGGGAAATGATTTTACGGGCACTTTACTGTTTTCGCAACTTTGGATGGAGAGTCACAGTTCTGAAGTTATGCCTGTGAGTGAAAAGTCTTCTACATTTGGACTCTAGCTCAGCATGGAACTTACTTGATATTCGAGAAATTGAAGTATTGCACAGTGCAGAAGCTGGAAAAGCTATCAATATATTCGCAAAGTAAATATGATCAATAGAGTAGATAAAGGCATTAACAACTGTGCATTCATAATATCAAAGATTAAATTGCCCGCCACTACTGAATTAATACTGAATAAAACAATCAATTACCAGTTCAGAAAAGAGCAAATTAAACCTCAGCATGATGTGGAAGAAATAAAGTGTTGAAAGGTAAACTGTAAAGACAAATTGAGGAAGCTGTTGACTGAGAGTTAAATAATGTTTATGCAGAATGGGCATCAGATGAAAAAATCAAAACAGCCTATTCAGTATAAAAATGCATTGGAGCAATGTCACCAATGAAGATTGCAACCAACCATGATAGAGTTGCAGATCTTTTGACAGACAAACTGCTTGTACCCAAAGAGCTCTGACAACACAGACAGTGGAACGTTTGTGGAGAGAGCGAGAGATAGAGAGAGCGAGATAGATAGATAGATAGATAGAGAGAGAGAGAGAGAGAGAGAGAGAGAGAGAGAGAGAGAGAGAGAGAGAGAGAGAGAGAGAGAGAGACAGAGCGAGCGAGAGAGAGAGAGAGAGCTCAGGAAATCTCCGGTATCAGAATGAGAAACTGGCAATAAATGGACGTAAATTCCAGTGGGCAATGGCCCAACTCCTGTTGCTCACTCCCTTGTGGATGATGGGGAGGGGTTAGGGCAGGCCCACCTCCTGTTGCTAACTCCCTTGTGGATGATGGGGGAGCGGTGAGGGTCGTCCCAGCTCCTTTTGCTCACTCCATTGTAAGGGATGGATTTTCCAGAAATTGCCTGAATTGGGCGAAGACCGATCTGACTGACTGGAATGGGCGAAAGGAAAAGCAAGACTATTTGAACAATGTGCTTCCTGCTTCTCTGAAACTTGTGTGGACAGCATGACGGCCAATGAGGGATGGTGGAATGAAGGGGCAATCGTGGAACTGTCAAATGAGGAAAAGGAATCGGGATTGGCTAATGACAAGAGATGAGTGTGTTGGGGCTGAAAGTGTAATTGATCAATAATGGAGGAAAGGGTGGGAGCCTCGCTGTGGTTAGACATGCTGAGGGACATAGGTAAAGCAGTGTTACTTCTGCAACCATACTTTCGTATGCAAGATAAATGAATTAACACCAGTGTATAATTGTTTCAGCCAAGAGCTGAATAAATAATCGATCATGCAAGGTAAATGAACTAACACCAGTGTATAAGTGTTTCAGCCAAGAATGGAAAATATGGGAAGGAAATGCATAATTGCTTTCATTAGCTGAAATGTGAATACATAATGAAATGTGCCTGCAAACAATGGAAGATGTTACAGACAAACAGATAAGATGCAAAGAACATTGAGTTACGGGAGACTTGGCACGTTGCCCTCATATAGGCACTGAAATGAACCAAGTTAGTTTCAGGGTAAATTAGAGTGAGGGTCACTCAGCTTGGAATAGGGGAGGAAGTAAACAAGGGCGGAGCGCAGCTAGGCAGGCGCAGAACACAGTAAATAATATTGATAGGTTTGAAGGCCAATGAGGGAAACGGGGAAGTATCGACAGAGACTCAAGTAAACTGCATAAATTGTGAAGTAATTTTTGGATTGAGCTGCCTCCTTGCTAGACACCCGTCTTGCAAGAACGTTTCAATAAAGTTCGCTGTTTCAGAATTTGACTCGGGCTGGTATTTATTATATTGTGAGCTCCGGTTCTCACAAGTTGGACGCTCAACCGGGGTGTCCATCATCACCAGCCGGGTAGGCAGCCTCGATGGTTGGAAAGATGCATCCCGTTCCTTTTAGAATGATCCCGTGTTTCTCGGTGGTGGGTTCCCCCTTCTGGTTGACTGATCGAGATCCGATGAGCGTCTATCTGAGGCAGGCCAAAGGTTTCAAATAGGCACAGGGAGACATCGAGCAAGGCAACACTGTGCATCGACCAAGGAAGGAAAACTGACTTTTAAATACTGCCTTGGTGTCTGGGATTGAATTCTAGTAGTTACGAAGGTCTCACGAAGGAACTCAATATGAACTATGCCAAGGGGAAGGAAAAAGCCTCCGGGGACGGAAAAAAGGAAATCGAAATGGAGGCGGGGTCCCTGAAAATTTGCCTCCAGAATTTCCGTTGGGCAGGATGTTGTGGAAATGGAAATGTGTCAGGGGTTCCTTTCCCCAGGGGATCCACCAGAAAAACTTGATAAATTTAAAGTTGGGACCTTACAAAGAGGACATAGTTTTCCTGGTCGATACGGGGCCAGCAAGTTCATACTTTAATTTTAAGCCCGAGGGAGTGGAAATCTCGAAATGACTGTTAACTCTTTCTGGAGTAAAAGGGGAGGGATTTACAGTTCCAGTTTTTGAATCTATAATAATCGAGAGTGGGAAAGATATTGTCGAATGTGAACTGTTATATATTCCTGCTATCGGAAGTAACTTATAGTGGAAAGATTTAGTCATACTCCTCGGACTGGAGATTGGAGTATGGCCCCAGGGATTAGTGATACAAATGGCCGTCCTGACCGAGGAAAAGGAGAAGGAAATAGAACCCAGAGTGTGAGCACGGGAAGCGAATCGCGGGGGATTACACATATCTACTTTGGACATCAGTTTAAAGAGATAGGGAGACGTGGTTTGCAACTCACAATATCCGATTTCAATAGAGTGTCACAAGGGACTGCAGCCAGTAATTGAGGAATTATTTAAGGATGGATTGCTAGAGCCCTGCATGACCCCTCACAATACCCCATCCTGCCAGTAAAGCAATCGGACGGTAGTTATTGCCTGGTACAAGACCTAAGGACATTAAACCAAATAGTACAAGCCCGCCATCCTGTGGTCCCGAATCCCTATGTACTACTGAGTAAGATTCCCCATGGCCATAAATAGTTCAGTGTAGTGGATAAGAAGGATTCCTTATGGGCATGTTACAGGCGGAAGGGTGTAGAAATCTGTTTGCCATCGAGACGGAAGATCCAAAAACAGGGTGGAAACAGCAGTATAGATGGACGGTATTCCCGCAGGGACTTACTGAATCCCCGATTCTCTTTGGTCAGTTGTTGAAACAAGTCTCAGAGAAATTCAATAGCCCCAAAGGAACTACCCTGTTACAATATGTAGATGGTCTTCTTGGAACAGGCGAGAAAAGGGACAAAACAATAGAAGCCACAAACGAATTAGTAAACTTTCTAGGACAACAAGGATTGAGGGTCTCCAAGAATAAATTGCATTACGTAGAGAAGGAAGTCATATATTTGCGACAACTAATCAGTGAAGGAAAACGAAAAATACACCCAGATAGATTTGAGGGAATTGTGGGAATGCCGCTGCCTAAAACCAAAAGGGAATTACGAAAATTCATGGGAATAACAGGGTACTGTAGATTATGGATAGACTCATATGAACGGAAAACAAAGAAATTATATTAGAACCGATTCGAGGAAGACCCTAAATTATTAAATTGAACAGATAAAGAGAGGAAATTAATTGAAGAACTAAAGAGGAACCTAACCCATACCCCTGCTCTTGCATTACCTTCCCGAGACAAGCACTTCTATTTGTTTGTCACGGTAGACAGAAGTGTGGCTCTAGGGATCTTAACCCAGAGATGGGGTTCGGGGGTGGGGGGGTGGGGAAAGAAGCAACCGGTTGCCTACTTGTTTAAATTATTAGACACAGTCTCAAGCAGGAGGCTGGAGTATGTGCAGGCAGTGGCAGCAACAGCCTTATTGGTATCGAAGAGTCGGATACATAATTCTGGGTGAGCCTGACGAGTCAGCACCCCACATCAGGTAAGGACCATACTAACTCAGAAAGCAGGACGATGGCTCACAGACTTTAGGATCTTTAAATATGAGACAGTCTTAATTGAACAGAATGACCTTGTGTTAGTCACAGACAGTTGCTTGAATCCAGCTGCATTTCTGTGGAAGGGAGAGGGGACGGCCCTTGGTAATGCAGAACATGACTGCCTTGATATTATTGAATATCAGACTAAAGTGCGGATGGACTTAATGGACGTACCGTTGCAGCTCAGTTGTTTATCGATTGGTCCTCCTGGGTGATGATGATGAAAAGGCACAATGAATATGCAGAGTCGACGGGATAGAAGGAAGCGTTATCGAGCTGAAAGACTGCCTAACGGCTGGTCAGCCTAAACTTGTGAACTCTATGCCCAAGAAAGAGCCCTCAGAGCCTTAGAAGACAAGGAAGCAACGGTGTACACGCACAGAAAATATACATTTGGAGTGGTACTCACCTTCGGAAAAATTTGGCATGAAACAGGACTAATAAACAGAAGAGAATAAGAACTATCGCATGAGGAATTGATAACCAAGTGCTGGAGTTTCTGTTACACCCGAGAGAAATAGCGGTAGTTCAGAAGGGAAATGAACCGGAAGTAAGGGGAAACAAACTGACCGATGAGGTATCTAAAGAAGCAGCCGGGAATCCACAGGGACCAGTGATATACTCCGTAATACCTGCAATTCTAGATCTTCAGCGTTCCCCGTTGTTTACTGCAAATGAGGAAAAGAAACTAAAAGATTTTGGAGCTGCAAAATAGGCGGATAGGCGCTGGATGTTACCCGATGGTAGAGAAATGTTGAATAAAATGACGATGCGATAAATTATGGCTGTGTTACATCAGGGGAGTCACTGGGGAGTGCAAGCAAAGTCTTAAGGAAATATGGATGCAAAGGAATATATACAATAATCAACAGATATGTGAGGAATGCATAGCATGTAAAAAATAAACAAGAAGGCATTAAGGAAACAAGTCCCAGGAGGGAGAAAACTTGGGCTAAGGCCATTTCAGAGCATTCAGATCGAATATACCGAATTACCCCGATTGGGAAGACTGAGGTATATGCTGGTAATGGTTGATCACCTACCTGGATGGGTGGGGGCGTACCCTTTAGACACTGCCACCACAAGTGCGGTGTCCAAGATATTGCTTGAACACATAATCTCCAGATACGGGATAGTGGAATGCATAGATTCAGATCAGGGAACTCATTTGACTTCTCGGGTACTCCGGGGAGTGATGAAGGGGATAGGAATCTCGTGAGAGTTCCACATCCCTTGGACCCACCTTCATCAGGAAACGTTGAGAGAATGAACCAGACACTCAATAAACAGTTATCTAACTTAGTAGCAGAAATCAGACTCCCTTGGACTAAGTGTTTACCTATAGCCATTTTGCGAGAGCGAACGGACCCAAGGAAAGATATGGGGCTTAACCCTCATGAAATATTCTTTGGTCTGCCCTATCAAGGATCGAAAGGAGAACTGTCAACCCCGGATACTAAAGATTTGTTCTTAAAGAAGTATATACTGGGCTTGTCGTCTTCTTCGTCTTTGCTCAGGAAACGGAGTTTCTTGGAACAGACTCCACCCCTTAAATTCACCGTCCATCTCATCCAAACGGGGGATTGGGTCCTAGTCAAATCATGGACTGAGACTAAATTGCAACCAGACTGGGAGGGGTTGTACCAAGCACTCTTAACCACTGAAACCCCGATAAGAACGGCAGAAATAGTCTGGACTCACTACACTCGGCTTAAAGGGCCAGTGGAACCTCCAGTTGAGAGAGAAGTCTAGACATTCGAAACGACAAAAGAACCACTTAAACGTAAGCTAAAAAGACTTTAAATAGCTGATTACACAGTAGTGGTGCGAACACAGGATAGTTTCTGTAGTATTGTATGCTAAGTCTCTCGGCGCTTCAATGCCGCTGTAGAATGGGAAGAATGTTTAGGTACACTCTATTAGCTTTTCTTGTCAGAGGATTCTGTCAGGCTATGGTGTGGTCATCTTACTTAGTGATAACAGTTCCAGAAAGTACAAATCCACAAGGCAGAGAAACAGATACCTGCAGTCTGGTGGATTGTGGAGATGTAAGAAATCTTTGGCAACACAGTAACTCAGAGATACATCTTATATTCTAATGAAAAGATCCCGAAAGGGGTGCATGGGATAAGACTAATGGGAAGAAAATATCTCGGAGAGAGAAGTGTAAGAGATATTTTTGGAATAAAGAATGAAAAGAATGGCGGAAGCAGGAAGTCCTCAGAGTTGATCTCTTTATTAATCCTCTCGTTACAGTAGACCAAGGCCCTTTACGTCCAACTCTTGACTGTCCGGATAAAAAAAGTGTAATCCAATATATTTAACAATAAAGAAAACCTCATGGTATGAAGCAGTTTTAGGGGAAGAAACCTATCAGGTCCAGTTAGACCAAATATTTGGGATAGAGATGAAAGCAGACGGGAAGAATTTCCTGGAATGTTGTTTTAAAATATAGAGGAAAGACAGAACCCGAGCAGGAGAAAGGAATAGTAGAGACCCTTACTCTGACCCGAAGGTGATAAAAATTGCAAAGGTAAAGGACTTAAAGCAGACCATTGAAGTAGAAACAACTGGGGATGCAAACGCCTGTGATGAATGGGTAAGTTACACTGTGAAAAGTATGAATTAAAACAATTTTGCCTCTGGGAGACCTGAAGCATGTGCCTCTGTGAGACCAATGGCCCAAGTCGTCCCCTTTCTGCTCGGGTGGAAGCGAGACAGGAGGGGTATGACATGCACGATATCCCTGTATTAGGATAAGATGACAAGGAGTAATAAAGATTGTATACTCCTTCTATTAAAGTTCCCTCCTTTTAAGAAGGGAGGCTTGAAGATCCCCCCACTCCCCGCCCCAACACCATGTTTCTGACGTGGTCGGAAATCACACATCGTGTGTAAACAGGCATAATTCGGTCCAGATATTTGGGGAACTGTAATCTGTCCCGAAATTGAGTACGTGAGAGAAAAGGGAGGAAACTACTCTGTATGAAGGATTCCCTGAGTGGATCTGTGGTAGTACTGCGGAGGGAAAATATTGAGACGCACCCCACCTCCTGATTGGATGGGCACGTGTGCAATTGCACAATTGGTAATACCGTTCACCCTCCATTTAAAAAGAAAGAGATAATAAAGGAAGCGGGAGTATGTAAGAGATTACTATTGGGTACTTCGTTTGTGAGTCCCAAGAGGGGTACCTGATGAGTTCAACGTTTGTCAACCAGATCACGGCAGCGTTTGAATCAGTACTCTTCTGATGGGTAACAGACAACAAAAATGTGGACTGGATAAATTATATTTTCTATAATCAGCAATAGTTCATCAATCACACTAGAGACACAATTAAATGTATAGCCGAACAACTTGATGCATTCAGAAGAAGGGCATCGGAGAACAGAATGGATCTACATATGAGACTAGCAGAAAAAGGGTGTGTGTGTGTTATGTTAGGAGGGAGCTGTTGTACCTTAATTCCAAGTAACACAGCCCCAGATGGGTCTATTACTCGAACCTTGCAAGGTCTAACAACATTAGCTGAAGAACTAGCTGAAAATTCATGAGTCAGCATATCATTCACCGGGTGGCTAGAATTGTGGTTTGGAAAGTGAAGGTGTGTGGTGGCTTCATTCCTAACCTCCTTGCTCGTAGTGGTGGGAATATTAATCGCAATAGGATGCTGCGTCATGCTTTGCGCACGGGGGTTAATCCAAAGTTTGATTTAAACAGCTTTGGCCACACATATGCCACTAAAGAGTAATCCGGGAGAAGGGCTCCACCTGTTAAACAATGAGGGAATAAGTGACCTCGGGGAGATTTCCAAAACAAATGAACTTTCGGCAAAGATGCTGGTCAATTGGGAAGTGAAAAAAAATGAAGAATATAATAAAGTTAAAAAAGGGGGAAATTGTGCGATATTGGTAAACAGTCTTACTTATGCAACTATAATTGCTTATTAACATCAGTATAAAATTGTTTCAGCTAAGTTAATAATTGTTAATTAAATAAAATAAACTAACACAGGAATTAAAACTATGTGGAAGGATTATATAGTTACTTTTCATTAGTTAAAATGTGCATACAGGAATGAAATGTGCCTGCAAACAATGGAAGATGTTACAGCCGAACAAGTAAGGTGCAAAAGATCATCAGGATATGCCAAGCTCAGCACATTTCCCTCATGTCAGCACTGAAGCGGGCCACGTCGCTTACAAGTAAGGGATGGGATAAATAGGGGTGAGGATCGCCCAGCCTGGAATAGGGGGAGAAGTAAACAGGTTGGCGCGCAGATAGGCAGGAGCAACACACACGAAGGAATATTGATAGGTTTGAAGGCCAATGAGGTAAACGGGGAAGTATCGAGAATTAAACTGTATAAATTGTGGAGTAATTCCTGTATCAGGGTGCCGACTTGTTAGCAGCCTTCCTTTCAAGAACGCTTCAATATAATTCACTGCTTCAGAATTTGACTGGGACTGAAATTTATAATGTTGTGTGCTTTGCTTCTCACACAGGGGATATGTGTTTACGGTGGAGAAAGGCACAAAATCTCGGGAAAGTGGGGAAGTTAGTGGTGATATCTTTGGGACAGTCCATAACACAGTCGAGGTGGTGTTGGATGAATTAGAATGTATGAAGGTGTATAAATATACTGGTCCTGACCAGCTATATCCAGGAATACTGCAAGAGTCCAGAGAAGAAATTGAGGGGACTCTGGCTGATAGTTTCGCATCATCTTTAACCACAGGTCGAAGACTGGAGGATAGCGAATTTTGCTCCCATATTCAAGAAGGGCTGCAAAGAAAAGCCTGTCAGCTTAACGTCTGTGGTGGGTCAGTTACTTGAGAAGATTCTGAGGGATAAGATATGCATGCATTTGGAAAGACAGGGTCTGAGTAAAAGAAGACAGCATGGCTTTCTGAGTGGGAAATGAGGCCACACAACTTTGCTAAGTGTTGACAAGGGCAGAGTTGTAAACATAGTCAATGTGGAATTCAGTAAGGCCTTTGATAAGGTTCCAAATGGTGGGCTGTTTTGGAAGGTCGGATTGCCTGGAATCCAGGCTGAGCTGGGAAATTAGACGGACAATTCGATTGATGGTGGGAAGCATGCTTATCGGTCTGGAGAACTGTGACCAGTGGAGTGCCGAAGGGGTTGGAGCGAGTCCAGATACTGTGCGTTTTCTATATCAATGATTTGGTTGAGAATGTACAAGGCATGATTAGTATGTTTGCTGATGATGCGGATATAGCCCGTATCATGAACAGTGAGGAAGGTTTACAGAAATTTCAGCAGGACCTAGAACAGCTGGGGAACTGCGCCAAGAAATGGCAAATGGATTTTAATATAGGTAAATGTGAGGTGTTGCATTTTGGAAAGTCTAATCAAGGTAGGAATTTCATGGTTAATGGTAGGGCCTTAAGGAGTGGAGTGGAACAGAGTTACCTTGGAGTTCAGTTTCACAGTTCACTTAAAGTGGAATCACAGATAGACAGGTCGGTGAAGCAGGCTTTTGGCAAACTGGCCTTCATCAGTCAGACCATTCAGTATTGACGTTAGGAAGTTATGTTGCAGTTATACAGGATGTTTGTGAGGCTGTATTTGAAGGATTGTGTTCAGTTCTGGTGACCTTGTTATCGGACAGATGTTAATAAACTCGGAAGATTGCAGGCTAAATGTACAAGGAGGCTGCCTTTCCTCATTGCTCTATGTTATAGGGAGCGATTGAACAATATAGTCCTTTCTCATCCTCAGTCTAGGAGACTGAGAGGGGACCGTATAGATATATATAATATCCTGAGAGGCATAGGGTGAATGCACTCAATCTTTTTCTGAGTGTTGGGCAATCGAGGATTGGGGGGAATCACTTTAAGGTTAACGGCAAGAATAAAAGGGAACCCGAAGGTCAACATTTTTTACACAGAGAGTGATATGCTAATGGGATGAGCTGCCAATGGAAGTGGTTGAGACGGGTACATTTACACGATATAAAAGACATTTAGGCATGGATACGAAAAATGAGAAGGATATGAACCGACTATTGGGAAATGGATTTCGTGTGGACTGCCCATTTTGCTCTGCATGTGTCAGTTTGGGGCAAAGGGCCAATCTCTGTGCTGGAGGAGTTATGCCTCTTTGAGTGAGCTTCAGGAGCTGAGATTGCATCCTGCATCCAACATCCACAAGGGAGTGAGCAACCTCTGTATGGATTTCAGATCGGGGCCAGTGTGTGTGTGTCAGGTGTGGAGGGAAGGGAGGGACAGACGATGCAGTCTGGATTCAACTACTGTGCTGCTGCTTTCTCTTTCACGAGCTAACACCACCCACCCTCCCAATGCATGCATTCGTCAGATCCATTTTAAAGAATACTAATTAACTCGACAATGACATTTATTCTGCAGGAGAGACAGGCTCCAGTGATCGCAAGGCAGACACTGAGACTTTGAGTTGGCAACACGTGAAGCAGCTGTCCCTGTTCAGGGACAGCTAGAGATGGACACCTATTGCTGGCCTTGCCAGTGACAGTCCCATTCAAACATTTTCAAAAATCTTTCTTCTGACACACTCCCTGTGTAAATTGAAAACAGATTTATCACAGTGTGGGCTTTGCAATTTGAATATGTGCTTCATATGGTCAAAGTATACAATCATACAGCATCAGGTTATAGTCCAAACGGTTTATTTGGATGCAGTAACTTTCGGAGCGCTGTTCCTTCATCAGGTGGTTTATCCGGTCATCACTTTTCTGAACCTGACCAGCTTCTGCTGCCTCACTGTATATGGAGATTCTCACTGACTGATCCTGGTCTCCTTTGTCCCTAGTGAATTAATAACCTGCAAGCTTTGTCGGGGCAATCAACATACAGTCATAGAGTTTACAGCATGGTAACAGAGACTTGGGTCCATCCCGTCCATGCCGACCAGATAACCCAACCCAATCTAGTCCCACCTGCTAACACCCGGCCCATATCCCTCCACAGCCTTGCTATTCATTTGAAGCATTCAGCAAGTAATTGTATGGCACCACATGTCCCTTTGTGAAGCAAAAGTAAACTTTAAGCGAAACAAGGCATCCTTATGGATCACAATCCGAATATCACTGTGATGTTTTGAATTCAATTTTACTTTGCCTGCCCAACACGTTTATGTTGTGATGTCCTTAAGGGTTATTCAATTTCCAAAGGGATCAACCCAAACGTATGCCATAGCCCACTGGATTTTACACCGATTCCTCTCATTTTTAAACCTGGGATTTCTAGAGCTTTGTGGTCTGCAAATGTCCCAGTGCCTGTGTTGTCCCAGCTGCCTGTGCACAGACGTGCGCCTTGTTCATGGTTGGTTCCCACCTTTCTTGGTGATGTCATTCCCATGTATTGTTACATTCAAGGGGCACGTTTGCTTTCTAGATTATTTGTTATTGTTCCGAATCCCCATTCGGAAGAGAAACTATTCACCTCTCAATAATGTCAACAACTTTCTCAATTTTGGGCTTTGTTTTGTTTCTGGACTCTTCGTCAGGGCTGGATTGACTGGCACGAGGGGTCATACTTTTAAGATATTCGCAGAAAGGTATAGACAGAGCATCGAAGGTAGGTTATTTGTGCAGAGAGAGGCGAACGCATAGAATACGTTGCCAGTGTTGGTGCTGAGTCAGTAGGGACATTTAAGTAACTGCTGGACGTGCACACGGATAGCAGTGAATTGAGGCGTGTACAGGTTGTTTTATTTTACGTTTGGATTTATCCTCGGCAAAACATTATGTGCCAAAGGGCTCTTTCTGGGCTGTACGTTTCTCTGTTCATATGTTCTAACATTTTGACTCTTCCACATCAGGCTGAGGTTTAAAATCTTTGCTACCTTCCCCACCGCTCCCTCTGACTTATCACCTACATCCCCACCACAATTCACCTCTTCTACACTTTGGTAACTTGCCAACAGCCCCACACCTCACCCGCACCCCTACCCCCATTTATCTCTCCACCCTGGAGAGATGAAGGTGGGAGAGGAGGGCGGAAAAGATAGGTGGGAAATTCGAAGGAAAAGTCAAGAAGGTGGTGCCGAGGTGACGGGTCGGGACAGGGACAACGGGGGTTTTGGGTGAGTCAGAGTTGGTAAATGAGGAAACTCGTGAAATCCACATTTTTACCGTTTTGTTGCAGGGTTCCTTTGGCGGAATATGAGGCATTCTTCCTCCAGGTGTGGGCGGTAAGGGTTTTGTGTTGGAGGTGGCCTAGGACCTGCATGTCGTTGCCAGAGTAGAAAGGGGAGTTGACATGTTTAGCGACGGGTCGGCAGGGTTGGTTGGTGCAGGTGTGCTAGAGATGTTCTCTGAAATGATCCACAAGTTGACGTCTTGTCTCCTCGATATAGAGAAGACGACAACGGTCGCAACGGATACAGTAGGTGACACTGGTTGCGGTCCAGATAAATTTCTGTCAAATGTGGAAGGATCCTTGGGGACCTTCGACGGAGTTGGGGAGAGGGAGGGGAAGGTGTGCGTGCAGGATTTGCACTTCTTGCGTGGTGGGGGAATGTGTCAGGAGCGGGTAGGAGGGGACGTGCAACTTATCAGGAAGTCACAGAGGGAATGGTCTCTCCGGAAGGCTGACAGAGGTGGGGAGGAAACTATGTCACTGGTGGTGGGGTCCGGTTGTTGGTGACAGAAGTGGTGGAGGATGATACGGTGTATACGAAAGTTGACGGGGTGAAAGATAAGGACCTGGGGATGGCTCTGTCCCTGTTGTGTTGGGGGGGGTGGGGATGGAGGGCGGAGGTGCACTGCGTGGAAGAGATGCATTGGCAGGCATCGTCAACCACCTTGTGGGGAAATAGCGATCTTTGAAGAAGGAGGCATTCTGGGAGTTCCCACAATTCCTTGATTAACGCAATGAAGATTTTATTCTGAGCTGGCAACTCAAAATAAAAATCTTTCTTGGCTTTCTCGGGCAGTCGGAGTGACTTTACTGAAAATATCAGTGTTTTTGGAATTGATCGCGTCTGTTTTCACTCGTGGTGATCACATTAGAAAGAATTGGTGTCTCAGAAGCTTCTGTCTCTGGTGCAACATTCCCTGGGGAAACACCAGTCACTTTTCCCAACACTGATTTGCTCCATGATCACAAGCAAATTTCTTTAAAAGTTCCGCCTTTTGAAGTGAGAACACACCAGTTCTACTGACTCACTGGCAGCTTTGGCATCATCTTTTGACCACCTTGTCGGGAAAGCTTTGAGGGTTTAGACAGGAGTGGAGATGACAATCCGATTGATCACAATCATCTCACGTGGTGAGGCATCTTGAATGGCTGAATGGCTTTCCTGCTCCTCATTCATATCTCCAATGTCTGTCATCTTCCTGACACCACAAGACCTTTCATCGACAGCCTTACTCGATATTACATCCTCCAGCTCCAAGCTCAGCAAGCTTTCTGGTTTCATTTCCCCTGAGCGATTCCAAATGAGCGATTCCATCTTTACAAATCCCTAACTACCTTCTGTGAGAAGTGCCCATGTCAATTAAACAAAACAACCGCCTGACATGACCATCTCCATGCCAACGTGGCACGGTATTGGAGGAAATGAAATGCAGAGGAACCTCTATTATCTGAAGGACACGGGTGGGGAGAATGTTGTTCAGTTCATTGAATGCCGGGTGACAGTTTAGCCAAGCATTGCAACCTTGCGATTATGCCGGATAATCCAATATTCGGATTATTGAATGCCGGATAATTGAGGTTCAATTCTCAGACTCAACAACCTCTACCTTCCAAAATTTTCTTCATTCAGAGTTTCGTATGGCATTTGAAGCATCCATCTCACTGGGAGCAAAGTAATTAGGGTGGCCAGTCTCCGAGAAAAAAGCCCTCTGAGCTGCCCACTGGCAGGATCAACATGATTTAGTCCTGAAGGTGTTGAGCAGCAGCGCCAACAGCACAACACACTTCTGCAGTCACTAATGATCTTGTTGGTGTTCCTGCTGCCGAGATATTAGAGTGTATTCCTTCTGCCGCCGGTAGCAGGTGGGCGGCCTCTCTCGAGTGTGAACTGCCTGGTGTCTCTGCAGGTTAACTGCGTGAATCCCTTCCCGCACCAAAAGCAGGTGGATGGTCTCTCCCCGGTCTGAACTGGCTCGTGTCACTGCAGGCTGGATAACTGAGTGTATCCCTTTCCGCACTGAGAGCGGGTGAACGGGTTCTGCTCGATGTGAACTCGCTGGTGTCGCTGCAGGCTGGATAACTGAGTGTATTTTCCAGCACTGAGAGCAGGTGAACGTCCTCTCCCCAGTGTGCAATCGCAGGTGTGTCGGCAGGTCAAATATTTGAGAGAGCTTCTTCCCGCACTGAGAGCATGTGAATGGCCTCTCCTAGGTGTGAATCGGCTGGTGTGTCTGCAGGTTGGATAATGGAGATAACGTATTTCCGCACAGAGAGCAGGTGACGACCTCTCCACGGTGTGAACTCGCTGGTGTATCTGCAGGCTGGATAATTGAGTGAATCCCTTCCCACACAGAGAGCAGGTGAGTGGCCCCTTCCTGGTGTGAAATCACTGATGTCTCTGCAGGCTGCATAATTGAGTGAATCCCTTCCCACACTGTCAGCAGATGAACCTCCTTTCCGCGGTGTGAACCCGTTCATGTCATAGCATGGCATAGAAATCAGAGAGTCTCTTCCCACAGTGACGGCAGGGAAAATACCTCTCTCCAGTGTGAAGCTGTTGTTGAATAACCAAGCTCGATGACTGAGCGAATCCTTTCGTACATTGAGAGCAGGTGAACAGCGTCTCCCCAGTGTGAAGCCATTGGTGAATATCCAAGGCAGATGGCTGAACAAATCCTTTCCCACACTCAGGGCAATACTCCGGCCTGCCCTCAGTGTCAATTCGCTTGTGTCTCAGCACGTTAGCTGAACTAGTGAATTCCTTCCCACAATCAGAGCAGGGGAATACCATTTTGCTTGCGCGCCAATGGGTTGGATGTATCAGTGAGTCTCTTCCCATAGTCAGAGGTGCATGGCCTCTGCACAGCGTGCAATTTCTGGCGGGTCAGCAGATTGGAGATAGTACTGAATCCTTTCTCAGACACAAGACAGGTGTACAGCCTTCCCCCCGTGTGTCTACGCTCATCAATCTCAAGACCAGGTGAGTAATAGAATCCCTTCCCACAGTGCCCACATTTCCATGGTTTATCCATGCAGAAATTGTTCGCATTCCCTCTCCAGGTTTAATAATCAGTGGAAGCCTCGTCCAAACATAGATCATGTGAATGGTCTTTCTCGGCTGTGTATTGTGCAATTGTCTTTTTAGGCTATTTTCGGCTTTTCTCACTGTCGGTGCACTGACACACTCTCGCAAGGGCTTGTTCATATCGCAATGTTTTGTTTAAAATCCATTGAAGCAGACAGAACAGAGAAGCATTTCTCCCTCCAAGGTGAAGGATTCACAGCGTTCAGATGCTGATAAATCGAGTGATTTCAGATCTTGACATGATGTTAATTTCAGATTTCGTTCTTCAAATCCTTCCTTTCTATTATCCTGTAAAAGTTGTTTAAAAAGTCATCAATACCTCAGTGCAAGATAAAACTTCACAAGTAATTGTTTGCAAGGTGCTGCACATTCTTGCGGATTGGTATGTTTCTAGTTACTGTTAGTGCATACGGGATGGACCCCCTTTATACTGCCTGGTCGAATGTTATAGAGTCGATCAGATGTAC
This sequence comes from Chiloscyllium plagiosum, assembly GCF_037043375.1. Lineage (NCBI taxonomy): Eukaryota > Metazoa > Chordata > Chondrichthyes > Orectolobiformes > Hemiscylliidae > Chiloscyllium > Chiloscyllium plagiosum. The sequence continues at coordinate 17,284,963 of NW_028270179.1, read as the reverse complement.
AGCGTGAAAACAAACCTTTCTGTCCAACTCATCCATGCTGACCAGATATTCTAACCGAAACGAATCCCATTTGCCTGCACCCAGCCCATATCCCTGTAAACCCTTCCTGCTCATATACTCGTCGAGACGCCTTTTAAACGCTGCAACGGTGCCAGGCTCCACCGCTTCCTCTGGCAACTCATTCCATATGCACACCACCGTCTGTGTGGAAAAGTTGCCTCTTAGGTACCATTTATTTCTTTCCTTGCAGCCTAAACATATGCCCTCTAGTTCTGGACTCCCCCACTCCACCCCTTGTCTATTTATCCTATCAATACGCCTTGTGATTTTATAAACCATTACAAGTTCACTCCTCAGTCTCCGAAGCTCCAGGAAACATAGCCGCAGCCTAGTCACCCTCTCCCTATTGCTCAAACCCTCCAACGTTGGCACATCCTTATAACTCTTTTCTGAACAGTTTCAGGTTTCACAAAATCTTTACGATAGGAAGGTGACAAAAATTGCATGCAATATTCCAAACCTGGCATGACTAATATCGTGTAGAGCCACAGCATAACTTACCAACTCCAATACTCAATGCTTTGACAAATAAAGGAAAACCCTTTTCGATATCATGTCTACCTGCGGCTCTACTTTGTAGGAGCTATGAACCTGCACTCCAAGGTTTTTTGTTCAACATCACTCCCTAGGAACTTACAATGAAGTGTACAAGTCTTGCAATGGTTTGCTTTTCCAAAATGCAGCATCTCGCATTTGTCTGAATTAAACTCAATTTGTCACTACTCAACACATTGGCCCATCTCATCAAGATCCTGTTTTACTCTCAGGTAATCTTCTTCGCAGTCCACTACACCTCCAATTTTGGTGTCAGCTGCAAACTTACTAATTATGCCTCACATGTTCACATCCAAATAATTTATATAAGTAATGAAAAGTAGTGGACCGTACAGTGATCATTGTGTCACTCCACTGATCACGATACTGATCAGAAAAGCAACCCTCCACAACGACCCTCTTCGAACCAGTTCTGTATCCAAATGGCAAGTTCCCCCTGTATTCCATGAGATCTAACCTTGTTAACCAGTCTCCAATGGGGAACCTTGTCGAACGCCTTTATGAAGTCTATACAGATGACGTCCACTGCTCTGCCCTCATCAATCCTCTTTGTAACTTCAATAAAAACCTCAATTAAGTTTGTGAGACATGATTTCCCATGCACAAACCCATGCTGACTATCCATAATCAGCCTATGCTTTTCCACTGATGCCAGTCTGACTGATCTCAGGTTCCCTGTTTTTTGCCTTACCAACTTGCTTAAACAGTGAAACAACGTTAGCCATCCTCTGGTCTTCCGGCACCTCACCTGTGACTATTGATGATACAAATATCTCAGCAAAGCGCCCAGTAATCACTTCCCTAGCTTCCCAAATTTCTAAGGCACACCTAATCAGTTGTTGGGGATTTATCCACCTTTATGCATTTCAAGACATCCACGATCTTCTCCTCTGTAATATGGACAATTTTCAAGATGTCACCATCTATTTCCCCACATTCTATATCTTCCATTTTCTTTCTCCACAGTACACACTGATGCAAAATACGCGTTTAATGTCTCCCCCCTTTTCCCTGCGGCTCCAAACGAAGACTGCCTTGCTGATCTTTCAAGGGCCTTATTCTGTCCATTGTTACCTTTTTGTCCTTAATGTATTTATAAAAACCCTCTGGATTTTCCTTAACCCTATTTGCCAAAGCTTTTTCTCGATCCATCCAGCATTCCCTGGACCTACCTGCTTTTCCTTTCATCCAATAGGAATATACTGCCTCTGGACTCTCGGCATCTAATTTCTGAAGGCTTCCCATTTCCCAGCTGTCCCTTTACCTACAAATATCTGTGCCCCATTCGGCTTTGGAAAGTTCTTGCCTAAAACCGTCAAAATTGGCCTTCCTCCAATTTAGGCCTCCAGCTTTCGGATCCTGTCTAACCTTTTCCATCACTATTTTAAAACTAATGGAACTAAGGTGGATGGCCCGAAAGTGCTCCCCCAATGACACCTCAGTCACTGGTTCTGCCTTATTTCTCAAGAATAGGTCAGGTTTTGCACATTCTCTAGTAGGAACAGCCACATAATGAATCAGGAACGTCTTTTGTACATACTTGACAAATTCCTCTCCATCAGAACCCTTAACACTATGTCAGTCCCAGTCTATGTTTGTAAAGTTACAATTCCCTACCATAACCACGCTATTATTCTGATAGATAAGTGAAACTTCCTTACAAATTTGCTTGTAAGGACTATTAGTAGGTCTATATGGCAATCCCAATAAGGTGATCGTCCCTTTCGTATTGCTCACTTCCACCTAAATAATGTCCCTGGATGTACTCCCAGGAGTATCCTATGAACAGCAAGTAATACTATCCCTTATAAACATTGCTACGCTCCCCCCCACCCTTGTCCTGACCCCTTTCCCATCCTTCCTGTAGCATTTGTTTCCTGAAACTTTAAGCTGCCAGTCCAAAACATACCCGAGCCACGTCTCTGTAATGGATATGCTATCCGAGCGCTACGTTCATCATCATGTGCTGATTTCATCTGCCTTCCCTTTTAGGCCCCTTGCATTGAAGACATTGCAGTTTAATTTATCATTCCAGCTTGGTCTCTGCTTGATTCCTTCCTGCCCTAACTGTTTGACTTGCTTCCTTTCCCAACTATACCAGTCTTAGATTGACCAGTTTGCTCACTATCTCCCAGGGTCCCCCCACGCAGCCCCCCTCTCACCACCACATGCAGGACCTTAAACGAGTGTGAGGCCAATTGAGGTGTTCAGCACCAAATCTTTCAGCCACGTCCTGAAGCAGACTCACTATCACAGCCACATCATCATCCTCAGTGCCAGTCTACTGATTCCACAAGGACTCCTGAGTCTGCAGAGTGGCTGGACACTTCAACTCCCCCGTCCACTCCACCAAGGAGATACAGATCCTGGGCCTCCTCCTTTGCCAAAGCCTAACCACCCGACGCCTGGAGGATGAACGCCTCATCTTCCAACTTGGGACCCTGCAAACACACGGACTTAATGTGGATTTCTCCAGTTTCCCCTCCCCCACGTTATCTCAGTCAAAAGCCTCCAACTCGGCACTGTTCTATTGACCTGTCCATTGTCTTTCCCATCTATCCACTCCATCCTCCTCTGCAACCTATCACCTTCTTGTTCACCTTCATCTACCTCTCACATTCTCAACCACCTTCTTCCAGCCCCAACGCCCTTTATTTATCTCTCAGCCCCCTACCCACAAAACTCCTTCTTGATGAGGGGCTTATGCGTGACACGTCGATTCTCCTGCTCCTCGGTTGCTGGCTGACCTGCTGTGGTTTCCCAGCACCATACTCTCGACTGTGACCTCCACCATTTGCTATCCTCACTTTCTCCTGGTGAATGGTGTCTTCGCATGATATTTCCAACTATGTATAGTATAACAAAACAAGGCATAACTCAACATGATATTAATTTAATGCCTCATCGCTGGCCAGCTCTAGCCTCGAAATCACCCTTTTTAATTGCAAACATTATGAAATGAAATCATTCTGACAGCCAGATAAAGAGTGCGCCAAATTGAGTCAGTCAAGGTTAACAAAAACACACGCAGATATTGCTAGAAAACTTCAGCGGGTCTGACAGCATCAGTGGAGAGAAATCAAAGTATAAACTTTCGTGTCGACGGACCCTTCCACAGAACAGTAACCGATGTCTTTTACAGCGGGAGACCTCGACCTTATTTTCCAGAAACTGTCCCCTTCCCTGGATTCACTTCCCGAATGATCAATTCTTGCAAGTCAGCAATTTAACCCCGACTGATAAAAGAAAAGAAAAACAATAAAATGTTCCCAGATAATTTCCCCACCTGAAGTTGGTTCAGTCTGAGTGAAACTCCATCTTCATTCAGAGATAGATGAGGAGCAGCAACACCTTCTCTGGGCACCAATTAGCAGCTTCATTGTCCAACTTCCGCATTCAGGTGATATGGGAGCGCTGATTGGCTGCAGGACCAGCTTGCATCCGGTCCTCCAGGGTTTCGCTTGGAGGACCGTTGGCCAACGGTGATGCTAATCAATCGAGGGCTCAAACTGCCTCCAGTGCGTGCGCTTTTCTGATATTTAGCTAAATGAGTATATTTATCTGTTTGTAAATAAATCATTTCATCGAGCTTCACCACCACAGCGAATGCACATTATTCCTTTGTACAACTGGGGCTTTACAACCTGCCAACCCTCTGTGTTCAATCATCCAAGATCAATGAATCCAGGAACAGTCGCGTTTGAAGGTCATGGATACTCAGGTTTTTTTTCGGACATAATTCCCTATAGTGTTGAAACAGGCCATTTTTCCCAACAAGTCCACACCGACCCTCTGAAAACTAACCCCCGCACAGATCCAATGCCCCTCTGACTAATGCTTCGAACACTATGGGCAACTTACCATGCCTAATTCACCTGACCTGCACATCTGGGAATGTGGGAGGAAATCCATCCAGACACGGGGAGAATGTGCAACCTCCTCACAGACAGTCGCCTGAGGCTGGATTTGAACCCAGCTCCCTGGTGCTGTAAGGCAGCAGTGCTAACCACTGAGCCAAGCCAGATGTGGAAGCAAATGCCTATTTTTGATGAGACTATTAATCTGAATTTAATCAGGGAGGTAGTATTGGGGAGAAAATTTTAATCAAATGGAGAGAAGCATTTTTGTACTTTATGTCTGTTACACTGGTTCCTGTATACTTACGAGATAAATCATGGTGCCTTTTTGAATATCTTTCTGTTCCTAGGTATGTCAGACAAACAGATTACTGCTTCACACCTCAGAGCTCATCCAAGCATTTTTCAACTGCTGGACCTCAGCTTCCACATGTATGCCGCATACCAGTATTAATCTTTGTGCAATTAGAGATCTCTATCACTCTATCGCTGCCCATTGCGCTCTCTGATGCTATTGCTGAAGGAATCTCACCGACACACTACTGAAGGAACTTGAGATTAAGGAGTAAGTGTCTGCAATTCAAGTCTGTTCCAACCTTTAATATGACCATGGCCGAACACACTTCAGCCCTAACTCCACTTGTCAATCTGTTAGTAATTCAAACTCTGTGTCCACTTTTCAATTTAATCAATGAACTGACATCTAACACACTGTGAGAAATGATTCCATTGTTTCAAAACCAGTTGAGGGAATAATTCCTCCTCACCATTCATTTAAATCTAATGCCTATTATCCACAATCTCTTCTATTCTCTCATTTTACATGAGCGTGGCTGTCTCGGCGAGAATAAATTCCCCATTCCTAGTCTCTCCTGAGAATTTGAGGTGAGCTGCCTTATTGAACCGCTGCAGTCCACGTACTGTGTATTAACCCACAATGCTCTCGGGGAGGGAATGCAATGAGTTTAACACAGTGGAGCTGAAGGAACGGCTGATACGTTCGCAGGGTGCTGACTGGATTGGACAGGAACTTGCAGGGGGTGGGGCTCCCATGTATCTGCTGGTGTTATCCTTCCAGATGGAAAATAGCTTGAATTTGGAAGGCACTGTCCGAGGATCGTTGGTGACTTTCTGCAGTACACCTTGCAGATCGTCCCCACTGTTGCTTAATGGCGGCACGGTGGTAGAGTGGTTAGCACTGCTGCCTCACAGCGCCAGAAATCCGGGTTCAGTTCCTCACTCAGGCAACTGTCTGCGTGGGGTTTGCACATTCGCCCTGTGGGTTTCCTCCCAGAGTCCAAAGATGTACAGGGTAGGTGAATTGGCCAGCTAAATTGCCCATAGTGTTAGTTGAAGGGGTAAATGTATGGAAATGGGTCTGGGTGGGTTACTTTTCGAGTTTTTGGCCCAAGGTCCTGTTTCGAAACTGTAAGTTATCTAATCTGAACGTCCATGACGTTGGAGAGAATTGTAGCAATTCAGCATGCCTAGTCATTGTCAAGTTTAAGTGTTGTTGGAGCTGCAGCCATCCAGACAAGTCGGTCATCACACTCCCTGACAGACAACAGCAAGACACAAATTATGTTATTGTTGTTTGTCTCTCACTCGCTCTGAATCTTTCTACTTCCCTTTCTGTCTCTCAATTCCCAAGTATCTTGATTTTCTTGCTCAATTTCGATCCCTTGCTTTTTGCTGTCTTGATCTCTCTCACAGATCTTCTCTCTAGATAAATGTGAGCTATTGTACTTTGGTGCAATAAGCAAGGGTACATCTTGTACAATTAATTCTGGGGCTTTAGCACGTGTTGTAGAACAGTGCGACCGAAGTGTTCACATTATTGTTCTTTAAAGTTTGTGTCAGAGATGGACAGGATGGGTGAAATGGTGTTTGGCACGCTTGCTTTCATTCTTTCATCCTTTCGCTTGAAGAAGTATGATGTTATGTTTATATTGTACAGGATATCGGTGAGGTCTTTTTGGAGTAGTTTCCTGTTCTGGTCGCCCAGTTATAGGAAGAATGTTATCAAGGTGAAGGGGGTTCAGAGGAGATTTACCAGGATTGTGCTGGCTATGGAACGTTTGAGTCATGAGGAAATGGTGGATAGCTTGGTACTTTTTTCAGAGCAGCATAGGAGGTTGAGAGGGGTGACCTGACTGAAGTTTGTGAAAGAACGAGGGGCGTAGATCAAGTTGGTGGAGGTTGTCGTTTCCCTAAGGTGAGGAATTTCCAGAATTGTAGGGCACATTATTGAGGAGATAAATTTAAAGCAGACATCAGAGAGTATTTTCTTACGTAGAGGGTGGTTCGCGTGTGGAATGAACTTCCCAATGAAGTGGTGGAAGTGGATACAATTATTACATTTAAAATACATGTTCATGAAAATATGAAATAGAAAGGTTTGGAGGGAATATAGGACTGGGGCAGGTAGGTGGGACTAGTTTAGTTTGGGATCATGTTTGGCATGGACTTGTTGGACTGGTCGGTCTGTTTCAGTCCTCTATGTTTATCTGTCCATCTCTCTGTCTCTTTCTTTCTATCTATCTATCGAAACAGCTGTCTTTCTCTCTCATGTCTCTCTCTCTCACTGTGAGAACAACAGTGTTGTTCTGACATGAATCAGATCTGCCCAGAGTCCCCCGCTGCCATTTCCTGACCCGAGGTGGCCTGGGCTGGAGTCCAAGTGCCCAAGCTGTATCTGTCCATACCCATTCCTTTTTGGCTAAGATATACCAGACCGGTGGACGGGGTACAGGGTGCAATGAGGTGTACACTGACTGTCACATCACACAGCAACCACATCATTCTTTCCATGTCATTTGCTCTCATCAATCACAATTTTACATTTTTCATTTTCCACCTTCTCTCCATGATAGGTCATTCATTGCGAAATACATCACTGATATTTCAACAGACCATCACTGAGTAAAGTGATCTGTCTACAGCAATACTACCTTCTCCATTTGTCTCTCTTTCTACTTCACCGTCCATCCCTGCACTCTGACTCCCAGTCCCAAAGGGTGGAAAGGACAATGTATCTAATACACCGTAGCTCTAGGCCCGGAGCGTGTAAAGGCTAGTGTGTCTAACACCGTGACACCAGTCCCAGAGCGGGAAGGAAAGTGTATCTCATGCACTCTGACTCCCAGCCACAGAGTGTGGAAAAGGATGATGTATCTAACACCCCTTGACACCAGTCCCAAAGCGAGGAAAGGCGAGTGTGTGTAACACAGTGACACCTGTCCCAGAGCAATGAAGGAAGGTGTATCTAATGCACTCTGACGCCCGGTCCCAGAGGGTGGAAAGGACAACATATCCAATGCATTGTGACACCCAGTCGCAAAGCGGGGAAAGGAAAGTGCGTCTAATGCACCATGATGTCAGTCCCAAAGGGGGGAAAGAATCGTGCATCCGAAGCATTGTAAACCCAGATTCCAGAGGAGGGAAAGGACTCTCTACCTAATGCGCTGAAATCTCCGGTCCCAGCGTGCGAAAAGACACGTTTGTAATGCACCCTGATTCCCCTATTCAATAGGAGGGAAAGGACAGTACATCTAATGCAGCATGACCTCTGGTTCCAGGGGAGTGAAAGGACAGCGTAATTCACTGTGAATGTTGCTTCTTTTCTGGCAAATGTACAATATGGGACTCAGTGATTGAGTCCCTGGAGAGATCATACAATCTGTCTATCTGGTTAGCTCATGGGGCCAGCTCACTTCTGGACATGAATGCTCATATTTCTCAACCAACAGTACAGTGCAGGAACAGGCTCTTTGGCCCTCCAAGCCTGCGCAATCATATTCTATCCTTCTATACTAAAGCAGTCTTCCCTTCCTGGTCAGTGTACCTCCCCTCTCTTCCTATCCAGGTGCCTCTTGAATGATGCTATTGTGTCTGATTCCACTACCTCCTCTGGCAACAGCCTCCTGGCACTCACCATCCTTTATGTGAAGAATTGCCTTACGCAATTCTTTTAAACATCCCCAAGCTCGTATCTTGAACCTGCATGAATGATTACTTGATCCCCTCCTCCCCGGGAAGAAATAGCCTCATTTTCCACTCTATCCATGCCATTACCAATCTTGTAAACTTCTATTGGACTGTCCCACAATCTCCTGCGATTTGCTGAAAACAAACGTAGTCTTGCCAATATTCCTGCATAGCTAAAATCTGACATACCAGACAGCATCCTGCTAAACATTTTCGGTATCCAATCCAAATCATCCACGTCCTTTGGATAGTGTGGGACCACAGCTGTATGCAATATGTCAAGTGTCGAAGAGTGTGATGCTGGAAAACCCCAGGCAGTCAGGCAGCGACTGAGGTGCAGGAGAGTCGATGTTTCGGGCATGAATACTTCATCAGGAATGAGGATTTTGGATCAAGGGACCTGAGAGATAAATTGCAGACGAGTGTGGCTGTGGTGGGTGAGTGGTGGGAGGTAGCTGAGCGTGCGATATTTGAAGTGGGTGTGAAGAAGAAAGTTCAGAGAGGAGGGTGGTGTCGATAGTTGGATACGAAGATGGCCAGATCGGACAGGTGAAGAAAGCGATGCAGAGTTGGATGGATGAAATGAGGGCAAGGTAGGTGAGGGATAATGAGAGAACTGGTGAAATCCAAATTGATCCCGTGTGGTTGCGAGGGGGTTCCAAGGCGGAAGAATAGGCGTTCTACTCCCAGGTGTTGGGTGGTTAGGGTTTGGCGATAGATGTGCCCAGGACTTACATGTTGTTGGAGTGAGTGGAGGAGTTAAAGGGATCAACACGAAGAGGTGAGTTTGGTTGGTGCGGGTGTCCCAGAGATGTTCTCTGAAACAAAACGCAAGTTTGTGTCTTGTCTCCCTAATGTAGGGGAGACCCACATCGAGAGCAATGGACTCAGTAGGTGAAATGTGTGGAAGTACAGGAAAAGCTCTGTTAGATATGGAACGATCCTTTAGGCCCTTGGACAGAGGTAATCGAGGAGGTGTGGGCGCAGGGTCTGCAATTCTTGCGGTGGCTGGGAAATGTGCCGGGAGTGCAGTGTGGGATGGTGCGGGCGGGCAGCGAGGACCTGACAAGGGAGTCACGGAGGGAATAGTTTTTATGGAAGGCAGATAGGGGTGGGCAAAGTATCCCTGGTGGTAGAGTCTGTGTGTAGGTGGTAGAAATGGGGGAGATGTATCCGGAGGTTGATGAGGTAGCAGGGGTTCTATTGTTGCAAGTGAAAGGGTAGTGTTCAAGGGCAGAGATGCGGGATGTTTTTGAGATACACTGGTGGGGATCGTCGACCACTTGGGAGGGGAAATTGTCGTCAAATTCCCCGCAGCATAACTTGACTATCCATATCCTCAATGTTCTGTCCAATGATGGCAAGCATACCTTAAGCTTTTTCTCTAACTCCCTTATTTACTTGCGCTGCCACTAATTCACCCAGACCCCTCTGCGAATTAATACTCCGAAGGATGCAGATATCCACTCTCTAATTTCCACCTGTACTTTACCTTCCAAAATGTAACACCACAAATTTCTCTGGATTAAACTCCATCTGCCACTTATCTGGCCATTCTTCTAACTGTTCGGAATCCTGCTCATCCTCTAACAATCCTCCTCATGATGTGCAGCTTCACCAATCAGTGTATCTTTGGTAAACCTATTAATTAGACCGGCTACGTTTCCCTCCAAATCATTCACGTAGATCATAAACAGCAGCGATCATATCGCTGATCCCTATGGAACACCACTACTCACAAACGTCCATTGCGAAAAGTATCCTTAAATCGTTACTCTCTGTCTCCTCCATCAAGGCAGTGCTGCACTTATCTTGCCCGCTCTCTCCGAACTCTCCGATACCACGTGATGTCAACTTTTGTACCAGTCTGCCATAAAGGACCTTACCAAAGGCTGTACCGAAGCCCATTTGGACAATATCATTCGCTTTTCTCTCATCAATCATTTTCACCAGCTCCACAAAAGGAGGTGTCGGTGGGAGGCCATGGCTAAGCTGGAATGGTCGTGCAATTTTCTGGGGCCCCAGTTCCAGTCTTGCCGCGGCAGATTGTAGGCTATGCACATGACAAATATCTGGAATTAAGGGTTGAATGATGACGATGAATTCATTGTTGGAAAACACATCTGGTTCACAAATATCTTTCAGAGAAGGAAGTTGCCATCCATGCCATGTCTAGCCCATATGTGACTCCAGACCCACAGCAATACGCTTGACTCCTAACTGCCCTCTGGACAATTAGGGATGGGCAATATTTGCTGGTTGAACCAGTGACAAGCTCATCCGGTGAATGAATAAATAACTCGATCCAAATTAGCGAGGCACAACCTCCCCAGTACAAATCCATGCTATCATGAGTAATCAATTTGATCCTAATTCTGGTACCTGAGAATCTTTTCCTATAATTTCACTGTCACTGATGTGAGATTTACAAGTCTGTCATTTCTGGATTATCCCTGCTGCCCTTCATAAATGAAGGGACTAGATTGGCTATTCACCAAACCTCTGGGACCTCACCTGTGACCAAAGAGACACAAATGTCTGTCAATGGTCCTGTAGTTTGTTCTCTTGCCTCCATCAATATTTTGGTTTCGATCCCATAAGGAAGCTTTTAAAGATGCATGACACCTCATCCTTTTTAATACTAACTTGTCTTAGAAACTCGACACTCCCTCTCCTGAGATCATCCTCCACCAATTTATTTTCTTTGCTGAATACTGAGACAAAGAATTCGTTTGGGATCCCACCAACCTCTTCTGGTTCCAGCCATGTATTCCATCCCTAGTCCTTGAGTTGGCCAACTCTTTCCCGGCTACATTCTTGCTTTTTGTACAAGAATAAAAAACCTTTGAATTCTCCTTCACCCTGTTCGCTAACGACCTTTCACGACCCCTTTTAATCCTTTTAATTCCTTGTTTACGCTCTTTCCCACTTTCCTTACATACTTCATGGGCTTCATCTGTTCCAATCTTACCGACGGTACGAATGGTTCCTTTCTCTTCCTGACCAATGTGTTAACATTCCTGGTCATCCGAGGTTCATGTAACTTCCCATTCATATCCCCCATTCTCCCAGGAATGTGCCACTCCCGAAATCTTGCCAATTGCTATTTGAAATAATCACATATGTCCGATGTACATTTACCCTCAAACAGCCGCCTCCAATCAATTTTTTTCCATTTCCTTCCTCATATTGTTGTCGTTTGCCTTCCTCCAAATTAAGATCTTTACCACAAGATGGTTGTTATCCCTATCCGTGAATACCTTAAAACGCACAGTATTATGTTCACTTCTCCTAAACTTCTCCCTCACTGAAACTTCACTTACTTGGCCTGGCACTGTTCCTAAACTCAGGTCCGTTCCCAGGATTGACAGTTCACGTATTGTGTCAAGAATCCCTCTTGAGTTGCCCTTGCAATTTCTGTCCATACAGTTTCCTAGCGTGTCGGGGAAGTTAAAATCACCCACAACCGCAACCCTGCTTTCATATCTTCCCAAGATATGTTCTTTCCTCTATCGTTTGCTGGTCGTTGGGAGGCCTGTAGTATACACCAAGCATTGTGATTTCTCATTTCCTGTTCCTGAATTTTAAGCAATTAATCTTGCACTGCCCTTGCTTCTATGAATATGCTTTTGAGTATTTATTTTACACCTAAGTTTGTTTCTCCACCAGGAACTAAATCCTTCTCCTCCACATATATTGTAATGCACTGCAGAGACATGCCATTTCTCCATCTAAGGCCTAGCACTGATTTTACTAATTTCACCCAGTATGGAGCGGTTCGAGCCCCATGCAGGGAAATGTAGGCCTCAGGCTCCATTTCCAGCCAAGCACTGAATATAACAATTTCTCCCAATGTGGAACGTTTGAAGATCCAAACAGGGAGATTTAGATGCAGTCCCATCTCAGGATCGTGTTTATTGATCCTTCATGGAATCTGGGACTGAGACCCCCACATACATGAACGTCCGCAGCAGGAAAGGTCCAGGTTTCTTCTTCGCCTAGGACTGCCGAGAATACCAATCTCATTCCGAACCACAGAAAGTTAAAACCCAGTAATTGTTGGAAATGAACATACTGGTCTTCTGCTTTGAAGTATGCCAGGTGACTCAGACCAGTATCCCTCATTTGCCCGTTTTCCTTACCTTTCCTTCTGTGAGTGACCTAGACCCACCATGTAGGGAAAAGTAAGCCTGGGCATCACCTTTGGGAGTTGACCTTACGGAATGCTGTGAAACTAAGGACCTTCACACTCACTGCTAGATACATGTGCATACAGAGCAGGAGAGTCCAAGGCTCCCTTATCGGGCCCTTTCCGAATCCAATCTCAAACTTAATGATGGGGGATGAATTGAGACCCACTGTGCTGGGAAGTTTAGACCAAAGATCCAGATCCTGGGCCGAGTACTTATAGTTGATCTAGGATTAGCTGAACTCCACAAATCAGAGATAGAGAGCGCAGGTTGAAGTTTGGCCCTCACCCTGAGTGGGTCAACTTCACACCTGGTGTCATTTGGATGGAATAACCATCCCACCGCCCACACCATCACTCATGGAGCAGGGGCATAAAGGCTCAAGTTGTGGCTTGGGCCGAGTCAGCCAATGTGATTCGTCATGGTGGATTAACTGAGCCACATCCCATCCGCACCCTGGCCATGGGGCTTTTCGAGGATGCTTCGCAAACCTCGTGCTGTGTTAGTCAATTAGCCAATATCTCCACAACGCAGTGAAATATCAGCTCAGGATACATCATGGGCCTAGAGCTGGGATACTCAATTAACCAGTTTCTTTCCCAGTCGTTGACGTAATGCTGGGGAATATAAGAGTGGATGCCTAACAGTCCTAATACTGAGTGAGCCAATTAGAGTGCAGGACAGATCTTGCCGCTCAGTGCAAGGAAATCAAGGCTCCAGTTCCGTTTTACAACTGCTTCCCCAATTGGCTGTGCATTTGACTGAGGCCTTGATATGGCCCAATTGGTACCATGGGCCACTACTGCGCCATGGCTGAGTGCAGCCTCACCAACCCCGACACCCAGTTTCCGTGATTACCCTCCAAGGCTCCTGAGTGCCCACTTCCAGGAACTCGACCTCTCCTGGCAACATCATGGTGGATTGGGAGCCCATCAGTGAACTGCGTTAGCACGGTGCCTCCTGCACCATGTCGTCAGTGAGCAGCAGTAGCAGAATGAGCCCCAACATGACCTCCACCAGCAGCTGCAGCTTACCATTATCGTCCTCCAGGGCCTGGGTGCCATCCTAGGCTGCGTCTTGACCCCGGTGGGCTCCAGCAAGGAGGAGGGCAATGGGCAAACCCAAGGGTGCTCCGGCATACCCTTAGCATGACGGACAGGGAGGCCACGCCAGTGCGTGCATCAACACTCACCGGTGAGCAGATTTGTTGAGGATTTGAAGCTTCGGGCCTAGCATCTGGCACGAAGAATTGGTCAACGTCAATCATGGTCCAAAATCATCAGTCCGAGGTTTCAATGGGAGTAAGATTTCAGAATTTCATCGAGGCCTCTCTGACAATCCTTTCATCCCCATCCCCAGCAAAACAAAGGAGAGACGAGATGTTGCTTCTCATGTTTGCGCTGTGAGTCACTGAAGTATGGTCACATGCCGAGTCTGGGCTTGAAAGCAGGATGCTGCGTTGAAATGACTGGGCTACAAAAAGGTTGGGGTTATGCTTGGACAAAGACTGGGGATGTTCTGCAAATGGGGGTGGAAACTCGATGTTGAGCAGCGCCTGAGTGCAGAGTGGATCTCACTTGCATGCAAAAAAGCAGAGATTCTGAAATAAACGCTGCAATTGACACTGACAGACAACAAGGTTCAGAGACAGAATGAATCCCACTTTCAATGTATGACTAGAAGCGAAGTTCCACAGCCGCAAGATTCGTGAATCTGACAATAAGAGGTGGGAGAAAATGAAAGGTTCTTGTTCACATACAGTACCAGGCACTGGATAATGCAGGAGGAATTCAATATTCTCTTACATCATCAGAGATTGACAAAATGCCCTTTGCACAAACGCAATGAACAATCGTCGAACGACTGTCTGAATTACTGTATTTTTGTATAAAACCATTCAATCAAGTAGGAAACCACTAACAAACGATTTTAAAATCAGCATGTTATTGAACAAAATGTATCAAGGACTCCTCTCCATCCTTATCATTCCCTGAAGGACCTGACGAAGATTATCACAATTCTTATGAGTTCATCATTCTCTGATCTGTAAAATGTCGTCATTCAATATTGTGAGGGCAATCATTGGTCAAAGTTACATTGACTCTCAGTATTCTAGAAACAGGACAATGCGTAATTTGAGCATAGTTTTTGTCTGATCTTTTTTTGCCATTTATTGATGAGAATTGCTCAGAGAAACAGCAGAAGATCAGAGAAATAATACAAAATTGTCTTCACTCGTTCCATGATTGGAAATTTCATGCATAGCTTTTAATGACGATGAAGTAAGAATTTGGTCAGATATCTCAAAACTGTTATCTGTAATAACCCAATAACAAATAGCAATGAAAGCTGATGTCTAGACTGCAGGTTTCACAGATACTAAAACTTGTACACGGCTCTGGACTGCAATAAAAGATGAATACAGTGAATGAGATAATGTCGAAATGATCGAATGTCGAAGCAGATTCCGTATTATATTCGTGTAAAAGGGATCCTCAGGGAAACACCTGCATTTGACAATGGTGTTGTTTGAAGATACATCCACAAAGCATCAGCATGGGATCTCTGACTTCAATGACGTTTCCACAAGGAAAATTGTTACTACTTTCTTTCAGAGACAAATGTATTTGTATTATCTATACTCTCTTTGTAGCTTCCAATTCGGTACGCCTATCTCTCCCAGTCCGGTTGGTGCTTGAACACTGCGGAGACCATGCAAACCCTAGGACAAGACCCAATGCACAAAAAACGAAAATACTCTCGGGCCGTTTTGACCATTTCTCCAGCAACTCGTGCAATTCCTGAAACTTCCTCTATTTGCAACTCACCATTACGTAGTACTTCAGGGTGGGTTCGGGCGCGGGAGTTGAAATCCTGCCTTTAACTCTTCGCTGAGCACGATTTTCTGTTTGGAAGAAATGTTAAGTGAATCACTTTCTCCCCCATTGTGGGCAATTCTCACTATCAAACAATTCCCAGATATCATTATCCAACCTTATTTAAGTAAGCTTGTAATGGATCACTTTACGGATTAGCTACCCCCAAACGCCCCCACCTCCTCATTAATTAAAAGAAGTGAAGGCAACACAGAGGGACGTATTCAGGTGAAGGGCTCCCGTGATAGATGGATAACTGTTTTATCAGGAGTTGAATGGTTAACTACAATACGTAAATCAACTTATTTCTGGGCAGAATGCGGCTCTGATGAGAAAATTTAACTTGTTAACAAAGGTTTCACCAGTTAGATTCCTGCTGCATCGGTTGAGAATCTCACATATTCTTCGAGCTGCACCAATCCGAGCAAATCTGTGAGTATTTCATTATACATCAGACGTCTGCCTTCAAGATGGTGGATGCGCATTTTCGAGTGTGGGGATGAGTTCCTCACCACAGAAGCCATTGTGTCTAATCTTTTCCATTATCAATGGCAATAAAATGATGAATAAAGTTTAATACCAAGTTGATCCTTTCTTTGTTGAATCATTTCGCTCTGTCTGACAGAAAATGATTTTGTTGATTGCCATGTAAGGAATAGTATCCTGCAGCATACAATCTTAGCCCATCATTTTGTTTCCTCGTACGCACATTAACAAAAGTTTGCAGGACGGATGTTTTCTCTCTGTCTTGTCCTCTTATCTCTCGGATGTGAGAATCTTCCTGCTCTTTTGCCATTAGGCATACAAGTTCATATAGGATGTGCCTTGCTGCTGTTGTGGATTTGTATAACGCCTCTTGATTTCTTTCAGGCCTGAAGAAGATTTCTGTCTGACCTGGTGTCGCTGTTCTTTATTAGTTCCTCTGTTCGTCAATGTGGACTGGTCACGACACCTAAATACTTCTCGATGTTCCTTCCCAGCGATGTTCTGCCAATCCACTCTTTCCATTCACGTATCATCTTTTCAGCAGCTCTGAGTTGCTTCCTTTTGAAGTTAGTTTCATAATTAACGTAACCGGATATTTCACCATGCTCTTCAACTGTTCTCTGAACTTGGATTGCGTCTTCATAAAAAAGAATGTGTTTGTGCTGCAATTTAAATTCCACAACAAACGTGCAACTTCCTTAAATATGTATTCAGAATTGGCATCGAGGAGTTCATTAACATTAAAACTGAACAAAATATATGGTAACCACAACACCATAAAACTGCTCGATATAGCGAGGAGTAAAATCACAGAATTCCGTCTGCTCTCCATCTCTGGATCATTCTGTCCCTTGCCATGACTCTTCAGTCCCTTTCGGACTCGGCTAGCCACTAATATATGCCTGGCTATCAGAGCATTGAGCAACAGAATTAAACCAAATGGTGACAATGGCGTTAAAACCTTATCAACCATTCTACATCCAATCCGTCTCAGGTCAGTTAATTCGCTTCGTTTGTTAGAACAATACAGAGGAACATTGTGAATTATTCGCTTAGGCTCAAATCGGAAGTTAATGGGTATGTTTAAAACTAAAAAATATACTGATTGTTGCAAGAGCTCCTGTTGCAGTTTTCCTGGTGCAATATTTAAATTTAATCCTCTCGCAACAAAATGCAATAATTCGATCAAAAATAGCAGCGACAGTGAACCAGACTGAACAGTCCATTGCTAATCGAGCCAGGAGGTAGTTAACTTTACTCACAGCAGTGAGTTTCAGGAGAGGCATCGGGAAAGAATACCAATTGATTCGGAGAAGCGTGACCTCAGTGGTAATCGTCAGTAAATCCACCATTGCCATGGCCAACATGTAACGAGTGGTGCAGTTGGAGATCCCACAATTTCCTTGGGATAGGATGGCAACTGCCACGAGATTTGCTGTAAGAGAAAAGAGGCAGAAAGATCTCAATTTTGTTTATATTCGTGTGGAGATAGTAAGCACTGAGATTTGTTTAAAAACATGGAAATCGGCCCTTTTTACAATTTAAACCATAACTCAGCCAATGCAGGTAATTGTAGATACATTAATTTTTTTTTTCATACGTGGAACTCGTGATTCCGACAAATCTATTGATACGAAGGTCTGAATATTTTTATGTCCATTGAATCATTGACGAACTATAGAAGGTGCTTGTCTCGTCGAGGCTGAACTGACCCTCAGAAGAACATGCCATCCAGAGCCCACATCCCTGGAAACTCACGAGAATTTTCCGTGCCTATCCAGTAACATCACAATTCCCAATGGCAAATTCACCGAGCGTGCACATCCTTGGACGCTAAGGCTCAGTGGTTAGCACTGCTGCCTCACAGTGCCAGGTCAGTCCACACAAGAAAATCTTGAGCACAAACAATGAACCAATTATCTGAGCAGTTCCTACCTTGCAGAACGCTTTTCGTTTCCAACTTCCTCATTCAAGTCTGTTCTCTGGGGTTAGCACATCAGCAGAGACCCGGGTTTGATTCTAACCTCGGAGCACTGTCTGAGTGGAGTTTGCACATTCTCCCCCTGCTTGTCCGGGTATTCTTCAGGTGCTCCGGTTTCCTCCTACATTCCAGAAACGTGCTTAAATGTCCATAATGGCTCTAATTCCACCACCATAGCTGGCAACGAATTCCATTCATTCACAACTCGCCGGGTAAAGAACCTACGTCTGCCGTCTCCTTTAAACCTTCCTCCTCATATCTTCAAACTATGAATCCACGTACCAGGCAATCCTGCCTTGGGGAGAAGTCTCTGAATATTGACTCTATCTGTTGCTCTCATTATTTTGTACATCTCTATCAGGTCTCCTCTCTTCCACCTTCTCCACAGGGACAAAAGTCCAAGCCTATCCAACCTTTCATCATAAGGCAAGCCTTCCAGTCCAGACAGCATCCTGTTAATCCTTCTTTGAACCCTGTCCAAAGCCTCTGTATCATTCCTATATTAGGCCGCCCAAAAGTGGACACAAAATTCCAAGTGTGGTCTCACCGGGAACTTGTAGAGCTGTTGCAAAACCTCGCAATTCTTAAACTCGATACACCTGTTAATGAAACC
This sequence comes from Chiloscyllium plagiosum, assembly GCF_037043375.1. Classification (NCBI taxonomy): domain Eukaryota; kingdom Metazoa; phylum Chordata; class Chondrichthyes; order Orectolobiformes; family Hemiscylliidae; genus Chiloscyllium; species Chiloscyllium plagiosum. The sequence goes on along the minus strand of NW_028270179.1, from coordinate 17,266,358 downwards.
AAAATACCATATGCTTTCTTAACAACACTATCCACTTGAATGGAAACTTTGAGGGATGTATGGACGTGCACACCCAGATCCCTCTGTTCCTCCACACGGCCAAGAATCCCGTCTTTAATCATCTGTGTTAATCTCTGTGCATTGATATCAATTCTTTCCTACAGCAGGACGTGTGACATCCAATTCTATTTAAAATTGTGCACCAGAAAGAAGATTAATCAAGATGAGAAAGTGCTGCCAATAAATCACTGCATCTAATTAGATTAAAATTATATGACGTGTGAAACCGAATGCAATAACCCACACAAGAGTAAATCTAATCTATGATTCGTCTCAGTAAGAAAAGGCAACTGCTGTTATGGTTGTCCATTTTCATCGCACACAGTGGAATCTGACATTGATAATCCAACAATACCTATTATCAGGGAATCTCCCCCTTCCTGACTCTAGCTTCACAGGGCAGACCATACACACACACACACACACACACACACACACACACACACACACACACACACACACCACACACACACACACACACACACACACACACACACACACACACACACACACACACACACACACACACACACACACACACGTATTAGACTGGTGAATGGACTCCTTGGCCTCAAATAATGATGATCCTGCTAACGTTGTTCTGGCAGAGTGTGGAAATGTGCAATGTCTCTACCTCAATCGTCATGATCTGTACATCCACGCTTACTATCATCTGCCCGTTCTGCACATAAAAAACCTTTCACTGTAATTCTGTACACGTGACAATAAATCAATCAAGACGGCGTCTCTTGCAGGGTCTGAACTGGAGGACGAACAAATTACTCATAAAGGTGCAAAAATGTAGAATTGCACGGTACAGAAACAGACACTTCGGTGTCCAACTTGCTCTTGCCCAGATATCCTTACATTATTGAACTCCTTTGCCAGAAACACAAACAGGAAATGCTGGAAGAGCTCAGCAGGTCTGGCAGCACTTGTGGAGTTAAGTCAGAGTTAATATGGAGCCCGTCTTTAGCCTCCAGTCTGAAGCAGAACCTTCCACCACCATCTTGTCTCCCTCTTTCAAGGCAATTTTATATCCAAGTGGTTAGCTCTGCTGGATTCCATGTGATCAAACCTTGCTATCTGGTCTACCATGCAGAACATTATTAAAAGCCTTGCTAAAGACCATTTGGACAAATCCCTGTTCCACCTTCATCAATCTTCTTTGTCACATCTTCAAAAATTCAATCAAGCTCATGAGACACGATTTCAACCGCACAACACCACGTGGAGTGCTCCTAATTTGGTCCTTTCCTTTCCACATACATGTAAATTCTGTCCGTGAGGACTTCCCCCAACAACGTAGAGCCACTGGTCTCTCCTTTCCTGCCATTTCCTTACCACCATTTTTGAGTATTGAAATCATGTTAGCCAATCTCCAGTCTTCCAACGCCTCACCTGTGGTGATTGATGTTACATATACCTCAGCAAGGGGTACAACAATCACTTCTCTAACTTCCCACAAAGTTCTGGCTTTCATCTGATCACGTCCCTGGTCTCTATCCACATTTCTGTATTTTAAAATGCCCAGCACCTCCTCCTCAGTAATATGGACACTTTTTAGCATACGACTGTACATTTTTCCAAGTTCTTTTGTTTTCATTTCCTTCTTAACAGTAAATACTGATGTGGAACACTTGTTTATGAATCTCGCCTGTCTCTCTCAGTTCCACACATTCCACATGGCCTCGATGACTTTTCGGGGGAATGCGGATATGGGGGGGAGACGGCTCTTCTCTCCCTCGTCACTCTTTTGTCCTAAACGTTTCTGTGGAATATCTTTGGATTCTCCTTAACCATATTCACCAAAGTAACCTCATGTCCCCTTTTTGCCTCCTGCTTTTCCACCTGAAATCCTCCGATTTCCGTTATACTCCGTTCGGATTCACTCAATCTCAGCTGTCTGTAATTGACTAAAACCTCAATCTTTTCTTGACCAGAGCCTCAATTTCTCTTGCGTTCCAGCATTCCTTCCACCTACCAGACTTGCCATTCATTCTGAAAAGAACACACTGTCTCTGGGCTCTTTTCATCTCATCTTCAAAGGCATCCCACTTCCGAACTGGCCCATTTACTTACGAAAACCTCTCCCAGTTACGTTTTGAAAGACAGCAATGATGAGAGGACAAGTGACACTGGCAGGTACAGAACCTGGGGAGAGTCAGAACAGCATCGTGCAGGCAAGGTGATTAAGAGCACAAAGGCATTCTGCGGACAAACGCAGATCAGTCTCACAGAAACTCTTTGTTCATGAATTGGATCTTTCTAAAATTTCATAAGAATGCTTGACCCTGACATTATTGTAATCTTTCTCATATTGTTCTGGTCCTTTACACCTTGATTTCTTGGTAGATCTGCTATAGTCATCGAGATTTACAACATGGAAAAACACCCTTCATTCATGCCGACAAGATTTCCTAAATAAATCTACGTCGCTTTGTCTACATTTGGCACATAACCCTCTAAACTCTTCCTATTAATGTCCCCATCTAGATGGCTTTTAAAGGCAGTAATTGTACCAGACTCCACCACCTCCTCTGGCAGCTCATTCTACACACGCTTCACCCTCTACAAGTGATTAGCCGTTCGACAGTTTTCAGAATCTTCCTGTCAATGAACAGTCCAAACACTAAGCAGCAGATCGCACATCACCGCATAAACATTATTTTCCAACACAAGACAATAAGGCGTGGGACAAGAAGACGATTCAACCAAACAACTTTGCTCTGTCAAAAAAAATCGTGACTTAGCTTATAATCCTCAGTTTCACTTTCCCACATTTTTTTTCTGTGAATCTGAATCACTTGTGCATTTAAGAGAAAGCCTCTACGAATGCACATAATAGCCAAACTTTGACAGCGACTGAAGTGAAGAATTCCAAATGCACCCTTTAATAGGAGAAAATCATCCATATTTCTCAGCTCGGTGTTAGTGGTTGGCTCCAGTATTGCTGGTGATGATGGCCCACGATTGCCTCATGGATGTTCAATTTTAGTTACTGGATTCTTGATAGGTATGTCCCACTTTGCCAGTAGTAGTGCCACATAACTCTAAGAAGGCATCTTTACAATGTGTGGGAATTCACTTCTGTCATGCCTGTGCGCTGGACTCTCGCAGAAATACCATTGTGGACAGATCCATCTGTGACAGGTAAGTTCGTTCAGAATCAGTTCGTTTAAGATGCTTCCATTTGATGACCCACTAATCACTTTCTGTAGTCTAACTGCACTGCCTTTTATCTCTCGGCCTGTTCAGTCAGATTTTTTTTTCCTATGGTGATTCTTTATGTGATGAGCATTGAAGTGTCACACCCGGAGCATGCTGTGTGCCCCTTCGATCTCAGTGTATTCCTCAATTTATTTTCATCATTGAAGAGGAATGACGTATTACTGATCTCAACCTTTCCTTCAGTGTCGCCGAGTCAAAATCCTGGAATCCCCTCCTTAATTATTTATTGTGGATCTGCCTACAAAACACAGTCTGCAGAGGTTCAAGGAACAGCTCACCGCTACCTCCACCCACGTTCTCAAGAGGGGGAAGGAGAGACGGGAGACAAATACCAGGCAGGCAAGCACCACCCAAGTCCCATGAATTAATAGAAATGAGATTTGATGAAGATTTTCGAGCTGTGGTTTCAGAGAAATGTCGTTTCTCGCCTCACCCACACCGGAGTCCACCCTATTGCAGGATTTTCCATCCTTCTGACCTGATCCACTCTTGAGACCTGACAGTGAAGTTGTTCGACTGTTGCAAGTTATCAGACATGAATTTTTTTTAAAAAGTCTGGAAAATGGTACAGGATAGCACAATCCTGGAACTGTTATTTATTCATTCACAACTGAGGACATCAGCTAAAAATAGATAACACAGACAAACAGGTGTTGGATCCAATACGTTTTGTCATTTATATCAATGATTTGATTGTCATTGGGTAGTTGTCATGGGAGACTTCAACTATCAAAATATTGACAGGGATCACTACTGTATGAGTACTATAGATGGGTCAGCTTTTGTCCAGTGTGTGCAGGAGGGCTTCCTGACACAGTATGGAGAAAGGCCTACAAGGGGCAAAGTCACTTTAGATTTAGCGCTGGGTATCGAGCCTGGCCAGGTGTTAGATTTGAAAGTTGGTGAGCACTTTGGAGACAGCGATCACAATTTTGTCAGTTTTACGTTAGTGATGGAAAGGGATAGGTGTACCCCACCGAGCAAGAGTTACAGCTGGGGGAAGGGACATTACGCTACAATTAGTAAAGATTTAGGAGGTAAAATGGGGAAGGAAACTGCAGGGGATGAGGACATTAAAAATGTGGAGCTTATTCAAGGAAAAATGACGAACATTAGTGGACCCAACACCGAACCAACACCGTGTGGACGAGATAATTTTGTGCCTGTTGGCAGGGAGGAAGATATAGAACGCATGAGCCGTAGTTTACTAAGGGAGTAGAATCCCTGGTCAAGACGAAGAAGAAGGCTTATGTTCGGAAAAAATATGAAAAAAGCGTTAGAGCGCTTGATGGTTACAAGGAAGTCAGGAAATCCAAAAAAAAACAGATTTCAGAAGAGCCAGTAGGAGACATGAGAAGTTGTTGGCGCATAGAAGCAGGATTAACCCGAAGGCTTTCAATAGGTATGTCAGGAATAAAAGAATGACGAGAATTAAATAAGTGCCAATCAAGGATAAAAGTGGGAAGATGTGTGTGGAGTTAGAGGAGGAAGGGGAAGCACGAAACAAATATTTTTCGACAGTGTTCACTGGCGAAAATGAAAGTGTTCGCGAGGAGGATACAGAGACACTTGCATCCAGACTAGAAGAGATTGAGGTTCACAAGGAAGAGGTATTAGATATACTGCAGAGTGTGAAAATAGATAAATCCACTGGGCCGGATGGTATCTATCCTAGGATCCTATGGGAAGGAAGTTAGAGATTGTCGAGCCTTTGGAATTGATCCTCAAATCATCATTGTCTACAGGAATAGCGCGTGAGGGCTGGAGCATAGCAAATTTGGTTCCCTTTTTCAAAAAGGGTAGTAGAGACAACCCTGGTAATTAAAGACCCGTAAGTTTCACTTCAGTTGGTGGTAAAGTGTTGGAAAAGGTTATAAGAGATAGGATGTATAACCATCTAGAAAAGAATAATCTGATCAGGTACAGTCAGCACGGTTTTGTAAAGGGTATGTCGTGCATAACGAAACTTGTTGAGTTTTTTGACAAAGTGACCAAACAGATGGATGAGAGTAAATCAGTTGATGTGATGTATATGGATTTCAGCAAGGCGTTCGATAAGGTTCCCCACAGTAAGGTATTTAACAAAATGCGGAGGAATGGGATTGTGGGAGACATAGCAGTTTGGATCAGTAATTGGCTTGCTGAAAGAAACAGAAGGTTATGATGGAACATGTTCATCTTGGTGTCCAGTTACTAGCGGCGTACCGCAAGGGTCGGTGTTGGGTCCACTAATGTTCGTCATTTTTATAAATGACCTGGATGAGGGTTTAGAAGGGTGAGTTAATAAATTTCCGGACGACACTAAGGTCGGTGGAGTTGTGGACAGTGATGAAGGATGTACTGGGTTGCAGAGAGACATTGATAGGATGCAGAGCTGAGCTGAGAGGTGGCAAATGGAGTTTAATGTGGCCAAGTGTGAGGTGATACACTTTGGATGGGGTAATAGGAATGCAAAGTACTGGGCTAATTGTAAGATTCTTGGGAGTGCAGATGAGCAGAGAGATCTCGGTGTCCATGTACACAGATCCCTGAAAGTTGCCACCCAGATTGACAGGTTTGTGAAGAAGGCATGCGGTGTTTTGACCTTTATTAATGGAGAGATTGAGTTCCGGAACCAGGAGGTTGTGTTGCAGCTGTACAAAGCTCTGGTACGGCCACACTTGGAATATTGTGCACAGTTCTGGTCACCGCATTTTAAGAACGATGTGGAACCTTTGGCAAGGGTGCAGAGGAGATTTACTAGGATGTTGCCTAGTATAGAAGGAATGTCTTAAGAGGAAAGGCTGAGGGCCTTGAGGCTGTTCTCGTTAGAGGGAAGAAGGTTGAGAGGTGATTTGATAGAGACAGACAAGATAATCAGAGGGTTAGATAGGGTGGAAAGAGAGAACCTTTTTCCAAGTATTGGGACGGCAAACATGAGGGGACGCAACTTTAAAGTGAAGGGAGATAGGTATAAGACAGATGTCAGAGGTAGTTTCTTTACTCAGTGAGTAGTGAGGGTATGGAATGGTTTTCCTGCAACGGTAGTAGATTCGCCAAGTTTAATTGCATTTAAGTCGTCATTGGACAGGCATATGGACGTACATGGGATAGTGTAGGTGGGATGGACTTCAGATTAGTATGACAGGGTGGCACAACATCGAGGGGCGAAGGGCCTGTACTGCACTGTAATGTTCTATGTTTTATGTTCTATAATGGGGACATGAGGTAACTTTGTGAATAGAGTAAAGGAGAATCCAAAGAGATTCCACAAATACGTTAAGGATAAAAGTGACGAGGGAGAGAATAGCCGCCCTCCCCCTTTCCCCTATCCCCCAAAAGGTCAACAAGGCCACATGGAATGTGTGGAACTGCAAAAGACAGGCGAGACACTTAACAACTATTTCACATCAGTATTTATTATTAAGAGCGAAATGAAAGCAAATGAAATGAACAGCCACATCTGACTGAGGAGGAGGTGGTGGACACCTTAAAATGCACAAAGGTGGATAAAGCCCCAGGACGTGATCAGATGAAAGCCAGAACTATGTACGAATTTGGAGAATTGATTGTTGTGCCCCTTGCTGAGTTATTTTTAACATTGATCAATACAGATAAGGTGCTGGAAGACTGGAGATTGGCTAACGTGATGTCAATGCTTTAGTAAGGAGGTAAGGAAACGGCAGGAACGTAAAGGCCAGGTAACCTGTTGTCAGTGGTAGGTACGTTGTTGGAGGGAATCTTGGGAACATAGTTTACATGTGTTTGGATCGGCAAAAACTAATTAGGAGCAGTCAACGTGGTGTTGTGTAGGGAAATCGTGTCTCATAAGCATTATTGCATTTTTGAATAAGTGACAAAGAAGGTTGATGAAGGCGGAACAGGGGATGTTGTCTAATACAGCCAGGGAAACGTTGTTCCTGAATCTCTGGTGTGTGTGTTGTGTGTGTGTGTGTGTGTGTGTGTGTGTGTGTGTGTGTGTGTGTGTGTGTGTGTGTGTGTGTGTGTGTGTGTGTGTGTGTGTGTGTGTGTGTGTGTGTGTGTGTGTGTGTGTGTGTGTGTGTGTGTGTGTGTGTTCAGCTTTCTGCATCTCCTGTCTGACTGAAGAGGTTGTAGCAAATCATGACTGCAGTGTAACTGGTCTTGGATGATGTTGGAAGCCTTTCCATATCAGCGAGCCGTGTAGACGGTGTATATGGATGGAAGGCAGGTTTCCGTGATGGTGTGGGCTGAGCACCCCACATTCTGTATCATTTTGCAGTCAGAAACAAAAAAGCAACACTTTGGAATCACGGTAGTTCTGAACGACTGGAGATGGAGATTTAAAGTACAGGACGACGCTGTGGTTGCAGTGAATTTCGCATATCCTGGCACCACTGTGTTTGGGGACTCCATAGGATTATGAGAATAATTGCTTTTATTTTACCACCTACTTCCTAGGCCCTGCAGTCACTGCAATCAAGTTGTCCAAAGAGTTAAATCTTTAAAAGATACACATTTCTGTGCATTTTTTAACAGAAATCGAGTGCATTATATGGTGGTTCCACTTCATCATCCAAAGCTCCATCGGTCAATTTTGGAAGTAGCTGCTGTTGTAAACCAGGTAGATCATTGTAGAAGGGATTCAATTCGAGACCAAGAAAACAGACAGATGTGATAACTACAATGTGGCGTTCACACATTACAAACAAAAAGACATTGCTCCCCCCCCCCCCAGCCCCGCCCCGAACATGTGAAAAACCTCATGGAGCTAAATTTTATACATTAGTAATGCACAGGTGGTACTGGGGAACCATCCTTTTACATCCTGTCCCATGTGAAACCAGAAACATAACTGGGAGAAAATGAAGCTATGACAAATTTCTTCAAAAGCGAGTTGAACAAGCAGCTGTGAGATAAAGTCCAGGAGAAAAAGAAGGAAGTGGATGTTTGAGTTCAGCTGAGTGCAGGCTGAATAGTCACTTGCTGGGCTACGACTATCTTAGTGGGTTTACCTTGGGGTTCTGATTTGTTTATCTAGATTCGTTAGGTCCAGCACTGGAACAGTATAAAATACAGATTTCAAATTCATGTTGTAGTTTCGCAGTTTCCAAGCGTGAGTACAATTTTAAAATGATCAGTAGAAAGTGAGGACTACAGATGCTGGTGATCAGAGTCGAGAGTGTGGTGCTGGAAAACCACAGCGGGTCAGGCAGCACAGAGAGGCAGGAAGATCGACGTTTCGGGCAAAAACCCTTCATCAGAAATCTGATGATGGGCTTTTGTTCGAACTGTCGATTTTCCGGGGATGCTACCTGACCTGTTGTGCTTTTCCTGCATCACACTCTCGACTTTAAACTGATCAAACCTGGCCATTTTGAGTGTTTCAGGCTCTAGTTAAATCTCAACACCTGTGTTTTACATCAACAGGGGATACCACGCATGTTGTAATCTGTTTACTCAAAATTTACGAAATGAAAAAAAAACACTTCAGTGTCCCGATGGATGCCCCTGAATGTATAAAATGCATGTATTGGGATGGAACGTTTCAGAGTTGAACTTGAAAAATTGTCTGCAGTACAAACCCAACACATTTTCCCAGAGAAAATGCACAATACCGTGCGAGCTGTCAGGAAAATGTTTTATGCAATCCTTACTATAATTGGTATTCCTGGTAAGTTTTTATTAGGCTTGAAATAGTTTAATTCTGTGTATGCATTGGCTTTTGATATGCACAGTGACTTCATATAGTATTTGCTGGCCATTCTAACACCGACACCATTGCATTATTACTGGCACCAATACGTCATTTTTATCTGTACAATGCTTCTTTTTTCGCTGAAAATCCCTGTCTTTTTGAATTTTTTCTCGCTCGTAGGGATGTGTGTCTGCGAATGTGTGTGTGTGTGTGTGTGTGTGTGTGTGTAGGTGTGTGTGTGTGTGTGTGTGTGTGTGTGTGTGTGTGTGTGTGTGTGTGTGTGTGTGTGTGTGTGTGTGTGTGTGTGTGTGTGTGTGTGTGTGTGTGTGTGTGCGTGTGTGTGGAAGGGGAAAATTCCCTGATAATAGGTATTGGTGGCGATTATCAATGTCAGATTCCACTGTATGCGAGGAAATTGGACAACCATAACAGCAGTCGCCTTTTCTTACTGAGAGGAATCACAGGTTAGAATTGCTCTTGTGTGGGTGATTGCATTCGGTTTCACATGTCATTACATTTAATCTATTGGCAGCACTTTCTCAACATGATTAATCTTCTTTCTGATGCACAATTTGAAATATATTTGAATGTCACACGTCCTGCTTTAGGAAAGAATTGATATCAATACACAGAGATTAACATAGGCGATTAAAGACTGGATTCTTGGCAGTGTGGAGGAATAGAGGGATCGGGGTGTGCACGTGCATAGACCCTTCAAAGGTTCCACCCAAGTGGATAGTGCTGTTAAGAAAGTATATGGTTCTTCGGCTTTCATCATCGGGGGATTGAGTGTAAGAGCTGTGAGTTTTTGCTGCAGCTCTACAAGTCCCCGGTGAGACCACACTTGGACTTTTGTATCCAGTTTTGTTCTGCCTGTGGTAGGAAAGATACAGAGACTTTGGCGAATGTGCAAAGAAGGTTTACCACGTTGCTGCCTGGACTGGAGGGCTGGCCTATGAAGAATGTTTGAATTGGCTCGTACTTTTCTCTCGGGAGAGAACGAGGAAGAGAGGAGACCTGATAGAGGTGCACAAAGTAATGAGAGTAACAGATAGAGTCAATAGCCAGAATCTTTTCCCCAGGACAGGATTGACTGGTACGAGGAGTCAAAATTTGAAGATATGAGGAGGAAGGTATAAAGGAGATATCAAAGGTACGTTCTTTACACAGACAGTTGTGAATAAAAGGAATGCCCTGCCAGCTGTGCTGGTAGAAGGAGAGTCATTGGGGCATTAAAGTACATATTTGTACTGCATGAGGAAAGCGGAGCACCCGAAAAAAACCCAGACAAACACGGGGAGAATGTGCAAAATCCACATAGAGAGTTGTCCCAGATTGGAATCAAACCCGGGTATCTGGTGTGTGCAAACCCCAAAGAACAGACTTGAATGAGGATGTTGGAAAAGAAAAACGTTCTGCAGGATAGGAACTGCTCAGATAATCATTCCATTGTCTGTGCTCACCATTTTGTGTTGCGCACTGACATGCCACTGTGAGGCAGCAGTGCTTACCACCGACCCTTAGTGTACAGGGTTGTGCACGCTCGGTAAAAGCGCCTTGGGAAATGTGATATTACCGGTTAGGCATGGAAATCTTTCGTGGGTTTACAGGGATGGGGGCACTGGTTCGCATGTTCTTCTGAGGGTCAGTTCAGCCTCGATGAGCCAAGCAGCTTCCGTCGTTATTCAATTATTCTTTGGACATAAATATAGTCAGACCTTCATATCAGTAGATTTAGTAGATTTGTCGAAATCCCGAGTTCCACGTATGAAAGAAAATTAATGTATCTACAATTATCTGCATTTACTTAATTATGGTTCAAATTGTGAAAAGAGCCGTTTTCGAAGTTTTTAAACAAATCTCAGTGTTTACCTTCTCCACACGAATATAAACAAAATTGAGATCCTTCTGCCTCTTTCCTCTTACAGCAAATCTCGTGGCAATTGTAATCTTATCCCAGGGAAAGTGTGGGATCTCCAACTGCACCACTTGTTACATGTTGGCCATGGCAATGGCGGATCTACTGACGATTATCACTGAGGTCATGCTTCTCGGAATCAATTGGTATTATTTCCCGATGCCTCTCCTGACACTCACTGCTGTCTGTAAATTTAACTACCTCCTGGCTCGATTAGCAATGGACTGTTCAGTCTGGTCCACTGTCACCTTTACTTTTGATCGATTTATTGCAATTTGTTGCGAGAGGCTTAAATCTAAATATTGCACTAGGAAAACCGCAACAAGAGTTCTTGCAACAATCTGTTTATTTTTCAGTTTAAAAAACATACCCATTTACTTTCGATTTAAGCCTAAACGAATCATTAACAATGTTTCTCTGTATTGTTCTAACAAACGAGCCTATTTTACTGACCCGAGATGGATTGGATTTAGAATAGTTGATAAGGTTTGAACGCCATTGCTACCATTTGGTTTAATTCTGTTGCTCAATGCTCTGATAGTCAGGCATATATTAGTGGCTATTCGAGTCAGAAAGGGACTGAAGGGTCATAGCAAGGGACAGCATGATCCAGAGATGGAGAGCAGACGGAATTCTGTGATTTTACTCCTCACCATATCGGGCAGCTTTATACTGTTGTGGTTACCATATATTCTGTTCATTTTTAATGTTAATGAACTCCTCGATGACAATTCTGAAAATTTATTTAAGGAAGTTGCGTATATGTTGCGGAATTTAACATGCAGCACAAACACATTAATTTATGTTGCGACGCAGTCCAAGTTCAGAGAACAATTGAAGAGCATGGTGAAATATCCGGTTACGTTAATTATGAAACTAACTTCGAAAGGAAACAACTCAGAGCCGCTGAAAAGATGATACGTGAATTGAAAGAGTGGCTTGGCAGAACATCGCTGGGAAAGAAAATCGAAAAGCAAGATGTATGAACATGTCGTGACCAATCCACATGGAGGAACAGAGGAACCAAAAAAAGAACAGGGGCACCAGGTCAAACAGAAACCTTCTGAAGGCCTGAAAGAAATGAACAGGTGTAACCCAAATCCACAACAGCAGCAAGGCACATCCTATATGAACTTGTATGACTAATGGCAAAAGAACAGGAAAATTCTCACATCCCAGAGATAAGTGAACAAGGACGAGAGATAACACCCGTCCTGCAAACTCCATTGTAATCTGCATACGAGGAAACAAAATGATGTGTTAAGCTTGTGTGCTGCAGGATACTATCCCTTACATGACAATAAATGAAATCATTTTCTGTCAGACAGGGCTAAATATTTCAACAAAGAAAGGATCAAATAGGCGTTGAACTTTATTCATCATATTATTGACATTGATACAGGAGCAGATTAGATGCGATGGTTTCTGTGGTAAGGAACTCATCTCCACTCTCGAAAATGAGATGGCACTATCTGGAAAGCAGACGTCCAAAATATAATGAGATACTCACAGATTTGCGCTGATTAGTGCAGCTCGAGCAATACGTGGGATTCACAACCGCTGCAGTGGGAATTTAACTGGAAAACATTTTTTTAATCAAGTTAAATATTCGCGTCAGAGCCAGACTCTGCCCAGAGCCACATAAATTTAAGTAGTCTAGTTAAACATTCTGCTACGGATAAAGCAGTTATCCATCTAGCACTGGAAACCCTTCACATGAATATGGCCTTTCGTATTGCCTTCACATCTTCAGATTACTGAGGGGGCGGTGGGTTGGTGGAGCTAATACATAGAGTGATTCATTACAATATTACTTAGATTGGGTTGAATAATGATATCTGGGAATTGTTTGACAGTGAGAAGTGTGCACAATGGGGGAGGAAGTGATTTACTTAGCATTACTTCCAAACAGTAAAGCGTGCTGAGCAGAGAGATTGGTGCAGGATTCCAACTCCACAACACGAACCCACCCCGAAGTACCACATGCTGGTGAGTTGCAGAAAGAGGGATTTTCAGCAGTTGCACAATTGTTGGAGAAATGGTCAAAAGTGAAAACGGTCTTGGAGTGCTTTTGCTTTTTGTGCATTGGATCTTATCCTTGGGCGTGCATGATCTCTGCAATATTAAAATACCAACCGGAATGCAGAGATAGACATACCGAATAGGAATCTACAAAGACAGGAAAGATAATAGGAATGTATTTGTTTCTGAATGAAAGTAGCATCAAGTGACCTTGTGGAAACTTCATTGAACTCAGAGATCCCATGCTGATGCTCTGAGGATGTATCTTCAAACAACATCATTGATATATGCAGCTATTTCCCTAAGGACCCATTTTCCACGAATATAACGCAGAATCTGTTTCTATACGCCATCATTTCGACATCTTCTCATTCTACTCTATTTCCTTTTATTGCATTCTAGAGCCATGTACAAGTTTTAATACCTGTGAAACCTGTGTCAGCATCAGCTTTCATTACTATTTGTCATTGGGTTATTTCAGATAACTTTAAGCCTGTTCTGAGAAATCTGACCGAAATCTTGCTTCATCGTCTTTTTAAAAGCTATGCTCGAAATTGCCAGTCATGGAACGAGTGAAGAAAATCGTGTACTATTTCTCCAATCCTCTGCTGTTTCTCTAAGCAATTCGCATCAATAAATGGCAAAAATAAACGAGAAACTATGCTCAAATGACACATTGTCCTTCTTGTATATGTAAATTTGACCAGCTGTGTTACAGTCCTTATCTCTGGCCAATGATTGCCCTCACTATCTTGAATGATGACATTTATAGATTAGAAAAAGATCCTTGCAAATGAATTGTGATGATCTTGGACAGTTCCTTAGGAAACGATAAAAGTGAAGGCAAACTCTAGGTACATGTCGTTCCATGAAAAGCCAGTTTTAATATCGTTTGCTGGTGGTTTCCTACTTGATTAAACAGTTTTATACAAAACAGTAATTCAGACTGTACGTCATTGATTGTTGATTGACGTTTTTGCAAACCTTCCTGTGCTTGATACAATGTGACAACCTCCGACGATAAAAGAGAACATTGAATTACTTCTGCATTATCCAGTGCCTGAACTGTATATGACCAAGAACCTGCCGTTTGCTCCCAATCTCTCACTGTCAGATTTACGAATCTCTGGGACTGTGGAACTTTGTTTCGGGTCATACATTGAAAGTGGGATTTATTCTTTCTCTGAACCTTGCTGTCTGTCAGTGTGAATTGCAACGCTTATTTCCGAATCTCTGGTTTTATGCATGTAAGTGAGATCTACTCTGCACTGAAGCCCTGCTCAACATTGAGTGTCCACCCCCATTTGCAGAACACCTCCAGTTTGTAAACAAGCATGACCCCACATTTCCTGTAGCCCAGTCATTTTAACACAGCATCCTGCTTGCAAGCTCATTTGTCTGTCCTCGGTATTCTACCATACTCCAGTGAATCACGGCGCAAGCTGGAGAAGCAGCATCTCATCTTCAAACTAGGCATGTTCACAACTGTCTGGACTAATGCTGAGTTCAGCACCTTCAAATTGTGAGCTCATTGCTTCATTTTCTCTCAGCTTTGCTTTTTACCTTCTCTATCACGCTCTCTCCCCTCATGCCCGCACCAGTGGGATGGTCTATTCTTGCCAGTTTGGCAGATAGAAACACAGTTGTTCTGCCATTCACACAGCCTGACCACATAATATGAATTGGCAACATTCTTTCTAAGTCACAGCAGTCCAACCATCGCCCCAGCAATGTTGCATAAATGCTGCTCTCGCAACACATCAACATCTAAACTCAAAACTTGAGTTTCCTCCATCTCCATAGATACAGACCTTGACCCACTCTGGTCTCCAATATTTTGTTGTTTTCAGTTTCCCGTTCTCCAGAAACAGTTCCTCAAACCACGCCCCATTACACAGTGTCCCACCCAGCACACCCAATACTACGCCCCAAACACTGTGCCCCGCCAGCACACCACAAACTCCACCCCCAAACACTATGTCCCGCCAGCACACCACAAACTCCACCCCCAAATACTGTGCCCCGCCAAGCGTACCTTAAACTCCGCCCTGAAACTCTGTGCCACGCCCAGCATACCTAACACCCCAGCCCAAATGCTGTGTCCCGCCCAACACACCCCAATCTCCGCTGCCAAACACAATTCTCTGCACAGCTCACCCTCAAACCCCGCTCCTAAACACGGCACCGCCCTTTGCACAAACCCGACCAACTATAATTTCCCACGCAGTGCACTTCAGGCACTTTCCCAAACATTCTCGACTGCCCAGCGCTCCCCAAACACCGCTCCCATACACTGTTCCCTGTCCAGATCACCAAAAACCCTGCCCAAACTATAATTCCATGCCTGGTGCACCCCAAGCCCGTCACTACCACAACACCCCGCGCCTAAATTCAAAGCCCCCATTTCCCAAACTCCACCTTCCATAATCCAATTCCTCCTCCTTCCATACCGAGGAAAAGGTCTTTCTCTTTCGCTCTTTTTTTTAGTTTGGTGATGGGGTTTTTGTTGGGAGGTTACAGGTAAAGAACAGATGTGATTCTCTCTCCTTTGTAGTGCTGGGATGGGAAGGGAAGTTTTGTCAGAGAAATCTTGATGATATTCTGAAATTTTGTTCCCATTAAACACTAGGCCTCATGCTTTTGGACCATGTTTGATATCTACCAATTCTTGCCCCTAAGAGCTAGGCCCCATATTTCAAACTTCAACACGTCAGACCAATCCACTGGGTGGTGATGTAGGCATTAGCATAGCCTCCAGATGCATCATAACGAGGATGGCCAGAGTGGCTGCACATTGCTCCACTCTTTGCTGGAGACCACCGACGCCAAGACGCAGCCTTGGTGCCAATCAAGCCATGGAGGACCGTGATGGTGAGCTGCAGCTACTGTCGGAGGTAGTGCTGGATCTCATTCAGCTACTGCTGCTCACCCACGACATAGTCCAGGAGGCACCCTGCTGCAGAACTGGCTGGCGGGCTCCCAATCCTCCATGTTGTTGCCAGGAGTGAGTGAGTTCCTGGAGCCGGGCATTCAGGAGCCTTGGATGATAATCATAGAAACTGAGAGACGGAGGCTGGCGAGGCTGCACTCAGCCGTGGTGCAGTAATGGCACACGATATCAGTTGGGCCACATTGAGGCCTCATTCAATTGCACAGCCAATTGGTGAAGCAAATCCAAAACCGAGTCAGAGCCAATATTTCCTTGCACTGAGCAGCAAGTTCTGACCTTCACTCTAATTGGCTGACTTGCATTCGGACCAATATGCAGTCTAGTCCTATATGCCCCTGCATTAAATCCACTAATTGGCTTACCCAGTTCTGGGCCCCCGATGCATCCTGAGCCGATATTTCACTGCTTTGTCGAGATATTGGTTAATTTACTAACACAGCACGAGGTCTGAGATGCATCCGAGTCCAGCATCAAGGTCATGGTGCGAGTGGGATGTGCATCATTTTGGCCCAGAGATTCAACCTGCGTTCTTCATCTCTGATCTGTGGAGTTCAGCTAACTCTAGATCAAATGTAAGTACTAGCTTCATGATCTGGATCTTAGGCCTAAACCTCCCGCGCTGTGGGTCTCAATTCATCCCCAATTCATCTAGTGTGATATCGGTTTTGGAAAGGGGCCGAGAATGGAGCCTGGGACTCTCCTGCTTTTTGTGCACATGTATCCATCTGTGAGTGTGAAGGTATTTAGTTTCACAGCACTCTGTAAAGTCAACTCCCCAAGATGATGCGAAGGCTTGCGTTTCCCTACATTGTGGGTCCTGGTCAGTCCTGGAAAGAAAAGTCAGGAAAACTGGCAGATGAGGCATTCTGCTCTGAGTCACTTGGCTTATTTCAAAACAGAAGACCAGTGTGTTCATTTCCATCATCTACTGGGTTTTAACTCTCTGTGGTTAGGAAAGAGATTTGTATTCTCGGCAATACTAGGTCAAGATGGAAACTGGAACTTTCCTCCTATGGACGTCCATACTTGTGGGGGCTCTCAATCCCGTAAATTCCATGATAGATCAACAAACACGAGCATGAGACGGGGCCTCCTTGTCCGGATCTTTAACAGTCCCACATTGGGTGAAATTGTTAAATTCAGTGCTCGGCTGAAAATGGAGCCTGAGGCCTACACTTCCCTGCATCGGGCTCCAACCGCCCCACACGCGGTGAAATTGGTAAAATCAGTACTCGACCTTAGATCGAGAAACGGCATGTTTCTGCAGTGCATTACAAGATATGTGGAAGAAAAGGATTTATTTCCTGGTGAAGAAACAATTCCAGGTGTAATATAAACACTCAAGAAGCAAGAGCAGTGCAAGATTCATTGCTTAAAACTCAGGAATAGGAACTGCGAAATAACAGTGCTGCGTGTATACGACAGGCCTCCCAACGACCAGCAGGCGAGACAAGAGAGAAAATGCAGACAGATCTTGGAAAGATGTAATAGCAAGGTTGTTGTGGTGGGTGCTTTTAACTTCCCTGACACGCTAGGAAATTGGATGGGCAGAATTTGTAAGAACCGTCAGGAGGGATTCCTGACAAAATAGGTAAACTGTCCAACCAGGGAAGGGACCTGAGTTTAAGAACTGAGCCAAGTCAGGTAAGTGAAGTTTCAGTGTGGGACAATTGTGGGAGAAGCGTCCATAATTCTGTGCATTGCAACTTTGGACGAGGTGGCTGAGTGGTTCAAGCGAAGGACTGCTAATCCATTGTGGTTTGCACGCGTGTTCAAATCCCAGTCTCGTCGGTGTTTTATTATTTGGAAAGGCAAGGAGTTATCAGGAATAGTCATCGTGGCGTTGTCCATGGGAAGTCATGTGTCACAAACTTGATTGAGATTTTTGAACAAATAACAAAGAGGATTGATGAGGGCGGAGCAGTAAATGTGATCTATATGGACTTCAGTAAGGCGTTCGACAAGGTTCAATTGGGAGACTGATTAGCAAGGTTAGATCTCGTGGAATAAAGGCAGAACTAGCCATTTGGATACAGAACTGGCTCAAAGGTAGAAGACACAGGGTGGTGGTGGATGTCTGTGACCAGTGAAGTGCCACTGGATCGGTTTTGGGTCCTTTACGTTTTGTCATTTACATCAATAATTTGGATGCGAGCATAAGAGGTGCAGTTAGTAAGTTTGCAGAAGACACCAAAACTTGTGGTGTAGTGGACAGCGAAGAGCGTTCCCTCAGATTACAACAGGATCTGTACCAGATAGGCCAATGAGCTGAGGAGTGGCAGATCGAGTTTAATTCAGATAAATGTGAGGCGCTGCATTTTAGGAAAGCACATCTTAACAGGACTTATATATTTGATGGTAATGTCCTAGGAAGTGTTGCTGAACAAAGAGACCTTGGAGTGTAGGTTCATAGCTCATTCTTACGCACACTCTCTCACACACACACTTACTCAAACACTCTCTCACTCTCTATTTCACACATACATTCTCTCTATCTCTTGGAATATTATGTCGTGGAAGTCGTGGAGGCTTGTGCAATTGCAACATTTAAGAGGCATTTGGGTGGTTATGAGAATAGGAAGAGTTTGGAGGGAAAGTGGAGTCGCAGGTAGATAAGATAGTTAAAAAGGAGTTTGGTTTGCTTTCCTTTATTGGTCAGATTACTGAATACAGAAGATGATAGGTCATGTTGCGGCTGTACTGGGCATTGGTTAGGCCACTATTGGAATATTATGTGCAATTCTGTTCTCCTTTCTTTGGAAAGATGTTTTAAAACTTGAATGGGTTCAGAAAAGTTTTACAATGTTGTTGCCAGGGTTGGAGGATTTGAGCTATAGGGAGAGGCTGAACAGGCTGGGGATGTTTTTCTTGGAGCGTTGGAGGCTGAGGGGTGAGCTTATCGAGGTTTACAAAATTATGAGGGTCATGGATAGGATAAATAAAGTATTTTCCCTGGGATCGGGGAGTCCAGACCTAGAGGGCATAGGTTTAGGGTGAGAGGGGAACGATATAATACAGACCTAAGGGGCATTTTGTTCCAGCAGAGGGTGGTACGTGTATGGAAAAAGCTGCCAGAAGAAGTCGTGGAGGCTTGTGCAATTGCAACATTTAAGAGGCATTTGGGTGGTTATGAGAATAGGAAGAGTTTGGAGGGATACGGGCCGGATGCTGGCAGGTGGGACGAGATTTGGTTCGGATATCTCGTTGGCATGGACAGGTTGAACCGAAGGGTCTGTTTCCATGCTGTACATCTTTATGACTCTATGACTCTCTCACACATATGCACACACTCTCACATTCTCTCTCTCACACACACACTCCCTCTCTCTATCTCTCACACACATAAATTCTCTCTCTCTCAGACACAAACACTCAGTCTCACTCTCTCACACTCACACACTCACTCACACACACTCTCACATTCTCTCTCTCTCACTCACTCGCTCTCTCTCACACACACTCTTTCACTCACTCACACTATCTCTCTCCTCACACAGACACACACTCTCACTCTCTCGCGCACACACTCTCTGTCTCTCTCACAAACACTCTCATTCTTACGCACACTCTCTCACACACACACTTACTCAAACACTCTCTCACTCTCTATTTCACACATACATTCTCTCTATCTCTTACACACATAGACACACTCACTCTCACTCTCTCTCACACACACTCTCTCTCTCTCCTGTCTCTCTCACACATACACACCCACTCTCAATTTCTCTCTATCACGCACTCACGCACACATTCTCTCTCCCTCTCTCACGCATACGTACACACAAACTCACATTCTGTTTCTCACACACACACTCACTCTCTCACGCACACGTCCACATACATACACTTCCCCTCTCACATTCTCTCTCCCTCACACACACACTCGCACATTCTCTGTCTCTCTCACACACAATCTCTCATATTCTCTCTCCCTCTCTCTCTCACACACATACGCACCTTCTCAGTTCCTCTCTCAGACACACACACTCACATTCTCTCTCTCGATCTCTGACACACACCTGCACATTCTCTCACAATGTCCCTCTCTATCTCTGACAATTACACTCGCATATTCTCTCTCTCTCACGCACACATATTCTCCTATTCTCTCTCACACGCACATACACTTTCACATTCTCTCTCCCTCTCTCACACACACTCACATTCTCTATCGCTCTCTCTCACGCACTCGCACATTTTCCCTCTCGATCTCTGACACACACGTGGACATTCACTCGCATTCTCTCTCTCGATCTCTGACACACACTCGCACATTCTCTCACATTCTCTTTGTCGAACTCTGACACACACACACACACACACATATTCTCTCACTCTCTATCTCTTTCCCACACATATATTCTCTCTCTTACACGCACACACAGACACACACTCTCACTCTCTCTATCACACACACACACACACACACACACTCGCACTCACACACGCGCTCTGTCTACAGATAGTTTCGCGTATAAAAGGTGTCATGAAATCAGCATGGTTAATAATTATGTAATCCCAGTCTAAGGAATGGTAAACTATCAAGGGAGCGGTTTTTCTTTGGTGCATTTCCTTCATGAGGAGTCGTCGAACTCTCACAATATCTTAACGCACAGCAAAAACCCATTCTTTTTTGGGGGGCGTGGGTTGGGGGGCAAATGCCGAGAAGTTACTTACACCTTGCGATGACTACTAGTGATTAGAAATAACATAAATTGAATATCCATGCCTGTGATTCGACAGCACATCTCCCAAAAGTTGAAGAGAGACACATGAGTAGATATGTCATCAAATGCAAATATGTGTGAGAGGATTATGCTGCAGTTGCGCAGCATTTGCACATTGCTGACATAAATTGAGACTGTCTTCATGGGAAAGATTTCAATGGAGGCAAGATTTACAGTAAGTCCAGGAGACGTTTAATGCCGATACATAGCTCGTCCTACGAGGAATGTGATAGAGTTCCAGGTAGCTGTAGGGTCTAATACCGGTCAAGTGTTTGATTTGTTTTGTGTGGATCAGCATTTTGAAGATAGTGACGATTACTCAGTAAATTCCAAATTCATTCTTGAAATGGCTATGAGTAGATGCAATGACAGACTGACTGACTGGCAGACGTAATGAATGCACTGTCGGAATGAATGAATGGACGCACAGACCGAATGACATACTGAATGAAGGCACAGACTGAGAGACTGACTGAATTAATGCACATACTCAATAACCGACTGATTGGACGCAGCCGCTGATTGACTGAATGAATGGATGTACTGACTGAGCGAATGGACGATCTGACCTACCGACTGAACGACTGAATAAAGGCACTGACTAAATGAATGCATGCACTGGCAGACAGACTGCCTAACTGACTTAATAGACACACTGATTTAATGAGTGAATGGACTCTGACGAACTGACGGAATGAACAGACTGACAGTCAGACTGACTGACTGGACGCACTGACTGTCTGACTGATGACGAGACGCCGAGACGCCCTGACTGATTAATTGTATGAATGCATGCACTCATGGACTGACTTGACACAGTGGATGTCGTAGTGTATGTGCAGTCACTGAGTGTATTGACGGACTGAATTATGGACTGATGAATGGGTGCACTGAATCAATGACTGACTATCTCAATGAACGCAAGGACTGACCGACTGACTGGACACACTGACTGACGAACTGACTGAATGGACACAACGAGAGACTGACTGACGGACTTAATAAATGCACTGACCGAAGAACAGACTGAATGAAGTCTCTGACCGATTAACTGACAGAACTAACTCACTGACTCAATGACTCACTGACTTAGTGGACACACTGACTGACTGACTGACTGACAGAATGGTCATACTACTGACTGACTGAAGGAATGGGCTCCCTAACTCAATGACTGATTGACTCATTGGGCACATGCAATGTCTGACTGACTGAATGGGCGCAATGAATAACTGACCGCCTGAGAGGATTCACTGACTGACGGCACGAATGTCCTGACTGAATGGGTGAATGAACGCACTAACAGAATGTCTGAATGATTGGCATAATTGACGTACTGACTGAATGACTGAGTGAATGGACGCTGACTAAATTAACGGACTGACAATCGCATTAACTGACTGGACGCACTGATGGTCTGAATGATGACGAGATGCCCTGACTGCTTGATTGAATGATTGGACGCACTGAGTGAACAAACGATCTGAACGGCTGACTGACTGAGTGAACGCAGTGACTGGCTGAATGATCGCACTGACTGACTGAATGACTGAATTGACGCACTGACTGCACGCACTGGCTGTCTGAATGGACACACTGTCGAATTGACTGAGTGAATGGACGCACTGAATGAACGGGCACTCTTACTGACTAACTGC
Organism: Chiloscyllium plagiosum; assembly: GCF_037043375.1. Taxonomy (NCBI): domain Eukaryota; kingdom Metazoa; phylum Chordata; class Chondrichthyes; order Orectolobiformes; family Hemiscylliidae; genus Chiloscyllium; species Chiloscyllium plagiosum. The sequence goes on along the minus strand of NW_028270179.1, from coordinate 17,244,133 downwards.
CTGTCTGGATGCAGTGATTAACTGACTGATCGCACTGATTGTCTTAATAAATGAATGCACTAACTGACTGACTGGCTGAATGGCGCACTGACTGACTAACAAAATGAACGCACTGATTGTGTAAATGGGCGCTCTGTATTACTGACTGACAGAATGAATCCACTCACTGACTAAATAGAGGTACTGTTGACTGACTGACGGAATGGTCGCATTGACTGAGTGAACGCACGCTCTGACTGACTGACTGAATGGATGTACTTACTGACTGACACACTTAACGAACTCACTGAATAAGTGCCGGACTGAATGTACACACTGACTGAATAACTGACTGAACACATCGACTGGCTGACTGAATGGTCACACTGAATGACTGACTGCACACACTGACAGACTGACTGGACATACTGTTTCACGAAATGGCTGAACGAACAAACTGACTGAATGAATTGACTCACTAACTTAATGTACACTCTGAGCGATTGACAGAATGGATGCTTTGACTGCCAGAATGATCGCAGTGATGGGCTTATTGAGTGAATGCACTGATGATTAACTGACTGACCGCATTCACGAAGTAAATGGACACTCTGACTTCCCGACTGACTGAATTGACCCACTCACTTTCAGTTTGATTGACTGACTGAATTGACAAACTGTGTTGAATAAATGATCAAAATTGACAAGAAGCAGGGAGAGGCCATTTTGTCACAAAACAAATTTTACTGTAAGGTTTTTAGCCTGGTCGTGTAGTGTGAGAACATTCCTGCTCTGATAAGACTGATCTTGCAGCTGCAAAATATATTTGCTCTTCAGATCCGTTAGCTCTATCCCAGAGATTGCATTTTCTCTTAAAACGTTTTTTCGTATGTGTCATGTGATGTTAGTACAATTAACACGCATTCATTTTTCAGACAGCTATGATTCTGCGGTAATACTAAGCACTAAGTTGCAAAACTCAATATGATTCCACTCGAGTTTCATACTTCACCTTGGTGAAGAAATCTCGGGTGATAGAATGCTGTAGTAAGAAATTACATTCTTTCTTTATTCAGTTGATAAATGAGGGTATCGCTGGATCTGCTAGCAAATATTTGCAAACTTTAATTTCCTAGACGCCAATAAGGAGTCAAACACCTTGGTGTGGTTCTGGAGTCACATGTAGGCCGGAACAGGTAAGGATAGTAATTTATTTCCCTTAAGAACATCGATAAATCAGATGAGATTTAACCTGATAATTGCCAATAGATTCATGTTTGTAATTAGTCTCTTAATTTCAGACATTTTTCTAATTGTGTTTAAATTCCATTATCTGATGTGCAAGGATTAAAACACCAGATCCAGGCAGCACTGTGTCGTCCTGCACCTTATCTATCCAGCAAAAATACCACGATGCCGTCGACTGCACCTGAATGTTGAAGTTGTCACGAATACGATTTTACATGTGTGCGAAAATATTGAATATGAATATCACAACAGATAGTAACTGATTATTATAAAATATTCCTGCTGGGAAAGGATTTGGATGAAAATGTGGTGAAAAATCACTATATTATGGTAGTTGTGATCTCCCTCATAAAACACTGAAACTAAATGCTTGATGATGAATGAGTTAATTTGATTCACCTCTGGAACTCACTTCTTGTTCATATTTTGGAACCCCCACTGTAACAGCGACACAGGTTCTTAGAGTCATGCAGCAGAAAAAAACAGAGACTTCCATCCAACACATCTGCCCTGTCAATAAACAAAACTAAAACGACTTGGATCCGCTCAGCCCATATGTCTTTGAACCTTTCCTAATCACAAAGCTGCTCAAACCTCTTTTGAATGGTTTAAATCTGCCTATCTGTTCCATTTTCTCTTGCAGGACAGTCCATATGCTACCACCCTCTATATGAAAACATTGTCCCTCATGTCCCTGTTCAACATTTTTCCTGTCACCTTAAATACATACCCTCTAGTTTTCAACTCCCCCACCCGAGTGAAAATGTTTTTGCTATTCAACATATCTGTCCGTCTCACAATGTTATAAGCTTCTAAATTGTCACCACTCAATCGTCGACCCGCCACTGCTAAAAATATCAGACTATCCAGCCTGCCGTAACTTAAAATCCTTCAGTCCCAGTAACAGCCTGGTGAATATTTTCCGAATCCTTTCCAATTAAATAATACCATTCAAATAACAGAGCAACCACATGCACAATACGCCAAACATGGCATCACCAAGGTCGTGTACAACCTCAAAATGAATTCCCATTCCTATACTCAATGTTATTAGCACGGAAGTCAAACGTGATAATACATTTATTAACCACCCAGACTACCTGTGACACAACTTTCATCGAACTCTGTGCAAGAAACCCAGATCTTTCTGTTTGACAAAACTCCCACGTCCCTGCCATTATCTATAAATCCAATCCGTCTTCCTTTTCCTAAATGCAATATCTGGCATTTTCCTAATTGAATTCCATCTTGACAAACGCATTCTAATGTCCCTGTAAATAATGTGCGCCATTCTGTCTTCATCTATCTTCTGGCTTCAGTCCTTAACCAACTCAATCCAGCTGGTTAGTCACGATTTCCGACGTACAAAGCAATGCTTACCATCCCTAAAATGACCTTGCCCCTCCAAATACATGTAAATTCTATTTCTCCACATCCACTCCAATAACATACCTAACACTCTTGTCAGACTCATCGATCTATAGTTCCCAGACTTCTCCTTTGCACTTTTCTTCAATAAAGACATAATATTTGTCATCCTCCAGTCATTTGTAAACAGACCAGTAGCTGGAGATGATGTGAACATTTCTGCCAGGGCCTCCATGATTTCTTCCCTCGCTCATGTGATGAGTCTGCCACTTTATAAAGCTAGTTTTGGACCTGTTTTTATTTTTAACAGTTATTAAAGGCAATGGTGACGGAGAGTATAGCTTAACAATTGGATAGCTGTGGCCAGGTCTCATGGTTATGGTTTTTGCAGTTTGGTTTAGCTGTAGCAGTCAAAAAGATACTGAGTACATGGGAGTCGCAAGCTGCTTTGAAGAATTCCTCTGACTTTCTTCTGAAGTATTTTTTTGCATCTTGTTCCTCCTGCTTGCAAGGATTTGTTTGAATTTTCCCTTTTTACAAGAATTCCGTTTATGGATAGCTTCTGTTTTTCACCAGTTAATTATTGCTTGTTACTGTAGCGGGTCGTTTAAATTTTGCAACAGTGCAGTTATTCTAAATTCCTCTTTCTATTTTGTTCGTGTTCCAACTGTAGTGCTTAAATGAATTCTGTTTTGTTTAAAGCCGAGTCGTCTGATCCGTTGCATTCTGGTGGAAACACAACTCACGTCTGCCTTTAAAATGAGGAAACGTTAGTTTTGACACAAACTTCTTAAAATATATTCCAGGGTTCTGGCAATTTGAATGCTGTTGTCGAGATAGATTGTGTAATTCAAAATTCAACTTTGTGATTGTTGGACATAAAGATGGCGAGTGATAGGTGTTGCTGTCTGTTGCTCCGGGAGTTGAATACGGTTGGTTTAAACAGTGCTTTCTGAACTATTGGCTCGTTCAGTCGCTAAGAGTTTTCTGAGAGTGGAAGAATGGGTTTCAGAAAAGTTGCGCAAGGGAATGCTGTTGGAATTGGCAGCCAAGCTGAATTTGCACTTGCCTTCGTCTGTGCAAGATGGAGCTATAATTGCAGAAGATTACAGGAGAATTGAGAGCTGTGCCCACGCCAGTTTGTCTTTGTGTGCTTTTGTTCGTTTTCTTTTGCAGGTCACAGTCTCATACGACGGCTACTGAGGATCCATGGGGTTTGTTAATTTCAAACGTCATGTGGAATGACTGCCCCATATTCGCTTTGTCCTGTTTTGAAGGGAGTCCAGGTCCTCTGGTTCTGTCCAGAAAGACCCTGAAGGACCAAGGTAAATCCGAATATCACAGGAACACGGTAGGAGATACCCTAGTTCTGCCAGGTCACTGGCTAATATTGTTGGAGAAATGAAAAAAAGAGGGCGATTGCTGATTTGGTCTCGTCCAAAACAAAAATCGAAATTTGGCCAGGTACAAAAAAATGCTGTTGGGAATGCTGATGTAATTCTCGCTCCACAGCCGCAAGATACTCAACAGGGCCCTATTGTCCGGATTGTGCTGTTGAAAGCATCTTAACATTTACAAAATTAGTAAAAACAAATTTGCTTTCCCCAAGATTATGAAATATTTGATAAGCCCCAGACTCACTCTGAGGTATGCCGCGTGCTTCAAGAAACCCCGATCCATTCAATTGCCCAACATTATTTTCAATTGGCTCGTGCAAATCTGTAGTAATTATAGTTGCTTGCTTCAGGATGTCCAGGTTTCACGCGATTTGCCACACGGGACACATTGTGTATCTATTAAGGACTCCACTGCATTTCCCCTGGGTTGCAGACTAATGCAGCGGCACGAACATCTTGCTTTGAAAATGTTGTTAAAATTGCAAATGGAACGTCTGGGAGGTATTTAGATTTTGCCCACATGGTTAAGCAACTATGTTTCACAGCCAAGATTTATGAGGCTAATCTCCCTAAGTTTGATTGCATTGGAAAGTGAGTGCCTCATGGCCATTACAAGCAAGGAATAAACAAAATCTGTAAACTGAGATATGAGGAAAGTTGGAAAATGTTCATGTGTGCGTGTGAGCGGGAGGGAGAGAGAGAGAGAAAGAGAGACTGACTCAGCTGCATCTTGCAGAAAGGTTAACCGTTTGTGATTTGGTTCGAATGCACATTTGCTTGTTGGTTAATGAATGTTTGTGTTTTGTTGCCTGGAGTTGAGATCCAGGAGTGTTTTGAATTTGAATTGCATTTCGGGAATTTAAGATGATATATTTTAAGTGTATAGAACCATCAGTGATTATGAAATGAAATATTATCTCCCCACCCACCTTGTTTTTTACAGGCCATGGCTGCCCTACTGTCAATTTCTAACTAATCCCATTCATGCTTACATGAAAGCAATTCTATTTTCAATCGAAATCAGTTTAATGTGTTGTAAACCGACATTAACATTTTGATTTCTACAAAAAGAATCCACCTGAGATTTTGTACCATTTGACATCAGCATAAACTTAGTCTCAAAATACCTATTCTTTCATGCGACTGCCAAAGACCATTTTCACCCCTCCCACACTTACATGTTCGACAAATGAAGGAATAGACTAAAGGAATTAAAGTATTGGCGCAAAAAATCGTGACCTCTGGCGCAGAATAATTCTGTTCCAGGATGAGAACAGGTCGCTGCTCAATCTTAATAAAAATCTAAACCAAGCATTGAGGAAAATCACTTCAGACTTTAACTTTTGATCATTTAGTGGTGGTATTGCATGAACTTCATTTAATTTGCTTAAATATTGTAAAGCTGTGGGTATAAAGATAGATCCAAAATATCCCGAACCAACAGTAGTGTTTTTAGAAAACGATACTAACATGTTTAATGTTGTTTAGGATTCGTTTGTTTCCATTTAATTTAAAGATTGCTGCATCGCATTGGTGATTATGAAGTACTAGTCATTGCTTTACTATTTCTCAATTACTCTCCCTCACTGACAATTTCAACATTATGTTCAGATAAATCATGTAACAAAATCAATATCCTATTGTTCATATCTGTGCCTTAGGATTCAGCCGTTATTTATGCATTCGAAGTATTATATTACCATGTGAGTAGGCAAGAGCTTTTAATGCTGCTGCAGTCATTTCACGGCCTATAGCATTGTAAATGAGCAATGATTGTCAGGCCGACTTATGGAATCTAATTTGGCATATTAAATAAGGGACTCGAACCAAGTAATTATAATGGATTTCAGAGTTGTGAACTGTGTACATGCTAAAATTGAATTTTGAATAAATAATTTCCAGTTTATATTCTACTTTTTCAGTTTTCACCTCTGAATTGCAGATAATGATTATTTTTTATTATTTTTAATAACCAATTGTATTAGCCCTGACTCTCAAAATGTGATTTTATTGGCAGGACAGATTGGTTTTATTCCTGGACACATTGTTAGTGAGCTGTGCCATTGTCTCGTGGTTAATTTGAAGCATGGATGCATAAATTTATTGCTAATTAAAGATTGGAAATATACCTTAATGGCCAGTTGAAGAAATTCCCCATATGATTGAGGCATGGAGGTATGTTAAGCAAATGGAAATCTCAAAAGCTGAGAGATGTTCATAGCTGACTGTGGATGGCTAGATGGAAAACAAATGAATCAAGAGAAACAGTATAAGGTCACTAAGGCAGAGGAATATGCAAAAAAGATTTCAAGCAACAACGCTGCAAAATAAAGAACTTACTGTTTACTCGGAACACCGAGCCTACGTCTGGCATACCGACCCTATTGGAGAATGGGGATGACACTAATCGGGATAAGGCATGGGAATTTTATACCAAGATTCAATTCCTGCCTCAGGCGACTGACTGTGTGGAGTTTGCACATTCTCCCCGTGTCTGCGTGGGTTTCCTCCGGGTGCTCCGGTTTCCTCCCACAGTCCAAGGATGTGCAGGTCAGGTGAATTGACCATGCTAAATTGCCCGTAGTGTTAGGTAAGGGGTAAATGTAGGGGTATGAATGTGTTGCGCATCGGCGGGTCGGTGTGGACTTGTTGGGCCGAAGGGCCTGTTTCCACACTGTAAGTAATCTAATCTAATCTAAAGCATACCCTCTAAGCCCCGAACATCTCCTGATTTCCCTCAACACATTCCTCATTACAAACGTTTCCTTCTTTTGAAAATTAAGCGTCAAGTCTCCATAGCAGATATCAAGAGGATGATTGGCCTGAGCCATCCTAAATCCCGGGCCATCCCGTGAATCAGAGTTACGTTCATGAAGCATGACCCTGACTGCAAGAACACACCGTCCTAATTTTCTCAACCCGTCCGAAGGTTGATACAAATGTAAAGACAGCAAAATTCTGGGAGTGGCCTGAGCACGAATGGCTTTTGCTATGAGACTGAAATAAGCAACCATCTGTCTGATGGAAGTGGAATACAGCCCAGATTTGAAAAACAACCGAGAATGCATCACCTTTGTTTAACACTATGCTTTTGCAATGTATTCCTTCTGGTGTCGCCAACATGAACCAAACAATATGAGATAATCCAGGATTTCCTAATCACAAATGAGTTGAGCGGTAGATTTCTATTGTAATGGCCAGAACAAGAGTGAAGCACGATGCAAGTTACAGCGAAAATTGATTCTATCCAGCACCCTTGCGATCCCAAATGCCACATGCCAATCCTGACGTTGTTGTTTGGGACAGGATACCTACCTGAAATGCCCACCCAGCGGCCACTGCTGATCAACCCTTTCCTGATGGGAACCTGGATGTGGGGAAGACAGGCCCTTGTACTACATCTTTTGAACGAGGAACATGACCACGAAATCCCGAAGTACAAATGGCTGGCCCTTGCTTCAAATGTGGAAATGTGGCCATTGGGGAGTAATGTCCTTAATGTTAAGTTGGATCTAACACAGGGGTCATACAGTCATAGAGTCATAGAGCTGTACAGCCTGGAAACAGACCCTTTGGTCCAACCCGTCCATACCGGCCAGATATCCCAACCCAATGTAGTCCCACCTGCCATCACCCGGCCCATATCCCTCCAAAACCTTCCTATTCATCTCCCGATCCAAATGGCTCTTAAATGTTGCAATTGTACCAGCCTCCACCACATCCTTTGGTGACTCATTCCTTACAACCCTCTGCGTGAAAAAGTTGCCCCTTAGATCTCTTTTATATCTTTCTCTCTCACCCAAAACCTATGCCCTCCAGTTCTGGACTCCGCAACCCCAGGGAATTGACTTTGCCTATTTACCCTATCCATGCCCCTCATAATATGGTAAACCTCTATAAGGTCACCCCTCAGCCTCCGACGCTCCAGGGAAAACAGCCCCAGCCTGTTCAGCCTCTCCCTGTAACTCAAATCCTCCAACCCAGGCTAAATCCTTGTTATTTTTTTCTGAATCCTACACTCCAAGGTCTCTTTGTTCAGCAACACTCCCTAGGACCTTACCATTAAGTGTATAAGTCCTGCTAAGATTTGCTTTCTCAAAATGCAGCACCTCGCATTTATCTGAATTAAACTCCATCTGCCACTTCTCAGCCCTGTCCCTTAGGATTCCCTCCAACAACTTGCCCACCACCGAGGTCAGGCTCACTGGCCTATCGTTCCCTGGCTTGTCCTTACCACCCTTCTTAAACAGTGGCACCACGTTTGCCACCTCTAGTCTTCCGGCACTTCATCTGTGACTATCGATGATACAAATATCTCAACAAGAGGCCCAGCAATCACTTCTCTAGCTTCCCACTGAGTCCTCGGGTACACCTGATCAGGTCCTGGGGATCTATATACCTTTAACTGCTTCAAGACATCCAGCACTTCCTTCTTTGTCATCTGGACATTTTGCAAGATGTCACCATCTATTTTCCTACCGTCCATATCTTCCATATCCCTTTCCACAGTAAATACTAATGCAAAACCTCCCCCATTTTCCGTGGCTCCACACAAAAGCCGCCTTGCTGATCTTTGAGGGGCCCTATTCTCTCCCTAGTTACCCTTTTATCCTAAATACATTTGTAAAACCTCTTTGGATTCTCCTTAATTCTATTTGATAAGGTTATCTCATGTCCCCGTTTTGCCCTCCTGATTTCTCTCTTAAGTATACTCCTACTTTCTTCATACTCTTCTCAGAATTCACTCGATCTATCCTGTCTGTACCTGACATATGCTTCCTTCTTCTTTCTGAACCAAACCCTCAATTTCTTAAAGTCATTCAGCATTCCCAATAACTAGTAGCCTTCCCTTTCACCCTGACAGGAATATACTTTCTCTGGATTCTTGTTATCTCATTTCTGAAGGCTTCCCATTTTCCAGCCGTCCCTTCACCTGCAAGCAACTGCCTCCAATCAGCTTTTGAAGGTTCTTGCCTCATACGGTCAAAATTGGCCTTTCTTCAATTTCGAACTTCAACTTTTAGATCTGATCTATCCTTTTCCATCACTATTTTAAAACGAATTGAATTATGGTCGCTGGCCCCCAAGTGCTTTCCCATTGACACTTCTTGTGTAAGTGTAATGTGTGTGTATGTGAGTGAATGTGAATTCGTGGAAAAAGGTCTGTGAGTGTGTGTATGTATCTGTTAGAATGTGCGTGGGTGAGCAGAGTCTGTGAGTGTCTGTGTATATGGTAGTCTGTGTGTCTGCGAGTTTGTGGAAGAGAGTCTGTTCAAGTTTGTGTTTGTATGCGTAAATGTCTGTGTGTTTGTGTATGCGAGGGTCTGTGTAAGTGAGTGTGCGAGTGGGAGGACAGTCCGTGAAATGCGTGTGGACGTGAGTGCGCGCGTGTGTGTGTGTGTGTGTGTGTGTGGTGGAGGTCGTCTGTGTAAGTGTGTGAGAGAGGGTGTGTGAAAGCGCTTATGAGTGCTTGAGCGTGTCTGCATGTAGGGGAGGAATGTCTGTTTAAGTGTGTGTGAGTGTGTGCAAAGTGTGTGTGGGAAAGAGTCTGCGCAAGTGTGTTTGTTTGTGTGTGCGTGTGTCCGTGTGAGTGTGTAGCAGAAGTTCTGTGTAAGTGCAATTGTGTATATATGAGCGTGTGTGTGTGTGTCTCTGTGGGAAGAATGTCTGTATAATTGAGTCAAAGTGTATGGGAGAAGGTCCTGTGTAATTGTGAGTGTGCGGGGGGACAATTCCTGTGTAAGTGTAATGTGTCTGTGTCGGTGAGTGTGTCATGTGTTGAAGCAGGGTTTGCTTAATTGTTTCTGAGAGTGTGACTATATGAGTCGGGTCTGTGTTGATTTGAGTGTCTGTGTTGGAGGAGTTCCTGTGTAATTGTAAGTGTGCATGTGGTAGAGGATTTGTGTAAGTCCTTGAGTACGGAAGAAGAGACTGTGCAAATGTGAGTGTGTGTGTGAGCACATGTGTGTGGATGGAATGTCTGTGCATATGAATGCTAGTGTGCAAGAATGTCTGGAAGCTTAGTATGTGCAATTCTGTGCATGTATATGTGAGTGTGATTCGGGGTGTTTGTGAGCGAGAGGGTCAGTAGTAGTCTGCGTGTGCATATGCAAGGTTTAGTGTGAGTGTGTGGATGAAGCATCTGTGTAAGTGTCTGCGACTGTGTGTGAGGTTGTGTGAGCATATAGGAGTGCGTGTGAGTGCGAATATGCGGGAGAGGGTCGGTGAAAGTGTGTGTCAGTGTGTGTCAGTGTGTGTGAATATGAGTATGTGGGTGTAGGATCTGTGTAAGTGTGCATGTGTATATGTGTGTGAGGGTGTGTGTGAGTGGGAGGCACATCAATAAAGTGTATATGAGACAATGATTATGTATGAGAGTCTGTGTTTATATGTGAGTGTGAGTAGGTGTTTGTTTTGTGGAGACGGTGCATGTCAGTGAATGTCAGTGCGTTGGAGAGGGTCTGTTCAAACGTGTGTGCTTTGTACATACATGTCTGTGAGTGTGCATGGTAGGACGATCTTTGTATGTGTGTGGATGTGTCAGTATTTGAAACGTTCCGTTTAAGAACGTGTGGGTGCATCTGTGAGTATGACATGAGGGTCTGTGTAAGTGTGTGTGATTGTGAGTGTATGGTAGAGGTTGTGTAATTGTTTGTGAATGCAGGTATGTGGGAGGAGAGTATGTATAAGTGTGCGTGAATGTGTGAAAGTCCGTGTCAGAAGGACTTTACAGGCGTGTGAGTGTGTGGATGAAGGTGCTGTACAGGTATGAGTCTGTGTAACTGTGTGTGTGAGCTTGGGAGGCAGCTTTGTGTAAGTTTGTATGATTTGTAAGTGTGTGAGTGTGCGTGTGTAGGAGGAGGGTTTGTGTATTTGTGTGGCAGTGTGTTAGTGTGTCTGTGTGCGAGAGGAACACTATAGCTGCGTGAGCATCAGAGTGGGCAGAGGGTGTGTGCATGTCTGAGTGTGCGCCTGAGTGACTGGGTGTGTATAAGTTCATATTTTAGTGTGAATATGGGGATGAGGCTCTCTGTTAGTGTATCTGAATGTGAGTGCGTGCCAGGAGGGTCTGTACAAGTCTGTGTGGCTGTGTGTGCCAGTGTGTTTGAGCATTTGTAAGTGTCTGTGTGCTTGGGAGACAGTCAGCGGAAGTGTGTGTCAGTGTGTGAGTGTGAGAGTGTGAGAGGACGGTTTGTGTAAGTGTGTGTAACTGTATGTGTAAGTATGTGTGAATGATTTTACGTAGATGTGAGCATGTGGGAGAGGGTCTGTGGAAGTGTGTGCCAGTGTGTGAGTATTAATGCATGGGAAGAGGGGCTGTGTAAACGGGTGTTACCGTGAATGAGTGTGTATATATGAGTGTGTTTGAATGTGTGCATGCGAAGGTCTGCATAATTGTACGTTCATACGCCTACATGTGTGTGCGTGTGTGTGTGGTTGGAGAGTCTCTGTACATGTTTGAGTGCCTGTGTGAATGTCTGGGAAAGGGTCTCTTTAAGTATGCGTGAGATTAAATATCAGTGGAAGATCGGCAAAAGTGTGTGAATATGTGAGTATGGGAACAGTGTCTGTGTTAGTTTGTGTATGGACCGGCTGGAGAACATTCTGTGTAAATGTGAGTGAGTGTGTATGTCTCTGTGTGTGTACATATGTGTATGTGTATGGGGGTGGGGGGCCAGAGTGGGTTCATGCAAGAATGAGCGTGGATTGTGTGAGTGTGTGATTGTGGGCGGATGGTCTATGTAAGTGTGCGAAAGTGTGTGAATTGTGTGTGAGAGACACGTTATGTGCAAGAGTGTGTGAGAATGTACGTGTGTGAGTGTGTATGAGGGAGGGATGTCAGTGTAAGTGTGTTCGAGCATGTGTGTGAGAGGGTGGAAGGTCTGTGTAATTAAGTGTGCATGTGCATATGCGAGTGTGTGTGGGAGAGGTTCTGTGTAACTGTGTGTAACTGTGTGGCAGTGTTGACTGAGACTGCGTGTGTGTGGATGTGGGAGGAGTGTCTGTCTCAGTGTGAGTGCTCGTGATTGTTCCTATGGGAGAGTGTCTCTGGAAGTGTGTGAGTCTGGGATACCAGTCTGTGTAATTCTGAGCGTGCATGTGTGTGTGGGGAAGTGTCTGTATAACTGTACGTTAGCATGTGGAACCATGCAAGGACTGTCTGCGTAATTTTGAGTGTGTGCCATGTGAGAGGACTGCCTGTTTAAGTTTGAGCGTTTGCATGTGCGGGACGGTCCGTGCAAGCTTTGGAGTGGAAGGAAGATCTGTTCAAGTGTGAGTCTGTGGATCGGAAAGGGTCGATTCAAGTATGTGAGAGTTTGTGTGAGTGTGGGTGTGTGGGAGGATGGTCTGGGTTGGTGTGAAGGGGCGTGAGTGCATGCGTGTGAAAGAAGGTCCATATAAGTATGTGTAAGTGAATGTATGCATGAGGAGGAGCTGTGTAAATATCTGCAATTGTGTGAGTGCGGGAAAGGACATGTCTAAATGTGCCTGAGTGTGTGAGTATGGGAGAACGTCTGCGTAAGTGCGTGGGCGTGAGAGTGTGGGAGAGGGTTTGTTTAATTTTGTAGAGTGTGGGAGTGTGGGGAAATGACTGTGTTAGCGTGAGTGTGAGAGTATGGGAGAGAGTCTGTGTAAGTGTGTATGGGTGTGGGAAAAACATCAGTGTAAGCATGAGTGTGAGCGTGTCGGAGTGGGTCTGTGTAAGTGTGTATGAGTGTGGAAGTGTTGGAGAATGTCCGTGTAAGCGTGAGTGTGTGAGTGTGGGAGAGATTCTGTCTTAGTGCATGATGGTGACAATCTGGGAATGGTTGTGTAAGCGCCTCTGTGTGTGTGAGTTTGTCTGACAGGATCTGTGTTATTGTGTGTGAGTGACACTGTTTGTTGGAGGAGTGTGTGTGCATATGTGCGTGTGTATATGTGAGTGTTTGTGTGGGAGAGAGTCTGTGTAAATGTCTCTGAGTGAGTGAGTGTGTGGATGAGGATCTGCTTAAGTGTGTGCGAGTATGTATGCGTGAGTGTTGGAGGATGGTTTGTGTAAGTATGCACAAGTGTTTAAGTGTTGGTGAGTGTCTGTCAGTTTGTGTTATTGTATGGGAGAATGTGTTATTGTATTTGAGTTTATGCATGTTTAGAAGGTGTGTTTGGGTAAGTGTGCATGTGTATATGTGAGTGTGTGTGCGAGCGTGTATTAGTGTATGCAGGTTTGTGCGTGCATGTGGGGGAGGTTGTGTAAGTGCGTATGTGAGTGTGTGCGCACGTGTGGGATTAGGGTTTGTACCAGTGTGTGCGTGAGTGTGGATAGAAGGGCTTTTCATTCATTCGTGGGTCTTGGGTGTCAGGGTGGTGATTGAAATGGAGGGGAACTTCCCGAGTGTGGTGTTTCCTAATACCTACAACCCTTGTACTTCTAATTGAAGGTGGTAGTGCTTTTTAAATCGCTGTTTCAGGACTTTTGAGGAATTTGTTGTGTAAGTGCAAGTGTTTGTGTGTGTATTTGAGTGCGTAGATGGAGGTTCTATGTGAGTCTGCATGAGTGGGTGTTTGAGTGTGTGTGTCTCTGCTTGTGCGTGTCCATGTGAGGATGTGAGGATGTGCTTGAGTGTGTGAGCGCAAGAGTGAATGTGTGGGTGTCTTTGACAATGTGAGTGTAAGTTTGTGAGTGTTTGTTGCAGACGTGTGTCTTTGTGTGAGGATAGGAGTGAGTATGTCGAAGAAGGGTCTGTGTAAGTGTGTGTGATGGTTTGGGACGATGATCTGTCTTAGTGTGTGAGGATGAGACTGTGGGAAGGTTACTGTAAGCGCCTGTGCGTGTGTGAGTTTGTCGGAGAGGAACTGTGTTATTGTGTGAAAGTGTCACTGTGTGTGGGAGGAGTGTGTGCACATATGTATGTGTGTATATGTGAGTGTCTGTGTGCGAGAGAGTCTGTGTAAGCGTGTGATTGGGTGAGTGTGTGTATTTATGTGTGAGTGTGGGAGGGCGTCCGTGTGAGTGTGTGTGTGATTGTGCTAGTGTGAGTGTATGTATGTGTGCGTGTTTGATTGTTGTAAGAGCGTGTGTGAGGGGCTATTTCGTGCTTGTGGGGTTACCGGTAGTGTGACTAGCAACAGAGATCATGGTTGAGGCCATCCTGGCGGTCGGGACTTGAGATACAGCGTCTGCTGAGTCACATGCGTGATTATTACCCACGGCAGAATGATTCTATCTAAACAACAGCGGGGTGCTGTGTGTATGAGGGGTGTGTGTGGTGTTTGTGTGTGTACGTGTGGGAGGTGTGTGTGTATATGTGTGTGTGTGTGTCTGTGTTTTCGTGTGTGCGTGAGTGAGGGGTAGCGTGTGTGTGAGTGTGTGTCTGGGTGTGTATCTTTGTGTGAGGGTGTATGTGTGTGGGGGGTACGTGTGTCGCGGTGCAAGCATGTGTGTGTGTGAGGGGTGTGTTTGTGTGTGTTGGGTGAGGTATGTGTGTCCGTGTATGCGTGTGTGTGCGAGTTTGTTTGTGGATGTGGATGTGTGGGGTTGTGTGGGTAAGGTGTGTATGTTTGTGTATCCGGGTGAGTGGGTATCTGTGTGTGTCGCTGGTGCGCGTGAGTGGGTGTGCAGGAGTGTGGGCATGTGGGTTTTGTGTTAGTCTCTCGGTGTGTGTCTATGTGTATGTGGTTGAGAGTGAGTGTGTCTTTGCGTTTTGTGGGTCTGTGTGTCTGCGTGTCTGTGTATCTGTGTGTGTGTGTCTGTGCGTCTGTATGTCTGTGCCTGTGTGTGTGTGTGAATATATATTAGTTCATACATGTGTGATGACTAACCACAGCAGACTCTTTGAGTCCATATAAACAACAGCAGTGTGCCAGCCTGCTCATTGTAGCTCGGAGCAGCAATCCTAACGATGTGGACATTTCCAATATTGATTGTTTGTGTCCTGGTGCTGGCGGAGCCCAACACTGCTGACAGGGAACTGCGAAGCGGCATTTATTTGGGAGGTCAGTGCAAATCGGAGAGAAGACTCTGGATGTGGGTGTAGGGGAGAAAACAAGGTTGCCATTCTGCCCGTTCAGCCTGTGCTGCCTTTTATTTGCGTCAGGGCTGCTTTGGTTTGTTTCTGCGGCATCTCAGGTCGGTTCTGTTAAGGTGAAAAAGTGCAGCGCAATCAAAAGCTTCTTCACTGCTCTTTGCTGAGTAACCGTGTGTTCGGTTTCTTAAACAGGATTGTATACAACTAGAGGGCTCAGGGCTTTGGTAAATGATGCAGAAATGCAGTGAGGAAAGAAAACCGCCCTCACTGAGGGGTTTGGGGAGCGAACGACCTGCAAAGGGGAGCTGGGGAGTGCGAACAGAAGCCTCTATGACGAAATAATATGGAAAGGAATGACAAGGAAACAACGGAATGGCGCTGGGTGAACTGCCCACTTGCTGAGCTGGCATGTACAAGCTTGGCCGAACTGCCTCCTTCTGTGTTGCGGGTGATTCCGTATCATTATAATTATATCCCCGTTCAGACATCCTTCACTCCTTCCTCACTCTCCTCCCCCCACCAACAGAGAGGCTGCTGTGAACATTACCTTTCTAAGATAATTAGGTGTAGGGAATACAAATAGGCTGCATGGCCCATCTACTCTGGTCCGCTGTTGAAGAAGATCGTTGCTGAACTGACCATCCACAATTACATCCTCAGGGCTCTCCGCAACACCTATGATCCCTTCCCTGATTACAGATCTCCCTATCTCAGACCTTTCAACACACTGAATGACGGTAAGCGTGAGGCACTGGACTTTAGGGGAGATCAAATGTAAAGTAGACGTGTCCAGGGACCTGAACAGCATTGATGTACAGAGGGATCTTGGGATTCAAGTCAATGGCTCCCTGTAAGTAGCTATGCCAGTAGATAAGGTCACAAAGAAGGAATATGGCAGGATCGCCATTATTGCTCTGGTAATTGAGCACAAGAGGTACAATATCATGCTGTACCTTTATAAGAGTTTGTTTGAACAACACCTAGAACGTTCCGTTCAATGCGGATCACCACAATTACTTGAAAGATGTGAAAGCAATGGAGAGTATGCACAAGAGGATTACCCGAATGTTGCCTGGATTAGAGGACATGAACTATAAAGGATAGGGCAGAAAAACGCAGTTAAATATCACACAACCACAGGTGAGAGTCCAACAGTTTTATTTGGAAGTACTTAAATCAAATACGATTCATTCTGAATCCTATGAACCTCCCCCACATGTAAACTGACGAAGGAGTAGCGCTTCGAAAGCAAGGCTTCTAAATAAACCGTTTGGACTATGACCTGGTGTTGTCCACTTTTTAACTTTGTCCACCCCAGTCCAACACTGGCACCTCTACATCATTATGAAGTGTTTTCCCGCGAGCGGCGGAGGCTGAGGGCAGACTCGGTCGATGTCTATAAAATCATGAGATGCATAGATAGAAAGTTTTTTTTTTCCCCGAAGTTGAAATTTCTGTTACTAGAGGCTATGCATTTAAGTTGAGAGGGGGCTAGGACAATAAAAACTTCATCCTCAAATCTCCTTTAAACTGTCCCCTTCAACTCTGTCTCTCTCGCACTCGTTTTTTCTCTCTCTATCTCCGTCTTTCTCTGTCTTTCTATCTCCATTTGTCTCTCCATTTTTTTCTCTATCCCTGTCTCTGTCTCTACTACACTTTATGATCTCTCTTTCCCTCCATCACTATCCTTAGCTCTGTCTCTGCGTATCTGCATTTTCTCTCACTCTTTTTCGCCATCTCTATCCCTATCCCTCTTTGCTTCTCTTTATAATCTGTCACTATCTCTGTCTCTGCTTCTCTATCTGCCTGCCTCTCTCCTCCTATCTCTCCCTCCCTCTCTCTCTTTCTCTCGCTATCTATTTCTCGGTCTCTATCTCTCTCCCTTTAAGACTTTTTCTATAAACAAAATACTGTTTATGCAATGCCTGATGCCCGGTGCCAGAGTTTCTTTCACATAGTCCCGTTAGCACCATGGCAGATTTCTTGACATCCCAGATTCAAAATGAGTTGGTATGTTCTCTCAGAATTTTGCTTCCAATTGTTTGACCTACTCGGAGAACTGTGCACCGCTCTGATCTACAAATTAAAATGATCCCGGCTTGTGGGTCATACAGGAAAAGTTAAGGTCCCAGACTGAAAACCAGCTTGTTAGGCCAGAGGCGCCAACTTGTTTTGTTTCTGTTATCATTGAGGCTTATCCATCGATGTATTCAGAAGAGGTTCCAAGTATACAATTAACACGAAGAACATGGACATTTCTAAAATGTCAAATAGCTTACTTAAAGCACAAGAATTGTTGGGAAGATGCAATTTCATCGCTTAGATAGAAAGTTTCATTCTTTTAGAAGTCGCAAGAGCAGATGGATTATCATATCTCAGCTAACAGTCACCCCGTCTCCACACTCAATCTTCTTATTCAGCCGATTGACGAGTTGGTTTCCAATTAGCATAACGGTACATCGCCACTTTATGTGTCAGTGCTGATATCCTTAAACAAGCTCCACAATTCTGCTCTCGGTATCCCTCACTTTTACCGGCCTAAAACACAGTGCACAATTCTGATCTCAATATTTGTCCATTACACCACATATAAAAAAACCGTGCACTATTCTGTTCTCCATATCTCTCAGGTACACCATACAGAAAACATCATGAACAATTATGCTCTCAATGCCCCTCGCTTACACCACATATAATGTACAGTTCACAAGTCTTATTTCAACATTTCTCAGTTGTACCACATAAAATGTGCAGGAATGAATTCTGCTCTGAATGTCACTCAACTGCAGCAAATGTAAACAACAGTTCACAGTTCTGCGATCTGTATTTCTCAGTTTCACCACACTAAATCATTATGCACAATTCTGCTCTCGATATGACTCAATTACACCACACACTAGCACACTGCGCAGTTGTGTTCTCAGTATCGGTTAGAACAGACTTTGAGCACTTTGGATAGCTCTTCTTTCCCTGTCCCTGTGTGAAACTACACTCCACTCTGGGTTGCACCCCACTTACAGCACTGACTGTTGATAATAATTAAAAGGCGTTTTCTGTTTCACAGGTTTCTTCAGCGATTGTATGAGTTTGGGTGCAACTTGTAAACAAAGGCCGTGTGACAACAGTGAGACTACTCTCAATGGGATATGTGCCGGTAGAATGTACTGCTGTTGGAAAAGCTGATGAAGGGAAAACCAAATGTGTCACAGGGCGCGGGATGACTGAGGTTCAACTGATGCTGTCTGCCCATTCTGAAATATTATGACCCACTGTTTTCTGAAACAAGGAAATAAAATTCACTGCATTGATCACTGGTTTTGTCTGTCTCTCATTGCTCACTCCGACCAGGGTGTGCTCACATTAACCAGGAGTTAGGGTCGTGGGTGTAGGGTGGTGGAAGGGGAATGACCGAGAATGGGGATGTA
This sequence comes from Chiloscyllium plagiosum, assembly GCF_037043375.1. Classification (NCBI taxonomy): domain Eukaryota; kingdom Metazoa; phylum Chordata; class Chondrichthyes; order Orectolobiformes; family Hemiscylliidae; genus Chiloscyllium; species Chiloscyllium plagiosum. The sequence goes on along the minus strand of NW_028270179.1, from coordinate 17,225,710 downwards.
TATTGATTTTTTGTAGCTCGGACTTAGTTACAATCACAGTCCCATCGCTACATGACAAAATGCCATGTTCACACATTGCTTAGCATGTTCAACTCCAGCTGGAATCACAGGCTGGAGAAAATCATCATCGCGATGTCTGGATGTTCCAATCCTGTCAGAGATCAGTGTTTAGGCATCTGTGCACTGTTGGACAATCAATGCTTAGGCAGTCAGAACTGTCAGAGGGACAGTGCTGCGGAAGAGGGCTCTATTAGAGGGTCAGCGCAGACGCAAACGGTTCTGTCAGACACTCAGTGTTTAGGAAGTAATCTCACTTAGAGGCTCAATGCTGGGGAAGGAGGCTCTGTCGCATGGTCATTGCTGCGCATTACGGCACTGTCGGTGTGTCAGTGCTGAGGATGTGGGCTCAGTCAGACGTCAGTGGTGAGGCAGTGTGTGCTGTTGGAGGGTCAGTGGTTAGATAGAGTGTCTTATTGTAAGGTTAGTACTGCAGGAGCAGTGCACTGTCGGAGAGTTAGTGCTATGGGAACACAGCGCTATCGGAGGGTCAGTGCTGAGAAAGTGGGCATTGATGGAGGGACACTGCTGAGGGAGTGGCCAGTATTGGATTGGCAGCGCTGCGGGAGGCTTAGCGCTGAGGCAGTGTCACACTGTAGAGGGTCAACGCTGATACAGTGGGCATTGTTAGATGGTCAGTGCTGGTGGAGTGGTCACTGTTTGAGGGTCAGCACTGAGGGAGATCCACACTACCGTGGGTCAGTGCTGACTGTGTGCTGCACTATCGGAGGGTCCGTGCCGAAGGAGTGGGCACTGTCAGAACTTCAGTGCTGAGGGAGTGCAGCACTGTTGGGGTGGGGTCAGTGCTGAGGGAGAGGCGCATGTTCAGAGGTCAGTGTTATGTGTGTGTCGCACTGACGGAGGGCCAGTGTTGAGGGGCTGATTCAGTGGTGGACACTCAGTGTGAAGGGAGTGCCACACTGTCAGAAACGCAGTGCTGTGGGATCTCCGCACTGTCGGAGGGTAAGTGCTGAAAGAGCATGAACATTCAGAAGGTCAGTTTGGAGGGATTTCGCACTGTCAGACGGTCAGTGCGGAGGGAGTGCCATACTCTCTGTACTGAGAGAACTGGTAATGGCAGAGTGACACACTGACGGAAGTTCAGAGCAGAGGGAATACCACGCTGTCGAAAAGTCAGTACTGCCGCTCTGTCAGATGTGGAGTGCGGCATTGTCACATGTTGTGTGAGTGCCACATGGTCTGATACTCAGTGCTGAGGGTTCTCTGCACTGTCGGAGTATCAGTGTTCAGGGAGTAGACACTTTGAGAGGGTTCATGCTGAGCGAGTGTGTCATTCTCAGAGCGACAGCCCGAAGGGGATGCCACCCTGTTGAACATCTATGCTGAGGGAGCGCCGCAAGGTCAGAAGGTCAGTGCTGAGAGAGCGCCGTACTGTTGGATGGTCAGTTCTGAGTGGGCGTGGCACTTTTAAATGGTCAGCCTGAGGGAATGCCTCTCTGATGGAGGGTAATTGCTGAGGGAGTGCCGCACTGTGGGAAAATCAGTGTTGAAGGAGTGCTGCACAGTCTGAAGATTAGTGCCGAGGGATGTCCACACTGTCAGTGTAGCAGCGGTAACGGAATCAGCATTGTCGGAGGGTGAGCACTGAGGGAGTATCCTACAGTTGGAGGGTCAGTGCTGGGGGACCGCGGTTCTGTCGGAGGTTCAGTGTTGATGGAGCTTCAAGTTATTGGAGGGTCAGTGCTGAGGAACTGTGGCACTCACAGACGGTCAGTGCTGATGGCGTGCTACAATGCCAGAAGGAGAGAGCTGAGCGGGCGTTGCACTGATGGTGGGTGAGTGCAGAGAGTGTGGCGCACTGTCAGTGGCGAAGTGCATAGGAAGTGCCGCACTGTCAGTGGATCAGTCCTGAATGATTGCCGCACTGTTCGAGGGTCAGTGCTGAGAGAGTGTTACACTGTCGAAATCGCAGGAGCGAGCAAGCTCTTCATTTGCTGACTGCCAGGGTTGAGGGACAGTGGCACTGTCCTAGGGTCAGTGCTGAGGAAGGCGGGAACTGTTGGTGGGTCAGTGCAGTGCGAGCTCAGCACTGTCTGAGCGTCATTGCTGAGGAAGAGCAGCACTGTTGTATGGTCAGTGTTGTGTGAGTGAGCACACTTGAGTAGTCATAGGTATGGGTGTGGGCTCTTTCGGACGTTTAGCACAGGGGAAGTGAGCACTTTCAGACTGCGGAAGGGCCGCATTCTCGGAATCAGTGCTGAGGGAGTGTCCCACTGTTGGATGGTCAGTGTTGAGGAAATGTCTCACTGTCAGAGGGTCAGGACTGAGTGAGTTCCACAATGCCGAAGAGACAGTGCTGAGGGAACTCTGTACTATTGGAATGTTAGCGCTGAAGGATCTCCAATCGTCAGAGATTCAGTGCTGTGCGAGCACCGCACTATTGTATGGTCAGTGCTGGGGAAGTACAGGACAGTGCTGAGAGAGTACAGCCCTGTCATAGGATCATTGCTGAGTGAGTGCGCAATGCTGGAGGATCAGTGCTGATCGTCATTGCTGATGAGGTCCCGCACTATAAGGGGAAGTGCTGATGGAGCTCTGCATTGCCAGACGGTCAGTGCTGAGGCAAAATCCCAGTATCAGACGGTCAGTGCGGAGGGTGCGCTGCTCTGTCGCCGGATCAATGTTGTGGGAGTGGGCACTGTTGGAAGACCAGTGCTGAGGGAATGCTGCACTGTTGGTTGGTTAGCGGTCAGGGAGCCTCGCGCTGTCACAGGATCAGTGCTGAGGATGCGCAGCACCTCTTCTTGGTCAGGGCTGAGGGAGTGCCGCGCTGATGGAAGATCAGTGCAGAGGGAGCGCTGCATTGTTGGTGAGTCAGTGCTGAGGCATCGCCGCGCTGGCAGAAGATCAGTGCTGAGGAAGCGCAACACCATTGGTGTGTCAGTGGTGAGGGAGCTCTTAACTGATGGAGTGTCAGTGCTGATAAAATGCTACACTGTCGGAGGGTCAGCAATGGTGGAGCTCCACATTGTCGCAGGGTCAGTGACAAGAAAATGGGGCACTATTGGAGGGTCAGTGCTGAGGCAGCTCCGCATTGTCAGAGAGTCAGAGCAGAGGCAGTGTCCCACTGTCAGTGGGGCAGTGGTGATGTAATGGGGAACTGTTAGATGGTCACTGTTGAGATAGCGGCGCACTGTTGGATGGAAAGTGCTGATGGACGGTGCACCATTGCCGCGTTAGCGTTATGGGAGCACCACACTGTTGAATGTTCAGATACAAGGGAACGTCGCACCTTTGGATGGTCAGTGATGAGGGGGTTTTGCACTGCCGGAGGGACAGTGCTGAGGGAGCTCCCACTATCAGAGGGTCAGTGCTGATCGAGTTGCGCATGGTCGGATGGTCAGTTCTGAGGGAGCACAACAGTGTCGAGCGTCAATGCTGTGGGAGTGCGCAATTGGGAGGATCAATGCTGATAGAGCCCTGCACTGTTGGAAGGTCAGTGCTGAGGAAACGTAAGGTTTTCCAAGGCTCAGTGCTGAGGGTTTGTTGAACTGACACAGGGTCAGGCTGAGTGACTTCTGCTATGTTAGAGGGCAAGCGCTGAGGGTGTGTCGTACTGTTGGATGATCAGTCCTGAGGATGTGTGCCACTGTCAGCGAGTCAGTGAATGGCAAGCACGGCTCTGTCATTGATTTAGTGTTGAGGGTGCACTGCTCTGTTGGCGGGAGTGTCCCATTGTTGTAGGGTCAGTGCTGTGGAAGTGCCATACTGTCGAAGACCTCCGCACAGTTGGAGTGTCAGTGCTGCGGCAATGTGAGATTTTGGGAGCGCTGAGAGAGTGGGCACTATCAGTGGGCTGAGGGGGTCCACACTTTCAGAGTGACAGCGTTGAGGGAAGGTCAAACCATCGCAGGGTCAGGAATGAGCAATTGCTACATGGTTTCTGGTTCAGTGCTGTGTCAGTAGGCACTGTTGGAAGGTCACTGCTGAGGGAATGCCCCAACTATCGGAGGATCAGTGTGAAGAATTGCTGTACTGTTGGAATGTCAGCCCTGAGGTAGTGGGTACATTCGGACGTCAGTGTTGAGGCAGCGCCGCACTGGTGGAGACCACGCTGAACGGGTTTGACACTGTCAGAGGGCCACTGCTGAGAAAGTGTCCCATGGTTAGTGGGACAGTGCTGAAGGAACTCCGCATTGCCGGAAGCCCAGTTCCCACAGGGCTCACTGTCGGACGGTCAGTGCTGAGGGCGTGTCGTACTGTTGAAGTGTCAGTGCTGAGGCAGCTCTACAGTGTCATACAACCAGTGTGGAGCGAGTGCCGCACTGTGGGAGGTTCAGCACTGAGGAAGTGCTGCAATTGTGGACTGTCAGAACTGAGGGAATGCTGCACTGTTCGAGTGTCAGTGATGAGGAAGTGTCACACTGTCGGATTGTCTGAGCTGAAGGGGTGCCACACTGTCAGAGGGTCAGTGCTGAGGGAGATTTGCACTGTCGGAGGAGTCTGAGGAAGTGCCGTACTGGTAGACGGTTAGTGCCGAGGGAGAAGGCACTGTCGCTGGATCAGTGCTGTAGAATTGCTGCACTGTTGGATTGTCAGCGCTGAGGCAGTGGGTACTCCAGGACGGTCAGTGCTGAGGGAGCGCCGCACTGGAGGGGGACCACGCTGAAATAGTTGGACACTGTCAGAGGGTCAGTGCTGAGAAAGTGTCCCACGGTTGGTGGAACAGTGCTGCAGGAACTCTGCATTGTCTGAGGCCCAGTGCTTACAGGGCTCACATTCGGACGGTAACTGCTGAGGGCGTGCCGCAATGTTGAAGGGTCAGTGCTGAGGCAGCTCCGCACTGTCATAGGGTCAGTGCTGAGCGAGTGGCACACTGTGAGAGGTTCCGCACTGTGGAAGTGCTGCACTGTTGGAGTGTCAGAGCTGAGGGAGTGCTACACTGTTCGAGTCCCAGCGCTGAGAAAATGTCACACTGTCGGACTGTCTGATTGGGCATCGTCAGCGACTCAGTGCTGAGGTAGTGGAAAAATCGTCGGGTCAGCTTTGAGGGAACATTGCACTGTTGGAGGGCCAGCGCTGAAGGAGCATTGCACTCTCAGAAGGTCAGTGCTGAGGTAGCGTTGCACTGTTGGAGGGTCAGTGCTGAGGGTACTCAGCACTATTGGGCAGTCAGTTCTGAGGGAGCGCCACAGTGTCGGAGGGTCAATGCTGAGTGAACGCTGCAGTGTCGGTGTCAGTACTGAGGGAGTGCAGCACTGTCAGAGGGTCAGTTCTCTGGGAGTGCTGCACTGTTGGAGGATCAAGGTTGAGGGTGTGTCACACTGTGAGAGGGTCATTGCTGACTGAAATCCTCACTGTTGGAGTTTCACTACTGAGGGTCGGAAGGTGAGTGCTGAGCGACTTGGCACTGTCAGAAGTTCAGTGCTGAGGCAGTGGGCACTGTTGGAGGGTCTGTGCTGAGTGATTAGGCACTGTCAGATGGTCAGCACTGAGGGTGATGGTACTATCACATGGTCAGGGCTGTGAGAGCTCCACACTATTGGAGTGACCGTGCTCTGGGAGGTGGGTGAAACCATTTAGTTGTTTACCACAGAGGGCTGATGATGCTGGGTTATTCAAAATATTGAAGACTGACAAAGAGAGAGTGATTCATAAACAGTGAGGGAATTGGGGGTTAATGGGGGAAGACAGGGAAGGTGCAGCAGTGGTTAGTCAGATCAGGTGTGGTCCCATTAAATGTCACAACAGAATGTGATGTCCTGAAAGGCTTACCTCTGCTCCTGTGGTGGGAAATATTCTCTTGATTTCTGTCTACCAGGAATGTGTGTAGCAATTTCAGTCAGTGGTTAGTACTGCTGACTCGCAGAGCCAGGCATATGGGTGACTGTCAGATTCGAACTTGCAGATTCTCCCTGTGTCCGCATGGGTTTCCTCCGGCTGCTGCTGTTTCCTCACACAGTTCAAAGATGTGCAAGCTCAGGTGGACTGTGGACGTGCACTTCGGAGTAAAGAAGGCGAAGCAGGGGATATAATCCTGACATATGAGCAAGGAAAATGTTTCATAGGAAAATCTACTGGAAAAAATCAGTGAGAGCAGAATCCAGAATCAGAAGTGCAAATCGGTGTGAAGGCTGTCGAAAAAGAAACCAGACAGCAACAGTGAAAAAGTGAGAGACAGACAGAGACAGCAAGAGAGATCGAGAGCAAGAGACAGTGTGTGTAAACATCAAAGAGAGGAATGAGAGAGAATAAGAGAATTGTAGAGAGCCAGACAGCGAAACAAAGAGCACGACAGACAGAGACAGAAAGTCAGAACGTTTGAGAGAGTAAGAAACTACGGGAAGAATGACAGACACGGAAAGTTAAAGATACAAGGAATTCAGAGAGAGTGAGACGCGGTAAGTGAAAGGGAGCGACTCATATTGTTACATAGTAAGTGAGACTGAGTTGAGAGAAAGTGATTGAGTCAGTGTGAGTAACTGTGAGAAGCAACAGTGAAAGAGATGAGAGAATGAGAAATACATATAGAATTAAGCATAGATGTTAACGGAGTGACAGCAAGAGTGCCAGAGAGACTGTGAAAGACAAAGATTCAGCAATATATGAGAGAAAAGAGAAATTATGAGAGAAATGAGCGAGTGAAAGTCAGAAAGACAGGGACATACAAACAGAGCAAGGTAGAATGACAGAGTGAGAAAGATGAGAAGGTGTGAGACAGCAAGACAGAGGTACAGGCACAGTAAGAAAGAAAAAGAGAGTGACAGCCAGAGGCAGTGAGCAATAAAACAGGGAATCATAATGTGAGAGAAAGACAGAGAGTGAGAGACATAAGAATGACATAGTGAGAGTGAAATAGAAACATAATTGACAGTATGAGGTCAAGACAGAAACAAAATGAGAGACAGAGAGAGACGTTGGGAGTCTTTGCCGATATTGACAGTCCGATTGTTCCTGCCATCTTTCTGTTACCAGTTTGGAAGGCCACGGCTCTCGCTTGCCACTTGACATGGGACTGTTAGAGACCATTCCCATGGAAGTTGGTTTGTAAACAGTGTCATATTCGCTCTGCCCTCTCCAGGCTCAGAGGAGCTGACCACAGGATGAAGGGAGTATTCCTATTCCCCCTGCTTGAACTCCTGGACCTGTTTCTGCCTCGGGCCGGTCTTTAGCCACAGAGGAAATTCATCGAACAAGGTGAGTCTCTACCGCGTGGGGGGATGTGGGTGGGAGGTTATCGAAAGTCTGGCTCTCGGATTGAAAGTACACTGCTGGCTTTAGCTGATTTCACACAGCCCCGCTGGCCCCAGGCACCCTCCATTCCCTGTCAGTCCCTCTCTGATACTGCCTTTTCCTAGCTTGGCACTGAGGCTTTGTGGAACAGAGAAACAAACAAATAGACACACAGCCAGAGAGAAACACACACACACAACCAAAGGCATATCACCTGAGAGCAGGAGTCGGCCGATTCCGTACTTCAATATGCTGAAAGGTGATCATCTCACTCAACGTCAATTTCCCACTTGCAACGCACACCCTTGATGCCTTTAAAACTACAAAATAAAAACTTTCTCCTGCGCATCAGCACAAGTCACTGTGACACTCTAGCATCCACCCACATATGCTGGCACACCCTACCGTTCAGGCACAGCCTGTGTGAATAGATAGCAATCATTGAATTCGATATCCGCGTTGGAGCTTCACAACAGAGCAAGTCGGAGACACAGGTTTGTCAGGCGCGCTGTGGAGCAGGTTTAGAGGTTTATTTTATGGACGTAGTGGTAGACTCCAAATGCCTCACATCCACACTCTGTCCGAACCTAGAAAAAAGATGCAGAGTCAAAAACCTTTCATGAGTGTGTGTTTGCAGAGACGAAAGTCTTACGTGCGCGATCCCCATGACCGTATTGGCTCCCACTGCCGGCTGTTCAGGTTTCACCATCAGTTATTCTGACGTGGTGTGCGAGTGGGTTGAGAAGAATCCTGGTTAATCCTCGGCCTCGCTGGTTTCGTTCGCAGATACTAGAGCCACATGTGAAGTGTTGAGAGGCCTGTGCCGAGAGCAGACCTGCCGAGGAGACGAGCTGAAGATCAGAGCTAACTGCTACCGGGGCACCCATTGATGCCGGGCGAAGGAGTTGGTGATGTTGGATCTGCTGATGACCCAGATGCTCCATCTTCCATCTGTGAAAGTGCAATGGCCTGGATATGGTGGGATCGTGGAGATGGCACTCCCAGCTCCCAAGCATTCCATTTTTACACAGCTTAGCTTGGTACTCAAGACTCCTACAGCCTTATTACCCTGCCATCTGTCATACCGGCAATACATATTGAGGATAGTGCCTGTCAATCGATCTCTTCCTCTTTCTCTGTGTCTTATTGATCCATTCGGAATGCTCAAAGGTGGGGAAGGATTGGATATGAGCACATGCAACGACACACCCTCACACATCCACCCACATCTACACACACACCCATACATACACACACACACGCGCTAACACAAACTCGCACAAACACACACCAGTACCCACATGCACACGCATATCCATTCACACACACGCAGACACACCAACACATACACGCACTCACAAACACAAACTCACACACGCACCCACATATGCTCACACCGACACCCACACACATGTCCCCTCAAACATCGACAACTGCACACACACTCACACACACATTCACACATTTTCAAACACATCCACATGCACACAGACACAAACACACACACACACGCACATGCACAGACAAACACACCGCACAGACACTCACACACACGCCCACACACAGCAACGCACATGCACTCAAATGTACACACAGACACATTCACACACACAGACACATCCACCTACCCAGATGCACACACACACAGGCAAGTGCGTGCGCAACCACCCACCCACACACAAACACCCACAAGCGCATGCACACATTCACAAACACACACCTACAGACACACAACTGCACACCCACACACATCCCTCACACACAAACACACAAATACAAATTCACACACCCCCCCACGCCCAATGACACACACCGTCACACATCCACGCACTCACCTACACACAACCACATACACACCCATATTCACATCCACTCATCCACAGCCATTCACGGACACACACCCACACGCACCACAACACCACACACGCCACACACACGTACACACTAAGCACCCATACATACCCACACACATAGCCACACACACTCACTCAAACGGACACGCATTCACACACAGACACCGCACCTCCGCACACTCCACACGTACAGAACACACAGTCATTGTCATACACCTATTAAACCCACACCATCCCACACTCACACATACAACCCAACAAACGCACATCCACCCACATGCATCCACACACGCACACACAGTTGTATCCGTGGTGTAGAATTGATGGAAATCATCCCCCAAATGCTACATGTTGGAAGGAGATGCAAGAGGACTAAGGATAGATCGTTTTTGCTACTCATTTGAAAATGATTATGTAAATCATCTTTTGAAAATACTTAACACTCTGATTGATAGTTTTTCGTCTGTAAAGGGTGATTTTTTTACAAATCCTGGGACTACGATTTGCTGATGGTACGACGACACTGCTCAACCATGTTTCACTTACATGTCAGTAGACGTTAGACAGGCTGAATGGACATCCCCGCGCCAAACATTATTGTGGCAGACTCTTCACTCAGAGATGTATCCGGTAAAAGAAAAAATATTATGTATTTTGTTGGAAACAAACATTTCCAGCAGCATCAAGGTTGCAAGGATGAAAAGCATTGTTTCCCCCACCTTACACTGTGGTCCTCGGAAGAGCCCTTTATGTGAGATTTCAGATGATTCTATAATGTGGCAGGTGGGAGACATGGCACTCGTCTCAGCTGGCCACAACTGCGGGAAATGCACCCAACTCTAGCTCCTTGAAAACCGTGTGAGGGAATTTGAGCTGGAGCTGGATGAACTACGGATCACTCAGGAGGCTGAGGGCGTAATTGAGAGGAGTTGCCGGGAGTTGGTCAGTCCCAAGGCTCAGGACAATTATAGATGGGTTACAGTTAGTGGGAGGAAAGGGGACAGACAGACAGTGCAGAGATCCCCTGTGGACATTCCCCTCAGCAATAAGTATACCGTTTTGGATGCTGCTGGGGGGGATGACCTACTAGAGGAAAGTCATAGTAGTCAGTTCTCTGGCACTGAGCCTGACACTGTGGCAAAGCATGTAAGGGGGAAGAATAGAAAAGTATTCGTTGTAGGGGACTCGATAGTTAAGAGAATCGACAGGCGATTTTGTGGTCAGGATCGGGATTCCCGGAAGGTATGTTGCCTCCCTGGTGCCAGGATCCGGATGCCTCTGATTGGGTGTATAAGGTTCTAAAAGGTGAGAGCGAACAGCCAGAAATCGTGTTACATAGTGGCACTAATGATAGAGCCAGAAAAAGGATTGAGAATATAAAAAGTGATTTCAGGGTGTTAGGATGGAATCTGCAAAGCAAGACGAACAGAGTAGTGTTCTCTAATTTGCTTCCAGTGCCACGAGATAACAAGGCGAGGAACAGGGAGCGGGCGCAGCCTAACACGTGGCTGCGTAGCTGGCGTATTAGGGAGGGCTTCAGATATGTAGATAATTGGGATGCCTTCTGGGGAAGGTGGGACCTGTACAAGAAGGACGGTTTGCATCTGAACTGGAAGGGGACCAATGTCCTGGGTGGAAGGTTTGATGGAACAGTTCGAGAGGTTTTATACAACTATGGCAGGGGGGTGGGAACCTGAGCTGTATACCGGAGGTGAGAGTTGATGCAGATGATGCAATAGCAAGAGGTAAACCAGCTAGTGGGAAGGATTTTCCTGGAAAGGAACCAAGGAATCAGTTAAAGTGTGTTTGTTTTAACGCAAGGAATATCAGGAATAAAAGTGACGAGCGTAGAGCATGGATCAGTACCGGGTGCTATAATGCTGTGCCATAACACAGACATGGGTTTCTCAGGGGCAGGAATGGTTGCTGGAAGTTCAAGGGTTTAGAGCATTTAAAAAGAATAGGGAGGGGCGAAAAGAGGAGGGGATGTAGCACTACTAATCAGAGAGGGTATCACAGCTACGGAAGCTTCCATTGTCGAGGAAGATCTGCCTCCCGAGTGAGTATGGGTGGCAATTAGGAACACCAAGGCAGCAGGCACCACGTCAGGGGTTTACTACAGGCCCCCGAATAGCAGCAGGGAGATGGAAGAAAGCATAGGTCGGCAGATTTTGGAAACGTGTGGACGTCATACGGTTGTTGTAATGGGTCTCTTTAACTTTCCCAATATTGATTGGAACCTCCTTCGAGCAGAAGATTTGAATGGTGCAGTTTTTGTAAGGTGTGTTGAGGAGGGTTTCCTAACTCGGTACGTTGAGATGCTGTCGAGGGGAGAGGCCATTCCAGACTTGGTGCTCGGAAAAGAGCCGGGGCAGGTATCAGATCTTGTGGTAGGAGACAATTTTGCTGATAGTGACCACAACTGCCTCACATTCTACATTGCTATGGAGAATGAGAGGATTAGGCAAAATGAGAGATTATTTAATTGGGGAAGAGGAAACTATGAGTTTGCGATTAGACATGAGTTAGGAAGCATGGATTGGGAGCAATTATTCCATGGTAAAGGCACTATAGACATGTGCAGACTGTTTAAGGAACAGTTGTCGCCAGTGATGAATAAATATGTCCCTCTGAGACAGGCACGAAGGGGTAAGATAAAAGAATCTTGGATGACGAGAGCGGTGGAGCGCCTCGACAAAAAGAAGGAGGAAGGAGCTAGGAGGTAGCTTACAGAAGGTGGAGTAAGCTGGGGTCAAGCTCAACTCTAGAGGAGTACAGGCAGGCGAGGAATGAGCTTAAAAATGGTCTGAGGAGAGCCAGGAGGGGGCACGAGAAAGGCTTGGCAGAACGGATTACGGAGAACACAAAGGCATTTTACACTTACGTGAGGAATAAGAGAATGGTCAAAGAAAGAATAGGGCCGATCAGGGATAGCATAGGGAACTTGTGTGCGGAGTCCGAGGTGGTCGGGGAGCCCTAAATTAGTTTTTTGCTTCTGTCTTTACGAAAGAAACGAACTTTATAGTGAATGAAACGTTTGAAGAGCAGGTGTGCATGCTGGCATAGATAGAGATAGAGCAAGCTGATGTACTGAAAATTTAATCAAACATTAAGACTGACAAGTCGCCAGGCCCAGACCAGCTTTGGGAAACGAGAAATGCAATTGCTTCTCCACTTGCGAAGATCTTTGCATCCTCGCTCTCCACTGGAGTCGTACCTGAGGATTGGAGAGAGGCAAATGTAATTCCTCATTCAAGAAAGGAAATAGGGAAATCCCCGGCAATTACAGACCAGTAAGTCTCACGTCTGTCGTCTGCAAGGTGTTAGAAACGATTCTGAGGGATAGGATTTATGACCATCTGAAGAGCATGGCTTGATTAAATACAGTCAACACGGCTTTGTGAGGGGCAGTCATGCCTCACAAAGCTTATCGTTTTGTTTGAGGATGTGACTAGAAAAGTTGAAGAGGGTCAACCTGTGGATGTGGTGTATATGGACTTTAGCAAGGCATTTGATAAGGTTCCCCGTGGAACCTCATTCAGAAGGTCAGGAGGAATGGGATACAGGGGAACATAGCTGTCTCGATACAGAATTGGTTGGCCAACAGAAGACAGCGAGTGGTAGTAGAACTAAAATATTCTACCTGGAAGTCAGTGGTGAGTGATGTTCCACAAGGCTCTGTCCTTGGGTCTCTACTTTTTGTAATTTTTATTAATGACTTGGATGAGGGGATTGAAGAATGGTCAGCAAGTTTTCAGACGACACAAAGGTTGGAGGTGTCATTGACAGTATAGAAGGCTGTTGTAGGCTGCAGCGAGACATTTAAAGGATGCAGAGATGGGCTGAGAGGTGGCAGATGGAGTTCAACCTGGATAAATGCGAGGTGATGCATTTTGGAAATTCGATTTTGAAAGCTGAGTACAGGATTAAGGATAGGATTCTTGGCAGTATGGAGGAACAGAGGGATCTTGGTGTGCAGGTACATAGATTCCTTAACATGGCCACCCACTTGACAGGGTTGTTAAGCAAGCAGGTGGTGTTTTGGCAATCATTAACAGGGGGATTGAGTTTAAGGGTCGTGAGCTGTATAAAACCTTGGTTAGACCGCACTTGGAATACTGAGTCCAGTTCTGGTCGCCCTATTATAGAAAAGATGTGGATGCTTTGGAGAGGGTTCAGAGGAGGTTTACCAGAATGCTGCCTGCTCTGGAGGGTTTATCTTATGAAGAGAGGTTGACTGAGCTCGGACTTTTATCATTGGAGAAAAGGAGGAGGAGGGGGACAGAATTGAGGTATACAAGATAATGAGAGGCATAGATAGAGTCGATCGTTTATCTTTGAAAGTTGCCACTCAGGTGGATAGAGATTGGAAGAAGGCCTGTGGTGAAATAGCGTTCATTAGCAGAGGGATTGAATTCAAGAGTCGTGTAGTGATGGTTCAGCTGTACAAGACATTGGTTAGGCCACATTTGGAGTACTGTGTGCGGTTCTGGTCGCCTCACTTTCGGAAAGATGTGGAAGCATTGGAGAGCGTGCAGAGAAGATTTACCAGGATGTTGCCTGGAATGGAGAATATGTCGTACGAGGATAGGTTGAGAGTGCTAGGCGTTTTCTGATTGGAACGGTGAAGGATGAGTGGTGACTTGAGAGAGGTTTATAAGATGATCAGAGGAATAGATAGAGTAGACAGTCAGAAACGTTTTCCCCGAGTACAACAGAGTTGTACCAGTGGAAATAAATTTAAGGTGAAGGTTTGAAGATATAGGGGATGTCAGGGGTAGGTTCTTTACCAAGAGAGTGGTGGGGGCATGGAATGCGCTGCCTTTGGGATTGGCAGAGTCAGAATCATTGGCGTCCTTTAAGCGGTAATTGGATAGGTACATGGATGGGTGCTTAAACTAGGACAAATGTTCGGCACAACATCGTGTGCCGAAGGGCCTGTTCTATGCTCTATTGTTCTATGTTCTATGTTCTATGTTCTATAGCCAGAGACTATTTCCCAGTGCAGAAATAGCTAACACGATGGGTCATAGTTTTAAGCTGTTTGGAGGAAAGTATAGAGGGGATGTTAGAGGCGAGTTCTTTACACAGAGAGTTATGAGAGCATGGAATGCGTTGCCAGCAGCAGTTGAGGAAGCAAGGTCATTGGGGAGATTTATGAGACTGCTGGACATGGACATGGTCACAGAGATTTGAGGATGCATACATGAGGATCAATGTGTCGGCACAACATCGTGGGCTGAAGGGCCTGTTGTGTGCTGTACTGTTCCAAGTTCTATGTTCTATGTTCTGGGTGGCGGCGCGGTGGTAAGCACTGTTGTCTCACAGCGCCAGAGATCTGGGTTCAATTCCAGCCTCAGGCGACTGACTGTGTGGAGTTTGCACGTTCTCCCAGTGTCTGCGTGGGTTTCCTCCGGGTGCTCCGGTTTCCTCCCACAGTCCAAAGGTGTGCAGGTCAGGTAAATTGGCCATGCGAAATTGCCCGTAGTATTAGGTAAGGGGTAAATGTAGGGGTATGGGTGGTTTGCACTTCGCCGGGTCGGTGTGGACTTGTTGGGCTGAAGGGTCTGTTTCCACATTGTAATGTAATCTAATCTAATGTAATCTGTAACGTAATCTAATCTACTATAATGTATTGTCCCACAGGGCCTCTGCGGATTGGACTTCAACCGTGGTCATATGAATAGAACAGTCCACTTTGTTGCTTTCATCGATTGAAATCCGAATCATTCTGCATTGCTGCGAAGCTTTCTGCTCACCATGTGACAAAATTTAACAGCTACCCACACAATTTAATTTTCGTTACGGATTGGCCCACGCCTAGTGATGCAGTCACAGATCTCTCACTATCACCTTGGCACCAGTAGTTACTCCGTCAGTAGTAAAATGAGCACTTACTACAATTCGGATGTTTGTGTGAGCTCTCCGTGAACAAATTGTTTTCCATGAGCGGTCAAAGTGATTTTTAAATAGTTTTGTTGCTCAGAATTCTGGGATGCACTTGGCCTGCCTTAGATAACAGGTTTTCTATTCTCCTCCCTTTTCACGGTTGTCTCTCTTTCTCTCTCTGACTTTTTCTCTCATCATCCAATTCTGTTCTTTTTCCTCATCCTCTCACTCTCGATACTGTTCCTCTCTATTTCCGATCATTCCCGTTCTCCATCATATTTCTCAATTTCCTCTATCCCCTCTTCTCACCAAATATATAATATCTCTCCTTCTGTATTCACTGAATTCTTTGATTTCTCCAGTTTTCTCTCCTCTTCCTTCGCCTCCATCTCCAATTTGCTCTCTTGTTTCCACTCTCTCCTCATTGTGGGCTTTGTGTGTGAGCGTACACGTATGTCTGTGTGAGAATATGTACGCGTATGTCTGTTTTTACTTGCCATGCGGACCCCTAACGTTTCACAACAAGTAATAGATTGAACCTTGGGAGTGCAATTTCAGATAGATACGATAGTAAGGGCTGAGTTTGGAATTCCTGCATCGCATCATAAAGTATTGCAGTTGGGAGGTCATGTTATGGTTGTGCAAGTCATTGTCTCGGTCACTTTTGGAAGATAGTGTGCAATTCCGTTCTGCTTATTATCGGAGGAATGTTGTGAATCTTAAAGGGTTCAGAAAAGATTTATAAGGATGTTACTCGGATTGAAGTGTTTGAGGTAGAGCGTGAGGTTAAAACGGCTCGGGCTATTTTTCCGAGAGAGTCAGGAGCTGAGGGATGAACTTAAAAACATTTGCAAATTCATCAGAGACACGGGTAGGGTGAATAGACATGCCTTTTCTCCAGAATGAGGAGTCCAAACAAGTGGACATTTATTTAACGTGAGAGTAATAACATTTAACAGGGACCTTTTTCACATGGAGTTGGTGCATGTTTGGAATGTGCTGCCAGAGGAAGATCTGTACCGATGGGTTTGCTTCCACGCTGTACATCTCTATGACTCTATGATTCTTTGAATCTATGATATTGAACACAGTATCTTATCAAGAGCGAATGAACCGTCAATATCCACCGCTAATGCACTGTTCCCGTAAACAGGCAATTAGTGATTGGTGCACACTCAGCACCAGCTCACTCTTTTGAACTTCACTGGAGGGTGTCATACAGAATCGAGACTGACAGCAGGACAATTTCACTTCGGGGGTAAATATTTAACAAACCGACAATGACTGTTACACGAGTACTCTCTGCTGAAAACTGGCAGGGAACCGTGGTGTCATACAATTACCAAGCAATGGCCATCTTAATAAGACACTGAAGAATCACTACCTTTTGATAGCCAATGGCGTTACCATCCCTGATTCCCCCCTCCCCCCTCAACCCATCTATCCGCATCCTGGGGTTACCATTCAGAGCAAATCGCTTTATTGCCTCATGTCATTCAATGGGATTACCATCATCGAATTATCGAATTCCCTAACGATTAACATGCTGATGATTACCATTGAAAGTGAAGCTAATCATTGTCCTTTGAAGTTCAATGATGTCACTGTTACAGAATGCTGCCCACCTAACAACATCTTGGGGTTTTCCATTGAGAGTGAAACTAACCATAGCCCCTTGATATTCAATGGCATTACCAACATTGAATTCCCTCCAGATTAAAACCTGGGAGATTACCATTGACCAGAAATTGAACTGGAGTCACCAAATCACCGTGGGCGGCACGGTGGCCCAGTGGTTAGCACTGCTGCCTCACAGCGCCTGTAGACCCAGGTTCAATTCCCGACTCAGGCGACTGACTGTGTGGAGTTTGCACATTCTCCCCGTGTCTGCGTGGGTTTCCTCCGGGTGCTCCGGTTTCCTCCCACAGTCCAAAGATGTGCGGGTCAGGTGAATTGGCCATGCTAAATTGCCCGTAGTGTTAGGTTAAAGGGGTAAAGGTAGGGGTATGGGTGGGTTGCGCTTCGGCGGGTCGGTGTGGACTTGTTGGGCCGAAGGGCCTGTTTCCACACTGTAAGTAATCTAATCTAATCTAATCTAGAGTCACTATAAGGGAATCTTGCAGCGATTAACTCACCTCCCGAATCACTTCCTAATGCCGTTCTACCATCGATAAGGCACAAGTTCGGAAAGTAATGCAATACTCTCTAAAGTTCTGAATCAGTGCAACTCCAACAATTATCTCGACAACATTCGGGCGCTCTACCTGTTTTCCTGATGAAGACCTTTTGCCCGAAACGTCGATTTTAAGACCATAAGACATAGGAGCGGAAGTAAGGCCATTCGGCCCATCGAGTCCACTCCGCCATTCAATCATGGTTGATGGGCATTTCAACTCCACTTCCCGCATTCTCCCCGTAGTCCTTAATTCCTTGTGACAGCAATAATTTATCAATTTCTGCCTTGAAGACATTTAGCGTCCCAGCCTCCACTGCACTCTGTGGCAATGAATTCCACAGGCCAACCGCTCTCTAGCTGAAGAAATATCTCTGCATTTCTGTTCTGAATTTGTAACATCGGCAAACCTCTCCAGAACGCCCCCAGTCTCTTCATTCAGATCATTTTCCTGTTCCTCGGATGTGCCTGAACTGCTGTAATTTTACAGCATGACTCTTCTCCAGAATATGGTTTTCAGCATCTGCAATAATTGTTTTGACCACATTCAACAAGCATTCGTCAAACCGAAAAGTGAAATTGCTGGATAACTCTGCAGGTCTGGCACCAGGTGCGAGACGAAAACAGAACGAATGTTTCGAAAACCCATTTCCAGGTCCCCCCCCCTTCCTCTGCTTGAAAGGCACAGTAGCAGTAATGCGTATCAATTACAAAAAGGATTGAATTCTCTAAAGATCTTCAGGCAGCACTTTCCAAACACGGGGCGGTTTGGTTGATTGGTGGCCCAACATTTCAACTCCCCCTCCCACTCTGCCGAGGACATGGAGGTCCTGGGCCTCGTTCACCGCCGCTCACTCACCACCAGACGCCTGGAGGAAGAACGCCTCATCTTCTGCCTCGGAACACTTCAACCCCAGGGCATGAATGTGGACTTCGCCAGCTTTCTCATTTTCCCTTCCCCCACCTCATCCTAGTTTCAAACTTCCAGCCCGCACTATCCCCTTGACCTGTCCGGACCTGTCCGACCTGCCGAGCTCCTTTTCCACCTATCCACTCCACCCTCTCCTCCTTGACCTATCACCTTCATCTCCTCCCCCACTCACCTGTTGTACTCTATGATACTTTCTCCCCACCCCCACCCCCACCCTCCTCTAGCTTATCTCTCCAGGCTTCCGGCTCTCTGCATTTATTCCTGATGAAGGGCTTTTGCCTGAAACGTCGATTTTGCTGCTCGTCGGATGCTGTGCTCTTCCAGCACCACTGATCCAGAATCTGGTTTCCAGCATCTGCAGTCATTGTTTTGATTCTAGAGAGTGTTACTGAGTTAAGAGACATTGGAGTGCAGGGTTAAAGCTCCTTTAAACTGGAGTCGCAGGTCGATAGCATGATGAAGAAGGCGTTTGGTACGCTTTCCTTTATTGGTCAGAGTATTGAATAGAGGAGTTGGGAGGTCATGTTGCCGCATTCAAGGACATTGGTTAGGTTTCGTTTGGAATATTGCGGTCAATTCTGCTCTACATCCTATGGTGAGGAATTCGGGGAACTTGAAAGGGTTCACAAAAGACGTATGAAGATGTTGCCAGGGTTGGAGGTTTCTGAACTATGGGGAGGGGTTGAATGGGCTGGAGCAGTTTCCCCTGAAGATTCGGAGGCGCATAGAAGTTTAGAAAATCATGAGGGGTATAGATATGGTAAATATCTATTTACCAAAGGTGGGGAGTCTAGAACTGGAGGGTATAGGTTAAGGTTGAAAGAGGAAAAGGGTAAAAGAAACTAAGGCACAACATTTTCAAGCAGTGGGCATATCTATATATCGAATGAGCTGCCAGAGGAAGTGGTGGTGGCTCGTACAGTTGGAACATTTAAAAGGCACGTGGATAGATATATGAATACGAAGGGTTTTGATTGATATGGGCCGGGTGATGGCAGATGGGGTTAGATTGGATTGGGATATCTGATTGGCATGGAAGTGGTGGACCGAAGCATCCGTTTCCATTCTGTACATCACTACGACTCTCTGACTATTTCAGCATCTAAAGCATTTTGATGCATCAGGGAAACAGAAAGAGAGAGAGGGGGATTTTCAGAGACAGCAAGAGGTAAAAATGTAAAACAGAGAGAAAGCCAACTCATGTATCTTCAGGAAAGAGAAAGAGAGATACAATGACAAAAAGCAGACATGAAAAGGATGTGGAACGGGGGGGAAAGAGAGAGGGAGAGAGATTCACGGAGAGGTCTGTGAGCAGATGTACGGATAGGCATGGAGGGAGATCGCGATAGTTAAGGAGAGAAAGAGAGATGCAAACAGATGGTGAATGCGTGAACAGGGAGATCAGGATAAATGAGAAAACAGACTACAAAGAAATGAAGGGTGGAGCGTTCTTACCGTGACGTGGAGCAACAATAAATTGCCGATGTGACACTGTTGAAGCAGTGGAAGAAATGAATGCACAGCAAGATCAAACAATGAA
Organism: Chiloscyllium plagiosum; assembly: GCF_037043375.1. Taxonomy (NCBI): domain Eukaryota; kingdom Metazoa; phylum Chordata; class Chondrichthyes; order Orectolobiformes; family Hemiscylliidae; genus Chiloscyllium; species Chiloscyllium plagiosum. The sequence continues at coordinate 17,206,073 of NW_028270179.1, read as the reverse complement.
CATCCTGTAGTGATGAGCAAGATCTGTTGCACTGATGCATTCTGTGTCTAAATGTTAAATGCTAGCTGAAAGAAATACGGAAAATCAGCAAAGGAGCAGGATGTACTCCGGTTGATGCAAATTGAAGATCCATGGTCAAGGTTGCCTCGTTTGGTTTCTTCTGAGAACCTTTGACGAGCTCAAACAGCAAGACTCCATAAGTGATATCTATTGGAGCAAATCCTTCCAGTAACCCCTTGCTTCATCCGATAGAACAACCCAAAGTGGAGGTTTGAAGCTAATTTTGAAATGTATAAATTAAGCGAAATCTGCTTGAACATACATAGGTTGGGTTCTGCCAAATTCAAGGAAAGGACATGGAAGGGAATTATCTTTCAGTTCTCGATGATCCACGCACTGGAATCCTTGATCTCAGAGTCTAGTTGTTGGTCAGTGAGTGAGTGATGGCTCTTGATGGGGTCCCACATTTTTGACTGGGCACAGAAAAGCACAAAGTGAAACGCGTAGACCTTTGTGTATCAGTATCGTCAGAGCTTCATAGCTGAGAGTAAGCAACATTGGCCTTTCTCTCCTGCGGCTTCAAAGAAGCTTCTCCTCTTTGGCTGGGAGGGAAGTTAAAAGGGAAATCATAGTCATATTACCTTTAAGCTCAGCCTTTGGACAGTTGGATTAGTACTGAGAAAGGGGAGAGGCTGCAGAAGGATCAAGACAGTTTGGAGGAGTGCTCCAGGAAATGGCTGATGGAATTCAATGTGAGCAAATGCGAGGTCTTGCACTTTGGAAAAAATAATATAAGCATGGATTACTTTCTAAATGGTAAGAAAATTCGTAAATCCAAAGTACAGAGGAATCTGGGAGTGCTAGTTGAGGATTCTCTAAAGGTAAACATGAAGGTTGAGTCCGTGATTAAGAAAGCGAATGCAATGTTGTCAATTATCCCGAGAGGGTTCGAATATAAAAGCACTGATGTGCTACTGAGACTTTATAACGCTCTGGTTAGGCCCCATTTTGATTACTGTGTCCAGTTTTGGTCCCCACACCTCAGGAAGGACATGCTGGCACTGGAGCGTGTCCAGCGGATATTCACACGGATGATCCCTGGAAAGGTACGTCTAACATACGAGGAACGGCTGAGGATATTGGGATTGTATTCATTGGAGTTTAGAAGATTAAGGGGAGATCTAATAGAAACTTAACAAGATAATACATGGCTTGGAGAGGGTGGAGGCCAGGAAATTGTTTCCATTAGGCGAGGAGACTAGGACCCGTGGACACAGCCTTAGAATTAGAGGGGGTAAATTCAGAACAGAAATGCGGAGACATTTCTTCAGCCAGAGAGTGGTGGGCCTGTGGAATTCATTGCCACAGAGTGCAGTGGAGGCTGGGACGCTAAATGTCTTCAAGGCAGAAATTGATAAATTATTGATGTCACAAGGAATTAAGGGCTACGGGGAGAATGTGGGTAAGTGGAGTTGAAATGCCCATCAGCCATGATTGAATGGCGGAGTGGACTCGATGGGCCGAATGGCCTTACTTCCGCTCCTATGTCTTATGGTCTTAAAATCGATGTTTCGGGCAAAAGCTCTTCATCAGGAAAACAGGTAGAGCGCCCGAATGTTGGCGAGATTAATGAGAGGAGGATTGAATGTGGTGTCAGCCAGTCGAACTGATATACCTGTGATTATGTTGACTCTCTGGAGTACTGTTGGAGTTGCACTCATTCAGATCTTTAGAGAATATTTCATTACTTTCCGAACTTGTGCCTTATCGATGGTAGAACGGCATTTGGAAGTGATTCGGGAGGTGAGTTAATCGCTGCAAGATTCCCTTATAGTGACTGTACTGATTTGGTGACTCCAGTTCAATTTCTGGTCAATGGTAATCCCCCAGGTTTTATTCTGGAGGGAATTCAATGTTGGTAATGCCATTGAATATCAAGGGGCTATGGTTAGTTTCACTATCAATGGAAAACCACAAGATGTTGTCGGGTGGGCAGCATTCTGTAACAGTGACATCATTGAACTTCAAAGGACAATGATTAGCTTCCCTTTCAAAGGTAATCATCAGCATATTAATCGTCAGGGAATTCGATGATGATAATCCCATTGAATGACATGAGGCAATAAAGCGATTTGCTCTCAATGGTAACCCCAGGATGTGGTTAGATGGTTTGAGGGGGATGGGCGGAATCAGGAATGGTAACGCCATTGGCTATCAAAGGTAGTGATTCTTCAGTGTCTTATTAAGATGGCCATTGCTTGGTAATTGTATGACACCACGGTTCCTTGCCGGTTTTCAGCACAGAGTACTCGTGTAACAGTCGGTTTGTTAAATATTTACCTCCGAAGTGAAATTGTCCTGCTGTCAGTCTCGATTCTGTATGACACCCTCCAGTGAATATCAAAAGGGTGAGCTGGGGCTGAGTAAGCACCAATCAATAATTGTCTGTTTACGGGAACAATGCATCAGCGGTGGATGTTGACTGTTCATTCGCTCTTGATAAGATACTTGATAAGATAATATCATAGATTCAAAGAATCACAGAGTCATAGAGAAGTACAGCATGGAAGCAAACCCTTCGGTACAGATCTTCCTCTGGCAGCACATTCCAAACATGCACCAACTCCATGTGAAAAAGTTCCCTGTTAAATGTTATTACTCTCACGTTAAATAAATGCCCACTTGTTTGGACTCCAAATTCTGGAGAAAAGGCATGTCTATTCATCCTACCCGTGTCTCTGATGAATTTGCAAATGTTTTTAAGTTCATCCCTCAGCTCCTGACTCTCTACAAAAAATAGCCCGAGCCGTTTTATCCTCGCGCTCTACCTCAAACACTCCAATCCGAGTAACATCCTTGTAAATCTTTTCTGAACCCTTTAAGATTCACAACATTCCTCCGATAATAAGCAGAACGAAATTGCACACTATCTTCCAAAAGTGGCCGAGACAATGGCTTGCTCAACCATAACATGACCTCCCAACTGCAATAATTTATGATGCGATGCTGGAATTCCAAACTCTGCCCTTACTATCCTATCTATCTGAGATTGCACTCCAAAAGTTCAATCTATTACTTGTTATGAAACGTTAGGTGTCCGCATGGCAAGTAAAAACTTACCTGCACATACATATTCTCACACAGACATACGTGTACGCTCACACACAAAGCCCACAATGAGTACAGAGTGGAAACCAGAGAGCAAATTGGAGATGGAGGCGAAGGAAGAGGAGAGAAAACTGGAGAAATCAAGGAATACAGTAAATACAGAAGGAGAGATATTATATATTTGGTGAGAAGAGGGGATAGAGGAAATTGAGAAATGTGATGGAGAACGGAAATGATCAGATATAGAGAGGAACAGTATCGAGAGTGAGAGGGTGAGGAAAATGAATAAAACTGGATGATGAGAGAAAAAGTCATGTTATCTAAGGCAGGTTAAGGGCATCCCAGAATTCTGAGCAACAAACCTATTTAAAAATCACTTTGACTGCTCATGGCAAACAATTTGTACACGGAGAGCTCACACATTCATCCGAATTGTAGTAAGTGCTCATTTTACTACTGACGGGGTAACTACTGGTGCCAAGGTGACAGTGAGAGATCTGTGACTGCATCACCAGGCGTGGGCCAATCCGTAACGAAAATTAAATTGTGTGGGTAGCTGTTAAATTTTGTCACATGGTGAGCAGAAAGCTTCGCAGCAATGCAGAATGATTCGGATTTCGATCGATGAAAGCAACAAAGTGGACTATTCTATTCATATGACCGCGGTTGGAGCCCAATCCGCAGAGGCCTTGCGGGACAATACATTACAGTACATAGAACATATAACAAAGAACATAGAACTTGGAACAGTACAGCACAGAACAGACCCTTCAGGCCACGATGTTGTGCCGACAAATTGATCCTCATGTGTGCACCCTCAAATTTCTGTGACCAAATGCATGTCCAGCAGTCCCTTAAATGTCCCCAATGACCTTGCTTCCACAACTGCTGCTGGCAACGCATTCCATGCTCACACAACTCTCTGTGTAAAGAACTCGCCTCTAACATCCCCTCTATACTTTCCTCCAAACAAGTTAAAACTATGACCCTTCGTGTTAGCCATTTCTGCCCTGGGAAATAGTCTCTGGCTATAGAACATAGAACGTAGAACATAGAACAAACAGCATAGAACAGGCCCTTCGGCACACGATGTTGTGCCGAACATTTGTCCTAGCTTAAGCACCCATCCAATTGCCGCTTACAAGTCGCCAATGATTCTGATTCTGCCACTCCCAAAGGCAGCGCATTCCATGCCCCCACCACTCTCTGGGTAAAGAACCTACCCCTGACATCCCCGATACCTTCCAACCTTCACCTTAAATTTATGTCCCCTTGTAACACTCTGTTGTACCCGGGGGAAAAGTTTCTGACTGTCTATTCCATCTATTCCTCTGATCATCTTATAAACCTCTATCAAGTCACCCCTCATCCTTCGCCGTTCCAATGAGAAAAGGCCTAGCACTCAACCTATCCTTGAACGACCTATTCTCCATTCCAGGCAACATCCTGGCAACGATCCATTCTCTACACCATCTCCAAAGCTTCCACATCTTCATAAAGTGAGGCGACCAGAACCGCACACAGTTCTCCAAATGTGGCCTAACCAAGGTCTTGTACAGCTGCACCATTACTTCACGACTCTTGAATTCAATCCCTCTGCTCATGAACGCTAATTCACCATAGGCCTTCTTACAAGCACTATCCACCTGAGTGGCAACTTTCAAAGATAAACTATCGACTCTGTCTATGCCTCTCATTATCTTGTATACCTCAATTCGGTCCCCCTCCTCCTCCTTTTCTCCAATGAAAAAAGTCCGAGCTCAGTCAACCTCTCTTCATAAGATAAACCCTCCAGTACAGGCAGCATTCTGGTAAACCTCCTCTGAACCCTCTCCAAAGCATCCACATCTTTTCTATAATAGGGCGACCAGAACTGGACTCAGTATTCCAAGTGTGGTCTAACAAAGGTTTTATACAGCTCACGACTCTTAAACTCAATCCCCCCGTGAATGAAAGCTAAAACACCACATGCTTTCTTAACAACCCTGTCCACTTGGGTGGCCATTTTAAGGGATCTATGTAACTGCACACCAAGATCCCTCTGTTCCTCCACACTGCCAAGAATCCTATCCTTAATCCTGTACCCAGCTTTCAAAATCGACCTTCCAAAATGCATCACCTCGCATTTATCCAGGTTGAACTCCATCTGCCAACTCTCAGCCCATCTCTGCATCCTTTAAATGTCTCGCTGCAGCCTTCTGTACTGCCAATGACACCTCCTACCTTTGTGTCGTCTGTAAACTTGCTGACCCATTCTTCAATCCCCTCATCCACGTCATTAATAAAAATTACAAACAGTCGAGGCCCAAGGACAGAGCCCTGTGGAACACCACTCACCATTGACTTCCAGGCAGAATATTTTAGTTCTACTACCACTCGCTGTCTTCTGTTGGCCAGCTAATTCTGTATCGAGACAGCTAAGTTCCCCTGTATCCCATTCCTCCTGACCTTCTGAATGAGGTTACCACAGGAAACCTTATCAAATGCCTTGCTAAAGTCCATATAAACCACATCCACAGGTCGACCCTCATCAACTTTTCTAGTCACATCCTAAAAGAACTCTATACGCTTTGTGAGGCATGACTGCCCCTCACAAAGCCGTGTTGACAGTATTTAATCATGCCATGCTCTTCCAGATGGTCATAAATCCTATCCCTCAGAATCCTTTCTAACCCCTTGCAGACGACAGACGTGAGACTTACTGGTCTGTAATTATCGGGGATTTCCCTATTTCTTTTCTTGAAGAGAGTAATTACATTTGCCTCTCTCCAATCCTCAGGTATGCCTCCAGTGAAGAGCGAGGATGCAAAGATCTTCGCAAGTGGAGAAGCAATTGCATTTCTCGATTCCCAAAGCAGCCGAGGACAAATCTGGTCCGGGCCTGGCGACTTGTCAGTCTTAATGTTTGACCACATTTTTAGCACATCAGCTTCCTCTATCTCTATCCTTGCCAGCATGCACACCTGATCTTCAAACGTTTCATTCACTACAAAGTTCATTTCTTTCGTAAAGACAGAAGCAAAAAACTAATTTAGGGCTCCCCGACCTCCTCGGACTCCACACACAAGTTCCCTATGCTATCCCTGATCGGCCCTATTCTTCCTTTGACCATTCTCTTATTCATCACGTAAGTGTAAAGTGACTTTGCGTTCTCCGTAATCCGTTCTGCCAAGCCTTTCTCGTGCCCCCTCCTGGCTCTCCTCAGACCATTTTTAAGCTCATTCCTCGTCTGCCTGTAATCCTCTCGAGCTGAGCTTGATCCCAGCTTCCTCCACCTTATGTAAGCTACCTCCTTCCTCCTTCCTTTTGACGAGACGCTCCACCGCTCTCGTCATCCAAGATTCTTTTATCTTACCCCTTCTTGGCTGTCTCAGAGGGTCATATTTATTCATCACTCGCGACAACTGTTCCTTAAACAGTCTGCACATGTCTGTACTGCCTTTACAATGGAATAATTGCTCCCAGTCCATGTTTCCTAACTCATGTCTAATCGCAAACTCATAGTTTCCTCTTCCCCAATTAAATATCCTCCCATTTTGCCTAATCCTCTCATTCTCCATAGCTATGTAGAATGTGAGGAAGTTGTGTTCACTATCAGCAAAAGTCTCTCCTCCCACAAGATCTGATACCTGCCCCGGCTCTTTTCCGAGCACCAAGTCTGGAATGGCCTCTCCCCTCGTCGGCCTCTCAACGTACCGAGTTAGGAAACCCTCCTCAACACACCTTACAAAAACTGCACCATTCAAATCTTCTGCTCGAAGGAGGTTCCAATCAATATTGGGAAAGTTAAAGAGACCCATTACAACAACCGTATGACGTCCACACGTTTCCAAAATCTGCCGACCTATGCTTTCTTCCATCTCCCTGCTGCTATTGGGGAGCCCGTAGTAAACCCCTGACGTGGTGACTGCTGCCTTGGTGTTCCTAATTTCCACACATACTCACTCGGGAGGCGGATCTTCCTCGACAATGGAAGCTTCCATAGCTATGATACGGTCTCTGATCAGTAGTGCTACATCCCCTCCTCTTTTCTCCCCTCCTTATTCTTTTTAAATGCTCTAAATCCTTGAACTTCCATGCAACCATTCCTGCCCCTGAGAAACCCATGTCTGTGTTATGGCCACAGCGTTATAGCACCAGGTACTGATCCATGCTCTAAGTTCGTCACTTTTATTCCTGATATTCCTTGCGTTAAAACAAACACACTTTAACTGATTCCTTGGTTCCTTTCCTGGAAAATCCTTCCCACTAGCTGGTTTCCCTCTTGCTATTACCTCATCTGCATCAACTCCCACCTCCGGTATACAGCTCAGGTTCCCACCCCCCTGCCATAGTAGTATAAAATCTCTCGAACTACTCGATCATACCTTCCACACAGGACATTGGTCCCCTTCCAGTTCAGATGCAAACCGTCCTTCTTGTACAGGTCCCACCTTCCCCAGAAGGCATCCCAATTATCTACATATCTGAAGCCCTCCCTAATACATCAGCTACGCAGCCACGTGTTAGGCTGCGCCCGCTCCCTGTTCCCCGCCTTGTTATTTCGTGGCACTGGTAGCAAATTAGAGAGCACTACTCTGTTCGTCTTGCTTTGCAGCTTCCATCCTAACTCCCTGAAAACACATTTTATATCTTCAATCCTTTTTCTGGCTCTATCATTCGTGCCAATATGTAACACGATTTCTGGCTGTTCGCTCTCACCTTTTAGAACCTTATACACCCAATCTGAGACGTTTCGGACCCTAGCACCAGGGAGGCAACATACCTTCCAGGAATCCCGATCCTGACCACAAAATCTCCTGTCGATTCTCTTAACTATCGCGTCCCCTACAACGAATACTTTTCTATTCTTCCCCCTTACATTCTTTGCCACAGTGTCAGGCTCAGTGCCAGAGAACTGACTACTATGACTTTCCTCTAGTAGGTCATCCCCCCCAGCAGTATCCAAAACGGTGTACTTATTGCTGAGGGGAATGTCCACAGGGGATCTCTGCACTGTCTGTCTGTCCCCTTTCCTCCCACTAACTGTAACCCATCTATAATTTTCCTGAGCCTTGGGACTGACCAGCTCCCGGTAACTCCTCTCAATTACGCCCTCATCCAGATCCAGCTCCAATTCGCTAACACGGTTTTCAAGGAGCTAGGGTTGGGTGCATTCCCCGCAGATGTAGCCAGCAGAGACGTGTGCCATGTCTCCCACCTGCCACATTATCGAATCATCTGAAATCTCACATAAAGGGCTCATCCGAGGAGCACATTGTAACGTGGGGGAAAAAATGCTTTTCATCCTTGCAACCTTGATGCCGCTGGAAACTTTTGTTTCCAACAAAATTCATCATATTTTTCTTTTACCGGATACATCTCTGAGTAAAGAGTCTGCTAAAATAAGGATTGCCGCGGGGATGTCAATAAAGCCTGTCTAACGTCTACTGACATGTAAGTAAAACATGGTTGAGCAGTGTCGTCGTACCATCAGCAAATCGTTGTCCCAGGATTTGTAAAAAAATCATCCTTTCCAGACGGAAAACTATTAGAGTGTTAAGTATTTTCAAAAGATGATTTACACGATCATTTTTAATCGAGTCGCAAAAACGATCTATCCTTAGTCCCCTTGTATCTCCTTCCAACATGTAGCATTTGGCGGATGATTTCCATCAATTCTACAACACGGATACAACTGTGTGTGTGTGTGTGTGTGTGTGTGGGTGGACGTGCGTTTGTTGGGTTGTATGTGTGAGCGTGGGATGGTGTGGGTTTAATAGGTGTATGACAATGAATGTGTGTTCTGTACGTGTGGAGTGTGCGGGAGCGCGGTGTGTGTTTGTGTGTGTGGGTGAATGCGTGTCAGTTTGAGTGAGTGTGTGTGGGTGGGTGTCTATGGGTGTTTAGTGTGTACGTGTGTGTGGAGTGTGTGGTGTTGTGGTGTGTGTGGGTGTGTGTCCGTGAATGGTTGTGGATGAGTGGATGTGAATATGGGTGCGTGTGTGGTTGTATGTAGGTGAGTGCGTGGATGTGTGTGGGTGGGTGTCATTGGGCTTGGTGGTGTGTGTGAATTTGTATTTGTGTGTTTGTGTGTGAGGGATGTGTGTGGGTGTGCATTTGTGTGTCTGTAGGTGTGTGTTTGTGAATGTGTGCATGCGCTTGTGGGTGTTTGTGTGTGGGTGGGTGGTTGCACGCGCACTTGCCTGTGTGTGTGTGCATCTGGGTAGGTGGATGTGTCTGTGTGTGTGAATGTGTCTGTGTGTACATTTGAGTGCATGTGCGTTGCTGTGTGTGGGCGTGTGTGTGTGAGTGTCTGAGGGGCGTGTTTGTCTGTGCATGCGCGTGGCTTTGTGTGTTTGTGACTGTGTGCATGTGGGTGTGTTTGAAAGTGTGTGAGTGTGTGTGTGAGTCTGTGTGCGGGTGTCGATTTTTGAGGGGGCATGTGTGTGGGTGTCGGTGTGAGCATATGTGGGTGCGTGTGTGAGTTTGTGTTTGTGAGTGCATGTATGTGTTGGTGTGTGCGTGTGTGTGAGTGGATATGCGTGTGTATGTGGGTACTGGTGTGTGTTTGTGCGAGTTTGTGTTAGCGCGCGCGTGTGTGTATGTATGGGTAGGTGTGTGTAGATGTGGGTGGATGTGTGAGGGTGTGTCGTTGCATGTATGTGGATATGTGTCTATGTATAGGGTGAATGTGTGTGTGTGTGGTGTTTGTATCTCTGTTTCAGCTTGTGTGCTCATTTTCAAATCCTTCCCCACCTTTGAGCATTCAGAATGGATCAATAGACACCGAGGAAGAGGAAGAGATCGATTGACAGGCACTATCATCAATATTTATTGCCAGTATGACAGATGGCAGGGTAATAATGCTGTAGGGGTCTTGAATACCAAGCTAAGCTGTGTAAAAATGGAATGCTTGGTAGCTGGGAGTGCCATCTCCACGATCCCACAATATCCATGCCATTGCACTTTCACACATGGAAGATGGAGCGTCTGGGTCATCAGCAGATCCAACATCACCAACTCCTTCGCCCGGCATCAATGGGTACCCCGGTAGCAGTTGGCTTTGATCTTCAGCTCGTCTCCTCGGCAGGTCTGCTCTCGGCACAGGCCTCTCAACACTTCATATGTGGCTCTAGTCTCTGCGAACGAAACCAGCGAGGCCGATGATTAACCAGGATTCTTCTCAACCCACTCGTACACCACGTCAGAATTACTGATGGTGAAACCTGAACAGCCGGAAGAGGGAGCCATTAGGGTCATGGGGATCGCGCACGTGAGACTTTCGTCTCTGCAAACAAACACCCATGAAAAGTTTTTGACTCTGCATCTTTTTTCTAGGTTCGGACAGAGTGTGGATGTGAGGCATTTGGAGTCTGCCACTACGCCCAGAAAATAAACCTCTAAACCTGCTCTACAGAGCGGCTGACAAACCTGCGTCTCCGACTTGCTCTGTTGTAAAGCTCCAACGTGGAGATCGAATTCAATGATTGCTATCTATTCACACAGGCTGTGCCTTAACGGTAGGATGTGCCAGCATATGTGGGTGGATGCTAAAGTGTCACAGTGACTTGTGCTGATGCGCAGGAGAAAGAGTTTTTATTTTGTAGTTTTAAAGGCATCAAGGATGTGGGTTGCAAGTGGGAACCCACTCACTTGACGTTGAGTGAGATGATCACCTTTCAGCATATTGAGGTACGGAATCGGACGACTCCTTGTTTGAGGTGATATGTTTCTGGTTGTGTGTGTGTGTGTGTGTGTGTGTTTCTCTCTGGCTGTGTGTCTATTTGTTTGTTTCTCTGGTCCACAAAGCCTCAGTGCCAAGCTAGGAAAAGGCAGTATCAGAGAGCGGACTGACAGGGAATGGAGGGTGCCTGGGGCCAGCGGGGCTGTGTGAAATCAGCAAAAGCCAGCAGTCTCCTTTCAATCCGAGAGCCAGACTTTCGATAACCTCCCACCCACATGCCCCCACGCGGTAGCGACTCACTTGTGCGATGAAATTCCTCCGTGGCAAAAGACCGGCCCGAGACAGAAACAGGTCCAGGAGTTCAAGCAGGAGGAATAGGAATACTCCCTTCATTCTGTGGTCAGCTCCTCTGAGCCTGGAGAGGGCAGAGCGAATATGACACTGTTTACAAACCTACTTCTATGGGAATGGTCTCTAACAGTCCCATGTCAAGTGGCAAGCGAGAGCCGGGGCCTTCGAATCTGGTAACAGAAAGACAGTAGGAACAATCGGACTGTCAATATCGGCAAAGGCTCCCAACGTTTCTCTCTGTCTCTCATTTTGTTTCTGTCTTGTCCTCATACTGTCAATCGTGTTTCTATTTCACTCTCACTATGTCATTCTTATGTCTCTCACTCTCTGTCTTTCTCTCACATTATGACTCCCTCTTTTATTGCTCACTGCCTCTGGCTGTCACTCTCTTTTTCTTTCTTACTGTGCCTGTACCTCTGTCTTGCTTTCTCACACCTTCTCATCTTTCTCACTCTGTCATTCTATCTTGCTCTGTTTGTATGTCCCTGTCTTTCTGACTTTCACTCGCTCATTTCACTCATAATTTCTCTTTTCTCTCATATATTGCTGAATCTTTGTCTTTCACAGTCTCTCTGGCACTCTTGCTGTCACTCCGTTAACATCTTTGCTTAGTTATATATGTATTTCTTATTCTCTCATCTCTTTCACTGTTGCTTCTCACAGTTACTCACACTGACTCAATCACTTTCTCTCAACTCAGTCTCACTTACTATGTAACAATATGAGTCGCTCCCTTTCACTTACCGCTTCTCACTCTCTCTGAATTCCTTGTATCTTTAACTTTCCGTGTCTGTCATTCTTCCCGTAGTTTCTTACTCTCTCAAACATTCTGTGTTTCTGTCTCTGTCTGTCGTGCTCTTTGTTTCGCTGTCTGGCTCTCTACAATTCTCTCATTCTCTCTTTCCTCTCTTTGATGTTCCCACACACTGTCTCTTGCTCTCGATCTCTCTTGCTGTCTCTGTCTGTCTCTCACTTTTTCACTGTTGCTGTCTGGTTCCTTTGTGGAAAGCCTTCACACCGATTTGCACTTCTGATTCTGGATTCTGCTGTCACTGATTTTTTCCAGTAGATTTTCCTATGAAACATTTTCCTTGCTCATACGTCAGGATTATATCCCTTGCTTCACCTTCTTTACTCCGAAGTGCACGGCACGTGTTTGAGGGTTAGTCTTGGGTGGTGCTGTTCAGTGCCGAGATATTGTGAGAAGCGATTCTGGACATAATCCGTCCTAATTCCCTGGAGCTGACGTATTCTGAATCGAACAGCCCTTCAACAAGATGTTTATAGTGCCCTCCTTCCTTGGAAGGAACTCAGCAGGCTGAATCCGTGATCATTTTAAATCATTAACATGTGTACTCACCCTTTGATACAACCTGAGCTTGCTCCACGTCACTGCATCGCATTTCAGAGACTCTGTCGAAATTTCACCACCTTCTTCACTGAGTCAAACTGCTAATCATTTACCCCAATCCCACAGTGCGTCAGAGAAATTACTATTCCAAAGTTTCTGTGCAGAATCTCTATGGTGGAGAAGCAGAATATTAAATAGCATGGACTGAGTGAATTTTGGGAAGATGTTTTCATTGGTAGGAGAGAAGAAGATCCTAGGGCAGACCCTTAGTGAATGGTAGATCGGACTCGATGGGCTGAATGGCCTAACTTCTGCTCCTATGACGTTTGGCCATTTGACCGATCGAGTGCACAGGATACTAAGCAGCATTCTGGCCTGTATTTTTGCAGAGTTAATCCAGCCAGCCTGCACATCCTTGTCACATTGTGGAGAAACTTCCCATGGCCAGTCCACCTGAGCCTGCACATCTTTGAACTGTGGGAGGAAACAGCAGTAGCCGGAGGAAACCCATGCTGACACAGGGAGAATCTGCAAGTTCCAATCTGACAGTCACCCGTATGCCTGGCTCTGCGAGTCAGCAGTGCTAACCACTGACTGAAATTGCTACACACATTCCTGGTAGACAGAGATCCAGAGAATATTTCCCACCACAGGAGCAGAGGTAAGCCTTTCACGACATCACATTCTGTTGTGACATATAATAGGACCACAGCTGATCTGACTAACCACTGCTGCACCTTCCCTGTCTTCCCCCATTAACCCCCAATTCCCTCACTGTTTAAGAATCACTCTCTCTTTGTCAGTCTTCAATATTTTTAATAACCCATCATCATCAGCCCTCTGTGGTAAACAACTAAATTGTTTCACCCACCTCCCAGAGCACGGTCACTCCAATAGTGTGGAGCTCTCACAGCCCTGACCATGTGATAGTACCATCACCCTCAGTGCTGACCATCTGACAGTGCCTAATCACTCAGCACTGACCCTCCAACAGTGCCCACTGCCTCAGCACTGAACTTCTGACAGTGCCGAGTCGCTCAGCACTCACCTTCCGACCCTCAGTACTGAAACTCCAACAGTGAGGATTTCAGTCAGCAATGACCCTCTCACAGTGTGACACACCCTCAACCTTGATCCTCCAACAGTGCAGCACTCCCAGAGAACTGACCCTCTGACAGTGCTGCACTCCCTCAGTACCGACACACCGACACTGCAGCGTTCACTCATCATTGACCCTCCAACAATGCAACGCTCCCTCAGCACTGACCTTCTCAGAGTGCAATGCTCCTTCAGCGCTGGCCCTCCAACAGTGCAATGTTCCCTCAAAGCTGACCCGACGATATTTCCACTATCTCAGCACTGAGTCGCTGATGATGCCCAATCACTCACTGCTGACCTTTCGACATTGCCCACTCCTTTAGCACTCACCCTCCCACAGTGCAGCGCTCCATGAGCACTGACCACCTAGCAGTAGGGGACTTCCTCAGCACTCCATCCGACAGTGCAAATCTCGCTCAGCATTGACCCTCTGACAGTGTGTCACTGCCTCAGATCGAGACAGTCCGACAGTGTGACATTTTCTCAGCGCTGGGACTCGAAATTTGTAGCACTCCCTCAGCTCTGACACTCCAACAGTGCAGCACTTCCACAGTGCTGAACCTCTCACAGTGTGCCACTCGCTCAGCACTGACCCTATGACAGTGTGGAGCTGCCTCAGCACTGACCCTTCAACATTGCGGCACGCCCTCAGCAGTTACCGTCCGACTGTGAGTCCTGTAAGCACTGGGCCTCGGACAATGCAGAGTTCCTGCAGCACTGTCCCACCAACCGTGGGACACTTTCTCAGCACTGACCCTCTGACAGTGTCCAACTATTTCAGCGTGGTCCTCCTCCAGTGCGGCGCTCCCTCAGCACTGACCGTCCTGGAGTACCCACTGCCTCAGCGCTGACATTCCAACAGTGTAGCAATTCTACAGCACTGATCCAGAGACAGTGCCTTCTCCCTCTGCACTGACCGTCTACCAGTACCGTACTTCGTCAGCACTCCATCCGACAGTGCAAATCTCCCTCAGCACTGACCCTCTGACAGTGTGGCACTCCTTCAGCTCAGACATTCCGACAGTGTGACACATCCTCATCACTGACACTCGAACGGTGCAGCATTCGCTCAGCTCTGACAGTCCCCAATAGCGGCACTTCCTCAGTGCTGAACCTCCCACAGTGCGGGACTCGCTCCACATTGGTCCTTTGACAGTGTAGAGCTACCTCAGCACTGACACTTCAACAGTACGACACGCCCTCAGCAGTGACCGTCCGACTGTGAGCCCTGTGAGAACTGGGCCTCTGGCAATCCGGAGTTCCTTCAGTCCTGTTCCACGAACCATGGGACACTTTCTCAGCACTGACCCACTGACAGTGTCAAACTCGTTCAGCGTGGTCCTCCTCCAGTGCGGCGCTCCCTCAACACTGACGTCTTAATGTACCCACTACCTCAGGGCTGACATTCCAACAGTGCAGCAATTCTTCAGCACTGATCCTCCGATAGTTGGGCATTCCTTCAGCAGTGACCTTGCAACAGTGCCCACTGACACAGCACTGAACCAGAAACCATGTGGCAATTGCTCATTCCTGACCCTGCAATGGTTTGACCTTCCCTCAACGCTGTCACTCTGAAAGTGCGGACACCCTCACCCCACTGATCGTGCCCACCATCTCAGCGCTCCCAAAATCTCACTTTGCCGCAGCACTGACACTCCAACTGTGCGGAGGTCTTCGACAGTATGGCACTCCCACAGCACTGACCCTACAACAATGGGACACTCCCGCCAACAGAGCAGTGCAACCTCAAGACGAAATCAATGGCAGAGCCGTGCTAGCCATTCACTGACTCGCTGACAGTGGCACACATCCTCAGGACTGATCATCCAACAGTGCGACACACCCTCAGCGCTGGCCCTCTAACATAGCCGAGGTCCCTCAGCCTGACCCTGTGTCAGTGCAACAAACCCTCAGCACTGAGCCTTGGGAAGCCTTACGTTTCCTCCGCACTGACCTTCCAACAGTGCAGGGCTCGATCAGCATTGATCCTCCCAATTGCGCGCTCCCAGAGCATTGACGCTCGACACTGTTGTGCTCCCTCAGAACTGACCATCCGACCATGCGCAATTCGATCAGCACTGACCCTCTGATAGTGGGAGCTCCCTCAGCACTGACCATCCGACAGTGCAAAACCCCCTCAGCACTGACCATCCAAAGGTGCGACGTTCCCTTGTATCTGAACATCCAACAGTGTGGTGCTCCCATAACGCGAACGCGACAATAGTGCACCGTCCCTCAGCACTTTCCATCCGACAGTGCGACGCTCTCTCAACAGTGACCATCTAACAGTTCCCCATTACATCACCACTGCCCCACTGACAGTGGGACACTGCCTCTGCTCTGGCTCTCTAACAACGAGGAGCTGCCTTAGCACTGACCCTCCAATAGTGCCCCATTTTCTGGTCACTGACCCTACGACAATGCGGAGCTCCACCATTGCTGACCCTCCGACAGTGTAGCATTTTATCAGCACTGACACTCCATCAGTTAAGAGCTCCCTCACCACTGACACACCAATGGTGTTGCGCTTCCTCAGCACTGATCTTCTGACAGCGCGGCGATGCCTCAGCACTGACTCACCAACAATGCAACGCTCCCTCTGCACTGATCTTCCGACAGCGCGGCACTCCCTCAGCCCTGACCAAGTAAAGGTGCTGTGCATCCTCAGCACTGATCCTGTGACAGCGCGAGGCTCCCTGAGCGCTTACCAACCAACAGTGCAGCATTCCCTCAGCGCTGGTTTTCCAACAGTGCTCACTCCCACAACATTGATCCGGCGACAGTGCAGCGCACCCTCCGCACTGACCGTATGATAGTGGGACTCTGCCTCAGCACTGACCGTCTGGCAATGCAGAGCTCCATCGGCACTTGCCCTTAATGTGCGGGACCTCATCAGCAATGACGATCAGCACTGATCCTCCAACATTGCACACTCCCTCAGCAATGATCCTATCACAGTGCTGCACTCTCTCAGCACTATCCTGTCCTTCCCCGGCACTGACCATACAATGGTGCGGTGCTCGCACAGCACTGAATCTCTGACGATTGGAGATCCTTCAGCGCTAACATTCCAATAGTACAGAGTTCCCTCAGCACTGTCACTTCGGCATTGTGGAACTCATTCAGTCCTGACCCTCTGACAGTGAGACATTTCCTCAACATTGACCATCCAACAGTGGGACACCCCCTCAGCACTGACTTCCGAGAGTGCGGCACTTCCTCAGTACTGACCCTCTGAAAGTGCTCACTTCCCCTGTGCTAAACGCCCGAAAGAGCCCACACCCATAGCTATGACTACTCAAGTGTGCCCACTCACTCAACACTGACCATACAACAGTGCTGCTCTTCCTCAGCAATGACGCTCAGACAGTGCTGAGCTCGCACTGCACTGACCCACCAACAGTTCCCGCCTTCCTCAGCACTGACCCTAGGACAGTGCCACTGTCCCTCAACCCTGGCAGTCAGCAAATGAAGAGCTTGCTCGCTACTGCGATTTCGACAGTGTAACACTCTCTCAGCACTGACCCTCGAACAGTGCGGCAATCATTCAGGACTGATCCACTGACAGTGCGGCACTTCATATGCACTGACCCACTGACAGTGCGCCACACTCTCTGCACTAACCCACCATCAGTGCAGCGCCTTCTCAGCTCTCTCCTTCTGGCATTGTAGCACGCCATCAGCACTGACCCTCTGTGAGTGCCACAGTTCCTCAGCACTGACCCTCCAATAACTTGAAGCTCCATCAACACTGAACCTCCGACGGAACCGCGGTCCCACAGCACTGACCCTCTAACTGTATGATACTCCCTCAGTGCTCAACCTCCGATAATGCTGATTCCGTCACCGCTGCTAATCTAACAGAGTGGACGTCCCTCGGCACTACTGTGCAGCACTCCTTTAACACTGATTTTCCCACAGTGCGGCACTCCCTCAGCAATTACCCATCATCAGAGAGCCATTCCCTCAGGCTGACCATTTAAAAGTGCCACACCCACTCAGAACTGACCATCCAACAGTACGGCGCTCCCTCAGCACTGACCTTCTGACCTTGCGGCGCTCCCTCAGCATAGATGGTCAATAGGGTGGCATCCCCTTCGGGCTGCCGCTCTGAGAATGACACACTCGCTCAGCATGAACCCTCTCAAAGTGTGTACTCCCTGAACACTGATACTCCGACAGTGCAGAGAACCCTCAGCACTGAGTATCAGACCATGTGGCACTCACACAACATGTGACAATGCCGCACTACACATCTGATAGAGCGGCAGTACTGACTTTTCGACAGCGTGGTATTCCCTCTGCTCTGAACTTCCGTCAGTGTGTCACTCCGCCATTACCAGTTCCCTCAGTACTGAGAGTATGGCACTCCCTCCGCACTGACCGTCTGACAGTGCGAAATCCCTCCAAACTGACCTTCTGAATGTTCATGATCTTTCAGCACTTACCCTCCGACTGTGGCATTCCCTCTGCACTGACCCTCCGACAGTGCGGAGATCCCACAGCACTGCGTTTCTGACAGTGTGGCACTCCCTTCACACTGAGTGTCCAACATTGAATCAGCCCCTCAACACTGACCCTCCGTCAGTGCGACACACACATAACACTGACCTCTGAACATGCGCCTCTCCCTCAGCACTGACACCCCCAACAGTGCTGCACTCCCTCAGCACTGAAGTTCTGACAGTGCCCACTCCTTCGGCACGGACCCTCCGATAGTGCAGCACCCAGTCAGCACCTTCCCTCGGTAGTGTAGATCTCTCTCAGTGCTGACCCTCAAACAGTGACCACTCCACCAGCACTGACCATCTAACAATGCCCACTGTATCAGCGTTGACCCTCTACAGTGTGACACTGCCTCAGCGCTAAGCCTCCCGCAGCGCTGTCCATCCAATACTGGCCGCTCCCTCAGCAGTGTCCCTCCATCAATGCCCACTTTCTCAGCACTGACCCTCCGATAGCGCTGTGCTCCCATTGCACTAACTCTCCAACAGTGCACTGCTCCTGCAGTACTAACCTTACAATAAGACACTCTATCTAAGCACTGACCCTCCAACAGCACACTCTGCCTCACCACTGACCTCTGAGTGAGCCCACATCCTCAGCACTGACACACCGACAGTGCCGTAAAGCGCAGCAATGACCATCCGACAGAGCCTCCTTCCCCAGCATTGATCCTCTAAGTGAGATTACTTCCTTAATACTGAGTGTCTGGCAGAACCGTTTGCGTCTGTGCTGACCCTCTAATAGAGCCCTCTTCCGCAGCAC
This sequence comes from Chiloscyllium plagiosum, assembly GCF_037043375.1. NCBI lineage: Eukaryota > Metazoa > Chordata > Chondrichthyes > Orectolobiformes > Hemiscylliidae > Chiloscyllium > Chiloscyllium plagiosum. The sequence goes on along the minus strand of NW_028270179.1, from coordinate 17,187,231 downwards.
TGTCCCTCTGACAGTTCTGACTGCCTAAGCATTGTTTGTCCAAAAGTGCACAGATGCCTAAACACTGATCTCTGACAGAATTGGAACATCCAGACATCGTGATGATTTTCTCCAGCCTGTGATTCCAGCTGGAGTTGAACCTGCTAAGCAATGTGTGAACATGGCATTTTGTCATGAAGCGATGGGACTGTGATTGTAACGAAGTACGAGCTACAAAAAATCAATATGCATCCTCATTCTCGGTCATTCCCCTTCCACCACCCTCCACCCACATTCCCTAAATTCTGGTCAATGTGAGCACACCCTGATCGTAGTGAGCAATGAGAGACAGACACAACCAGTGATCAATGCAGTGAATTTTATTTCCTTGTTTCAGAAAACAGTGGTTCATAATATTATCGTGTCTACGTGATTGAGCTGAAACAGAATTTCAGAATGGGCAGACAGCATCAGTTGAACCTCAGTCATTCCGCGCCCTGTGACACATTTGGTTTTCCCTTCATCAGCTTTTCCAACAGCAGTACTTGTTACCGGCACATATCCCATTGAGAGTAGTCTCACTGTTGTCACACGGCCTTTGTTTACAAGTTGCACCCAAACTCATACAATCGCTGAAGAAACCTGTGAAACAGAAAACGCCTTTCATCATTATCAACAGTCAGTGCTGTAAGTAGGGTGCAACCCAGAGTGGAGTGTAGTTTCACACAGGGACAGGGAAAGAAGAGCTATCCAAAGTGCTCAAAGTCTGTTCTAACCGATACTGAGAACACAACTGTGCACTGTGCTAATGTGTGGTGCAATTGAGTGATATCGAGAGCAGAATTGTGCATCATGATTTAGTATGGTGTAACTGAGAAATACAGATCGCAGAATTGTGAACAGTTGTTTACATTTGCTGCAGTTGAGTGACATTGAGAGCAGAATTCTTCACTGCGCATTTTATGTGGTACAACTGAGAAATGTTGAAAGAAGATTTGTGTACTGTACATTAAATGTGGTGTAAGCGAGGGACAATGAGAGTATAATTGTTCATGGTGTTTTTTATATGGTGTACCTGAGAGATATGGAGAACAGAATTGTGCACGGTTCTTTATATGTGGTGTAATGGATAAATATTGAGAGCAGAATTGTGCACTGTGTTTTAGGTACGGTAAAAGTGAGGGATACCGAGAGCAGAATTGTGGAGCTTGTTTAAGGATATCAGCACTGACACATAAAGTGGCGATGTACCGTTATGCCAATTGGAAACCAACTTTTCAATCGGCTGAATAAGAAGATTTAGTGTGGAGACGGGGTGACTGTTAAGTGAGATGTGATAATCCATCTGCTCTTGCGACTTCTCAAAGGATGAAACTTTCTATCTAAACTATGAAATTGCATCTTCCCAACAATTATTGTGCTGTAAAAAAGCTATTTGACTTTTTTGAAATGTCCATGTTCTTCGTGTTAATTGCATACTTGGAACCTCTTCTGAATACATCCACGGATAAGCCTCAATGATGACAGAAACAAAACAATTTGGCGCCTCTGGCCTAACAAGCTGTTTTTCAGTCTGGGACCTTAGCTTTTCCTGTATGACCCACAAGCGGGGATCATTTTAATTTGTAGATCAGAGCGGTGCACAGTTCTCCGAGGAGGTCAAACAATTGGAAGCAAAATTCTGAGGGAACATACCAACTCATGTTGGAGCTGGGATGTCAAGAAATCTGCCATGGTGCCTTACGGGACCATGTGAAAGAAACTCCGGCACCGGGCATCAGGCATTACATAAACAGTATTTTGTTTCTAGAAAAGGCTTAAAGGGAGAGAGATAGAGACCGAGAAATAGACAGCGAGAAAAAGAGAGAGAGGGATGGAGAGATAGGAGGAGAGAGGCAGGCAGATAGAGAAGCAGAGACAGAGATAGTGACAGCAGAATGATAGGGATTGAGATAGGCAGAAAGAGAGAGAGAAAATGCAGATACGCAGAGACAGAGCTAAGGATAGTGATGGAGGGAAAGAGAGATCATAAAGTGTAGTAGAGACAGAGACAGGGGTAGAGATAGAAATGAAGAGACAAATGGAGATAGAAAGACAGAGAAAGACGGAGATAGAGAGAGAAAAAAAACGAGTGCGAGAGAGACAGAGTTGAAGGGGACAGTTTCAACGAGATTTGAGGATGAAGTTTTTATTGTACTCGCCCCCTCTCAACTTAAATGCATAGCCTCTAGTATCAGACATTTCAACTCCGGGAAAAAAAAAACATTCTACCCATGCTTCTCATGGTTTTATAGACATTGACCAAGTCTGCCCTCAGCCTCCGCCACTCGAGGGGAAACACTTGATAATGATTTAGAGGTGCCAGTGTTGGACTGGGGTGGACAAAGTTAAAAAGTGGACAACACCAGGTTATAATCCAAACGGTTTATTTAGCAGCCTTGCTTTCGAAGCGCTTCTCCTTCGTCAGTTTACATGTGGGGGAGTATCATAGGATTCAGAATGACTCGTATTTGATTTAAGTACTTCCAAATAAAACTGTTGGAGTCTCACCTGTGGCTGTGTGATATTTAACTGCATTTTTCTGCCCTATCCTTTAGAGTTCATATCCTCTAATCAAGGCAACATTCGGCTAAACCTCTTGAGCATACTCTCCATTGCTTTCACATCTTTCAAGTAATTGTGGTGATCCGCATTGAACGCAACGTTCTAGGTGTTGTTCAAACATACTCTTATAAAGGTACAGCATGATATTCTACCTCTTGTGCTCAATTACCAGACCAATAATGGCGATCCTGCCATTTTCCTTCTTTGTGAACTTATCTACAGGCATAGCTACTGATAGGGAGCCATTGACTTGAATCCCAAGATCCCTTTGTACATCAATGCTGTTCAGGTCCCTGTACACGTCTACTTTACATTTGATCTCCCCAAATGTCCAGTGCCTCACGCTTACCGTCTTTCAGTGTGTTGAAAGGTCTGAGATAGGGAGATCTGTAATCAGGGAAGGGATCATAGGTGTTGCGGAGAGTCCTGAGAATGGAATTGCGGATGATCAGTTCAGCAACGATCTTCTTCAACAGCGGAACAGAGTAGATGGGCCATGCAGCCTATTTGTATTCCCTCCACATTATTATCTTAGAAAGGTAATGTTCACAGCAGCCTCTCAGTGGGTGGCGGGAGGAGAGTGAGGAGGGAGTGAAGGATGTCTGAATGGAGATATAATTATAATGACACAGAATCACCCGCAACACAGAAGGAGGCAGTTCGGCCAAGCTTGTACATGCCAGCTCTGCAAGTGGGCAGTTCACCCAGCGCCATTTCGTTGTTTCCTTGTCATTCCTTTCCATATTATTTCGTCCTGGAGGCTTCTGTTCGCCCTCCCCAGCTCCCCATTGACAGGTCGCTCGCTCCCCAAACCCCTCAGTGAGAGCGGTTTTCGTTCCTCACTCTGCATTTCTGCATCCTTTACCAATGCCCTGAGCCCTCTAGTTGTATATAACCCTGTTTAAGAAACCGAACACACAGTGACTCAGCAAAGCGCAGGAAGGAAGCTTTTGATTGCGCTGCACTTTTTCACCTTAACAGAACCGACCTGAGATGCCGCAGAAACAAGCCGAAGCAGCCCTGACGCAAATAAAAGGCAGCACAGGCTGAACGGGCAGAATGGCAACCTTGTTTTCTCCCCTACACCCACATCCAGAGTCTTCTCTCCGATTTGCACTGACCTCCCAAATAAATGCCGCTTCGCAGTTCCCTGTCAGCAGTGTTGGGCTGCGCCAGCACCAAGACACAAACAATCAATATTGGAGATGTCCACATCATCAGGCTTGCTGCTCCGAGCTACAATGAGCAGGCTGGCACACTGCTGTGGTTTATATGGACTCAAAGAGTCTGCTGTGGTTAATCATCACACATGTATGAACTAATATATATATTCACGCACGCACAGACATACACACGCACAGACACACACACACACGGATACACACACATGCAGATACACAGACACACAAACACCAAGACACACACACCCTATAACCACATACAAACGGACACACATGATGCACACACGCAGACACACAGACCCACAAAACACAAAGACACACTCACTCTCAACCACATACACATCGACACACACCGAGAGACACACACAAAACCCACATTCCCACAATCCTGCACACCCTCTCACACACACCAGCGACACACACTGACATCCACTCACCCGGATACACAAACACACACACCTTTCCCACACAACCCCACACATCCACATTCACAAGCAAACTCCCACACACACGCATACACGTACACATATACCTCACCTAACACACACAAACACACCCCACACACACACATACTTGCACCGCGACACATGTACCCCCCACACACATACACCCTCACACACAGACACACACCCAGACACACACTCACACACACGCTACCCCCACTCACGCACACACGAAAACACAGACACACACACACTTCCCACACGTACTCACACAAACACCACACACACCCCTCATACACACAGCACCCCGCTGTTGTTCAGATAGAATCAGTCTCCCGTGGGTAATAATCACGCATGTGACTCAGCAGACGCTGTATCTCAGTTCCCCGACCGCCAGGATGGCCTCAATCATGATCTTTGTTGCTTGTCACACTACAGGTAACCCCACAAGCACGTAATAACCCCCCACACACGCTCTTACAACAATCAAACACGCACACATACATACACTCACACTCACACAATCGCGCACACACTCACATGGACGCCCTCCCACAGTCAGACATAAATACACACACTCACCCAATCACGCACACTCACCCAATCACACGCTTACACAGACTCTCTCCCACACAGACACTCACATATACACACATACATATGCACACACACTCCTCCCACAGACAGTGACACTTTCACACAATCACACAGTTCCTCTCCGACAAACTCACACACGCACAGGCGCTTACAGTACCCTTCCCATACTCTCATCATCACACACTAAGACAGACACTCCTCCCAACCCTCACACACACTTACACAGACCCTTCTTCGACATACGCACTCCTATCCTCAAACAAAGACACACGTCCTCACACACACACTCACAAACTTACACTCACAGTGTCAAAGACACCCACACATTCACTCTTGCGCTCACACACGCAAGCACATCCTCACACATGGACACGCACAAGCAGATACTCACACACTCAAACACCCACTCATACACACTCACATAGAACCTCCATCTACGCACTGAACTGCACACACAAACACTCGCACGTACACAACAAATTCCTCAAAAGTCCCGAAACAGCGCATTTAAAAAGCACTACCACCTTCAACTAGAAGTACAAGGGTTGCAGGTATTAGGGAACACCACACTTGGGAAGTTCCTCTCCATTTAAATCACCACCATGACACCCAAGACCCACGAATGAATGAAAAGCACTTCTATCCACACTCACACACACACTGGTACAAACCCTATTCCCACACATGCGCACACACTCACATACGCCCTTTCACTGACAACCTCCCCCACATGCACGCACACACTTGCATACACTAATACTCGCTCGCACACACACTCACATATACACATGCACACTTACCCAAAAACACCTTCTAAACACGCATAAACTCAAATACAATAACACACTCTCCCATACAATAACACAAACTGACAGACACTCACCAACACTCAAACACTTGTGCATACTTACACAAACCATCCTCCAACACTCACGCATACATACTCGCACACACTTACGCAGACCCTCATCCACACACTCACTCACTCAGAGACATTTACACAGACTCTCTCCCACACAGACACTCACATATACACACGCACATATGCACACACACTACTCCAACAAACAATGTCACTCACACACAATAACACAGATCCTGTCAGACAAACTCACACACACATGGGCGCTTACACAACCATTCCCAGACTGTCACCATCATGCACTAAGACAGAATCTCTCCCACACACACACACTGACGCTTACACGGACATTCTCCAACACTTCCACACTCATACACACTTACACAGACCCACTCCGACACTCTCACGCTCACGCTTACACTGATTTTTTCCCACACTCCCACACTCATACACACTTATACAGACTCTCTCCCACACTCTCACACTCACGCTAACGCAGTCATTTCCCCGCACTCCCACACTCTACACAATTAAACAAACCCTCTCCCACACTCTCACACTCATGCACTTACGCAGACGTTCTCCCATACTCACACATCAGGTACATTTAGACATGTCCTTTCCCGCACTCACACAATTGCAGATATTTACACAGTTCCTCCTCAAGCATACATTCACTTACACATACTTATACGGACCTTCTTTCACACGCATACACTCACGCGCCTTCACACCTACCCAGACCATCCTCCCACACACCCACACTCACACAAACTCACACATACTTGAATCGACCCTCTCCGATCCACAGACTCACACTTGAACAGATCTTCCATCCACTCCAACGCTTGCACGGACCGTCCCACACGTGCAAACGCTCAAACTTAAACAGACAGTCCTCTCACATGCGCACAGACTCAAAATTACGCAGACAGTCCTTGCATGCTTCCACATGCTAACGTACAGTTATGCAGACAATTTCCCACACACACATGCACGATCAGAATTACACAGACTTGTATCCCAGACTCACACACTTCCATAGACACTCTCCCATAGAAACAATCACGAGCACTCACACTGAGACAGACACTCCTCCCACATACACGCAGTCACAGTCAACACTGCCACACAGTTACACAGAGTTACACAGAACCTCTCCCACACACATTCGCATATACACATGCACACTTAATTACACAGATCCTCCAACCTCTCACACACATGCTCAAACACACTTACACTGACATCCCTCCCTTATACACACTCACACACGTACATTCTCACATACTCTTGCACATCACGTGTCTCTCACACACACTTAGACACACTTTCGCACACTTACATAGACCATCCGTCCACAATCACACACTCACACAATCCACGCACAATCATACTTGCATGAACCCACTCTGATCCCCCACATACACATACACATATGTACACACACAGAGACATACACACTCACTCACTTTTACACAGAATGTTCTCCAGCCTGTCCATACACAAACTAACACAGACACTGTTCCCTTACTCACATAATGACACATTTATGCAGATCTTCCGCTGATATTTAATCTCACGCACACTGAAAGAGACCCTTTCCCAAACATTCACACAGGCAATCAAACATGTACACAGAACCTCCAACCACACACACACACATGTAGGCGTATAAACGTAGAATTACGCAGACCTTCGCATGCACGCACTCAAACACACTCGTATATATACACTCATACACTGTAACACCCGTTTACACAACCCCTCTTCCCATGCATTCATACTTACACACTGGCACACACTTCAACAGACGCTCTGCCACATGCTCACATCTAAGTAAAATCATTCACACATACTTACACATACAGTTACACACACTTACAAAGACCGTCCTCTCACACTGTCACACCAACACACACTTCCGCTGACTGTCTCCCAAGCACACAGACACTTACAAATGCTCAAATACACTGAAACACACAGTAACACACTTGCACAGACCCTCGTGGCACGCATTCACGTTCAGATACACTAACAGAGAGCCTCATGCACATATTCACACTAAAAGATGAACTTATACACACACAGTCACTCAGGCGCACACTCATACATACACACACCCTCTGCCCACTCTGACGCTCACGCAGCTATAGTGTTCCTCTCGCACACAGACACACTAACGCACTGCCACAGACATACACAAACCCTCCTCCGACACACTCACATTCACACACTTACATTTCATACAAACTTACACAAAGCTGCCTCCAAGCTCACACACACAGTTACACAGACTCATACCTGCACAGCCCCTTCATCCACACACTCACACACCTGTAAAGTCCTTCTCACACGCATTTTTACACATTCACGCACACTTATACAGACTCTCCTCACACATACCTGCACTCACACACATTTACACACACCTTGCTCCCCTGCACACGCTTGCACAACCTCTACCATACACTCACACTCGCACACACTTACACAGACCCTCATGTCAAACTCACAGATGCACCCACACGTTCTTAAACGGAAGGTTTCAAATACTGACACATCCACGCACATACAAAGATCGTCCTACCATGCACACTCACAGACATGTATGTATAAAGCACACATGCTTGAACAGAACCTCTCCAACACACTGACATTCACTCACATTCACCGTCTCCACAAAACAAACACCTACTCACACTCACATATAAACGCAGACTCTCATACATAATCATTGTCTCATATACACTTTATTGATGTGCCTCCCACTCACACACACCCTCACACACACATATACACATGCACACTTACACAGATCCTCCACCCACATCCTCATATTCACACACACTGACACATACTGACACACATTTTCACCGACCCTCTCCCGCACATTCGCACTCACACGAACTCCTATATGCTCACACAACCTCACACACAGTCACAGACACTTACACAGATGTTTCTCCCACACACAAACACTAACCCTCGCATGTGCACTCGCAGACTACTACTGACCCTCTCTCTCACACATACCCCGAATTACACTCACATATACATGCACAGAATTACACATACTATCCTTCCAGACATTCTTGCACACTAGCATTCATATGCACAGATCTTCCATCCACACACATGTGCTCACACACACATTCACACTTGCACAGTCTCTTCTCCCGTACTCAAGGACTTACACAAATCCTATCCTGCGCGCACACTTACAATTACACAGGAACTCCTCCAACACAGACACTCAAATCAACGCAGACCCTCCTCACATAGTCACACTCTCAGACACAATTAAGCAAACCCTGCTCCTACACATGACACACTCACCGACACATACACATTACACTTACACAGGAATTGTCCCCCCCCCGCACACTCACAATTACACAGGACCTCCTCCCATACACTTTACCTCAATTATACAGACATTCTTCCCACAGAGACACACACACACGCTCACATATACACACTTGCACTTACACAGAACTTCTGCCACACACTCATACGTACACACGCACATACAAACAAACACACTTGCGCAGATTCTTTCCCACACACACTTGCATACACTCACACACACTTAAACAGGCATTCCTCCCCTACATGCAGACACGCTAAAGCACTCATAAGCACTTTCACACACCCTCTCTCACACACACACACACACTTACGTCCACAGGCATTTGCACGGACTGCCCTCCCACACGCACACTCACTTACACAGACCCTCGCATACACAAATACACAGACACTTACGCATACAAACAGTAACTTGAACAGACTCTCTTCCACAAACTCGCAGTCACACAGACTACCATATACATAGACACTCACAGCCTCTGCTCACCCACGCACATTCTAACAGATAAATACACCCACTCACAGACCTTTTTCCACGAATTCACACTCACTCACGTATACACACATTACACTTACACAAGAATTGCCCCCCCACACACAATCACGATTACACAGGACCTCTGCAGACACAATTTTACTCAATTATACAGACCTTCTTCCCACAGAGACACTCACACACACACACACACGCTCACATATACACACATGCACTTACACAGAACATATGCCACATACTCACACGTATGCACGCACATGCAAACAAACGCACTTGCGCAGACTCTCTCCCACACACACTTGCACACACTCACACACACTTAAACAGACATTCCTTCCTTACACTCAGACACGCTCAAACACTCATAAGCAATTTTACACACCCTCTCTCACACACTCACATACGCTTACACAGACGATCTCCACCACACACACACACATACACCCTCGCACACACATGCACAGACTGTGTTCTAACACTCACGTACACAGAGACTCACACTTCCTAAACCCTCGTTCCACATTCGTACACTCAACCACACATGCACAACTTGTCTCCTCGATACCCGCACATTCGCATATACACCGATCAACTTGCAATGACCGTTGTCCCACATGCACACATTCAGGCACACTCACTCACTTACATAGATCTTCCTCCCAAGCAATCACACTCTCATGTATATTTATATAGCACCTCCTTCTTGACACACACTCACTTGCACTCTCATATGCACACACATACTCAGCACACTTACGCACTCACACACACTTACACAGAACCTTCTCCCCCATGCACACAAACACACTCACATGACCACCAACAGAATTGCTGAGTCTCACCCGCACATCTCAAAACACGCACAAATACACACTCACACTCACAGTCACAGACATGTACACTCTCCTCCCACACACTCACACATACTAACATACAGTTTCGCAGTAACTCTCCCACGCACTCCATATACTCACAACCACTCGCACACACGGACACACACACACTTACACATATGCTCCTCCAATGCATTCACACGCACACAGCACCTCACACACAAACATTCACACACACTCACATATGCACACACTCTCATGCACATTTACACATAATCTCCCTTACTCAGATATTTACACACCTTTACGCAGACACTTAACCCCCAACACACATTTAAACCCACTCACACGTAAACATTCACCTCAAACACACACTGTCATACACGCTTACACTTACACTGCCGCCACACGCTCACACTTACTAACACACACATCCACATTCCCGCTCCTTCAGACTTGCACATACTCAAAAATGCTGAGACACATAGACACAGACTTACACAGATGTCTCTCCCATTGACTCACGCTCGCACCAACCATCTCCCACACAAAACACTGACACACACTCATATATGTGTGCACATACACAAAAAGACACTGACACAGTCACACACGCATTTACACAGACCCTCCTGCTACACACTTACACTCACAGTCACATACGCATTCACGCACACTTACTGAGACCTTCCTCTGCCATTCACAACTGACAACACTTACACAGACCTTTCCCACACACACAAGCACAAACCTGCACAAACCTTCCTGCAACACTTACACACACACACAGAGTCTTACAAAGATGCTCTCACATACATTCACATGCACTTACACAGACCCTGGTACGCCCTCTCTCACGCACTCATACCCACAGAACCTTTCCCATAATTTCAAGCACATGCACGCACGGACACACTCACAAAGACAATCCTCTCTCACAGTGACACGGTCACATGCACACACGCACATTCACACGTACTTACACAGACCCTCCAACCACACACTCACACTCTCACACACTCACAGACACACATTCGCATTCACATACACTTGGACAAACCTTCCTACCACACTCATACGCACACGCACTCTCACACACATACACGCTCTCCAACACACTGACACATTCTCTCCCAGACACACACACTCCATTACACAAACATTGTCCCATAATCAGACACTCTCACACAATCCCACACACAAACATATACTCACGCACACTTTTACAAAGACCATCTCCCACGTACTCACACATTCCTTTGCATATGCACAAATACACACACTCAAAATCACTTACGCTCACACACACTGTCACAAACATTCACATGTACACATACACTCACGCACACCCTTAAACTGACCCTCTCCCACATTCACATTCGGTCACACTCATATACAGAGTTGCACAAATACACGCACACACATGCAAACATACACTTACACAAACACTCATCCCTCTATCCTTTCTGCTTCAGAGCAAAACAACCCGAGCAGGTCTTGCTTTCCTTTGTTGCTAACCCGATCCATAGAATACAGAACTTTACTGTATAGGAACGGCTGGTTCTGCCCACGATGCTACTATATTAAACTAATTCTATCTGCCTGCACGTTGCTTGTATCCCTCTTACTCTATTCGTTCATTTGTACAGCTAATTTTAAGCTTTGCTTCGATATCCAGTTCAGCCACCTCTCTTGGCAGCGTGGTCCCGACGGCGACATCCCTCGCTGTTAAAAACATTCCTCATATGATTCCACATGTATTTCCTTCACCTTAAATATATGTCTACCTATATTTGACATATCGCCCTGGGGATAAAAAAGCTCCGCCTGGATAATCTATCCTTGCATCATTTTTTGTGCTTTTGACACTTCGTCCCTCCTACTACCAAAGTCTAGCAGATATGGTTTTGCAAGGTTTTGCATTCACTTCTTGCAGTTAATCCCCTCCTATCCTGCCAAACCCCTTTTGGAACCTCCCCAGAGCCTCCATACCATTCCTACACTGTGGTGATCCGGTCTGAACATGGTCTTCCAACTGCCATGTAACCAAAGGCCTACACAGCAGCTAAGTTGCAACAAAGACAATGTCGCCGCGGTATCCTGCCTATTCTGTGACCGTTGCCCTCGGTCCCTGTCATTATGTTATAACTATGATCTGAATGGGAAATGAAGCTTGGACAATTTAAGTTTGTTGGTGTCAGTTAATTTTATTCATGTGTCTGAGAAAGCAGTGTGCCAGAGCTCATTGTACTGAGACCATGAAATGCAGATGGAATTACTGAGATGACAGATCTCTCCATTCTGAAACTCAAATGCTTTCCAGAGGTGCATGTTCCCTTTTCTTCATCGCTGGCAAGAAAGGCATGCAGCACACTTGGAAGTGTGGGCATGCCCCGTCGGTCCGAACTGAAATTGTCTCATCACATGGTACTTTACTGCAGTAACTTCTCTCTAAAACACATGGAATGATTGGATCTAGGAGACAGAAAAAGGATGCTTCAATGTTAACATTCCACACACGGGGATATCCTCCTGTGGTCTCACTGGGGGCCATAAAGCCAGAAAATGCAGATTGAAGTCTCTCGTTTCTAATCGTATTTCGTTGGAGTCGCAACAGTGCATATTGCTTGAAGTGGTTTCCATTACTGTTTGTGAATACCAGATATGCATGCAGTGCTGCAGCTCTGACCTGCTATAGATATATCCGATTGAGAACTGATCAGTTTGTTCACAGTGTGCAAATGTTTAGGAAGAGGGACTGTAAAGCTTCTGAGCAGTTTGCTTTCGGAAGTAAGAATCAATCGGAAACATCAGCTGGCTTAAAAGTGAACAGATCCCCTGGTCCATAACTTAGCTAACTTCATTATTCAAAGAGTTTTTGGGATATGGAACACACTACCTGGGACAAAGGTGGAGGCATATTCGACAGAAGGTTTCAAAAGAGATTTGGATATTCATGTTAAGGGGATGGATTGAGAGGAATGTGAAGGTTGAGGTGGAGAATTGTGCTAACTTTGCAGCTTTTACAGGAGCCAGGGCAGAGGCAATGGATAGAATGGTCGTGCTCTGAACTGGATAATTCTATGATTCTTATATGGTCGACAGCTGATCAAAGAGGGATTGTTTCGGACCTATCATAAAGGTAAATGTTAAGTATTTCCTTGTGCAACAGACATCTTGACGCACGGCCAATATAGACACTTTTAATAATACAGCAGAGATCAAAGAAGACAGGACTTGGAGGAATGCAGCCATTCTGAAGGCGTTCATACTGCAGCCACTGCAGATATCAGACCAACTACACCCACATCTGCAATTTCCCGCCTTTTACCAATACTTCACCGATTCTCTTACTATTTGAAACATGTGTCTGTCACTCCTTTGAAGTTTTCAACCTTGACAGCTTTGTGGGGTAAATAATTCCCTGGATTTGCAACAATCCGATAGAAGAAACTTCTCCCCAAGAATGTTTTAAATTGTTAACACTTCATTCTGAGATGAGGTCCTCTCGTTTTACACTCTCACATTCGATCAATAGACCTCACATCAGTTGAACTGGAAAGGTGTTCAACAGTATTTTCTTCTTCAATAATCTCACCTCTTATTCTTCGAAACTCCAATGGGTTTCCACCCGACTGAACCTCTCCTGCTAAGACAGTCCGTCCATAACTGGCATCAGCTCAATGAACTTTCTGTGGTCTGCGTTTCTTCAGGTACGATGCCCGAAACTGTTCACAATATTCCAATTATGCTGACTCCAGTCTTGTTTACCTTGAGTGAAACCTCTTGCATTTTATAATCCAATCCATTTGAAATTAAAGTCCGGCAAAGCCATGCATATATTTAAAAAAATCTGTTGAATTGTATGCGAATCCATCTGCTATAGAGATGTTATTACACAACTTTGGAGCAGGTAGGATTAGAAACCGACATTGACCCACAACATCCCACTTTCACTGAGTTGTCGCATATCAATTGCACATCTGCTTGGCGATCAATATTTCCAATAAGAAAGAATGCAAGCGTACAATTTGTGGACAGACTGGGATTTATGATCGGCGTCTTTCTGTGTGAAATTTTGATTTCTTCCAAGACTACAGAAAACGGAACTAATGAAGTATTGATCTGGATGAACACACATGATCAATCATGTGTGGTCATTCAGATCAATACTTCATTATTTCCGTTTTCTGTAGTCTTGGAAGAAAGCAAAGAGCATAGTGGCCAACGTTCAAAAGAGTGCTTGCCTCGTTTGACCACAAGAAGTTGTGCAATTCTCTGCAAGGAAGATTAACGGGGGTACTTACAATTTTTTCTGGATGTCCATCATCACCAGCTTTCCAAGCAGCAAAAGCAGTATCGCCAACATCATCACTGTGGTGGTGAGAGGGAGAATGACAAAACTGAAACACCGATGCTCATTTTATGGTTTCAAAGAGTACCCTGCTTTTCATCACAGACGTAATGATAATTGGCACCAGTTTGAATTCTGTTAAAAAGTTACATCACTAACTGAGGCAGGGAGTGACTGGACGGAAGTTCAAAACTATCTCCTTAAAGTTTACATGATGTACCGAACAAAGTTACCAGCCTGAGTAATGAGAAAACGGAAGAAGATCGAAATAATTTATTTATAGGAAATCAGTAACACGGTGAAGCCGTTTAGGTCCTCGAATCTGCTCAGCTGCTCGGAAGACCATGTGTCATCTGTGGGATATCTCCATATGCCTGTCTTGAGAACACATCCCTTGCTCAAATAAAAATTGTCTATCTCAGATTTAAATGTAACAATTGAATAAACATCAGCTGCCATTTGAAGATAAGATTTCCTAACCACCACTATTCTCTGTGTGCAGAAGTGCTTTCTATTAACTCTCCTGAATGACCCTGTCAGAATTCTTAAATAATTTGGACATTGCTTACTGGAACGAGCACTTATTACCTGTTCTTAATTGCCCTCTAGTGAAAGTGGTAGGAAGCTGCCTTCTTGAATTGTTGCACTCTGGGTGCTGCAGGTTGGCTTTCAATATCCTTCGGCAGGGAATTCTGGTAATTCGACCCAGCACATTTTTGACATTAATTCAAGTTGTCACATTGTTTCTGTTTACCTCCCCTGACCGTCGCTGTTGTTTCTGAGAACTCCTTAATTCTACCACCCTTTCACGATTCAGATTCCAGAGATGAAGAGTTGAATGGGTCTCATCACCCTTTAGAAATTAAGACGTGATGTTAGGGGTTTGTGCTTCTGCCCTGTAATGAACTGCTTCCAGGGCCTAAAGCTCCTCCATGAAGACGTTGGCAGAAGGAATGCATTGTGTTTCGGGTATTCACAGAGATTTGGAGTTCTAATGCTATCTCTTGTGTTATGTAACGGGATCTGTCAATGAACAATGGAAGCATATCTAGAATGACAAAATCCCTACAGTGTGTAAGTCGGTGATTCGGCCATCATCTAGGGAAAAGGAGATTCGACGTTTCGGGCACATGCCCTTCCTCAGGAATGAGCAGAGAGTGTTCTGCTGAACACTCTCTGCTCATTCCTGAGGAAGGGCATGTGCCCGAAACGTCGAATCTCCTTTTCCCTAGATGCTGTCTGACCTGCTGTGCTGTTCCAGCAATAAAGTTTCAGCTTTGATCTCCAGCGTCTGCAGACCTCACTTTCTCCCCGATTCGGCCATCATGCCCACATCGACTGACTGAAAAGCATCCCACCTCGACCCACCACAGGAAAATTTGGCTGCCTGGATACCAATTTGGCAGGCCCATAGAAGACTATAATGGTCGTAGATGGGAAGTATTCAGCCTGTATCTCGGTGGCCAGTGGTTTTCCACAGGGGTCTGTTCTAGGCACTTTGCTCTTTCTGATTTTTATAAATAACTCGCATGGAGAAGTAGAAGGGTGGTTCGACATGTATGCCGAAGAGACAAAGGTTACTGCAGTTCTGAACATGTGGAGTGCTGTTGTCGGTTGTAACGGGATGTAGAACGGGGCTGAGAGGTAGCAGTCAGAGTGTAACCTGAAAATGCACAAAGTGATTAATTGTGAAAGTTGAAATTATAATGCAGATAACAAAGGTAGAGGCAGCATTATTGTCATTGTGGAGGAACAGAGTGATCTTGGGATTCACACACATAGATCCCTCAACGTTGCCACCCAAGTTTAAAGGGTTAGTTAGAAGATGTATGTTGTGTTTGGCTTTAGTTCGCAGGGGAATTAGATTAAGAACCGCAAGATTATGCTGCAGCTGTATAAAACCATGTTTGGACCACACTTGGATGCTTGTGTTTAGTGGTTCGAAAAATATGGAAGCATTAGAGAGGGTGCACTGTAGATTTATTCGAATGCTGCGTGTACTGGAGGGATTATCTTTTGAATAAAGGTTGAGGGAGGTATGACTTTTCGCATTGAAGAAGGGGGAAAAGTGATTGGATAAAGATAACGAGAAACGTAATTTGGAGGTGGCAGGTTTCGACTGGAGTGTACAGATTTATCCATCATACAACACCAGGCAATATTCCATTATATTTATGTGGAAGGGCTAGCTCTCAGAGCACTGCTGCTTCGTCAAGGTGGTTGTTGAGTACAAGATCGTAAGATGCATAATTTACAACAAAAAGTTTAAATGTAATGCAACTGACATGATATATTGAAAATTTCCTTCTTTGTTAGTTAAGTCTCTCAACGTTTGGAAAAACCGTGTTGGTTTCAGTTCTTTCATATGTAAATCTAAGAACTTTTATTTTAAAGTTATTTTCTCAAGTCAACATTAATGACAGGTGCGATGTCAGCTTACAAAATGCATTGGAGGTGTAAGATTGAAGTCTGTCTTTCTATGTCCCAATTTTCAGCCTGATTATATTTCCTTAAAAAAAAAATTCTTGCATCATTCATGTAGTTTTTAAGCAAAATAAAATGCAATTCTGCAAGCACAAATTCACTGCACAAAGCTTTATGAGTGTGTGTTCATGTGGGTGTGTGTCTGTGTTGCGGGTGTGAGTGTCAGTGAGAGAGTATGTGTCTGTACGTGTGTGGCTGTGAGTGTCGGGGTGTGTATGTGAGAGGAATAGGTAGAGTGGCTAGCCAGAGACCTTTCCCCAGGCTATCACTTGGGGACACAATGTTGACGAGATTGGGGGAAGATGTCAGAGTGAGGTAATTAACACAGGAAATGGTGAGTGTATGGAATGCCCTGCCAACGTTGGTAGTCGAGTCAGATACTTATGTTACTCTTGGATAGGTGCATGGTTGACAGTGAAAGATTTGGAATGTAGATTAATTTGATCTTCAATAGGATAAAATGTCGGCACATTGTCGCGGATCGAAGATTCTGTACTGTATTGTACTGTTCTGTTCTATCTTCTATGTATATCGGTAAATGAAAGTGATGCATGGATGGAAGCTGAATAGTATCGTTTGGTGTCTGTTTGTACCTGAAAAGACAGACACAACTGTCATGTTCCCTACTTCAGTCATTTCTCTCCGTATCTCTCTCTCTGTCTCTCTTTCTCAGTCGTATTCCGTCTGCCTCTCCCTTCATAAGTTAAATCAATAAGACTGAGTGAAACATGCGTTTCCTTGCTTAATGAGCTGCCAACTTGGTCCACACAAGATGCAGACAAACGCTTTTATTAATATGTCATTATTACTGACAGAATACGTTTTGAACTTATAAAGAGAAAACTTGAGGACTGAGTTCAGCCCGGAGATGTGAGATACTCAGTGGAGAACGTCGAAGGCATGACTCTTCACGCTCGGTTTCCTGATGCTTTTCCAGTCTATTGCTTCTTACTTTTCTTATTTACAGAAATCGAACACCAGTATTATTTATCTCCCACTGCATTATTCGCGGGTATATGAGAAGTCCATTGAATCCCTTAATTGAGACATAACAGAAAGCTGTTTCATCCGTGAAACATGTCCAAAATTCATTTATATCGTTAAAAATTCATTCACTCTAATAAATTGAAACCCGTGTTTTCCTGTTGGATCATTGTGATTTTCGCATTTTATTCATTAATATTCTTCCACTGGTGAACACTTCTGTCAGTCATCTGCACACTAATCATTGCGTACTCCCGACATCATCCATCCGCTCTTCATTGTGATTATCTGGGTCACCCCCATACTTTGAAATCAGCCTTTTTGATCTTCCAACTGTTATCCCTTCTATCAGAAATCGGACGATTGAATCCAAAAGATAGAAGAATTGTTCCAGCTCAGAATTCTGTCACTTAGCTCTGGATCTAACACTATTGATAGTACCTCGAAGCAAGGAATAAATTGGTATTTGCAATTTATTCTTCAATGAATCTGCTATAAAAGAAATGAGTGTTTCTGCAACCTGTAGGAGGCATCAGTGACTCTGCCGTTGGAATATTGCGGAGAGTTTTGATCAATTATTTGAGAATATCAATCATTATATTCATGATTTGGAGATGCTGGTGTTGGACTGGGGTGTACAAAGTTAAAAATCACACAACACCAGGTTATCGTCCAACAGGTTTAATTGGAAGCACACTAGCTTTCGGAAGCTAGTGGTGCTTTCGGTGCTTTCGGTGATAGTGGAGGCCTCGATCGTAACACAGAATTGATAGCAAAACATTTACAGTTTGATGTAACTGAAATTGTACATTGAAAAATTCATTGTATGTTAAGCCTTTCATCTGTTAGAGTACAATGATAATTTCACTTCTTTCATGTGTAAATCACAAAACCTTTTTTTTAAAGTTGCATTCCCGGGTTACCTGTTAACAATGGTGATAGCTAGACAATATGTAGAAGTTGTTAGCCCCCTGTGTTCTCTGTCTATCCCATGATGTTTACATTGATGCTTTTGAATGTGGTTGACATGGAACGTTTGCATTTTTAATCTGTTCAAAACATTAATCATAAAGTAACTTATGGTGGACACTGGAAATCTGAAATAACGCCTGAAAAATACCTCAGTAAAGAATTCTACACTGGAATGATTAGTGTTTTCTTTCCTCCCTCAATTAACGCTATTCGACTTGACGTGAATTCCAGGGGTTTCGGGTGTAGTTTTCAGCAGATAACTGTAGTTAAATCATCTTAAAGTTTCAGTGCACATCTCTGATCACTTTCTCCCTGATGCCTTTCAAACTATATGTATTTTTATCTTCCTCATGTTGATCTGTCCACCACATGCAATGTATCCAAATCATTCCATACTGATCATTTTTACTCCGTGTCTTTTGATTACTTTCTCCATTTGGAAGAAAGGTAAAGATAGACATACGTGCAGTAAGATCCATTCTTTAGCTGACTCCTCTTCTACACGTGTGTTTGCAATGATTGAATGGCTTTTCCAGCAAGCGATTCCCTACTTTTGTGACCATATACCCAAATTTGAATTGAGTGTTTGATTTCCGTTGTATGCTGCACACCTAGAATTTATAACCTGGTTTGCCTGAACCATTGAACATGATTTGAAGTCAATACATTTGATTTTCTGCTTGTTCGGATTACTCTAATTTAATAGTTTGACACTCAAATAGATTACCATTATCACGGAAGCGATTTCTCAATACAAACGTGGCTTGCATTGAAGAAACTTTTATTTTTCAGCAGGAAATATCAGTGAGTCCACAACATTAGTGCCTACTTCCAGTATTCAGTAATCTTCCAGATAGAGGGTATGTTTTACCATATACTTGCAGCTGTTGGTGTTACTTGCAAAACTATCACTCCAGTGTTGGTGACATAAGATAATATTTAACTGTGTTGTAAGGTTCATGAATAAAATTTAACATGTTTGCCAGGATTTATTCAATTCTAGGCCAAGTCATTCTCCCAGAAGCTGAACGCACAAATCTTTTCTGGTTTTGCTCGGACTACAGAAATCTGACACATCAATAAACACTCTAGAAGTTCTGTAATTCCAAAATAAAACATTTGCTCCAAATTATTTCCATTCTTACATATTATGGCATTTATTGTTTGAAAAAATACTTGAATTGATTGATACGTATCCTTGAAGGCGTTTATGAACTTTCCATTGGAGATACATAAATGAGATGATTAGATGTCAACATAATTCACTAGGTGAGTATCTTTTCTTTCTCATCATATTTTATGTGTCCCCTGACCGCCATGCATAAATATACCTGCCAGTCTTGATGATCCGTTGAACCGTTCTCATTTGCCACAGTTTTGACTGACTGCAATCTGAGTACTCTGCATAGCAAAGTTTACTTTAGCTATTTTTTGTTATATAATCCTTAACTGAGAGATAGAAGAAGTTAAGTTTAGAAACATCGGGGTAAGTGATTTATTTTCATTTCCACCAGATAAAAATAGTGTGACGTCTTGGATCAGTATTCACACTGCATTTATCTGATGGTACATACAATATAAATCTAGAATATGGACATTCGAATTATTTTATAATCAGTTGGAAAAGATGTGCTTTATTCGATCTGTGGTTATTTGTGTGAAGCATTTACATGTTGATCTTGCCACATCTTGCTTTGCGTGTTGTAAACTGCATGGGTTATTCCGTCCAGTTTATTTTCACTCTATCATCTGCATGTAAGATTTCACTCTATGGTCTGCTTCTACTGATCACAACTAATCTTTTCACTATATTTAGTTACACGGGAAAATCAACTCAAATCATAGACTGTTGAGAAGAAAGCGGAATACTACTGTTAAGATGCAAAATCACGTACATTTTCAGGAAAAAAAGAAGTTTTAAACACAAGATACCATGAATTGAGCGTAAACGACTGACAGCAATTGCAGCATCCTACAACCGCAATTGCTATTCTCATCCTGTAGTATCTGGACTTTATGTCTGGCCAGAAATGGGTGTAAATCGATCAACTGTGAAAGCAACCGAGAACCAAACACAACAGGGCAGGGCCATAAGAAACAGAACAATTCTGAATGCACACAGAGGGTGAATGTCCAAGAATACAACGGGGCAATGAATATTGTTAATTCTGTCCAGCAGAACATTGCAAATGATAAGTATTAGATCTGTTCCTGTCAATGCCAACAAGCAGCAAGTCTCGTATTTAGGCAGGCTTCAGCATTCTCGAATCAGGATCACAGTTTCAATTACATGGGGGCACAGGTTCAGGGTGGTGGGGTAGTAAGTTTTGAGGAGATGTGCCTTTGAAGGTTTTCACGCAGAGAGCGTCAAGAGACTAACATTTAGCTGATTTTTATTCAATGTTCAATAGAAAGAATTGCATATACCGTGAGGCTGATCAGAGAATTTCAGCTTATACAATTCGGCATTATAATGTGACCCTGACTGTTTCAGCATCTTGCCCTGAAATATGGATAGGGAGACTCAGTAAATAAATAATTCATCATCTAACAACCTGTTGAACTTATAATAAATGAAAATGAAAATTAATTACATCGGTGAATTGTTTAGTGACCATAGCGGATATCCCACAACTATATTCGCAGATGTCTAACAGACACCACGACAAAGACATGGCACAACCAAAATCAGTAGCTACTCTACCTCACATAAAAAAACTTCAGAACTGATAATTAGATTTTAGACAGCCCAGACACTGACATCCACACTCAACCTACAACTCACCAGGAGAAAAGAATCTATACCCATCTTGTGCAAAACAAACGTAATTTACAATATGGTATACGAAGACTGCAATCATACGATGAAGGACAATCAGGCAGACAATTAGCAATCTGCATCCACGAACACCAAGTGGTCAGTAAAAGCCAGATGTCCCAGATAGCCAATCACACAGGGGACAAGGATCACAAATTCGATTGGGACAACTCAACAGTTATAGGAGATGAAAAACAGAGGGACGTGGCATACTTTCTAAAAGCATGTCACTCATCCACGGACTCCATCACCAAACATAGACCTGAACCCAATCCATGGGTCACGACAAGGAACTACTGGAACTGGCAATTGGAAGCATTAGGAACGAAACCAAACAATTTTTGGAAAACACAGAACAGCAAAGCAATGAAGACGTCACCCACTCTAGGGATGAAACGTCTGCAAATCAAATTCCAATCACGGCGATCATGTCCACAACTACAACAATTGACATCAGAGTTAAAGACCTTTGTGCAAGATTGAATCTCCTTGATTATTGTATGATCTAAAGTAGCACTCACATTTAGTTTTATAATAGATTGATTCAATGCTTAAAGAGAGTTTCACAAATTAATTAGAGAGGGAATTGTGCTTATATATATATATATCTTTTGGCAAATTAACAGCAGTTGCTCATTCTGTCTAAGTTCTGTTTTCTTGTGTTAACAGAATTACAAACGTTCTAACATGCGCAGGTAAAATAAAGCTCATTATCTACTGTTGTGCTGCAAACGTCATGACATCCGTAGATTATATTGTGCTATTCAGTCAAGGACAATTTTTCCAGAAAATCTTGAAATATGAAGACAGCATGGTGAGAGAACAGTGTTTCGTTATGATTCTGTATTTGCAGAGTCCAGCAAAATGTTTTGAAGCGGTGTTTGGTGATTTCAAGAAATTCTCTGTTCTGAAAATTTTGATTATATTTGATAATGGTATATTTGGATCACAGATGAGATTTTCTTTCCTCCTGTGTTTGAAAAGTCAGAGGAATTTTAGGCAACTTTGGAGTTACGGGCAGTTTATCCTGAGATTTTTTGCTGTCTCTCTGGTAACAAATGCACAAAGCCACATGCGGAAACAGAAGGAAAAAACAACGAATAATATTAAAGCAGTTGACGTTCAGTGATCAGAAACTATGTTTGATGCCAAATAACAATTTGCGAAATTGAATCTTGTTCATTTGAGTCTGAAAGACTATTGAATGTAGCATTATCTTTCTGACAAAGCTGATTACATTTGATTAGGTAAGTCCAGCTGAGGAATTAAAATGACAATTCAATACAACCGATTTTATATGCAGCAATTAGTCCATTTCCGTAAAGAACAATGCCATGCATGCTTCAGAATGAGCAATGGAGAATTTGTTTTTAAATCAAATGTACCTGCATACTTCAAGCCATTTGAATCCAAACGCGTCACCAACAGAACATTTTGAATTTTTGTCGGAGATGGGAGGGTTGGGGGCAATAATTGATGTCATGAAATTCTTGATTTAGTAACATTGTGCAAATATTAATTGCTTCACGTCAGCGGGAGTGTTTCGAAAGGTACGCTTTCATAATTTTGGGAATTCACAAGAAATGTCCTGCAAAGCTTGAACTCTGACTGAAACATTTTCTATTGCTCAGCAACCTCGACGAATATCAGTAATTCTGGTCTAGTATTGGAGATTGAAGCGCGTTCTGTGAAAGCTACGGTGAGAGTTGGCAATAGAGTATTAAACAGATATACCACTTTTGAACGTTTTCAGTTTCAACACAAATTAAAACAAAGAACAAGTGACTCCACAGTAGACTTGCCAAATACCCGACTGTACCCCAATTCCCCAAGTGCATCCTCGAACCTTTGAGTCTTCGATGTGTTTACCATCTCGAAAGACAGAATCAACCCGACCATTGATTATCACCTCTTGCTAATCTGCAGATAATTCAGAAATCGGAATACTGATGCATTTTGATGAATAGAAAACTTTGTCATTTCAAAATAAAACTAAATTTGTCCCAATCTGACCGCTCGCTGCCTGACATATTCCCGAACCCTCCAAATATTTCTTTGAAAAATGTTGATATTTAAACCATTTCCTCGATTTCAAACCTACGAAAATATTAATGTGAAACATTAATTGTGGCTCTTGACCAAATGGTCCTCTGCAATATAAATTGCCAATGCATTCTGAGTGAAGATAAAGTAATAAATATTGTGACACGACCATGCTCAAAGAAAGGACACATAGTACACATTGTAAACCGACGTGGTCACACCTGAGACAGTAAATGTAAGGTAGGTAAAAACAATGACTGCAGATGCTGGAAACCAGATTCTGGATTAGTGGTGCTGGAAGAGCACAGCAGTTCAGGTAGCATCCGAGGAGCAGTAAAATCGACGTTTCGGGCAAAAGCCCTTCATCAGGAATACAGGCAGAGAGCCTGAAGTTTGGCGCGGTCAGTGAGAGGAGGATGGGGGTGGGGAGAAAGAAGCATCGAGTACAATAGGTGAGCGGGGGAGGGGATGAATGTGATAGGTCGGGGGAGGGTGGAGTGGATAGGTGGAATAGAAGATAGGCAGGTAGGACAAGTCATGGGGACAGTGCTGAGCTGGAGGTTTGGAACTGGGGTGAGGTGGGGGAAGGGGAAATGAGGAAACTGTTGAAGTCCACATTGATGCCCTGGGGTTGAAGTGTTCCGAGGCGGAAGATGAGGCATTTTTCCTCCAGGCGTCTGGTGGTGAGGGAGCTGCGGTGAAGGAGACCCAGGACCTCCATGTCCTCGGCAGAGTGGGAGAGGAGTTGAAATGTTGGGCCACAGAGTGGTGTGGTTTATTGGTGCGGGTGTCCCAGTGACGTTACCTAAAGCTCTCTGCTCGGAGGCGTCCAGTCTCCCCTGTGTCGAGGAGACTGCATCAAGAGCAACGGATACAATAAATGAAATTGGTGAATGAGCAGGTAACACTTTGGTGGATGTGGAAGATTCCTTTAGGGCCTTGGATGGAGGTGAGGGAGTAGGTGTGGGAGCAGGTTTTGCAATTCCTTCGGTGACAAGGGAGGGTGCCAGGATGGGAGGGTGGGTTGTAGGGGGGCGTGGACCTGACCAGGTAGTCACGATGGGAACGGTCTTAAATTTAAGTGCATATGCAGGTTATTGACAAAGTGAACAAATCAAGGAAAGAGTGACAATGAGCGATCACAAAATATGGAATGCTGATGTTTGTGAAATCGAAACCATTTTCATTTAATGTTTTGATAAAGGCAAAGTGAATTAATTTCAATCTTATCAGTGGAATTCGAGCAGATTTGTTTTCATTCATATGTCAGTAGGACTGATGATTGATCTCTCAGGTTGAAGTGACAGAAGGTTAGTTCTTAATTTGACAACTGTGTCACAGTAATTTCGTATTAAGGTTGATTTTAATGACATCATCGATTAATTGAGATGCCCTGAAGAAGGGCTCATGCACGAAACGTCGATTCTCCAGCTCCTCGGATACTGCCTGACCTGCTGCGCTTTTCCAGCAACACATTTTCAGCTAACATACCCCTAACTCCAAATCGTCCATGCCGTCCAAATATCCTAAACTAACCCCGTCACATTTGCTAGCACTTGGGCTAAATCCATGTTATCCCTTTCTATCCAAACGTCCATCGAGCTGTCTTTTAAATGTTTGAATTGTGCCAGCCGACAGCACTTCCTCATGCAACTCGTTGCATACAAGCACTCCCCTTAAAAAAACAGACCTTCAAGGCCCCTTTTAAATATTTACCTTCTCACAGTTCATGTATGTCCTGTTGTTCTGAACTCCCCCAGACCAGGGAAAATGCCTTAACTATTTACCCGATCAATGTTCCTCATGATTATTGAAACTCTATAAATCTCCCCTCAGCTTTCAAAGCTCCAGTGAAAGCAGCACCCGCTTATCTGGTCTCTGCATGCAGCTCAAACACTGCAATCCTGGCAAAACACCTGTAAATCTTCACTTAACTCTTCAGGTTTCACAACATTCTTACAGTAGGAGCGAGATCAGAAATGCACGCAATGTTCGAAACCTGTCCGAACCAATGTCTTCTACAGATGGACCATGAGTTTCCAACTCCTGTCCTTGACGCTCTGAAAAATAATGTAAAGCCTGTCAAGCAATTTCTTCACTATCCTGTCCATTTGCGAGTCCAGTTTCAACGATTTATAAGCCTGCATACTGAGATTTTCTTTTCAGCAGCAACCCTCATGACCTAGCAATTAAATGTATTTGTTCTTGCACGACTTGGCGTTTCAAAACGCAGCACCTCACATTTATCAAAACTAAACTCCAATTGCCACTTCCCAGTCAATTAGGAAACCTCATCGCGATCCCCATGTACTCTGGTGTAATCTTCTTAACAACTGGTTTCAATTAATATTTTTTCTAATGTAACATACTAACGTGAGTGCAGAATTTGAATTCGTTCTCTGCGCAAAGCAAGTATTTAAGTTATTGGTAAATGGTATGTTGCAGCTGGCAAACATCTTGGAAAGAATACAACTGTCAGAGTCATTTTAAGATTACCAAGCCATATCATACAGGTATCTGGTAGTTATCCGATTATGGGAGGAACTAAGGTTTTCCAAAGAATTTTCCATCACTGATTGCATGCTTATTCAAATGCATGCCTTGCAGATCAATAAATAATATGAGTTTACAGTAAAGCAGACGCAGTTTGTTTGAAAGCTTTCGGTAAGAGCATGCGACCGCAACAGTGTTCAGAATAGTTTCACAGTAGTTAAATGTTACAGCGATCATCCGTACCGTGTTTTCATTTTCTTAGTAATGGATACGTAGTTATACATTCTGATGAGCCAAGAAGGTGCTGTCTTTTGATATAGTAAGAACCAATAATAGTTCTGCGTATCCTGAGTTGGTGTTTTTCTTTTCTTGGTAACTGCCAAAAGCTTGTCTCGCCCACTACTGCAGTAAGGGTTATCGAGCCTTTCCTGCTTTAACGGTCAGAAGTGTATCTCGGCTCGCCCGCAAAGTTCTGCTGCTCAGCAACTTTAACCATCATTACTCAGCTTTCCCAGCATTCTTTCCAAATTTAGTCAAAACTTCCAGCATACTTTGCTGAAACAGTATGGCTTTTGGAGATGCAAATACAAGTGACATGAATTTTGCATGTAATTACTTTAATACAGAAGGTGTGAAAATGCTATATTTTTCTGTCAGATCTCACTATGATATTGACCAGCGATCTGATTCATTTAAGAAGGAAACTGCATCCCACGTCAAGGCCAGATTTGAGGAGATTTCTGGCCTCTCCCAATTACATGGTCACAGAAGCATGAAGAAAGATTGCATGTGCGTGTAAACACAGGTGTTAGGAATGCTGGTAATTTATTTTCAATAACAAATTGCCTTGCAAGCAGGGTGATGCACCTATCATTATCTTTTTCTTTCCACTCTTTCACATAGAAGGAAAACGTCATAATCGAACATGACTGTACGTTGCACAATGAACAGAAGAGAGTTCTGCTGTTCACATTAGTCAAGCGACTTACCTAAACAGCGCTAATACAGTGCCGCAGAGAACGAATAATTGTGCATTGGGTCCCAGTCAAGTGGACTGCGTTGTCCTGTGTGATGCGCAGTCATGTCAAACGTATTGGAGGCACTCCCCTACAATTGAAATTTGTATTCAATCACAAGTCTGATTCATGCCTTGCAGATGTTCTGCAGATTTGAGCGAATCGGGAATGAGTTATTTGCTTCAGTATGTTTAGTCTCTGTTCAGCTTTTGAAGTTATAATAACTATATGCTGTTTTACTCCTTGGGATTTCTATTTCCACATTTCTGACTGGTAAACGAGAGATCTGGGAAACCGAGTCCTCTCACAGATTGTATACAGATGTGGCTATACACCATTGGGGACATAGATGGAGCTCTTCATTCCAATGGCACTGGATTGGAGTAAGGCAAGGGTTGACTTTCAGGAGTATTGTTTTAGGTGCGCAGTGGAGACCACTTAGACAAGGGTTGTGTCCCTACTCATTGGGAGGGATGGTTTGACAGAAACAGCGGGAGAAGTTGAGATATTGGAGGGTGGGTGGAAGAGAGAGTTTTACAGGAAATGTGTACACGGGCGGAGAAAAGAAGTACACATTGCATGCTGGAGAGATGATGGAGTATGGAACAGGACATCATCGAGTGTGATTACCACATAGTAAAGATATGAAATGAGCCTTTTCAGGTGCAAGCCCGAAGGGCTTTTTCTCGCCATGGACTTTTTTTCTCACTACCTATATGTTTGTCTCTTTCTGTCTGGCTTCCCACTATCTCTTTCTGCCTTTCGCTTTGTCCTCTACTATTTGTCGTTTTTTGTCACTTTTTTCCTTTGCGGGTATTACCTCATTTTCCTGCAACTCTCTGTTCTATTCACTGTCTGGAATAGATTGTGATCGACCTGGTGCTGAACGTTTACTGCAATACACGCGAAGGTGAAGGGGTGAGTGTTGGAGTAGATAAAACACATTTCCACTGGGGGGGGGTGTCCAGGTAAAACCTGTGACTGGGACCCAGCTGTGCATTAAAGATGTCAATCAAAACGCAATCTGAAAAATGTGTTGTTGGAAAAGCGCAGCAGGTCAGGCAGCATCCAAGGAGCAGGCGAATCGACGTTCTGGGCATAAGCCCTTCTTCAGGAATGAGGAAGATGTGCCAAGCAGGCTAAGATAGAAGGTAGGGAGGAGGAACTTGGGGGAGGAGCGTTGGAAATGCGATAGGTGGAACGAAATTCGGCTGATGGTGATAGGCCAGAGTGGGGGTGGCGGCAGAGAGGTCGGGAAGAAGATTGCAGGTCAAGAAGGCGGTGTTGAGTCCGAGGGTTGGGACTGGGATAAGGTAGTGGGAGGGGAAATGAGGAAGCTGGAGAAATCTGCATTCATCCCTTGTGGTTGGAGAGTACCAAGGCGAAAGATGAGGCGCTCTTCCACCAGACGTCGAGTTGCCATGGTCTGGGGATGGAGGAGGCCAAGAACCTGCATGACCTTGGCGGAGTGGGACGGGGAGATAAATTTTTCAGCCACTAGGTGGTTGGGTTGGTTGGTGCGGGTGTCCCAAAGGTGTTCTCTGAAACTTTTCACAATAGGTAGCCTGTCTCCCCAATGTAGAGGAGGCCACATGGGTGCAGCGGATGCACAAAATGATGTGTGTGGAAGTGCAGGTGAATTTGTGACGGATATGGAAGGATCCCTTGGTGTCTTGGAGGGAAGTGAGGGGGGAGATGTGGGAGGAAGTTTTGCATTTCTTGTGGTTGCAGGGCAAGGTGCAGGGAGTGGAGGTTGGGTTGGTGGGTGGTGTGGACCTGACGACGGAGTCACGGAGAGAGTGGTCTTTCCTGAGCGCTGAAAGGGGAGGGGAGGGATTCATATCCTTGGTGGTGGGGTCTGTTTGGAGGTGGCGGAAATGACGAAGGATGATACGATGTATCTGGAGGTTAGTGGGGTGGTCGGTAAGGACCAGTGGGGTTCTGTGCTGGTTGCGATTGGAGGGGCGGGGTTCAAGGGCGGTGGAGCGGGAAGTGGAGGAGATGCGGTGGAGTGCATTGTCAACCACGTCTGAGGGGAAATTGTGGTCTTTGAAGAAGTAGGCCATTTTGGTTGTTCGATATTGGAATTGGTCCACCTGGGATCAGATGTGGTGGAGGCGAAGGAATTGGGAATATGGGATGGCGTTTTTCAGGGGGCAGGGTGGGAGGACGTGTAATCTAGATAACTGTGGGAGTCGGTAGGTTTATAAGAAATGTCCGTATTGAGTCGGTCACCCGAGATAGAAACGGAAAGGTCTAGGAAAGGGAGGGAGTTCTTCCTAGCCATATCGGAAATTAAAGACAGTAAGTACCAAAAACTTTCATGTACTTATCCCCACACTCCGGATTCCTCAACAGTTCCAGTATCTTCCATCGGCCTCCGGAACCATTCAGGAGCCATTCCCAATGCAGCCGCTGCAGCAGCGAACCATGACGTCACTTCCGCCCACACCGACCATGCAGCCTCCGCGATCGCCGCCCAGACAACCGCCTCCACGATCGCCAGGAAGAACATCGCCGACAGATTCGCGGCCTCCATGGGGTCTACTGCCGCTGGGAACAGCACCGTTTCTGCCGTCGCCGCAGCCACTTCCGCCCCCAGTGACGTCGCTTACCTGCACAGCGACCATGCCGCATGCGTCTCTTGCTCCACGCCGATCTCTGTCCCACGCCGATCTCTGCCCCCACGCTGATATCCGCCCCCATGCCGATTACTGCCCCCACGCCTCACCCCGCCCCCACATATTTCTCCGGCCCACCGCCCAACCCCGCCCACACGCCCAACGTTGCCCCCATGCCCAACTCCGCCCCTACGCCTAACTCCACCCACACGCCTAACTCAGCTCCCACGCCTAACCCCGCCCCCACTCCCAGCTCCAGCCCCACACCAGGTCCCAGGTCGTAGCTCCCAGCCCTGCCATTAGTTTAGATTACATTATAGTGTGGAAACATGCCCTTTGGCCCAACAAGTCCACACCGACCCGCCGAAGCGCAACCCACCCATACGCCGACGCGCAACCCACCCATACACCGACATTTCCCCCTTACCTAAGACTACGGGCAATTTAGCATGGTCAATTCACCTGACCTGCACATCTT
Source organism: Chiloscyllium plagiosum (assembly GCF_037043375.1). Classification (NCBI taxonomy): domain Eukaryota; kingdom Metazoa; phylum Chordata; class Chondrichthyes; order Orectolobiformes; family Hemiscylliidae; genus Chiloscyllium; species Chiloscyllium plagiosum. Next base: position 17,156,601 of record NW_028270179.1, on the reverse strand, counting down.
TGGACTGTGGGAGGAAACCGGACCACCCAGAATAAACCCACGCAGAAACGGGGAGAACATGCAAACTCCACAAAGAGACTGCCTTCTTGACGTGCAATCTTCTTCCAGACTTCTCCACTCCCACCCCCTCTCCTGCCTATCACCCTCACCTTAATCTTCTTCCACCTATCGCATTCCCAACGTCCCTCCCCCAAGGCCCTCCTCCGTACCTTTTATCTTAGCCGGGTTGACACACCTTTCTCCTTCCTGAAGAAGGGCTTATGCCCGAAACGTCGATTCGCCTGCTCCTTGGATGCAGCCTGACCTGCTGCGCTTTTCCAGCAACACATTTTCAGCTCTGATCTACAGCATCTGCAGTCTTCACTTTCTCACAATCAAAACGGGAATCAATTTCTTTATATGCTGACTCTGTCCTCCACCACGAAATGAATGAGCACGATGAGCTCATTGTACACGTATATCTGTCGGCTTGTGGGTCCCTCGTTAAATTCAATGCCTGGGTATAAAATTGACTTTGCTGATGACGACGAGGCCACTTTACGGAATATCATCGAATAGCAATAGATCTCACAATTATCGAGTTACCAGTGAGCACACTGTGAAGACGTTCAATGTTATGTTTGGTTTAACGAAAGCCTGAATTTGTGATGAGTTATTAATATGGTCACTGACAAGTGGCCATCCATGAGATATTTCTGAGATGGACCATTCAGTGAGACATTGCATTAAACAGCTGTGAACCTGGGACGATTCCAACTGGAAAATGTGTAACATGTAAAGAAGTAAGCTGCATTAAACAGTGATTGCGCACTCCAATGTGTCCCCTTAGTTTACCGTGCAATTTGTTGCTGTGCAATAATTCAGCTACTTCTAAGAAAACATGCAGTGTGTTGCCAAGTTATCAACAACTTTTCTAAACTTTCGAAGTTCCTTCTTTCTTCATCAGTCGTTGCTAATTACCTGAAGAATTGTATACATTTGACTTGCTCAGATTCTCCTTGACCGTTTTCGAAAAGGATTGCTGTGAGCATGTGGAGTACATTTTGAAGGAACATTTTAATTAAGAATGGAATTCATCAGAAAAGGGACAAATGCGGAGATATGACAGACTTTTAGCAAGGAGGGGTAAGGCTGGAAGAAGGTCTGTGACCGGGCAGAAGACAAGACAGATTGAAAGATAGAGCATGAGTCTTCTGTGGTCAAGAAACGAAACAGAAAATATACACACAGTACATGCATACAGCAAACAGGCTGCTGACTGAAAGAAACGAAACCAGAATAAGAAAAGAAATGAAAACGAAAAGAAGTGAAACATTTACCAATTGAAATTACAGTCATGGGGCAAAAGAGTAGAGAGAGAAAAAAATAAGATTTCGGCCAAATACTCCAGGACCGACATTGTTTCCTAAACTGAACTGTTTTAATTTGCCTGCATTTTGTCCAGTTTTCCTCCACACCTTTCCATTCGATGCACCTGAAGAAATATCTGCTACATGCTGCAATTGTACCTGCATCGATGCATTCCTCTGGCAGATCGTTTTCTGCACTCACTATGCTCTGCTAAAAAAAAAAGTTGCATCTCCGATTCCTTTCAAATCTTCCCATCTTCAGCTGTCAAAATTGGCCTGGTCTCAATTTAGAACCTGAAGTTGTGCACAAGTCTTAAACGTTTCCATAACTACCTTAAACGTGTTGAATTATTGTCACTGGTCCCAAAATGATCCTCGAACGACATCAACAACTTTCCCTGCCTAATTCACAAAACGAAAACCAGACTTGTCCTTCTCAAGTAGAATCAGCTGCATATTGACTGAAAAAGTTTTATTTGCACGTTCTTGCAATATTCTTCCTCATCCAAGCTCTTAACACTGTGACAAGACTCTGTGGAATTAAAAAACAAACAAAACCTGGTACTATTTCCGCACTATTTTCTTTTCTTACAGGTACGATCATCCTTCATATGTATTCCTCAATTTCTCCTTGACTACTGGACAGTATTACAATACTACTAAGGCAATCATTGCCTTCTGATCTCTCAGTTCCTTTCATCCCGTTTCACTGGTTGATCCCCTAGTACGATCATCGATAAATAATTCCACGATCTTTTCCCTAATAAAAGTGCCATATTTTACTAATGCATATTGTAACGTCGATATGTTCGCGGTAATTTTAAAGATATTCTTCAACCGCTTCGAGATGGCCTTGATCCCGTCAAAATGAAGTTGACGCATCACTCTGAAGTCTCATTCGCGAACACATAAATGCATGCCTGTCCTCCAGACTGAGATTCTCATTTCACAACTGTTCGTTAGGAAGTTACCGCATCCAGCTTTACAACAGAGCCAGTGCTGGTGTCAAACACCAAGCTGCTGCTATCATTTTTCTGAGAAGCTATCATCACTACCACTGCCAACCGCACTCCCACTCGCTGCCAGCCTCAAACAGTATACGAATCAGTGACAAGAAATTCCCGCACTACGTGCTCACCTCTCCTGACGATCACCAATCTACAAAGAATGTAAATGTGTTATGACGGCCCTCCTAATGTACTTTCAATTTCACTCTCAGACTCCTGCATGCTCCTCAATGCTTCCAACTGCAACTTGAACCGATCCACACGGACTGAGAGGAGTTGCAGTCAGGCACACTGCATTCGAACACAATAAGGTAATTTAGTTGGAGAAGCTTTACAAAATACTACAGTACAAACTGACTACAGTACTGACATATGAGTTCTCGATGATGGACCACCAAATTTCGGCACACAGATGCCGATGTCGGAGGTGATGGCACAGTGGTAGTTATACTCCCTCCAGATCTGAAGGCGAGGGCGTACTGGTGATGTGATGAACAGGGAGCGAGTGCAATGAAACACTTGGCTACAACGCTGGTGGCAGGATAGAGGCCGTGCGATACGAAGAAGTTGGGGCCTGCACATAAATGATGAGTTGCACTTAAATTGGAGGTGTATCAATGCTTTGTTCTAGGTATTTGCAAGAGCACTTTACGATGGCTTTAAATAGTTTGGCAGGGGAATGGGAACCAGAGGTCCAGATCAGAGGAGAAGGTAGTTGCAGAATCGTCAGGAATGGAATGCAGAGCACATTTGACAGGGCAAAGAGATGAGTAAAATATGTTTGTTTCAATGCAAGGCGTATCAGGAATAAGGCTGATGAACTTAGAACATGGATCACCACTTGGAATTATGATGTCAGGTTCACAACGGAATTTTGGATAACTTATCAAACTGAAACAGGAAATAAATAGCAAGTTGAAGCAGCCTTTGTATGACAAGAGAAGTGGAGATTCTCGTCAAGAGAAAGAAGGACGCTTACTTAAAGATGAGGTGGCAGGGATCTGGCACAGCTTTAGAGGATTAAAGGCTCGCTCGGAAAGAACACAAAACTGAAATGAGGAGAGCTAGGAGGAGGACGAAAAGGCCTTGGCAGTAAAAAATATGAAAACTCAACGACGTTCTGCACTTAGGTAATGAATAATAGAATGATCAGAGAGAGGGCAGGGCCGATCAGGATAGTGCAGGTAACTAGGGCCTGAAGTGGGACGAGATAAGGGAGTCCCTGAATAAGTATTTTGTTCAAGTATTCAATCGAGAGAGGGACCTGTTTGATCGTGCGAAGACCTTGGAGCAGTTTAATGGAACTGATCAGATTTATATTAAGAAAGTGGATTTGTTGGAAATTCCGAGAAACTTCAAGATTGCTACGTCAGCAGGGCTGGACCAGACATATCCAAGGTTACTACGAAAAACGAGGAATGAGATTGCTGCGGCTCTGGCGATGATCTTTGTATCCTCATTGTTCACGGGATTAGTACCAGCTAACTGGAGGGAGACGAATGTTGTCCTTTTTAACGAAAGACAATAGGGAAATCTCTGGAAATAATACAACCGTCAGTCTGTGGCAGGCAATGTACTCAGACAACCGTCATCATTGTCCACAACGCCACATATTGCAAACATACGAATCATGCTTTGTACATTCTAATCCAAGCCATTTTATAGACAACAAACAATTATCGGCCTAGCATCGTCTCCTCAGGCATTCCACTGAACACAGATCTCCTGTCCAACAAGTATCCTTCCACTACTACCACCTGCTGCCTTCCATCTTGATAATTATGTATCGAATTTGCCAGCAATCCCTGGATTCCATGCGATATAACCATCCCGAGCGCCCTATCATTTGGAACATTATCAAAGACCTTTTTGAAATCCATACAGACCATGCCCAACGCCCTGCCTTCGTCAACACTGTTGGTCACTTCATTAAATAACTCTAACTAATTTGTTAAGCATTATCTCCCACGCAACAAGCCATTCTAACTGTTCCTAATCAAACCCTGTCTTTCAGAATCTTCGCAATTAACTTACCCACCACAATGTTGACGCTTGCCGGAGTATATTTCCCAAGTTTTTCTTCTTCGCACTTCTTGAATAATGACGCCATGTTGGTCAACCTCCGATCTTGCAGGACCTCACCCTTGGCTAACAATAATGCAAAAATATCAGCATGAGTTCCCACAAAATCGTTCAGCGCGTCTTGCAGCGTTCTTGGATTTATCTGCACAGGACTAGGAGGTTTATACACCTTCAAACATTCTAATCCATCAAACACCTCCTCTACTGGGAAAGGGACTGTTCTCGAGATATGACCACTAACCTCAGCAAGATCCTAAGTCTTAAATTCTTTCTCTACGCTAAAAACAACAAAGAAGTATTCACTGAGGACCTTGTCCATCTCCCTTCACACGTATATATTTCCTTGGTCGTTGAGAGACCATATTCTCAATTGCATAATACATTTTCTCCAATTATACGTAAATAAATCAATTTTTACCAATTATCCTGTGCCTTCTGCCAACAATTGAAATAATCTGTAGTCCGATAAACAATGTTATAATTAAGAAAATGATCTTGCGAAAATGCCTGTGAGGAGAGAAAAATATAATTGGTTTCTCAGTCCATCCCTCCACGCTTAACGTCAATACATTTATGCTGTCTGCATCTGTGTGTTGCTGGACGTTTATTTGGGAGTTAGTGTTTTCATTTTTAAAGTTATATATCGATAGCCCATGACTTTTTGGCCACTGTTACAATTTAAGAATTAATTCTTGGCATGTCCAGACATCTGGTCTGCGCTTATTGCCGAACCATGTCCGACGAATTGGGAAAATCGGTGCACTCAACGTGCACTTTTATCACAACTTTGAGATTAACGGGACCATCATCTACAAAGTTTCGTCTCTGAGGGATAATGCTACTGTACATTACTGAGGATTCTGGAATACCAAGTCTGATCAAGCACTATGTCGTGTGAATACAGTCTTCCAAATTCTGGCCTCAACCACTTTCCTTCTGAGCCTGTAGGTTGGACGGACGTTGGCATAAATTGATAAATCCATTAACCTGCTTGTTGATTCCCAGAATATGGAGGACCTGCTGGCAACTCACTGAATGTTGAGAAAACAATATATGGAGGCATTCTCTCTATCATTTGCGATGCAAGGATCGTGAAATGAATGTAGCCATTGTCTGATGCAAACAACACGGACAGGTCAAAGACACAAAATGCATCGTTCACTCTCAGAAGAGGTTTTTTGCAATTGGAACAGTATAAAATAAAACTGCATTATAGTGAATGCATAGAGGGAAGGGAGAACCGAAGGCAAATCTAAATCAGTTATGAAGAGGATAATTGAACGAATTTTGACAACGAGTATTGGAAGCCAACGCAATGCCAGAAACTCATCGTGCTTTTAGAGTTATTTATGTCTCTCAGAAATGTCAAATCTCTACATTACGATGCATTCATGACCGAACGTTTATACTTTCTTTCTGTACAATGACTCATGCTAGTTACGAGCTACACTGTGTCACAATGCTCGTCTTTTTACAAGATTACTATGCCATTGATATTCATTGTTCCAAAGAAGTTGTAATTGGCCAGATTCCAACTCGGCTGCTTTGAAACGTTTATTGGGGGCATTTTCTGTTTAACACAAAGGATAATGCTTTTGACCTGAGCCTTTCATGTCTTAAAAAAAAACATCTAATCGAAGTGAAGTGGCCAGTTAGCTGTGTAGCTACTGTTCGTTTAGATTGGAGATGTTAATTCAGATCAGCGTTCTGTATGATGAAAGGCTTCTGAGGCCAGTCCAGCTGGGAACTCGTTGTCAAACACTTCTAGCCTGTAAGCCCTAATTTGTTTCAGTTTTACTCTTTTTACAAAATGATGTGTTCCTTGGGAGACTGTTGCACGTTTTTTTGCGGAGCAGCATCTTTTGGTCTGGACATCTCTCACGTTTTTGAATCAGGTAAGTTATTCGGTATTCTATTTACTGGTCTTTCTGTTGCAATCCATAATTTTCGAATAAATTCTCTTTATTAAAACCTTTGAAGTCGGATCCGCTAATTCACTCTGGGAATATCTATGATACATTTACCTGAGACAAATAGCAAACTTAACGTCTGGGATACCTGCATAAAATTGTTTTGATGGTGTCGGGCCTGGTCTGTAACAATTGCAAAACTAAATACATTAGTTCCACGTCAACGTCATCAGTTGGAAAATGGCAGAAAGTGAAAGGAAGCCAAGTTAATAACTGGTCGCTGGCCTGGGCTGAATTTGAAAAACTGGAAAAGAATATTTCGAAGTGGGAGTAGGCAACTCAATTCCTCAGTACCCGCTCCACCAGAGAACATGATCATGACTGAACGTTTACTGATCTCAACTCCAGTATCCTATACTTTACCTATCTCATTTTCTGATAACTTTCATAGGAAGCACATTTATTCGTCTCTTGAATTCGTTAATTGATTATGCCACCACTGAACTATTTCAGTGAGTGCCACAGATTCAGAACTCTCTGAGAGAATTAGTTTCTCCTCATCTCAATTTTGAATCTGCCTCCTCTCATTCTCTCCCTCAATGAAATTTTGTTTGAGACTGTCCTACAAGCGAGATCACTTGATAAACAACCTCAGCTAACAAATGGGCTTTCGTATTTGTTTAACCCAGTTCGGACCTGCTCTCATTCTTCTGAACTGCAGCGAGTAGAAGTTCAAGTCTTTGAAATACTGATACTATGACAGCCCGTTCAAGACCGGAAAATAGCCTGAGGAACATCCTCTGAATTGCATCCAGTACCAACATACCCTCCCTCCAGTGAGGAGACCAAAACTAGAAACAATATTCCAGGTGTGAACATAGAACATAGATAGAACATAGAAGAATACAGCGCAGTACAGGCCCTTGGGCCCTCGATGTTGCGCCGATCCAAGCCCACCTAAACTACACTAACCCACTATCCTCCATATACCTATCCAATGCCCTCTTAAATGCCCATAAAGAGGGAGAGTCCACCACTGTGGTCTTACCAAAGCTTGGCAAAAGTATAACAACCCGTCTTTACTTTTAATAATTGCATATTTTTACATTAAATGCAAGGAATTCATTTCCTGGTCATTTTATGCAGAATATACATAGTTGAGGTTCGACAAGAGAATCAATAATTACTGAACAAGCCCAATAATTACCGTTCGCCAAACACAGAATGCCGCATTTAACTCTGCATTCCATCAGGCAGCTAATACTCTGTGCCAACCAATTCTCCACCCTTTAACTCCTGTGAGCTAACCTCCTCGATCAGTCTAATATACTGCACTTTGTCAACCACCACCTGAAAGTCTAGGAATATTGTGTCCATTGCATTCCCATCATTCACATTGCAGGATACATCATTAAAGGACCTCAGCAAATGTTTCAAATACAACTTCCCCTTCATGAAGCCATGCTGACACTTCGTTGATCCTGGTGTTTAGTTATTTCTTCCTTTCTGATCAACTCTATCAACTTTCACACGACAGATGCGAAACGAATTGATCTATATGCACCTTGTGTATGTCTTCTTTTGAATAGGGGTGCTATTCTGTTTCCAATCTACTCATAACTGTCCACTATCCAGAGTATGTTGAAAGATCATGACGAATGCAATCAGCATCTCCCCTGTCACTTCTTTCAATTACCTGCAATGCAAACCATCAGGTCCTGGGGACTTAAATATATTTACACTCGACAGTTCACTGAATATTTTCTCCCGAGTTATTGTAATTTTACCAACGTACTCTGTAGTTCCTGCAGTTTTTGAGACCAAGGTTTTTAATGCTGCCATATGTCGCATCTCTCTACTATGCTGCCATAGTTGCTCTCAAGTTCTACACTTTAATATTGTTTGCCAAAGCCAAGCTGAGCCAACTCATTCCTCAGGCCTGAATAATTGCGTTGTCCAAAGCTTTGCCTCTTGAATGAGACGCTTTCTTCACTCCGTCAAAAGAATGTCTTCTCTGACAGATTGTGGTCACTCCTTTCAAACGCATCTTTCACTGAAAGACTAGTTAAGGATCGCTAGTTGTTATCAAATCTAAAAGAACCTGTTCGCATTCTGGCTCCACAGCATACTGCTATAATCAACCATTTCTCAAACATTGCATGAGACTTTCCCTTACCTCATTCATTAATTCAAACAATTCACGTGTTCACGTCACACATAATTATTGTTGCACCCTTCTCACAATCCCTCATTATTTTTCTGTTTATGCTATGCCCTATTATGGAAGGATTGAACGGGGGCATATAAATTACTCTGACATTTTTTGAAGATGCAACCGTAGAGTTGGCAAAAGTGAGCAAGGCGATGTGGTCTATTTGGAATTTCACAAAATGTTTGAGAAAGCTGCACATAAGAGATTATAGTACAAGAGTAACGCACATGGGTTTGACAAAGTGCCTGAATAGAAAACTGTTTGGCAGAGAGCAAGCAAAGAAGAGGAATTAATATTTATTTTTCATTTGGGAGAGAATAACTGGTATGGTGTCAGAATGATTCGTTCCAGTATCGAAGCTATAAACAATATATGTTAATGATTTGATTGAGGGAACAAAATGTAACATCTCAAATCTAGCAGGCAGTATCACATTCGATGGGATGGTAAAATGTTTCGAAGATGCAGAGATCCATCAGCAAGTTGTGAACAGATCCGCTGAGTGGGCAAAGCAATGGCAGATGTTATGTAATTGGCAGAAATTTGAGGATACTCACTTCGAATGCAAAATCAAGACGGCAGATGACGAACTGAATGGCTGCGAATTGGGAGGAAGCAAGTGTGCAGTGGGACCTTGGACTTCTTGTGCACCCGTGCAACAGACGGTAAACAATGCAAATATTATGTTGGCCTTCACTGCGAGTGCAAGGACAGGGATGTTTTGTGGCAGTTATATAAGGCCTTGGTTTGGTCACATCGAAAGGTTGTCTGCTTTTTTGAGGATGAATGCTCTTGCTCTCGTGGGAGTGCAGTGAAGTTTTACCAGAGTGATTCCGGGGATGGTGGGACTAACGTATGAACAGACATTTATTCAGTTATGTTTCTTTTTCGTTGAGTTCGGATGAATGAGCGTCGATCTCATATAGACTAAGAACAGTGTATGAAAAATAGACAGTGTAGATGCAGAGACGATGTTCCTGATGGTTGGGACGTCCAGAATCAGGGGTCACTGTATGAGGATTCGGGTGGACAATTTAGGACGGAAATACAGGGTAAACCTGTGTAAATCATTACCACAGGAAGCATGAAATGTGGTCAAGAAGAGGCTGGGTATAGCACTTGAGGCCGTCTTGTTATCAAACGTTATGGGAAGAAATCACGGTTAGGCTATTGAGTTGTACCATCTGTCATAATAGTGATGGATGACTGAGCAGGCTGGACAGGCTGAATGGCATCCTCCCACTTCGATATTCAATCGGTCCATGTTTAAAGTTCCTCCCTTGATTTTAATTTCCACTTGGAATAATTCAATATTCTGATCCTTCATGCCAGTTTCTTTTCTTAGTGCAGCTGTCATTTCATGCTTGATCATGAAAGGAACTCCACCTCCTTGTCTTGGCTTTCAGAATAATGTGCATATGTAAACACGGCATGGTGCGTCAGTGGTTAGCACTGGTGCCTCACCGCATCAGGGACACGGGTTCGATTCTAGCCTCCCCGTCTCGGCGTGGGTTTCCTCCGGGTGCTCCGGTTTCTGCCCACAGTCACAAGGATCTGCAGATCAGGTGAATTGGCCATACTACATTGCCCAGTGTTCGCTGCACTAGTCAGAGGGAAATGAGTGTGTGTGTGGGTTACTCTTTGGAGGGTTGATGTGGACTTTTTGGGACGAAGGGCCTGTTTCCACTCTGTAGCGAAATTAATCTAATAACTTGAACTAGGAGCAGAAGTAGGCCATCTGGCGATTGGAGCGTGCTCTGCCATTCAATAAAACTGTTGCTGATCTTTTCGTGGATTCAGCTCCACTTAGCCACACTGTCATCATCATCCTTAGTTCCTTACTTGTTTAAAAGCCTGTCTTATCCTTTAAAAAGTTTACAAAACTGTCATCAATACTTCACTGCGCAAGGATTTTCACAGATATAGAACTCTCTGGATGATGAAGTTCCTTTCCAATTAAGTCCTAATTATGCTCCCCAAGATTTTAATGCTATTCCCTCCTGTCCTCGTTTCAACTGCCTATGGAAACATCCTCTCTGCTTCGATCTGATCTGCTCCCCTCATAGTTGTATTTATTTGAGTAAGATCACGACTCATTCTTCAAAATTCGAATGAATACAATGCCAGTCTACTCAGTGTATCACATAAGCCGGCCACCCTCACCTCCACAATTAACATAGTGTACCTCCACTGCAGCCCCTCTAGTGATTGTACATCCTTTCTCATGTATGGAAATCGAAACTGCCAGCAGTATCCCAGTTGTGCCCATATCGACGCATTTTACAGATGCAACAAGAAGTCCCTGCTTTAAAACACAATCCCTTCAGCAATGAAAGGCAAAATTTCATTTACCTTGCTAATTCCCTCTTCTGCCTGCAGACCAACGGCTCTGTGATTCATGTAAAAGTACATCCGGGCCCCTCTGCACACAACGTGCTGCAACATTTTTCAATTTAAACAATCATCTTTTATGACTGTTACTCTTAACAAAGTGAAGGACTTCCCGTTTATTGACATTGTATGCCACCTGCCACAGCTTTGGTCATTCACTTAAAGCATCTATGTTCCTCTGCAAGGTTTCAAAGTCCTCTGTGCACTTTGATCTGTCACTCATTTCAGTTCCACCTCCAAACTTGACACACTCAAAGTAGTCCCCAACTCCAAATCATCCAAATAAATTGTAAATAATTTCAGTCCCAACATTACTGGCTGAGGCACACCACAAGTTACATATTGCCAATTAGTCTGTCAATCATTTATCACCGCTCTTTGTTTCCTGTTAGTCAACGAGTTCTCTAGCCTTTCTAATAATTAACCCGTAACACCATGCATCTTTATGTTATGCAGCAGCCTTTGTGTGGCACGTTGTCCTAGTCTTTTGGAAATCTAGCTACACCAGATCCACAGGATCACCGCTGTCCACCTTGCTCAGCATGTCTTCATAGAATTCCAAAGACTTGTTAACTATGACCTATCTTTCATTTATATATGCTGCGTCCGCTCAACTGCAGAATTTCGATCAAAATGCCTGCTATTTCTTCCTATATAATAGACTGAAATATCTTCCCATCACAAAGACGAAGCTAACCGTTCGATTGCCTAATACACCTTTTGTCTAATTTCCTTTTTAAACAGTGGTGTCACACATGCACTTTTCCAATCTACTAGATCTGCCCCAGAGTCCAGCGAATTTTGCAAAATTATACAAGTGCACTTTCTGTTTCTCCCGCCATCTCTTTCACTGCTCTAGGATGCATTCCAACAGGGCCACGAGACCTCTCTACTTGAGCTCTATTGGCATGTCTAACAGTACACGAATCATGATTGTTTCCATGTAATCATCTACCTGCATCACTTTGTGAATTACCGGCATGTTATTAATGTTAGACACTGTGATGATCGATGAAAAATACATATTGGATGCCTGAGCCAAGTCATCCAATCTTATAACTAAATTCCCCTTCTCATCCTCCAAAGGATCAACGTGCGGCAAAATGAGATTCAAAATGTTCATTGGAAGGGTTGCCGGTGCTGAACAGATTGGCGGATTGGCCTACACTTGTCCTATAGATCTTTATGTCTACTCACTTGACAGAGCTTAGCATATTTCACATTATCCCCAGCTGAGGCTCGTCTGTCACTCGCCACCCGATTGTTGAGAAAAATGCTGTGTAAACAGTGCTGACAATGAACACAGAACGTAAAATGTAGAACTTTACAGCACAATCCAGACTCGATGTTGGCACTCGATGTTGGTCCTACCTGTGAATACAATCTGATGTCCACCTAACCTACACTATTCCATTATTATCGAAATGTACGTCCAGTGCCCATTTAAATGTCCTTAATGATGGCGAGTCCATTATTGTTGCAGGCAGGCCGTTCCACGCGCCTACTACTCTCTGATTGAAGAAAATACCCGGAATAACTGTCCTAAATCTATCACCTCTCAATTGAAAAATTGGTCTCCTTATATTAGACTTCACCATTAGAGTAAAATGGCTCTCACTGTCCACTCTATCTCAAATTCAGATTATCTTATACACTTCGATTAATTCACCTCCCAATCTTCTTATCTCCAAGAAAAACAGGCACAGTTCCCCCTGTCTTCCCTGGTAAGAAATTCCTTCCTTACCAGGCAGCATCCCAGTAAATCACTCTGAACCGTATTCCAAAGCTTCCACGTTTTTCTAATAACGCAGTGACCAGAACTGCACACCATACTCCAGGTGCGGCCTTACCATTGTCTTATCGAGCTGAAGCATGACCACGTGGCTCCTAAACTCAATCCCTCTACCAATAAACGCCAACACACCAGTTGCATTCTCAACAACCCTACCAACCAGGGTGGCAACTTCCACGGAATTATGTATCAGGACACTTAGATCTCTCTGTTGACAGACACGGCTAAGACTTTTATCATTAGTCCAGTACTCTGCATTCCTGGTATTTCTTCTGAAGTGAACTGACTCACAAGTTTCCGCATTAAACTCCATTTGCCATTTCTCAGCCCAGCTCTGCAAGGTATGTATGACCCTGTGCAAACCATAACATTCTTCGTCACTATCTGAAACTGTGCCTACCTTAGTGTCATCCACAAATGTATTAACACTTATTTCTAAACCAACATCTAGATCATTTATAAAAATGAAAAAAAAAAGCAGCGTGCTCAGAACAGATCCTGGTGGCACGACACTTGTAAGTGAACTTCAGGATGAACATTTCCCATCAATCACCACCCTTTGTCTTCTTTCAGCTATACAATTTCTAGTTCAAGCCGCTCAATCACCTTCAATCCCGAAACGCCATATTTTGTGCAAAATACTATCGTGTGGAACCTTATTAAACTCCTTAATGGTTCCATGTACACCATAGCTACGCGTAACCTTCATCCACCTATATTGTCACCTTCTCGACGAAATTAGTAATGTTAAGGAAGCACGACCCAACCTTCACAGAACCGTGTTGACGAGACATAAATAAATTATTCATTTCCAGATGATTATAAATTCTATCGCTAATAATTTTTCCAACATCTTATCCTCAACGGAAGTAAGGCTCAAGGGCCTAAGATTATCACGGTTGTCCCGAATCCCATTCTTAAACAACATTTACTATCCTCCAGAGTTCTGGCACTACTCCTGTCAATAAAAAAGAAATAAATATAGAAACCAAAGTCTCTGCAAACTCCTCCCTGGTTTACAAGAGAATCTGTGGATAAATTTCATCCGGCCCAGGGTCTTTCCTATTTTCAGATTTTCCAAAATTGAGAAAGACCCATCTTTGTCAACCTTAGTCCCATACAATATTGTAGCCTGTGACTCTGTATTCTCAATAACATTGCCCTTTTGCAATGTGAATACTGACGATAAGTATTCATTATTTGCTTCCCTTATTCCTCACATTCCACACTCAGCGTTCCACTATTATCGTCGATTGGCCAGAATCTTCCCCCAGTCATTCTTTTATTCCTGAAATACCCGTGGAATGTCTTGAGGCTTTCCTTGATCCTGTCCGCCAATGATCTCTCTTGTTCCCTCCTGATTCTTCTTCGTCTTCTCTCTTTAGATCTATTCTGCCTAACTTATAACTCTCTTGCCCACTCTCCCCCGCAACAACAAAATATTACTCTCGCTCCTATCCTTTGCTTTGCTATCCTTTCTATATCGTTGGAACAATTCAGAAGTCGATAGAAACCTGACCTCTCCTTTCTTATTTCCAACTTCATCCCAAATTACCTCAGTAGCTGAGTCTTCAACCGATCTCTCAACTGCTGTAATGCTATCCTTGATTAACAATGCCACATACCCATTTACCATCTTCTCTCTTATTGGTGACACATCTAAATCCTGGAATTTACAAAAAAATCCTGTCCCTTCTCGAATCATGTCTCTGAAATGATCACAAGGTCGAAATCCTAGGGACCAACCCATGATGCAAGATCACTCACCTTATGCCAGAGCAACAGCGAGGTCGTGCACTTCGGAAAAAAGGGATAAACAGGCTGATGATTTTCTAAACGGTGAAAAAATTTCTAAAGCCAAAGTACAAATCGAACGGGTTGTGCTACCCCAGGTTTCTCTAAAGGTTGACTTGCAAGTTGAGTCCATGGTTAAGAAAGCAAAAGTAATGTTGTCATTTTTCTCAAGACAGTTGGAATGTAAAACGAAAGATTCGCTACTGAGACTTTATAAAGCTCTGGGTAGGACCCATTTAGAATACTATGTCGAGTTTTGGACTCCACAACTCAGGAAGGATGTATTGGTACTGGAGCATGTCCAGCGGAGTTTTACATGAATGATCCCTGGAATGGTAGGCCTAATGTATGATGAAAGGCTGAGGATACTGGGATAGTATTAATTGGTGTTTAGAAGGTTGAGAGGAGATTTGTAAAAAGTCAGACTGGACTGGACTGCCAGGAGCCGTTGGCACAGCCTGAGAATTAGTGGAGTTCAATTTAAAACGGAAATGAGGAGACTTGTCTTCGGCCAGAGAGTGGCAGAGTTGTGAAATGCTTTACCACGGAGCGTAATAAGGCCGGGACGTAAAATGTCTTCAAGGCAGAGATTAATAAATTCTTAATCTCGCTGGTATGGGGGGGAGTGCAGGTAAGTGGCGTTGAAATGTCTATCAGCCATGGTTAAATAGCGGAGTGGACTCGATGGGATGAATGGCTTTACTTTCACTCCTATGTCTTATGCTCCGAATCCTGTAAACACCATTAACGACATCGCGAACCTTGGCACCTGGGAGGCAACGACCCGATCGTGAGTTACTCTCGTTCCCACAAAACCTCCTCTCTGTTCTCCTGACGATGACTCCCTAATGACAAAAACTCTGCTTCTTTCCCCCTTCCCCACTGAACAACAGGGATAAACTCTGCCCCAGCGACCTCTTCCCCATTACTAACGTCTGGTAATCATTCCCCCAACAGTATCCAAAATGGTATTTTTTTTTGCGGTGAATAACTACGGAAGATCCCTGCACTGCCTAACGCCTGACGGTAACAGATCTACCTTCTTCGCGTCGCTGTGGAGTAACCACCTCCCTATATCTCCTCACAATAACTGCCTCCGCCTTGTGAATGACCCGACGTTCATTCAGCTCCACCTGCAATGATTAAGAAATCCAATGGAATTTTGTTATAATTCTCAAGAGAATTAGAATGTAAAAGGAGAGATGTGCTACTGAGACTTTATAAAGCTCTGGTTAGGACCCTTTTAGAGTTCTAAGTCGAGTTTTGGGCCACATACCTCAGGAAGGGTGTACTTGCACTGGAGCATTCCCAGCCGAGTATCAAATGGATGATCCCTGGAATGGTAGGCCTAACATATGATGAACCGCTTGGGATCCTGGGATCGTTTCCATCGGAGTATCGAAGGTTGAGGGGAGCTCTAATAGAAACGAATTCCCAGCGTTCATCCTTTCGAAACCATGCAACATCACGAACCTTGGCACCTGGGAGGCGACAAAACAATCGCGTGTTACTCTCTTTCCCACAAAACCTCCTATCTGTTCTCCTGACTATGGAATCACCAATGACTAAATCTCTGCTTCTCTTTCCCTTACCCACTCAGCAGTTATGGATAGACTCTGCACCAGCGACCTCTTCCCCATTACTTACGCCTAGTTAGTCTTTCCCCTAACAGTAACCAAAATATTATAAATGGTGCGGCGAATCACCGCGGAAGATCCCTGCACTGCCTAATAGTTCCCTTCCCTACTCCTGATGTTAACCTATCTACCATATTCGCGTGGCTGTGGAGTAACTACCTGTACCTCCTCACAATAACTGCCTCGTCCATCTGTATAACCGACGTTCATCCAGCTATCCCAACAGCTCCCTAACTTGGTTCTCGAGGCACTGGATTTGGGTGCACTTCTCACATATGAAGTCAGCAATGAGCGTGAGTTGACTTATTTAGCAAACATGCAGAAATCCTTTGAACCATCTTTAGTATTTAAAAATAAACAGTTTTCCCCATTTCAATATCAAGCAGAAAACAGAAAATTATGTATTTTAAACATTGTATTCCAACAGACCAAGCATTTTGCTCTTGGTTCATCCAGCTAAAAAGAGTGACTCATACACTCTATAATTTTCCAAGTTTAGTTTGACAAGCTCATTTCAGTTTAACAAAAAAAAAGACATCTGGATTCCACGGGATAGCTGAGGTCATCTGCTCAGTGACTGCACATGGAATAAACAATCCTATTAACGGAACCCAGGTGTTGATGATAACTTAATGTCAGCTCCACAATTAATGAGTAAAGTCACTCAGGGACTTGTCTCTCTGCTCAATAAAAGGATTCCTGGCTTAACTGCACTGAATTACCCTCCACCCACTGGCAGAGAACGCGTCATGAAGTTCAAAGATTTCTATCTATACTTTCTTGAAGGACACAATGTCGCATTTTCATGGATTAATGGGGCTTTCTACGTCAAAAGTAGAATTCTAGAGTTTGAGAGGATATACTATCCAATACTTGCTGCTGTCAGTGTCCCCCGTAAGTGCTAAGCATCCTTATCAATTTTCTAAACCATGTTGTACTCTTCGCTTATTGTCCCGAACTGTTTCCTGATCCACGTTTGCTCGTAGATGGATTGTTGATTCCTCCTTACTCCCCTTGGTATATATGGTGAAGTGTAAAGCTATGTTAGACAAGACTACATTACACTGTCTACATATTCACTACTGGAGACGAATTCGATTGATTAGCTGCTTCTTCTTCTTGTGGCTATGAATCTAATTATCTACGAGCAAATGTGGAAGGATCACCTGAAATCCTGTGCAGTAGTTGGCGATATTTGTTTGAGAGACCGTGAATACCTGGACAAGAATTCTGCGTTGATTGATTCATTGTATTTAATATAAGATGACGGCATATCAGACAAACAGACACACACGCACTCTCTCTCACAGACTCTCACTCTTGAAAAAAGGAATACACCCACTGTCACTCACCCACTGTGAACCTTTTAGATCCTTTGCCAAACGCAAAGAGAAATTCTCTCTCTCTTTCTCGAACTGTCTATCACACACACATGCATGCACACAGATGCGCGCACGCACACACACATGCACACACGCACACACATATGTCAATGGCAAACATTCACATATTCAGATAATCTCACGCAGAGACTCTGTCAGAATGTACCCCGTGTCATAAAGTGTGGTGCTGGAAAACACAGTGTTTTGGCCGCATGTGAAGTGGAGGAGAGTCGAAGTTTTGAGCATCAGCCGTTCATCACAAATGAGGGGGTGGCCCAAGGGGCCTGAAGAAAAATGCGTGATGCTGGGGAAGGTAACTGAGAATGCGATTTTTAGATGGAGGTGGGCGATGATGGAGATTGTTCGGAAAGGAGGTTGGAACAAATTGGTGGGAAGAAAAATGGAGAGTTAGGACAGTTCAATGGGCGGAGCTGAGTTGGAAGGTTGGCTCTGGAATTGGGTGGCGAGTGGGATGGGGAAAATGAAGAAACTTGTGAAATCTGCATCGATCCCGTGTGGTTGGAGGGTCTCATGGGTGGAAGTTGAGGCATTCTTCCTCCAGGCATCGGTTGCCTAGAATCTGCCAGTGGACAAAGTCCAGGACTTGCATGTTTTTAATAGTTGGGAGGGGGGAGTTAAAATGTTCTGCCACAGGACAGTGGCATTATTTAGACCATGTTTCCTCGAGATGTTCTCACAAACGTTCCGCCAGTCCTGTCGCACAATCTCGAGGATGCCACAACAAAACCAATGGACACAACAGGTGATGTGTGTGGAAGCAAAGCTAAATCACTGTGCAAGTACGAAAGGATCGTTGAGGACCATGGACGGCGGTGGGTTTGAAGGTGTCGGCGCAAGAGTTCCTCTTTCTGTGGTGTCAAGAAAAGGTGCCAGCTGTGGACGATGCAGTGGTGGATGCCGTGGACCTCACAATGGAGTCTCTGTGGTTATCATCTCTGTGGAATGCAGGTAGCGGTGGAAAGTGAAATATATCCCAGGTGGCGGACATGGCTGAAGATGTTAAGTTGAATGTGGAAGTTGGTACGGTGCGAGGTGAGGAGCGGGGAATCCTATCCTTATTCCGAATGAAGGGGCAGTGTTCAAGGGAAGAGGTGAGAGAAATGGACGAGATGCACTGGAGAGCATCATCGACCAGAGGGAGGGGAGTTTTTAATCATTGAAGAAGGAGGTCATCCGGGATTTTCTTTGGTGGAATTAGTCCTCCAAAGATGCGGGAGATAAATGGGAAGGGAGCAATAGCGTTTTTACAGCTGCCAACATGAGGCGAGGTGTCGTCCAGGTAGCTGTGGGAGACAGTTGGCTTGACATCGATGTCTGTTTTGGGTCTATCAACGGAAATTAAGATGGAGAGGTCCAGGAAGGGGAGACCGGTGCCCGAGACGGTCCAGATGAAGGCGAGGTCAGGGTGCAAGGTACTGGTGAAGTTCGCAGGAGCATGCGCTGCCGCCGATAGAGTCATTGATGAAGCGGAGGAAATGGAGGAGATTGGTGCCAGTTTAGCTGCGGAAGATGGACTATTCCACGTACCAGAGAACGTTGCATGTACAGCTGGGGCCTATGCGGATGCCCATGGTTACTCCTTTTCTCTAAAGGAAGTATTAGAATTGAAAGGAGATTTTGTTGAGGGTAAGGTCCAGTTCAACCATTCAAACGTACGTTTCAGTGGAAGTATGCAATTTGGTTTATCGTTTGACGACAAAATTGAGGGCTTGGAGGCCTTCGTCATGGGAGAAGAATGTCTGAAGGTGAAGTTTGGGAGCCAGAGAAACAAAACTCATGGAGGCGGTGGATGGATTAGGCGGCATCCCGAACATATGTGGGGAAATCCTCGACTTAGCAGGACAGAAGGATACCAAGGTATGCTGGTGTACGTTCTTTGGGGAAGGAGCTGGTTGAGACATGAGGTCACAAGGGCAGTCAGGTCTGTGAATGTTTGGTGGGAGATAGATCTGAGCAGTGCGTTGTTCCCGGTCTATGAGTTTTGAGGCTGAGGTTGGGAGATCCCCGTGGTGATGTGATTATGGATGGTCTAATACATAATAGTTTGGTGTTGGCAGGTGAGCTCGTGATTGAGTGGGCCGTAGGAAAAGGTGTCCGTGAGTTGGTGCCTGCCTTCAGCTATGTGGGGATTTATGCGCCAATCTCTCATTGTACCGCTTTGTCTGCTGTTTGATGGGTAGCCAGAGGCACCAGCCTGGTTCTCAGATGTGTCTGCCTCATCCTCAATTACGGGGAGTGGTATCTTTTCCGTAGTTGCACCGGCACCATTTCCAGCCATTTCCTCTGTATCAACGCCACATCGTGCTCCAACGAGGAGTTTGAAAATTTCATGAATTTTACTAACAATTTATTCCCTGACCACAAATTCAACTGGATCATCTCGCTCACATCCCTCGCTTTCCTGTAGCTCTCCGTCTCTGTTTCCAGTGAAAGACTCAACACAGTGAGCAATTTGCCCACCCATTTGGTCGGAGACTCCCTCCAGTATATCTCCTCCTCTTTTGCGCATCTGGCCTTGAAGCGCACCAATCCAATCACAGCAAGCTCAGAGCTCCCCGGTCCTCACCTTCTGCCCCAACAACCAGCAAATGCAACGCGCCATCGTCGACCATTTCTACTACCGACAAACAGACCACATCACCAGAAATATATTTCCCGACCCATCCGTACCTGCTCTCCACAGGGGCCATTCCCTCCGGGACTCCTTCGTTAGGTCCAAGAACACCACCAACCCACCATCCACTCACACCATCTTCCCTTGCCAAGGGACGAAGTAAAAAACCTCCGCCCACACCTCCCTACCCACCACAGTCCAAGGCCCCAAAGGATCATTCCAGAACCGACAGAGATTTAAGTTCAGTTCCATACACATCATTGACTGTGTCCGTTGCTCTCGCTATGCTCTCCTCCAACTGAAGCAGACAGAACGCTTATTTGCAGAACGTTTCAGAGATCATCTCTGAGACACATTCACGAAAAACCCTATTGCCCAGTGGCCAAACGCTTTAATTCCCACTCCCACTCTGCCAAGGGCATGCACACCCTGTGCCTTTTCCACAGCCAACATCTAGCCAACCAACAACTGGATGAATGATACCGCATCTTTTGCCTTTTGTCTTTGCAATCACATGGGATCAATACAGGTTTCGCGAGTTTGTTCATTCCCCACCATCCTTCTTTCCAACTTTTTCCAGAGCCAACATTCCGACACGACACCACCCTCTGGAACTGTCCAAACTTCCCATCTTCCTTCCCACAATTCCCCTCCACACACCATTCCAACATATCAACATAATCCCTCATCTCCATCTACCTATCTCATTCACGTTTGCCTTCCTCACAGTCCAAATCCTCCCATTTATGTCTCACCCCATTGGCCTATCCCCTGATTGCTGATGAAAGTGTATGCTCCATATGTCGAGTCTCCTGCTCCTTGGATGCTCCCTGACCGGCTGGGCTTTTCCAACACCACAATTTTGTCAATTGCTCCAACAACTTTATCTTTATTAATTACCTAAATTGGAGTGGAGAATGTGAGTTTGGAAGGTACTCATTGAGGACTCTCAACATGCTTTATGAATGGGAAACACAGTTATGACCGTGCACCACTTATGGATGAGTTAAAATTGATGATTTCAATTTCTTCCCTCATCAAACCTTATGTCTTATATCGAAGTTTCCATTTCCACAGTTAATGTAGTGACGATTGTGATCCTGCTCCGTGGGAAGTGTGGACTCTCCAGTTGTGTTATTCTCTATCTGACGGCCATGGCAATGGCAGATTTACTGGTGGTCATCCTTGACCTGATATTGAGACATATTCCGATTGTTTATCCAGAGGTCTTCATTTTCCTGGAGGATATGGATACGTGCAACATTCATGCTGTCCTGCTTTATGCAGTATCCAATTGCTCAGTCTGGTTCACCGTCATATTTACCTTCGACCGCTTCGTGGCCATTCGTTGTCCAAAGTTAAAAACTGTATATTGTAGTGAGAAAACAGCGGCGGTTGTGCTCGGAACAGTGACTGTACTAAGTTGTTTGAATAATATCAGCTGGTATTTTATGTATAACGGTAATTATCGTTTATCTAATCATCCTATGTGTTGTGGTATAGAATTGAGTGATGATAATTTAGAGTTATGGGCCATAATTGAAATTGTTCACTACATTCTCACACCCTGTCTCCCATTCTTCCTGATTCTGCTGCTCAACATTTTCACTGTCAGACATATTGTAGTGAGTAGCAGAGCCCGCAGGAGACTCCGTGCTCAGAGCAATGGGGAGGTTCCCAGAGACATGGAGATGGAGAACCGAAGAAAATCAATTGTTCTTCTGTTTCTAATTTCCGGCAACTTCATCCTGCTGTGGGCAGTGTTTGCCGTGAATGCAATGCTTGAACGAATGGATAATCTGGGCTTTTTGATTTATGTACCTGAATATGTCCTAGAATTAGGATTTATTCTCCAGCTCCTGAGTTGCTGCACAAACACTGGAATCTACGTCGTGACTCAGAATAGGTTCAGAGAACAATTCAAGTATTTGGTGATATATCCCTTCAGTCTGATCACTCATTTAATCAAACGGCAAGATTAACTCCTGCTCTTGGTTTCCATGACACGCCCTAATTCACAACGATGATTTAGACTAATTGACACACGATATTCCAAATGGAGTCCGACTAGAGCCTTGCACAGCATTAGTAGTCTATCCATGGATTTTCATTCTCCCACTGTCAAAATGAATGTCTTCCTTCCCTCCAGGTGAACCTGCAAACCAAGTTGTAGAAACCCCGAAACAGGACTCAAAACTCTCTCAGTGCTTTAAAACTCCGAAGTCCTTCCTAATTTAGAAAACAATCTATGTCCCTTTTCCTTCAATCAAATTGCACCTCGTCCTATTTGTTTCCATATTGTATTTCATTCTATCATTACAGTTCGTTGTCTTGTTGGGAAAGTTTGGAGAATAATATGGTTATTCGATGTTGATTGCCACAACGATTAAAATGGATATGGATAAAATCTGTCGTGGTTTTTAGACAATCAGTAGACATAAAGATTAAAAATATTATCTTCAGACACTTCCTTTCCGACCAATTCGCCATCCTATAGATCCCTTCCCAATTTAGAATATAGTTTACATATGTAATCATCCTATGAACGTTCTAACTTCAGATTGTAAATCCTTGTTTTCGATCAGTCACTTCATTGTCCACTTTCTTCGTCTGCCGTAGTCCTTCAGCATCCTCCCCATTTTGTTAACACTCCTGCCAGACCGCAAGCTATATGACTGATCTCTCAGTACTTTTCCAAAATTTCGTTCCCCTCAGTCTACTCTAGTCGTCTCTTGATCAAATTCATAGTTCAAAGGCAATTTCCTTTACCTCATTCCCCTTAAATCTTGGTGTGAAGCAAAACTTATTCACGCAGACTTAAAATTAAAAATTGATGCAGCAACCTCTGCCATTTGTGCAAGAGTGTTCCAAATATTTTGCACCCCTTGCGTGCAGCAGCTCTTTCCATAATCTCGCCTGAACAGTCTCAACCTGACTCTCAGAACATGGCCAGTTCTAGATCCCCAAATATGTGGATAGGCCATCTTTTTAAATAAGTTAGAGTGGTGCTGGAAAAGCACAGCATCCGAGGAGCAGGAAAATCGACGTTTCGGCAAAAGCCGAGGCAGGGTGCCTGCAGGGTGGAGAGATCAATGAGAGGAGGTGGGGATGGGGAGAAAGTAGCATAGGGTACAATAGGTGAATGGGGTGGGGATGTAGGTGATAGGTCAGAGAAGAGGAAGGGGGAAGGTTGCAAAGAATACAATGGGTGAATGGGGATGGGTTTGAAGTTGATAGGTCAGAGAGGAGGATGGAGTATCAGGTGGAGAGGAAGATTCTCATTTCCCCTTCCCCCACCTCAGCCCAGTTCCAACCATCCAGCTGAGCACCGTCCCCATGTATTGTCCTACCTGCCTATTTTCCTTTCCATCTATCCACTCCACCCATATCTCTGACCTATCACCTTCACCACACCCCAATTCACCCATTGTACTGTATGCTACTTTCTCCCCACCCCCACCCCTCTCATTTGTCATTCCAATCTGCGGGCACCATTACTCTATTCCTGATGAAGGGCTTTTGCCCGGAACGTCGATTTTATTGCACCTGGGATGCTGCCTGACCTGCTGTGCTTTACCAGCGCTACTCGAATCAATGAAAGACGTAAAAAGGTATGGATAACTCAGGAGATATTTTGTGATGTGTTCGAAATCATGAGGGTATGAATACTACCATTAGGGCACTTTACCTGATTTCGTAATCAGGTCAATGAATTAAAAGCACAACTCATCGCGAATGAATATATTTTAGCAGATATTGCGGAGACATGGTTTCAGGATAGTAATGACTGAGAGGTAATTCTCCAGCGTTTCAGAGTATTCGGAAGGACCGACAGGAAGGTAAAGGAAATGGACAACATCAGAATAAGTTTGAATTCATTTGGGTGGCAAAAAGAAATTCGAAGAAAAAAAATCTCACTAATACGCATAATCAAAAGGACACAAAATAATAAGATCAAAATGGAGTGGGCAAAAAAAAATAAAGAAATAGCTAATGTCTGCAAAAAATGACACGCAATTATCATGGGGGATTTTAGTCTCAGTTGATTGTTCGAACCAGCTCTGCCTGGGCCGCCTTGTGGAGGGGTTGTGTTGAGTGCATCCGTGATGGTACCTTTGAATACAATGCAATGGAACCGTAGAAGGAGCAAACAATCCTTGGTCATGCCCTGTGTAATGATACAGGAATAATTAATGACCCCATATTTAGGGATCCTCTTCGAAGGAGCAATCACAGTATCGTTGAATTCAGAATACAGATGGAAGATGTGCAGGTAAAATCCAAAAGCAGAGTTCTGTGCTTAAACAAGAGAGACTACAGTAGACTGAGGGGGATCTTGGCTAAAGTAGATTGGAAACAAATATTTTATGGTGCGAGAGTTGGCGAGCATTGGAAGACTTTCAATGCAATTTTCCAAAGATTTTAGGAAAAGTCTATTCAGTGAAAATGAAGAACTGTAAGAAAACGGATAATCTGTCATGGGTGATTTCGGAAAAAAAAGGCAGTCTATCCACTTAGAACAGAGGACATACAAATTGGTCAAAAATAGCAGGAAAGTAGGAGATTTGGAAAAATAAATTAAAAGTCACCAGAAACTCACAAGCATAGTTATAAAGAAAAGAATGATAGAACACGAGAACAAAAAAGCTGAGCACAAACTATAAAGATGGAAATCAAAAATGTTTATAAACTATAAAAGAAAAAGAGTTGCTAATATAAATGTTAATCCTTTGGAGGATGAGAAGGGGCATTTAGTTATAAGATAGGATGACTTGGCTCAGGTATCGAATATGTATTTTTCATCGATCCAGTGGATAACGTTAAGAACATGCCAGTATTTGACAAAATGATGAAGGTAGATGACAACATGGAAACAATCATTATTCGTGTACTGTTAGACATGCTAATGGATCTCAGGTAGAGAGGTCTTATGGCTCTGGTGGAATGCATCCCAGAGCAGTAAAAGAGATGGTGGGAGAAACAACAAGAGCACTTGTATATTTTTCCAAATTTCGATGGAATCTCGGGCAGATCTAGGAGATTGGAAAAGAGCAAGTGTGACACAACTGTTTAAAAAGGAAATTAGACAAAAGATGTATTAGGAAATCGAATGGTTAGTTTCATCTATGTCATGGGAAGATGTTTCAGTCTATTATACAGGAATAAATAGCAGGCATCTCGATCGAAATTCTCCGGTTGAGCGGACGCAGCATTTATTCAAGAAAGACAGGTCATAGTTAACAAGTCTTTAGAATTCTACAAAGACGTGCTGAGCAAGCGATGATCCAGTGGATCTGGTGTGGCCAGATTTCCAAAAGACTAGGACAACGTGCCACACAAGAGGCTGCTGCATAATATAAAGATGCATGGCGCTACGGGTTAAATATTAGAAAGGATAGAGAATAGCTTGACTAACAGGATGCAAAGAGCGCTGATAAAAGACTGACATACTAGTTGGCAATAAGTAACGTGTGATGTGCCTCAGGCAGTAGTGTTTGGACTGCAATTACTTTACAATTTATATACATGATTTGAAGTTGGGGACCACTTTGAGTGTGTCAGGTTTGCAGGTGGAACTGAAATGAGTGGCAGATCAAAGTGCACAGAGGACTTTGAAGCTTTGGATAGGAACATAGATACTTTAAGTGAATGAGCAAGTTGCTGGCAGATGGAATACAATTTTTAAAAACGGGAAGTTACAACACTTTGTTCAGAGTAACAAAAAAGTATGATTGTTTAAATGGTAAAAGGTTGCAGCACGCTGTATGCAGAGGGGCCCGGGTGTCCTTTTACATGAATCACAGAGCAGTTGGTCTGCAGGCAGAAGAGGGAATTAGGAAGGTAAATGAAATTTTGCCTTTCATTGCAGAAGGGATGGTGTTTTAAAGCGGGGACTTCTTGTTGCAGCTGTAAAAGGCGTTGATAAAGCCACAACTGGAATACTGCTTGCAGTTTCGGTTTCCATACATGAGAAAGGATGTACTATCACTGGGAGGGCTGCAGAGGTGGTACACTAGGTTAATGATGGAGGTGAGGGGTCCGGCGTATGTGGACAAACTGAATCGACTGGCAATACATTCATTCGAATTTTGAAGAATGAGCCGGTGATCTTACAGAAACAAATATAAGTATGAAGGGAACAGATCAGATAGAAGCAGAGAGGATGTTTCCATAGGCAGGTCATACTAGGACGGGAGGGCGTAGCATTAAAATCATGGGGAGCATAGTTAGGACTGAATTGGATAGGAACCTCTTCACCTCGAGGGTAATAAATCTGTGGAAATCCTTGTGCAGTGAAGTAATTCATGCTATTTTAGTCAGATTTTATAAAGGTAAGACAGGTTTTTAAACAAGGAAGGAATGCAGGATGATGGTGACAGTGCGGATAAGTGGAGCTCAATCCAGGAAAAGATCCGCAACAGTTTTATTGAATGGTGGAGCATGCTCAAATCGCCAGATAACCTAATCCTGTTCCTAGTTCTCATGTTATTAGATTAGGTTCCCTACAGCGTGGAAACAGGCCCTTTGGCCCAACAAGTCCACACCAACCCTCTAAAGAGTAACCCACCCAGACCCATGTTCCTCCGACTAATGCATCTAACACTGGGCAATTTAACGCCGCAAATTAACCTGATCTGCAGATCTTTGTGACTGTGGGCAGGAACCGGAGCACACGGAGGAATCCCACACCGAGACGGGGAGGCTGGAATCGAACCCGTGTCCCTGATGCGGTGAGGCACCAGTGCTGTCCACTGAGGCACCATGCCGTGTTTGCATGTGCACAATGTTCCGAAAGCAAAGACAAGGAGGTGGAGTTGATTACATGATTAAGCATGAAATGACGGCTGCACTAAGAAAGGAAACTGGCCTGAAGGATTAGAATATTGAATTATTCCAAGTGGAAATTAAAATCAAGACAGGAAGATTAAACCTGGACAGATTGAACATTGGAGTGGGAGGATGTCATTCAGCCATTCGAGCCTGCTCGGTCATCCATCACAATTATGACTGATGGTACAACTCAATCACCTTACCCTGCTTTCTCCCCATAACTTTGATAACAAGACGGCCTCAAGTGCTATACCCAGCCTCTTCTTGACAACATTTAATGCTTTCTGTGGAAAGGATTTCCACAGGTTCACGCTGTACCTACGTCCTAAATGGTCCATCCGAATCCGCAGACAGTGACAATTGACTCTGGACATACCAACATCAGGAACATCATCTCTGCTTCTACAATGTCTTGTCTTCTTAGAATATTCTGAGTCCATATGAGATCCACGCTCATTCATCTGAACTCCACGAGAAAAAAAATAACTGAGTAAATGTCTGCTCATACGTTAGTCCCATCACCCCCGGAATCATCCTGTAAAACTTTACTGCACTCCCACGAGAACAAGAGAATTCTTCCTCCAAAAAGCAGACAACATTTAAATGTGACCACACCAAGGACTTGTAAAACTGCCATAACACATCCTGGTTCCTGGACTCGCAGTGAAGGCCAATATAATATTTGCCTTGTTTACTGTCTGTTACACGGGTGCACAGGAAGGCCCAGGTCCCACTGCACACTCCGCTGCTCCCAATTCACAGCCATTCAGTTCGTAGTCTGCCGTCTTGTTTTTGCATCCGAAGTGAATATCCTCACATTTCTGCCAATTACTCAATATCTGCCATTTCTTTGCCCACTCAGCTGATCTGTTCACAACATGCTGAAAGAGCTCTGCATCTTTGAAGCATTTTACCCTCCCACCGAACGTGATACTGCCTGCTGAATTTGAGATGTTACATTTTGTTCCCTGATTCAAATCATTAACATATATTGTGAATAGCTTTTATACTAGAACCAATCACACTGACGCCATACTAGTTATTCTCTAACAGACGAAAATGAAATATGAGAGCCATAGAGTCATAGAGCTGTACAGCAAGGAAACAGACCCTTCGGTCCAAACCGTCCATGGTGACCATATATCCCAAACCAATCGAGTCCCACCTGCCAGCACCCGTCCCATATCCCTTCAAACTCTTCCTATTCATATACCCATCCAAATGCCTCTTAAATGTTGCAATTATACCAGCCTCCACCACATCATCTAGCAGCTCATTTCATGCACGTACCACCCTCTGCGTGAAAAAGTTGCCCCTTAGGTCTCTTTTATATCTTTCCCCTCTCATCCTAAACCTATGCCCTCTAGTTCAGGACTCCCCAACCCCAGGGAAAAGACTTCGCCTATTTATCCTATCCGTGCCCCTCATAATTTTGTAAACATCTATAAGGTTGCCCCTCAGCCTCCGACGCTCCAGGGAAAACAGCCCCAGCCTGTTCAGTCTCTCCCTGTCGCTCAGATCCTCCAACCCTGGCAACATCCTTGTAAATCTTTTCTGAACCCTTTCAAGTTTCACAACATCTTTCCGATAGGAAGGAGAGCAGAATTGCACGCAATTTTCCAACAGTGGCCGAACTAATGTTGATGCTTGGGCATTGACAAGCAGGTTAATGGATTTATTAATTTACAGCCGCAACATGACCTCCCAACCCCTGTACTCAATACTCTGACCAATGAAGGAAAGCATACCAAATGCCTTCTTCACTATCCCATCTACCTGCGAATCCACTTTCAAGGACTTGCACTCCAAGGACTTGCCTCAGAAGCCTTTCTTCACACATAACTGCTGATCTGAATCAAAATCTCCAAACTAAATGATCATTAGCTTCACAGCTAGCTGGCCATTTCACTTTGATTAGATAGTTTTTTTTTAAAGACATGAAAGGCTCAGGCGAGAGACATTATCTGGTGTGGTAAACAAATCAATCCCACCAATAAACCTTTCAAAGCAGCCGAATTGGAAACTGGCCAATTACAAACTCTCTGGAACAGACAATCTCGATTGCATTGTAAAAAGACAAGCATTGTGACACAATGTAGCTCGTAACGAGCATGGTTCATGGTAGTGAAGAAAATACAAACATTTGGTCTTGAATGTATTGTAATGTAGAGAATTGACATTTCAGAAAGAGTTAAATACCTCTAAAAGTACGCAGAGTTTCTGGCATTGCATTGGATTCCAATACCCGTTGTCAAAATTTGTTTACTTATCCTTTTTAGAACTGATTTCGTCTTGCCTTGGGTTCTCCCTTCCCTCCATGCATTCAATATAACGCAATGCTTTTTAAATTGTTGCAATTCGCAAAAAAACTCTTCTGAGAGTGAACGATGCATTTTGTATACCTGACCTTTCAGTTTTGTTTGCATTCAGACAATTGCTTCATTCATTGCAAGATCCTTGCATCGCAAAAGACAGAGAGAATACCTCCATTGTTTTCCTCAACATTTAGTGAGTTGCCAGCAGTTACTCCATATGTTGGGCATCAACAAGCAGGTTAATGGATTTATCAATTTATGACAACGTCCCTCCAACCTACAGGCTAAGAAGGAAAGTAGTTGAGGCCATAATTGGGAAGACTGTGCTCACAGGATTTCGGGCTTGATCAGACTTGGTAGTCCAGAATCCTCAGTAATGTGCAGTCGCGTTATCCCTCAGAGACGAAACTTTGTAGATGAAGATCCCGTTAATTTCAAAGTGCATCGAAATTCCCAATTCGTCCGACCTCGTTCGTCAATAAGCGCAGACCAGATGTCTAGACTTGCCAAGAATTATTTCATAACTTGTAGCAGTGGCTAAAATGTCATGGGCGATCGAAATATAACTTTAGAAATGAAACACAAACTCCTAAAAAACTTCCAGCAGCACACAGATGCAAGCAGCAAAAATGTATTGATATTATACGTGGAGGGATGGACTGAGAAACCAATCATATTTTTGTCTCTTCACAGACATTATCGCAAGATCATTTTCTTAATTATAACATTGTTTATCGGACCACAGATCATTTCAATTGTTGACAGAAGTCAAAGAATAAGTGGTAACAATTGCGTTATTTAAGTATATATTTGGGGCTTATAATTTGGGGCTATATAATTAAGTATATATTTAAGTATTTAGAGAACAGGGCCTCTCAACGACCAAGATAATATACATGTGTGAAGGGAGATGGACGAGGTCCTCAGTGAATACTTCTTTGCTGTGTTTAACGTAGAGAAAGTATTGAAGACATGGGATCTTGCTGAAGTTAGTGAGAACATTCTGTCTTCCAGTAGAGGAGGTGTTGGATGTATTAGCATGTTTGAAGGTGAATAAACCTCCGAGTCCTGCCCAGATAGATCCAAGAACACTGCAAGAATTTGTAGTGGCTCAGGCTGACACTTTTGCATTATTGTTAGCCACGGGTGAGGTCCTGCAAGACTGGAGGTTGACCAACATTGTGCCATTATTCAAGAATTGCTAAGAAGAAAAACTTGGGAAATATACACTTGTAAGCGTCAACTTTATGGTAGGTAAGTTATTTGCGATGATTCTGAAAGAAAAGCCTGTCATTTATTTGCAAAGGCAGGGTTTGATGAGGAAGAGTTAGAATGGCTTCTTACGTTGGACATCATGCTTAACAAATTTGTGAGAGTTATTTATTGAAGCGACCAACAGGTTGGCGAAGGCACGGCGTTGTGCATGGTCTGTCTGTGTTTCAAAAAGGTCTTTGATAATGTTCCAAATGGTAGAGTGCTCAGGATGGTTACATCGCGTGGAATTCAGGGAGTGCTGGCAAATTCGATACATAATTAGTAAGATGGTAGTAAGCAGGTGCTAATAGATTAGATTACATTACATTACAGTGTGGAAATAGGCCCTTCGGCCCAACAAGTCCACACCGACCCGCCAAAGCGCAACCCACCCATACATTTACCACTTAACACACACTACGAGCATGGCCAATTCACCAAACCTGCACATCTTTGGACTATGGGAGGAAACCGGAGCACCCGGAGGAAACCCACGCAGACATGGGGAGAACGTGCAAACTCCACACAGTCAGTCGCCTGAGGCGGGAATTGAACCCGGGACTCTGGCGCCACTGTGCCAACGTGTCGCCCACAAATAGTGGAAAGATGATTGTTGGACAGGAGATATGTGTCCAGTGGAGTGCCTGAGGAGATAGCGCCATGCAATTGATTGTTTGTTGTCAATATGAATGATTTGGAATACAATGTACAAGGCATGATTAGTAAGTTTGCAATAGGTGGCTTTGTGAACAGTGAGGAATGTTCGCTGAAATTTCAGGTCAGCATTGTTCAGCTCGGGATAGGGACTGAGAGATGGTGAGCAGTCCTAATTATTGATCAGTTTGAGGTCCTGCAACGTCAGCAATTACCCAGTCCTCCAGGACATCACCTGTGCTCAAGTATGTTGCAAAGATATCTGATCAGGTGTCAGCTCTTCCCTCTCTCACATACCTCAATTATCCTGGGATAGACCCCATCTGGACCTGGGGACCTGCCCACCATCATGCCTTTTGTAATACAGCACTTTCTCCCTCCTTATGCCGACATGACCGAGACTAATCAAATCTCTATCTCTGATGTCAACAACCACCACCTCCGTCCCTTCGCTGAATACTAATTGAAATAACTCGTTAAGAATCTCAGGCATTTTTTCTGATTCCATGCATAACGTTCCTCCTATGTCCTTGATTGGGCCAATCAATTCTGCAGTTACTTTCTTGCTCCTTATATATGAATACCAGGCCTCAGGATTTTACTTAACCCTGTTTGCTAAAGATATCTCATGACCCTTTTATCATTCTGAATTCCTCGTTCCAGATTGGTCCTACATTCTCGATGTTATTCCAAAGGTTCGTCTGTCTTCAGTCTCCTAGATCTTGCTTCATTTTTCCTCTTAGCAATCTCACAATTTCATCTGTCATCCGTGGTTCCTTAATCTTTGTAAGCTCTATTTTCATTTTGACAGGGGCATGTTTCCTCTGCAATTGAATCAACTGCTCTCTAAAATCCCCACTCCTATCAAATATTGATTTACCTTCAAACAGCTGTTCCCATTCTAAATGGCCCAGCTGCTGCAGAATTTTGGAATAGTTGGCCGTACCCCAATATAAAATTCTTCTATTAGGATCACTCTCACCTTTGTACATGAGTATTCTAAAACGTATGTATTTGCGATAACTAGTCCCAAGCTAAACCACACACTGAAATGTCAATCACCGGTTCGGTCTCACTCCCCAACACCATGTCCAGTATGGCCTCTTCCCGAATTGGATTATTTATATACCACTCTAGAAAGCCCTCCTGGATACTCCTGACAAATGCTGCTCTATCTACAACACTGACACTAAGTGTATTCCAGTTAATGGGGGAAAATTGGAATCTCCTGTCACCATTACTCTTTTGCCCGACGTCTTTTCATAATCTGTTTGTATATTTGCACCTCGAAATCACGCTCTTTATTGGGAGGCCTGCAGTACAGTCCCAACATTATTACTGCACCATTGCTATTTCTGAGGTCAGAAAATATTTCCTCACTGCTCGACTACTCCATCGAACTCTCCTTTCTGCCATTTAATGCAACATCTCCACCACTTTTACAGCCCTCTCTATCCGGCCTGAAGATCGATATCAAGGCAAATTTAGTTGTTTTGGGCCTGACGGTGATTTAGCGATCGGAATCGGTAATTGGCTAGCTGAAAAAGACAGAGTGTGGTGATTGAAAGAAATGTTCATATTAGAGCTCAGTTACCCGTGGTGTGCAACAAGGATCTGTTCTGGGGCCACTGATGTTTGTCATGTGTATTAATGATCGGGATATGCTGCCGTTGACTGGAAGGGTGATTGAGCTTCAAAGCCACGAGGTCATGCTGAAACAGTACAAGGGACTGTAATACCGCACCTGGGGTTTTGCTTATAATTCTGATTACCAAATTATAGGAAGGATGTTGAAGCTTTGGAAAGATTTCGGAGGGGATTTACTACGATATTGCATGGCATGAAAGGCTGGTCTTTCGAGGATAGACCGAGGGAATTGAGGCTGTTTTCGTTGGAGAGAAGAACGTTGAGAGGCAACTTAATCAAGATGTGCAAGTTGATCAGAGGCTCAGAAACGGTGTACAATGGAAGTCTTTTATCCCAGGATGGTGACGACTAACAATGCTTTAAATTGAGGGGTGAGAGACTTAGGACAGATATCTGGGGTAGTTTCTTTACTCAGAGCATAGTCGGCTCTTGGACCGACCTGACTGCAACGGTAATAGACCTGCCGACGTTAAGGGCATTTAAATAGGCATCGGACAGACATATGCATATTAAGAGAACGGCGTATGTTAGATGGGCATCAGCTTACTTTCTTTTACAGGTTGGTGCAACATCGAGGGCCAAAGGGATGGCACTGCGCTGTTACATTCTATGTTCTATGCTCTATGTTCTGTGCCCTTCCCTCACCCAAGTCTCAATAATTGCAATAATGTCATTCTGTCAGGTACTATCCCAAACCCGACGTTCATCTACCTTTCCGAACAATCGTCTTGCACTAAAACAAGTGCATCTCAGGCAAACACTTCTTTTTTCTCTCATCATGAGCACCCTGCCTAATCTTTTCCTGAGTCATATTGACTGCAACTTTTAGTTCCTTCGAGGCTTCAGTTAAGATCTCCATGCTGTCCGCAACCCTCCTCGTCTGGTTCCCATCCGCTGCCACATTGGTTTAAATCCACCACAACAGCGTTAGGAAAAGCATCCACAAGGAATTTGGTCCAGTCCGTCCCAGGTGTACGCAATCCAAATTGTCATAGTTCCATTTACCCAGAACCAGTTCTGAAATCTCAAAAATCTGAACCTCTCCCACGGACCATCTCTCAAGCTACACATTCTTCCGACCTATGTTTTACCATGGAATCTGAGAAGCGAGTGGCAGTTTTTGCAATCCTGTGATTACTACATCTGAGGCTTTTATTTTTAACATGATTCTCAACTCCCTTAGTACTGCTTGTAGAATCTCACCCCTTTTCCAACTTCTACCATTGCAAACGATATGCACGACGACAACTGGCTGTTTATCTTCCCTCATCAGAATGTTTTGCAGCCGATCTGAAACATCCCTGACCCGTGCACCATGAGGCAAGATACTAATCGGGAGTCTCGTTTCCGACCAGAGCACCGACTATCTATTCTCCTTACAACTGAGTCCCCTATGACTATAGCCCTTCCACTCTTTTCCCCACCCTTACGTACACCAGAGCTGCTCAAGATGCTCTGAACCAGACCGATGCTGCCTTCCCCTATGTTGCCATCTCCCGCGACAGTATCCAAAACGGTATACCTGTTTTGGAAGGAGATGACCCAAAGTCGACACCTGCACTGCCTTCCTGGTCTTTCTCTGCCTTTTCGTCAACCATTCCGATTCTCCCTCAGCAGTCTTAATATATGGTGCGACCAATTCACTAAACGTGCTAACCACAACTCCCTCAGCGTCGCATAAGCTCAAACGTGAGTCCATCGGCAGCTCCAGAGCTGTCATACTGTCGAACAAGTGTTGCAGCTAAACTCAGTTACCGCACGTGAAGGAGTTAGGGATATCAGGTGTCTTTTTGAGCTTCCACATTGAAAAACCGAAACCAAACACGTGTTATCTCCTGCCATTGGTAATAGTAAGCTTAAGTTAGATAAAGGTATAACGAACAAAAGGAAATGCTTTTATCAATCACAGGATAAAAAAGTAAAACTTTATCAATATACCACAGAGTCCTTTGTTTTTATTTGGAGGAGGAGGGCGGGTGGGAAACATTACACGTGTCGTGTCTCGAGTTCATTCACTCACCAAATATATCAGTTCACTTACCTTCCAAGTGGCAATTCTACCGCTTCCACTCAGCTCGTCGCTCTCACTGCTGTTCCGAATGGAGGCCTGACACTTTAAGTGGAAAATGTCCATTCCCAGCAGGCCCCTGGTCCTCTCTATCTCGGTTTCTCTCCATCGCTGCTCCAAAAATATACATTAATCCCTCCCTAGCAGTATCATCAATAGCAACCCCGAGGACATTGGTTCAAGTGTCGACGGTGAAGTATGTAATAGTCCTACCTGCCCCAGAACCAGTCTCAATTTCGCAAAAAATCAGAACGCTTCCGCCTTCACAATCACTCAAGCCATGCGTTTACCCTATTTATTCTTTCATTTCTACCCTGATGAGCAAGTGGCACTGTTAGCAGCCTTGCTGTTACAACCTCTGAGTTTGTACTTTTTAACTTGGCTCCTAACTCTCTAAATTCTGCTTGTCGGATCTAAATCCATTTTTTACATATATCATTGGTGCTTCTGTGCACCACGACAATTGGCTGTTCACCTTCCCCCTTCAGAATATTTTGCGACCGATCTCAGTGCACCTGGGTGGCAAAATACCATTTGGGAGTCTCATTTTCGACCACAGCACCGTACCCACAGAAAGACAGCGGTTCACTCAAATCTCGAAGGCCACTGACGCTCGAATTTAGTCCCTATTAAGTGGGAAAATTTACCTTTCCGTCAGCCACTAGTCTCCTGTCTCTAACTCTCTCTCTCTCTCTTTCTCTCTATCTATCTCTTTCTCCCACACGCACTCTCTCTCTCACTCTCTGTCCTCCCAAAAGAATAATGGTCCTTCCTGGCTCCTTTGCAATCCTCTAAAGCCTCGTCTGATCATTGCCTCTTCACATTTCTGCCTCGCAATGTACTCCTCCGTGTCTCTGTTGGAATTGGTGTCCGATAGAA
Organism: Chiloscyllium plagiosum; assembly: GCF_037043375.1. Classification (NCBI taxonomy): domain Eukaryota; kingdom Metazoa; phylum Chordata; class Chondrichthyes; order Orectolobiformes; family Hemiscylliidae; genus Chiloscyllium; species Chiloscyllium plagiosum. The sequence goes on along the minus strand of NW_028270179.1, from coordinate 17,120,762 downwards.
AACTCCCAATAAAGTGACGCTCCGTTGCTGTTCCTAATTTCCACCCGCACTGATTCTGGAGACAAACACTTCTCGATGATTTCTCTTTCTGCAGAACTTATAATATTACTGAATAGCAATGCCACTCCACCAAGTCTTGTACTTTCCCCTACTCATTTTGAAACTACAAAACCTTGGAACATTCAACAACATTCCTTCTCTGTGATATCCAAGTCATAGTAATGGATACAACAACACAGTTAGAAGTATTGATCTATGTTCTGAATTCAATACCTTGATTCTGAAACTCTAGCATTAAAATAGACACAGTTCAAAATACTGAATGCACCTCTTCTCTTTCAAGTGCCTCTCCCTCCTCACAGACACTCTGTGCGCTGTCTCTGGATGTTTGCTACATACTCCATTATTTGAACCGTAGCTCAATTCCCCACCACAAAGGCCAATCTTGTTCAAAACTTCTCGAATGGCTCGAGCAGACTATGCAGCCCAGGATATTGATGCTCCTCCAGTTGCGATGAAATCGGTCCTTCTTGGAAAGGTCCCACCTTCACTAGAAAGTATCCCAAAGATTCGCATATTTGAAGCCCTTCCTTGGACACCAACTCTGCAACCTCAGTTTCCATCTGCTCTCGCTCTCTATTCCTAGCCTCACTAGCACGTGGCACGGGCGATAATCCGAAGATTACTGCTCTGTTCATAGTGCCTTCGAGTTTACAACTTAATTCCCTATATTTTAGGTTTTCCTCCCTTTTCCTATCTATGCCATTGGCTGCCGATGTGTGCCAGGCCTTCTGGCTACTCTACCTTTCCTTAAGCATCCTGTAGACGCGATCCGAGACAGCCCTGACTCTGGCAGCCGGAAGGCAACACTATCCAGTAGTTTAACGCACACCACAGAATTTACTGTCTGTTCCTCTCACCACTGAACCGCCTATCACTATTGCTGTCATATTCTCCCCACTTCCTTTCTCAGCTACAGAGTCAGGTTCAGTGTCCGAAACCTGGCCGCTGTGGCTTTTCCCCTTGTCGGTCGATCCGCTCGCAGGTTCCAAAACGGTATTCCAATTATTGATTAGAAGGCTGTACAATGTCTACCTTTTCCCTTTCTGTCCGATCACGGTCCTGGAGCCACATTTTTACCGTAACGTAGGTGTGACTGCCTCCACATAACTCCACTTTATTCACCTCTCTCCCCGTCCCTAATGTTCCGAAGTTTGTCCAGCTACAATTCCAGTCTCTGAGGAGCTGGTGTTCGGTGCACTTCTCGCCAGCAAATTCAGTAAGGACACCGGTGGCGTCATTTATTTCCTACATCCTGCAAAAGGAACATGTAACTGCGCTCCCCTGCATTCTGACTGCTCTAAACTACAGAGAGTGATTGAATAAATTAAAATGAAGTTAAAACAGACTGCTGGGAATGTGAGTCTGACTGTTTAAAACACTTACTTCAGGTGTCGGGGCTTCCATTTGCCGAGAGGTGCGAGGGAATAGCAAAGGACTTCTGGGAAGATTTTAAGTGGGTGTAATCTAAACCCGAGACCCTACACCATAGGTTATCCCTCCCACCCATCTTTTCTCACCTTACTAAGAGTCTGTAAGTGAGGTAAGTTTTCAGGATTCTCATTTTTTCCTTCTCTTGCTTTGTTTAGTCCTGTGCGGGTTTTCAGTGTAGCGGGATATGATGTTAGGCCAGTTGCATGTTCCTCCTGCAGAATGTGGCAGTCGAGAGATACCTCACATGTCTCTGGCGACTACATCTGCGGGAAGTGCACCTAACTCCAGCTCGACGAAAACCGAGTTAGGGAACTGGAGCAGAAGCTGGATGAACTATGGATCATCCGGTAGGCTGAGGGGAGAATTGAGAGAATGTACAAGGAGATGGTCACTCCCCAGACAGACGATAAGGACAGATGGGTTACTGTCGGGGGACGAAACAGAACCGACGGTCAGAGCAATGATCCCCTGTGGCTGTTCTCAGCACGAAGTAAACCGTTTTGGATACTGCTGATGGGGAGAGCCGACCAGGGGAAAGCCATAGTTGTCAGATCTCTGGCATTGTGGCTCAGAAGGGAGGTGGGGAAAATAGAAAAGCGCTCGTAGTAGGCGACTCAAACGGTAGACAGATTGACAGGAGTGTTTATGGTCAGGAACGGGACTCCCGAAAGGTATGTTGCCTCGCCAATGCCAGGGTTCAGGATGTCGCCGATCGGGTTGACAGGATTCTGAAGGGGAGGGTGAGCAGCCAGAAATCGTTGTACATATTGGCACCAATGTATAGCCAGGAACGGAAATGAGGAACTGAAAAGTGACTACAGAGTGTGAGGTTGGAAGCTGAATAGCAGAGTAGTGATCCCAGGTTTGCTACTGGTTCCACGAGATATTGGGATAAGGAACAGTCAGCGAATGCAGCCTAACACGTGGCTGCGAATCTGGTGCAGGAGCGAGGGTTTCAGATACTTACACCACTGGGACACCTTCTGGGGAAGTGGGACCTGTACACGAAGGACGGGTTGCACCTGAACTGGATGGGCACAAATTTCCTGGGTGGGAGATTTGCTCGAGTGATCGGGAGGTTTAAGCTAGTTTGGTGCGGGTGTGGGAATCAGACCCACATGTCTGAGAGGGGTCAGTTGTAGATGTGGCAGTGACAGGATGCATTGAATCTATTAGCAAGGTATCTCACACGATGAAACAAAGGGATCGGTTAAAGTGTGTCTGCTTTAATACAATGAGTGTCCGAAATAAGAGTGACGAACTTAGAGCATGGATCAATACTTCGGGCTACAATGTTGCAGCCATAACAGAGACGTGTGTTTCACAGGGGCAGGAATGGTTGCTTGATGTTCCAGGGTATAGAGCTTTGCAAAGAACAGTGACAGTGGAAAAAGAGAAGCGGGTGTAGCATTGCTAATCAGAGAGTGCATTACATCTGCAGAAAGTTGAAGAAGTTTTGTCTATTGAGTCAGTATGGGTGGAAGTTAGGGACAGCAAGGGAATAGCCACCGCATTGAGGTTTTTCTACACACCGCCTAATAGCAGTAGAGAGATTGAAGAACTCATAGGCGGGCAGATTCTGGAAAAATGCAGAAGCAGCAGGGTTGTTGTTATGGGTAATTTCATCTTCCCTATATCGACTGGAACCTCCTAAGTGCAGGTGGTTTGGATGGTGCCATTTTTGTCAGGTGTGTTCAGGAGTGTTTCCTTCCTCAGTATGTAGACAGACAGATACAACACACCATCCTCGGCTATTTATACCATCTACAAACAGACCATGCCACCAGAAATATATTTCCCGTCCACTCCTCTCTGCGTTTCGCAGGCACCGTTCCCTCCGGACTCCCTTATTAGGACCACGGCCCACACCAACCCACCATCCACTCCCAGAATCTTCCCTTTCCAACGTACGACGAACAAAACCTCCGCCCACACCTCCCTACTAACCACAGTCCAAGGCCCCAAAGGATCCTTCCACAACCGAAAGCGATTTAACTTCACTTCCATAATAATGGTCCACTAAAAATAATTGGATTATGATTTACGAAAAGTAACTTTAAAGTTTCAATATCCAGTCAGCTGTCCATCCTCCTTGCTAGATTACCCTCTGTAGATTTTCTCCTGCATGTTCTGCTGTCGTCTTTTCCTCAGTCGCCTGCCGCACAACTTTAATTATGGACAGATATCTTTCAGAAAACTATTCAGTTAACAATCTGTTTTGTTGGTGCTGCGTCGTTCTTCCTAACTGTTAAGAACGTTCGGCCTTATATCCGAAAGCATCGGTACACTTCATAGGTTTGATGTTAACAAACAATTAAATTCAAATTCGATTAGATTTTCTTTTTTTTAATTACCCCCACACTACCGCCTAACTGTGATTGTGCTTCATAATTCCCCTGCAGCCATTTTGTGTGTGTGCAAATGTGAGACACAGTGAAAGACACAAGGTGCACAAACGTTTCTTCAGTTTCCAACACCAAGAATAAAAGAAACACCAAAGTGGCCAGTGACAAGCAATGCCCTTCACATCAAACGGCAATGCAGCATGATCAAGCAGTGAAGGGGAGGGCAGGGGTCAATTCAAAATAGAACTGGACGGGGAAATAATACACTCCACTCTCTGCAGCGCGCACCTCTCCCTGAACAACTGCAGGGTGCTGGTGGACACCACATGCTCTTTCTCCAGAGACACCCAGACTCTCACGTAACCGCGGAAGAGGAGCAGTCAGTCAGCCCTAACGACCACCTCCACGCCAGATGCCAGTATCTGTTTATGGCCAGATTGGCCAGGCCCGGGAGCAGACCCACGAGGAGGTCTTAAGACCTGCCGACCCCCTTTCAATTGGATTTTCTAACCTGGGGCACAATTTAAATTGATTGGCCAAATTTCAATTTGTTTTTGGTCCATGGCAACGCAACTCCAGATATTTGTTTCAAACAAGTCTAACATTTTTTCAAACTTTTTTTAGCACAGTCTCTACTTCGATTCTGTCCTCTGTCTTAAATTTGCAGTCCACACCTATACCTTCATAACAATTATCGCGCAACAATCCCAGTTCGATAGTCACGCGTATTATAGTATAGAAGTACAGCCCTACAGTGAAAATTGTATTCCGTTACCGCCATCTGATGTGCAAAGGCAACTAGGATTATAAAAAAAAAGTTGACACAAAGGCCCTAGAGAAAAAAGAGTTGAAAAGTTAAGTATTGGTTGACAGAATGTTAGACGAGGATAACAAAGAAGTAAGTTAAAACTTCAGCAGACATTGATGAGTCCTGCGCTTATCTCGCCCTGCTGTCTGTTGTCGACGCCATCACCATAGATTGCGTCACTACTGCTGAAACTGCCGCCACTCCAATGATCCCTGTTGCCAGGCCAACATGATTGGACAGGATCAACTCGGATGTGAAGCTGAGAAACCGCCGTAAACTGAAACGAGATCAGTTCATCTTGCCGCCGAGAGATCGGGCCAGGTACAACCATGAATCACCAAGAGACCAGGCTGCGTGACGCCGAGAGAACCTGACATGTGCTGCACATAGGCCAGATTGAGATCCGCGAAGGAGCCACATCATGGAAAAGATATTTTAAAAAGGAGAAAAAAAGGGAACCGAAAATTCGGAGGAGGCCGGCTGGAGCATTCTACTCCGCCGTGATCACACTAGATTATGAACTTCCTTAAAATAAACGTTGTCCTGATTCTGTCACGTTAGTAGCAATGATCCCAATTTAATGGAGGGACAATCCCTGATAACAGCGAAATATGTTTGCCCTCATCAGACGACGCTAAGGACTTCCTATATTGATAACCATTGAATGAATTCCTTGCCGCCCAGCATCTAGTCATCTGATTCATTTTGCTGCTTCGAGCAGCACTTAAATCCAAAATCATTACAAGAATCAAAAAAACAACATTCTGTGAAAGAAGAGAAAACCCTTGAATCCCTCTTTTTTCCACACACGTCTTCTGCAGTGTACGTTGCTCTCACTATGCTCGCCTCCAACTAAAGGAGCCAGGACACTTACTTGCAGAACGTTTCGGAGATCAACTGTGAGACACATGCACAAAAACCCCAAATACTTTAACTCCCCTTCACTGCGCCAAAGGCATGCATATCCTGGGCCTTTTCCACACCCAACATCTAGCCACCCAACAACTGGATGAATAATGCCGCATCTTCATACTTTGGGCTTTGCAACCACATGGGATCAATGCAGGTTTCTCCAGTTTCTTCATTCGCCATCACCCCACTTATTCCAACTTATTCCAGAGCCAACATTCTGATTCGACACCACCCTCTGGAACTGTCCAAACTGCCCATCATCCTTCCCACAAATCCCCTCCACCCTCCTTTGCGACAAATCACCATAATCCCTCCATCCATCTATCGCATTCTTGGCTACCTTCCCCACAGTCCAACCCCTCCCATTGATCTCTCACCCCATTGGCCCATCCCCTGAGTGCTGATGAACGCATATGCTCGAAATGTCGAGTATACTGCTCCTTGGATGCTTCCTGACAGGCAGTGCATTTCCAACCACATTTTCGTCACTTTCTCCAATAACGTTATTTTTATTAATTACCTAAATCAGAGTGGAGAATGCGAAATTGGAAGGTATTCGTTGAATGATTCTGCAAAATGCTTTCTGAATGGGAAACACAGTGAACCACTTATGGATGGAGTGAAAGTTGATTATTGCAGTTTCTTCCCTCATCAAACCTTAAGTCTTATGTCAAAGTTTCTATTTCCACAGTTAATATCGTGACGATTGTGATCCTGTTCCGTGGGAAGTGTGGACTCTATAGTTGTGTCACTCTCCATCTGATGGCCATGGCAATGGCAGATTTACTGGTGGTCATCCTTGACCTGATATTAAGACATATACCGATTGTTTATTCAGACGTCTTTGTTTTCTTGGGGGATATAGATGTGTGCAACATTCATGCTGTCCTGCTTTATGCAGCATCCGATTGCTCAGTCTGGTTCACCGTCACATTCACCTTCGACCTCTTGGTGGCCATTCGTTGCCAGAAGTTAAAAATAAATATTGTAGTGAGAAGACAGCGGCAGTCGTTCTCGGAACAGTGTCTGCACTCAGCTGTTTAAATAATATCAGCTGGCATTTTATGTATAACGGTAATTATGATTTAACTGATCGTCCTATGTTTTGTGGTATAGAATTGAGTGATGATAATTTAGAGTTATGGGCAATAATTGAAATTGTTCTCTACATTCTCACACCCTGTCTCCCATTCTTCCTGATTCTGCTGCTCAACATTTTCACTGTCAGACATATTGGAGTGAGCAGCAGAGCCCGCAGGAGACTCCGGGCGCACAGCAATGGGCAGGGTCCAAGAGACACGGAAATGGAGAACCGAAGAAAATTAATTGTGCTTCTGTTTCTGATTTCTGACAACTTCATCCTGCTGTGGATAGTGTTCGCCATGAATGCAATGCTTGAACGAATGGATAATCTGGGCTATTTGATTTATGTGTCTGAATACGTCCTCGAATTAGGATTTATTCTCCAGCTCCTGAGTTGCTTCACAAACACTGGAATCTACGTCGTGACTCAGAATAGGTTCAGAGGACAATTCAAGAATTTGGTGATATATTCTTTTTTTATCACTCATTTAATCAAACGGCAAGATTAACTCCTGCTCCTGGTTCCCATGATACGCCCTACTTCACAACGACGATTTAGATTCATTTACATACGATATTCCAAATATAATCCGACGAGCGCCTTGCACAGCATTAGCAGTCTATCCATGGATTTTCATTCTAGCACTATCAAAATAAATGTCTTCCTTCCCTCCAGGTGAACCTTCGAACCAAACTGTAGAAACTCCGAAACAGGACTCACAACTCTCTCAGCGCTTCAAAACTCCACAGTCCTTCCTAATTTAGAAAACAATCTATGCCCCTTTTCCTGCAATCAAATTGCATCTCGTTCTTTTTTTTTCCACATTGTATTCCATTCTATCATTACAGTTGGCTGTCTTGTTGCGAAAGCTTGGAGAATAATATGGCTAATCGATGTTGATTGACACAACTATTAAAAATAGAGATGGATAGCATCTGTTGTTGTTTTCGACAATCATTTGACATAACGATTAAAAATATTGTCTTCAGCCACTTCCTTTCCGACCAACTCGCCCTCCTAACGAACCCTTCCCAATTTAGAATATCGTTTACACATTAAAACATCTTATGAACATTCGTAACCTCAAATTGTATGTCCTTGTTTTTTTATCAGTCACGTCATTCTCCACTCTCTTCGTCTGCCCAAGTCCTTCAGCATCCTCCCCATCTTGTTAACAGTACTGCCAGACCTCAAGCTGAATGATTGAATCTCAGAACTTTTCCAAAACTTCGTTTCCCTCAGTCTACACTCTAGTCGTCTCTTGGCCAAAATTCACAGATCAAAGGCAATTTCCTTTACTTCATACTTAATTCTTGGCATGAAGCAAACATCATTCGCGCAGACTTAAAATTAAAAATTGATGCAGCTACCTCTGCCATTTGTGGAAGAGTGTTCCAAATATTTTGCACCCCTTGAGTGTAGCAGCTCTTTCGAAAATCTCGCTTGAACAGTCTCGTCCTAAATCGCAGAACATGCCCCCAGTTCTGGAGCCCCTAATGTGTGGATAGGTTATCTCTTTAAATAAATTAGAGTGGTGCTGGAGAAGCCCAGCAGGTCGGGCAGCATCCGAGTGGTAGGAAAATTGACGTTTCCCGCAAAAACCCATCATCAGGAATAGAGACAGGCTGGCTGCAGAGTGGAGAGATCAATGTGAGGGGGTGGGGTGGGGAGAAAGTAACCTAGAGTACAATCAGTGAATGGGGTGGGGATGAAGGTGATAGGTCAGAGAGGAGGGTGGGAAAGGTAGCAAAGAGTACAATGGGGGAATGGGGTGGGGTAAAGGTAATAGGTCATAGAGGAGGGTAGGGTGGATAGGTGGAAAGAAAGATTCTTCATTTCCCCTTCCCTCACTCACCCCAGTTCCAAACTTCCAGGTCAGCATCACCCCATGACCTGTCCTACCTGCCTATCTTCCTTTCCATCTATCCACTCTACCCACCTCTCCGACGTATCACTGTCATTCCCACCCCATTCATGCATTGTGTTCTTTGCTACAGTCCCCCACCCTCTTCTCGGACCTATCCCCTCCCTCCCCACGCCGATTGACCTATTGTACTGTATGCTATTTTCTCCACACTCCTCCCCCTCACATTTGTCTTTCCACTCTGCAGGCACCATTCCTCTATTCCTCATGAAGGGTTTTTGCCCGGAACATCGATTTTCCTGCTCCTCGGATGATGCCTAACCTGCTGTGCTTTTGCGGCACCACTCTAATCAATATAAGAATTAAAAAGGGATGGATAACTCAGGAGACATTTTGAGATGTTTTGGAAATCATGAGAGTATGAATACGACCATTAGGGCTCTTTACCTGAATTCGGAATCAGGTCAATGAATTAACAGCACAACTCATTTCAAATGAATATATTTTAGTAGACATTGCGGAGATATGGCTAGAGTAAGGCCATGACTGACAGTTAATTCTCCAGCGTTTCAGAGTATTTGGAAGGACCAACAGGAAGGTAAAGGAAGTGGTGTAGCTCTGACATTCAGGGACGACATCAGAATACGTTTGAATTCATTTGGGTGGCAATTAGAAATTCGAAGGCAAAAACAAATCTCAGTGATATGCATAGTCAGAAGGACACAAAATAATGACATCACACTGGAGTGAGCAAATAAAAAAGAAAAAAATACTGATGCCTGCAAAATGACATGGTAACTATCATGGGGGATTTTAATTTTGTTTGATTGTTCGAACCAGCTCTGTCTGGACCGCCTTGTGGACGGGTTATGTTGAGTGCATCTGAGATAGTACCTTTGAACAGAATGCAATAGAACAGAAGAAGGAACAAACCATCCTTGGTCATGCCCTGTGTAATGAGACAGGAATAATTAATGACCCCATATTTAGATATCCTCTTGGAAGGAGCAATCACAGTATCGTTGAATTCAGAATACAGATGGACATGTGAAGGTAAAAGCCCAAAGCAGAGTTCTGTGCTTAAACAAGAGAGACTACAAGAGACTGAGAGGGAACGGGACAAAAGTAGATTGGAAACAAATATTTTATGGTGGGACGGATGACTTGCAGTGGAAGACTTTCCAAAGATTTTAGGAAACGTATATTCAGTGAAAATGAAGGACTGGAAGAAAATGGCTAATCTGTCATGGGTGTTATTTTGAAAAAAAAAAGGTCGTATACCCAATTGGAACAGAGGGCGTACAAGTTGGTTAAGAATAGCAGGAAAATTTGGAAAAATAAATTAAAGTTCACCAGAAACTCACAAAGATCGTTATAAAGAAAAGGAGGAAAGAACGCGAGAGAAAAAATGACGAGCACAAACTATAAAAATGGAAAGCAAACATTCCTATAAAATATAAAACGTAAAGAGTTGCTAAAATAAACGTTGATCCTTTGGAGGATGCGAAGGGGAATTTACTTATAAGATAGGATGACTTGGCTCAGGCATCGAATATATATTTTTCATCGGTCATCAGTGTCTAACATTAATAACATGCCAGTAATTCACAAAGTGATGAAGGCAGATGACGGCATGAGAACAATCATTATTCGTGTACTGTTAGACATGCTCATGGAGCTCAGGTAGAGAGGTCTTATGGCCCTGGTGAAATGAATCCCAGAGCAGGAAAAGAGATGGTGGGAGAAACAGAAAGTGCACTTGTATATTTTTCCAAAATTCGCTGGACTCTGGGGCAGATCTAGTAGATTGCAAAAATTCAAGTGGGACACCACTGTTTCAAAAAGAAATTAGACAAAAGATGTATTAGGCAATCGAACGGTTAGCTTAATTTTGTCATGGGAAGTTGTTTCAGTCTATTATATAGGAAGAAATATCAGACATTTTGATGGAAAGTTTGCGTTGAGAGGACATGGCATGTATTAATGAAAGACAAGTCATACTTAACAAGTCTTTGGAATTCTATGAAGACATGCTGAGCAAGGTGGACAACGGTGATCCAGTGGATCTGGTGGAGCTAAATTTCCAAAAGACTAGGACAACGTGCCACACAAGAAGCTGCTGCATAACATAAAGATGCATGGTGTTACGGGTAAAGTATGAGAAAGGCTAGAGAACTGGTTGATTAACAGGAAGCAAAGTGCGGTGTTAAATGATTAACAGAGTAGTTGGCAATACGTAACTTGTGATGTGCCTCAGGCAGCAGTGTTGGGACTGCAATTATTTACAATTTATATCGATGATTTCGAGTTGGGGACACTTTGAATGTGTCAAGTTTTTAAGTGGAACTGAAATGAGTGACAGATCAAAGTGCAGAGAGGACTTTGAAACCTTGCAGAGGAACATAGATGCTTTAAGTGAATGACCAAAGCCGTGGCAGGTGGCATAAACTGTCAATAAACTGGAAGTCCTACACTTTGTTCAGAGTAAAAAAGGATGATTGTTTAAATGGTAAAATGTTGCAGCACGCTGTGTGCAGAGGGGCCCGGTGTCCTCTTACATAAATCACAAAGCCGTTGGTCTGCAGGCAGAAGAGGGAATTAGGAAGGCAAATGAAATTCTGCCTTTCATTGCTGAAGGGATGGTGTTTTAAATCAGGGACCTCTTGTTGCAGTTGTAAAAGGCGTCGATAAGGGCACAACAGGAATATTGCTTGCAGTTTCGGTTTCCATACATGAGAAAGGATGTACTATCACTGGAGGGGCAGCAGAGGAGGTACACTAGGTTAATTGTGGGGGTGAGGGGGGCGGCTTATGTGGACACACTGAGTAGACTGGCATTGTATTCATTAAAATTTTGAAGAATGAGAGGTGATCTTACTCAAACAAATACAATTATGAAGGGAACAGATCATAAAGAAGCAGAGAGGACTTTTTCCATGGGCAGGTGAACCGAGGACAGGAGGGAGGAGCATTAAAATCATGGGGAGCATGGTTAGCCCTGAATTGGAATGGAACCTCTTCATCCAGAGGGTTCTATATCTGTGGAAATCCGTGCGCGGTGAAGTAATTGATGCCATTTTTGTAAAAGTTTTAAATGATAAGACAGGGTTTTAAACAAGGAAGGAATTAAGGAAGATGGTGACAGGGCGGCTAAGTGGAGCTGAATCCACGAAAATATCAGCAACAGATGTATTCAATGGCAGAGCGTGCTCAAAGCGCCAGATAGTCTACTTCTGCTCCTAGTTCTCATGTTAGATTAGTTTTCCTCCAGCGTGGAAACAGGCACTTCGGCCCAACAAGTCCACAACCAACCCTCCAAAGAGTAACCCACACACACCCATTTCTCTCTGACTACTGCACCAACCCCTGGGCAAGTTAGCAGATCTTTGTGACTGTGGGCAAAACCGGAGCACCCGGAGGAAACCTACGCCGAGACGGGGAGGCTGGAATCGAACCCGTGTCCCTGGTGCGGTGAGGCAAGAGTGCCAACCACTGACGCACCATGCCATGTTTATGTGAGCACAATATTCTGAAAGCAAAGACAAGGAGGCGGAATTACTTTCATGATCAAGCATGACATGACTTCTGCACGAAGAAAAGAAACTGGCAGGAAGGATCAGAATATTGAATTCTTCCCAAGTGGAAATTAAAAACAAGGGAGGAAGGTTAAACATGGGCAGGTTGAATATTGGAGTCGGAGGATGCCATTCATCCATTCGAGCCTGCTCCGTCATCCATCACGATTATTAGATTACATTACAGTGTGGAAACAGGCCCTTCGGCCCAACAAGTCCACACCGACCCTCCAAAGCGAAATCCACCCATACCCCTACATTTACCCCTTACCTAACACTACGGGCAATTTAGCATGGCCAATTCACCTGACCCTGCACATCTTTGGACTGTGGGAGGAAACCGGAGCACCCGGAGGAAACCCACGCAGACACGGGGAGAACGTGCAAACTCCACACAGTCAGTCGCCTGAGGCGGGAATTAAACCCGGGTCTCAGGCGCTGTGAGGCAGCAGTGCTAACCACTGTGCCACCGTGCCGCCCATAAACTCAATAACCTAACCGTGATTTCTCCCCATAACAAGACGGCCTCAAGTGCTATACCCACCCTCTTATTGACCACATTTCATGCTTCTTGTGGTAATGATTTACACAGGTTCACCCTGTATTCACGTCCAAAATTATCCACCCGAATCCTCATATAGTGATTCTGGACGTACCAGCCGTCAGGAACATCCTCTCTGCATCTACACTATCTAATCTTCTTAAAATGTTCTTAGTCTATATGAGATAGACGCTCATTAATGAGAACTCCACGAAAAAGAAACATAACTGAGTAAATGTCTGCTCATATGTTAGTCCCACCGTCCCCGGAATCACTCTGGTAAAACGTGCACTCCCACGAGAGCAAGAGCATTCATCCTCAAAAAAGCAGACAACCTTTCGATGTGACCACACCAAGGCCTTATATAACAGCCACACAACATCCCTGTCCCTGCACTCGCAGTGAAGGCCAACATAATATTTGCCTTGTTTACCGTCTGTTGCACGGGTGCACAAGAAGTCCAAGGTCCCACTGCACACTTGCTTCCTCCCAATTCGCAGCCATTCAGTTCGTAATCTGCCGTCTTGTTTTTGCATTCGAAGTGAATATCCTTAAATTTCTGCCAATTACACAACATCTGCCATTGCTTTGCCCACTCCACTCAACCGATCTGTTCACAACATGCTGATGGACCCCTGCATCTTCGAAGCATTTTACCCTCCCATCGAACGTGATACTACCTGCTAGTTTTGAGATGTTACATTTTGTTCCCTCAATCAAATCATTAACATATATTGTTTATAGCTTCGATACTGGAACGAATCATTCTGACACCATACCAGTTATTCTCTACCAAATGAAAACCAAATATTAATTCATCTTCTTTGTTTGCTCTCTGCCAAACAGTTTTCCATTCAGGTACTTTGTCAAACCCATAAGCGTTAGTCTTGCACTAAAATCTCTAAAGTGCGGCTTTGTCAAACACTTTGTGAAATTCCAAATAGACCACATCGACTGGCTCACTCTTGCCAACTCTACTGGTTACATCTTCATAGAATGTCAGAGTTATTTATACACCCCCGTTCAGTCCATCCAAAATAGGGCATAGCATAAACAGAAAAATAATGAGGGATTGTGATAAGGGTAACATTAATTGTATGTGACGTGAATTGTTTGAATTAATGAATTCGGCAACGGAATCTTGATGGAAGTCTCCTGCAATGTCTGAGAAATGGCTGATTGTAGCAGTATTCTGTAGAACCAGAGAGCGAACAGGATGTTTTAGATTTGATAACAAGTAGCGATCCATAAATGGTCTTGCAGTAAAAGATACGCTTGAAAGGATTGACCACAATCTGCCAGAGAAGAAATTCTTTTGAAAAACTGAAGAAAGCGTCACATACAAAATGCAAAGCCTTGGACAACGTAATTATACAGACCTGAAGAATGAGTTGGCTCAGCTTCGGTTTGGCAAACAATATTGAAGTGTAGAACTTCAGAGCAACTATGGCAACTGATTAGAGAGATGCGATATATGGCAGCATTAAATTATCTTCGTGAGAGGAAGCGGAATTGTATAAATGAGGAAAAAAAATCCGTGGATTGCTTAGGAATTCATGAATAACAAAAAAGCAAAGGCGAGGGCATATCATCCTCAAAAAGGTAAAAGCAATCTCGAGAATTGGGAGAACGTTAAAAGTCAGCAAATGGTCGCTCGAAATGAAATCAAAAGAGTTAAATGAGCAAAAAAAAAAAATACAAGCAGAAACCTTTAATACTGATGCTACTTACATCAATACTGACACAAAAAATGAACACAGTATTGAATGTAATTGATTGACCTTTCGAGACGAAATGGCGGGTAATGAGGAGGAACTGAGAAATTCCAGAGGCAGTAAACCAAAACTTTGATGCTGTTTACACAGTGGGAAAAAAAACTTTGTCTGAAAAACTGCAGTAACCACAGAGTAAGTTGGTGAAATTACAATAACTCGGTAGAATATATTCAGTGAACTGTTGGGTGTAAATATATTTAAGTCCTCAGGGCTTGCATTGCTGGTATTTGAAGGAAGTGACAAGGGAGATGCTGATTGCATTAGTAATGATTTTACAAAATACTCTGGATTGTGGACAGTTATCAGTAGATTGGAAACAGAATAACATGATACCCTTATTCAATAGAGGACATACACAAAAAGTGGTGCAAAGAGATCAATTTGTTTCGCGTCTGTTGTGGGGAAGCTGATAGAGTTAATCAGAAAGGAGGAAATAACTAAACACGAGGATTAACAAAGTGTCAGCATGGTTTCATGAAGGGGAAGTTGTGATTGGAAAATTTGCTGCGGTTCTTTGATGGTGTAACCTGCAAGGTGAATGATGGGAATGCAATGGACACAATAGTCTTAGACTTCCAGATGGTGGTTGACAAAGTGCAGCATTGTAGACTGATCAAGGATGTTAGCTCACAGGTGTTAAAGGGTGGAGAATTGGTTGTCATAGAGTATTAACTGCCTGATAGAATGCAGAGAGTTGAGTTAAATGTGGCATTCTGAATTACATTACAGTGTGTAAACAGGCCCTTCGGCCCCACAAGTCCCCACCGACCTGCCGAAGCGCAACCCACCCATACCCCTACATTTACCCCTTACCTAACACTACGGGCAATTTAGCATGGCCAATTCACCTGACCTGCACATCTTTTGGACTGTGGGAGGAAACCGGAGTACCCGGAGGAAAACCACGCAGACACTGGCAGAACGAGCAAACTCCACACAGTCAGTCGCCTGAGGCGGGAATTGAACCCGGGGCTCCGGCGCTGTGATGCAGCAGTGCTAACCACTGTAGCACAATGGTTAGCACTGCTGCCTCACAGCGCCTGAGACCCGCGTTCAATTCCCGCCTCAGGCGATTGACTGTGTGGAGTTTGCACATTCTCCCGTTTCTGCGTGGGTTTCCTCCGGGTGCTCCGGTTTCCTCCCATAATCCAAGGGTGTGCAGGTCAGGTGAATTGGCCATAGTAATTGCCCGTAGTGTTAGGTAAGGGGTAAATGTAGGGATATGGGTGCGTTCCGCTTCGGCGGGTCGGTGTGGACTTGTTGGGCCGAAGGGCCTGTTTCCACACTGTAATGTGAACAGTAATTATTGTACTTGTACAGTAATTATTGATTCTCTTGTCGAACCTCAACTATTTATATTCTGTATAAAATTACCTGGAAATGAATTCCTGGCATTTAATGCAAAAATAGGAAATTATTAATAGTAAAGACGTGTTGTTACACTTTTGTCAAGCTTTGGTAAGACCACATCTGGAATATTGTTTCTCGTTTTGGTCTCCTCACGGGAGGGAGGGGGGTATGTTGGCACTGGATGCAATTCAGTGTATGATCCTCAGGTTTTTTCCGGTCTTGAACGGGCTGTCATAGGACCAGTATTTAAAAGACTTGGGCTTCTAATCGCTGCAGTTCAGAAGAATGAGAGCAGTTCCGGGTTGGGTAAAACAAATGCTAAAGCACATTTGATAGCTGAGTTTTGTTTATCAAATGATCCTCCTTATAGAACAGTCTCAAACAATAGTTCATCGAGGGAGAGAATGAGCGGAGGCAGATTAAAAATTGAGATGAGGCGAAACTAATTCGCTCAGAGAGTTGTGAATCGGTGGCATTCACTGAAATAGTTCAGTGGTGGCACAATCAATTGACGGATTTAAGAGACGAACAAAATGTGCTTCCGTTGAAATTTGTCAGAAAATGAGATAGGTAAAATATAGGATCCTGGAGATGAGACCAGTAAAATTTAGTCATGATCATGCTCACTGGCAGAGCGGGTACCAAGGAATTGGTTTGCCTACTCCCACTTCGAAATATTCTTTACCAGTTTTTCAATTGCAGCCAGTCCAGCGACCAGTTATTAACTTGGCTTCCTTTCATTTTCTGCCACTTTCCATTTGATGAGATTTACGTGGAACTAAAGTATCTAGTTTCACAGTTGTTACAGACCAGACCCGATCCCCTCAAAACAATTTTAAGCAGGTAGCCAAGAAGGTAAATTTGCTATTTGTTTCAGGTAAATGTATCATAGATATTCCCAGAGTGAGTTAGCTGATCCTACTTCAAAGGTTTAAGCAAATAGAATTAATTTGAAAATTATGGATTGCAACAGAAAGACGTGTAAATAGAATACCGAATAACTTACCTGATTCAAAAACGCGAGAGATGTCCAGACCTAATGATGCTGCTCCGAAAAAAACCTGCAATAGTCTCCCAAGGCACACATCACTTTGTGAAAAGAGTAAAACTGAAACAAATTAGGGCTTACACGCCAGAAGTGGGAGAAAGCGAGTTCCCAGCTGGACTGGCCTCAAAAGCCTTTCATCACAAAGAACTGCTGATCTGAATCAAAATCTCCAATCAGGCCAGAGGCATTATCTGGTGTGGTAAACAAAAAATGCCCCCAATTAAACCTTTCAAAGCAGCCGAGTTGGAACCTGGCCAATTACAACTTCTCAGGAACAAGGAATCTCAATGGCATAGTAATCTTGTAAAAAGACTAGCATTGTGACACAGTGTAGCTCTTAACTAACATGGGTCATGGTACAGAAGAAAGTGCAAACGTTCGGTCTTGAATGTATCGTAATGTGGAGATTTGACATTTCTGAGAGCGGTAAATACCTATAAAATCACAAAACGTTTCTGGCATTGCATTGGCTTCCAATACTCGTTGTCAAAATTCGTTTACTTATCCCCTTTAGAACTGATTTAGTTTTGACTTGGGTTCTCCATTCCCTCTATGCATTCACTGTAATGCAGTTTTATTTTATACTGTTCCAGTTATCAAAAACCTCTTCTGAGAATGGAGGATGCATTTTGTGTACTGACCTGTCAGTTTTGGTTGCATCAGACAATGGCTACGTTCATTGCAGGATTCTTGCATTGCAAATGACAGAGAAAATACCTCCATATACTTTTTTCTCAACATTCAGTAAGTTGCCAGCAGGTCCTCCATATTCTGGGAACCAACAAGCATGTTAATGGATTTATCAATTTATGCCAACGTCCCTCCAAACAACAGGCTCAGAAGGAAAGTGGTTGAGGCCACAATTTGAAGACTGTGCTCACAGGACATAGTGCTTGATCAGACTTGGTAGTCCAGAATCCTCAGAGACGAAACTTCGTAATTGAAGGCCCCGTTAATCTAAAAGTTGTCATAAAAGTGCACATTGAATGCACCGAATTTCCCAATTCGTCGGACCTAATTCGGCGATAAGCGCAGATCAGATGTCTGGGCTTGCCAAGAATTATTTCATAACTTGTGACAGTGGCTAGAAAGTCATGCGCTATCGACATTTAACTTTAAAAATGAAAACATTAACTCCCAAATAAACGTCCAGCAACACACAGATGCACACAGCATAAATGTATGGATGTTATGCGTGGAGGGATGGACTGAGAAACCAATTACATTTTTCTCTCTTCACAGGTTATTTCAATTGTTGGCAGAAGGCACAGCATAATTGGCAAAAGTTGAGTATTTACGTATATGTTGAGAAAATGAATTATGAAATACAGTATAGGGTCTCTCAACGACCAAGCTAATGTATACGTGTGAAGGGAGATGGCCGAGGTCCTCAGTGAATACTTATTTGCTGTATTTATCGGAAAGAACGAATTGAAGTCATGGGATCTTGCTGAAGTTGGTGGTCAGTCCCTTTCCCAGTAGAGGAGGTGTTACATGTATTAGAATGTTTGAAGGTGAATAAACTTCCTAGTCCTGCCCAGATAAATCCAAGAACACTGCCAGACGCGCTCACCGAATTTGTGGGAGCTCATGCTAATATTTTTGCATTATTGTTAGCCACAGGTGAGGTCCTGAAAGACTGGAGGTTGACCAACATTGTGCCATTATTCAAGAAGTGCGAAGAAGAAAAACTTGGTAAGAATGCACCGGCGAGCGTCAACTTTGTGGTGGTTAATTTAATTGCGAAGGTTCTGAGAGAAAAGCCTGTCATTTATTTGGAAAGGCAGGGTTTGATTCGGAAGAGTTAGAATGGCTTCTTGCGTGGGAGATCATGCTTAACAAATTAGCGTTATTTAACGAAGTGACCAACCGGGTTGACGAAGGCTGGGCGTTGGGCATGGTCTGTATGGATTTCAAAAAGGTCTTTGATAATGTTCCAAATGGTAGGGTGCTCGGGATGGTTACATCACATGGAATCCAGGGAGTGCTGGCAAATTCGATGCATAATTGTAAGATGGAAGGAAGCAGGTGGTAATAGTGGAAGGATGCTTGTTGGAGAGGAGATCTGTGTCCAGTGGAGTGACTGAGGAGACGGTACCCGGCCGATATTGTTTGTTGTCGATATAAACGACTTGGGTTAGAATTTACAAAGCATGATTATTAAGTTTGCAATAGGTGGTATTGTGGACAATGATGAAAGTTGTCCTGAAATTTCAGCTCAGCATTGGTCAGCTGGGGATGGCGTCCCAGAGATGGTGAGCAGTCCTAATTATTGCTCAATGTGAGTTCTTGCAACGTCAGCAATTATCCAGTCCTCTCGGACATCACTTGTGTTCAAGTATGCTGCAAAGATATCCATTAAGGTGTCTGTTACTTCCTCTCTCACTTCCCCCAATTAACCTGGGATAGATCCAATCTGGACCTGGGGATCTGTCCACCTTCATGCCTTTTGAAATACAACACTTTTCCCCTCCTTATGCCGACATGACCTGGAGTAATCAAATGTCTATCTTTCACGTTAGCAGCCGCCACCTCCGCCCCTTCTTTTGAATACGAACTGAAAGAACTAGTTAAGAGTCTCAAACATTTTTTCTGACTCCATGCATAGCTTTCCTCTTGTGTCTCTTGAGTGGGCCAACCATTTCTCGAGTTCCTCTCTTGCTCCTAATATATGGATACAAGGCCTCATGATTTTAGTTAACCCTGTTTGTAAAGATATCTCATGACCCTTTTCTCCTTCTGAATTCCTCGTTCCAGATTGGTCCTACATTGTTCCCATTCTAAATTGCCCAGCTGCTGCCGAATTTTGCAAGAGTAGTCCGGACTCCAATTTAGCATTCTTTTATTAGGACCACTCTCATCTTGTCCATGAGTATTCTAAAACGTATGTACTTGTGATCACTATTCCCAAGCTAATCCCCTACTGAACCGTCAACCACCTGGCTGGTCTCATTCCCCAACACCACGTCCAGCATGGCCTCTTCCTGAATTTGATTATTTATATACTGCTCTAGAAAGCCCTCCTTGATGCTCCTGACAAATGCTGCTCCATCTACACCACTAACACTAAATGAATTCCAGTCAATGTTGAAAAATTTGAATGTCCCGTCGCCATCACCCTGATGCTGGATGTCTTTCCATAATCTGTTTATATATTTGCACCTCGAAATTACCCTCTTCACTGGGAGGCCTGTAGTACAGCTCCAACATTGTTACTGCACCCCTATTTTTTCTGAGGTCTGCCCATATTGCCTCACTGCTCTAGTCCTCCATCGAACCCTCCTTTCTGCAATGTCATGCAAAATCTCCACTACTTTTACTGCCCTCCCTATCCGGCCTGAACCATCGATATCCTGGCAAGTTTAGTTGCCTATCATTGCACAAAATGTGGTGTTTCGGGACTGAAGGTCATTTAGCGATCTGTATCGGTAGTTGGTTAACTGAAAAACACAGAGTGTGATGATTGATAGGAAATATTCATATTGGAGCTCAGTTACCAGTGGTGTGCCACAAGGATCTGTTTTGGGGCCACTGTTGTTTGTCATGTCTATTAATGATCTGGATGTGCTGCCGTTGACTGGTACAGCGATTGAGTTTCAAAGCCACGAGGACATGCTGAAACTGTACAAGAGACTGGTAATGCTGCACCTGGGGTATTACTTATAGTCTGGTCACCAAATTATAGGAAAGATGTGGAAGCTTTGTAAAGTTTTCAGAGAGGATTTCCTAGGATAATGCCTGGTATGAAAGAATGTTCTTACGAGGAAAGACCGAGGGAACTGAGGCTACTTTCATTGGAGAGAAGAACGTTGAGAGGCAACTTAATCAAGACGTGCATGTTGATCAGAAGCTTAGATCCGGTGGACAATGGATGCCTTTCCCCCCCAGGATGCTGAGGAATAACATAGCTTTAAATTGAAGGGTGAGAGACTTAGGACAGATATCAGGGATACTTTCTTTACTCAGAGAATAGTCGACTCGTGGACCGACCTGACTGCAACGGTAATAGACACGCCGACGTTAAATAGGCATGGGACGTACATATGGATATTAACATAACAGGGTAGGTTAGATGGGCATCAGATTAATTTCACAGATTGGAGCAACATCGAGGAACAAAGGGCCGGAACTGCGCTGTTACGTTGTATGGTCAATACTCTGTATTCTGTGCCCTTCCCTCAACCAAGTCTCAGTAATGGCAATAATGTCATTCTGTCAAGTAGACGTTCATCTACCTTTCCGAACAAACTTCTTGTATTAAAACAAGTGCATCTCAGGCAATCACTCCCTTTTCGATCATCATGAGCACCCTGCCGAAATTTCTCTTGAATCCCGTTGACTGCAATTTCTAGTTCCTTCAACGCTTCAGTTACTACCTCCATACTGTCCGCTACCCTCGTCATTTGTTTCCCTTCTGCTGCCACATTACTTTAAAACCACCACACAGCGTTAGAAAACGCATCCCCAAGGACATTGGTCCAGTCCGACCCAGGTGTTGACCCAAGTGTTGACAATCCAAATTGCCATATTTCCATTTAGCCAGAACCAGTTCTGAAATCTCAAAAATATGAACCCCTCCCACGGACCGTCTCTCAAGCTACACATTCATCCTGCCTATGTTTTAACATGGAATCTGAGGAGCGGGTGGCAGTGTTGGCAATCCTGAGATTACTACAGCTGAGGTCTTAACTTTTGACATGATTCTCAACACCCTTAGTACTGCTTGTAGGATCTCTCCCCTTTTCCTACCTCTATCATTGTAATCTGTATGCACCACGACAACTGGCTGTTCATCCTCCCTCTTCAGAATATTCTGCAGCCGATTTGAAACATCCCTGACCCGTGAACCTGTGAGGCAACATACCATTCGGGAGTCTCGTTTCCAAACACAGGACGGACTATGAATTCCACTTACAATTGAATCCCCTATGACTCTTTTTCCCACCCTTCTGTACACCAGAGGGTGGTTCAAGGTGCTCTGAACCAGACCGATGCTACGTTCTCCTGGGGTGCCAGCTCTCGTGACAGTATCCAAAACGGTACACCTGTTTGGAAGGAGATGACCGGAAGGCTGCACCTGCACTGCCTTCCTGCGCTTTCTCTATCGTTTTGTCACCCATTCCGATTCTCCCTCCGCAGTCCTAATATATGGTGTGACCAGTTCACTAAACGTACGAACCACACCTCCCTCAGCATCGGTAAGCTCCAAAGTGAGTCCATCCGCAGCTCCAGAGCTGTCATGCGGTCGAACAAGTGTTGCAGCGAAACACCTTTACAGCACACGAGGAGTCAGGGACAGCAGGTGTCTTCTTGAGCTTCCACATTGAAAAACCGAAGAAAAACACAGTTTATCTCCTGCCATTTCTAATCGTAATCTTAACATTAATAAAGGGATAATGAACAAAAGGAAATGCACAGGATAAAAAAAGTAAAACATGATCAACATACCGCAGAGTACTTTGTTTTTGATTGGAGGATGAGGGCGGGTGGGAAACATTACACGTGTAGAGGCTCGGATTCATCCACTCACCAAATGTATTGGTTCACTCACCTTCCGAGTGTTAATTCGACCGCTCCCACTCCGCTCGTCGCTCTCACCGCTGTTGCAAATGGAGGCCTGACACATTAAGAGGGAAATTTCCCTTCCCATTAGGCTCCTGGTCTTCTGTATCTGTGTTTCTCTCCATCGCTACTGCGAAAATATACTTTAATCCCTCCCCAACTGTATCACAAAAAGCAACCCTGAGGACATGGGTTCCAGTCCAGTCCAGGTGTCGACTGTGAAGTATGTAATAGTCCGACCTGCCCCAGAACCAGTCTCAATGTTGCAAAAATCAGAACCCTTCCTCCTGCACTATCGCTCAAGCCATGTTTATCCTTTCATGTCAACTCTGGTGAGCAAGCGGCACTGGTAACAGCCCTGCTATTACTACCTCCGAGGTCGTACTTTTTAACTTGGCAAAAAACTCTCTAAATTCTGCTTGTCGGATATCAGTACGTTTTTTTTTTACCTACATCACTGGTGCCTTTACGCACCACGACAATTAGTTATTCACCTTCCACCTTCAGAATGTTCTGCGGCCGCTCTGAGTACATCTGGGTGGCATTATACCATTGGGGAGTCTCGTTTTGAACACAAACCGTACTCCCTAAACGACATCGGGTCACTCAAAGCTCGAAGGCCACTGATGCTCGAGTTTCGTACCTTCGAACTGGGAAAATTTACCTTCCCGTCAGCCACTAGTTTCCTCTCTCTCTAACTCTCTCTTTTTTTCTCTCTCTCTCTCTCTCTCTCTGTCCCATTCTCCATTACACATTCTCTCTCTCACTCTGTATCCTCCCAAAAATTGATGGTACTTCCTGGCTACTTTGCAATCCTCTAAAGCCCCGTATGATCCTTTCCTCTTCAACCTTGAATAATATTGTTCATTCTATGGACTAGACCTTCCACATTACTTGTTATCCGAGATTCTTTCAAACTACTTTCTTGCCTCACTGGGACAAAACTGGGTAGCACTTTCTGTAGGTGTTTCTGAAAGAAACTCCACATTTTTGTTGTGCACATCCCTGAGAATATTGCTTCCAAATTTCGGTTCCTCAGTTCTTGCTGAAAAGTAACATAATTCCCTTGCCCCCAATTAAAAACTTTCCCATACCGTCTGCTGCTATCCTTTTCCATGAGGAGAGTAAATGTCATGGAGCTGTGATCGCTATCACTAAAATGCTCTCCCACCGAGAGATTTCTCAGCTCGCTCGGTTCATTGCCACGCACTAATATTCAATTTGGCATCATCTCTACCCAGCCAATCGATATATTGCATCAAGTACCCTGCTTGGACACATCTGAGAAAATATTCATCCAGCTCCTTGAACTAAGTAGGTTCAAAGCAATATTAGTGGCTTTGAAGTCACCAAGAACAACGTCCACATTACTTCTACCCATTTCCAGTATCTGCTTCGCAGTCTGCTCCTCCTAGCCTCTGTTGGTATTGGTGGCCGATAGAAAATTCCCAATCAAGTGACGTTCCTTTCCTGTTCCTAATTTCCACCGGCACTGATTCTGGAGACAACCCCTTCTCGATGATTTCTGTTTCTAGAGCACGTATAGTATTACTGACTAGCAATGCCACTCCACCAAGTCTTTTACTTTCCCCTCATCATTTCGAAACCATTGGACCCTGGAACATTCAACAACCATTCCTCTCTCTGTGATATCCAAGTCTTCATAACGGATACCACATCATGTTGCAAGTTCTGATCTATGTTCCAAGTTCGCCAAAATTTATTCTGACACTCTTGTATTTAATTTAGATACAGTTAAACCCTCTGAGTGCACCTCTTCTCTTTCAAGTGCCTCTCCCTCCTCACAGACACTCTGTGCGCTGTATCTGGGCGTTCACTACATACTCCATTATTTGAACCGTAGCTCAGTCCCCACCACCATGCAAAACCAATTTAAATCTTCTCGAATGTTTCGAGCAAATTTGGTGCCCAGAATATTGTTGCTCCTCCAGTTCAGATGCCATCGGTCCTTCTTGGAAAGCTCCTACCTTCGCTAGAAAGTATCCCAAATATTCGCATATTTGAAGCCCTTCCTTGGACAACAACCCTGCAACCAACGTTTCCATCTGCTCTCGCTCTCTATTCATAGCCTCACTAGCACGTGGCACGGTCAACAATCCGAAGATTACTGCTCTGTTCATGCTGCCTTCTAGCTTACAACTAAATTCCCTATATTCGCTTTTTAGGTCTTCCTCCCTTTTCCTCCCAACGCCATTGGCTACCGATGTGCACCACAACTTCTGACTGCTCTAGCTCCCCTTAAGCATCCTGTAGACGCAATCACAGACAGCCCTGACCTTGGCAGCCGGAAGGCAACACTATCCAGTAGTCCAACTCACGCCACAGTATTTCCTGTCTGTTCCTCTCACCACTGAACCCCCTATCCCTATTGCTGTCCTATTCTCCCCTCTTACTTTATCAGCCACATAGCCAGGTTCAGTGTCAGAAATCTGGCCGCTTTGGATTTCCCCTTGTCGGTCGATCCGCTAGCAGTTTCCTTTTTATACACTCCTACCCCTTTTTACCCCTACACTAACACCTAACTGCGGTAGTGCTTATTTTTCCCCAGCACCCATGTTGTGTGTGTGCAGGTGTGAGACACATTGAAAGACACGAGATGCACGAATCTTTATTCATTTTTCCACCACCAGGAAGAAAGGAAACAGCCGACTGGCCTGTGACAAGCAGTACCCTTCACATCTAAAGATAATGCTGCGTGATCAGATAGTGAAGGGGACGGCAGGTATCAAATCAAAATAGAGTTGGATGGGGCAATAATGCACTCCACTCCCTGCGGCGCGCACCTCTCCCTGAACAATTCCATGGTGTTGGTGGACGCTACGTGCTCCTCCGCTAGCAGTTTCCAAAACGGCATTCTGATTATTGCTTGAACAGCCCTACAACGTCTGTCTATTCTCTTTCCCTCTGATCACGGTAACGGAGCGACCTTTGTACTGCAACTTAATTGTGACTGTCTCCCCATAACTCCTCTTCAGTCATCCCACTCCACCTCCCACATGTTCCGAAGTTTGTCTAGTTCCAACTGCAGTCTCTGAGAGCTGGAGTTCGGTATACTTCTCGCCAGCAAAGTCAGTAAGTGCACCGGTGGAGTCTTTTATTTCCTACATCCTGCAAGAGGAACATGTAACTGTGCTTGCCTTAATTCTGACTGCTCTAAACTGCAGAGAGTGATTGAATCAATGACAATCAAGAAGAAACAGATTGCTGGGAAGGCAAGTCTGACTGCGTAAAACACTTACTTCCGGCGTCAGGGCTTCCATTTGCCGAGAGGTGCAAGGGAGGAGCAAAGGACTGCTGGGGAGTTTTTAAGTGGATGAGATCTAAACCCGAGACCTTACAGCATAGGGCCCCCCTCCGACATACCTCTTTTAACCTTAATAAGGGTCTGTAAGCTAGTTAGGTTTTCAGATTTCTCTTTTTTTGTCTCTTCCTTAGCTTCGTCGTGTGCTAGCTATCAGAGTACCGGGATATGGATATAAGGGCAGTTGCATGTTTCTCCTGAACAATGTGGCAGGTGAGAGACACTTCACCTGTCTCTGCCGACTAAATCTGCGGGATGTGCGCCCATTTCCAGCTCCTCGAAAAACGAGTTAGGGAACTGGAGCTGGAGCTGGATGAACGATGGATCATCCGGTAGGCTAAGGGGGTATTGAGAAAATGTACAGGGAGGTGGTAACTTCCCAGACACAGGATAAGCACAGCTAGGTTGCGGTCAGGGCGAGGAAAGTGAACCGACTGTCAGAGCAGGGACACCTGTGGCTGTTCCCCTCAGCACTCAGTATGCCGTTTTGCATACTGCTGATGGGGACAGCCTATTAGGTTGTCAGGCCTCTGGCACTGAGCCTGGCACTGTGGCTCAGAAGGGAGGTGGGGAAATTAGAAAAGCGGTAGTGGTATGGGACTCAATAATTAGACGGATTGACAGGAGATTTTGTGGTCAGGCACCGAACTCGCGGAAGGTGTGTTGCCTGCCCGGTGTCAGGGTCCAGGATGTCGCCGATCGGGTTGGTAAAATTGTGAAGGATGAGGGTGAGCAAACAGAAATCCTTGTACATATTGGCACCAATGACATGGCCAGGAAAGTGATTGAGGACCTGGAAAGTGACTACAGAGAGTTACGTTGGATGCTGAAAAGCAGGACAAACAGAGTAGTGATCGCAGGTTGCTACGGGTGCCATGAGCTCATGAGATGAGGAACAGTGAGCGAATGCAGCAGAACACGTGGCTGCGAGTCTGGGGCAGGAGAGAGCACTTCAGATACCTAGACATTGGGATACCATCTGGGGAAGGTGGGGCCTGTACGTGAAGGACGGGGTGTTGCACCTGATCTGGAGAGGCACAACTGCCCTGAGTGGGAAGTTTGCTCGTGTGATTCGGGAAGGTTTAAGCTCGTTTGGCAGGTGGGGAGGGAATCAGCCACATTTCTGAGAGATGGTCAGTTGTAGATGGGTCAGTGACAGGATGTATTAAATCTATTAGGAAGGTTTGTCATGCGATTAAACAAAGGGATCGGTTAAAGTGTGTCGGCCTTAATGTAAGGAGAGTCCGAAATAACAATGATGAACGTAGAACATGAATCAGTACTTGGGGCTACGATGTTGTGGCAATAACGGAGACATGGGTTTCACAGGAACAGGAATGGTTGCTTGATGTTCCAAGGTTTAGAACGTTGATAAAGAACAGGGAGGGTGGAAAAAGAGGAGGGGATGTAGCATTTCTAATCAGAGAGTGCATCACAGCTACAGAAACGAACGTTGTTGAGGAAGATTTGTCTACTGAGTCAGTATGAGAGGAAGTTAGGAAAAGCAAGGGTACAGCCACCGCATTGCAGGTTTTCTGCAGACCACCTAATAGCAGTAGAGAGATTGAAGAACTCATAGGTGGGCAGATACCAGAAAAATGCAAAAGTAACAGGGTTGTTATTAAGGGTAATTTGAACGTTCCCAATATCGACTGGAACCTCCTATGTGCAGATGGTTTGGATGGAGCCGTTTTTGTCAGGTGTGTTCAGGAGGGTTTCCTTACTCAGTATGTAGAAAGACCGACGAGGAGAGAGGCCATTTTGGATTTGGTGCTCGGCAACAGAGCCAGGACAGGTGTCAGATCTCGCTGTGGGAGAGCGCTTTGGTGACATTGATCACAATTGCCTCATATTTAGCATACACCTGAAGCATGAATGTAGCAGTTACCGAGGGAAAATATTTAATTAGGGAAAAAGAAATTATGACGTTGTCAGACAGGTGTTGGGAAGTACAGACTGAGATTAATTGTTCCACAGAAAAGGCATAGCAGATATGTGGAGACTATTTAGATGGTAGTCGTTGCGAGTGATGCACGAATTTGTCCCCCAGAGAAATGTAAGAAGGGGTAATGATAAGGAATCTTGGATGACGAGAACAGAGGAGCTTCTCGTCAAAAGGAAAAAGGCAGCTTCCAGAAAGTGGAGGAGGCAAGGATCAGCTTTAGAGGATTACCGGCCTGCTAGAAACGAGCTAAGAAATAAACTGAGGAGAGCCAGGAGGAGGCATGAAAAAGGCAAGAAGCATTAAGAAGAAGCTAAAGGCATGTTATTCATACGTGCTGAATAAGAGAATGATCAGGGAGAAGTTCGGGCCGAACAGGGATAGTGGAAAGAATTTGTGCATGGAATCTGTGCAGATAGGGGAAGCCCTAACTGAGTGTTTTGCTTCAGTTTCCTCCAAGGAAAGGCAAATTGACGTAAATGAAAACTTTGAGGGGCTGGGATACAGTCTTGACCAGATCAAGATCGATAAAGTTGATTTGGTGGAAAGTTTGGCAAACATTAAGGTTGATTATGTCCCCAGGGCCAGATCAGATTTATCTTAGGCTGCTGGGGAAGCATGGCAGGAGGTTTCTGAGGCGCTGGCGGGAATATTTGTCTCCTCAATCTCTACGGGCGTCGTACTGGAGGATTGGAGGGATGTGAATGGTGTCCCTCGTTTCAATAAGGGAATAGAGAAATCGCTGGCAATTACGGACCTGTCAGTCTTACGTCTGTGGTCAGTAAAGTTTTTGAAAGAATTCTGAGGGATAGGAATTATAGCTATTTGGCAAAGCATCGTGAGATTAATGGCATTCAGCATGGCTTTGTGAGGGGCAGGTCATGCCTCTCAAATTGCATTGAATTCTTCGTACAAGTGACAAAATAGGTCGACGATGGTCGAACAGTGGTTGTGGTGTATATAGTTTACAGCAAGGCATTTGATAGGATTCCTCATGGTAGACTCATTCATAAAGTCAGGAAGTATGGGATACAGGGAAATTTGGCTATCTGGATTCAGAATTGTCTGGCTGACAGAAGGCAGAGAGTGGCTATAGTTGGAAAGTATTCTGCCTGGAGAATGCACACATACACACGGACACACATAGATGAAGACGCGCACATAAACACCCACACACACACCATTACAGAAACACACTCTCCCACACTTACCCCCTCACAGACTTAAGACACTCTGCACTCACTACACACGGATATACACTTTCTCACACTCTCAACCCCCAATCCAGACCGACACACACAGACAGACAGACAAAGACCAACGTGCACACATATATTTTATGGGGTGAATTTGTACTTGCAGGGTTACATTGTACTTTGCTCAAATACTGCATGCAATCATGAAGATCTCTGAGCTCAAAACTGCATGAATTTATGTAAAACTCCGTTATCCTAATTTTTAGATTAGTATCAATCTAAACATCATGGCATAGACAGAGAACTCAGGGGGCCAACACCACTAACCCAGAATCTGGTTTCCAGCATCTGCAGTCATTGTTTTTACTTCGTTGATTTTAACCCTACTGCGAATCCTCTTGCAAGGATGCCTGTCTTGAAATGGTTTTCCTCCTCTCTCTACAAGAATCTCAGGGAATCCCTCTCCCACTGCCTCCCTGACCTATCACCTTCATCCCCTACCCCACTCTACCATTGTACTCTTTGCTACTTTCTCCCCACCCCCACCCTCCTCCAACTTATCTCTCCACGCTCCAGGCTCACTGCCGTTATTCCTGATGAAGGGCTTTTGCCCGAAACGTTGATTTCGAAGCTCCTTGGATTCTGCCTGAACTGCTGTGCTCTTCCAGCACCACTAATCCACAATCTGGTTTCCCGCATCTGCAGTCATTGTTTTTACCTCGTTGATTTTAACCCTACTGCGAATCTTCTTGCAAGGATGCCTGCCTTGAAGAATTTTTCCTCCTCTCTCTACAGGAATCTCAGGGAGTCCCTCTCCCACTGTCTCCATGACCTATCACCTTCATCTCCTCCCCCACTCAATCATTGTACTCTATGCTACTTTCTCCCCACCCCCACCCTCCTCTAGCTTATCTCTCCACGCTCCAGGCTCACTGCCTTTATTCCTGATGAAGGGCTTTTGCCCGCAACGTCGATTTCGAAGCTCCTTGGATGCTGCCTGAACTGCTGTTCTTTTCCAGCACCACTAATCCAGAACCTTCAACATATTGTCTAGCTATCACCATTGTTAACAGCTAACCCAAGAATGCATCTTTTTTAAGAAAAGGTTTTGTGATTTACACATGAAAGATGTGAAAATATCACTGTATATTCACAAACGAAAGGCTGTATAATTTCAGTTACGTCACACTGTATGTTTTAATAAATTCTGTGTGTTAGTATTGATTCCTCCACTACCACCTGACGAGGGACCGTCGCTCCGAAAGCTAGTGTGCTTCCAATTAAACCCGTTGGTCTATAATCTGTTGTTTTGTGATTTTTAACTCCATTATTGTCGATCTCTGAATTCAGGAAATGCTATTTTTACTGGAGTAGGCTGTCTTTTCTCAACAAAGAAATGGAAAAACGTATAAGATTACCCAAGTCAAAGGTACTATGGTGAATCCAAGATATACAAATATTGAAATGAATAATGTTTCATTTTAAGACAGACAAGGAAGTTTTCTGATGGAGAGAGATGAGAAAGAAAAACTTTATTGGTCAGAACTAATTGCTGCATTGAATTCATTTCACAAAATTCTCTTGACCTTATCGCCAAATTAACATCCATGGTGATTTTTCCATATTCTTCAGATTCTGCTATGAACTTGATCTTTGTCTCTGCATAAATACAAGTGTTTCTAAAACAATTCAAAAGCTGTGAGGCATCTAAAACTTCAATAGCGGTGATTTTAGCGTTTGTCTACTGGCCTTTGGAATAAACGGTGTTCGTTAGTTTAGGAACACCTAAAGTCAAGGCAATTGTCAACCAGACAAAAAGAAAACTTACTGACATATACAGTAATAAAAGGATGGACTTTCTGTGGTCTATGTTTTTGAATCTCTTTGATCCTTGAAGTTCTGCTGTCTATTTGCCACGACAATAAGTTGGACAGTTAATGAAGCATAACAAGGTAATCAGATAAAGGTAAGGTAAATCACTCAGGCGGTGCAAAACCAGACACACTTTACACAGGCAGTAGTCAAGAAAAAAATTGTTCTTACCTGGCTGCCCCACTACACTTTGCTAATTATTTTTTCAGGTTCATAAGAAAACAAAAACTGGCATTTTCAGCGATACGATCACACCCGTGATGACTGTTACTAACAGGATTGCAATTCTTTTGATACAGTACGGCTTTTGATGGTTCTGACGGCAGATCACTGCAAATCGGTCAAATGTGTTACAGTACTGTTTCTGTAATAAGGTTACTATATCCTGGATGCATTGTTTTGTGGAGATGGGGTAATTGGCCAGGGTCCATCATATCTGTAGTTTGAAGTGTTCAGTGGGGCGTTTCTCTTTACCTGACAGATAATACATCCAGCTTAAGACTTTCATGACTTAGGGAAAAAAAAACAAACAAAAGGGAATGGACATCTAGCTGAATAGAGAACCTT
Source organism: Chiloscyllium plagiosum (assembly GCF_037043375.1). NCBI lineage: Eukaryota > Metazoa > Chordata > Chondrichthyes > Orectolobiformes > Hemiscylliidae > Chiloscyllium > Chiloscyllium plagiosum. Next base: position 17,089,505 of record NW_028270179.1, on the reverse strand, counting down.
CGTTTAGGTTAGTGTTTTGTTTTCAGATCAGAACTTGAATCAGAGCAGTCACTGCATGGAATATGGGAAAGGCTGCTGGACTGCTCTCTCCCCCTGCAAACTGCAAAATTTTCTTTGATTTTACTATTTGTGCTTGGGGATGTGTGTGGGTGTGTTTGTGTTCGGATGTTGCAATTATTTATCAGAACATCATCATTAAGTCTGGATTGAATTGGATCCGGGTTTGCAGTGCTGAAAAAGCACAGCGGTTCAGGGAGCATCCAAGTAGAAAGACAATGGTCGTTTCGGAAAAGCCCTTCATCATATTCCTGCTGTGTGTTTTTCCAGCAACACACTCCCGACTCTATTCATCAGCATCTGCAGCCCTCACTTTCGCCCTATTGCATTGGACACGTTATCCAGTATTCTGTTTTATTTTCTTTGTGATTCATTTTGTGAATTTATCTTGTTTGTTTAAAACTTGCAAGTCTACCTATCTACTTTACTCCAGGAATATCCACTATACACTGAGCGAAATAAATAGCAAATTTGCAGTCTGGGTTACCTGGTTGAAAATGTTTTGAGGGGGCTGACCTATTCCAAAACAGGTTGGGGATTTCTGCTGGATTTCAGCAACGAGTGGTAGGTCTTAGTGTCTTTTGTTTCGCGTGTTAACTTAATTGGTTTAAACATAGCTTGGGAACCAATGGCTCATTCAGTCAGCAAGGAGTTTCTTGAAGGTTTACAAAAGGCAGATATGACCCAGCTGCGCGAATTATTGGACAAGCTGAGGTTGAATTTACCTCCTAATTTGGGGAAAGATGAGATGATTTCAGCAATGGCTTAGCGTTTGGAATTTTTGGAAATGCCATCATGGTCTGTGGAGATTGCAACAGTTCAATTGCCAATGAATCAGATTGAGTTAGACGCGAGAGAGCAGGGAAGGGCTGAAACTGCTTCAGTTACGATTAAAGTCAGATGAGAACGAAATAAAGAACGAAGGGCTTTAGCAGAAGAGAAAGAAAGAGAACAAATTCTCTCGCTGGAGAGGAAGTAAAAGAGAGAGAGTTTGAAATACAGAAATTGACACTTAAATACGGAAGTCAAGATTAGAGTGGGACTGCAAAAGAACAGCAGGTCAGGCAGCATGCGAGGAGCAGGAAAATCGAGTTTTCGGTCAGGAATCCTTCAACACTTTGCCCGAAACGTCGACTTTTCTGCTCCTCAGATGCTGCCTGACCTGCTGTGCTTTTCCAGCACCACTCTACCCTAGACTCTGATCTCCAAAATCTGAATTCCTCACATTCGCCTACATACAAATCAGCAGGAAAGAATGGAGATGAACGATAAAGCGAAGGCTAATTGAGCAAGAGAATGAGGCTGTCTCTCTGGGAGTCAAATGCCTGGTGCGAAGCTGTTTAAGTATGTTCAAGCATCGCCTAAATTTGATGAACAGGATGTGGAAACCATTTTCATTTCATTTTAAAAAGTGACTGAAAAAATGCATTGGCCATTGACCATGTTGGATTTGTTGCTGAAAACAAAACTGGTAATAAGTGCGAGTGAACCATCTGCATTACTATCAGAATGGATATCGAGGGAGTATGAAGAGCTGAACAAAGCTATCTTAAATGCATACATGCCTGTATCAGATGCCGACTGAAACGATTCTGGATTCGAAGCGGAGACCCTGGTCAAACCTATATTGAGTTTGAAAGGACCAAACAAAGTAATTTGTTAGGTGGATAAAAGCTTCAAAAATGGAGCAAAATTACGAAGTAGTTAGAGAGACAATAACTTTGTAGGAGTTTCAAAATTCATTGCCCGGCATTGTGCAAACATATGTGGAATAGCAAAAAATTAAGCAGTCAAGGTTAGCAGCTGAATTAGCTAATGACGATGAATTTGCACAGACAACACGGTTTGGCATCCGAATAAATTTAAATCCAATAGGGATAGAATTTGGGGAAAACAGAAATCCTCAGTGAAGTGAAAAGGAGTCCTTCCCACAGAATAAAAAAGGAAATCATTTAAGAGTCAAAGAAGGTAAAAAGCTCATGTGTTTTCATTGTAATGAAGTGGGCCACATGAAATCACAGTGTTGTTGGAGTTGGAGAAGTACAGGAAAGCCAGACGTGGGAAAGCAGGATAAGCCTGGACGTTTTGTTGTAGTGCTAACAGAAAGAGCAGGGAGAGATAGAAAGTTGTATGAGAGTGCACAAGTTGATCATAGGTTAATGAAGGAGCAACTGCCTGATCTGTTTAAAAATATATTCCTGTAAAGGTAAAGTTTATTCAAATGGGCCAGGAGTAGCAGGAAAAGACTTTACATTACTAAAGTACACAGGATTCTCTCAGTCTGCGGTGCTGAAGGATGAGGAGATATATATTCCTGGAGAATTGTTGCAAGAAAAGATACTGGTTATGGGAATTCATGGTCCGACAAAATGCACTCAATTATGCAAAGTGAAGTCAAAGTGTCCGGCGGAGAGTACAGAATTTGTGGTCGAATTACTGGACAAACTCTCGGCTCCAGGAATACAAGTTGTCCTTTTAAATGATATAGCTAATTCACCGGAAGACGTGTTGCCTACTGCAATAGAAAAGCCAGTCGACACTCAAGCAACTGAAGGAATGCAGAATTCTGATCTGGCATTGTTTCCTGAGGAAGGAGGTCACAACGTCACCAATTGAAGGCAAAGTGATCAAAGAGTATAGATAAGCAGCTGAAGTAGCATTAGCGAAGACGGTTTTCAATCAGACGGTTGGGACAAAACAATAACAAAGTAATAGAAATGAAAATATATTTACCTCTGCAAAACGCATTGGGTTGCAGCAGATAGAGGAACATCTTTAACAAAATTTTATCAAATGACATATAGACAGTTGCAATCTGAATGTCTCTCTATGTGGTATTGTTTGAAAAGTGATATTGTACGGAAGAAATGGAGACCATCTCCTTTTCAAGTATTTGAGATATGGGCAGAGATTTATCAAATTGTATTACAGTGGGGTATAGAAAAAGAAATGTTGCGAGTGACACATGAGCTACCACTGCAAGGACATTTCGATGTGAGGAAAACACAGGCTGAAATACAAAGACATTTTTACTGGCCTGGCGTGCACAAGGATGAAACTGAACTTTGTCAGATGTGCGACATATTTCAGGAAATTTCAAAACTACAAGAGGTAATATAACTTGCACCTTAATACCTATTCCAACAGTTGAGGCAACTTTTACAAGAGTCTTGATTCATTGCATGGGTCCCCTGTCTCAAACAAAATGTGGGACTCAATATATGTTGAAAAATATGGTTGTGCCGATGAGATTTCCTGAGGCAATTCTATTATGCAATATCACAGATAAAAGGATTGTAGAGGAATTACTCTTTTTTTTAGATACCGACTACCAATAGAGATACAGTCAGGTCAAGTGTCAATCTTCACATCCAAACTACTCAATGAACGTACGGACAGCTTAAGCAGAAAACAATGGAACGCTGCGCAAGAAAGCTGGCATCAAAACAGGAAAGACTATTTTGGGACTTATAGTCAGGATTATCGAGATGTTTGTGATAAGGGAATTCCATCTTTTTTTACGGTCAGAGATGCACCAAACGAACCTCACAAATTCAGTCCATTTGAATTAATTTAGGGGCATAAAGTGAGAGGACCATTAAAATTGATTGAGAAATTAGTCATATTTCGCAGACCACACATTTGGATTAGAAGCCAAATTTTAGGGATCGATTAAATAGAGTTGGGGAGTTGGCGACTACCGCAAAGGCAGTGCCGTTACAAAGAATGTTGCATATTCAATTCCATGGCTGGAAAACTGTTTTGAAAAGGTGGAATAAGCAAGTTAATTTTCTCATTTTGACTTGACTGGCAGATGTCCCTATCAGAAAGAATAAACGCCATTTCAGCTTTGGTAACGCCACAGAGACTGTGTCACATTAAATTCATGCCATTTCGTATGAAAATTGCTGCGGCCTCATTTCAGTGACTAACGAATAAAACCATTGGCGGATGAGCCAACTGTGTTGCTACATTGATGATCTGGTGATTGTAAGTCACTCATGGAAGGAAGATTTTACAGCATTTATCAGGCTTGTTCGAGCGAATTTGGAAGACAGGCGTGGTGCTAAAACTAGCTAAACGTGAATTTGCGAAAGCCCAAGTCAACTTCCCAGGCCATGCTCTTGCACATGGACAAATGGCTCCAGGGGCTGCAAAAACCAGAGTAATTGGTTTCATATGATTGAGTTGATTTTATGTAAAATTTGTGCCATATTTCGCAGTCTGGCAGCTCCACTCAATGAATTGCGAAATAAAGGCAAGGAGTTTCAGTTGACGGCGGACTGGCAGAAGCCGTTTCCCTGCCTGATTACTGTTTTAACCACTGCCCCAGTACTAGCCACACCTGAGTACCCAACGCCTTTCAAGGCGGCTATCACTGCCAGCGATGTGGGTGTCAATGCTATGCTCCTGCAGGAAGACTGTGAGAAGATTAAAATATTCCGCCAGTAAATTGAATGTTCATCAGCAGAAATATTTGAGGATTGAGAAAGAGACATCTAGTAGGGTGTAGGCATGACAACGCTTGAGTGTTTATATTACCAGTAACACATCGGACACAGTTTATACACTGATCGGAACATATTAAAGTTGTTGAGGAATTAAAGCACACAAATGCGTGACTGTTTTGATTGGGGCATGGTATTACAATTTGAAATTGTCCATGTGGCCGGTGGAGAAAACGTGATCAACGATGCATTCTCGACAGTCGAGTGAGTAATTGAGGTTTTCGGTCGTGGGAGAACCGATAACTGAATGCAAATGTAATTATTCATATTGCATGTTTATAATTAGTGAATGTATACGTGTGTTTAAAGTACTAACCATTTCTAAAAAAATGTTTTTGAGGGTTTTGAACAATGAAGCTATCTTTCGATATTTATGCTACTTCTTGAAGGGGGAGGTGTCACAATACTGCTCCTGTTAAAAGTTTACTATGCCTTCTTTTTAAAAAGAGAGTGTGTAATTAGCCAGGTTCCATTTTGTCTGCAGCTTGATATGTTCATTGGGGGTTTTCTCTTTACCTGAACAGATAATATCTGCAGCTTAAGACTTTCTCATCTTAAGAAAACGCCGATAATCAAATGGGAATAGCAAGCTCGCAGCACAGCTCGCCTTCGTTTAGATTATATATTTTTTTCTGATCAGAACTTGAGTCAGTTCACTTACAGTCGGGGAAGTGTGAAACGCTGCTGGACTTCTCTCCCTCCTAGAAAACTGGAAACATGTCTTTGATTTTGCTGTTTGTGCGAAGGGATTTGTATATTAGGACTATTGCAAGTATTTTCGGAACAGCATCGTTAATTCGGGTTTGGATAGGATAAGTTACCCGTCGTTCTGTTTTCTGTTATTTCTGTTTCATTCCGTAATTTTCTAACAAAAACTTACTTGTATAAAATCTGGCATTCTACCCAGCTAACTTACACTGGGAATATCCACTTTGCACCTCGCAAAACAAAGACCAAATTTACCATCTGGGCTACCTGCTCAAAAACGTTTTGAGATTTCTGGCCCAATTATAAACAAAAGTGAGGGCGACAATGCACCCAGCAGATAAGTCCAGACTGACAGCATTAATGTGCAAGATTAAACTACAAAGAGGTGTAAAGGACAGGAATAATAATGGAAAGTGATAACTGAACGTCTAATATAGTATTACATTCTTGATCAGAACCTGTAGATCTGTGGTTGCAATTGCAAACATGTTCACATTTTTTCTGGTGAAAGAATCTAAACTGTGACGCAGTTTGCTCTGAGAAAGGGTAAAAACAGTGAATAATATCAGAATGCTTGATTCAAATGAGAGGTGAATCAATGTTAATAAAAATACAGAAAAATGTAGTCGACTGGCGCTCACAATAGCCTGAAAGGGATAACAAGGCAGTCCAAATATACACAGTGAAGCAAAATCAGATATTAGAATGCAAGGTTTTTTCACTAGTTCTCAAACTGAATTATTCTGGAAAATTGACACGACAAAAATTGATTACTTCACTAATTGTGCTGAGTAAACACACACTGACATGGTAAGGATCGACAGAGATTAAATCGAAACCACAGGCACAGGTCTGGGGCAGTGGTTTGGACACCTGCCCCTGGATCATGTTCCTCTTGCTCCAGAGGTGGGCAAAACGAGTCTGAATAGGTTTGATTCAGAATACTTTGCTACTAAAAGAATCGATAGCAATCCTCCCAATTGATTGTTCCTGCCCATGTCCGACAGTGTGCATCCTTTTCAACCTCAACTCGAAATTTTCCCTCTTCCCAATACCACTCATGATTCGTCATACACTTCAAGCCAGTTTCAGAATGTATCTTTCGCGGGCTCCAGTCATAGTCATAGTGTCATAAAATTCTCCAGTATTAAGACAGGCGATTCAACTCAAACTGGGCAAAGCTGACAGAAGCGTCCATTAGCACTAACCCCATTTTCCTTTGGGACTAATCCCAAATCTTTGTGAACATTTCCTGTCCATGCCTTTGTCTAAAAACGTTTTTCCCATGTGCGCACAAACCCTTTGAACATTGGCGCTCCATTGGAATGGTCCTCAGACTTTCCATTTCTTCATTCAAGACAAGCCTTAAATAACCCCATCAACGACTAATCTCCACCAAATGGTCAAGATTATCGGCACCCTGAACAACTTAGTTTTTAACTGTACTCATTTTCTTCAGAACAAAAGGATGATCGAGGATACCATGATTGCCCCAAATATCTCTTTGTGTGCTACATGAAAAATTCCTTGTTTCAGTTTAAACTGTCCATCACCCGATTCTCTGGGAATCAATGGCATTATTGATGCTGTTTCCTTTTCTCATTCAGAATTATAAAGAAAAACTTAGTTATTTCACTTTCAATATCCACCTCGCTTTCACCGCCACGTGGCCCATATCCGACTTCCCCTTCCGTCCTCGACGTCTTTAGTTCCATTTGTGATTATAGGTTGGCCACCAATATCTAACGCAAACCCACTGGCTCACATAGCTATTGTTGCTATATATTCTCACACCCCTGGTGCTTATACAGGGAGGACTAGCAAATTAGATACTGAAATGGCACAAAGGTAGAAGAGAGAGGTTGGGGATGGAGGGTTGTTTTTCAGACTGGAGGCCTGTGACCAGTGGAGTGTCTCAATTATCGCTGCTGGGTCCTCTTTATTTGTCATTTCCATAAATGATTTGGATGCGAGCATAAGGGATACAGTTAATAAGTTTGGAAATGACACCAAAAGTAGATGTGTAGTGGACAGCGAAGAAGGTTACTACAGATTACAACAGGATCTTGACCAGATGGGCCAATGGGCTGAGAAGTGGCAGGTGGAGTTTAATTCAGATAACTGCGAGGTGCTGCATTTTGGGAAAGAAAATCTTAATGGTAAGGTCCTAGGGAATGTTGCTGAGCAAAGAGACCTGGAGTGCAGGTACATAGCTCCTTGAAAGTGAAGTCGCAGTTACATAGGATAATGAAGAAGGCGTTTGGTGTGCTTTTCTTCATTGGTCAGAGTATTAAGTACTGAAGTTGGGAGGCCATGTTGTGGCCATGTACAGGACATTGGTTAGACCACTGTTGGAATATTGCGTGCAATTCTGGACTCCTTCCTATCAGAAAGATGTTGTGAAACATGAAAGAGTTCAGAAAAGATTTACAAGTAGTTTAACAGGTTTGGAGGGTTTGAGCTACAGGGAGAGGCTGAACAGGCTGGGGCTGTTTTCACTGGAGCATCGGAGGCTGAATGGTGGCCTTATAGAGGTTTACAAAATTATGAGGAGCATGGATCGGGTAAACAGGCAAGGTATTTTCCCTGGGGCAGAGGAGTCCAGAACTAGAGGGCATAAGTTTAGGGTGAGAGGGGAAAGATATAAAAGAGACCTATGGGGAAACATTTTCACACAGAGGGTGGTACGTGCATGGAATGAGCTGCCAGAGGAAGTGGTGGAGGCTGGTACAATTGCAACATTTAAGAACCACTTGGATGGTTATATGAATAGGAAATTTAGGAGGGATATGGGCCGGATGCTGGCAGGTTTGACTAGATTGGGTGGTGATATCTGGTAGGCATGGATGTGTTGGACCGGACGTTCCGGTTCCCTGCTGTACATCCTTATGACTTTGTGACTCTATAAAGACTGTATTCCATTCTCCTGGTTCCACCGCCTTCATCACAAATGCTATGATTTTGCCAATGTCGAGAAAGGCATCTACAAACTGTGCACTTTTTACTTCAACCAAGGAATCTCCTGCAATGTACATGTCATAGTCTTCAGCTGGATCCAACCCCATTTCCTATACATCAGTCTTTAACGCCCTCTTCCCTTACACAACCTTGATGGAGTCCCCATTGACCCACTATCCCATAAGTATCCTCATCCAAAGGATCATTAGTCGCCTTTTCCTATCCCACGAGCAGAATGCCATCATCAGAAACATTTTCCCGACACTCCCTTGTTACTCTTCCCTCTTGGAAACCCTGGTCCACTCCTCCTTCGATCCGAAAACGTTCTCAGAGGCACACCTTCCCAGAATATGTAATATCTGAACGGTTAGTTTCTGCTCCCCTTAAGTTTAACAAAGACTGCAAACATACCTTCCAGGTCTACCCGCGCTTTTCCTGCATTTTTTGCAATCTAGTTTATTCCTGCTCACAATGCGGTCTCCTCTATTTTGGGGAGAGGAAATGCAACCTTCTGACTGCTTCTTAGAACACTTATGCTGTACCTCTAAAAATGGCCCTGAACTTTCTGTTATTTTCCACTTAGACACACCAACGGATGTTTGGCAAAGATCTCTGTCTCAAACTTGATCCAGCGAAACCCAAAGTAAGCTGGAAGAACAGCACCGCATTTTACACTTGGTAATGATACTGCTTTTTGGACTAAGCATCTGCTACAACAATTTTAGTGCATGAGAATTTTTCACAAATCTTTCCCCAAACCCACAGAACAGACTGTATCATCACATGGGCTGCTACCACTCACTTTTGATGTCTAACCATTAATAGGTCCCATTAGCAGCTCATCATTTTCTCAGACTAACTACTAACGACTCCTTAATCTGTCCAAAGTTTTTCTCTCTCTTTCCCTATTTCCAACCATCACTTAATTTCCCCTCCAACGACTGTATATTATTTCTATTATTCTGCCAACGCAATGACAGACTGATTGCTTCCTCCACGAGATCCCCTGTTACTGTGTGACATTTGGCCTCTGCAAATTTTCCGACTGGTTGGGACTATCTCCCAGGCACTGACTTAGTTAACAGTTCCACTTCTGCAATCTGTTTGAACATATTCCTTCTCCCACGTGATGAACATCTGCAGAACCTTTTGATCAGTAATAAAACTGCAATTCATTTCCAGGCTTAGCCTCACGAATAGTTAGGAGAAAGTGAGGACTGCAGATGCTGGAGCACCATAGTTGAAAAATGTGGTGCTGGAAAAACACAGCAGGCCAGGCAGCATCCGAATAGCAGGAGAATCGACTTTTCGGGCATAAGTCCTTCTTTACGAATAGTTAGACCACAATTGAAATATTGTGTACATTTCTGCTTGAATCATTATAGGTAAGATGTAGCTTCCTTCGAGAGGGTGCAGAGGGGGTTTATCAGGATGCGAGGTGGATTGGAGGGCATGTCTTATGACGATATTTTAAGAGAGCTGGGCATTTTCACATCAAAGAGAAGACGGAAGAGAGGCGACTTGATAGAGACGTACAAGATACTGACAGATGTAGACAGATTAAATGACCAGGGACCTTTTCCCATGGCAGGCATGGCTGTCACGAGGGGTCATAATCTTAAGGTGTTGAAGAAAGTTATATGGGAGATGTCAATGGACTCTTCTTTATGCAGAATGTGGTGGGTGCATGGAAGGCACTGTCAGACGTGCTAGTAGCGTCAGAGACATTAGGAACATTTAAGCAACTGCTGGACAAGAAAATGTACAGGAATAAACGGAGGGGTGTGAAGTTTTGTTTTTTTAGATAAGATAAATGTTTGGCGCAACGTTGTGGGCTGAAAAGCCTGTAATATTCTATGTTCTATGAAGTGGGTGTGATGATCATGTGTTTGTCTAATTGCTGAGATAGCGGGACTGTATTCACTGGAGATTGGACAAATGGGTGGGAAGGGGGAATTACCTAACAGATATCCACAAAATTTAAAACAGAATAAGACAGGGAAACGCAAGAAGGATGTTCCTGATATTCGGGGATTCTAGTTTGTCTCAGTCTAAGAATGAAGTGGAGGACTGTCATGAGGAGAAATGTCTTCACGCAGAGTGGTGAGCCTGTGGAAGCCGTTCCCACAATAAGAGGTTGAGACCAAAGTACGGAATGTTTTCAGGATGGAGTCACATCAAGATGTTCGGGACAAAGGGGAGAATACTGGATGGGGGAGCGGAAGTTAAGGACCGGTTTCTCATTCGCCTTTTTTCTCTGGATCGATGTTTCAGTCTGAAATAGAAATAGGTATAAAGGGAATACATCTTTTCGAACTTGAAGTGAAGTCGAAATTGAGCCAGTTTTCAAAGAACATGTGTTGCATTCTGCTCTGATATGGGCATTTTTGATCTTCGCACATTTGATTGCCAAAGGCAGACACGACTCAAGCTTTCCTGAGTGATGAATGAACATTGATCAGACATTGGCCCTATCCACATTCAACAATTTCTTCATGAACTTTGCAGACCAGGATCATTGTATGCTCGCTCGCCACTGCAGATGCAACAGAGGACTGGTGAGTAGCTAATGTTCTTTCTCTTTTCGGCAAGGTAAATAGGGTTAATCGGTAAGACGTGCATCGCCGCTTGGGTAGCTATTCGACGGATTATTTAGCAATTTTTGTTTATGCGTATTTGGAAAAGAATGGTTTGACTGGGACTAGTCAGCAGGGGTTTGTGCTGGATATGACATGCCTGCCAAAAATGATTGAATTTTTCCAGGAAGTGTCGAAGGTGATCGATGTGGAACATTTGGAGTTGTCTATGTTGGTTTTAGTAAGGTTTTCGAGTAAGTCCCTCATTGTAGGCTCATCCAGAAGATGAAAAACGCATGGGGTCGACGATTGTATGACTGCTTTGTTCTAGAGTTGGCTTGCTTATAGAAGGAAGCGGGCAGTGCTGGAAGGGTAATTTCCTCGATGGATGCGAGAGACTGATGGCGCGCTGCAGATGACCCCTGCTATTTGTGATGAATATAAATGATTTTGAAGAAAATGCACATGTTGGAGGTGGGTTCGTAAGTTGTAGACGTTTCAAATATCAGCGGATTTGTTGATAGTTTGGAAGATTTCCAAAGCATGTCACGGAACATAAGTCAATTGGACATATGGGAGGAGAAATGGTAAAGTAACTTTAATTCACGTAAAGGTTTGGTGCTGCACCTTTGGCGATGATCTGTTAAGGAAATGTATACAGTTATTGGCAGGACCCTAAAAGCGCTGATGTACAGAGGGATCTTGGGGTTTGGGTTTATAGCTCCCGGAACATTGCCACGATGGTACTTTAAAGAAAGCACACGGCATGCTTACCTTTTTAGATCAAGAAATTGAGGAGAAGAATCAAGCTGTCATGTTGCAGCTTTGTAGGACTTCAGTTCGGCCGGTCTTGAACTGTTTCAGCAAATAGTATTCGCCACATCACAGGAAGGTTGCTTTGCAAAGAGTGTAAGAGAGGCTTTTCAGGATACTTCGTGGATTAGAAGATATGAGCTACAAGTGGAGACTGGGAAAACTCGGATTTGTTTCTTTGGAGAGGCGGAGGCTCGGGGACAATTAATGTAAGCCTTTAAAATTTTTATTTACATAAAAAGGGTTGACGGTCCAAATTTTATTATCAGAGTTCAATGTCTTTGTCTGTGCATTTAAAGTGAGAGCGAGCAAGTTCAAAGGAACTGAGAAGCGCATGTATTTGACATAGGCAGTGGTAGACTTCTGGATAGCTCTTCCAGTGGTAGTGATGGAGGCTGATAACGTAGGGAGTTTAAGGGTATCTTAGACAAGTACATGAAGATGCCATGATAGAAGGATATGTAGGAGAAAGTGAGGACTGCAGATGCTTGAGATCAGAGCTGAAAAATGTGTTGCTGGAAAAGCGCGGCAGGTCAGCCAGCATCCAAGGAGCAGGAGAATCAACGTTTCGGGCATAATCCCTTCTTCAGGAATGAGGAAGGTGTGCCAAGCAGGCAAAGATAAAAGGTAGGGGGGAGGGACTTGGGGGAGGGGCGTTGGGAATGCGATCGTTTGAAGGAGGTTAAGGTGAGGGTGAAAGGCGGGGGAGGCGGTGCGGGCGGAGAGGTCGGGAAGAAGATTGCAGGTCAAGAAGGCCGTGCTGTGTCCGAGGGTTTGGACTGGATAAGATGGGGGGTGGGGAAATGAGGAACCTGGGAAAATCTGCATTCATCTCTTGCAGTTGGAGGGTTCCTAGGCGGACGATGAGGCGCTCTTCCTCCAGGCGTCTTGTTGCCATGCTCTGGCGATGAAGGAGGCCAAGGACCTGCATGTCCTTGGCGGAGTGGGAGGGGGAGTTAAAGTGTTCAGCCACGGGGCGGTTGTGTTGGTTGGTGCGGATGTCCTATTGGTGTTCTCTGAAACACTCCACAAGTAGGCGGCCTGTCTCCCCAATGTAGAAGAGGCCACATCGGGTGCAGCGGATGCAGGAAATGATGTGTGTGGAGGTGCAGGTGAATTTGTGACGGATATGGAAGGATCCTTGGAGCCTTGGAGGGAAGTGAGGGGGAGTTGTGTGCACAGGTTTTGCATTTCTTGCAGTTGCAGGGGAAGGTGTCTGGAGTGGAGGTTGGGTTGGAGGGGGATGTAGACCTGACGAGCAAGTCGCAGAGGGAGTGGTCTTTCTGGAACGCTGATAGGGCAGGGGAGGGAAATATATCCTTAGTGGTGGGGTCTGTTAGCTGGATATGTACTCAAGGAAGAAAAAAAAGATTAGATTAATTCAATTTGGCGTCGTGTTCGGCCCGACACGGTGGTTTCAATGCCTATTACTGTGGTGTAATATGTTATATTCTATGTTCTATATTCTGTACTCACAAAATACTTCCACCTCCAATTTCCGGATACAGTGTTTCAACAAATAGAAAGGGAACAGCAGCATAGAGTGTGGTGAGTGAACAATTGAAAGCAGGCTCATAAACTCAATGTAGCTTTACAGTCAATGGCTGAATAGAGTGGCTTACCAGAAACTCCAACGAAACCAATAATAATATAGCAATAACAATCAATAATTTAAAGCAGTTATTGTACTTTGAATCGTAATGCTACGAAAAGATACCAGGATAGACTCTTGAAATGACTTGTAGATATCAAGTACATTGTTTACAGATTCGGTTCCCTTGAAGGAATGCTCCAGTCCGTTGTTCCCAGATTCAGATCTCTTGTAGAATCTTTCCAATCGTTTCTTGTCAGATTGTGTACACTTATTCTGAAGTTCCAGCCTCTTGCTCCCAGATTCTGATCTCTGTCTCTCTTTCTCTCTCTCTCTCTCTCTGTCTCTCCCGAATTAGAGATCCCTCTAACTGCGGAGAATATATTCCCACAGACACAATGGAACATCCATTGAAAGAAGTGACCTTGTAAACACAAGAGGGAAAGCTTCCAGTGACAACGTTCAGATCCACCGCCACTGATGATAATTGCAAGCTTGAAAGAAACTGTTTCACCTAACCTCATTCGCTCCAAAACCATGTGTATCATAACAACTACTGAGATGGAAATATGGATCACCACTGCGTGTTCGTGTAAACGATGGTGACTGTTTGTCATTTGTTAATACTCCCTGTGTGTTACGAAGTTGTGTCGGAGTTAGTTGTTTCCATACTCCCACACTGTTATAATGTGCAAATAGGTGTAAACACTAGAACTTCAGACCAGTCAGTTGGATTCCTTCAGGAAAATTTGTTAGATCTGAAAATTAGATTCACAGCCTAAGATTACAGGGTGCGGTGCTTTGACAGAGATGAGACGATATGTTTTCACAAAGACTGGTGAACTTGTAGAATTATCCACCATAGAACGTAGTTCATGCAAAACATTAAATATTTTCAAGAAAGAGATATGGAAGGTTCTTATGGTGAAAGTAACTTATGGCAAAAAAGTGGGAATAGGATACTGAGTAGGTTGTTCCGTTCTCGTCATATTGAATTGTGGAACACGCGTGAACGCTGAAGACCCTATTCCTGGACTCATTTTCTATGTTCATAGACACTAGGCGAACTAGGACAGATTTGCAGTGAGGGCATGGGCGATGGGTTGGTGAGCGATTACACATTTTCAGGGTTTCAATCTCCAAGTGTTTGATTGCCCCAGGGATCAGTGTTGTGGCCAGAGTTATTTACAATGTTAATCATAGAATCTTAGAATCACTATAGTGTGGCAACAGACCATTTGTCCAAACAAGTCCAGACTCACCCTGCGAAGAAGAACCCACTTAGAAACATTCCCCTACCCCATTACTATCCATTTACCCCTGCTTAATGTACCTAACCGACACATCGCTGAACACTGTGAGCAATGTAGCATGTCAAGTTCACCTAAACGTCAAACTTTTGCGTTGTGGGATTATACCCGAGCACACGAAGGAAACCCACACAGACACGTGGAGAATGTGCAAACTCTGCACAACAGAAATCCGAGGCTGCAATAAAACCCGAGTCCTGGCAGTGTGACGACACCAACTGAGTCAGATTTTGCTGATATGTACGAGGAAAGTGAACCTACTAAGATAGATGATGCAAAAAATTGGTAACTAATGAGAAAGACATAAATATTAAGCAGAGCGTACACACGGGCCAAGTAAGTGGGAAAACATTTTGTAGGTTAAACACAATAAGTATGTAAGTTAACTAGCTGAGCTAGAAAGTTTGTTTTCAGACGTTTCATCACCATACTAGGTAACAAAATCAGTGAGAGTCTTCAATGAAGCGCTCGTGGTATGCTTCACCTCTCTATTTATAAGTCTTAGCTTCCTAAGGCGAGTGATAACATTTCCATTTCGATTTTAAAGAGAAGGTAGATAATATTTAAAACGACGTGTTTATTCATAGAGATCTGTTGAGATTGTTATGTCTCTGAGGATTCTCATGCATGTCTTCTATTCGCCTGTCCTCTGATGTGTGTGTTGTCCCCTGTAAAATGGTGTCCTTCTTTGTCTGTATGTATAGAAATTGCCACTCATCAATCTGATCTTCAAATGTTCTCAATATTTATTAAATATAATATGGTGAAACGTGCAGTAATGCATGTAGCAGGAAGAATAGAGGTGACAGATACAGTTTAAATGGTGATTCGAGCTTGGTGCTCATTAAGCTAAGGTTGCTGACTGCGCACACAGGAAGTCTTCTGTTCCACAATATTTTGCACTGAAATGGGACAGAAATCCAAAGTCATAATTCAGAGCTTTCATTACAATCTGAACCAATGATTGTCAGTGGCACATATCGATTATCCGCCAATGACCATCGATTTCTCCTTCATTATCATTCAAACTGGTAAATTTCCTCTGCAACCTCTCTAAAGCTTTCAAATCCTTCCAATAATTAGCTGAGCAGAACTGAACACAATATTTCAAGTGTGGTCTAACCACGGCTTTATAATGCTGCAATATAACCTCGCGGCTCCTGAACAGTTTCCCCGCAAATGAAAGACAACACATCATGCCACTTCTTAACTTCACAATCAACTTGGGAGGCAACTTTGAGAGGTCTATGGACATGGACCCAAGGATCCCTCTGTTTCTCCACATCGCCAAATATCCTGCCTTCAAACCAGCATTTATATTCAAATTCGACTTCCAAAATTAATCAATTCGCACTTTTCCAGGTGAACTCCATCTGCCGATAATCAGCTCAGTTGTGCATCCTGTTGATGTCCCGTTGCAACCTGCAACAACCCTCCACACTATCCACTACTCTACGAAACATCGTTTCATCGGCAAACTGCCTAACTGATACTTCCACTTCCTCATCCAAGTCGGTTATAAACAATGAAAAGGGCACATTATTGCTGTACACCACTTTCTCATGTATCCAAGTCTGAATTCAAGATGATTTCCACGTCGGGCTTTCTTTTCAGCTGTGGCTGCTTAGACATTCCCCAAACCACTTCTCAGACATAACATAACATAACCAGACATGTATGCGGCTTTACCACCAGATCCAGGTACATTTTCAAACTACGCCAGAGAAGTGTCACAATTATGATTTGCAAAATAACTTGCAAAACAAGTGCATGAGGCGTGGGTGGATGCTTGTTTCCTGAAGATGTCAGGTGTATCCAAAAGGCAAACTCAGCACCAGCGTTCAGAACATACAAATCTGTCAATCATTGCAAGTGGATCTCCGTGGAATGCCATTTTAGGAAGGGACCATAGTGCCTGGGAAAATTCTGACTCCGTTAAGCATTTCTGTGTAATTAAAGGTAAGATCTGCGGAAGCTGGAATTCTGTAACAAAAGAGTAGTGGTGCTGGAGTAATTCATGAGGTTGCCTAGAGTCTGTGTAGACAAAGCAGAAGGAACAAAGAAGTCCCGTAACTTTTTTCAGAACTCATTTGGAGAAATGGAGAGGGCTTACTGAAGTGAAATGTTAACTTTGCTTTCTCTCCGTCAGAACTGCTGTATTTCCGCAACACTTCCTACTTGTGTTTAAATTTTCCTCTCTCTCCAAGGCAAACGAAAGTTTGGCAGATAGTTTCGAGTGTAAAACGTGTCATAAAACCAGCATGATTAACAATTATGTAATCCTAGTCCAAGGAATGATAAACAATCAAGGGAACGGTTTGTCATTGTAACATTTCCTTCATGGGGAGTCAACCAACTCTCATACTATTTTAACCCATGGCAAAACTCCATTTGTTTGGCGAAGGGGGTGGTGGTGAGGGGGCGGGGAGGGGCAAATATCGAGGAGTTACTTACAACTTGCGTTAACTACTAGAGATTAGAAATAAAATCAATTTAAGAAACATGGCTGTGATTCGACTGCACATCTACCAAACGTTGAAGAGACACACATGAGCAGATACGTAGTCAATTGCAAATATGTGTGAGAGGATTATGTTGTAGTTGGGGAGCATTTCAACTTTGCGGACGTAAATTGAGACTGCTTTCATGTGGAATGATTCAACGTGGGCAAAATTTAAAATAAGCCCAGGAGTCGTTTGATGCCAAAAAAATAGATCGTCCCACGAGGAATGTGATAGAGTTACAGGTAGCTGTAATGATTAATACCGGTCAAGAGTTCGAAGTTTTTTTGTGGATCAGCATTTTGGGGATAGTGACAATAATTCAGTAAATTCCAAATTCATTCTTGAAATGGATATGAATCGATGCAATGACAGGCTGACTGACTGACAGACATAATGAATGCACTGACGGAATTAATGAATTTACGCACTGACCGAATGGCATACTGACTGGAGGCATAGACTGAGAGATGGACTGACTGAATTAATGTACAGACACAATAACCGACTGAATGGACGCACCACCCGATTGACTGACTGAATTGATATACTGACTGAGTGAATGGACCCTCTGACTTCCTGACTGACTGACTGAATGGACCAACTCCATGACAGAGTGACTGACTAGTAGAATGGATGCACTTACTGACAGCACAGACACACTGACTGACTGACTGAATAGTTCACTGACTAACTGAATCTGTGCACTGGCAGACTGACTGACTGACTGACTTAATAGACGCCCTGTTTGAATGAGTGAATGGACTCTGAGTAACTGACTGACTGGACGTACTGACTGTCTGACAGATGACGAGACGCCGAGACGCCCTGACTGATTGAATAAATGCATGCACTGACGGGCTGACTTGACGCAGTGAATGTCATACTGAATGTGCAGTCACCGACTGTATTGACGCACTGAATGATGGACTGATCGAATGGGTTTACTGATTCAATGACTGACTGACTCGATGAACGCACAGACTGACTGACTGGATGCACTGACTGATGAACTGACTAACTCACTGAATGGACGCAATGATAGACTGACTGAGGGGCTTAATAAATGCACTGATTGAATGATTGAATGTGTGCACTCACCGAATGACAGACTGAATGAAATCACTGACAAAACTAACGGTCTGACTCAATGAGTGATTGACTTAGTGGACACACTAACTGACTAACTGAATGGTCGTACGAACTGAATAACTGACTGACTGAAAGAATGTGCACACTCACTCAATGACTGATTGATTCAACGGACACATGCACTGTCTGACTGACTGAATGGGTGCACTGACCAACTGACCGTCTGACTGGATGCACTGACTGAAAGCACGAATGTACTGACTGACTGGATGAATGGACGCACTGATAGACTGACTGAATGACTGACATAATTGACGTATGGATTGAATGACTGAGTGAATGGACGCTGACTAAATTAACGGACTGACAGTCATACTGACTGGCCTGACGCACTGATGGTCGGAATGATGACGAGATGCCGTGACTGACTGATTGAATGAATGGACGCACTGAATGAATGACTGAATGGACACACTCACTGACAGACTGCCTGACCAAATGGACACACTCACTGAGTGAATGGGCATTCTGACTGACTGACAGATCGATTGAATGGAAACTCACTGACTGATTAAATGACTGGCTGATTGTCTGCACTAACTGATTGACTGATTGAACTCACTGACTGACTGGCTGTCTGATCGAATGAACGCAGAGACGACTGAATGACTGACTAAATGGATGCACTGACATACCGAGTGGCTGATTTAATGGACACACTGAATTACCTCTCAGCATCTAACACTCCAGGGACAATCACGCCAGCCTATTGTTCCCCTCCTCAAAGCTCAAATCCACCCTCAACATTCTTAAATGTCTTCTGCACTTAACAACATTTCTCCTTTACCTGGGAGACCAGAATTGAATGCAGTATTCCAAATGTGGCCTCACTAGTGTCCTGTACAGACGCAACATGACATCCCAACTCCTAGATTCTATGTTCTGACCAATGAAGCCAACCATTCCAAACATCTTCTTCAGCCTCGTCTCTCGAGTCCCATTATTAACTGTACAAGTCCTGGCTAGGGTTGCCTTACCAAACTCAAATTACACCTCGCACTCACTGGAGCATCTGGTCAAGGGGAAAGTGAGGACTGCAGTTGCTGGAGATCCGAGCCCGAACTTATGGCACTGAAAAAGCACAGTACGTCAGGCAGCATCTGAGCAGCAGGACAATGGACATTTCGGCCATAAGCACTTCCTGACATTCCTGATGAAAGGATTGACTGCCCTCTCCACGTCTCTTAGCCCTGAATCAAACACCGCAGGATCCTCGATGGCACCAAAATACTCACAATCCCCATTTACAGTGGATGGATACTTTCCTGATGCAGTACTGCTCTGCCTTCCTTCTCACCCCAGCCTCCCATGATTCCATCCCTTCCTTTACAGTTCCCCAACCCTTCATCGTCTCTGCTCCACATACCCTCAACCCTTTAGGTTTGCAGCACCATACTTCTGAATCTGGCCACCTGCTGACGTTCCCCAAACAAACCCCACCTCTCTGGCACAGCCCGAACTGCTTCAATCTTTTGGGATGACATATTCTGCCTAACCAATCTTCGGTAACACACACCCTACTTCCTCTCTAGGGTCTCATGATGTTTCTCACTGCCCTGCTGACAGCCCAGGCTCCCCTCGGTGTCTTGACAATGAATCGCGAGATTGTTGTCAAATGGAAAGCCGTCCCTGTTGAAAACTGGTAATTTGTTCACACCGATTAGTTTCACCTGGAGCCAGTCCTTGGACTCCTGTTCATCTGACGTAGCTGTGCACCACCCACAGATACACAAATAGGTTCCGCAGTTCGTGACAGAAAACCACAAAGAGTTGAAGACACTGACAAGTCTCCCTATTCGTCAGCTCCCTCACCCTTGCCCATTGACGCCACCTATCCCACCATTCCTCGTCTTTATCAACCCTCCACCTACTCATCCCGTGAACGTGCCCTGTCCATTGATAGCGCTCTCTATCACTGTCTGTTCCTCCATTTCTGTCTATCTGTGTTCCTCTCTCTCTATTTCACCCCTCCCCTGAACCCACCCACCCACGCCCAATTGCTGTTCTCTGGCTCTTGTATCTTACACACGTCCCTGGGATTTTGACCCTGAACCAGAGAAACCCAAAGACGGGAACAGATGTTCCAACGGCTGGTGAGTGAGCCCAGTGCTTGATGTCGGATACTGCGGGAAACACACTCCATACCGGCGAAATGTACTCTCCACAGCCCTAATACTCCATTCACCCTTTAGCTTTGGCAATCTTTTGAACTACACGAGGCTTCCTGGTCCACTCCTGGTTACCCGTCTCCAATCTCCACAACCACCTTACCCCTTAGGTACCCTGCTTGGTGCTCTGCTGGTGTGCCAATGGTGTGGCTATCAGAGAGCATTTTGTCCTGGGTTTTCTTTTAAAAGAGATTGAACGAGAGGTTCTAAGGTGACTGCAAAAAGTACAGTAAACAGCTTGCGAGGACTTGTATTTGGAGTCAATGAAATATGCAGCATGGAAACAGATCATTTGGTCCAACACATCGATGCCAACCAGCGAGACAAACCTCGTCTAGTCGCATGTGCAAGTGTCACAGTATGTCCTCACAGGTTCAGAGGTCCTACAGACTCCTCGCCATCTCCAACCTTCTCACCCAGCACTCGTCCTGCTGACCAGGCAAGATTGAGTTGGTACAAGGTACTGCTGCCTTTCTGCTTTTACGTGTTTCTATTCAGTCTATCTCTGTCTATCCCTGACTCTCTGCCTGACTCTGTGTTTGACTTTCACTGGTTCTTTCGCACTCATTCCATCATATGTTCTGACATTCCGTCTGGAACCAATTTCATTCTTCTCTCCCTCTGTCTTTCTGTCTCAGTTCCTCTTTCACTCCGTGTCCCTCCCCCGTCTTTCGTATTTTTTTTCTGTCACTGTCACGATTTGTAAATGAGGTTGTATCCCACTTAACTCTCTGTCTCTCTTTTTCCGTCTCTCTCTCTCTCTCTCTCTCTCTCTCTCTCTCTCTCTCTCTCTCTCTCTCTCTCTCGCTCTCTCTCTCTCTCGTTCTCCATTGCAGGGAAGCAGGTAGGAACATGAAGCAGCTCAAAAGTTTCCACTCGAGTCCGTGAAGACGAGGGTAAAGTGCAATAATGAAGGCATGGAGCCTGTAAGTGTTTTAACAACTGTTTTCCCGACGGTTGTTTGACTATTCCCGGAGAGATTACAATCATGGTGTGTTGTCTGGGTGAAATCTACCAAATGTCAATGAGAGTGTTGAGTCATTTTGTCCGCTTCCTTTCACATCCCTGTATCAATCGGCAAACGAATTGCACTGCCCCTTCTCTCTTCCTATCGTCCATTATCAATCCCCAAACTAGTCTGCCTGCTCCGCTCTCTCCGCATAGCCCTGTATCATTTACCAAAATTAAATCTCCTATCCTTGGTTATCTTAATTCCTTTCTTCTCCCCTTTTCTCCCTCTCTCCTCGTGCTCTGTCCACATCCTGCCACTTTGGTCTCTCTCTGTCTCTGTCTCTCTCTTTAAGTCTCTCTTTGTCTCTGTCTCTCTCTTTTGCTCACTCCCCGACACCCTTCGCCCTAACTCTCGCCTTCTTTCCTACCGCCCATTGCTGTCACCCTCTGTCACACCTTCTTGCGCTGTGACCCTTCCTGTCATGTGGTTCTTACGCTATTCTCTTCCCCCGCCATTGCTCGGCCCTTCTATCACTCGCACACCCGTCACTCTCACTTTCTTACTGCCACACCTCTCGAGTTGGTCTCGACCTCTGCCTGCCCTCCCCTGCTGTCCCTCTCTGCTACCCCATTTCACCCCCACCATATTGCTCCCACAGTCTACCCTCCTCCCACAGCCCCAAACCCCGCAGTTCCTCTCGCGCTCTGCCCCTCCCCAATCGCTGTCGACCTCTGCCCGCCCTCCCCTGCCATCGCTGTCCATCCCTGCTAACCCCATTCAAACCCCTTACCCAACAAATCCTGTTTCCCTCACACTGTGCTCCGTCCCTCAGTCGCTCTCCTGCTGGGTCCCCCTAATGTTCTCATGCCCTACCCTACCCCAGAACCATCTACCCGTTGTTCTTGCCCTCTCCAATCTACATTTGCAGGTTCTGCAACATCCCCCACCCACACCCCCACCCCGCCATCCGCCTGACCCTGCCTCGGAGCAGCATTGTTTTGTTGACACAAACTTGATGGGTGAAAGTGCCTCTTAAATACCATCTGATTCATATTGGACCTGTCATATGTCAGTGTGGATACATACTTTTGCACGGACTGTTGCGTGACTATAGCCAGCCATGCATATGCGCACAAACATGTACACACCCTCACACTCTCGCATTCTCTCTATGTCAGTCCCACACATACTCTGATTCTCTGGCCTTCCATGTCTGTGATTGTTGGGAACTCACTCAGTATTCTGTTTCCAGATTGCCTTGTAATGTCAGAACATCGTGAAAAGCCCGTCGATCATCAGGACAAGATCTTCCTGCATGTCCGTGGAATGAAGAGAAACTCATTCCTGGACCAGTCAGTGTGGAGTCAGTGGAAAGGGATGAGACCGGGGTTGGGCATGGGCAAGAGAACACTGCACCGTTAAGAACAGGCCCTAACAGCAGAGGGGCACCGTCAATGACACTTTCTATCTGATAGCCACATGGAAAGAGTGATCAGACTGTATATTTATGGATAAATAGAATGTGGAACAAAAATACTGCACGGTCGTGGGCCAATTGTCAAATATGAAACTCTCAGTCAGATTTCAATTTGTAACTCACTCTTGAGTATTTGTTATTTTATAGAAATCACCTCTCTGCCTCTCGGTTACTTTCCACTGTGTAACACACACCCCAATGAAATGTTCTTTTGTTTACAGGACACAGAAGGATAAGGACCTTTGTCCCAGTACATTTGTGCCGATCGTGCTGTCAATCCAAACTAATTCCACCTACCTGCACATTATCCCTATCCCTTTATCCCCTGCCTTTTCACATGTCTGTTCAAATGCCTCTTCGTCATTGCGATCATGTCTGATTTTCCCACCTTCCCTGGTTTCAGGGTCCAGGCACGGACCAACTTCTTTTAAAAAAAACGTTATCGTCATCTCCTTTATACCTTATCTTCTCATGTTAATCCTTTGTTCCCTATTATTTGACACATCCACGTGGAGAAAAGACTGGCTAACTACCCTATATCTTCCTCTCATAATTTTATATGTTTCTATCAATTTGTCCCTCAAATTTTGACGTTGGAGTGAATACACTGCAAGTTTGTGCAGGCGAAAGTGAGGACTGCAGATACTGGAGATCGGAACCTGGATTACAGTGGTGCTGGAAAATCACAGCAGGTCAAGCAGCATCCGAAGAGCAGGAAGATCGACATTTCAGGCAAAGGCTCTTCATCAGGAATGAGGCAGGGAGCCTCCGGGGTGGAGAGACCATTTGCAGACTTTCCTTTTAGCTAATTTACTCTAATTCAGACAACATCTTGTTAAACGTTTCTTGGCCTCTCTCCAAAGCCTGCACAATCTCACTACACGTAGTAATCCAAAGGTGGACTCGTTAAAGTTTTATACAACTGAAAAATGCCAACTCAAAGCCCTGACTGATGAAGGACAGCATGCCACAGGCCTTCTTTATCACCTTGTTCATTGGGTTGCAACTTTTCTGCACCACAAGATCCCGCTGGATATCAATGCAATTCAGAGTCCTGCAATTTGCTGTATTTACTCTTGCATTTGACTCCCAAAATTCATCACCTCACACTTGTCCAGATTAAACTCCACCTGCCATTTCGCTACTCAATGTTCCAACTGCTCTGTACTGCAGTATCCTTCGGTCTCCTCCCATACTATCCGCAGACCTTGCAAACGTGCTAATCAGACCTCCTGCAATTTTCATCAATAATGAGGAACAACCAGCCAATGTCGCAGCACTGACCCTCACAGAACACCAGGTCACAGACCTCCAGGGAGAAAACCAGCCCTCCACAGCTGCAATCTCTTCTGTAGTCAAGTTAATTTTGTATCCAACTTTCCAACCTGCCGTCCATTCTTCTTCTGGATCGCAATCTTCTGGATCGGCTTATCCTGAGGAGCCTTGTCACATTCTATAGTAAAATCCATGCAGACAATATCTACTACTCTCTCCTCATTAATCATCTTTGTCACTTCCTCAAAAAATCTAGTTTGTGAGACAGGGCATCCCCTGCATAAAGACAGCTGATTTTATCTAATGTCCATTCTTCCCTAAATGTGAATAAATCCGCTGTCAAAGAACCTTCGCCAATAATTTCCCTCCGAGTGATTAAAGATTTAGCGACCAATCATGTACTGGGTTGCGCTTCCTCAATAAAGGAACAGCATAGGCTTTACGCCAGTCTTCTGGGCCTTGTCTGTTATTAAAGGGGATACAAAACAAATCTCTCTCAAGGCCCCAGCAATTTCCTCCCTTGCTACCTTCAGTGTTCTGAGTTAGATTCTATCAAGTCTTGGGGACTTAGCTATCTTAGCTATGTGTTTCAAAACACGCAATACTACCACCACAACAATATTGACATTCCCCAGAATATCAACATGTGCCTCCATAATCTTATCAGAATCCAAGTCTTTCTCCTG
The DNA here is from genome assembly GCF_037043375.1 of Chiloscyllium plagiosum. Lineage (NCBI taxonomy): Eukaryota > Metazoa > Chordata > Chondrichthyes > Orectolobiformes > Hemiscylliidae > Chiloscyllium > Chiloscyllium plagiosum. The sequence continues at coordinate 17,064,773 of NW_028270179.1, read as the reverse complement.
AGTGAAAACCAATGCAAAGTCCTCATCAACTCCCTCTTCATATTCCCCTCCTTTGTCCTTGAGCAGAACAAACCTTTCCCAAGTTACCCTCTTGCCCCAAATCTGTGTATAACATGACTTGGGCATTGTCTTGAATTCTACTTGCAAAAGCTTTTTCATGACCCTTCCAATAACTTGTTTCAGTTCTCTCCAACAACTTCTCAGGCCGACCTGGATTTCAGTTCCATAAAGCTTAAATTCCATTACATGCATTCTTTTTTATTTGCCTAACGTTTCATCATGTCTCGTCATTCAAGGTTGCCAAATCTTACAATTTATATCTTTCATCTTCACAGGAACATGCTACTCCTGAAATTGGATCAACTGGACTTTAAAAGATTCCCACATGTCAGATGTGGATTTACCCTCAAACTGCCACTTGGAGAAGTTTCTCCACTTCTTGCCTCATACTGTTGTAATTAGACTTGCACAAATTTAGCAATTTGACGGAGAAACCATCTTATCCTTATCCATAACAACTTTAGAACTTGCAGATATATGTCTTGTTTCTGAAATTCTCCCTCACTGATACTTTTATCACCTTGCCAGGCTCATTCCCCAGTATAAGATGCGGGACAGCCCTTCACTACTTGGAAGATCTGCACACGTTTTTTAAGAATTCCTCATGGATACACGTAATTCATATCAGTGTCTAGCGCGAAGAGAGTCCTAGTCAATATTGGGCAAATTAAAATTACCCAAAACAACAACTCTGTTGTTAAACTGCTTACATATGTGTTCCTCCTCCTCCCGTTGGCTTTTAAGAAGTCTGTCGTATAACCCCATCACAGTGACTGCATCTTTCCTCGTCCTCAGATCTCGCCATATGACCTCGCTAAATGGGTCCTTCAAGTTGTTCATTCTTATATCAGCTGTGACATTCTCCTCCATCAGTAATGCTTCGCTTTTCCCCCACCCCATTGCATTACAACCCTTTCTATCTCGCCGAAAGTTTCAAGAACACATAACAGTGCAGTGCAGTACAGGCCTCCTGCCCTTCGATGTTGTGCTGGCCTTTTATTAAAGTCTAAGTTCAGACTATCCTACAAGCCCTTCAAGTATTCCCATCCATATGCCTATCCAAGAGTCACGTAAATGAATCTGACTCTAAAACTACTGCTGGCAGCGCATTCCACGCACCCAGCACTCTGAGTAAAGAATCTACCTCTCCTTAAACCTTCTTCCAATTGCTTTAAAATTTCAATTCCTCATCATAGACATTTCCACCATTGGAAAACGTTTCTGGCTCTCTATTCGATGCACGCCTCTCAACATCTTGTACATCTCTATCAAAACATATCTCAACCTTCTTCAATCAAAAAAGCCCTAGCTTCCTCAAACTTTCTTCTGAAGACATGCCCTCCAGTCCAGGCAGCATCCTGGTAAACCTTCTCTGCACCTTCTCTAAAGCTTCCACATCTTTCCTATTAACAGGCGACCAGAACTTTAAACATTATCCAAAGTGTGTCGAAACAGGGCTCTACAGAGCTGCACCATAACCTCGCGACTCGTACAATCCTTCCCCCGCTAATGAAAGCCACCATACCTTACACTTTCAATCAACTTGGGTGGCAACTTTGATGGATCTGTGGACATGGAGCCCGAGATCCCGTGTTCCTCACACTGCCAATAATCCTGCCAGTAATCCTGATTTCAGCATTCAGCTTTGATTTTCCAACATGAATCACTTCACACTTTTGCAGGTTGTACTCTATCTGCCACTTATCAGCCCAGTTTTGCATCCTGTCAATGTCCCGTTGCAAAATACTACAGTTGTTCACACTATCCACAACCCCATCAATGTTCGTGTCATCGACAAACTTACTAACTCGTCCTTCCTCTTCCTCGTCCAAGTCATTTATAAAAAGCAGCGGTCCCAGAACCTATCCCTGTGGAACACCATTTACTTGTAGGCACTGAGCTCCAGGCTGGACACTTTCCCTCTACCACCACTCTCTGTCTTCTATGGGCCAGGCAATTCTGTACCCAGCCAGCCAGATTTCCCTGTATGCCATACCTCCTTACTTTTTGAATGACCCTACAACATCAAATATCAGGGGAAACTTATCAAATGCCTTGCGAAAATCCATATACACTTCTACCCTCATTAACGTGTTTTGTCATATCCGCAAAGAATACAATAAGGTTTGTGATGCATGACCTTCCACTCACAAAGCCATGCTGACTATCTCTTAACAAACTACGGTTTTTCAAGTAATTATGTCTCTCAGAATCCATTCCAGTCTTTGCCCATCGCTGACATAAGAGTGACTGGCCTGTAATTCCCAGCATTAACCCTATTCGCTTTCTTGAACAAGGGAATAACATTTGCCACCCTCCAATCATCCCGCACTACTCCTGTATTTTTCAACATCGATCACCACAGGTGAGGCGCTGGAAGACTGGAGATTGGCGAACGTGATGTCAATAATTTAGAAAGGTGGTAAGGAAATGGCAGGAAAGTAGAGACCAGTCATCCTGGTGTCAGTGGTAGGTAAATTGTTGGAGGGAATTCTTAGAGACAGGATTTACATGTATTTGGATAGGCAAGATCTAATTATGAGCGGTCCACATGCTGTTGTGCGGGTCAAATCATGTCTCATGAGCATGACTGAATTTTTGAAGAAGTGACAATGAGGATTGATGAAGGCTGAGCAGGGATTTGTGCAAATGGACTTGAGCAAGGCTTTTTGTAAGGTTATGCATGGTAGACCGGATAGCAAGGTTTGATCACATGGAATCCAGCAGAGCTAATCACTTGGATATAAAATTGCCTTGAATGTGAGAGACAAGGTGGTGGTGGAAGGTTCTATTTCAGACTGGACGCCTAAGATAAGCGCGATGCCATATTAACTCTGAGTTAGCTCCACAAGTGCTGCCAGACTTGTTGAGCTCTTTCAGCAGTTTCTGTTTGTGTTGCTGGCAAAGTGGCTCAATGAATTAAGGATATCTGGGCAAGAGCAAGTTTGACAACGAAGTGTCTATTTCTGTGCCGTACAATTCTACATCTTTGCACCTTTATGACTCATTTCTTAGTCCTCTAGTTCAGACCCTGCAAGAGGCGCCGTCTTGATTGATTGATTTATTGTCACGTGTACAGAAGTACAGTGAAAGGTTTTTTTTGGGAGCAGGACAGGCAGATGATAGTAAGCGAGAATGTACAGATCAAGACGACTGAGGTAGAGACATTGTATTTCCACACTCTGCCATCATTACTTGAGGCCAATGAGTTAATTCACCAGTCCAATATAGCCAGGGGAATGTTGGCAGCCGTATAGATGTAATATATGGATGGAAGGCAGGGTTCCGTGATGGTGTAGGCTGAGCACCCCACCTTTTGTAGCTTCTTACAGTCTGAAACAAAGAAGGAGCACTTTGGAATCGCGGTAGTTCAGAACGACTGGCGATGGAGATTTGAAACACAGGAAGACACTGTGTTTGCAGTGAATTTCGCATGCCCTGGGACCTCTTTTCAGAGGGTACCACAGACTGCATCTGTGTTTGTGGACTCCATAGGATTAGGATAATAAAGGCTTTTATTTTACCATCCACTGTCTAGGCCCTGAAGTCCCTGCAATCAAGTTGTCCAGAGACTTAAATCTTGAAAAGATGCACATATATGTGCATTTTTTACAGACATCGAGTGCATTATATGGTTGTTCCACGTTATCATCCTACGGTCCATCGGTCAATTTTGGAAGAAGCTGCTGCTGTAAACCAGGTACATCATTGAAGAAGGGATTCAATTCGTGAACCAGAAAACTGACAGATGTGATAACTACAATGTGGGGTTGACACGTTCCAAACAAAGACGCATTGCTCCCACCTGTGTACATTTGAAAAAACTCATGGAGTTAAATTTTATACATTAGTCAAGCAAAGGTGGTACTAGGGAACCATCTATTTTCATCCTGTCCCATGTGAATCCAGAAACATAAGTGGGAGAAAATGCAGCTATAACAAATCTACTCAAAAGCGAGTGAAACAAGCAGCTGTGGGATAAAGTTCAGGGGAAAAAGAAGAAAGCGGGTGAGTGAGCTCAGCGGAGTGAAACCCGCAGAGAGCTGTGAATGACAGTACAGGGTGAAGAGTCACTTGCTGGGCTATGAATATCTTAATGTGCTTATCTTGAGGTTCTAATTTGTTTAACTGGATTCGTTAGATCCAGCACTAGAACAATATAAAATACAGATCTTGAACTCATGTTGTAGTTTTGCAGTTGACAAGTGTGAGGATATTTTAAACTGATCAGGAGAAAGTGAAGTCTGCAGATGCTGGTGAGTAGGGTCGCGAATGTGGTGTTGGAAAAACAAAGCGGTTCAGGCAGCACAGAGGAGGAGGAAGATCGACGTTTTGAGCAGGAATCTGATGAAGGGCTTTTGTACGAACTGTCGATTTTCCTGCTCCTGGGATGCTGTCGGACCTGTTGTGCTTTTGCAGTACCACACTCTCGACTTTAAACTGAGTTAAAAAATCACACATCACCAGGTTATAGTCCAACAGGTTTAATTGGAAGCACACTAGCTTTTGTCTGTTAAGCTTAACAGACAATCAATTCTTGAATGTATAATTTCAGTTACATCACACTGCAAATTTTTGCTGTAAATTCTGTGTTACGATCGAGCCCTCCACAATCACTTGATGAAGGAGCGTCGCTCCGAAAGCTAGTGTGCTTCCAATTAAACCTTTTGGACTATAAAGTGGTGTTGGGTGATTTTTAACTTTGTGCACCCCAGTCCAACATCGGCATCTCCGAATCATGACTTTAAACTGACTTGGCCATTTTGAGTGTTTCAGGCTCTAATTAAGTCTCAACACCCTGTATTTTTCATCAACAGGGGATGTCAGGCATGTTGTAATTTGTTTACTCAAAATTTACCAAATGAGAAAAAAACACTTCCGTGTCCCAATGGATGCCCCTGAAAGTACAAAATGAATGCTCTGGTATGGATCATTTCAGAGTTGAACTTGGAAAACAGTCTGCAGTACAAAACAACACAGAAATTTCGCAGAGAAAATGCATAGTACTGTACAAGTTGTCAGTAAAATAGTTTATCCGATCCTTACTATTATTGGTATTCCTGGTAAGTGTTTATAAGGTTAGAAATTGTTTAATTGTCTATATGCATTGGCTTTTGATATGCACAGTTACTTCATATAGTATTTGCTGGTCATTCTATTACCGACAACATGATGTTGTTACTGGTACCAAAATTTCATTTTTATCAATGCTACTTTTTTTTTGCTGAAAATACCTGTCTTGTTAATTGATTCTCACTCGCAGGGATCAGTGTCTGCGTGTGTGTGCGTGTGTGTGCGTGTGTGTGTGTGAGAGAGAGAGAGAGGGAGAGATGTCTGTCCTGTGAAGTTCGAGACAGGAAAGGGTAAACTCCCTGATAGGAGGTCTTGTTGGAGATTATCAATGTTAGATTGTCCTGTGTGCGATGAAAAATGGACAAACACACATCATATCAGTCGGCTTTTTATACTAAGAGAAATTATAGGTTAGCTTTGCGCTTGTGTGGGTGAGTGCATTCAGTTTCACACGTCATTTACTTTTAATCTAATTAGATGCAGTGATTTATTAACAGCACTTTCTCATCTTGATTAATCTTCGTTCTGGTGCACAACTTTAAATAGAATCGGATGTCACATGTCCTGCATTAGTAATGAATTGATACCAAGACGCAGAGATTAACACAGATGATTAATATTTTTAATACGTCGTGGGAACAGAACAGGATATAAACTAGATATTGACATTTTATGAGCATTAATCAATTTCACATCACTTGATTCGATGTTTCCATATGGTTCCACGGCCATCTCCATCGCTTTTCTCCAATCTTTTATTCTTCCCGCAATATCAAAGGGAACTCTCATCAATCAGAAGTTAATCAATCTATTTCCTCTGTTGGATCATTTATTTCTGTGGGTTTAGTGATGACTGCGGCATAAAGTTTAGAATGTGGCACTTCCACAAGTTCTCCACCTTCCGTGTTCAAACCAGAGTATAGCTTAAAGGCCTCTACTTGAACACTGCACAAAATTTCCAAAGTACAGAATAATGGTGACGGCTGTTCAAAGTTCCCCAATTCATATTAGCTTCCTGTTATGGAATTTTGCTTGACCAAGAGAAGCGAACGCATCAATGCATCATAATTGGTTTTCTGCTGCTTTGAAGATCACAAATCTTCCAGCTCAGTGAGCAAACTTACATCCATCAGAAATCTGTCTCATGCTCCACTATGGGGGTACGAGATAAATGAATAGGTCTGCCCTCATAGTGTGAGACTTTGGGAAATATGTTTCGATTACAAGTCCCATTGAACTCATTTTTGTTCCAACTGAAATCATTATGTATCTGTTTTCAGAACAATAGGGACTGGTCCAAAGTGGATGGACTCAGGTCACACCAAAAAATCTTGAATTCACGACGATGAACCAATCATCGGAACAGTTCTAACTTGGCACACCATTTCTCCTTTCCAGCTTCCTCATTCAACTGTGTTCTTAGCGGTTAGCACAGCGGTAGGGACCCAGTTGCGATTCCTGCCTTGGGGTCACTGTCTGTGTGCAGTTTACAAAGGTCTGCATGGGTTTCCGCCGGGTCTTCAATCTCCTCCCATGGTCCAGAGATGTGCAAGTTAGTAGGATTGACCCTGACAACGAGCACCTTAGATTCCCGACAGTGTGGAAAGAGGCCCTTCGGCTCAACAAGTCAAAACTGACCCCAAAAGATTCACCCATCTGACCCATTCCCTATCCTATTATCCTATATTTCGCCCTGACTAATGCAAAAAAATCGCACATACGTGATCACTACAGGCAATTTATCATGGCTAATTCATCCAAACCTGCACTTCTTTGGACTGGAGGAGGAAACCGGAACATCCAGAGGAAACACATACAGACAAGGGGAGAATGTGCAAGGTCCACGCAAACAATCGCCCGAGGTTGGAATCAAACTCGGGTCTCTGGTGCTGTGCGAAACACAAAGAACAGACTTGAATGAGGAAGTTGGAAATGAAAAACTTTCTGCAAGGTAGGAACTGCTCAGATGATTGGATCATTGTCTGCGCTCAAGACTGCCTGGTGTGACCTGAACTGGTGCTTTGAGACAGCAGTGCTAACTACTGAGCCTATTTCACTGATCCGAGATGAATTGGATTTAGAATGGTTGATAAGGTTTTAACGCCATTGTTACCATTTGGTTTAATTCTGTGGCTCAATGCTCTGATAGTTAGGCATATATTAGTGGCTCGTCGAGTCCGGAAGGGACTGAAGGGTCATAGCAAGGGACAGAATGACCAAGAGATGGCGAGCAGACGGAATTCTGTGATTGTATTCCTCACAATATCGAGCAGCTTTATACTTTGTGGTTTCCGTATATAGAACATAGAACATAGAACATAGAAGAATACAGCGCAGTACAGGCCCTTGGGCCCTCGATGTTGCGCCGATCCAAGCCCACCTAAACTACACTAACCCACTATCCTCCATATACCTATCCAATGCCCGCTTAAATGCCCATAAAGAGGGAGAGTCCACCACTGTTACTGGCAGGGCATTCCATGAACTAACAACTCGCTGAGTGAAGAACCTACCCCTAACATCAGTCCTATATCTACCCCCCCTTAATTTAAAGCTATGCCCCCTTGTAATACCCGACTCAATACGCGGGAAAAGGTTCATACTGTCGACCCTATCTAACCCCCTAATCATCTTGTACACCTCAATCAAGTCACCCCTAAACCTTCTTTTCTCTAGTGAAAACAGCCCCAAGTGCCTCAGTCTTTCCTCATACGATTTTCCTTCCATACCAGGCAACATCCTGGTAAACCTCCTCTGCACCCGTTCCAATGCCTCCACATCCTTCCTATAGTATGGCGACCAAAACTGCACACAATATTCCAGATGCGGCCGTACCAGAGTCTTATACAACTGCATCATGACCTCAGGACTCCGGAACTCAATTCCTCTACCAATAAAAGCCAGTACGCCATATGCCTTCCTCACCGCACTATTTACCTGGGTGGCAACTTTCAGAGATCTGTGTACATGGACACCAAGATCCCTCTGCTCATCCACACTACCAAGTATCCGACCATTAGCCCAGTACCCCATCTTTTTGTTATTCTTCCCAAAGTGAATCACCTCGCACTTAGCTACATTGAATTCCATCTGCCACCTTTCTGCCCAGCTCTGCAGCTTCTCTATATCCTGCTGTAACCTGCCACATGCTTCCTCACTGTCAACAACTCCTCCGACTTTCGTATCATCCGCAAACTTGCTCACCCAACCTTCTAACCCCTCTTCCAGGTCATTTATAAAAATGACAAACAGCAATGGTCCCAAAACAGATCCTTGTGGAACACCGCTAGTGACGGCACTCCATGAAGAAACTTTGCCATCAACTACTACCCTCTGTCTTCTTCCATCCAGCCAATTTCTAATCCAAACCTCCAACTCACCCTCAATGCCATATCTCCGTATTTTCTGCAGTAGCCTACCATGGGGAACCTTATCAAACGCCTTACTAAAATCCATATATACCACATCTACCGCTTTCCCCTCATCAACCTCCTTCGTCACCTTTTCAAAGAATTCAATAAGGTTTGTGAGGCACGACTTGCCCTTCACAAAACCATGCTGACTATCCTTGATCACATTATTCCTATCCAGATGTGCATAAATCCTATCCCTTACAATTCTCTCTAAGACTTTGCCCACAACAGAAGTGAGACTCACCGGCCTATAGTTACTAGGGCTATCCCTACTCCCCTTTTTGAACAAGGGAACCACATTTGCTATCCTCCAGTCTTCTGGGACTACTCCTGTAGACAAAGAGGACATAAAAATCAAGGCCAATGGCTCTGCAATCTCCTCCCTTGCTTCCCAGAGAATCCTAGGATAAATGCCATCAGGCCCAGGGGACTTATCTATTTTCACCTTTTCCAGGATTTCCAACACCTCTTCTCTACATACCTCAAAGCCATCCATTCTACTTATTTGTGCCTCAGTATTCTCATCGACAACAATGCCCTGTTCCTGAGTGAATACTGAAGAAAAGTATTCATTCAGTGTCTCCCCAATCTCTTCCGCCTCCACACGCAACTTCCCCATACTATCCTTGACTGGACCTATTCCTACCCTAGTCATTCTTTTATTCCTAACATACCTATAGAAAGCCTTAGGGTTTTCCCTAATCCTATCTACTAAGGACCTTTCATGTCCCCTCCTTGCTGCTTTTAGCTCTCTCTTCAGGTCCTTCCTGGCTACCCTATAACTCTCAATCGCCCCAATTGAACCATATTATGTTCATTTTTCTTGTTAATGAACTCCTCAATGACAATTCTGAATATATATTTAAGAAAGTTGGATATATGTTGCGAAATTTAACTTGCAGCACAAACACATTAATTTATATTGTGACACAGTCCAAGTTCAGAGAACAGTTGAAGAGCATGGTGAAATATCCGGTTACATTAATTATGAAAATAACTTCAAAAAGAAACAACTCAGAGCTGCTGAAATGACGAGATGCGAATTGAAAGAGTGGTTGGCAGAACATCGATTGGAAAGAAAACCGAGAAGCAAGACGTATTTAAGTGTCGTGACCAATCCGCATGGCGTAACAGAGGAACTTATAAAGAAAAGTGGCACCAGGTCAAACAGAAACTTTCTGCAGGCCTGAAAGAAATGAGCAGGCATAACCCAAATCCACAACAGCAGCAAGGCACATTCTACATGAACTTGTCTGGTTAATGGCAAAAGAGCAGGAAAAATCGAACATCCTAGAGCTAAGAGGACAAGGCCTCGAGATAACACCCGTCCTGCAATCTCGTTTGTAATGTGCGTACGAGGAAGAAAAACGATGGGTTAAGCTCGTGTGCTGCAGGATACTATTACTCACATGGCAATCAACAACACATGGTGCAGGAGGCACTATGCTGACACAGGTGGCTGATGGACAGCCAAACCTCCATGTTATTACCAGGAGTGAGCGAGCGAGTACCTGGAGGTGAACATCCAGGAGCTGTGGAGGGAAATCATGGAAACTGGAGTTCTTGGGCTGGTGAGGCTGCACTCAACTGTGGCGCAGTCGTGGCCCATGATACCAATTGGGGCTCATCGCGGCCTCAACCAAAAGCACAGCCAATTGGTGAAGCAAACAATAAATAGAGGCAGAACTTAGATTTCCTTGCATTGAGTGGCAAGATCGGTCCTGCACTCTGATTGAAACTTTATTGCTGGAACAGCACAGCAGGTCAGGCAGCATCCAGGGAACAGGAGATTCGACGTTTCGGGCACAGGCCCTTCTTCAGGAATGAGCAGAGAGTGTTCAGCAGGAGAAGATAAAAGGTAGGGAGGAGGGACTTGGAGGAGGGGCGTTGGAAATGTGATAGGTGGAAAGAGGTCAAGTTGAGGGTGATAGGTCGGTGTAGGGTGGAGGCGGAGAGGTCAAGAAGAAGACTGCAGGTCAGGAAGGCGGTGCCGGGCTGGAGGGATCCGGCTGAGACAAGGTGGGTGGAGGGGGGATGAAGAAACTGGTGAAGTCCAAGTTCATCCCCTGCGGTTGGAGGGTTCCCAGTCGGAAGATAAGACGCTCCTCCTCCGACCGTCGAGTTGTTGTGGTTTGGCGGTGGATGAGTCCAATGACCTGCATATCCTCGGTGGAGTGGGAGGGGGAGTTGAAATGCTGTGCTACAGGTTGGTTGGGTTGGTTCGGCCGGGTGGCCCATAGGTGCTCTCTGAATCGCTCCGCAAGTAGGCGGCCTGTCTCCCCAATATAGAGGAGGCTACACCGGCTGCAGCGGATGCAGTAGATGATGTGGGTGGAGGTGCAGGTGAATCTGTGGCGGATATGGAAGTTTCCTTTGGGGCCTTGGAGAGAAGTGAGGGGGGAGGTGTGGGCGCAAGTGTTGCACCTCCTGCGGTTGCAAGGGAAGGTGCCGGGAGTGGAGGTTGGGTCAGTGGGGGGTGTGGATCTGACAAGGGAGTCGCGGAGGGAGTGGTCTCTACGGAAAGCTGATAGGGGTGGGGAGGGAAATATATCCTTGGTGCTGGGGTCTGTTTGGAGGTGGCGGAAGTGACGGCGGATGATGCGCTGTACATGGAGATTGGTGGGGTGGTAGGTGAGGACCAGTGGGGTTCTGTCCTGGTGGCGGTTGGAGGGGCGGGGCTCAAGGGCGGAGGAGCGGGAAGTGGAGGGCACCGTCGACCACGTCGGGGGGGAAATTGCGGTCCTTGAAGAAGGAGGCCATCTGTGTTGTACGTATTTTGAACTGGTCCTCCTGGGAGCAGATGCGGCGGAGACAAAGGAATTGGGAGAATGGGATGGCGTTTTTACAAGGGGCAGGATGGGAGGAGGTGTAGTCCAGGTAGCTGTGGGAGTCGGTTGGTTTGTAGTAGATGTCCGTGTTGATTCGGTCGCCTGAGATAGAAACAGAAAGGTCTAGGAAGGGGAGGGAGGAGTCCGAGACTGTCCAGGTGAATTTGAGGTTGGGGTGGAAGGTGTTAGTGTAGTGGATGAACTGTTCAACCTCCTCGTGGGAGCACGAGGTAGCGCCGATACAGTCATCAATGTAGCGAAGGAAAAGATGGGGGGTGGGGCCAGTGTAGTTGCGGAAGATGGATTGTTCCACATACCCTACGAAGAGGCACTACACCTCCTCCCATCCTGCCCCCTGTAACTACACCTCCTCCCATCCTGCCCCCTGTAACTACACCTCCTCCCATCCTGCCCCCTGTAACTACACCTCCTCCCGTCCTGCCCCCTGTAACTACACCTCCTCCCATCCTGCCCCCTGTAAAACGCCATCCCATTCTCCCAATTCTTTCGTCTCCGCCGCATCTGCTCCCAGGAGGACCAGTTCAAAATACGTACAACACAGATGGCCTCCTTCTTCAAGGACCGCAATTTCCCCCCCGACGTGGTCGACGGTGCCCTCCACCGCATCTCCTCCACTTCCCGCTCCTCCGCCCTTGAGCCCGCCCCTCCAACCGCCACCAGGACAGAACCCCACTGGTCCTCACCTCCCACCCCACCAATCTCCATGTACAGCGCAACATCCGCCGTCACTTCCGCCACCTCCAAACAGACCCCAGCACCAAGGATATATTTCCCTCCCCTCCCCTATCAGCTTTCCGTAGAGACCACTCCCTCCGCGACTCCCTTGTCAGATCCACACCCCCCACTGACCCAACCTCCACTCCCGGCACCTTCCCTTGCAACCGCAGGAGGTGCAACACTTGCGCCCACACCTCCCCCCTCACTTCTCTCCAAGGCCCCAAAGGAAACTTCCATATCCGCCACAGATTCACCTGCACCTCCACCCACATCATCTACTGCATCCGCTGCAGCCGGTGTAGCCTCCTCTATATTGGGGAGACAGGCCGCCTACTTGCGGAGCGATTCAGAGAGCACCTCTGGGCCACCCGGACGAACCAACCCAACCAACCTGTAGCACAGCATTTCAACTCCCCCTCCCACTCCACCGAGGATATGCAGGTCATTGGACTCATCCACCGCCAAACCACAACAACCCGACGGTCGGAGGAGGAGCGTCTTATCTTCCGACTGGGAACCCTCCAACCGCAGGGGATGAACTTGGACTTCACCAGTTTCTTCATCCCCCCTCCACCCACCTTGTCTCAGCCGGATCCCTCCAGCCCGGCACCGCCTTCCTGACCTGCAGTCTTCTTCTTGACCTCTCCGCCTCCATCCTACTCCGACCTATCACCCTCACCTTGACCTCTTTCCACCTATCACATTTCCAACGCCCCTCCTCCAAGTCCCTCCTCCCTACCTTTTATCTTCTCCTGCTGAACACTCTCTGCTCATTCCTGAAGAAGGGCCTGTGCCCGAAACGTCGAATCTCCTGTTCCCTGGATGCTGCCTGACCTGCTGTGCTGTTCCAGCAATAAAGTTTCAACTTTGATCTCCAGCATCTGCAGACCTCACTTTCTCCTGCACTCTGATTGGCTCACTCAATCCTAGGACTGCTAGACAGCCTAGTCCTATATTCCACTGCATTAAATCTACTACTGGTAGTGAAACTGGCTAATTGGCTCTCCCAGCTATTGGCCCGTGATGCATCTTGAGCCTATATTTCACTGCATTGTGGAGATATTGGCTAAATGCCTAACACATCATAGCCAGGGTGCGAATGGGATGTGGCTCAGTTTATGCACCATCACGAATGACATTGTCTGACTCGGCCCAGGCCACAACTTGAGCCCTTATGTGCCTGCTCTATGTGTGATGGTGTGGGCGGTGCAGAAGGTTATTCCATCCAACCGACACCAGGGGTGAAGTTGACCAAGTCATTCAGTCTGCGCTCTCTATCGCTGATTTGCGTGGTTCAGCTAACGCTAGGTCAACTGTAAATACTAGGCCCAGGATCTGAATCTTAGACCTAAACGTCCCATCGCTGTGGGTCTCAATTCATCCCACATTATCATGTGTGAGCTCAGTTTCCGAAAGGGCCCGAGAAGGGAGCCTGGGACACTGCTGCTCTGTGTGTACATGTATCTAGCTGTGAGTGTGGTGGTCCTTCATTTCACATCATTGTAAGCTCAACTCCCCAAGATGATGCCTTGGTATATGTTTCCCTACATTGTTGGTCTTGGTCTGTACCGGAAGGAAAAGTCAGGAAAACTGGCAGATGAGGCATACTGGTCTGAGTCACCTGGCTTGCTTCAAAACAGGAGATCGGTATGTCAATTTCCAACGATTACTGGGTTTTTGATCTCTCAGGTTAGGAATGAGATTGGTGTTCTCGGCAGTACTAGGCCAAAATGGAACCTGGTACTTTCCTGCTGTGGACGTTCATGCATGTGGGGGTTCTCAATTCCAGACTCCATGAAGCATCAACAAATATGAGGTTTAGATCGGGATTGCATCTAAATCTCCCTATCTGCGTCTTCAAAAGTCCCACATTGGGTGAAATTGTTTAATTCAGTGCTTGGCTGGAAATGGAGCCTGAAGCCTACACTTCCCTGCATGGGACTCGAACCATTCCACACCGGGTGAAATTGGGAAAATCAGTACTCGGCTTTAGATGGAGAAATGGCATGTCTCTGCAGGGCATTATAAAATGGGGAAGGAGAAGGATCTAGTTCCCGGTTAAGAAATAATTCCAGGTGTAGTATAAACATCTCAAGAGCAGATTCAAAGAAGCAAGGTCAGTGCAAGATTAATTTCTTAAAACTCAGGAATAGAAAATGTGAAATCACAATGCTGGGTGTATACTACAGGCCTCCCAATGACCAGCAGACGAGAGAGGAGAGAACATGCAGACAGATCCTGGAAAAATGTAAAAGCAGTGTTGTTGTGGTGGGTGATTTTAACTTCCCCGACATGCGAGGAACTTGGATGGGCAGAATTTGTAAGATTCGTTCAGGAGGGATTCTTGACACAATAGATAAACTGTCCAACCAAGGAACGGACCTGAGTTTCGGAATTGAATCAGGCCAGGTAAGTGAAATTTCACTGTCGGAGAATTTTGGGAGAAGTGGCGATAATACCGAAACCTTTCATGTAGGCCGAGGTGGTCGAGTGGTTAAGGCGATGAACTGCTCATCCTTTGTGGTCTGCAAACGTGGTTTCGAATCCCACCCTCGCCGTTGTCTTAGTGCCTGGATAGAAGGGCTTGTGCCTGAAACGTCGGTTCTCCTGTTCCCTGGATGCTGCCTGACCTGCTGCGCTTTTCCAGCAACACATTTTCAGCTTAGTGCCTGGATAGGCAAGGACTGATGAGGGAAAATCAATATAGCGTTGTCTATGGTAAGCATGTTTCGCAAACTTGATTGAGTCTTTTTGAAGAAATAACAAAGACGATTGATGAGGGCAGAGCAGTAGATGTGATCTGTATGGACTTCAGTAAGGCGTTCGACACGGTTCCCCATGGAAGACTGATTAGCAAGGTTAGATCTCACGGAATACAGGGAGAACTAACCATTTGGTTACAGAACTGGCTCAAACGTAGAAGATAGAGGGTGGTGGCAGCGGATTGTTTTTTCAGATTGGAGGGCGATGACCAGTGGAGTGCCACAAGGATCGGTGCTGGCTCCTCTATTTTTGTCATTTACATAAATGATTTGGATGTGAGCATAAGTGGTACAGTTATCATGTTTGCAGGTGACACCAAAATTGGAGATTTAGTGGACAGCGAAGAGGGTTACCTCAGATTCCAACAGTATCTGGACCAGATGGGCCAATGAGCTGAGAAGTGGCAGATGGAGTTTAATTCAGATAAATGCGAGGTGCTGCATTTTGGGAAAGGAAATCTTAAAATAATTTTACAGTTAATGGTAAGGTCCGAGGGAGTGTTGCTGAACAAAGAGACCTTGGAGTGCTGGTCCTTGAAAGTGGAGTCGCAAGTAGATCGGATAGTGAAATATGGCGTTTTGTATGCTTTCCTTTAGTGGTCAGTGTATTGAGTACAGAGGTTGGAAGGTCATGTTGCGGCTGTAAAGAACATTGGTTAGGCCACTGTTGGAATATTGCGCGCAATTCAGGTCTCCTTCTTATCAGAAATATGTTGTGAAACTTGAAAGGGTTCAGAAAAGATTCACAACCTTGTTGCCAGTGTAGGAGGATTTGAGCTATAGGGAGAGGCTGAATAGGCTGGAGCTGATTTCCCTGGAGCGTCGGAGACTGAGGGGTGACCTCATAGAGGTTTACTAAATTATGAGTGGCATGGATAGATTAATTAGGCAAAGTCTTTTTCCTGGGTTCATCGAGTCCAGAATTAGAGGGCACAGATTTAGGGTGAGAGAGGAAAGATATAAAAAAGACCTAAGGGGCAAACGTTTCACGCAGAGGTTGGCACCTGTATGGAATGACCTGCCAGAGGAAGTGGTGGAGACTGGTACAACTGCAACATTTAAGAGGCATTTGGATTGGTATATGAATAAGAAGGGTTTGGAGGGATATGGGACGGGTGCCGGCAGGTGGGACTAAATTGGGTTTGGGTATCTGGTCAGCATGTACGGGTTGGACCGAAGTGTCTGTTTCCTTGCTGTACATCTCCATTACTCTATGACTCAAAGGTATTCACGGATAGTGATAACAGCTGTCCTCTTAATTTGGGAGAAGGCAAACTGCAACAATATTAGGAAGGAACTGGAAAATTTTGCAAGCAGGTATTTGAGGGTAAATCGACATAGGACATTTGGGATTATATCAAACAGCAGTTGACAAGATTTCATGAGTGGCACATACCTGGGAGAATGAGGGAGGTGTATGGCAATTTATATGAACCTCGGATGACCAGGGATGTTGAGACCTTAGTCAGGAAGAGAAAGGACGTTTTTGGAAGGTCGAGGAGAATGGGAACTGATGAAGACAATGTAGTGTGTAAGTAAAGTGGGAAAGAACGTAAACAATTAATTAGAAAGACTAAAAGGGGTCATAAAACGTCGTTAGCAAATCGATGAAGGAGAATTCAAAGGCTTTTTATCCATGTAAAAAAAAGCAAGAATGTAACCAGGGAAAGAGTTGGCTAACTCAAAGACTATGGAGGGAATGCATGGGTGTAACCAAAAGGGTTTGGTGAGATCTGACACGAATACTTTGTCTCAATATTCAGCAATGAGAAGGAATTGGTGGAGGATGATCTCAGGGAAGGGAACGTCAAGTTTCAAAGATAAGTTACTCATAAAAAGGATGAGGTGTCATGCATCTTAAAAAGGATTCTATACCAAAATATTGATGAAGGCAAGAGAACAAGTCAGAGCATTGACAGATATTTTTGTGTACTCTTTGGTCACAGGTGATGTCCCAGAGATTTGGAGAATAGCTAATCTAGTCCCATCATTGAAGAAGGGCAGTAGGGGTAATCCTGGAACTGACAGACCTGTAAATCGCACATCAGTGTTGGTGAAATTATTGGAAAAGATTCTCAGGGACCAACGTTAGGAGTAAATTGACATGTTCATGATTGCATGGATTTGTACTAGTGAGGTTGTGCCTCGCTAACAAGAGCTGAAGAATGTGTTGCTGGAAAAGCGCAGCAGGTCAGGCAGCATCAAAGGAGCATGAGAATCGACGTTTCGGGCATAAGCTATTCTTCTTGAATGAGGAGGGTGTGCCAAGCAGGCTAAGATAAAAGGTGGGAGGAGGGACTTGGCGGAGGGGTGTTGGGAATGCAATAGGTGGAAAGAGGTTAAGGTGAGGGTGATAGGCCGGAGAGGGGGTGGGGGCGGAGAGCTCGGAAAGAAGATTGCACGTAAAGAAGTCGGTGCTGAGTCCGAGGATTGGGACTGAGCAAAAGGTGGAGGGTGGGACAATGAGTAAGCTGGAGAAATCTGCATTCATCCCTTGAAGTTGGAGGGATCCTAGGCAGAAGGTGAGGCGCTCTTACTCCAGGCGTCGGGTTGCTATGGTCTGGAGATGAAGGAGGTCAAGGACGTGCATATCCTTGGCGGAGTGGGACGGGGGTTAAAGTGGTCAGCCACCGGTCAGTTGGGTTGGTTGGTGCGGGTGTCCCTGAGGTGTTCTCTGAAACGTTCCGCAAGTAGGTGGCCTGTCTGCCCAATGTAGAGGAGGCCACATCGTGTGCAGCGGATGCAGTAAATGATGTGTGTGGAGGTGCATGTGAATTTGTGACAGATATGTTAGGATACCTTGGTGCCTTGGAGGGAAGTGAGGGGGAGGTGTGCGCGCACGTTTTGCATTTCTTGCGTTTGCAGGGGAAGGTGCTGGGAGTGGACGTTGAGTTGGGGGGTATGCACCTAATGAGGGAGTCACGGAGGGAGTGGTCTTTCCGGAATACTGATAGGGGAGGTGAGGGAAATATATCCTTGGTGGTGGGGTCGGTTTGGAGGTGGCGGAAATGACGAAGGATGATGCGATGTATCTGGAATTTAGTGGGGTGGACGGTGAGGACCAGTGGGATTCTGTCCTGGTGGCGATAGGAGGGGCGGGGTTCAAGGGCGGAGGAGCGGGAAGTGGCGGAGATGCGGTGGAGAGCATCGTCAACCACCCCTGAGGGGAAATTGCAGTATTTGAGAAAGGAGGCCATCTGGGTTGTACGGTATTTGAATTGGCTGTCCTGGGAGCAGATGCGGCAGAGCGAAGGAATTCTGAATATGGGATGGCGTTTTTACAGGGGGCAGGGTGGGAGAAGGTGTAATCTAGGTAACTGTGGGAGTCGGTCGGTTTACAGTAAATGACCGTGTTGAGTCGGTCGTCCAAGATAGAAATGGAGAGGTCTCGGAAGGGGAGGGAGGAGGCAGACGGTCCAGGAAAATTTATGGTCGGGATGGAAGGTGCAAATAACGTGGATGAACTGTTCAACCTCCTCGTTGGAGCATGACATTGTCCACCTCAACCTGTCCACCCCTCTCACCCACTCCAACCTCTCACCCTCGCAACGTGCAGCCCTCCACTCCCTCCGCTCCAAGCCCAACCTCACTATCAAATCGACAGACAAGGGAGGCACGGTGGTAGTTTGACGCACCGATCTTTACATTGCTGAGGCTAAATGCCAGCTCGTGGACACCTCCTTCTACTGTCCACTTGACCATGATCCCACCTCGCACCACCAAACCATCATCTCCCAGACCATTCATAACCTCATCACCTCAGGGAATCTCCCATTCACCGCGTCCAACCTCATAGTCCCACAACCCCGCACAGCCCGTTTCTATCTCCCGCCCAAAATCCACAAACCTGAATGCCCCGGCCGACCCATTGTCACAGCCTGCTCCTGACCCACCGAACTCATCTCCGCATACCTCAACACGGTCTTGATCCCTCTTAGTCCATTAACTCCCCACCTACTTTCGGGACACCACACATGCCCTCCACCTCCTCCATAATTTTCGCTCCCCCGTCTCCAACGACTTATCTTCACCTCCATCCCCCATCACGAAGGACACAAAGTCCGTCGAACTAATCAGTAGCCTTCCACTGACACCCTCCGTCGACTGACTAAACTGGTCCTCACTCTGATCAACTTCTCTTTCCAATCCTCCCACTTCCTCCAAACCAAAGGAGTAGACATGCGAACACGCATGGGCCACAGCTATACCTGCCTCTTCGTCGTATATGTGGAACAGTCCATCTTCTGCAGCTGCACTGACACCATCCCCCGCCTTTTCCTCCGCGACCTCGATGACTGTATTGGCGCGACCTCGTGCTCCCACGAGGAGGTTGAACAGGCCATCCACTTTACTAACACCTTCCACACCGACCTCAAATTTACCTGGACAGTCTCAGACTCCGCCTTCCCCTTTCTAGACCTCTCCATTTCTATCTCGGACGACCGACTCAACACGGATGTTTACTGTAAACTGACCGACTCTCACAGCTACGTAGATTACACCTCCTCCCTCCCTGCCCCCTGTAAAAACGCAATCCCATATTCAGAATTCCTTCGCCTCCGCCGCATCTGCTCCCAGGAGGACCAATTACAATACCGAACAACTCCTTCTTCAAAGGCCGCAATTTCCCCTCAGAGGTGGTTGATGATGCTCTCCACCGCATCTCCTCCACTTCTCGCACTTCCGCCCTTGATCCACACCCCTCCAAACGCCACCAGGACAGAACCCCACTGGTCCTCACCTACCACATCACCAATCTCCAGATGCATCGTATCTTCCTTCGTCATTTCTGCCACCTCCAAACAGACCCCACCACCAGGGATATATTTCCATTCCCTCCCCTATCAGCGTTCCCGAAAGACCTCTCCCTCCGCGACTCCCTCGTCAGGTGCACACCCCCGCCATCCCAACCTCCCCTCCTGGCACCTTCCCCTGCAAACGCAAGAAATGCAAACCTTGTGCCCACACCTCCCCCCTCACTTCCCTCCAAGGTCCCAAGGAATCATTACATATTCTCTGTCGTTAGATTCTGAAGTTTTCAATGGTTACCAATATCAGATAGGATCAATGTGCAGGGATAAGGGGAGAAGGCAGGGAGGAGAAGTGAGTAATTTGATTAGCGACAGTATAATACTGATCCCAACCTTTAAACATAATGCTAATTCAGTGAGTTTGTCTACTTATCCTTCCTTTATAATTGGTGAAAATCCTTGAAGACTTCGTTCTCTGTCTTGGTCACACGACAGCCACATCTCCAGAATGAAAGCGATATCTGACCTGATTCGTACTATTCGAAGCTGTCATTTCATTTGACACGGTGAACTGTTAAGAAGGAATTCAGGGACGGCACCAAGTGCTAGAGACCAGGAATGCTGGAGATCGCAGAAGAGGTTACATAGATAGGAAGGTGTATGAATGCTGGGGCATATTGCCGGGATATGCTCTGTTCTAGGGGCTGAACGAGATTGCGAAGACATAAATAGCTTTTGTTTTTGATTGAAGTGAAAATGGAGCGAGACCAACCATGTCAATATCTGGACACAAATGACCGGGAGAGAAAAAAGGCTGCACGAAACCTGATGAAAATGATTCCTGGACAAAGTAGCTCATGATTTAGTTCCCTGTGTCTGTATGCAACTGAAATAAACATTCTACAACTGTGCCTACAAACTGCCAGTTTCTGTAGCATCCTTCGAGTTCCATTACCATTCCAACGATTGTAAATCTACAGTTTCCACAAAAATTCCTGACTTCGGTAAATTTCTCCATGCACTATGAAGCTCACCGCTTCGATAACCACTTCTTGAGTGGAAGGCCACAGGCATCAGGCGGATCTATTTTTTGGAAGCAGTTAGAGATTACTAAGAGAGTTCTGGGTGGAGGACGATGAGATCCAGAGTTTGCAGAAAACGGAGAAAGAGAAAAGCTTGTGTTATCCCTGCAGAAGATTGACAAGAGGAGATCCTACTGAAGATGATTTGACAGAGAGGGCTGGAGAAACTGGAGGAGATTTCAGTGACTAGGAGATTTGTAAGTATTAATGAATTTTATTAATACTTGGAGTGGCTCTGTAGTGATTGGAATGAATTCCGTCAGGCAAACCTCATTAACATGTATTTCCTGATGACACTGCTAACGTGGTAACGTGTAGGAATCAGGGCTAACAGAAATAAACAGGAGCGTCAGGGGTTCTGTTCAATATTGGAGGAGACTCTGAATGAGCTTGGGTCAGTGCCATGTACTATGCATGAAGGTGATTTGGTAAGGAGATACCGACCTCCGTGGAGTTATTTCAGTTTTAACATTTGGTAGGCATGACTGAGAAAGAGAGGCCTGGCCATGTTTCCACACATCAGGATGGATGTAGAATCTGGAGGTTGCAGAGATAATAAGCTTTGAAGGGGCAGAAATTGGATACAGAATCGGGAGCACTGCAGGGACTAGAGGACGTTACACAGCTGGTTGGCCATTGTGGTAAATTACACAACAGGGACATTTGAGGGGTTTGCAGCAAACAAAACCGATGGGAAAAGTTGTAGGTGCTGGAGAACGTTGAAGATATAATGAATACTGCACTTGCCCGAGGTATTTAAGGAGATATGCGACATGTCAGGTCAAAAGGGAGTGAGTAACGGTGATTGTCTTGTGGATTCGAGGAAATTGCAAAGCTTAGGTTTCGATGGATCAGAGTAGTCGCAGAGAAGGGGAGAGCTATAAATACTTAGGGAATATTTTGTAGACAGTGAGGATAATAGGATTTGTAAGGGGTTCACAGAGGAAGAAAGGTTATATGGCTTGGATGAGTTACAGAGATAAAGAGCAACGTACTTGCTGATGTCGGTTGCCGAGATTAGAATGCATCACACATATCGATGAGTTTCAAGAGACAGGACATTATTGGATTTGGAAGACTCTCATGGCATCGTACTGAACTACACAGTGGCACAGAAGGATGTCTTTTGGCCCATCTTGTTTACACCAGCTCGTCAAAAGAACTCATTTCTCAGTAATGATTTCCTAAGTCCCCAATATCCTTACATATTTCTTTTTGAATCAATAATCATCTAATCCTCTCTAGAGTGCTTCCATTGAACATGCATCTATAAAATATCCAAGTATATCTGAGCTACTCGGAGATAACGATTTCCAGTTATGAATCCTGTTTTCATTTTCGACCGAGCCTGACTCCACCTTTTTGCACGCTCAGTATTGGGTGCCCACACAGGATTGTGGGGCAGCCCTGTGTTGGCTTTCCGTTTAGTTGAAAAATGTGGTGCTGGAAAAACGCAGCAGGCCAGACAGCATCCGAGGAGCAGGAGAATCGACGTTTCAGGCATAAGCCCTTCTTCAGAAATCTCATTCCTGAAGAAGGGCTTATGCCGCAAACGTCGATTCTAGCACCACATTTTTCAACACTGTTCTCGAGCATCTACAGTCCTCACTTTCTCCTGGCTTTCCGTTTACCCATATGTCTACCCTCTATTCCTCTTGGTTCCCAATTTTGTTCTCTAACTGACACCAATTCTATGGTTGTTCTTCTTCATCCTGGAAATGTTGGGTTTGGTTATCCTGCCTTTCCTATTTGAGGAATCAATCCTCGACTGAAACCAATCCACCTCCTCTTTGAAGGGAGCCCATTGTTCAGTTTTTTCTTTATCTGACCAACTCGGTGTTCTAGTCAAACCTTCCCAGCTCCATACTTGTCTCATTGAAGGCTGCTATCAGTCAAATAATGTTTCCAACTCTCAACTATTGTTTATTATTGTCGACCATCATCCTGAAAGTTAGAATAAAATGATTGCTGTACACGAATTCGTGTTGCTTGTCGTCTGCGTGTGTGGCTACTAGGGATAGCTGGTCATGTCGTTTCGTGGCTAGTTGGTGTTCATGGATGCGGATCGTTAGCTGTCTTCCTGTTTGTCCTATATAGTGTTTTGTGCGGTCCTTGCATGGGATTTTGTACACTGCATTAGTTTTGCTCATGCTGGGTATCGACTGGGACAACACTACCATTATAGGACAAGCCAAACAAAGAACAGCTAGGGAATTCCTAGAAGCATGGCACTTATCCACAAACTCCATCAACAAACACATCGACCTGGACCCAATATACCGGCCACGACAGCGGACAGCTGAAACTGAAAATCGGAAGCGGCAGGGACAGGCCACGCCGGAGGAAACACCACAGAAGCGCTTCACAGGAGGCTCCCAAACACTGAGGATGTCACCTAGACAGGGGACGAAACGTTTGCAACAGAAATTTCCAGCTCAATGAACAGAACCACAGCAACGAGCACCCGAGCTACAAATCTTCTCACAAACTTTGATTATCATCATTCTCAAATGTCCCTACATGTTTCTTTTCTCCATCTTTTTCAATGGTTGGTGACCGACGCTCTGTACCTCACAGTGCAATTGTTTACTTATTGTTCTGTAACTCCAACCAAATTCCTTCAGTGTTTGGACTCCTTATCTGAGGCTAGTCTAAACCAATACTGCTACCCGTCGTCATTTATCTTTCTTTCTATCGTTTCAGAACACTTTATACCCAACAATATTAAACACCAAGTGCAGCCGATCCTTGAGCCAGCTCTCAATTATTAGTACATCAGATTTCCACTCAACAATCTGCATCTATAACTCTCAAAACTTAGCGTATAATGTACCTAAGATGTAGACTTTATTTCATACCCCATCTGCCACTGTTAAACCTGATTTTATAAATTAGTACCAGCTGCATCTCCAGGTATTGGTTGTATCCTGTTAGCGTCATCTACTTTCCTTTTTGGATCCCATTTCCACGCTAAGATATTTTCAATCCCTCCCAAATACTCCACAGGGAAATCAGTCCCCAGCTCGGTCACCTGTTACCATGTTGGCTCTGACTTTCGTTCATCCTCTTGTTTCTGAGCTCAACTCTTCTGACAGAAGCTGAACAAAATACATTTGCTAATTTATAGCAATCTACAGGCATTTGCAAATGATGGTGTATTATCAGCAACTGAACTTTCAGCTTTTTTTTGTGACGCCTCTTTGTCACGCCTCAATCTCAGTGCGGCCAGCTCCAAGCAGCAGAAAGGTGTCTCTGTGACTCCCAGGTGCGTATAATCCACCAGCTCCCTCACCACTCTGCTTCCTCGCAGGGTCACCGTCTCTGTGACTCCCAAGTACGATTGGGCTCCGATTCACATTACTGATTAATATCCTCCCACCTTGCTGCCTCTATAACTACTATTCGTGAGTTAGCTTCAAGGTCCTGCCCTACGTTGCTCCCTCACATTTCCACTCACTCTGTGACTAGTTACTGATTGAAACCTCCTGCTCTGCTGCTTCTCCAACTCCAAGTCCCAGTAGGCCCTCATACTCGCTTCTGATTTATATTCTCTCCCACTGTGCTTCTCGTTCTCAGCTTCTCTTTTTTGTGACGCCCATTAATGGTCGGCCGCAAGCATTAGATGAGATTTATAATGTCTCATTCCCACCTGCTTCCTCACAGGATCACCATTGTGCCTGGAAGACAATGCAAAAGAGGAGGAACGCTGTGGACAGAGGTTGTTACAATGATTAAACGGGTATTAAACGAGAAATGGTTATCTGGAGAAAAAGACTTGTAGTGCCTAAAGCAAGTTACTTCATGATACAGGGAGAGTTCCAGGCACTGCTGAATACAAAATAAATAGAGAGATGGTGGCTTGTTGGTGACGGAGCTTTGCAGAATCTAAACTCTTTTCACGAGCTGCTTCCAGAGAAATGAAGACATCAACAAATGTAAAGTTACAGCCAGGGAGTGTTGCTGGTTCTGGGAGATTGTTGGATGTTAGTGACAAGACCTGCAATATTTTGTGTTATATACAGATATTTGGAGCACCGATGTTGTTCAAGGGCCCTCAGGATATGAGGAGCATAAGGAGGGTGAAAAAGTGCCAATTTACCAAATCCAGCCACTGTAATTAATGGAGATTTGAGGAGGGGAACTTCCAGTTTTATTGTTTAAAGTAAAATGGAGGGCTACAGACACTGAGGTGTTACAAATTTAGAAAAGAAGAGGTTATGGCTGTTCAGAAGTTGAAACAAGAATAATAAATAATTTGTGCGATCAACAGCACAGAAGGAAATAGGGGAGGTGAGATATTGTGAGGAACGATAAGAGTTGAAGGTGGAGAGGTTGGCACATATAAAGGGAGAACTGTATTGTCTGTATGCAGTGACAGATGTGTGGAGTGTTGTAACGCCCGCTGGAGGGTACACAGATAACAACAGTTCAAACAGTGGTGCAGTGGCTTAAGAAGGGAGCTCAACACCAATTTCTCAGGGACAACTCAAAATCAATAATAAACGCTGACCGAGCCAGCAATTGCCATGTCCATGAATGAGTGAATGAATTAATGAGTGGATGAATGAATTAATAAGTAGAAAAAAAGGATCGAAAAGCAGCGCTAAGTTCACTCAGGAAGGCCCTTTCAACAGCTGTTCAAAAACTCGGAACAAATATAACTTGGAAGGGCAGGAGAGAGAAGTGCACGGGAACACCAGCATTTCCAAGGTCCTCTCAAAGCTACGCTCCATCCTCCCAGCAATGTGTCTCTCCCGACATCAAAGGATTGCAATGGTCCAGAAAGGCAGCTCAACACCACCACCTCCACGTAAATAGAGATGGAAAAGAAATTATGGTCTAGCTGGAGATGGCCACATCCCATCAATGAATATTAGAAAAAAAGGAAACTCACGGGCTGGTCCTGTCCCCTTTGATTCCTCCAAACAAATCGCACCCCCATGTAATTTTGTATCACAGACAAATGTGGTACATTAGATTTTGTCCAGCCACCAAATCAACTTGAGAATAGATAGGGATCAAACACTAATCCGTTCCCAGTTAGTTTTTTGGCTCTGAAGGAATTCTCAATCCATGCCAGCATGATCCCTCCAATCACAAATGGGCCATTTTTGCTTATTCAGTAGGACCTTGTTGAAAAGTTTCTGAAAATCCCAAAGGGCCGTTCCTTTCTTTTTTCTCGTATACTGTCCACAGACGGTTAAAAAAAAGAAACAAATCCAAAGCGTTTGTAAAATTAAATTTCACTTACAGAACAGCATGCTTGGCAATGTCAGAAGACAACGAGTGGGTATAAAGGAGTCAGCCAGTGACAGTTGGAGCTCCACAGAGGTCAATGCTGGGACGGCACTGTACACGCTATACGTTAACAGACTAGACAAAGGGTGTGAAGGGAAACGGGAAACAGGGTTCCAAGAAAGATCCCAGGGGTGAAATGCTTGTCACATGAGGAGTAGTTGAAGACTCTGGGTCTGTACTCGTTGAAGTTTCGGGCACAGGCCCTGAAGAAGGGCCTGTGCCCGAAATGTCGAATCTCCTGTTCCCTGGATGCTGCCTGACCTGCTGTGCTGTTCCAGCAATAAAGTTTCAACTTTGATCTCCAGCATCTGCAGACCTCACTTTCTCCTCGAAGTTTAGGAGACGGCGGCAAAGCATCCTTCAACCTGAAAGAATACTGAGGGGCCTGACAAGAGTGAATTTGATGAAGTTGTTTCCACTATCAGGAAAGACTAGGGCCTTAAGGGCACAATTTCAGCGTGAAGAGAGAGCCATTTAATATGGAGATGTGGAGGAATTTATTCAGGCAGAGGGTGAGGAATCTGTGGAACTCACTGCCTTAGGCGGCTGTGGAGGCGAAATAATTCAATGTATTTAACACAGTGATAGACAGGCTCTTGATGAGTCAGGGGACCATGGTTACAGGGGATAGGTGAAAGAACGGGGTTTGGAAATGACTCAGCCATCATCAAGTGGTGGAGCAGACTCGATGCTCGTTTGTGCTCCATTATTTGACGATCTCATGGACTGTGTTTACTACATTAGTTTCGAAGTGTGCAGTTATCATTTATGCAACATCGTTTATCAAGCATTCCAATACTTTTTTGCTTATTAATGTCACCTCTTGGTTTCAAATCGACTGCAGAAAGTTGCACCACAGAGGAACTTGTGAATCCTTGTGTATAAATATCAGAAATATAGCATATAGGGTCAGCAGGTCAGAGAGAAGTTAAAGGGAATCCTGGCATTGATTTCAAAGATAATGGAGAATAAAAATAGCGATGCCTTCCAAAAATAATGGAGGGCTCCAGCCAGCCCACCCTAAGAATACCTGACGAAGTTTGGTCCTCTATCTAGAGGGGAAATGTTCTTGCATTGGAGGCAGTCCAGAGAAGATTCAACAGACTGATCTGCAAAACGAAAAGAGGTGGATAAAATTGAAATTGAACTGACGAGAACTTAGACACAGAGGCAAATTTATTGATACACTGATGATTTGTTGGTGTTCTTACAGGTCAGTAATGAGATATTGGTTCCCCTGAACAAGGATCTATAACCGGTGAGAATGGGGAATGCAGAAACGAGAGAAGCCTGCAGAGAAAACCGGGGTTGTAGAGACCGGAAGATGCTACAGAATTCAGCTGGTCTGACAGCACTGATGGCGGTTAGAGAACAGATAAGTTCTCGGAATAAAAGTTACAGCGAAAAAGAGGATGATAGAGGCTGGGTGGTAACTGGAAGTGCTGGTGTTTACTGAGATAGGTAGGTTCGAAGGGACTGGATCAGTTCACAAAGACAGGGAGAAGTGTCGGGATTGAAGGAAACAGAAAGATGAGAATTGTATGGCTGCATGAGCTTCAAGATAAAATTCACACGATACCACGTTATAGTCCAACTAGTTTATTTGGAAGCACTAGCTTTCGGAGCGCTGCTCCTCCACCAGTTACTTCAGTCACAACTACCTGAGGCAGGAGCAGTACGCTGTAATCTAGTGCTGACAAATAAATCTGTTGCATTACGACCTAATTTTGTCTGCTTTTTAACTTTATCCACCCCAGTCCATCACCAGCTACTCCAGACCATGGATCTCGAAGAGTTAGTGAAAGTTGTGAAGGCAGGTTTGCAGCATTCTCATCAGGTACACAGAGATGTGGAGTGCTGCTCTGGAGGCGGTTACAGAAATTAAGAGCGTTTCAGATGCTGGAAGACATCATAAAGACTGTACTATTTGAGGAGGTTACAGGGGCAGAGTGCATTTACGAGTTGGAGGCTGCTACAGATGCGAAAATGCTACAACGGATCAATAGACTAATATGGACCAGGAGGATTGGAATGTCTGGTGATAGCAAACGAGATTTGCAGAAATTGAGCAATATTACAGAGACATGTGAGCTAGAAGAGTTATAACATGAGACGAACTGCTGTTTGTGGATTCAAGGAAGATGCAGAGAGATCTGAAGGATTGAAGGTGATAAAAAAGGACGTAAGGCTTCTCAGGGTAGGACCGAGATGGTTTACACAGACAAGGAATATTTTATGAAATGGTGCAATTTACATAATCAAGAGAGTTGTATAGAGGAGCTAACGGAAGTATGGACATCTGTCGTGAATATAGATATTTGCTTATATCGGATTCTTTGGTTCTGGATGTTATATAAATGGGATAGCTGGAGAGTCTACTACATTTTTCGCATGAAAACAAATGCAGCTGAGTCCACCTGTCCCTTTGATTTCAACATCTGCTCCCTGCCTACTCTTCCCCTTAGTCACGCTGAGATCATTATTTAGTTTGGTATAGGCTTTAGTTACTACATCCTTCCTTTTCACTAACCTCCTCATTTGGTTCCAACAGCCCTGCCACATTAGCTTAAACACTCTCAACAATGTTCCTAACAGCACCCCAAGGACATTGGTTCCAGTCCTGCTCAAGAGTAGATCGTCGAATTTTTAGTAGACCCACCTCCCCCTGAACAGGTCCCAATGTCCCAAACATCTTAACGCCTCCCTGTTGCAGCATCTCTCAAATCACTCGTTCATCCTCCAATCTTTCATTTCTGCTCTGACTAGCACGTGACACTGCTGGCAAACCTGACATTACTATCTGTAAGGTCCTACTTTTTAACTCGTTTCGTAACTCCCTTATTTCTGCTTGTAGGACTCATTCCGATTTTTACCAACAGGATTGATGCTGTTATGTACCACGACAGCCGGCTGGTCCCCCTCCCCCTTCGAAAGGTACTGCAGAAGATCTGAGACATCTCTGACCCGTATACCCGAGAGGAAACATAATATGTTTGAGTTTAGTTTTCGATCACACAACGGTCTGTCTGCTCCCTTTGCGTGACGTAAGGCAGTCAGTGAAAGGCCGGTGAATCTCTGGCTCATGGGCCATACACCCTGTATCCTCCAGCCCTCTGGTGTTGGGGTATGGACTTGGCAAAGAGCAGGAAAATACACGGAGGGAGACAACAAGGCATTTATATACGGAATGGGGGAGAATGAAAATGTAATGGGGCCACGAGAATCTGAAAGGCTGAAATATTTTGTGAGGGGCAAAAAGTTTTGAAGTGAAAATCAGGGTAGGAAATATTTCAAGGGGGTGCAAACGTTTACAAGTAGCAATATTTGAGGAGTCTCAAAGTGAGTAGCTTGCAAAATTGGAACAGAGGGCATACATTTGGAACTATATTTGGGAGGAAACTGAAATGTGGAAACGCGATATTTCAGAGAAAAATATTTGTCAGGTGGGGGCAACGTATGTGTGCGTGGGGAATGGAATATATGAGGGGGGCCATTGTTCTGGGGGCACAAGATTTGATTTGGGGTACAATACTGTGAACAGGTAAAATTGAGGACCACCTTTGGGGGAGTAAAGAAAGGAGAAGCTGAGAGGCAGTGAAAAGGATTGGTAGATACACACACACACACACACACACACACACACACACACACACACACACACACACACACACACACACACACACACACACACACACACACACACACACACCTGCAGTGTCAAACCAGCTGCAATACAATCAGGCATGGGAACAGATTCTTCTGCATCCAGGCGACACAGATTTATCCCACAATGGAACACAGTAATTTGACACAGACCAACTCAAGATGTAAGTGTAGGTGCAGTAAAGACAATGAGTTTACTTTTAATGTGTTTCTGACGGTGAACCTCAATCCATTTCACGATTTGACATCAATGGATGACATGGACCTGTTGTCCGAGTGGATGTTTGTTTATTCTACAAATAATCATGAGCTTATTAAACGCATTCACCTCCATCTCGAGCAAGAAGCATCGCAACCGTGTCCCACATTTCTATCGACATTTCATCTGGAAAAGCTGAGAGTTATTCGATTGACACAAACTGTACTGAAGATACTAAAACTCAGGTCATTGTCAGTTACTGAACATAGTCACTGTTTGTGTGTGTCAGTGTGTTTTTACTTGTGTATATTTCTGTGTGTTTGTATATCAGTACATCTCTGGTCTAAACCTGAATGCAACGGTACCTGCTGGAAGGAAGGTTGAATGAATGGATGAATTAAAAAAATTATGGATCAGTGCGGAGAGTGTCTCTAACCTTCTTTCGGTACAAGTGTTAAAATGCAGCGCTCTGCTGACATGCCAACGTTACGACACAAGCGGCAGATTCTCTTGGTGAGGGAGTTAATGCATCAAGCCCTGTGAATCCCCGACATTGCACGGTTGTATCCTTCTGCAGGCAATGTCTTTGGAGATACAGACAGCTTTTTTTGCAATCAATTTTGTCAGAGAAATAAGCAGAAGGAGACAAAAATGGGAGCAGGAGAGCAACGGTTATTGTGAGAGTGGGAAGTAGATATGGAGCAAGACAGACAAAGGAAGAGAAATGAAATTTGCTGAGGCTAGGTCAGAGTGGGTATCCCAGAGGTGAAAGGAAGGACAGAATGTCTGAAAGCCAACTTCTGAACTCGGCCCCTGCCTGCTCATTTCCTCTTCCCTGAGGATCAGGACTTGGGCTGAATCTGCCTCTCTGCAGCTCAGCTTCTTCAACACGAAGACAAACAACAATTTAATGCATCCTACTGCTTGGCACTTTTTAATGAACATTTTTGTATTTAGAAATTAAGTGATTAACACAGTCATTGGGATGGTGATTTTTCTTACTGACTCCTCAGTTGAGAGAAACAATGAATTGTGTCCCTGTAACCTCCTGTGGGATATGGTTAGAGAAATTGGCACTACACTAAGTCTTTTACCATGACGACAGGGTGATTCACCGCTGAAACACTGAATTGAAATGATAACATTGCGAATGGATTGATTAACAGTTGGATTTGATTGTTTGATGAACTTGGGTAAAAGGATATTTCAGGACATGCTTCAGCTGCTGTCTGAACTTAGTCTGGGTCACAGAATAAATCGCAGTATTTGTGCAGCAACTGAGGAGCTGCAGCATGTATCCCAATTTCTGTACATACCAATCTAAATGCATAGAAGTATACCCAATATTCCACATTCGGTGCCAAATAGAATAGACCATTAACGTTGACCATAACAGGATGAAATTGGCCGAGATCACAAACAGTAAAGTAATGGATTTTTTTCGATTTTGCATTTCTGTGTCGCATTGACCGTGCCCATTGCTGTGAGCCCGGAGTCTCCTACGGGTTCTGCTTGTCACTAAAACGTGTCTGACTGTGAACACATTGAGCATCAGAATCAGTAGAAATGGGAGACCCGGGGTTAAAACGTTGTGGAGGAACTCGATTGTGACCCATACGCGAGAGAAACCAACATAGTGCATTTCATCACAAAACCATGGATAGTTCCTCAGTCGATACCGAGCCGTGAGCATAAAATACCAGAAAATGTTCTTTAAACAGCTCAGCACAGTCACTGTTCCCAGAACACCAGCCACCATTTTCTCAATGCAGTATTTTCTTTTCAGTTTCTGGCAACAAATGGCCACAAATCGATCAAAGGTAAAAGCGACGGTGAACCAGACAGAACAGTCAGTGGCTGCATAAAGCAGGACGGCGTGGATATTACACACGGGAATGGATAACAGGAAATGAAACTGTTCCCAGTAAACAATTGGAATGTGTCTCAATATCAGATCGAGGATAATAACCAGTAGGTCCGCCATTGCCATGGCCCCCAGGTAACGTATGACACATGGAGACAATCCACAATCTTTACAAAGCAGGACGTAGACCGTCACTACATTGACTGTGGGGAAGGAAAATAAACAAGTTATACATCAGCCAGAAGGCAAACCGACCAGTTTAATTGAAGACAGATTGAGTCTCTGAAATGTGTTTTTGTATTCAGAGAATTATTTAAATAATTGAAACTGAAATAAGAAATGGGAAGTTCCGAACCACTGACAAAAATGTGACATAAAACACAAGATACCCCCCTTCCCTAAATCCACAGACATAAATCCATAAGGATAGATGTTTCCAAAGCAATCCCACACAATTCATCACTCGAGAGCAGTCACAGATCACGTCTTTACATTTCCTAATATGGCGGGTAAAAACGATTCTCTTCCCATTCCTTGAAGACAAACGAAAGTTGAAATTTCTATCTTTTAGTCTCAATTGTTGTCGATCCACTGTCATGAAGAAATGTAAACGCAGAGAAGACATATTCACAATATTAACGGCCTGAAGGGACTTCGAAGCAATCTGATCTTCTCTAAGAAACATGGAAGGAAAAAAACAGTAGGAGACCATCCATCCACTCCAGCCTGCTTCACCATTCAGCACTAACTGCGTTGATCATCCAGTTCAAAAGCCTAATCCTGTTGTCTGTCCAGATCATTGATTCCATTTGTCCCCAGTACTGTATATATCCGCCTTGTGAATGCATTCAATGTCTTAGAATCAATTACTTGCTAATTAATTCCACAGGGTTATCACTCCTTAGGTTAAGGAATATCACCGCATCTCCGGCCGAAATGGTCCACCCCGAATGCACATATTGTGATCCCTGTTTCTGGAGGTACAAACCATTGGGAATCTTGTCTCGTCCGGTGAAAAATTTATAATTCTACAAGTCATCGTCATTAGTCTGAACTCCATAGAAAACAATACACAACTACTCAATCTCTGCTCACCCCTCAGTCCTACCACCTCTGGAATCAGCCTGATAAAACTTCGCTGCAGTCCATCGAGAGCCAGTGTATCCTTCCTCAGAAAAGGAAACCAAATCTGCACACCATATTCTCGGTTTGACCTGAACAAGGTCCTGTGTAAGTGCAAGAACATATCCCGACTCGTGTACATGAAACTCTGGCATTGAAGGCCAACATAACATTTCCCTTCTTTATTGCCTAATGCACCTGCATGCTTACCTTCCTCGACTGGTTCACAAGGACACCTAAGTCCCACTGCACTCACCCCTTTCCCAATTTACAGCCGTTCAGGTCGTAAACTGCGTTCTTGTTTTTGCTTCTAAAGTAAATAACCTCACGTTTATTCAAATTATATTGCATCTGCCCTTGATTTGCCAACTCACCCAAACTGACCAGCTCATGTTGAAGTATCTCTGCATCCGCGTAACAGCTCATCCTTCCATCCAACTTGACGTGGTCGACAACTTTTAAGATGTGACATACAGTTCCCTGATCAAAATCGTTGATATCGTCGGCAGAGGTGAACGTGAGGACTGCAGACGTTGGAGATCAGAATCTAACCGTGTTGCTTTTGGAACGCACAGCAGATCAGGCAACATCCAAAAGCAGGAGAACTGACGGTTTGTATATAAGCCCTTCATCATTTGTCATGAATGTATGTTCTGAGTAGCTGGCGTTCTCGCAGGGATCCCTGTGCACTCCACTTGTTACTGCCCGCCTTGTTGAATAAAAAAAAACATTAATTCCTTCTCGGTGTTTTCTCTTTGCCAATCAGTTTCATATGCACGTCAATACACTTCCCCAAAACACATGCGCTATATCTTACACAATAATCTCCATTGCGGGACTTTGCCTGAAAGTCCAAATATACCAAACCGACTGACTCCCTTGTATCAACTGAATCCCTTCCCTCGGGATCGTATCTTTTGTTCAATTATCTGACCCTTGACTGTAACCAAGTAATTTCAGTTATAGACTGTTCTGGGACTGTAGGGTACAGAATATAATAGAGTCATAAAGATCCACATTACAAAGGCCCTTCTGCCCATTACGTTTGGTTTGATCCACTCAGCCTCACGGTGGAAATAACTCCATAACTCAACTGTCACTTTGCGCACAAAATCAACAACATTAAGCGAATGCCTTGATCATTTGATGTCATATCACCTTTTAAAGTCAAACAGATGCCATTCTGTTTTTTCGAAGGTTGCCTCCGCTTTCAAAATTTAAAGTGTTCTGCATATTGAGTTCTCAATAGCAGCCACCCTGTAGCCATGTCTTTCGGATGTCATTAAATCATATCCATTCCCTCAATATATGCATTGAATTCTCAATTTATTTTGAGAGTACAACGCACATTCAGATGCAATGCCTTTCATTTCTATTTTCAAGCTAATATATCTGCTCCATCGTTACCTTCATTCCTCACTTGTTTTCTTAAACTCGCCCCTCACCCGAGTTGTGGTAACCTCAGTTTAAATCACCGCGAGTGGTCTCTCTCGAATAAGACAGCAGTCCCGTGGTCCTCTGATTTTATGACCACTTTACCACTGTGAACGTGTTGTATCTGCTTTGTGTATTGTAATTTCATTTTCCATTGTGTCCTTGAGGGTTGTGGTCATAGACAGATACATTCCCCATCCCCCACACTGCACATTCATGCCCACTCCTCCGACAAATCTTACATTGTTGCTTTTATGAACCGATCTGTCTGTGACTCCAAAATATTCACTGTCTCTCCCTCCAATGCTCTTGAGGGAAGACAATTCTCAAGACACAAAACACACTAAAAAAGAAAGTAAATGTCATCAGCTCAGGAATAAATTGAAGATGATTCAAAAGGAAATAAAATTAAATTGAATACGCCGACTCGCTGAACTTTCAATCTAATGTGTCGGAAGGACATATTGCATTGAATGCTCCCGCTAGTTGAACTTCTGTCATTTGTTTTAAAAAGATATGTTGCTGCAGCTGTGCCCAGACTGACTGAGAATGTACCGGAAGAACTGTGTGGAAGCAGTGATTTTTTTTTTTGACTCCTTACTTGAGAACGGTTATGATTACATTTGAAACCGTTCACAAATGTTTCACTTCAGTTTTTCACAGGATGAAGTGTTTATATTTTGAGGTTTGACTGCTTATCCTTGAAATGAGAGGTGATACCATTTAATAAGGCGAGATCTTGAGTATAGTGGATAAGGAGGACAGTCAATGGATGCGTGTATCGTCCAAAACTGTTGCCATTATGATTTTCACCTGTTGTGGAAACTTACTTCAGGCAAAAGTCATTTTTTTGTTGTTGTCTAAAGTAATTTACCTTCATTGTTCCTGTCACTGAACGTGACTCTGCCTGAGACCTTCATCATTGGCGATATCACTAACCTGGTTACATAGCTACGGAGAAGGAGACGACTCGGCAAAATGGGATGATATTTAATTGGGGAAGAGGAAAGTATGATGCGATTACACATGAGTTAGGAAGCATGGATTGGGAGCAATTGTTCCATGGTAAAGGCACTATAGACATCTGAAGACTGTTTAAGGAACAGTTGTTGCAAGTGATGAATAAATATGTCCCTCTGAGACAGGCAAGAAGTGGTAGATAAAGGAACCTTGGATGACGAGAGCGGTGGAGCTTCTCGTCAAAAGGAAAAAGGTAGCTTACATAAGGTGGAGGAAGCTATGGTCAAGCTCAGCTCTAGTGGATTACAGGCAGGCGAGGAAGGAGCTCAAAAATGGTCTGAGGAGAGCCAGGAGGGGGCACGAGAAAGGCTTGGCAGAACGGATTAGAGAGAACACAAAGGCATTTTACAGTTATGTGAAGAATAAGAGAATGGTCAAAGAAAGTGTAGAGCCGATCAGGGATAGCATAGGGAATTTGTGTGTGGAGTCTGAGGAGGTAGGGGAAGCCCTAAATGAGTTTTTGGCTTCTGTCTTTACGAAAGAAATGAACTTTGTAGTGAATGAAACCTTTGAAGAGCAGGTGTGCATGCTGGAATGGATAGAGATAGAGGAAGCTGATGTGCTGAAAGTTTTGTCAAACATTAAGATTGACAAATCGCCAGGCCTGGACCAGATTTGTACTCGGCTGCTTTGGGAAACGAAAAATGCGATTGCTTCGCCACTTGCGAAGATAATGTGGAGTCGTACCAGAGGACTGGAGAGAGGCAAATGTAATTCTTCTCTTCAAGAAATAAAATAGGGAAATCCCCGGCAATTACAGACCAGTAAGTCTCACGTCTGTCGTCTGCAAGGTGTTAGAAAGGATTCTGAGGGATAGGACTTATGACCATTTGGAAGAGCATGGCTTGATTAAATGCAGTCAACTCGGCTTTGTGAGAGGCAGGTCATGCCTCACAAACATTATCGAGTTATTTGAGGATGTGACTAGAAAGGTTGATCAGGGTCGAACTGTGGACGTGATGTATATCGACTTCAGCATGGCATTTGATAAGTTTCCCCATGGTAGGCTCATTCAGAAGGTCATGAGGAATTGGATTCAGCGGAACTTGGCTGTCTGGATACAGAATTGGCTGGCCAACAAAAGACAGCGAGTGGTAGTAGAAGAAAAATATTCTGCCTGGAAGTCTGTGGTGAGTGGTGTTCCACAGGGCTCTGTTTCTGGGCCGCGACTGTTTGTCATTGTTATTAATGACTTGGATGAGGGGATTGAAGGATGGGTCAGCAAGTTTGCAGACGACACAAAGGTTGGAGGTGTCGTTGACAGTATAGAGGGCTGTTTTAGACTGCAGCAGGAACATTGGCAGTATGCAGAGATGGGCTGAGAGGTGACAGATGGAGTTCAACCTGGACAAATGCGAGGTGATGCATTTTGGCTGGTCGAATTTGAAAACTGAGTACAGGTTTAACGATAGGATTCTTGGCAGTGTGGAGGA
Source organism: Chiloscyllium plagiosum (assembly GCF_037043375.1). Classification (NCBI taxonomy): domain Eukaryota; kingdom Metazoa; phylum Chordata; class Chondrichthyes; order Orectolobiformes; family Hemiscylliidae; genus Chiloscyllium; species Chiloscyllium plagiosum. The sequence goes on along the minus strand of NW_028270179.1, from coordinate 17,028,033 downwards.
ACAGAGAGATCTTGGTGTGCAGGTACATAGATCCCTTAAAATGGCCCCCAAGTGGGCAGGGTTGTTAAGAAAGTATATGGTGTTTTGGCTTTAAGTAACAGGGGGATTGAGTTTAAGAGTCGTGAGATCTTGTTGCAGCTCTATAAAACTTTGGTTAGACCGCACTTGGAATACTGCGTCCAGTTCTGGTCGCCCTATTTTCGGAAAAATGTGGATGCTTTGGAGAGGGTTCAGAGGAGGTTTACCAGGATGACGCCTGGACTGGAGGGTTTAACTTATGAAGAGAGGTTGACTGAGCTCGGATTTTTTTCTTTGGATAAAAGGAGGAGGAGAGTGGACCTAACTGAGGTATACAAGATAATGAGAGGCATAGAAAATGTCGATAGCTAGACACTATTTCCCATGGCAGAAATGATTAACACAAGGGGTCATAGTTTTAAGCTTGTTGGAGGAAAGTATGGAGGGGAAGTCAGAGGCGGGTTCTTTGCACAGAGAGTTGTGAGAGCATGGAATGCGTGGCCAGCAGCAGTTGTGGAAGCAAGGTCATTGGGGACATTTAAGAGACTACTGGACATGCATACGTTCACAGACATTTGAGGGTGCATACATGATCGGCACAACATCGTTGGCTAAAGGGCCTGTTCTGTGTTGTACAGTTCTATGTTTTTTTTTAAGATTAGATTAGATTGGATTACTTACAGTGTGGAAACAGGCCCTTCGGCCCAACAAGTCCACACCGACCCGCCGAAGCGCAACCCACCCATACCCCTACTTTTCCCCCTTTAACCTAACACTACGGGCAATTTAGCATGGCCAATTCACCTGATCCGCAAATTTTTTTTTTTGGATTGTGGGAGGAAACCGGAGCACCCGGAGGAAACCCACGCAGACACGGGGAGAATGTGCAAACTCCACACAGTCAGTCGCCTGAGTCGGGAATTGAACCCGGGTCTCTGGCGCTGTGAGGCAGCAGTGCTAACCACTGTGCCACCGTGCCGCCCACCTGTTCTGTGTTCTATTTCAAATCCGTAGTGACCCTGTCGATGAGTGGGTTTGGAAAAGGAAATATGTGCCCCTCCAACCTCACTCAGAACAAAGATGTGGAGAAATTCACAAAATAGCACAATTTAAAAAGAGGAATTGATAATTTTTGTGTTGGCTGGATATTTGAATTACATACTTTTTTTCTTCATTCACAGGATGAGGTTAGAGTTGTCCAGGAAACGTTTATTGTCCATAGTGTAAATAAGAGTGATCCAACTTTTTTTTTTTGGCTCGTCACAAAAGGCACAAGGGTATTAGGCAACTGCCTCGGAGTGTACCAGATGATCTGAGGTTGATTAAGGAGGAAGGGCCAGATCTGCTTTTAAAAAAAAAAACATATGCAAGGATAAAAATTCTCCATATAGGCCAGGAGTAGCAAGAAGAGAATTTACATTATTAAGGACACAGGGTCCTCTTAGTCTGCAATGCTCAAGGATGAGAGATGTAGACTCTTAAAGGACTATTACCAGAAAAGGTAATGATAGCAGGAATTCATGGTGAGACAAAAAGTGCTCAGTTATGTAAAGTGTTGCAAAAGAGTCCAGAGAAGAGTGCAGAATTTTATTGTAGCAGTAGTGGACAAACTCTCAGTTCCAGTAATGCAATTTGTCCTTGCAAATGATATAACTAATTCACTCGTAGGCGTGCTGCCTGCTCTTGTTGGAAAGCCATTGGAGACACAGACCAATGAAGAAATGAGCGATGTTTGACAGGGAAACTTCCGAGATGGTGTGATCACACAGGCACAAGTTGAAGCAGGACAGATCAAAAGGCACAGACAAGAAAGCTGGCATAACGTTATTCGAGACATTTTTTCGATCAGAGAAGTGGGACAGAGCAGGAGCAAATAGGTAAACATGAAAGTATTTTTAGCTCTGCTACGCTTATTGAGTTGTAGCAGAAAGATGACCAGTTAAAACAGTTATATCAAAAAGCATATACAGAGAAGGGGATTGAATGTATTTTATTACTTCACAAATGATGTCTTAATGAGGAAATGGAGACCCCATCACACATTCAAGTAGATTATAGAAAGGGCAGAGATTCAGCAACGTGTTTTGCCAGTAGCTTATAGAAAGGAGGTTCTGCGAGTGGCGCATGCGCTAACTCTTGGAGGTCATTTTGGCGTGACGAAAACACAGGCGAAAATTTAAAGACATTTTTACTAGAATGAACTATACAAGGATGTCAGTGAATTTTGTCAGACTCGTCATACATGTCAACTACTCGTAAAACCATAGGCAGTAATAAAATCTGCACCTTCAATACGTATGCCTGCATTCAAGGAACCTTTCACCAGAATCTTGATTGCATCGGTCCCCTACTCAAACAAAAAATGTTAATAAGCATTTACTAACAGTAATGAATGTTTCGACGAGATTTCCTGAGGCAATCCCATTACTCAATATCAGAGCTTAAAGGGTTGTAGAAGAATGACTTATTTCTGTTTGATAAACAGGGACTACCAAAATAGAAACAGTCAGAACAAGTATCAAACTTCATACCCAAAGCATTCAAGGAGATTATGGATAACATGGAAATAAAGCAACTCAAATTTACTGCAAACCATCGGAATCGCAGGGAGCGCCAGAGAGATGGCAACAAACACTAAAGTCCATGTTGAGAGCTTATAGTCAGGATTGTCCAGATGATTAGGATACGGCAGTTCCGCTTGCATCGCTTCCGATCAGTGATGCACTGAATGAACTAACGAAATTAGGTACACTTGATTATTTTTTGTACATGAAGTAAGAGGACGGTTAAAATTGATTCAGAAGACGTTAATCAGTCAGAATTCAGAGACCACCCATTAGGACTATGTGTCAAATTTTAGAGAAAGTATTCCGTCGAGCGAGAGAGTTGGCTGGACAGCATTTAAAAGCATCACAACATACAATGAAACAGGAAGCGGATCAGAAATCACAAATTCACAATTTCGCAATTGGATCAACGTATCGATGTTACTTTCAGTAACAGGTGAGCTTTCAAAAGCAAGGTTTCATGGACCGTATCAAATTGAGCAGATATTCAGTGAGATGAACAATGTGGTAAGGACCACAGCACAAAGGGAAGAACCAAAGTCAAAGGATACTGAATTGGGCAGTCGTCAAATCAAATCGGACAATGAGAATGGTGTCAAAAACTGTGATAAGTTATTGAGTTACGTTCCACAAGAAAATCGAAATAACCTGAAAGATATTTTGCTATCACATGGGGAGCTATGTGGAAATAAACTGTGTAGTACTAACGTAATTGTGCAGGTTGTAGATGTAGGGAATGTGTTCTAATTAAGCAAAATGCTTGTAAGCACAACCCTCTAAAGTTGGTATAAGTTCAGAAGGAGATAGAGTGCATGCTCCAAGATGGCGTAATCGAAGTGAGTTGCAGTGACTGGAGCGCAACCATTGTCATGTTCGCAAAGCCAGGTGGTACCCAACCGTTATGTGTGGACTATCGCAATGTCAACGCCGTTACAATGACTGCTGCATATTCAATTCCACGGTTGGAGGACCGTATCGAAAAAGCGGGACAAGCAACTTCAATTTCGAAGTTTAACTTGCACAGGGACTAATTGCAAGTGACTCTTTTAGAGAGAGAAAAGGCAATTTCGGTTTTTATAACACCAAATGGACTACATCAGTTCAACGCCATGCCATTTGGCATGAAGTACGATTCTGCCACCTTTCAGAGACTAACTAAAATAAGGTCATTGCGGGATTTTCCAACTGTGTGGTGAAAAGTAATGACATGGGATTTTTTAGTCACGCGTGGAAGGAACATTTACAGCATGTAGTGGGCTTATTCGTTCCACTTTGGAAGGCAGGCTTGGTGGTCAGGGTAGCTAAAAGTGAATTCGCTAAAACGCAAGACACCTTCCAGGGCCATGTTATTGGACATGGATAAATGGCACCACGGGATGCGAAAACGAAAATAATTGGAGAATTTCCCACATGCTCGACAAAACACAGCTGTACTCCGGTTCCTGGGATTGATTGAATGTTTCCACAACTTTGTGATGAACTTTAGCAGTGTGGCTGCTCCAATCACCGAATTGTTAAGAAAGGGCAATAAGGTTCTGTGGGCAGCCGGCTGTAAAAGGCATTTTATCGCCGAAACACTGTGATAACCACTGCGCCAATATTAGCCAAACTGCATTTCACGAAACATTTTAACGTGGGTATCAATGCCAGTGATGTAGATGTGAGTGCGATGCTCCTGCAGGAGGATGACGTGGGAATAGGAAGACCAACGAGTATTTCACCAGGAAGTAGAACGTCAACAGAAATATTCAACGGTGGAGAAACCGACTTTAAACTTGGTGTTGGCATTACCACAATTCAGTGCTAATATTACCAGCAAAAAATCTGAGACAATCATAAACACTGATGATAATTCATTGACATGTGTGGAAACATTTAAGGGCACAAATGCCAGACTGCTGCTGCAGCCATTCAATTTGACAATTGAGCATGTGGCAAGTGCTGAAAACGTGATTGCTGATACGTTATTGAGACGCGAATGGCATATCGAGGCGTTCGGTGGTGGGTGTGCCACGGCCTAAATTTGCATGTGGTTGTGCAGGTTTGCATGTTTACAGTTAGTATATTTCATATGTCTGTTTAGATGACAAACCGGATTTTTGAAGGGTTATAAAAATGAATGCACCATTTTTTATTGAAGGTTATTTTCTTTACAGGGGAGGTGTCACAAAGCTGATTCCCTTTTTCTAAAAGCTGTTCTTTTTCACAACGATACTATGCCTTTGTTTTTTTTTTCAAAGTGTTCATGAACGCTCCTGGGTCCGATTAGATTAGTGTGGTTCAGAAATTAAAGGTTATTGAGAGGCATTTTTGTTTATATGTCAACAGATGAGGCTTCAGGCCAAATTGTTCATGTTTTCGAAGTGTCCTGTACAATGAAAGTGGAGCTGTCAGCTCTCTAGCGGAGTAGATCAGTGCAAGACAGAATTATTTGAGAGTTCAACAGTGAGCTGTGCGAAAACAGACTTTTTCTCTCTTTCTGCCCTTCTAACTTCGAACCGTAAGCATGTATTCCATTTTTTTAAACCGTTGTTTAAGGAAGTTTGCTTATTCGGACTGTTGCATACAATCAGAAGTGCAGAATTTCGTTTCGTTTGGATATAATGAGTTGTGTAGTTTTTAAAAATTCTGTTGTTTGAATTTCATTGTGTAATTTCCTGAATAAATGTTTTCTCTGTTTTAAAACCAGGTAGTCAAACTAGCCAGCTTCCCTGGGTAATTTTCACAGTGCAGTGCCGGAAAAATAATTGCTAAATTATGGTCTGGATTGCCTGTTCAAGAACGTTTTGAGTGGTCTGGCCTGGTCCATAACGGGACCTTCAGATATAACTGATCAATATCTCGCGCTTTTGCTCCTTCCTTTCTTGCCAGACGTACAGCACAAGTTGCCACAATCAAAGAATCATCCTCTACCACCTCCACAACCACCAACAGGACAGTACCATCAAATACAGCTTACCGTCCCCTCCACTGTCAGCATTTAACAGGGACCGTTCCCTCTGTGACACCTTCCATCACCCCGAACACTTTCGCGTTCCCTCATGGCACTTCCCCATGATGCATAAGCTGCAACACTTGTCTACTCGTATTTTTACTCCTCACTGTCCGAGGCCCCCATCACACTTTACAGTCGAAACAGGATTTGACTTGTATTCTTTCAATCCAGTCTCATATCCTTGTCGCTGACAATGCAGTCTCTTTTCCATTGGTGAGACGAAACACAGACTGCTTTCACGGACAATTCCACTCCGTCTAGGAATAACCCTGACCTTCGACTTGATTCTCATTTCAAGAACACACACAACTTTAACGCTCACGTTTCGGTCCTGGGATGCTGTAATGTTTCGATGAATCATAACCCAAGCTCCAGTTCAACCGCACTTTACACTTTGGTACTTCACAGCCTGTCGGAGTTAATATACAGTTGGATAACTTCACAGCGTGACCCACTATGACTGTTCTCCAGTTTTCAGTATTCCCCCTCCTGGTCTCCCTATGACCATGTTTTGTTCGTATCTTGTTAATTCAGCACTCAATGAGAGAATCTAATTCCCCCTGAATTTAAACACATTTTGCATTTAATTCTCTTTTACCACAGTTTAAACCACATTTGTTTTGTGTATTGGGTCTTCACATCCTTTGTTTCCGGTCACACTCCTCCACCATTGTCAAAGGAATATGAAAGCAAATTCCAAACATTTTCAATTCTGAATAAGTGTCACACTGGACTTGAAAGATTTACTCTGTTTCTGATCTCTACTGTTAGTACCAGACCTGCTAAATTTCTCCATAAATGAATAAACATCGAATTTATTTTCAGTAAAACAATGAACTGTGGGTTATGGAATCTCAAAGAAAAATAGAAATTGCTGAACAAACAAAAAGCTTTGATAAATGATCGCTAAACTCGAATGATTAACTCTGCTTTCACTTTGTAGATATTGCCAGATCTGTTTAGTTTCTCCAGCAATGTCAGTTCCTGAAATGGTTCCAAAGACATGTGTCAAAGCTGCTCAAACACCGCGCCAAAGTAGGAGCACCATGCATTGGAAAGTGAAAGATAACACAATGTGCATAAATTCAATGGTTCTGGCACGACAATAGCCGGGTGTCACTGACACTACATAGCTCTTTATCATAGTCATGGAGAGAAACAGAGGGAAACACGTTTACCTTAAACACAGATGATGGCACTACTGGTGGGAACAGGTTTAGATGGACTCGTTAAAGGGTTTTACAGAATCCATATACTAATTGTTATAATTGAACGTCAGAAAAATATAAGATAGAAACGGCAGTAATCCATGTGGTCCATCGATTTTGCCTCCCAGTTCAGGATAATGATGTCGGCTTCTTTGTCTTCACACCATAAACCTGTTCTGTCTTAATTTAGTTAATGTCTAGAAATCTTTATATTCCATGCCTTGTCTTACACAGCCTTATGTGGTATGGAATTCCAAGGTTCACCAGTTGCTGAGTGCAGGCATTTATTCCCGATTCAATGCAGAGTGGCCTGTCTGTGCCTAAACCAGTGAGCCCTTGGTTTAGATGTTCCAGCCAGGGGAATTATCATCCCTCTTTTGCATCTGTCTCACCCTGTCAGAGTTTAATATATTTCACTAAGATCTCCGCTCATTTTCCTAAACTCCTTGGAATAAAGGCCCAATCGACCCAAACTCTGCTTCCACAACAAGCTGGTCATCGCAGAGATCCGTCTTGTCACCTGAGTAGAGAGAAACATTGAAGTGTGTCTCTGTACCCCAGGATGGAGTAAGGTTGGACAAACCAGCACTACCTTCATTTGGTTACCACAGCAACACGCTGCAAGAAACATGTTCAAGGAAGTCCGAAGTAAAATAGTCCATTATGATTTTGCTTTCATAAATGCGTTAGTATTCTCCCCAATTTTGGTTTGATTTTCTAAATATTAAAAGAAGCATCCGTTATAATAGATTTCAACAGCTTCAGTAGTGAAAATGACAAGTAAACTGGTCTTTATTCATCATTCTCAATTTTCTTTCTTTCTTTAATCATCTGTGTTTTTTTTTACACAGAAAGGTTTCCTAAGTTCGCACAATGCATATGTAAATAACACAATGATCGCCATTGCAATCAGCATGTATATTGCTTCTTCCTCTGACATCATAGTACGACATACACCGTGTCTGTCAGATTTTTCAATGCTCAATCCTCAGCTGTGTTTTCAAATCCGATCTCGTTGTTATTATGGGTGATTTTAGTCTTTAATTATGGAAGTCCCATAGTTATTTTATACTCGGGATTTCCTGGATTTTCCTCAATGAAAGCAGACTTAAAGTGAATGTTTGGTTTGCTTGCAGTTTCTCTGTTCTCAACAATAAATTATCCTGTCTGCACATCACTTCCACAATTGATTTCATTTTCCTTTCAAATATCAGTAGAAACTTTTCGGCAGTTTTTTTTATGTTTCTTGTTAGTTTGCATTCATGTTCTCTTTTCGGTTTTCTTCCACGTGTCTTGGTCCTTCTTTGCTCTGTCCAAAATTTCTGAATCCACTGGCTGACCACAATATCTGCATTTTCTGCGCCACTTCATTTGATCTAATACAATTTCCAACTTGTACTCCTAACCATCGTTGATTCACTTTACCCGTTTATATTTGCACCTTGGAGTTACATATGGGTATGATATGCTTCACAATGTTTCTTTCGTAAGAGCCATTGCTTGTCATCCATTAAATATTATCATGTGCTTTTCCAATTGTTACCACACGGGCACACCGCCGACTTAGTTTAAACCAACAACACAGAAAATATTTATCAGTAATCAGTGAAAATGTGAGAGGGAAAGAATTATTTAAAGTAGTTTAAACATGTATTTATTCATGTATAACAGGGAATAATTAGCTAGCAATTATTTGCGACTCCTTCCTCGAGCCTATCTTTCTTTCCTTTCTGTAATGCTATTCAAATAAAACACCGTGATTAAGATTTCCAAAAAAAAAAAATCAAAGCTAAGTACTTGTCTAATCTTGCTCTATCTTGCTATGTAGATCTTCTTCTTCTTGGGGATTTCTGTTAAGAAGGCATTGGTATATTAAGGTATCTTGAATAAAGCTATGCTTCCAAAAGTCCTTTCCCGCTGGTAACTTGGCAAGTCTCTCTTATCTGTTCATGTTTTCTTGGTTTTATCCCCCAAAGCATTGGTTTGTGTCATTGGATTTTGATGTTGTCAATAAACTAAATTGACATTTGATTGAAGTGCCGGACTTTTGGGATGTATAATTCAAACTGATTGGCTGAATTCGAATTTGTTTTTGTCTTCAAGCAACTAGCGACTCTCGACGCTGGACAAAAGTTTACATTGTATCATGTTCAGAACATTTGCTGCTGTCAGGTAGTTCAGCTAGGTTTTAACTGTATAAATGTGTTGTACCCATTATACCTTCATAACACAATTCACTGAAGGCAACTTGCCTCCCACGATTACAAGAAAAATAGAATTTTGTCTCAAAATTACAGCTAGGTCTTTTTTTCCAGGAAGTTCTGTTCCTTCTCCGTCGATTCATTTGTCAGGAATGTCAGGATTGCCTTCTCTGTCGAGTCCTCTGTGCAGAATATCTTCTCCGTCATTGGTACCATTGTTATGTAGATTATGCTTTCTTTCATACATCGATGAGGCTGTGAGATCCAACGATTCTCTCTTGAGAGCTGAGAGACGTTAGCTCTAGCAGATGACATCATGCTCTGTGGCCTTTGCTCAACTGCCCCCTTCTTTTATATCCTTTAAATCAGTATTTCTCACAATAGAATGGTTCTCACGTTGTCAACATTACTAGAATTATATTTAATAATTTTGGGCATCTCAGTGCCTGGTGCACTGCATCTATATGGAAAAGCTTTTTATCTTCATAAAAGAAAAACATCTGCTGCATGGCCTGCTAACTGCATGGCCTTTTGATACAAGTTATTCATTTCGGGCACTCTGTGATCCGGCAGACGTTCAAGCTGCAAGTCACAGACATCAATCTTAAGTGTACGATCACGGGGAAAAAAAGCCCAGCTGATCCAGGGAGCACATAATAAGTTTCTCCTTAGCATTTTACAATTTTACAAACACAAAATTCTAAATTTGTGCTTCCATATCTACAATTACTTTATCCAATTTGGCAAAACCTCCCCCTTTGAAAATAAAATGAACCATCATCATGAAAAGATGTTCATTTTTAAAATTCTAACTCTATTTTATTACTGGATTCACAGCTCATTCGAGTAAAATTATACATTTTATGACAATTCTGCTTATGTATATGGTTTAACATTACCGTTTCTATCCTCTATAGACAAATTTTCTTTTAAACTTGCAAGAAAGCATATATGATGATACTTCCGTGACCCAGAACATGTACAATCCATGAATTAAATGCTTGTAACATGACACTATAACAAAACACTCTTGTGTCCCTGTCCTTAAGTCTTTTCAGAAATGTTGAATGATTGTAATCAGCATTTTCAATAATCTCATGCATTGTTTGCAATGTAAAAATCAATATGTTGTGAGACCATTTGCAAACTCAGTAATTCCTTTCAAAAGGTTGTTTTTGTTTTAAGTAACCGATTGGCCTTTCAATTCCACAATCATCCCCCTGTAACAATACCATTTCATCACCTACATCACATGAGTCAATGACGATTTTGAAGGGATTCAAATAATTTGGCGTGACTGAAACTGATGCGATAGTTAACGCTGTTTTTTATATTATCAAGTGCCACCTAGCATTGTGCTTTTCATCGAATTTTTTATTCTTTCACAAATCCGTCAACGGTTCCACTGCAATACTAACTTTTGGTTAAAAATTCACCTGTATAATTCGCTCAGTCCTAAATAAAATAGCATTTCCTTGTCGAAGATTCTCATGGAAATTTTTTGATGGTCTTCTATCCGAATCTCTGTTGTACCCTCAGAATGTCACTTCCACCTACGCAAATATATGTTTTCCAAACTGTATGATGTACTTTGACCCCGTAGGCTCTCAAAAACCGCTGGCTAATGCTACATGTGATCTTATTACGAATGCCTGAAGATCACAAAGTGATCTGTTTCGAGTGAAAATTAGCTAATTCTGCAACAATTCAGTTCATATGCCTTTGAAAAGTGACTGGTGCAGTTTTCATTCTAAAGCCTATTACTTTGAATTGAAATAGGGTATTTTGGATTATAAAAGCAGACATTTCTTTGGATCTTCACGACAAATGTAATTCCCAGTAACGGTGAAGTTAGTCCAACTCGGTGATATAACAGGCTATTCTGACTTTTCTATACGCTGCTCCTGCCTTGGAATTGGGTATGAGTCAAATTTATTTGCAGCATTGACTTTCGGATAATCTGACAGAATCGTTGACTGTAATCAAGTTTTGGAACCAAAACGATTGGCTAACTCCACTCACTTTGCCCAGTCACGACGATGTCTTCTTGCAGCATCGCTTCTCCTTGTTTCAAAATCTGTGCTGCTTAGAGTAAATTAAGCCTGCCGGGGTGTTGTTTTATCGGAGAAGCATTTTCTGCGTCAATCTCATGTAGTATGGCATTAGTGCTCCCCAATGCATTGTTATGTGAGTTCTCACAGCACTGAAAATGTCCTTCAATGCAGTTCTCTGTTCGTAGGACAGATAGCTCACTAACCTATCCCATTCATTCAGAACTTTCTTATTATTCAATTTATTCTAAGGTGCAACAAATTTCAAATCATCTGGATTTGATTACACTATCTGAATGGCAGGAATCAATTCCGATTTTTCTGATTCTTTTTCCCGATCATTGTATTGTTTCAGCATGCTCGCATGTCATACCTAAATTTTTCTTCCTTATCTGGTATTTTCACAAAACAATTCATTGATTTCACTTCCTCTCAATCTGATAGTGAACAATGCAAAATGCTTAAAAGACATTTCTTACCACTGGCAGCAGCACCAATTTGCACCCCTATGCACAAACATACATTTTTAAAAAATGTCTTGTGTGCTTCTTTGCTTCATTGGGTGCTGTGTCACCTTCAAATGCTGTCTATGTAATTTGCTTACTCTATTTAATGTTTATCTCACGTCAGATATATAATCGGTGACTTCATTCATATTGGACACATTAACTTTGCAACTGTTAATTTTTTACGCCCTGTTCCTTTGTGTCCGAATAGCAATTGAAATGAAATAATATGAGTAGATGCATTTGGAACATCTCTCACAGAAAATCTTATTAATGCGATACCTTTATCCAAATCATGTGGGAACTCTGGGAAATAAGTGCTCAGCATTGTGTTTCAGGCATGATGACAACTTTCTCATGCTCCCTGGTATTCAGCATGCTATGTACGTGATGTAAAGTTTCTGAATCCAAAACTATTCATGACCTTCTTAATCAATTTGGCAGTAAGATTGAACCCTTGGTTCTGACTGAATCACCCTGTGGAATCCATAACGGGGAAATAAAGCAAAAAAAAAGTCCTCCACAACATTCTTTGCTTTGACATTCCATAATGATATCGCTTCCGGAAACCCAATAGGCACATCCATTATGTTTCGTGAACAATAGTTCCCACTTTGGTTTCAGAAAATGTACCGACACAATAAATTATAACCCGTGCTAATAGGTTCTTCAAATGTGAGAATGAGCAACAACAACACTGTTTTATCACTTCCTGTGACTTTCCTGCCATCTGATAGGTATGACAGGTACGACAAAACTCATCCACATCTTTAAATAACGCAGGCCAATAAAAATGCTTCTGTTTCTTATCCTGAATCTTCAGAATGCTGGATGACCTCCATTACGTAACTGATGTGCTACTGTTATGACGTTGAATGCTGGCACTATACTTTTAAGAGAGAGGGAAAGCTGTTCTGCACTGACAGCTGATAAGAACAGTGTCAGAGTGTACTGGAAATTGAAAATACGTAACATTGGCTGTGAAATCGGTGCCTGAGGTGTTTGCTATTTTGACAACAATTCAATTTTTGCCAGTCAGGTGAAATTATGCAACAGGAAAGTCAAAGCTTTTAGAATTTAATGTTCAGCCAACAATGAGCTAATGACATGATCCGATGTTGGGTATGTACAAATGGAAGTAATTTTTAAAATCAGACAGAGCAAATGCCATCAGAGAGAGACCCACGGCATTCAAACACTGTGTGTCAAAGATATTCGCAGTAAAAGAAAGAAGATAAACCACGGAGACCGTCATCCGAAAGAAGAAAGACACCAAAGACGACAGGCGCTTTATGTTTTGAAATTAAGTGGATGTAATTTTAATAAATGTCTTATTGGAGCAGCACATTGTTACAGAGCTGGAGGCATAAAATAAACTGTTAAGAGAAAGCGGTCTTAGATAAATGAAGGTTGTTTTTTAATGTTCAATTTTAGAGGTAAATAAAAATAAATTGATATTATTTTATTTAAATAGAAGAATTTCCCTGCCACTCATACTTAACGAGGCGGGTTGAGGATTTCTGGGTGTTTGCTTTATGAAAGAGAAGCGTTTACTGCCAGGTCGTGACAGTTTGGGATCAACTGGGATTTGGACAGTTTAAGACAGGTCCTCTGAGATTTGAACAGACTTGAACAGATGTAGGAGATGAAAGATCCCAGCAGATTTAAACACTTGCCGCTTAGCGTCCTAGGTCTTTAAATAAAACATAGGTGAGATAATTCGTTTAATTTTGATCACTTGGGATCTGTTAAATTAAAAGTGAGAGAAGTGAGTCTTAACATTACGAAGGAGGTTATGGGGTTTGAAGATTTTTCCCAAATTCACCAAGGAACTTTAGGACGTCAGAGAAAGGTATTCTTTTAGATTGAGTAAATCGGTTAGAATTGGGTTTAATCAGGGAAAAAAGGAAAACCGAAATTGTAACGGAGTTTGTCAAGCACTTATGTGAATCAGAAAAATAGACAAGTGCAACAAAGTTAGAAAGTCTTACATTGCAAGTGAGTCAAATGGAGCCAAATGGAGTTAGAAAATAACGAAAGAGAGCAAGTTAAAGCGAAAGAGAAGAAAGACAGAGAGGAAAAGGAAAGAGGGAGAGAGGAGTTTAGCTCAACAAAACTAGAGAGAAGAAAGAGAAAGAGAATGAGAATTCGAACTTCAAAAGTTGCAATTTCGACAGGAACGTCAAGTTAACAGAATTCTGATGAAGAGAGGAGGCAGTGGTGTTAAAATATTGTCACATCTTGATGTGGACAATGTCGCAGAGTTCCTTATTTCATTTGAATAATTGACGAAGAAGAAGGAAGTTTCAGAGAACCTGTAACAATGCTATGTTGGTGGGCAGATACACTGAGAGATTTGCAGCGCTGTCAGATGAGGGGTCAGGAGATTATGCGGATAAAAAAGAGGCGATTTTGAGTCATTATTAGTTTATACCAGGAGCGAATAGACAGCGGTCAGAAACATAAAGAAGGAACCAGGTCAGATGGTTGAGTTCGAAAGATTTAAACCTAGTAATTTTGCGAGATAAGTGCGGGCCTCCATAATTGTTAATAATTATGAGGCTTTGAGAGAGGGTATTCTGTTGGAGCAATTTACAAACTCACTTTCCGAGTTGATAAGAATTCATGTTGATCAACAGAACGTTCAAGAATGGAGAAGAACAGGAGAGATGAAACCTGAATATACAACAAGAATAAGTCGAAATGTGGCTACGAGCAAAAATCTCATCCTGTGAGGGGTAGAAATTTGGAGAAGGGGTGATCCTACACTACAAAACAAAGAGTAGACCACACTGGGAATACTTTACCACAGGTGAAAAAAGAACCCCAAAAGGTTAAATAGGAGCTCAAAGACCTCAGGTATTTCCATTATGATAAGGTGGACACAGTGCTGGTTGTTGAAGGACGGCACTGTCGGGAAATATATTCTAAAAGCAGCGAAGCAAGTGGTATTACTGAAAGTAGGAAAGGAAATCCCAAGAAAAGTCAGAGAGCTGGAGTCGAGTGCGCAGCATTGGTAGTGACGTCATATTGAGTTTTGCACGATCTCTCTAACAGACTTCATCTCTGTGGGTACTCAGGAAGAACAAGATAGAATGGGAAAAAAAAAATTCGGGAGATACGGGATCTAATCAACCTTTAATAGTAACAGATGAATGTATTAGTACTCTTTCTGACATGCTATCCGAGAGAGTGGAAATTTGTGGACGAGATGGCCAGATCATTAGCATTGCCTGTGTGAGATCAGGTTTGAGAACCAAACCAAGACTGGGAAGTGACACTGGGAGTGATTAACTGAATGTCAGATCCAGGGATGCAGTTCGTTCTTGGAAACGTTTTAGCAGGATCCAAGGTGGGAATGATGTCCCTTGTTATAGGGAAGCGAAAGAAGACCAGGGAACTGAGGAAGAAAAAGAAAAGTAGACTGAAACTTTTCAAGGGTGTGTTGCAACAAGATCCCACTCGCCTTTGTCACTGCAAGATGCAAAAATCTAAAAAGAAAGTTGAACGAGTTGAGTTTTAGTTTGCGAACACCCTGTTTGGCATTACGGCGCAGGAAAAAAACCAAAACAAGCAGTCACTCAGGCAGAAGTATTTAGTTCTGAAAGACGAATGGGCTTACAGAGGAAAGGCAATAAAGTTTTATACATGTATATATATATATATATATTTCTATACACATATACAAACACACACACACATACCTAATGTAATAAAGAATCCGAATGTACACCTGACAATAATTACCTTAAAGATAAAATCCTATGATGAAAACGAAGACCATGACAGGTTATTCCAGAGGAGAAATTTACACAAGTGAACCAGACTATGCAGCCACGAGCATAACAGACAGGACAAATTACGGGTAGCAAATGAATTACAAGTTGGAGGTCACCTAAGTGAAGAGAAGACTCGGGCCAAAGTACAAAAGTAAATCTATTGGCCTAGATTGTACAAGGATGTGGTTAATGCATTATGTACGTGCCAAATGTAAGGCGGGGAAGTTTTAAAACGAACATTTTTTGTTGCCAATTCCCACATTCGATGAACCTTTCACACCGGTTACGATTGATTGTTTGAGTCCCCTTCATTAAATTGGAAGTGGGAACCAATACTTGCTAACCCTAATAGATGTGTCTAACAGATTTCCGGAGGAAACTTCACGGCAAGTTATTAAGGCAACAAGTGTGTTCGAGGTGTTAGTAGCTTTCTGTACGTGGTATGGACGACCCAGAGAGATACAGTCAGACCAAGTTTCAAATTTGTACTTCTCGGCTGTTTAACGATGTCATGGACAGCTGAAGCATACAGCACTTTAAGTCAAATGGGTGCCATGCTGAATCTCACGGAGCTTTGGAAAAGTGACATCAGACACTGAAGACCATTTTAAACGTGCACTGCATGATGACCTAATGTTTGGGATAAAGGTATCCCATTTTTACTTTTTCTCATGTCAGATGCCCAAATGAATGTACTCAGTTCACTCCGTTTGAGGTAATGTTCGGGTATGAAGTGAGAGGGCAATTGACATTAATTAAAGATAAATTGTCAGGACCAGATCGGAGATGTCACTGTTGAATTATGCAACTGAGGTGAGGGAGAGATTAAATTTAGTAGATGAGTTAGCTGAGCTGCACCTAAAAAGGGCACAGCATAGAATGGATATAGAAGGCAGATAAAAACTCTGAAATTCGCTATATGCCCCGTGGGGATTACGCATTAGTATTGTTACAAGTATACGAGATCCCTTCAAAGACAGGATTCGTGGTCTCTCTCAAACTGAGGAATAGGTAAAGCAGGTCAACAATCTGGTAAAGATGTGGGTTAGAAAGAAACTGCGTCAGGTATGCCACTTGAATATTTTGAAACTTTACTATAAACGTACGAGAGAATTGGAGAAAAAGTTGCTAGTTCCTGTTCCACAGAGTGAGGAATCAAATCCAGATGTCTGGGAGTTTGATGTCACTCAAAATAGTTAAACAAAGAGGTAGTCCTTTCTGAATGGAATAAGTTATTGAACTATCTGTCTCAGGAGCAAAGAACCCATGTGAAAGTTTTCTTGCAGTCGTATGAGGACATTTGTAGGAATAAAATGGCAATGACTAATGCTACTGTACATGGGTGGAATTGTTGTTCCAATAATACAGCACACTTACAAACATTATCCTTTCAGTACCACACAGGAGTAAGTGGATGCGATGCTCAATGAAGATATCAAACCAAGTCAGAGTTTATGCTGTTCGATGATCATATTAATTACGAAATCTAATGGGAACCACCGATTTTGTGCAAACGATTTGAATGTCAACGCCGTAACAGAGTCTGACTCATGTCCTTTACCAGTCGTAGACTCTATGTATAACGTTGGACAAGCCAACTGGGCTTACTGTGTAGTTATTGCCAGGTACCTTTACCACAAAAAGCTAAATTAGTTTCTGCGTTTGTTACCACAAATGGTCTATAGAAATTCCAAGTGATGCCGTTTTGAATGCAGAACGCATCAGTCACACGCCAAAGACTCATGAACAAATTTGTGGCAGGTTTAACAAATTGTGCAATTTATCTGGACGGTGTAATGATCTTTAGCGAGTCTGAGCTCTTTGAACGATTAAGACAAGCACAACTGTTAATAAATTTAAGGTAAACTGAATTTGCGAAGGCAGAGGTGATGTTCTTGTTGCATAACATCGCTCGTGGAAGCTTTTCTCAAATGAACACAAAAACGTATGAGTATCGTGGAAGAGGACCTTCAATTTTTGGAATGAAGCGGACTCTACCAGAATTGTTTTCCAAACGTCAGCAGTCTGGTAACCTCGAACAGATTTACGAAAGAAGAACACAAAATTTCGGATATAAAACAATCCGAGGAGGCACGTGAGAACTTAAATGCAGTATTTGCCACTATACCAGTTATAGTTACACCAAAGTGTTTGAAACGCTTCAAAGTTGCAATCAATGTTTGCGATATAGAAGGTGGAGCTGTAGTGCTACAGCAAGGTGATGATGGAATTCAACAGCCAATTGGTTAATTGTCAGGGAAACTCAACACCCACCAGAGGAAAAAATCTACCTTACAAAAAAAAAGGATTATTGAGTTTGGTAATGACGATTCTACTTATTAATAATTATGTGATGAACAATCTATCAGAGACAGTTCTGTACATAGACCATAAACCACTTATATTCTTGGAATAATTTAAAGACAAAAGTATAAGACTATTTCGGTGAAGTTTTAGGTTACAAATTTTAATTCACAAATTGTACATTGGTCGTAAAAATGTGATAGTAGATGTAGGTGTGTTATTGTGGATTTAACGGACAAATATAGATAACATTGAAGAGATTGCAATTACATATAGAAACGTACATGTGATTAATTATTATGAACCCTGATTAATGAACTCCGTATTTCATTGTCATGGGATGAAGAGTTAGAGACTAAAAATGAAGCCAGCTTTCATTATGATGGTCATTTGTTTTTCTTAATTGGGGATGTATTATGAATTTGGACACGTATACTGTCCCTCAGAGAGACAGTGAATGCTGTTTTCCTCTAACAGCATACAAGAGCAGTGTCAGCATGCACTGGAAAATTTAAAAATATGTAACTATAAGTTGTGAAAAAGATTGCTGAGTCAGTTGCTGTTTTGACAATACTTCTAATTTAACCAATCAGTTCAAAGTATGGTCCAGATACAAAAAAAAATCAATTGAGTGTGAATTTATTCTTTTGCAAACATCGAACCAATGAGTCAATCTGATGTTGGGGGTATAAGAAAGACAGCATTTTGAGAATGAGATGGAACAGCTGCCAGCGACAGAGAGACATAAGACACTGGAATAGCTCGATCAAATGTACTTTTCATGTGAAACATATTCGCAGTGAAAGAAAAAAGGAGGTATTCAGCCAGAAGACGAGACACCGAAGATGACAGCGGCTCTGTGGTTTTGAAATGAAGTCGATGTAATTAAAATAAATGTTTTATTGGAAAAGTATATTATATTGTCGGAAGCAGGTAATAAGCTGTTAAGAGAAAGGGGGCATTAGAGTTGTGAATACTTGTTGCTTTGTGTTCCCTTTTCGAGAGAAATAATAAAATGGTATTTTTGTACATACTGGGAGCTCTCTGTCACTTATATTTTAACAGATTACGGGGCGAGAGGAGGTTTTCTGAGTGTTTGATTTATTTTGAAAGAAGTGTTCGTCGCTGTGATGAAACAGGAACCAATGAAGGTTCATGTCTTGAGTCTAACATCAACACAATCTGGTGAACTTTGCTCATTTCTCATCTGCACTAATCTGCTAAGATCTACATTTCCTTTGGAAGGCTTTATCCTTGACAACATAATACTCTGGAATGCACTATGATTCCTTTCCAATTAGACTTTATGATATGGCTCCTTAATTGTCTTTATTTTTTGGGTTGTAACTCTGTTCATCTTTCAGAACCAAACACTTCTGCGTGATCCTCTACCTGCTTTTCCTTTACCATATCATCTAAGCAGAATGTCAGCTAACTAGAATTTAACTGCTTCATTTTTCTCTTTTGATCTCTGTTCATGTTTTACTTTATGGTTGTGAGATCTTGTCGCCAAACAGACTGAAAAATATCTAGTGTTTTATTTTTGTAACTCCTCAGTTCCCTGGTTTTCTTTTTAGTCTTCCACAACAGTGGGCATCACTCCCACCTTGCCTCGTAATCTGCTGTATCATTTCCAAGTATAAACTGGCTTCCTGGAATAGCCACGTTTCCATCAATCGGACTATCACTCACTCAGTGCAGATTTAACTTATATTAAGCAGGGGAACACTACTTCCCTCTCTCCATTTATTTTTAACAGATTGCCACTCTCTCCGGCAATGTTTCAGAAGGAGTGCAAATACTTTTAATTTCTTGCTATTAGAGACTAAATAGATTCCATATCTCTCAAGATTTTAAACTATTTTCCTACAGCCCTTGTTCTGCCTGAGTAAATCTTAAGTACGCAGGTGAAGTCTTTGAAAATATCGGGCGCTATCTTACTGTCCAATCCTTGACTAGCTTCTTGCCTTCTCTTGGGATTACCTTGGCCGCCTTAACTAATATGACTGTTTTCGACACTTTTACCATATTAGTTGCTCCCTGTGTCTTTCTTAAACCACTACCACTGTGACTTTGTGTGTGCCACCGTATTGCAGTTACAACATGAGATCTTCCAACTCTTTACCATCCTGTTTGCTTTCATTTTTGTCAAATGTAGCCAACTGTTCCCAGAGTGATATGATTTTGCTTTTCTTTGAAAGATCTCTTTGCCGCCCAATTTTTATTCCTCATGGAATGAAATTGCTGTCAGACGTTAGATTTCGATTTCGACACTAATGCCTATTCGCCCACAATCTCTGCAGCTCTTCTCGTCGTTTTAATTTCCTGTTCCTTAGTATGAGTTCTTATCACTTCGGCAAGTAGGCTTCTCAACACTTCCAGCAGAAGAATGCTACTCAAAGACTCATATATCTTTTTCCAACTCTATTGCTCTCATCCATCCACCAAAGTTGCTCTGTTTTATTCTTTCAAATTTGATATATGGTGGCACACTAGTTCGCACTGCTGCCACACAGCGCCAGAGACCCGGGTTCAATTCTCCGCCCTCAGGCGACTCTGTGTGCGGTTTGCACGTTCTCCCCGTGTCTGCGTGAGTTTCCTCCTGGTGCTCCGGTTTCCTCCCACTGTCCAAAAATGTGCAGATTGGGCGAATTGGCCATGCTGATTTGACCGTAGTGTTCGGTGACGAGGTAAATGTAGCTGAATGGGTTTGGGTGGGTTGCCTTTCGGCAGATCGGTGTGGACTTGTTGGGCTGAAGGGCCTGTTTCCACACTGTAAGTAATCTAAAAAAAAAGTCTGACGTTGCTCCTTTCTTATCTTTCTGAACCGTTGTCTATATGCTTCTGATAAAATTCGTAGTCACTCAAATATTGTTTTTTACTTCTTCATAATTTCCTGTCACCTCCTCTGACAGCGCTGCAAACACCCACATGTTCTCTGGCCAGCTCAGATGAGTACGAGTTTATCAAAGGAAAGTAAAAAAAGGCTTACACATCTTTTCCATCGACTATTGGTAATATTCAGACGCATTTGCATATATCCTTGCGAGGTTTTTCGCGACATTATTTTTGCTAATCGTCATTTCACTCCTGTGCTTTTACTTCTGTCATGTGAAGTATATTTGCTTCAAGTTCGAGGTTCATCATTTCCGCCAGATCATTTTTCCTCTCTTTATCTTCTAACTCCAAACACATCATTTGCAATTCATTTTTCCAAACTCCACTCCAGTTAACATTTTCTCTGATGTACAAAATGCTTGTCAAATGTTGTTACAATTACAGCTTTCCTGTTATCCCCAGATAAACCCAATTTTAGCCTATTTGCTAATTCTAAAAGTGTCACCGTTTTCTGACGTTTTAAACTGTCTTGTCAAATTTGCGAAGCATCTTCGACGTCCAGAACCACTTCGGCAATGTTAAGAAGAATTTCCTCACATTTGATTTAACCAACAACAAGTGTCTGAACCTAAACAGGTCTTCTAATGTTCACATAAGTTTTACTTAGAAACATCTAACACTTGTCCAGTTAAAACTGCTGGGACCTTTGATTCCCTCAAAATGTTCAAATCTGTTCAAATCCTGAAATTGAGCCACCATTCTTCCATAAAGTG
Source organism: Chiloscyllium plagiosum (assembly GCF_037043375.1). Classification (NCBI taxonomy): domain Eukaryota; kingdom Metazoa; phylum Chordata; class Chondrichthyes; order Orectolobiformes; family Hemiscylliidae; genus Chiloscyllium; species Chiloscyllium plagiosum. The sequence goes on along the minus strand of NW_028270179.1, from coordinate 17,006,793 downwards.
GAGGTTGATCCCACCCCACTTCCGGGAACTGAAACACCCACAGAGAAACACCTCATGCTCTAATCGGTACAAAGAGTGTGAAAAGTTGTGTAACCCGCTTCTCAGCAATTTATATACTTAAATATAATAAACTCAACAAGTAACACTTTATGTAACTCCAAAGTGAACAAATTAAATTAACTGACATCAATACGAATAAATCCCATCTAACTATTAACTATTTTTGAATTTAAAAAAGTCAAATGCTACCCTAATCTTATAAATAAAAGTCCTACTCGTATAAAGGAAATACGATTTAGTCCCTCGAGATTACAGCAAGATTATATGCCTTCTGGAATGTCCTGTGCCTTCTCTGTCCATTCGAACTTCAGGAATGCGTTCTCCATCGTTTATTCTATCCGGAATGCCTTCTCAATCTTTGGTCCCGTTGTTATTTAGGTGCTTTCTCGAATGCATAGTTGGGGATGTGAAAGGCAGTGATTCTCTTGAGAGAGCTGAGGGCCGTTAGTTCTGGAGGAAGGCAGTTTTCTCTGCAGCCATTGTCCAACTGCGCCATTTTTCTACCCGTGATGGTGGATCAACATTTCTTACAATACACTTGCTCCTATGTTGTCAAAACCGTCAGATTGAAATTTCCTAGTTTCCTCGTAACTGGGTACTTGTCTCAAATTGATTGTTTAACTTCAAAAACCCGCATTCCTCAATTAAAGACAAAGTGATGCTCGGCCTGCCAACTGTACAGCATTTCGAAACAAATGTTTCAGTTCGGGCTCTCTGTGTACAGGCAAACCTTCAAGCTGCTACTCACAAACATTCATTTCAAATGTCTGAGCACAGAAAACCTCAGCAACCTTTAAAGAGAACGGACAATTACTTTCCCACCCCCAGCATTTTACAATTTTACGAGAACCAAGTTCTAACTTCCTGCCTCCAAATCTGCAATTATTCTCTACAAGCTCACCACACACAGAAACAGAAAGTGGACGAGCAGATCGTGAACCTCCTACTCAAGTATGAACATGTCATGCAGGCCATCTAGAAGATAATATCGGACGCCAGGAGGACATTCAGACGAACGAGTTTGTAACCAGGAACCCAACGATTTCAGTCATTCACTGAGGCCTCTTACACAACAATCGGAGGAGACCTTTTAATGCCATGTGTCCGTAACACAGGTATTGGAAGGGAATGTAGAATAACCTAGAATACTAATATTCACTGGGTAATATATAATATTGAGTAACCTCTTGGGCTTTAAGAGTAAATAACAGAACATTTACAAAGTTAAACCACAAGCCATTCGAGCCAACATCGTTTATGAAGCTCGTGATCGTTAAAGATGTGACAAGCAAGGTGGATAATGGCTATCATGGAGATGTAATATATGTGGTCCTTCAGAAGGCATTATTAGGTTATTGCAGATTATTTAAGAGTAATCCATAACACAATAGCACATTAGGTCAGCAGTAATCTATTTGCTTCGATAGAGAATTGACGAATAAATCACGTACAGAGAAATTGAATAAATGTATCATTTGGTCCTTGGCAAAAAAACAACATATCGGGTGTCAAAAAGTTCGGTCCTCCGATCAGAAGTATTTGTTTTCTATATCATTACTTGGTTCAGGGGATAGAAATCGCTATAGCGAATAATGTGGTAGAAAAGTAAGTTAAATGAAGATTAGGGCGGCACGGTGGCACAGTGGTTAGCAGTGCTGCCTCACAGCGCCAGAGACCCGGGTTCAATTCCCGCCTGAGGCGATAGTCTGTGTGGAGTTTGCACATTCTCCCCGTGTCTGCGTGGGTTTCCTCCGGGTGCTCCGGTGTCCTCCCACAGTCCAAAGATGTGCAGCTCAGGTGAATTGGCCATGCTAAATTGCCCGTAGTGATAGGTAAGGGTTTAAATGTATGGGTGGGTTGCGCTTCGGCGGGTCGGTGTGGATTTGTTGGGCCGAAGGGCCTGTTTCCACACTATAATGTAATCTAATCATGTAAGAAATATACAAATGGACATGGATAAGTTAGTTGAATGACTCCAACATTTGGCATATGAATTTTAAGGTGGATAAATATATGGTTATTTATTTTAGTTAGAGTAACAGAAAGGCACCCTATTATCTAAATGGGGAGAAAACGCAGTTTGCTTAGTGCAGAGGTATGCAGGTGTCCTCGTGAATATGGAAATTAAACTAGCAGGCCAGTACAGCAAATAATTAAAAAGCCAAGTACAATTCAAGCAGTTATTTCTAAAATGATCGCATATACAAATAGAGATGTGTTGCTGCAACTATGCAAAGCATTATTGACACTGCAACTGGAGCACTGTTTTGGTGCCCTGACTTGAGGCGAGATGTAGTTGCTTTGCAGGCAGTTCAGAAGAGCTTCACGAGATTTAATCCAGAGATAGGAGCTTATTGTAAGAAGGCAGAATGGGAGGAGATCTCACTGAGGTCTGTAAGATGTTAATGGTGATGGCCAATGTCGATGTGGAGTCAATATTCCCACACGTGAAGCAGTTTCGAACAAGAGATCACAGTTTTAGGATAAGGTCAGCACTAATTTTTAACGCGAGGAGCAGAACTTACTTCACTGTCCAGAATGCTTTGAATGCAGGAGCATTGAGCAAATGAAGGGGATGGAGAGCAGACAGGAAAGCGGAACAGAGACCGAGATAACATCAGACATGGTATTATTAAATGGTGGAACACAGCCAAGGAGCTGAATTGCCGACTGACGTTACTTGTTTTTATTCAGTCCTTCGAATGTGCTACACAAGAAGGGAGGAAGAATGGTTATCAAACAGGAAGCAGACACTTGGGAGAAATCAGTCTGTTCCTTTACAATAATACTGAAGGGGATACTTGTGTTACTGATCACATGCTCAGCTGAGAGGGACAAACACAGGCTTTCAGGAGACAGGCACAGACCAGGTTTTAAAGATATGTGTCATTTACATGCTCCTGTCAAACACGGAGCACTACATGAGACACACCAAGAAATGAACAACAGCTCGACACACTGTATTGTTTCTGAACCTTACAATGTCGGCACTCGATACACATGGGAGCCAAAAATCCAAGGCAACGCAATAATACAGAGGGACAGAGAGGTTTACATTAAAGATAACAACAGACAATTAATTAACTGAGACCATGTTGTGGAAGTATTGTGGAAAAAAATGGGTGGGGGGGGTGGGGTGGGAGCTTTGGATCTAAGTGGAGGAGTGTGACCTTGGAAGGTCAAAATTCCAAGAATGAGAATGTTGAATAAAGACATTGTTCGACCAGCTGGAATGGTTCCTGACATCAAATTCTGAATCTGCCTCACAGTACCAGCCCAGACATCATAAAATGGGAGAACATGACAGACAAGGGCATAGAGCTGTGCAGACGATGCCAGTGTACTTTGTGCATTGCTGTGCTGTGCAGGCTATGCTGGTAAACTGAACTATCTGCCCAGGATGGGGACGACTGCAAACCTTTATCATTATATTAGTATCATACATGCACGGGATTCGTATTAGACAGCGTGAAAAGTCCAGTCGAAGCTGCGAGTGACAGTAAATCACCCAATCTCTGTATCTGCGGTGTATCAGTCCAAGTCAAGTGGGAGGGGGTGTTATGTGTGTGTGTGTGTTTGTGTGTGTGTGTGTGTGTGTGTGTGTGTGTTTGTGTGTGTGTGTGTGTGTGTGTGTGTGAGGAAGAAGGTGGGTGGGGTTTCAGATGTGACAGAGAGCACACATGGAGGAAAGGTAAGTATTAACCATTTGCAGTGTTTTGTGGTAATTGACAGAGAGAGACATTGAGAGATGTTTCTTACACGGATCTGATGATGTGCTTGAGAATATTAAAATAAAGGCATTGCCATTCCCAATAACAACATAGATCAGTGCACACATGAATGACGAATGAATGCGATTTTCGTGTGAGTTTGGATGCAAGATCCAGAGTATGATTTAATCCTGCAGGTTTGAAGCTGGGAGTGTCAGCAGCAGTATATTGACATCATTAAGGCTTCATTTCATAGCCCAAGACTGATATAGCAGTTTGGATAATCCAGTGAAGAATATTCTGGAAGTTTTAATTGTTAATTATAGGAACGGTCAGGTTCTGGTGTCAGAGATCAGCTCATGGGCAGTGGGATAAATATTGCTTTAATTCATCTGGTTCAGCCTCAGATATTAGTCAGGGATGGGAAGCAATCAGAGGATGAAAATGGATTATGTAACAAGAGCAGAGGAAGTGATCTTCATGCTGCCAATATTTTAAAAATAAGGGCAGATGATTCACAGCTGAAACTAACTAGGTCAATTCAAAGACCAACGACGGACACTGCCAGAAACAAAGATGAAGAGACTGGATGGACTTATGCAGTTAGAAGCGGTTTCTGGAGTGAACATCTACATACATTGCCTCAAAACGAATAATGACACGGTCAAAGAGAGCAAAGTATATGAAAAGCACAGCATACTGTCGTACATGGTTTACAGAAATAATAACTGGACAGTGAGACTTACCAGGGATACCAACAATAGCCATGATCGGATAATAAAAATATTGAATAATGTAAAGAATAGTGTCGATACGAGATGAAACTGACAACCAACAAAAATATTTGGAGAGATGCAAAACATAATAGGATAAACTCCTGTCCATTTTCGCAGTATTCCAGTCTATTGTCCTCAGATTCTGGTCTATCGTTTGGACATTCCAATCTGTTGTTCTCAGATTCTTATTTCTACTCCGCCTCTGTCTAGAGGTGTTGATGCCTGTCAGTGCTGCCGATGCTGCTGCCGCTAATATTATGGGATAACACATTGAACGAAGGTCATTTATCATTGAAACTGGAAACCCTCCAGTGGGAACATTTGAATCCAAGGAGACAGTTATTAATCACAGTCACTAAACAAACATATTCAGTTAACTTGTTCCTACTATTACTTTTCATATCACAATGAAATAGAGCATTTACTCGGTTAGGATGGATAGATGAGGATTGCAAATGGATGGACCAACTAATATTTCAGTCTTTTTTACTCTTTCTTCCGTGTCATGTCAGAACACTGCGAAGGTTTTTTTTTGTTCCACCTTGTTTATAAAAAGAGACAGGGATAAAGTAACTGAACAGCGACATAAAATGTGGTGGGAAGTTTTTACAGATCATAACCCAGGATAACAAAACGTATTGCTCATTTATACTGTGTAATGTTACTCCAATTGTTCAGTGCCCTGTTATCAAACCCTTTAATAACCTTGAGACACCATTAAGAGCTTTGAGACTGCTTCTTTGGTACAGGAGGAAGGCAATCTCTCCCTTCTACCTCTTATCGATAGAAAGCAGGAGTCCATTCACCCCACATTTGACTATTACCTCTTGAAAAAAATGAAAGCTGAATTGTTGGCACATTTTGCAAAATGAAATCATTAAAAACATAGAGAAGTGGTACCGCAACTTTATGAGCTGTAGCTGAGAGGGTACCTGGAGTACATTGTGTTGTTTTTGTTTCAGGAAATGGGAAGGGAGGGAATTCCAACACATATGGTTTGAAACATGCTCACAATCCACGGGCTGCTGTGTCACGTAATGTCTGAGGCCTGTTACACAGGGCGAGGTAGAGGCCATTCAGCTTCCGGAGCCTGTAAGAGAGGGACAGGAGGAATCCATTCAGTCTCTTCAGTCTGTTACACAGTAGCAGAAATGGCGACTCAGTCCTGATCAGTATGGTACAATGGGAAAGAAAATAAATTGGCTTATTGCAAACAGAAGTGTATGAATCATTTACATCAGTGGGCCATTCAACACTGCTCCCTCAATCAAAAACATCTGTGTATGACTCTTCATCCAATTTTACTGAGCTTCCCCTCTCCGCACCTCTGGATATGATGCAGAACCAGATGATGTAACTACAGTCAACATGACTACTCCAGAATGGATCACCAAAGCCTCTAGTCTTCTAACTGTCCACAGCAGCTTAGAACACAACCTCCAGAAAACAATCCCAACATTTCCACTTAAGTCTCCAATCCAATAATTATGTCAATCGCCTCTCACTTCCAGATTGAAAGATTAGTCTCAATCATTAACATTCAAGAGAATGTCTGACGTAACTGAAGACATGATATGCAGAGTGTGGCACACACAGGCGTTCACTGAAAAGGCAGAGAACAAGTTTCAGTGGCGTGGCTCACAGATGCTGACAGCCCCATATCAAACAAGGACAACACACACCACACTGGGACGTGCACGAAGGGCAGTCTACGCTTTTCTCTTATTGTTTCTGAGATTCTTCACAATGGAATCCGATGGTCCATGGCGAGCAACACCAAAGGATAGAGAAATATACAAGCCAGTTATTAATATTAAAACCTGACAATCAGTGAATTGACAATAAGTTCCAGAAATATGGGTGTAGACGGGGGGTGGGACTCGCTGGAGGTTTCAGAATTTGGAGGTCCAATCAGAAGAATGAGAGTATGAAATAAAGACATTGCCAAATCATCTGAAATGATAAGTTATATCACAGTCTCAAACCACCTCATAGAACCATCCCAGGCACCTTAAACCAGATTGGTTATCTGTTCTACATGGAGCTCTGTGGATACCAGGCTAGTGTCCTGCGCAAAACAGCATGGTAAGATTCCAGAGTGTAACGCTGTGCTGATGAGAGTAGTGCATTTATACACCGACCCGGAATAAATATCTGACCATCATGGGGAATTGTGAAACATCACCGCGTTACATTGATCGATAAGACATGATTAAGTGTCTCTCTTGCGCAGGATGTTATGTAGACGACACCAGTGCATTGATCCTTAAACCAGACGAGATTTCCCTCCACCATGTGGAGCTGTGTGGAATACACCAAAGCATTGCTTGGTAACGCTGCGTCACACCAGTGTCCAGCTTGTGAAAAGTTGCAGCCCTTGCTGTTCTTGGCAGGATGTGCTTCTCCCAACCATTTCCAGCTCCGTTTCTCCATTGGGTTATGATAAGGGGTATTGTGGGTGTGAAAAATCACTGCCAGAGTGAGATATCCGGGAAATTAGTTCAATTACCAAGAAATTGGAGGGATTTGGCTTCTAGATAGAAAGGGGGAGACTGAGAGAGAATCTCATAAAAGGATGTGTTTACAGTTTAAGGAATAATGAAATGAAAATATTCTGATAGCATCTTGCAACACGGGCCAGTATTTCCAGGAATAATGGTTGAATGGATTATTGTGTGAGTCTAAATGATGGAGAGATTTGGGTGAACATTTGTTCAGCAGTTTTGTAACTTGGAGTGGGCTCAGCAGACTTGTCGCGTCACAGGGCTCAATCTGACAATATTTTGTCTCAGTGTCATTTCCATTGAATGTAACAGAAGAATAATTAGCACAAGGCCGAGCTAGTTTCCTTGTGTCTTCTTATCGAACTCACCTCATTAACTATTCCCTACCCGAAGATGTCCCTCTCATTCAGTGCCAGCCCAATTCTCTCACCCATCATGATTGGGGCTACTCACCATCGCCCGGATGCCCACAGATATTCTGTGATCCCCGGGATTATAGTTATCTTTAAAAAGCAAATAGGCGCACGGTTGATCTTTCTCAGTTCGGAGCTGCCCTACAGGAGCATGACAGATAAAGAGCAATTGCACCACGATTTGTCTACAGGTGCACTGCTCCCGGTGTAAGGGCAATTACAGAAGATGAGAATTATTTTGCAGAGGGGGCATCTCGAACAGACCTACCGAGCACGGTGGCAGCTCACCATTCAGCTCAGTGCAGTGTCTGTGGTCTGAGAAAATCTCCAGCAATACAGGACACGTATCCAGAAACTTCTCCACTCTGCCAGGATAAGTGTCACCGTATTCTCACTGCTCCCTCGCACTCACTGCGTATCTGTTATAGCACCGACACACGAATAATGATCATGCTCCACCACTTTCACGACTGCATGCAGGAACCTTCAGGCTCCCTCTCTCACCTCCAAAAAACCCACAAACTGACAATTGCATTAATTAAATACTGTGAGCTGAATCACTCCGGGCACCTTACCATTTCCCACTCACCTTCATTAGCACCAGCAACAGGAACACCAACTCCCACCTTCACTCCCTACCTCCGTTTCTCCAATTTCAGAAGAAACAGCCTGCAATACAACAGAAAGGGACACGCCGAGTAGTGGAGTGCCCGATATCCGTTCCCTCAACCCCTTTCCCCGGCCATTTGGGGAGGAATCTGGCACAAGCTAGAAAGATGGGGACCACTTGTGTGGAGATTCTGAAATATCCACGTTCCCCCAATCGAGGAATGAGCAATGTTTTGTGAAGTATAAGTCTCACTTTAAACTCACTGTCACTTCAATTTCCCACTGACAGAACACAGAACCCGGATCCGTGATGCCATCTCCCTTTTGTGTCGAGCTGCAAAAATGGATTTTTTACGGTCGGGGTGGGCAGGATGGTGGGCTCACAACACATCGCCTCCAGCACCTACCAAGACGCCAGTATAGTTTGTCCCTCCAACATATTCTCCTGCGAACAGCTCAGATTCTGAAACGAATCTGCGAAATTTACTGCTGTCCCCACTTGCCCTAACTTCAATAATATAGAATCATATACACCCAGCACTTTCTGCTCCTGCAGTCCTTTCATAAATATGCAGCCTATTTTGTATTATCTTTCAATATTCTTCCTACTACAGTGCGTCACCTCACACTGCTCTGCATTGATCCTCATCCGTCACAGACCTGTACACTTTCGCTGTCCTGGAATTCCACGCTATTATTGTAAGTTTACCTCACTGAACATTGCAAGTTACAGTAATTGCAATAAAATTCATCTCATCTCCTTTCACAATAGCTCACGTGGGTTTGCTGAGATATAATTGCAAGGGAACTACTCTTTAACATATAAACTGTATGCCTGGAACACTGCCAAAAGGGAAATATTTTCCACATTGCAGACATTTTCTCACATGAACATTTTCCACTCTGACGGCCTTAGTATATTAACTATCCTCGACACGCCAACCGTGTCTGTGTGCGTGTATATGTGTGTGTGGTGCCTGTACGTGTGTGTCACTGACCTGGTGGAATTCCACATTATCCTACACGCACTTGAATATGTTTCCAGGTGTTGTGTGTGCAAATATTGAATTTGTACTCGTCAGAATCGACACAGAAATCCTGACACACTTACGAGTGTAAGCACTTGCAATGCTGACACAATCCTCAAGGAGAAACTGAAATATATATACACACCAGACACAGCGAGTGAAATATTAACGACCTCACATGGAGCAAGAGAAATACTGACAGATTTTTCATGTCTGTATTCGTGCCAGAGCGTGTCGCTCTGACTGGGGTTCGTCTGGCAGTCTCTGCGATGTTTTAAGTGAAGCAATATCCCTCTGACACGAGGTTCAAGGAAGAGTCACGCGACCCGAAATGTTTATTTTCATTTCTCAACACAGGTGGTGCCAGACCTCCTGAGCTTTCTCTTGTTGTCACTCTCTGATGGCGGACACTGCCCCCCCCCCCCCACCACACACACACACACACACACACACACACACACACACACACACACACACACACACACACACACACACACACACACACACACACACACACACACACACACACACACACAGTGTGGAGATGACTGTGAGGACTGTCGTTGTACCGAATCCCTTGGAGAGCAATATGCTCATGTTCAGAAAGTCCAAACCTACACAGCCTTGGTTAATGAGAAGAGGTAAAATTGTAAAAGTCATCTAAGAGATAAGTTTATTCAGACAGCGGGTCTTGCATGTATCGAATGAGCTGTCAGAAGAAGTGGTGGAGGCTGGTACAACACGATATTTAAAAGAAAACTGATGTGCATATGAATTAGTAGTGTTTAGACAGACATGGGCCAAATCCTGGGAAATGTGACTAGATTAGTTGAGGATTTCTGGTTGGCATAAAAGATTTGGAATGAAAGGTGGCTTTCCATGTTGCACACATTTATGTCTCTACATACGCATTTACCTTAAGCATTTACAAAAAAAAAATCTTTCATATTATTATGTATCCCTTGTCTTGAAATTCCCCACCCATGGGAAAAGGCACATGCAAAGATCCATGCCGTGACTGATATTACCGCTCTCTCCGCTTCCCTTTTCCGTTTCAACAGACCCCATAACCCTCTCCAGGACACCTTCAAATTCTGGCCTGGCTTTTCAAAAAGGGTCTGAGCACGGGTTGCCTTGTGGGGCAGTAAGGGGGCGGGGAGGTTTGTGGACGACAATAGGGAGGAGAGGCTGTAAATAATCACCTGCTTTGTATCACTTAACGGTTTTGGGCAGAGGGTAGATACACGTTAAAGCCGGAAATAGTGAGTGGCATTTGGGGCCAGAAATTATATTCGATCTTTGTCACTGGTGCTCAGTACTAATATTTATTCGAGATCCTTCTGAGCGCAGAGTGAGACGGCCGGATTTAGTTTACCTAATATTGCAGAATACAGTTAATATCTATTTAGTTTGAAAATTATAACCAAGCAATTAACGATGTTCATAGTTTATCTTGGTGGAAGAGCATGTGCAACATCCTACAGTTGACGCGAATCCCTTGCACCTGTTTAATAATGAAACATGTCACCTGTGCAGTTAAGTAAAATCAACCAGATTTTGAAAAATCCAAACTGAGCTTACAGATTTCCTTAAAATGTGACACAAGGTTTGGGCATATTTAAGATCTTGTGTAATGTGTAGCGCCCCAGCCTCTGAGCTATAGATCTGGAAGTTGTGGTGGTGCCCATACCTCTGGGATCAATGTCACGGAGGTCGGTCACAGTATGATAGAACAGGTTGCTGAACAAATACACAGAAGTATTACTTTGTAGCTTTATGGGCTGTTGGTATGTGGTGGTAGTGTCCTACCTCTGGGCCTAAAGGCCCAGATTCAAATCTCAAAGAGGCGTTTCATAACATGTCTGAACAAGTTGATTTAAAATGTTTTAGAATTGTGAGTTGATGGAGAAGGAAGAGGTGTCAGTATTCACTTGGAGAATTTAGGTCCGGGATGATTGAAAGCACAGCCATTCGTGTTTATTAGCGTCAAATCGAACCTTCGAGAGGGGCATAAATAGGATGAGCAGTCAATATATTTTCACAAGGGTTGGGGAGCCCAAAACTAGATTGCCGAGTTTTCAGGTGAGAAAGGACAGATTTCAAAAAAACCTAACAGAGAACCTTCTCACACAGAACGTGGCGCGTGAATTGATTGAGCTGCCAGAGGAAGTGTTGAAGTCTCGTGTAATGATAACGTTTAAATAGGGCATCTGGATAGGTTGCTGAATAGGAATGGTTCAGACGATATGGAACAAATGCTGGAAAATAGGATTAGATTAATTCACAATGCCTGGTTGCATGGAATATTTGGCCTGTTTCCATGCTGGGTAAAAACAAGGACTGCAGATACTGGGAACTAGATTCCAGATTAGAGTGGTGGTGGAAAAGCACAGCAGTTCAGGCAGCATCCGAGGAGCAGGAAAATCGCCGTTTCGGGCAAAAGCCTTTCATTGGGAATAGAGCCAGAGTGCCTGCAGGGTGGAGAGATATCTCTCCACCCTGCAGGGACTCTGACTCTCTTCCTGATGAAGGGCTTTAGCCCAAAATGTCGATTTTCCTAATTCCATGCTGTACTGCCGTAAGCTTCATTGATTTAATTGATTCAGGCCTCTGTGTAATCTTCTCTGTTCACTATATAACCAATCTTGGTATCATGTGCAAACCAAATAACGGCGCCTTCTAAATTCTCATCTGTATCAGTTATTGAATGACAAACAATAATGGATCCAGCACAGATCCCTGTGGAACCGCGCTGATCAAAAGCCTCCATTCCGAAACACAGCCCTCCTTGGCAATATTATCTGAAGCCAGTAGACATGCACTCGCATGTTCACACACATTCATGCACACGCACGTTTATACACGCACACGTTCATGCAAGGAGAAGGCAGATTAGGATGAAAAAGATGGGAGGCACGATTGAATAGCAGAGTGGTGTCAAATCGCATAATACTGCACAAATTTCATACTTCCTATGGCATGTATAAATTTGTGTGTGCGTGCGTTTGTGTGTCTATGTCTGTTTGTATTTGTATTTTTGTGTTTGTGCATATATTTTAATATGTCTATGTGCTTGGGTGTATCTGTGAGTGTGCTTTGAGTATGTTTGCATGTGCATGTGTGTGTGTGTGTGTGTCTCTGCATGTGTCTGCGAGTGTGTTTGTGTGCATGTGGTTGCATGCACATGGTTTGTGTGCGTGTTTATTTGTGTGTCTGTGTGAGTTTGACTGAGACTGTGTGTCCGTATTTGTGTGTGTGTCTCTGTTTTTATGTGCTTCTCAGTGATTTCAGAATGGGAATATCAATGCAATTTTCTGCAATTTTCAACCTGTTTGTCATTCATCTTTGCATCATCGTATACATAACTTTGTTCAGCTTATAAACGTGTTATTTTAAAATATTAATGGAATCTGTCCGACTTGTTGCTAAAACTGACCGTGATAAAGTCTGACACCAAGATCATCGGCCATATTACCATTGTATGGGAAACGCCCAACTGCCTGGTCTATCTCCTACCCAGGATCTACAGTCTTGATGACTCCAGCTGAGGCATCGTCTTGGCCTACACCTGCTCCACCAAACTCATCTGCACATACCCCGATACTGTTCTATACCCCCAGGCTCGGATCTCTCCACATACGTTCAGGACACCAAACACACACACGATCTCCTCCACGACATTCGTTTCCCTGGCTCCCAACGCCTCATCTTCAGCATGGACTTTCAGTCTCCACAGACAATTCGCCATGACCAGGGTCTCCAAGTCTTTCGTTTCCTCCTCTGCCTCCGTCCCCACCAGTACCTTTACACTGACACGCTCATGCGTTTGGCTGAAATGGTCCTCACTCTTAATAATTTCTCCTTTGAATCCTCCAACTTTCTCCAGACGAAGGTGGTAACTATGGGCACCCGCTTTGGTCCCAGAAACGCTTGTATCTTTGTGGGTTATGTAAAACAATCCACCTGCCGTAGTTACCCTCGCACCATTCCCCACGCCTTCCTCTGATACTGTGATGACTGCATCAGCGCCTCCTCGTGCTCGCAGAGGAGGTTGGAAGTTCATCAACTTCAAAACACATTCGACCTAAAATTTACCTGGATCATCTCAGGCACTTTCCTCCCCTTCCTGGACATCCATCGCCATTAACAGTGACCGACATAACACTGACATCTTGTACAAACCCACCACCTACAACTACCTGGACTACGGCTCCTCCCATCCTGCCTCCTGTAAAGATGCTATCCCTTATCCCCAATTCCTCCACCTCCGCCGCATCTGATCATACAACGACCAGTCCCATCACAGAACACACCAAATGGCCTCTTTCTTTCAAGTGGGCATTTTCCCCTCCCACGTAATTGATGATGCCCTCCAATACATCTCATCCACTCCCGCACCTCCGCCGTCGAAAACCATTCCTCCAAGCGCAACAAGGACAGAAACCCCCGGTCCTCATCCTCCACCCTAAAAACCCAACCACCTCCGTCCATTTCACGCCAGCTTCCGCCATTTCCGCCAATTAAAAACGGACCCCACCACTAGAGATGCATTACCCTCCACACTCCTATATATGTTTCATAATTACTGTTCCCCCCGCAAATCCTACGTCATGTCCTGTCTTCCACAAGCACCCTCCTCGCCCTGCACCTTCAACTGCTACCACATGAATTGCAAAACCTACGGACACACCTGCCCCCTCACCTCCGTCCAAGGCACCAAATGAGTCTTGTTCGTCGATAAAACATTCGTCTGCACTTCCAAACATGCCATTTATGTATATGTTACTGCCGATTTGCTCTCCTTTGAATACGGGAGGCAGGACACTGAGCAGAGATTCGCAGAGCACTTCAGCAAACATCTCCGGGACACGCTTAGCAAACAACTCCGTCGAACTCTTCAACTCCCCTCCCACTCCGCCAAGGACATGCAGGTCATGGGCCTCTTCCATTGCCACTCCTTAACCACCCGATTTCTGGAGGACAAACGCCTTGACTTCTGCCTCGGGACCCTCCAAACACATTACATCAATGTAAATTCCACCAGTTCCCCTCACCTCACCTTAACCCAGACGCAAACTTCGAACTCAGCACCGACCTCATGACCTGCCCTACCTGTCCATTTTCCTTTCCATCTCTCCGCTCCACCATTTCTCTGACCTATCAACATTATCCCCACATCCATCTAACTATCGCACTCTCAGCTACACTACCACCAGCTCCACTCCCCTCCCATTTGTCTCACCACTACCTCGGCTCACATCCTCATTCCTGATGAAGGGCTTTTGCCTGAAACTTCGACTGTCGTGCTCCACGGCTGCTACAATCTGAAGTTTGAGACTGGGACAGAATTTTAAGAGAGTAATTTTAAAAAGGCAAGGCAGTCAAGAGCAAAGCAGGCAAAGAGGGAAAACTAAGCAGTTAAATTTCAAATGTAACAGGCCGAACCTGTAAGGCAGATGAACTCAGCACATGGATGGGAACCTGGAGCTGTCAGATCACAGGCATTACGAAAATACAGGTGAGGGATGGCCAGGCCAGGCAGCTTGCTGCTTGATGACCCAAAATTATAGAAGGGGAGTCGAGAGAAGAGGGGAAGTGGTTAGTTTTTGATCATTGAAAACATCACAGCAGTACTTAGAGAGGATATTCATGGGGATCGTGCGGTGAAATTATATTAGGGGAACTGAGAAATATAATGGATGATCCCTTTGACATGACTATATGACAGCCGGAAATTACGGCAAATTTGTCAGGAGACCACAGATATCTGTAAGAATGATAAGGTTGTAATGGGAGGGGATTTTAACATTCCAAACCCAGACTGGGACTGACGTAGTGCTCAGAGCTTTCATGGCAGGAATTGTTCAGTGTATTCAAGAAACATGTCTCAGTCAAAATGTAAATGGCCCGACTGGAGAAAGGGGTCAATCCTGACCTCCCCTTATCAAACAAGGTAGCTAAAGGGACAAAGATGTTAGTAAGGGATCATTTTGGCTAAGTGACCATACATCTATTCGTTTGAAAACAGTTATGCAAGACAATAGGCCTGGTCCACAAGTTAAAGATCAAAATTGCCCTGGCCCCAATACAGACGTTATTGGTCAAAAGCTTTCTAAGTTTGATTTGTGGAAGCTATTTGCAGGAAAAGAGACATCAGGCAAACTGGAAGCTTTCAAAAGGGAGATAAAAGGGAGATAAAATGAGAGTTCAGGGTTACCATATTCCTGTTCGTCTGAAGGATATTGATGACACAATTAGGAAACAAAAGATGACTGAGCATATTGAGGCTCTGGTCAAGAAAAAGATGCCAGCTGGATTAAATAACTCCCTTGAAGAAAATTGCGCGTGTAATAATTCACTTAAGAGAGAAATCAGGAGTTTAAACAGTGGGCCTGAGAAAGCCTTAGCAGATAAGGCTCAGGAAAATCCAAAGATATTCTACAAATATATTAACAACAGAAGATTAGCTAGAGGCAGAATATAACCCCTTAAAGACCAACGGAACCATCAATGTGTGGAACCACAGGATATGGATGAGATCCTAAACGAAGTTTTCACGTCAGAGCTTGCAGTGGAGAAAGACTGGGGAATTAAGAGAATTAAACAGTGATATCAACGAAAGAGTTCGCTTTACAGAACAGGAGATGCTGGAGGTTTTTGTTTAAAAGAAATGCATAAAATGTCGACAAATCCCTGGGAAATTATCAAGTTACATTGGCGGAAATTAGTAATGAGATTGTGGGGCCACTTAACGAGATATTTCTATCACTGACAGCCACGAGTGATGAGCGGGAAGCCTGGAGGATGGCGAATTGTGAATTTAAGAAAGGCAGCGCGGGTAATTCAGGGATCTCAAGACCAATTAGCTTAACGTCAGTGGCGCAGATTTAGTTGGAAGCGATTCTGCGGGATAGGAGTTACATGCATTTGGAGAGGCAAGGATTGTCGAGATATAGCCATCACAGCTTTGTGCACACAATGTGGTGCCTCACAAACTTTATGGAGTATGCTGAAGAGGTGGCAAAAATGTAAATGAAGGCAGAACAGCGCAATTTGTCCATAATGACTTCAGAAAGTCCTTGGACAGGGTTTAGCAAGTTACACCGGTCAGCAAGTTTATATCACCTGGGATCAGGGAGACTAAGCCAAATGGATGCAAAATTGGCTTGACAGTAGGAGACAGAGCGTGGTGGCTGACAGTTGTTTTTCAGACTGCAGCTCTGCGACAAGCTGCACCATATACATGAACGATTTGTTTCAGACATAGCAGGCATTGGTAGTAAGTCTGTGGATATCAAAATTATTGCGAAAGTGGACAGTGAATACAGTGATTAAAGGGTATCTTGATCATCCGGGCCAGTCGTCCAAGCAATGGAAGATGGAGCTTAATTCTGATTTTGGAGTTTATTAAGACAAACCAGGGAAGACTAACATAGTTAGTGGTAGGGCCCTGGGCAGTGTTGTCGAGCGGCGAGAGATCAAATGGTACAGTTACATTTTCCCTTGCAAATGGCATGACAGGTGGACAGGGCAGTGAAAGCAGCATTTGGCACACTTGCCCTCATGGGTCAGTGCATTGAGTGCATGTAACACCTCATGAGACGGCTGTACCAGACATTGTTGGGTCGCCATTTGGAGCACCGCGTAGAATTCTGATCACCTGCTTTGGGAAGTGTTTTCTGAAACTGCAAAAGGAACAATGATGGACACATATGTTACCGATATTGGAGAATGTGACTGACAAAGACAGGCTGGATAAACTGGAAAGCAAAACGGGAGAATAAGAAAGCTATGACAGTGAACCGAAGGAGAATCCAAAGAGATTCTACAGATACAAATACATAAAAGCAACTGGAGAGATAACATCGCTCCTGAAAGATCAACAAGGCTATCCATGTTTGTAAACTCAAGAAATGGGCGAGATTCTAAATGAATATTTCATGTCACAACGTACTGTGGGTAAAGACAAGGAAACGAAGGGAAATAAATAGTGATGGTTTGAAAAAGGATTCCCATGATAGAAGAGCTGATGCTGGAGGTCTTATAAACCAAGGTACAGAAGACCTCACTTCCTGAAGAATTGCATCTCAGAACTTTGTGGCAAAGTAGCGGCAGGACCTGAGCAGAGATATTTGTATTACTATCCTTCACATTTCCATTGGGCATATAAATATGCCCTTATAAAGGCTTTTAAAACCATGAAGGCTATATATGAGGTGAATAAGCAAGTCTCTACTACAGCGTATGGGAGTCAATAACTCGTTGGAACAAATATGAGGTGCGAGAGGCAAAAAAAAAAACTTAGACATAGGATCGAAGGAGAACACTTTTGCACACAGAGGATATCGCATGCACAATGTGCTGCTGGCGAAGTGGTAGAGAAAACCAGACTTGCAACATGTAAAATACGTGTGGCCCGACACATGGAGCGGAGTAGGACTAAAGGGATGCGGGTCAAACATAGACAAATATGCCCTGTTCAGGAAATGTGATCAGCATGACGAGTTGGAGCGAAGTGTTTGCTTCCGTGCAGCATAACTGCCTACAGAAATTGGAGGAGGAGATTACCTAGATAAGGCATGTTGTCGATAGCGAAGTAAGTGACAGTGGAAGGGACACTAGTATGGACTGTGTTTCGTGTCAAATATGTGGAGGGACTATCGATAAGGGAGGAGATTACAAGGACCAGGAACTGTTCCAGGAGTTATACATTATTGAAGACACTGGTCCAAGAGACATGCCATAGATGGGGGGTTGGAGAAGGAACATAGAACGGATATATCCCAGGCAGCATTACCACCCTCTCTTGGGAGGCCTGCTTTCACCTGTTTTGTACTGATGCTCACTTACACATCCCAGGTCTGGATTCATAACTGTCAAGTCCCTATGCTGTCTTAGCACAACAAAATTTAAAGTCGGGTTGGTGATTGAGCCTGGTGTTTGTCTGTACTGTGCTACCCCCTCCAGCACTGCATTTACGTCATGTCTTAGCCAATGTTTGGAGCCCTCTGATTGTTCTCAGCTCTGTGCAGTGTGAATGATCTTAACTCAATGCAGGAATTATTGAAGGCTGCAGATCCGTCTACCCTTTGTCTCCCTGGCTGACCAACCATCTTCAATGAGGTGATGGAGGACACACCGAGAAGTCCACTGTGTCAAGAACTTCGTGCGAACTTACTGGGCACAGAGAAATATACAGAATGGGAAATTAGACTGATGAAGTCAGTGTTACACACGGAGAATGGGACTGAGTACCTCAAAAGTAGGGGAAATGCCAGTTTTCATCCCTGGCCTGTGCTGCCTTGCCTCTTTGGAATGGAGAATTACGTTGGCTCAGGAGCTGGAGTCTCTGAAAGAAAGAATGAAACACTGATGAAGGCAGCAATTAGACACACACAGCGAGGGATATCACATGGACAGATACGGACTGATATCAAAAGATTTCACGATGATTTCAGAATCAACCAGTTGTGCAGGATGAACGGGGTTTCCTTCATGGTACAGTGGGATCAGTGTTCATGGGTGAGAAATCTCTGAGCAGGCAAAATGATGGCCGAGCGCTCTTGCCGCTGGAGCATTTATGCAAAACCTCAGATAAAGTTGAGGGAACGCAGGTTTGAATCCCACTATCAGAAATGGTGGAATTTGATATAAACTTTTTCTAAAAAAAAACAATTAACCAATCTAAACACGTCGAAAACCATTTATGAAGTTTACAAAAAATTCCATCTGATGCACACTTGTCCTTTTTTGAGGAACATCTGCCATTCTCACTTGGCCTGCAAGACATGCCCACTGTTAAGTGTTTGCCTCTCAATTCCCTGTGAAATAGTCGAGGTAGCTATTAAATTCAAGGTCAGCTCGGACTGGACAATAAGGACTTGTCAGCCAGAGACACCCACTTGCCATGCCTGACTTAAAAATACACCATAGGATGGCCCCCTTGAACTTTGCAGAGACCCGTGTCATGGTTAATTGTGTCGGAGAGTTTATGGATCTAGTCTTCATACTGAGAGAGCGGATGTAGGGAGGGGGTTTAGATGAAAATAGTTTTCCAAATCCAAGGAGAAAAGGTGAACCATTGGAATAGCATGGGGGTTTAGTTAAAGACAAGCAGAAAGGAATAGGAATGAACGGAGTTTAAATCTCTGTCCGTATTGAGTTTTACCAAAGATTTGGGGATTTGATGACTTGTGGGCATCACTTTAATGTTAGAGGGTAAAGAGTAAAGTGGAACCTGAGGGTCAACTCTTTTACATGAAGCTTGTACGCAGATGGAAAGAGCAGCTGGAGGAAAGAATTGCGATGTGGGCATTTAAACCATTTAGAAGGTATTTGTACAAATACCCAAAGAGGAAAGGTTTAGTAGAATATGGACCAAGTGCAGGAACATGGGGTCAGTTTGGCGGAACATTTTGTTCGGCATGGGCTACTTTGAGCTAGAGGGGCTGACTCCGTGCTGTAGAGACCTATGACTCTTTGAGTCAGGAGGTGAGTTACTTGCTAAAAGATTCCTGGCCTCCTGTATGTCCTTATGTGGCAAGTCCAGTTCAGTTTCTGGTCATTGGTAATCCCAAGAATTATATCATTGAATGACACATTGATTGTTACACGTTTGAATTTCAGTTGGCTTGGTGAGATTTTCTCGTGTTGGCGATCGCTAAGCCAATCATTTGTGTTGCTGTATGTTATTTTCCACTTGACAACCCATGCTTGGATATTGTGCAGATATTTTCGCATTTGAAAATGGCCTGCTTCAGTATCTGAAGAATCGTAAATTGCACTGAACATTATGCAACCATTGCCGATACACTCCACCAACCCCCACCCACCCCACTCTTGTCATTATGATAATCACCAGTTTAATCCCGGATATGGGAATATTGTCTGATGAGAACCGATTTTAAAAAGATTGATCCCATACTTTTTGAAGTTCCGAAGAATAGAACATTCTTAGAGGACTTGACAGTGCAAATATACAGAGATTCTTTCTTCCTGTTCCAGAAAATGTAGTTTCAGGTGGGCATCCTCTATTAATAAGAATGCGGTAGATTTTAAGGCATCTGATATTTCTGTGTGATTTTATCAGACATTCCAATGAGAAATAAACGCAGTCCAGAAGTGGTAATGAATGCAATGCATTTTATTCACAGCAATGCAGGTAGTAGTGAACAAGCTGCTCACAGGCCTGCACATTGGCTCAATGGTTAGCACAGCTGCTTCAAATCGGCGGACACCCGGGTTTGTTTGCAGGCTCTGGCGATTTTCTGTGTCGAGTGTGGCGTTTCTCTTCGTGACTGCGAGGATTTCCTTGAGATGTTCTCATTTCCTCCCATAATTTAAAAGTGTGCAGATTAGTTGAATTGACCATTCTAATTTGCCTATGGTGTGCAGGGATGTGTAGGTTACTTGCATTAATCAGAAGTTAATGCAGAGTAGTAGGGGAAATGGCTGGCTCTGGGTGGGTTACTTTTCGGAGGATTGGTGTGGACTTGTTGGTCAAAGGCCTATTTGCAGACTCTAAGAATTCTACGATTCTACGAATTGTGCTTTGACAGAGGCACAATTGAGAATAGACTGCATTTAGTATCAAGTAGAGCTTCATGCTGTCGACTCCGATCAAATAGTACCTCACAAGATCTTGTAATACTCCAAGATCAAGAAACCATTCACTTGAACCACAGTGTCCGTGCAAACACACAGTCTATAGCTGCCGTAATCTTTGCCACAGCCAAACTGTAATCCTGTTTCAAAATTGATGAAGAAAGTGACAGAATGTCGTGGCACAGGAGGAGTCCGATCAGCCAGTGGTGACTTTATTAAGGTTCGATTCCCTTGATCCAAATCTGCTGCCTCTACCTCTCATCGCTTCTATCTTAATAACCGTTCAATGTTCTTCTTGAATGCCACATTCACTGATGCACAATGGTTCATCACAGAGCTTTGCAGTTTGACTATGCTGAGTTACGTATTAGGAAGGATTATGGTCAAGTCTCTTCAACACCCGCTATCCTCTCTTCTTGTTATGGAGACAGCAGCATCCTGCAACATAGCCATTAAGTACTCATTCCCGTGACACTGGGATTAGAGGCTGTACAGAGCTGGTCTCAAGACTGCACGGACAGTGTTATAAGGAGTGGTTGAGTAACGTTGGACCTGGTCTAGTCCGTGTTTAGAAGACTGAGATGGCACCTTAATGTTACACACACGATTACTGGGGCACTTGAGAGAATGGGTGTGAATACATTGTTTCTCCGTGTGGTCGAGGCAAACAGAAAAGTTCCAAAACTGAGGTTTAGGTTTCAACTGTTGCAGAGAAAGGTGGAAAAGACTTCCTCTTTAGACTGTTGTGATTCTATTATGTTCTTTAGCACAAATGTCTTTGAAAGCTGATTCATTAATTTATTTTTTAATTATTCAGGGGAGTAATGGTTGTGGGGAGAAGGCAGGAAACTGGTGTTGAAAATAATCAAACCTGCTACGAACTCATTGAGTGTCAGAGCAGACGCGATGGCTTGAATAGCCTACTTCTGCAATTATCTAATGTCGTCTTATGGAGAGAACGCAAAGAAAAAGAACGTACTGAGACGTCTCACATATGATATACAAAAACCTAAGGCTGAGTCACCAATGAAGCGCATCATCAGGTTTTTGAGAGAAGAGTGCAGCGCATTGCTTAAAGAAACTTGTGTTTGATGGATAGAGGGATTGAAGATGGGAAAAATGAGAAATGATTTAGATGCTGACAATGACATTGGCCCATGGTGATCACATCATGTTCTGTTTTCAGATCCCTGGACGTGTGTTCACACAGTTAGAGTTCGCAGCGTTGAAAACAAAAGTTGATAGGACTGAATGACTTCATCATTTAACCAACAGACAAACTACTTTTATCCATCTCTTGAGTATCTCAGGAGAATTATGGCTAAATATTTTGGCCATGGAAATCTGAGGAAAACTCCGATAGGAAGTCTCATTATTTCTAGCAGCATTGGTGGTGAACGAGAAAGAGAGTGATAGTGAGATAGATAGATAGATAGATAGATAGATAGATAGATAGATAGATAGATAGATAGATAGATAGATAGATAGATAGATAGACAGACAGACAGACAGACAGACAGACAGACAGACAGACAGACATATATATATATATATATATATATATATATAGCTGGCATGTTTTCAGAAATAGAATTCGAATGTGAGCAGTCTGTCTCATGCATCTTGGGCGCAAAAGATCAGGTTGGGTATTCTACAACAGTCTCCATGCTAAACATTCCCATAGAAAGTCAATCTGAAATCGTACCATCAGCAGTGAGTGACTCTCTCATTATCAGTGACATGATCATCCATTGAGCTCTTTATAGATATGACCATACATGTCACTGACCGTCGTTCATTGAGGGAATAATGCAAATTCTGAATTTTGACCCTTGATTTCTATCACTAATGCAGTGAATGATGTGGTGGAAAACTAGACTTCTTCCCTGTGCAGTCATCATCCTTAGTTTTATGTTCACCAGACTCGAAACACCATTCCAAAAACATTGGCCATCTCTATTCATCCTGCCTCATGCATTACCGTAGATTTAGTCACCATGTATTTAATCTACCAAGTTTTTGCCTACAGGCTTAGATTTTCTATACCGTTCTGACAATATTGCTGTTATTCTCAACACTTGTCTTTCCTATTTTTTCTTCATATCACTCACCTTCGTATGTTCACTTTCGTAATTCATGTCAGTGAAACAAATTGTGAATAATGGTGGCCCCAACACTGATTCATTTGATAATCCATAATTTACAGACTACAAAACTGGAAAGGTGTCCCCACACCTCCATCACAAGCATGTCTTGTGCAAGTTCGCCAAATGTCTATAAAATTAAAATAGCGAGCAAGAGTAGGCCATTCAGCCTTTGCGCTTGTTACATAATTCAATATGATCATGACCGATCAACCTACTCAGTACCCTGTTCCAACCTTTTCGCCACAACTTACTTTTCCCCTCACTATACACCAGAGAACAATCCATATCTTCTTGTTGAAAACATTCAATGACAGGCTTAAACTGCTATCAGTGATGGATAATTCTACAAGTTAGCCACTCTCTGTGTGAAAGCACTTCTTCTTTTCTCTGTCTCAGTGTCACACCCTACATTTTTTGTTTGTCACCTATTTTCCGATTTACAAGTTGTGCTGCAGATATCGTACTGAATTGTCAGTTCTACTGTTAGTACCTATCTACATGTTATAACATTGTGAGGCATTTACACGCACCAGAAATCTGAAATAACACCCAAGCACACTGGGAGTATTGACAGCTCATGACCAGTCATCATCTTTTCATTGAACAACACTCATACAATTTCTTTCTCGAGAGAATAAGTGGCTGGAAGCTTTCCCTTTTGTGTTTAAAAAGTCAACACTTTTTAAGGAGTTTTTCATAGTGTGGCTCTAAATACTTTCTCTCTCTCTCTCTCTCTCTCTCTCTCTCTCTCTCTCTCTCTCTCTCTCTCTCTCTTTCTCTCTCTCTCTCTCTCTCAGGAACTACTGATGACTCTAAGTGCGGAGAGAAAGTGAGAGAGATTGGAACTACAGAATGAGTGAACAAAATCTGTAAATAAAAATCCATTGGAATGCTACCACAACAGATTTGTATCTGGAAACAATGGACCGGACATTCCTTCAATGCTTCTGAATCTGGAAACAATGGACTGGACATTAACAAGTCATATCAGAAGTCTAACTTGGTTCTGCTTTGTATATTCTATATGCTATGGTCGTCTCTCATCACGATCCAAGCTAGAATACCATATTTACATAATTCAACGTTATTAGTATCCCATCTTCGATTCAGTTAGAATTTCTAGTAAGTCTCTCTGTTCATATATTGACTCTGATGAAAAGCTACTTTCAGTTTGAGTGTGGCGATCAATTGTTCATTCCCCCACACTCCACTGTTTCCTCCCCTTTAATTGTTGAATCTCTGCATCCGGACTTTGTAGGTGGAAACCGTTTTGTAAACATAGGACATAGAACATTACAGCACATGAATGGGTCTGTTAGCACAGGATGTTGTAGCTAACATGTCGCCATGTTAATCTATTTCTTTCTTTCTTTTGCCCATATCCTCCCATTACATGCATCTTAATATGCTTGACTAAGAGACCTTATCTGCCCCCATCATCACCACTGGAGGAGCGTTCCAGAAATCTACCACTGTCTGCATGAAATAAATGACCTTCTCATATCCTTTAAGTCGCACGGGGTCACGTCAAATGCTGCACATCTCTGTGAAATAGACCAGGACTGTTCACCCTCTTTATGCATCTCATTATATTCAGGAATTTTCTGAATTGTGCCGTCAGCCTCCGCCGTTCCAGAGAAAACAATTCGAGTTTCCTCGTCTCTCCCTGTAGCTCATACCCTCTAATCCAGGAAATATACTGATAAACCCCTTCTGCACCCTCTCCAAGCATCCTGTAAAGTGGGGACATGTATTGAATGCAACACTTCAAATGCAGCTAAACTATCATCTTATAAAGCTGCGTCATGAAAACCTGAATCTTGTACCTAAATTAATGAGAGTGAAGGCAAGCATGCTGTTCTCCTTTTTTAAAACCTCCATCGCCTTGCATGGCTACTTTCAGGGAGTGATAGACTTGAACCTCAAGATCCCTCTGCACATCAATATTTCAACGTCCTGTAATTAACTGTATTGTTTTCAAAACATTTTATGTCGCAACGTACAGCACTGCACCCTTAGACGACATAAAAACTATCTGTCGTTACATTGCCCATATCTGCAACTGATTTATATCCAGCTGGATGTGTTGGAAATCTTGTATAATATCCCCAACTCCGCTGATCTTTGCATCGCCTGTTGCTTACTATCCCATGCATCTACATTTCTATTCAAATCATTTATATGCATTACAAACAACATAGGTCCTACCATGGATCTGTGCAGACCGCCATCATCGGAGTAGCTCAAGCCAGAAAAATGCTTTTCCACCACAACCCTATTCATTCTATGTGCAAGCCAATTCTGAATCCAAGCAGCAAATTCATTTTGGATCGCAAGCATTTTAACCTTCTGCATGAGCCTACCATGAAAGACGTATTCGAAAGACTTCGACTAAGTTCGTCAAATATTTTTAAAATGTAATCAAGTTGGTATAGGCTCGTGTAACCAGCACAAAGTTATGTTGACTGTCTCCAAGTGAGCCATTTTTTTTTCCAAATGCACATCAATGATTTTGCTAAGGGAACGCTGCAATGGCTTCCCAAGCAACGTTGTGTCACAACCAGTCATAATTCCACAAAATAATCGTATTTCTTTTCCTGAATAGAGGGAGAATATGTGCTAATCACCAGTGCATTCGAAAATTTTGGTCTGTGAAGAACATGAATAAATGATTGAATTCCGATAGCGTCGATGCATTGTATTAACTTTCACTCATCACTCAGAAGAGCTTGGTTTATTTCTACCTTTAGAATCCAGATTTGGGAAGATTAATGCTGTCAACATCAGAGCAGAATGCAACATTGTTTGCCTGACAACTGGCTCCAATTCCACTTCACAATAAGTGTGAAATAATCTATTTCTATTCTTCACATATGTATTTCAGATTGAAACGTCGATACAGAGAAGAGGGTGGATGGGTTATCGATCCTTACTGCCTGTTGCAACATACAACATGTTCAAGGTTCATCACCCAAAACCAGTCCTCTGTTCCTGCTTTCTCCTTGTATGCTTTGAACCCTTCAGACCGGATACATTTGTAAAAGTTCATTCTGAAAACATTTCATAATTTGCTTTCAAACTTCTTCTGTGGCTTAAACAATCTTCTACACGTTCACCTCTCGCTGCACGAGAACGTTTCCCCACATCTCAGTTGACAATGTACGCTTCACCTTTGACAAACTGGACTTCCCGATTACCCCCATTATTTCTCTGTTTCCCTTTCGAGTCGTGTTCGTATTCTTCGGATTTGGAAAACATTATTACCCATTCCCCCACCCTCCCCCTCCCCATTTTTCCAGACTCAACTAAATACCTTTCCGCCATCTCAACAATTTCTATAGTGCATTAATCTCAGAACCTCTGTTTCACCATTCACAAATTGTCAGCGGCAGCCTTAATTGAATAACTGCACAAAACCTACACGTTTGTAAACTAAGAATTCAACGCTTTGATCCTCAAATGTCCAAAGATGCATCAGAAAATCTCAACGAATAAATGTCATCCCCCACCTAATTATTGTGGTGTTCACTCGACTACATTCTTTCCCAAAGTAACAGCACCACAATTCGAACGCCCTTTATTTCATTCTTTTCGCATTGTTACAAAACCACAATTCCAATCTGCTGTCCATTTTCAACTTTCCAGTATCTTTCTTCAAAACCATTGTTCTTATAACCGTTATTTGTGTTATTAAATCTATTTAAGGTTTGTCCCGCTTGGTGATTCGATGATAAAGTGAAAATGACACAAGTAAAGCGTTCCAAAACCCTAGCCAATGTTTGAGAGTCAAGGACTCAAAACTCACAGTAACCAAGATGACAACGAGCAGTAGTAATCCATTCAGCCCTCGAGAGTCCTTCGACATTCACCACTTTTATAACTGACCTCATCTCGGTTACAGTTCAATTTATATGCTCGTTCCTTTTGACCAATTGCTCCTGACATATATTTCGATCGCCTCTTCACATTTGATCAGTGTTGCGGTATTTTCCGTTTTCTGTGACAGTGAATTTTCCAGATTCATGTCCAGTTGAGAGATACAATTAGTCCGTTAGATCCGTTTCCCGTTGTTAGATCTGCAAGTCCCACAGGGAGGGAATACCAGCATTTTCACACATGGACAGTGAAGGTAAGGTGATATATTTCCAAGCCAGGATGATGGACAGGAACTAGTATTGTTTGCTGCTTCAATCTATCTGTTGCTCTTGTTCATTTCGATTTCAGAAGTCCCGGGTTTGTTTTGTATAATCGTATTATGGCCGTGGTGAATTTCGGCAATGCGTCGTGCATACATTACTCGCTGCTGCCCAAGTGCCTGAGCATTGAAAGAAAGGATGTTCGTCGATGTGGTGCCAATCCAGACCGCTGCTTTGTCCTGCATGCTGTCGAGGTTCTCACGTGTTTTTGGAGCTGCACCATTAAGGCAAGTGAAGAGTGTTCCATCATAATCTTGACTTGTATTTTGAAAATAGTGGTCATGTTTTGGCAAGGATTCAGGAGGGGACGTATTATCTGCAAGATTACGAGATCGTGACTGCTGTGAAATTCTTCACTACACGGGACTGCCAAGTCAGTATTATTAACTGTATCGCGGGCTTGTATTCTGCAAGGAAACATTATGGGAAAAGAAGGGAAACTGGCGTTGTGGATGATCAGGTCAGCCACGACGTCATTCACAGCAAAACATATAGGAAAGCAAAAATTGAGGATGAAACAAAGATAGGTTCTGTGAGTGGGCAAAAAATAAACTGGTCGACAAAATACAATGCAGGGAAATGAAAGCTTCTGCTCTTGAGGGACGTAGAATGAAGGCGCTTTGTACTGTTTAAATGCTGAATTGTTTGGGCTGAATGCCTCTGCACACAACCAACTTTAACTCTAGTTCTTCGCTTCAAATTCTGGACATTGAATCGCGTACAACAGTCGATTCTGTTGCTTCCCTCTGAACAGAAGTTCCTTGTCCTGTTATTCCCACTTTCCGTGTCATGAACGCTAAAAAATAAAACGAAACACAATAAGCCTCTTATAAGGCAATTGTTATTTATCAATATGTTTGCACTGTGAATACTCGGCACAATTCAGTAAATCTTAAATTAGATCAGTATTATATATCAACCTGTCTGCATCTTACCATACTTATTTCTCTTCCTCACAGCTAACCTTCTATCAATTAAGATCCTATCTCGCAGGAGGTATGTTCTCTCGAATTGCATCACATATGATCTGATGGCTACGTCAGTGTCTGATCTACTGGTCATTAGTCTTGATCTTATTTTGAGGCAGCTGTTGATCTTTCCGTTCCTTGTTGGATCTGCCCATTTGCAACATCTGCGCTATCCTGCTTTATGCGGGAAGTGAGTGCTCTGTCTGATTCACCGTCGCATTCAACTTTAATCAATTTGTGGCCATTTGTTGTCAGAAGCAGATAAGTAAATATTGCAGAGAGAAAACGACGACTGTGGTCCTGGAACAGTGACTGCGGTGAGCAGAAGGAAGAATATTTTCTGATACTTTGCATTAACGAATCAGTAACAGCGAATAAACGTTCCATGATGTTGTGTTATAATGGACAATGTTCAGTTATCTCTGGTCTGGGTAATAGTCGAGTTCCTCCACAGCATACTAATCCCATGTTTTCCATTTCTGCTGATTTTCCTGCTCAACCTTTCCACAGTAAGGCATAATTTAGTAAATCCTTTTTCCTGAAATGTCGAAGCTCCTGCTCCGCGGATGATCTGTTCTGAATTTCCAGCATCACACTCTCGACTTGAATCTCCGGCATTTGCAGTACTTACTTTCGCCTTTAACTTATTGTCCACCTTATCTGTTTGAATGAGAAAAGATCTGAATCTACTGAATTGCATTGACTGTAGACCTCAGTATATCCAGAACGTCTCATCAGCCAAACCCTTCTGATCAGGAAGTAAAGCAAGGGGTCTCTTGCTTTTGAAGAGACGTTCCCCATATCTGTACAGAGTCCTCTCGGTAACATTTTTTCTAGCAGTTTCCAAATGTATTCTCCCTCTCTCGTTAGAACAACACAATTGCCTTCCTTTTCAATTGTTTCTGGGCTTGTAGTTATTTGCAAACGCGGCCAGGTCAGAGTAATATGACACACCTCGACTAGCCTGAATCTGGTCTTTGCATGCTTGACATTTCTACTACACCACAAGAGACACTCCAAAATGAAGGGAGTGGAAGAAATCAGTTATGGAGAGGAGAAGTTTTGAATCAAACTCTTCGGGTGTTTTGTTATCCATGTCAGGCGCATGTGGGACTTGAACCCAAGTCTTTTGGTCTTCGGTACATGGCACTATCACTGTGTTAAAAGCATTCGTATTTTGCAAAGAAATGCCAATATTTGGTGATTCAATGTCGAAGACACTCATGTCAATCTGTTCTGCAGGTTTTGTTCAACCACTACTCCTCTCAGACTGCACGGATAATTTGGCGGAACAGTTGGATGCACCTAGGACCATACGGAAGGCACATAATTTGATGGATAGTACTTTCAGGGAGCTGGTCACACTACAGGTAAACTCAGATAGATGGGTGACCACGAGGACTGATTCTCAGGTAGAACCGAATTCTCTTGTTCCAAGTTTCAAACAATTACACATTTTTGTGCATTGTTGGGGTAGAATATGCATTCAGTTGAAATAGCAGAAGCATCCAGGTCTTTGATTCCATAACTAGCTCTGCTGTAAAGTGGTAAATGGCGAGATCCAAGGAGCAAATGTGGTATTGTACCGACTGATCAGACCAACCTTTCTGCGGTACGATGGAAAGTCCAGGACGACGTGTGCCTCATGACGCCAGGATAAAGCCTGTCTCAAAGTGGTTGAGCAAATTTTCAAAGTTTACCCTGCATTGTAAGAATGCATTGTACATGTGGTTGACAATATGTAGATAATATTGGTATCAGTTCCGACAGAGTTTAAGAAGATGGACCACAACGGTAGTAATCTCTGGTGACGGTGCTGCTGAGACTTAAACAGGAAAGTGTGGCAGATGAATGTATCGCTGAGGAACCTATGCATAGGGCAGGGATATATCTGAAGAACTTCCTGTGAAACATAATGAACCTGTAGAAGAAGGAAAGGTTGCACCTGAGCGAGAGGGGTATCAATACACAGATGTGAAGATTGCCGTAGTTATTTTAAAGTGTTTAACTAGACTATCAGGAAGGTGGGACCGAAATGAGTAGACACACATGATGTGGAATTGCCAGTGATGGACGTGGGTCGACAATGTCCGACGTTAACACGACACCAAGTCCAAATGGTTTGTTTGAGACGATAAGCTTCTGAAGTCACCTCATGGAGAGGTAGCAGTTGGAATGCTTTTATATTCAAATAAAGCTGTTGAACACCGGGTACTATGAAGGTCTCGAGCAGCGTGGCAATATGGGCAGAACTCAGAAATAGGAACGCTTCGATAACCATGTTGGGGCTGCATTACAGGCCTGCCAACAGTGAGCATAAGATAGAAATTCAGCTATGTAAACAGATTATGGAAAGATGTGGGAGAATGAGGGTAGTGGTGATAGGAAATTTTAACTTTCCCACCATTGAATGGGATTCCCTCAGTGTTAGAGGTCTAGATGGAGCAAAATTTGAAAGGAACATCCAGAACGGTTTCATACAACAGTATGTAAACAGGTCAACTCGGGAAGGGGCCATACTGGAACTAGTGCTGGGGAATGAGCCCGGCAAGATGCCTGATGTTTCAGTCGGGGGTTATTTTGAGATAAATGATCACTGTTCTGGAAGTTTAGAATACTCATCGGCAACGACGACAATGGTCCACAAAGAAGAATGCAAAATTGGGGAAGGCCAACTATAGCAACATTTTTCGGGAGCTGGGGAATGTGGTTTGGGAACATCTGTTTGAAGGTAAATCCACATTTGATATGTGACGAGCTTTTAAAGAGAGGCTTATTCGAGTACACTACACTACTTCTTTTTGAAAATGGCAAGATTATGGAATCAAGGATGTCAGGTGAAATTGTGAGCCGAGCTAACAGGAAAAAGGAAGCTTACAGAAGTTATCATCGACTGAAAACATACGAAGCTTTGGAAGAATATCGAGCAAGTAGGACCAATCTGAAACAAATAATTAAGAGGGATATAAGGGACTCATGAAATATCTTTAGCAAACGGTGTTAAGAAAAATCCCAAAGCCTTTTATTCGTTCATGAGGAGCAAGAGGTCAACTAAAGAAAGGATTAGCCCACGCATGGACAAAGCAGTAAAGTTATGTGTAGAGTCAGTGAAAATGGCTGAGATTCTAATCGATTTCTTTGCATCGGTACTCACCGAGGAGGGGGTCATAACGGATGCTGAGTTGAAGGATACATGATTGATTACTCGAGGTGAAGGAGCTAACCTAGGGAGGAATTGATTGGTATTCTAAAAGGGATTAAGATGGACACGTTCCCAGGTCCGGATGGGATCTATCCCAGGTTCCTGAAGGAAGCGAGAGAGGAAGTAGCTGGACACTTCACAGATGTCATTCCAATATCCTTGAACACTGGTGAGCTACCAGAGGACTGCATACTTCCAAATGCTGTTGTGTTGTTTAAGGAGGGTAGCAGGGACAATCCAGGTAATTGCAGACATCTTAGCCTGGCGGCAGTGGTGGGGAAGCTGTTGGAGAAGGTATTGATGAATAGGATCTAATTATGTTTGGAAGAAAATAGACATATCATGGATAGGCAACATGGTTTTGTTCAGGGAAGGTCATGTCTTACCAACTTCACAGAATTCTTTGATGAAGTGACAAAGTTGATTTCTGAAGGAAGGGTCATATAAATGGACTCTGGTCAGGCCTTGTATAATGTTCCCATTGGCAGGCTAATGCAGAAAATGAAGATGTATGTCGTACAGTGTGTATTGGCTGGATGAATAAAGAACTGGTTAGTTAGTGGAATTGAGTTTCTCAAAATTGAGAACTATGACCAGTCGTGTTTCATTGAGGTCCGCACTGGGAACCACTGTTGATTGTGAAATACATACATGAGGTGGAGGGAGGTGTAGGTGTCTGATGAAGAATTTTGCAAGTAAATCAAAGATTAGTGGAGTAGCAGGTGGTGAAAGGGACTCTCAGGAAATGCAGCAGAATATAGATTGGAGAGTTGACTGGAAAAGTGGCAGATGGAGTTCAATTCGGGCAAGTGCGAAGTGATTCGTTTTGGAACATCATTTCTCAACGAACTCTGCAGTAAATAGTGAAATCCAGGGGAAAATTGATGTACACAGAGATCTGTATGTTCACATCCATTGTGCCCTTAAGACAGAAACGCAGTTTGATACAATGATCAAGAAGGCACACGATATGCTTACCTTCATCAGATAGGGTATTGAGCGAATGAGTTGGTAGGTCTTGTTACACTTGTATAAGCCGTTGGTTCGGCCTCATTTGGAAAACTGCGAACATTTCTGGTCGCAACATCGTCAAAAGAATGTGTGCTTTATGAGGATGAAGAGGAGGTTCGACATGATATTTCCTGCTAAGGAGGGCGCAAGCTATAAACAGAGGTTTAACAGATTATGACTGTTTTCGTTAGAAAGACGGAGGTTGAGGGAGGTCTTGATTGAGGTCTGCAAAATTATAAAAGTTATCGACAGGGATATTTGCAGGTGCCATGTTAAACTGGGGTGTACAAATTTAAAAAAATAACACACCCCAGGTTAAAGTGCACCGGGTTTATTTGGACACACTCGCTTTCGGAGCACTGCTCCGTCATCAAGTCGTCAATAACCTGATGAAAACGCAGGTGTCGAAAGCTAGTGTTTCCAAATAAACCTGTTGGATGATAACCTGGTGTCGCGTCAATTTGAACGCTTTTTTCCCCCTATTACTAGCTATCATGAGTTCAGGGTGAGGGGTAAAAGTTTGAGTAAGAAATGTGAAAATAGTTCTTTATGCGGAGGGCGATGGGTGCCTTGAATACGTTGCCAGCAGAGGTGGTAAAGGGCTGCACGATAACGTCATTTTAAATGTATATCAACAGACACTTGAATGGGCAGGGAGCAGAGGAACACAGATTCTTAAAATTTGGCAAAAGATTTCATGAGAGGAACTCGATCGATGCTGGCTTGGTTGGGGGATGTCGGGGGTGGAGAAGAGCCTGCTTCTGTGCTGTAATTTTATTTCTTCTTTGTTATTTGATTATGACCTGATTTCGAGTAACATCTAAGTAGAGAGAAAAAGATAACGTTGATGCTGATACAGTAGTGAAAAAGAGCAAGCTTAATAGACAAGGCAGGCAAGACACTGGCGGGTCACAGGGGAATATTGATCAATTAAACTGCATTTATTTCATTGCATTTCGTTATTAACCGCAAGAGGTCTAACAAGTAGCGCAGAAGAACTCAGGGCATGGTTGGTAATATAGGACGGGAATGTCATTGTTATTAAAGTAACACGTTTGTGGAGGAGATAAGACTGTAAGCTCAATGTTCCAGGATGAAAGTGCTGCACGAAGGATAGAAGTTTGGGAAATGAGCAGGAGGAGTGGCGTTTTTCATTTGGGAAAGCTTCTCTGCAGTCCTTAGAACGGATATTCCTTTGGGATCGTCGAGTGAACACATCTAAGTGGAACTGAGAAATGAGAAGAGTGTGATCACTTTGAGGGGATAACACTTCAGGCCCTTCAACAGTCAGTGTAATATCGAGAAAGAAAGATAGCAGACAGCTATAAGCATAATACGGTTCAAATTGTGAGACCTTTTAACTTTCCATAGATTGGAATTTCCACCGTGTAAAGATCTTGCTTGGGAATGAAATATTTTAGTGTGTTCAAGAATATTAAAAATCAACAATATTGAAGAAAGAGCAAAATGTGAACTTCTCTTGAGGAATCAGGTAAGGCAAGTGACTGACGTTTTTGCGCAGCTGCACTTTGCCACCAGTGACATTACATGTCTTAATTTTAATATAATTAAATAGAAGGGTCGCACTGGGCAAGGTTAACCTTCATGGTCTTAGGCACGATGTTTTACACGTTGTTTAGTAAGCTGTTTGCAGGTAAATAAACGCCTGCCAATTGGAACGTTCTGAGAGCTAGATAACGTGAGTTTATTGTCAGCATGTTCCTATTCGGGTGAAAGCCATAGCTGGCAGGAGTAGGAGATTTTGGATATTAAAAACAATGAAGCTCTGGTCAAAAACAAAGACAAGTCGTGATATATGCAGTTCTTGTCTGTTAAATGCAGCTGGAGTGAAGTATATCCCTTCAAAAGTATCGAGAATGTAGGAGTACATGTAAGAGGAAAATCAGGACAGCAACAAAGGTTAGGAGATTGCTTTTGCAGATAGGGCTCAGGACATTCCAAAGGGACTTGACAAGTACATTAAGGGCAAAATCATGACGAGTGAGAGAATACGCCTCCTTCAAGATCAACAAGGCCATCAATGTGTCGATCCAGAGGAGATATGTGAAATCCTAAAAGAATTGGAAAAATAAACAATGACGTCTTCAAAATAGTGCAAATCACAGCAAACGACTCTGTGGTGAATTTCAAATGGACAAATGTAAGGAAATCACGGAGAGCTGACCAGGTGTATTCCAGTACATTGTGGGGAAGCTCTGGAATGATTTGTGGAACCACTGGCAGAGCCATTTGCCTCAAGAATATCTGTGCATGATAGACTGTTCACTGGAGTGTGGCTGGTTTAAGAAAGACTGGAAGGAAACGCCAGGTAGCTATAGAACGGTGAGCCTGACGTCAGTGGTGGATACATTGCTGAATCAGATTCAGAAGGACTGGGAAGACATGTATTTCAGAAGGCAAGGACTGATTATGTGTAGTCGGACTGTCTTTTTGTGTTCGTCCATTTCAAATCCTCCAGTGATTACTTTTCCGTAATGTGGACTATTTTCAAGATTTCACCGTATCTCTCCAATTACCATGGTATTCATGTACTTTCTCCGCGGGAAATACAGACAAGAATCATTCGTTTAGGATCTCATGTAACTCCTGTCGCTGCACACATTGATGGCCTTGCTGATAGATAAGGAAGCCTATTGTCTCCCTTGTCGTTCTTTGTGGTCGAAAAATTGCGTTCCAAATTTGATTGACCTGTTGGAAGAACCGACAAAGAAAATATGTTCGGGCAAAATTTCAGCTGTTGTCTACATGGATTTCACAAATGCGTTCGAAAAGGTTCCACATATTAAATTGGTTGCGAAGGTAAGATCATATTGGATCCAGCCAGAGGTAGCCAATTGGACACAGAATTATTTTAATGGTCGGAGACAGCGAATGTTTGTGGAGGGCTGTTATTCAGATTGGACATATTTGACCAGCGAAGTTCCAGAAGGATCTGTGCTGGGTCCACTGTTGTTCACTATTGATGTAAACAATAAGAATATAGCAGTTACTGCTTGTGGCTAACACCAACACATTTGGCAGAGTGGACAGTGATAACACGATCTCAGAGTACAATGCGGTTTAATTAAATGGGCTATTGAGGCAAGGAGTGACAGTTTGAGTGCAATTTCGTGAAATGCGAGGTGTTGCATTTTGTTAAGACAAACTAGAGTAGGACTAACATCGTTGATAGTAGGAGCTGGAGGATTGTTGTCGAACATGTGGACCGAGGGGTGCTGGAATATTGTTCCTGGCAAGTGACTTCACAGGTACACACGGTACACTGGTACTTACATTCCAATTGAGGAAAATGGAGTTAGAAGAGAAACAGAGAGAGAGAGAGAGAGAGAGAGAGAGAGAGAGAGAGAGAGGATAAAGGGGAGAGAGAAAGGAAGACGGAAGTGGGAGAAAGACAGAGAGAAAAGAGACAGAAGAGAGGCAGACAGAGGAAAAAGACAGAAAGAAATTTCTTAGCAGGACAAATAGACAAAGAAAGAGAGAGTCAATAAAGGGGAGAATCAATAAAGAGACAGAATTTGAAATTGAGAAGTTGTGACTTCGTCAGCAAAGTCAAGCAACAGGATGGAGATTGAAAGAGCAGGCAGTGATGTATAAAAATATGTCTCAGCGCTGCCACATTTTGATAAGAAAGATGTCGAAGCCTTCTTTATTTCTTTTGACACATTGGCTAGATAGGTGGAGTTGTCCGAGGAATTGCATATAATTTTCGTTCAGACGAAACTGGCGGGCAGAGATCTTGAGGTATTTGCATCGTGTCAGATGAAGGGTCATATCGGCTTTATTAGGTGCTGACGAATTGGTAACTGAAGCGTACAGACAGTGAGTTCAGAAGCATAAAGAAGGAACCAGGTCAGACTTATGTTTAGTTTGAAAGAATTAAGCAGAGCCGTTTTGATAGATGGATGCAGGCACTTCAAGATGGATAAGACCAGTGAGGCTCTAACGGAGATTGTTCTGCTGGCTGAGCTGAAACATTCATCCAGAGAAGGTTAAGAATTCACGTGCATGAACAGAGAGTTCAGGAAATGAGAACAGCAGCAGAGCATGCAGGTGAATATACCATGGTGCATATTGCACGTTTCCGGAAATAATCTCATGTTGTGAGACAATTGGATTGAGAGACGAGGACATACTACATTACGGAACAAATTCTCAATTCCTGAAGTCTCTATTCATCCACATAGTTTCCAACCTCATAGTTCGGAATTCTTGCACTGCCCAATTCTACCTCCTACCCAAGATCCACAAGCCTGACTATCCAGGCAGACCTATCACCTCAGCGTGCTCCTTCCCCACCGAACTCCTCTTTAAATACCTCGTTATTGTCCTATCTCTCCGGTCCAGGAACTCCCCACGTAGGCTCTGCCTCATTTTCTCAGTCCGTATCATACGTTCGGGACACTACCCACACCCTCCACCTCCTCCAAGATTTCAGATGCCCCGGCCCCCAACGCCTCATCTTCACCATGAACATCCAGTCCCTCTATTCCTCCATCCGCCATGACCAGGGCCACCAGTCTCTCCGTTTCTTCCTCTCCTGACGTCCCCAACTGTGTCCTTCCACTGACACTCTTATTCGTTTACCTGAATTGGGCCTGACCCTCAACAATTTATACTTCCAATCTTCCCAATTTCTCCGCACGAAAGTGGTAACCACAGGCACCCGCATGGGCCCCAGCTATGTCTGTCTCTTTGTCAGCTACGTAGAAGAGTCCATCTTCTGGAATTACTTACATACTAATTGATTCAAGAATCCTGCTTGGATATACCTGACAAAGTCTGCTCAATCCAACCTATTCGTAGTTAGGCGGTTTTACAAGATCTCCCTTTCGCCTCCTACGTTCGAAAGAAAAAAACTCCAATCAGTCGAAACTCTCCCTGTCCTTCAGACTCCAGAGTCTGACATCCTTTCATTATGACACACTGCGTCGAATATCCAGTCAATTTTGCATCAATTTTTCCAGCTTGTCTTGGATTCCATGTGATCTAACGTTGAAGAGCAGCCTACCACGTGGACTCCTATCAAATGCCTCACTGAAATCCATGGGGACTACGTCTATTACCTTTTCATGTTCAACCTTCCTGATCACTGCATCAAAGAACTCTAACAAATTGGTGAGGCATGATCTACCACGCACAAAGCCGTGATGACTATTCTTAAACAAAACCCTTCTTTCAAATGCAAGTATGTCTTATCTCTAAGAATCCTATCAAGAAACATACCATTCGATACCCTCAGTTTTTTAGGACCTGACCCTTTGCAAACGAGCTTGGAAAACTAAAAGCCAAGGCCTCCACACTTCTTTCTACACCATCTTCAATGTTATTGGATATATCTGCCAAGGACGAGGAGGTTTATCGAGCTTCATAATTTCTAATACATCCAACAACTCCTCTGTTGTGATTTGCAGTGCCCCCCCCCAAAGGAAAACACCAGTATCATCCCCAAGTTCGCAAGTGTTTATGTCTTTCTCCACGATAAACACGGACGAAAAATAATCATTAAGGATCTTGTCCATCTCCAGCAGTTCCACACCAACATTTCTAATTTGGTCCTTGTGCGGCACGATTCTCTCTTTTGATATTCTTTTTTTCCGTTTATGTACTTATGTACCATTTGGATTCACTGTAATACTCTAAGCCAAGGCTATCTTGTGCCCCATTTTCTCCCTCCTGATATCCTTGCTCAGTACAATCCTATATCCACGGTATACCTCCATGGATTTCTTTGCACCTGGCTATCTGCACCTGAGGCACACCTCCTTCATTTTTTGGGCAACGCCTAAATATCACTTGTCATCCAAAGTTACCTATTTCTGTCAACCATACCTTTCACCCTGAAGGGATCATATGCCGAAGAGATGCATTGAAATACCCATTGATGGAATCAATTCAGTGTCGGGTAAAATGATGAGCTTGCATGGCGGAGGTTAGTAGGATGAATAGAATGCCGAAGAGACAGACGGATAGGCAGACGGAATGTGAGGAAGCAAAGGGATTGGAAAAACTTTGAAGTTTTGGCAAGACAGAAGAAAGGTGGACAGTGAGGTGAAATGTTGACGTTGGAGACTTAGAATGACAGAGGGATAGAAAGTGCGCTGAAGTGGTCGGTGGGATAATAGAGAGAGACTAACAGCTGTAAAGCCCGGATTTTAAGATAATGCAATGGACAGTCATTGCTCCTATATAGGCGTGAGGTGTGTTTGGCATCCCTAAGGAATCTCCATTGCAGCTCAGACAGACAAGCGAACGAAAGAGATTGTGTGCGAAAAATGTCTATCAGGGATTTTATGAGAGAGAGGGTCTGTGAATGCACGTCAAAGAGAGTAAATGAATGTTGTGTAACAGGTTTTATGTGTGTAACAACAGTCTGTGTGATAAAGTGTGTGTGCACGTGCATCCAGGTTTGTGACACAATCTGTTTGTATGTGAGTCTACTTGTGTTTGTGTTCGCAAACGTGCAAAAGGATAAAAGCTGTTTCATGAAGGGGTATACTCACATACAAAAACACACACAGAGATAGTGTCTGTGTGTGTGAGAGAGAGAGAGACATCTGATTGTGAAAGGGCTGCTTCACAGCCGTTCAGTTGCATTTCCTTGAGGGAGCCTGGAAGTTGTGATGAGGACGGTGAAGAATACGTTGACGAATCTCTGTGACAGAATGCCTAGGTGAGTAATGAAGGCAAACACTGCTCATTTGAGAAAGGAGTTTACAACAGTTCGCTTGTCAAACCCATGGATGCCTCAGAGTCTGAGATGTCATTTTAAATATTAACACAGAAGGTACTTTCGGAAACAACCTCCCCAGGAGGGGAATTTGTGATCAGCCAGCTTTTCCGTTTCAGTAAGTTATTTATAGACGGTTTTGATGTCTCTCGAACCAAAACTGGCTCTCAGTCAGACTGCTAACGCTAGGTACAGACATGAACGTCAGCTTACCATGCAATTTCTGCAAGGCAGGAATTGATTTCTCTGAACATTTGTTCCCTCTCTCTATCTCCCTCTCTTTCTCTGCCGCACTGTCTCCATCACTCTCTTTCGATCTGCCTCTCTTCGTTTCTACTTCCCTCCGTCTTTCTCGAAACCAATAGTTCTCTCTCCCTATCTCTCTCGCTCCATCCATATCCCTCTTTGTTTTCCTTACGTCCTCCTTCTCTCTCACCATCACGCCTTTCTCTCTCTTTTCCCTCTCTTGTTCCGTTCATACCACTGTCTGTCTTCCTTTCTTCCTCCCTCTCAGTCGCCATCATTCCCTTCCCTCTCTTTTCTCTCTCTCACTTGCTCTTATCCTTCTCTATCTCCATCCTTCTCCGTTTTTCTTTCTCCCCTCATAGTCTCACCTTTCTTCGTTTCTGACTTTTTTCACTTACTTCTATCTCTTTCTTCCTCTCTGCCTCTCTACTGCCCTTTTTCTTTTTATTTATCTATCTACATCTCTTAGATCCGTCTTGCACCTGTCTCTTTACGTTCTTGTCTTCTTCCTTCACTGTTCACTTTCCATTCTCTCACGCACATTTTCACTTTCCATCTCTACCCCATCGCTCTTTCTATCCTCCGTTCAAATTTCTCCTTTTCTGCCTTGTTCACCCTTTCGGCATTGCGTCCCCGACTCTCCCCTCTCACTCTAAACATCCTGTCCTCTCGTAGTTTCTCATTCATTCTTCCCACTTTGCTTCCAGTTATTCATTCCCTCTCCTTTCGCTGAGCACTTCAGTTCGTGATGATCTCTTTCTGCAGATCAGCTGCAAATAGCGGGAGCGAGAGATTGGAAAGAGAGAAATCAAGATGAAGAGAAAGGGAGGGTGTGCGAGAGGAGAGCAGGAGGGAGAGAAAGAAGAAGGGACAGAGGGACAGGAACAGAGGGAGGGAATAGGAGGAAAGGTGAGTGAAGGTGAGAGTGAATGATAGAGCAAGATGGGGAGGAGAGCTGGGGGAGAGAGATAGGTAGCAAGAGGGATTACAGACAGTATGAGGGAGAGTCAGTTACAAAGGCAGAGAGAGGGAGAGATCGAGAGAAAATTGGAGGAAGAGAGACAGTGAAAGAGAGGGAGTAGGAGACAATTAGAGGCAGTTGGAAAAAGTGAAGAGAAGACACTGAGAGAAAATAACCATGGGTGAAAAAATATGGCGAAGTGAGAGACAGAAACAGGGTAAGACTTCGAGGAAGAAAGAAGAGGGAGAGACCGTTGACATAAAATGAAGCATGAATACCGTAATAAGAAAATTGCATCTGTGGTATTGGGAATAATGACGACACTGAGCTGCTTAAAGAATACATTTTGGTATTTTATGTCAACAATCAGTATCAGTTAAAGAACACTTCTTAAGTTCTTTAAGATGGGTTCTTAAGTTAGCTCAGCTTTGGGGAAGTGTAAAAATCAGTCGAAAGCACCTTCTATCCCTTTGTTTGACAATTCCTTTTACTATGCTCTTCAATGCAGTATAATTCGGCCATAACGTAATGGCCAACAGAGCCTGCAGAAGACTCTGGAATATCAGCGGGAGAAGAACGTCACAATCTCAAAGATGCAGATAGCTGTGAATTTTCATTAGGCGAAAGTGAGTACTGCAGATGCTGAAGATTAGAGTCAAGATGAGAGCGGTGCTGGAAACACATAGCAGGTCAGGCACCATCCGAGAATCAGGAAAAACAACGTTTCTGTCAAAAGCCTCTCATTTTGTCCACAACGTAGATGTTCCTGCTCCTCGGATGCTGCCTGGACTGCTGTGCCTTTCCAGCACCATTCTAATTTTGACTGCGAATATTCATTGCCTGGTCATTCGAACGGGCGTGTTCACTGCTCTTTTGTTTCACCTCCCAGGATCGTACCCGCTCTCCCAATTCTTCCTGCTTTAAAGATACATTTGTTTTGCTCTTTTTCCAGTGCAGCAGTTTTTGAAACAATAATTATATTTCAAGAAGTGTAAGTGAACCACCAAGAAAAGTTAAAAAAACCTCAACAAATGGACTACTTATTATTTTGTTCCATCCTCCATCGTAGCTGACCCAGAATTGTAACAAAACACATACACAAACGAATAATTTTCACATATCCCAAAATGTAACTTTCTAAAAATGATATCGTCATAAAGAAATGGAGACCATCATGATTTCATTCGGAAGACAAATGGGCAAACATTCAGCAAGATTTATTAACAGGGGATAATAGAAAAGAGTTGTTATGGGTAGCACATGAATCACAAGCAGCAGGTTATTTGGGAGTGCCGAAACTCAAGCCAAAATATGTTTTTTTTATTATTAGCCAGGACTGGATAAGAATGCTTTAGAATTTTCCCAGGCATGTCAAACGTTTCAGAAATTAGAAAACCTCATACAGTTATCAAAGGAACACCTTCAATTTCTGTTAGCGCATTTGAGGAACCTTTGTAAAAGGTCTTAATTGAGTGTATAGGACCCCTACCTGAAACAGAAAAGAGGGAATCAGTGTGAGTTGACCAGAATGGATGTGTCCACCAG
This sequence comes from Chiloscyllium plagiosum, assembly GCF_037043375.1. Taxonomy (NCBI): domain Eukaryota; kingdom Metazoa; phylum Chordata; class Chondrichthyes; order Orectolobiformes; family Hemiscylliidae; genus Chiloscyllium; species Chiloscyllium plagiosum. Next base: position 16,965,065 of record NW_028270179.1, on the reverse strand, counting down.
ATTCACAGAGGCCATTTCGTGTCGTAGTATCACAGGTGAAAAAAATTTGAACAGTTACTTAAAACTTTCATGAGATATGAACTACCACAACAATACAAGCAGACGAAATGTCAAATTTCACATTATACGTATTCAGGAAAGTTCTCGATAGCCGAGGAATGTACCAAGCCAACTCCATTGCATAATATCCAGAATCGCAGGGAACATTAGAACAGTAGTCTCAACTTTAAGTAGGAAATTGAGACTCTCATACTTAAACTACCTGCATTATTGAGATATAGAAATCCCATTTGTACGTTTTACAATTAGGGATACACCAAATGACTCGATCGAATTTAGAACATTTGAATTAATTTTTGGGCATGATGTGAGAAGATCACTATAATTAATGAAGCAAAACTTGGCCTGTCAGAGTGCAGAGACCACATACTTGGAATATGTCAAATCTTCAGGGAAAATTAAATGTAGCGCGTGAATGGCTAGACTGCATGTAAAAGCAACACAGTATGTGATGAAACAGGAAGCAGACAAGTAAAGAAAAAAGTCGCCATTTTGCTGTTGGAGATAAAGTGATAGCGTTACTTCCAGTGGGAGGGGAATCTTTAAAAACAAGCTTTAGCGGACCGTACCAAATTGAAAGGAAATTGAATGAGGTGAATCACTTCACAAGAGTGCCAGATAGTACACTTGTGCTATGTGAATATGTTCAAAAGCATTTTGATAGAAAATAAAGCAAATGGGGAATGTGTTACTTGTTGGGACACAGTAAAGGGTAAAAAGTTCAAATGATTCGGAATTGAAAATCCTCAATTTAAATTGTGCATTGAAGAAGATTTCAAAAATTGTGATAAAGTACTGAGTTTACTTGCAGAGAGAAATTGAAATGACCAAAGAGTTAATAACATCACATGGCGAGATATGTGGGAATAAGCTTGGAAGAACTGATCTAATAAGCCATAATGCTGAGAGAGGAAGTGTTGCTTCAGATAAAAGACATCCTTCCAGAGTTAACACTGCAAAATGGGCACAAATCCTAAAAACTTTTGCACGCATGCTCAACGACAACATAGTCAAAGAGAGTTGCAGTTACTGGAGCTCACCCGGAGCCACAGTCAAAAACCAACTGGTATCCAATGATTTTGTATGTACGATAACAAAGTCAATGCAGCTACAATGCAGCTGATGAATATGGTAATCTGTCTTTGGAAGACTGCATTGAGAAGGTGAGATAAGCAACTTATATTTCTTAGTTGTAATTACCCAGGTGATACTAGCAGGTACAATTATTTACTAATGAACTTAAATAGTTCAAGAATTCCTGACACTAAATGTCTATCCCAACATAAAGTCGCACGGTTTGTCATTTAAAAAATGCACCGCCACACATTTCCAAAATTATCAATCAAGTCAGTTCTTTATTACCCAATTGTGTGATATCCATGGAAGTCCTGGTGATTTTCAGCTACTTCAGGTGAAGCGTTTGCAGCATCAATAGGAATTGTTCTCTCGACATTTGAAGGTACACCTATTTTGAAACCTGGCTAAGAATGAGTTTGAGAAAGCCCAAGCCAAATTTCTGGACAATAATCTTGAACATAAACAAATGGTCCCACGGGATGTGAAAAGAAAGATCATTCAGGAGTTTCCCAAAGCATCAACGTCGAGGCATTGCTAATGTTCCTGAGACGGGATGTTGTTAAATGAAGTTCGCATCGAATATTGGTAGTGTATTTTCTCCATTGACAAGCGTATAGAAGAACGGCAGAAAATTTCACTGGACGGCCAACTGCCTCGAGGCATTTGACAGATTGAGAACAATGATACAGCTCCAGTGTTAGCCACACCTAATTACACCACGCCGTCCAAGGTGGCTATCGGGGCGAGTGATGTGGTGTCGGTGCTAATGTCTAACAAGAGGATGATGATGGTTAGAAATATCTAACGGGTAGTTTTCTAAAAAAAATGAGTGATCATCAACACAAACAAAGAATTGAGAATGGAGCCTTGAGTTTGGTGTTAGTCAAATAACATTTCAACGTTTACTTTGTCAGTAAAGGAAGTTATTATTTCAACCATTCAATTTGAAAATTATTAACGTGGCAAGAGGACAGAATGAAAGTGAAAATTATCTACGTGGCAGACAACATGAAGTAAGTGCCGATTGATTGACACTTTGATGTAGGAAGACGACGATGGAATTACATGGACTAAAACAGACTGCAGTCATGAGTGTTTGCATGCTAAAAGTAAACGTGATGTGTATTAATTGCAATGTCATAAAAGAGTAAGACCGAAGGTTTTTTAAAAACGAAGTCGTCTTTGTGCATTGATGGTTCATTTTTTAAAACGGTGAAATGTGATGAAGCTGAAACTTTAAGAGATTGCAGCAATTAATAATAACTGTAGATACTATTCTTCTCAGCTTTTAAAGCCAGTTAATGAATTCTAAATTTATTCTAAATTTCTCTTTCTTTCTTTCATTGAGTTTTAACTTTCGTGTTCAAATAAATTGTGTTTTGCTTAATGATAGTTTGATTGGTCATATTACATCTCGAAGATGGCACTTTACATTTCTCTTACAAGATAAGAAACAATTCGAGTCTGAGCTCCTTTCTTAAATTATATTGGTTGGTAACACTGAAGTTCAAACTTTCTTTACCTGCTTCTTCTCTATCTCTTTCTATCTTTCTTCTCTCGTTTCTGTCTTTCTTCTGCGGGATTCTCCCTATGCTTCTCCTTTTCCTTCGCTTTTATTTTTGCAATTCAAACTATTTCATTATTTGTGTTCTGTCAAGGCTATTATTTTTCCTTTTCTTTTTGTTCAGCACTTGTGAACGGCACGGTGGCACAGTGGTTAGCACTGCTACCTCATAGCGCCAGAGACCCCGGTTCAATTCCCGCCTCAGGCGACTGACTGTGTGGAGTTTGCACGTTCTCCCCGTGTCTGCGTGGGTTTCCTCCCACAGTCCAAAGATGTGCAGGTCAGATGAATTGGCCATGCTAAATTGCCCGTCGTGTTAGGTAAGGGGTAAATGCAGGGGAATGGGTGGGCGGGGCGGTGTGGACTTGTTGGGCCGAAGGGCCTGTTTCCACACTGTAACTAATCTAATCTAATTTTGTCTCGAATTCAAGTTGTTTCACTAGTACTTTCATGTTTCGGCCTTTCTACATATTCCGATGGCATTCCTGACAATTGTAAATATTGCCACAGTGATTGCCTCTTTCTTTACCAGCACAAACAAACATATTTCCTGTTAGTTTTCTAAATCCGAAAGCCTTACCTTGGTTAATTCAATTAAAACGCTCGAGATAACTTCTTCCCATTTACATAATGAATGAAGCAGCAAATGCTGCACAAGTTACACCCCCTTTAATCCAACCAAATTCCTGCATCCAAAATATAAGGCACTGACTCTTACAGGTCGCTGCCATTGATGTCAATAATCCTAAACCCACTGAAGAATTCGAGACTTTGATCCTGTGAAGAGCTCCCAAATGGGTTACGGACCTGACACAAAATAGATTGAGAAGACAGCCTCCATGCAAATTCTTTCTTATTTTAAAGTTAAATGTCAAGTGCAGTGTTCCAAACGCAATTCGATTTGTCAAACGACTGGATTTAAAGCAAATCAAACTTCATTCATCATCTATAGTTAAAGTGCAACAAAACACAACAGGCATTCGCATAACCTAATTCTACTAGAATAATTTAGAGTATATTATATGCAGTAAGTATCAATGCATATTTGCAAAAACACAGTTGCATCCCATCAATATACCATTAGCGATTGGGAAACAGAGAAAACAGGCTATTTCACATGCATTTGCCATAGTATTTGAGGAGAAATAACATTCAGAAAAAATCTCAGATGGTGTAGCAACCAGGTGAGATTCGTTGCCTTTCAACTCTGCTGAGACCCAAGCAACAACAGATGAAAAATAAACGAAAGCCCTGGTTGTTTGGGTTGAAGACTATCCTACCTACTCAGGTTTCTCCTCTTCTGGCAACCTAAAAAAAACAAGGCTTCAGACGTTATTCACCTTTTCCTTGTCAGCACGACTCTCTCGAAAAGAAACCAGGAATGAACACAGCTCCTAACAACACAGTATCATCACAAGGGCAAATGAATGTCTCAACGTTGAGTTAATTCTGGAGACTTTGCATGTGTATCTTCATCATGACATTTCCAGAGAGTGGGGGTTAATGAAAGGGAAAGCTTCTGAGAGGAGCATTTCTTCTCAGCGGACCTCAGATTATCGGACAGTTGAACAACCTACACAAATTCAAGAGAAAAGCGTGAAACCGATCTAATTCGATCTCGTCACGGAGTTGACTTCTCCATCATCTCCACCTGGAGTCTCAAGTCACGTTGAATTTCATTCTGTTAATGATCTTTAATTTCAAGGTTCATTGCATGTTTATGTTCTGTAGTATTCCACATCATAACCTTTGGAACATCCAACATTCATTGTGCTGTCAGCCTGATGAGGTGAATACGGTTCCAACGCCTGCGGATACCATTTATAGACAAGTCGGAAGGGGTGTTAAAATTTGGCTTTCTACATCATATTGTGTTTGACTGTTTACCCTTTCTCTTTCAGTGAATTAAGATCGCTGTTTGCTGCAGATTTGATTCTAAGAATAAATCAGATGCTTTTCTTTACGTAAAAGTGCAGAAGGTAATGTAGAGCAAGTGAAATGTGCCAACGAAAATGTAATTAATATGTAACACATGCGTAAAGATTTTCACAAACTATTAGAATGAAATCACATTAATGCCAATGACATTTCATTGCACCTCATGGTGAAACAGTGATTAATTTGCGGTGACCTCAATCACCTGTCTTGAATAATAGGAAGGGGGAATTTCTTTTTAAAAAAATGCTGTTTGATGATCTGAGCAACAACGATTTTAGAAGTTTTTTTAGAAGCGATGGGGTAACCGGATAAAAGTAAACAGTGGTTTTGTGAACGAACAGTTTTCAGGTATCTCATGACTCGATAACGACTGATTCCCTCCAACATATTCTAACCTCAATTTCTCGTTATTTATGATTCGTTTACTGAAGATTCCCACTGTCAGCATGAGAGACCAATTGTGATTTGCCTTTCAAATTAGTGTCGAGTTTCTTACATTCTTTTAATTTGAGAAAAAAAAAGTGTATTAACTATCTTCCACAGAGAGGGGTAAATGCAGAGTCATTGAATACGTTTTGAAGTAAATGAAGATAGATTCATGAATAACAATAAAAACAAGGGTTATCAAGGCGTGGGTGACAATGTTACCCTCGGGAGACGATCGGATCAGCCAGGAAATCATTGATTGATGGAGCAACTCTGAATGGCTGAACTGATGCACCTCGATTAGATGCGTTCTCGTTTTTTTTTTGACAGAGCAGACTTTGCTCTTTCTCATATGCCACGTATTTGCAGCCGTGGGGAGATGTTGGGAGGGAGACTGGTCTTGTTCTGATCATGGTCGCTGTTTGCAACTTCACCTTCGATATTCTATTCTTGATATTATTGTTGATTTATTTTGTAAATGAGTACATTGAACAAATGATAAAACTTTGGAGGAAGAAGTAATATTCCAATGAGAAGGAGTCAATATTTTGTAGTCCTCTCAGACAGTTACAAGAGTGCAAAAAATGACCATAGTTGACATTACTTCAGGATAGAGGATCGACAACAATTTATACAATGAGGTACAAACATCCGACCTCCGTTTGTGTACAAGAAATTGGGAGAGAATCTTTTAGAATGGCAATGTTTTCAACAGTCATCTTTGTACAATAAAAAAGTGATCTGTTTCTGTTCTAGGGTGATGGAGTACTTTGGAATTTTATCGAAATTGTCTGTTCTGATGGATATGTGGCTGTGTATTTGAAAAAGACTGTGGCATGTTTCTTTTTGTCTGCAAATTGTTACAAAATTAAGGCACGCTCATTTCCTTTTTAAAGTCCAAAAGTCTGACCAAAGCATTGATTCAATTGAAACTCTGAACAAACTTGCAATCAAATGGTGACTTACCACGACTTTGACGTGGTTTACTTGTTTTCTTCGCAGTTAATGTAGTGACGATGTTCGTCCTGTTTCATGTAAAAAAAAACTGTGGATTATCTCCAAACGTCAGTCGTTTTATGATGGTCATGTTTCTGGCTGATGTACTGGTAATTATCCTCGACCAGACATTGAGACATATTCCGATTATTTATCGGGAATAATTTTATTTCTTCTTCTCCATACCATGTGTGAATGTTCACGCCATTTTCCTCGGAAAATCTCTGGTTTTGCGTAATAATGACAACGTTCCATTGTCTCATGCCTCTGTCACAATCAAATTTTTTCACCACATCTTAAGGCCAACTCTCGCATTTTCATTGATTCGGTTGTTCAATGTTTTCACTGTCAGGTAAATTTAGTGACAATTAGAGCCAGCAGCAGTCTCTGGGCTTATAGCAGAGACGAGAATTGTCGACATGCAGAGACTGAGATTCGAAGAAAATCCAATATTTTACTCGTTATCAGAAATAATTTCATTCTGTTATATTCAATGTTCACTGTGTTTTCTATTCGGATAGTATGTATCATTTTGGATTTCAGTCTGTTTATTCACATGGGTACATGTTGGAATTGGGTTGCATTTTACAGCTTCCCAGTTGCTGCACAAACACCGCGATCTATTCTGTAATGCAGACTAATTTCAGCGAGCAGTTGAAGAATATGTTGAATCATTCCTTTACAGATAAATCGATCAAAGACCTCACTGAGCAATCAATCCATGCATTATCCGTTTCATTTGGAATATCCCAGATAAGAAACAAACTGTCAGTATTTAAAAAAAAATCTCAGGGTAATGCAGATTTGAACAATATTATCCGAAGGGTCACAGGTTTGCACATGACAATGCTTCCCTCTCCTCAGAGGGCCAGGCAACAAATTTCTGAAAGAGAGATTTGCACTTGATGTCCGAAAGGGATTATTTGTGACAGCGATTGTGAAGACTTAAACTAAAAATGACAGGGGGACTGGAAACTATGCAAGAAGTGTGCGGATTGGGAATCTTGGAGAAGAGACAAGAAAGAATGGTGAATAAGAGAAATGAGTGAGCAAAACCAAAAGCCATTTTCAAAAACCCCACAGTAAAATAAAACGAAACTGACACATTATGTTCAAAGAAAATAGGCCGAAATGGCTCGTGATTTCCTGCCAGAGCATTCACAACAAAATGAATGGAGCTCAATTGTTTGATAATGATGTAATTAATATAATAGTGGGATTGGATATTGGTTCCGATCATGTTGAATCTGTTTGGATTAAGCTGACGTACACCAAGACACAAAAATAATAGTAAGTCTGGAATCGTTTTGTTGGTAGTGAGTGACCTGAAACTGGAAATTAAAAGTAAGAGCAATGTTAGAAAGAATAATGTACAATGATTGATCTCTTTAATCTGCATCCGGATTGGCAAAATCAATGAGTCACGTCTCCATAGAGGAGGAATTCCTGGAGTTGAGACAGCATCATTCATTAACTCGTAGTTTGAGGAATCCAAGAGAAAACAGGACAGCCCAGTATGGATGCTGGATAATGAGAATGAATAATTAATAATATTTTTGTCTGACATTCCTTGAGAATTAATGGTAACTATGAAGAGTAACATATTTAACTCTGTGACGAGATTCCGTATCTCAATGGAGTAAAGGCAAACGGTATGAGATACATGATGGCGATGTGAGATTGGGGAATATAACTGAAATGTATATGTAAAAGTAAAACAAGGCATCCTAACACCGCATGGATGAACTGCAGCATCACGTCTTGCATATTTGCAAATCATGACAGAACCATGATTTACAGGAGAAATTAGAATTGGTATCAAACGGGAAGAAGTGGAATAAGTGTTGGTTGGAATTGGAATACAGACCTGAGAAGTCTCACTGTCAACAAAACGATTCCAGACTTGCTACTATTTTTGTATCTTGGTGTATGTCAGCTTAAACCAAAAACATTCCACATGATCAGAAACAATATCCAATTTCGAAATTAGCAAAGGAAGAATGGGATTGTTTGGGGATGGATACTTCATGACTGTGTGATTGATGTGGTCGGGGGTGGATCCATCTGCGTGAACGCCTGATAGATCAGTAAATTGTGGCATTGATCACTACCCATGAGTGACTGGGTGATCGATGTGATTGGAGTGTGCTCCACGGAGGACTGACAGAGAGGCGTATTGCGTGGGGCAAAAGATTGACATGGAGAGTGTGCAGAAACGGAAAAGTGGAGGATGGGTGGAGAGTATGCACGGACTGAATGTTGCATGAACCTTCTGAGGGGCAAGTACTGAAGGAATATCTCCCTTCCCGGGATTTCACTCCCACTTCTTCTCTTCCTCTCTCTTTTTCTCTGTTTCTCCTCTTTAATTTTCTCTCACTTTATCTGGTCATTAACATATCTAACTACGTTTTTCTATCTGATTCACTTCCTCTTTTGCGATGTTACTCTTCCTCCTCTCTAAATTATCTGCCTTCTTTTTCTTACACTATCTCCGTATCTGTCCGTCCCTCTGACTCCATTTATCTGCTTGCGACCAAACAAATGGAGCAGTCGCGAGTGTGGAAATACAAAGGTGTTTTTACATACTGTGGGTCAGGCATGGGGAAAGAGTGATAGGGATACGGTGTGCATGGATAGTAAATAGATGAAGGAAATCAGTTGCAATACTAAGAGGTAGTAAAGTTTTAAATTGGGCAAAACATTTGGGCGTAATTTTTAAAGGGAAATACTCGGAAGGATGAGCAATATTTCGGCAAGGATATTTTTGAGCAGACATAACATTGGGGAAGCGGGCAAAACTTAGGGAGGCGAGGTGTAAAACTGGGGTAAATGCAGCACTAAGAGTACAAACGCTCTGTAAAAATAAAGCTATATGACACACAAAATAGATTCACGTTGGTTGCAAAATTACGGGACTGCAAAATTGAGACAGCAATACTTTGGGGGCACACAGAGTGTGAGGAAAAGTAGGAAGTTGCATGGTCGGGGTGGAGGGTTACACAGAGAATGAAGTGCAGAGTTTAAGATTGGAAGAATGGGGGCTGTAAATTATGTGGGAGCTGAGAAAATATTGTCTAAGATTATGCAAAATTTTGCAGGATGTATAAATTTGTGGACTGAAAATTTGGAGGCGATCGTTTACCCTGCTTTACTATCATTCTGCCTATCTGTCTCTCCCACTTCCTCGTGGGATCCAGGATCCCGTGCAAGGGCCGAATACGTCCTCTGTGGTCCACGGGTTCTTGATAATATCATTGCAATCACCACTTATTCGCAATTTCCTTTGTATCTGGGCTTCATTCATAAAGACCTGTGCACTGTTCATGATCCATGTAAAAACGTTCCGTATTCCGACATAGTACCTAAACTGCTCGAATCACGCCATTCGGCCCATCAGGTCCAGACCGATCCTTTGAAGGGCAAACCGGGCAGAGCCACCCAAACCACGCATTTCGCAATATATCAAAACAGGTCAAGTTTCGACTGTGGAAGGAAAACAGAACACGCTGGTGACTATGCAAATTCCACACAGAGTGAAATTGAATACAGGTTCCTGGTGCTGGGAGACAGCAGTCTTAAATTCTGTGCCACAATGTCGCTCCAATCTCCACAATCTGCAATAATGTCATAGACTCATTTAACTGAATTTTATATATTCTAACAAATGTTAAAGACTGAATTGATTGTAGAATCTGACTTCTTAATTGTGGAAGCATCATGCAATTATATGTGACCTATTAATATTGCCGGCCTGCCACCTCATCTTGTTATTCAATTGTTGAATCACTTTATAAGAGCAAGGGTTCTGTGATTATGATTCTGTTTTTGTGATTGTTGTAAGTATTTGGGGCGAAGATTTGCTGTGCACTTTTTCGGTCTTCATTTAATTTGTATGAACTTACAAATTCATTTACTCAGTAATAAGTGTGAATTCACGTCAAGAATTGTCAACTTTAATCATTCTCTAATGTGGCAAGGTGGAACAATTAATGTTAATCAGCTTTTTTTGTTAGTTATGCAATTTCTCGACTGAATGTGGGAGATACTAAGTTTTTCAATCAAATCACGACGCTGATAAAGTAAGTAAATTTGTCCAATTCCGCCAATGGTGGCTCGTCTTCCATTAGATTCCAGAAGTCAAGTTCATATCGTTGCGAAAATCGAATCAGTTCTTCCTTAAGCCATTTGTTATTCATGCTTCAGGTTTTGTTGATGTCGATTTCTTAGCCGTTGACACATTTTCTTTACAGTAGACTTACAAATAGAGGTGAAAACTAGATCAACGAATGGTGTATTGCGGAAAGAATAAAAGAGAGGCTGATGCAAATATCATTCTTGTTCCATAATCTGAGAGCACTGAATGTTTGGATATTTCTGTGTTCCAAAGAAAATATGAGGGATGTTTTATCTTCACAATGTGAATGTTGACGACAGCCGTGTGTTCAACACCATTGCCAAAGAAGACAGATCTAAAAATTCAGAGGTAAGACCTCAGCACCACCCTTTCTAACTATATACTGAGCTTCCTGACCAGAGATGGCAATCAATGAAGATAGCCCACTGTATCTTCTCCGTCGAAACATTCAATATTGGCGCCTAGAAAGATGTGTTCTCCGCCCCTACCATACTCCCTGCACATCCACGACATGTGCAGAACGAACGCCATCTCCACATTTGCTGACGAGACGACCACGCTCGGAAAGATATCAAACAACGATGAGAGCTCAGAAGAAAGAAAAGAGATCGAGGGTTTTGTTACGTGGTACAATGATAACTATCTCTCTCAATGTTAGTAAAACTAACGAACTGACAACGGACTTCAGAAAAAAAATAGGAGAACACAATCGTATCTCTATCAATTGAGTGGAGTTTGAGAGAGTTGAGAGCTTCAAGTTCCTCAGAGTGATGATAACCGACAATCTGTCCTGTACTTCCCACGTAGATGAGAATGTCAAGAAGGTGTCACAACATCACTTCTTCCTCAGGTGGCGCAAAAAAATTGACATGTCCAAAACAACCCTCACCAACCTTTACAGATGCACCATAGAGAGCATACTGCCGGGTGCAGAATGGCCTGATACGTCAACTGCTCTGCGCAGAACCTGAAGAAACTACAGTAGGATGTGTGCACAGCTGAGATTATCCCGGAATCCAATCTCCCATTTATAGACTCTATCGTCAAGTCTTGTTTCCACGGAGAAGTTGCCAACATCATGAAAGACCCAAACCAGTCAGAAATACTCTCCGGCAACCGTTTCTGCCAGGCATAAGGGACAGAAGTTTGAGAACATGAACTGACGTGTTCAAGTGTCGCTTCTTCTCTGCTCTTATTAGACTGATTAATGAAGTCTTTAACTCCAATTATTGCTCAACGTTTTAATGTTGATCTTGCCTCGTGTATGTTTTGTGTGTCGTAAAATGCATGGATTTATCTGTCCAGTGTTTTTTTTTCATTCTATCACCTATATATCCTTGATTACTATGATATGCCTGTGCTGTTCACAAAAAAGCCATTTCGCTCTGCTCAGTTAAGCAGGATTATAAATAAAATAAAATAAAATAATATCAAGTCAAATCATAGTCCAGAAGAAAGTGGAGTAATACTGTGATGTTCAGCTGCAACATTAAAATACATTTTTACTAACAAAAGCAGGTTCAAATGCAAGTTATCAGGAATTGACCAGAAACAACTGACAGCACTTGCAGTATCCAATAACCACAGTCGCTGTTCTCTTCATATCTTGACTTTAAGTTGTGACCAGAAATGGGGGGAAAGCGATGGAATATGAAAGCAAATGTGAACAGAACAGGGCATTGTCATAAGAAACAGAGCAATTCTGAAAGCTTACAGAGGAGTGATGTCAATGAATGAAATTGGGGTATTAATAATGTTAATTCTGTCCAGGAGGACATTGAAAATGACAAGTATTAGATGTGTGGCTGGCATTGCCAAAAAGTAACAAATGGCACGTTTGGAAGGCTTCACTTTTCTCGACTGATGGTCACAGTTTCAATTTGCCAGGGAATCAAAGAGCCAGGTTTGCAAACACGATGTACAAGAGTTCTGGGTAAAGTTAGTGCATTATCCCATTTTATTTTATTCTACTTCCATGGGAAAACTTATGATTAGATTTGAGAAATAGAGAAAAATACTGCTTTAGTAAATAAAGTTAAGGCTACATCTCCTGAATTAGCTGGGATTCGTAAAGGGTCTAAAGTAAGTCTTAAATGAAGTTCCACGCGACTATGGTCACTAAACAATTCACTGATATAATTAATTTTCATTTTCATTTATTGTAAGTTCAACAGGTTGTTAGATGATGAATTATTTATTTACTGAGTCTCCCTATCCATATTTCAGGGCAAGATGACATATATGTTTATGGCAGCTGAAACAGGAAGGGACACATTATCATGCTGAATCATTGTGTAAGCTGAAACTGTCTGATCAGCCTCACGGTATATGCAATTCTTTCTCTTGAACATTGAAGAAAATTAAGCTAAATGTTAGAGGAGAAAGTGAGGACTGCAGATGCTCGAGATCAGAGCTGAAAACGTGTTGCTGGAAAAACGCAGCAAATCAGGCAGCATCCGAGGAACAGGAGAATCGACGTTTCGGGCATAAGCCCTTCTTCAGGAATTCCTGAAGAATTCAGCTCTAAGCTAAATGTTAGTCTCTTAACGCTCTCTGCGTGAAAACCTTCCGAGGCACATCTCCTCAAAACTTACTCCTCCACCACCCTGAACCTGTGTCCCCATGTAATTGAAACTGTGATCCTGATTCGAGAATGCTTAAGCCTGTCTAAATACGTGACTTGCTGCTTGTTGGCATTGACAGGAACAGATCTAATACTTATCATTTGCAATGTTCTGCTGGACAGAATTAACAATATTCATTGCCCCGTTGCATTCTTGGACATCCACCCTCTGTGTGCATTCAGAATTGTTCTGTTTCTTATGGCCCTGCCCTGTTGTGTTTGGTTCTCGGTTGCTTTCACAGTTGATGGATTTACACACATTTCTGGCCTGACATAAAGTCCAGATACTACAGGCTGAGAATAGCAATTGTGGTTGTAGGATGCTGCGATTGCTGTCAGTCGTTTACGCTCAATTCATGGTATCTTGTGTTTGAAACCTCTTTTTTTCCTGAGAAATTACCGTGATTTTGCACCTTAACAGTAATATTCCGCTTTCCTCTCAACAGTCTATGATTTGAATTGATTTGATTTATTTTCCCGTGTAACTAAATATGGTGAAAAGATTATTTGTGATCAGTAGAAGCAGACCATAGAGTGAAATCTTACATGCAGATGATAGAGTGAAAATAAACTGGACAGAGTAACCCATGCAGTTTGCAACACACAAAGCAAGATGTGGCAAGATCAACATGTAAATGCTTCACCCAAATAACCACAGATCGAATAAAGCACATCTTTTCCAACTGATTATAAAATAATTCGAATGTTCATGTTCTAGATTTATATTGTATGTATCATCAGATATAATGCAGTGTGAATACTGATCCAAGATATTAAGACGTCACCCTATTTTTACCTGGTGGAAATAAAAATAAATCACTTCCCCCGATGTTTCTAAACCTAACATCTTGTATCTCTCAGTTAAGGATTATAGAACAAAAAATAGCTAAACTAAAGTTTGCTATGCAGTGTACTCAGATTGCAGTCAGTCAAAACTGTGGCAATTGAGAATGGGTTCAATGGATCATCAAGACTGGCAGGTATATTTATGCATGGCGGTCAGAGGACACATAAAATATGATGATAAGGAAAAGATAATCACCTCGTGACTTACGTTGATATTAAATCATATCATTTATTTATTTCCAATGGAAAGTTCACAAAAGCCTTCAAGGATGCGTTTTCTTTTCAACCAATATCTGCCATTATATGTAAGAATTGAAATAATTCGGAGCAAATGTTTCATTTTGGAATTACAGAACTTCCAGAGTGTTTATTGATCTGTCAGATTTCTGTAGTCCGAGCAAAACAAGAAAAGATTTTTGTGTCCTTCCTCTGGGAGAATGACTTGGCTTAAAAATGAATAAATCCTGGCAAACATGTTAAATTTTATTCATGAACCTTACAACACAGTTAAATATTATCTTATGTAACCAACACTGGAGTGATAGTTTTGCAAGTAACACCAACAGCTGCAAGTATAGGGTAAAACATACCCTCTATCTGGAAAATTACTGAATACTTGAAGTAGGCACTGACGTTGTGGACTCACTGATGTTTACTGCTGAAAAATAGAAGTTTCTTCAATGCAAGCCACTTTTGTATTGAGAAACCGCTTCCGTGATGTTAGTAATCTATTTGAGTGTCAAACTATTAAATTAGAGTAATCCGAACAATTAGAAAATCAAATGTATTTACTTCAAATCATGTTCCATGGTTCAGGCAAACCAGGTTATAAATTCTAGGTGTGCAGCATACAACGTAAATCAAACACTCAATTCAAAGTGGGGTATACGGTCACAAAATTCAGAAATCTCTTGCTGGAAAAGTCATTCAATCATTGCAAACACACGTGTAGAAGAGGAGTCAGCTAAAGACTGGATCTTACTGTACGTATGTCTATCTTTACCTTTCTTCCAAATGGAGAAAGTCATCAAGAGACACGGAGTAAGAAATGATCAGTATGGAATGATTTGGATACATTACATGTGGTGGACAGATTAACATGAGGAAGATAAAAATACATACACTTTGAAAGGCATTAGGGAAATGGTGATCAGAGATGTGCACTGAAACTTTAAGATGATTTAACTACGGTTATCTGCTGAAAACTACACCCGAAATCCGTGGAATTCACGTCAAGTCGAAAGCGTCAATTGAGGGAGGAAAGAAAACACTAATCATTCCAGTGTAGAATTCTTTACTGAGGTATTTTTCAGGCGGTATTTCAGATTTCCAGTGTCCACCATAAGTTACATTATGATTAATGTTTTGGACAGATTAAAAATGCAAACGTTCCATGTCAACCACCTTCAAAAGCAATGTCAATCCCACCGTCCAAGGTCTTCCATTCTCGTGTATTGGGAGCGTGCTCGTTATGTTCGTTTGAAAGATGACCTGTTTTGAATCATTGACCAGAGCTGACAACGTTGAATATATTTTTAATGCGTAGGCAATGGACAGATGGAAAGTAGAGATGAGTAATAAATTCTGGCTCAACCAATAAGCACACTTTTTCTTTATAATAGCGATAAAAAAGACTGTTTGCAAAATTAGAGCAGTGGTGTGACTCGTATCTTGTATACTTTGATCAATTTAATTTTGCACACTATTCTCTTTGAATTATGGGCCAACATTCTCCTTGACTGGTCTATTACCCGATGAGCTGAAGAATGTGTTGCTGGAAAAGCGCAGCAGGTCAGACAGCATCAACGTATGTCATTCTTGAAGAAGGGCTTCTGCCCGAAACGTCGATTCTCCTACTCCTTTGATGCTGCCTGAATTGCTGTGTTTTTCCAGCAACACATTTTTCAGTTCTGATCTCCAGCATCTCACTTTCTCCTATTACCCAATGAACTTGGATCCTTGAACTTGAACATGACATAGAATTTTACTTGAAGGTGTGGTTATGGGACGTGTGCTTTTCTGGTTGGCCAGCATTCATTGCCGACTCCGACATCCCCTTCAGAACACGGTGATGAGCATACATTTTAAAAGGCTGCAGGCCATTGTTGACCCACAATGATATCAGGGAAGGATTTTGTCCCAGCGAGAGTGATGGAACAACTATATAATTCCAATTATATTGGCTGGAGATCTTCTGAAGGATTCAGCCGTTGTAGCATTGGATCAGAACTGGAACAACGAACCAGTCAGTTCAGGGAGTCGGACCAAATGTGAGACCGAGATAGGCAACAGCGAGAGTAAGAATAGGCAGAGTTACGTCGCTGGGCTCAGAGGAGACAGAGGCGCAGATACGAAGTGAGTTACTGAAAACATTTGGAGAAAACAGGGTATTTGTGATTTGTGACGTTAAACTTTCTGTTACTGATTGGGACTCACTTAGATCCAGGGGACCAGATGGAGAGCAAATTATTGGATGTGTCCAGGGGAGGATTGCTTTTGAGACAGTACATTGACAATCTAACTAGAGACGCGGCCATACTAGATTTGAGATTATGAAATGTGTCAGAACAGTAGATCAGTGCTAAGTAGAAGAGCACTTTGGACTTAGTGACTATAAATTCATAAGATTTCGAGGAGTCATGGACAAGAACAAGAGTGGCCGTCTGATTAGAGTGCTTAATTTGGAAAGGACCAATTGCATTTAATTAGATAATAACTGGTGAATGTGGATTTGACGGTTATTTGAGATCCAATCTGTATCTGGAAAATATGAGGCTTTTATAGACCAGTTGTGTAAACTACAAAACATTAAAATAATTTGAATGTTAAGCCTGACAAGAATCGGGAATTGTGGGTAACAAGGCGAATTGTAAGCTTAATTAAAAAGGGGAAAAAGAAGAGTAGAATATACATTGGCAGGTACAAACTGACGAAGCACTTTGGGTGGATAGAGAAAATTAGTAAGGAGGTTAAATGGGGAATTAAGAATCCTAAAATCGAAATGTCTTTAGCAAACAGGGTCAAGGAGAATTCTAGGACTTTTCATGCATAGATGAGAAGAAACTGTGTCGCAAGGAAAGAATAGGCACACTCGAGGATAAAGGGCGAGCAGTTGAAATTATGCATGGACCACAGAAATTGTAAAGATGTTTAATGAAAACATTACATCAGTATTCGCCAATGGAGATGTGCGAGGGAAGAACATCCAGCAAGATGGGCAGGATACTGGAATGCACTGCCACATGAGGTAATGAAAACAACCAGTTTGACGATATTTCGGAACCATTTGGATCAGTACGTGAATAGGGAGAGAATAGAGGGATTCCAACTGAAGAAGGGCAAATGACTTGTGTTTTATTTTCATTAGGGCATAATGTTCGGCGAAGGTTTGGAGGGCTGAGGGCCTGTTCCTTTGATATACTTCTTTTTCTTTGTTCTAAGTCAGGATATGAGTGGCTTGGAGGAGAACTTGCCAGTGATAGCTTCCCCATGAATCTGCTATACATTTTCGTGTTCGGCACATTGGTAATGAGTTTTGACAGTGCGATCTGATTGAAATTTGCTGAATTTTGTCAAGACATCCGATATAAAGAACAAACTGCTAGTCCTGAGCGTGGGCGTTGGAGCAATTGGATAGATGGGAATATAATGCCATTCATGCACTGCTTTATCCTGGATAGTTCACAACTTCTTAAGTGTTGTTACAGCTGCACTCATCCAGACAAGCGAGCAGTAGTCCATCACACCCATGACCTGTACCTTTTAGATTATGCAGAGGCTTTGGGTAGTTAAGACATGAGTTATTCGCCACAGTATTCCTCGTCGCTGACCTTTTCCTGTAGGTAATGTGTTTACGTGGTGAGTCCAGTTGAGTTTCTTATCAAACATAAAGCCCAGGATGTTCATAGTGGGGACTCATTAATCGTAACAGCATTGAATGTGTCGGGTCAATTGTTAGATTGTCTCTTATTGGTAGGGGTCATAACTTGGCATGTGCACGACGTGGATATGACTTGCAACTTTTCTGTTGAGTGTGTGGTGCTGGAAACGACAGCAAATCAGGCAGCATCCGAGGAGCAAGAAAATCGATGTTTTGGGCAAAAGCCCTTCCTGAGGTAGGGATTTAGTCTGAAACGTTGATTTTCCTGCTCCTAAATGCTGTCTGGCCCGTTGTGCTTTTCCAGAACCACACTCTGGACTCTTATCGCCAGAACCTGCCGTCTTCTATTTGCCTTGACACTTGTCAGCCTAGCCAAGACATCGTACAGATATTGTTGCAGTTTAATATGGTTGCTTCCGTACCTAGGTAGATGCAAATGATGAGGAACATTGGGCAGTCATCAGCAACATCCGTAATCATGACGTTATGATAGAGTAGCTGACGATAATTTAGCCTTGGTCACTATCTTGAGGAACACATATGGAGATATTCTGGTTCTGAGATTACTGACCTCCAACAACCTTGACATTTGGCCTATCTTATGATTATCACCCTAACTAATGGAGAGTTTGCCCCTAGATATCCATTGAGTCCAGTTTTGCGACCTTCATGTCAAGAGCTGTACTTCCCCCTCAGCTCTGAAATTCAGTTATTTTGCCGATGTTTGAAACAAGTCTGTAATGTCGTGGATTTCTGAGTGATCGACCCCAATCCAAACCGGCTTTTCTTCCGTGTCATTGAGTCTCATTTCTGAATGGTCTCCCATACAGTACATGGACTGCAGCTGTTCAAGAAGGCATTCAAAACCACCTTGTTTAGTTGGAAACTAAAGTTGGGCAATAAATGCTGGGTAGCCAGTGATGCCCACGTGACATGAGTGAATTAAAAAACATGCATGCCTATAATTTCTCCGTCCATTAAAACTGTTTTATGATCCACTTTTAAATAATGCTTGAACAGGTTTTTATTAGAAAAGCAAACGGACACACACACACACACACACACACACACACACACACACACACAAACACCCACACACACATACACACACACACACATACACACACACACACACACACACACACAGAGTTATTCACGCACGTTCAAAAGCTGCGGTTGAATGCGAGATGCACACAGTTGTTTTCTCCTGCGGTACAATTCCTTTATCTCTTCCCAGTGTTTCTCGGATGGCTGCACATTCAAGGTCCCCATCTCTCCCATCGGCCACGTTTGGTCCAATGAATTCTTGAGACCCGAGAATTGCTCCAACCGACTGTAATCTCCTCCCATTTGTTTGCCACATTACAGCCCACTCTGGACGGTTCGACCCTGTCTCAGATAGACATGCCCAGAAAATGGTTTTGAAATTTCAGGTTTGATGGTTAGGATTCTCACGGGATTAATGTGTTAATGAACTTGTCTATTGGTCAGTGAGGGCACGGAATAGCGACATGAATCACAGACATCAATATAAACGTCTGGCCATTTTGTGGTCGTCCTGGTATGTCTGGAGATCTCTGTGCAGAGCAACCTTTGCTCAATTTCCTGCTTCTGACCCTGCCATGTGTGTTCCAACCTAACCCACCGTCATTCAGTAAATCATGCTGGATTGCCCATGTGTCTGTGCAGGATTACATCAGAACTGACTCTCCAACAGTGTGGTCTTCCACCAGATCTGGCTTCGCAGTAGTGAGTGCTGACCTCAGTGCAGAATATCCGAGAGACTGATTTGTGCTCCCTCATTACTGATACTTTGACATGTCTGTGCTCAGTGCAGCTCATAGTGGCTTGTCAATCCTCATGACTCCCCGTTCTATTCAAGTTACACTGACACTCCGCTGGTCCGAGGCTGCATGTCCTGAACCACTGAGGTTCCCCAACTGGGAGGGAACAGGAGGGTTCAGTGGTCCAGGATATTCAGCCTTGGAACTTCGGGTGACCATCCTCCAAAGTGGACTTCGGGTCAGGCAGCAGAGAAAAATGGCCAAACAGAGGCTGATAGCTCAGTTCAGTATCCATAAGGAGGGCCTCAAACGGGGCCTTGGGTTCATATTACATTACAGGTGATCACCATTGCACTACACACACACACACACACACATACACAGATATTCCTACACACACACACACACTCTTACATACACACGGACACAAGTACACACAGACGCGCACACAGACACCCACACACACACCCTTATAGACACACACACTCCCACACTCAGACATGCACCCCCTCACAGACTTAAGACACTCTGCACTCACTGCACACACACTTTCTCACACTCACAACCCCACCCCAGACAGACAGACACACACAGATAGACGAAGACCCACATGCACACATATATCTTGTGGTGTGAATTTGTACTTGCTGCGTTACATTGTACTTTGCTCACAAACTGCATGCATTCATGTAGAACTACAAGCTCAAAAAATGCAAGAATTTATGTAAAACTCTATCATCTCACTTTTTTAGATTAGAATCAATGTAAACATCATGGCATAGACAGAGAACACAGTGGGCTTACACCTACGACATATTGCCTAGCTATCACCATTGTTAACAGGTAACTCAGGAATGCAACTTTTGAAAAAAGGTTTTGTGATTTACACATGAAAGAAGTGAAACTATTACTGTATTCTAACAGATGGAAGACTTAACAGACAATCAATTTTTCAATATACAATTTCAGTTACATCACACTGTAAATTTTTGCTATCAATTCTGTGTTACGATCGAGGCCTCCACTATCACCTGATGAAGGAGCGTTCCTCTGAAAGCTAGTGTGCTTCCAATTAAACCTGTTGGACTATAACCTGGTGTTGTGTGATTTTTAACTTTGTACACCCCACTCCAACACCGGCATCTCCAAATCATGAATATAATTATACATCTTCTCACGTAAGTGATCAAAACTCTCCACAATATTCCAACAGCAGAGTCACTGATTCCTTCTACAGGTTGCCAGAAGCACTCACTTCTTTTATAGCAGATTCATTTAAGAATAAATTGCAAATACCAATTTATTCCTTGCTTCGAGGCACTATTAAAACTTGAACTAGTGTTAGATCCAGAGCTAAGTGGCTGAATTCTGTGCTGGAACAATTCTTCTACCTTTTGGATTCAATCGTCCCATTTCTGATAGAAGGGATAACAGGTGGAAGATCAAAAAGGCTGATTTCAAAGTAAGGGGGTGACCCAGATAATCACAAGGAAGAGCGGATGGATGCTGTCGGGAGTAGGCAATGATTAGTGTACAGATGACTGACAGAAGTGTTCACCAGTGGAAGAATATTAATGAATAAAATGCGAAAATCACAATGATCCAACAGGAAAACACGGGTTTCAATTTATGAAAGTGAATGAATTTTTAACGAAATAAATGAATTTTGGACATGTTTCACGGCTGAAACAGCTTTCTGTTATGTCGGAATTATGGGATTCAATCGACTTCTCATATACCTGCGAATAATGCAGTGGAAGAAAAATAATACAGGTGTTCGATTTCTGCAAATAAGAAAAGTAAGAAGCAATAGACTGGAAAAGCATCAGGAAACCGAGTGTGAAGAGTCATGCCTTCGATGTTCTCCATTGAGTATCTCACATCTCCGGGCTGAAGTCAGTCCTCAAGCTTTCTCTTTATAAGTTCAAAACGTATTCTGTCAGTAATAATGACATATTAATAAAAGCGTTTGTCTGCATCTTGTGTGGACCAAGTTGGCAGCTCATTAAGCAAGTAAAGCAGCAAGGAAACGCATGTTTCGCTCAGTCTTATTGATTTAACTCATGAAGGGAGAGGCAGACGAAATACGACTGAGAAAGAGAGACAGAGAGAGATACAGAGAGAAATGACTGAAGTAGGGAACATGACATTTGTGTCTGCCTTTTCAGAAACAATCCGACACCAAACCATACTATTCAGCTTCCATCCATGCATCACTTTCATTTACCGATATACATAGAACATAGAACAGAACAGTACAATACAATACAGACACTTCGATGATCGATAATGTGCCGAGATTTTATCCTCTTGAAGATCAAATTAACCTACATTCCAAATCTTTTACTATCAACCATGCAGCTATCCAAGAGTAACTGACTCTACTACCAACGTTGGCAGGGCATTCCATACACTCACCATTTCCTGTGTTAATAACCTCACTCTGACAACTTCCTCCAAATCTTCCCCCAATCTCGTTAAAATTGTGTCCCCAAGTGATAGCCTGGGGAAAGGTCTCTGGCTAGCCACTCTGTCCATGCCTATCACATACACACCCCGTTACGCATAGCCACACACATACATACACATACTCTCTCATGACACTCACACCCGCAACACAGACACACACCCATATGAACACACACATATAAAACTTGGTGCAGTGAATTTGTGCTTGCAGAATTGCATTTTGTATTGCTCAAAAACTGCATGAATGATGCAAGATTCTGTATTTTTTTAAGGAAATAGGATCAGGCTGAACATTGGGACATAGAAAGACAGACTTCAATCTTACACCTCCAATGCATTTTGTGAGCTGACATCGCACCTGTCATTAAAGTTCACTTGAGAATGTAAATTTAAAATAAAAGTTCTTAGATTTACATATGAAAGAACTGAAACCAACACGGTTTTTCCAAATGTTGAGAGACTTAACTAACAAAGAAGGAAATATTCAATATATCATGTCAGTTGCATTACATTTAAACTTTTTGCTGTAAATTATGAATCTTACGATCTTATACTCAACAACCACCTGACGAAGCAGCAGTGTTCTGAGAGCTAGCCCGTCCACATAAATATAATGGAATATTGCCTGGTGTTGTATGATGGAGAAATTTGTACACTACAGTCGAAATCTGCCACCTCCAAATTACGTTTCTCGTTATCTTTATCCAATCACTTCTCCCCCTTCTTCAATGCGAAAAGTCCTATCTCCCTCAACCTTTATTCAAAAGATAATCCCTCCAGTACACGCAGCATTCTGATAAATCTACAGTGCACCCTCTCTAATGCTTCCATATTTTTCGGACCACTGAACACAAGCATCCAAGTGTGGTCCAAACATGGTTTTATACAGCTGCAGCATAATCTTGCGGTTCTTAATCTAATTCCACTGCTAACTAAAGCCAACACAACATACATCTTCTGAATCACCCTTTAAACTTGGGTGGCAACGTTGAGGGATCTACGTGTGTGAATCCCAAGATCACTCTGTTCCTCCACAATGACAAGAATGCTGCCTTTACCTTTGTTATCTGCATTATAATTTCAACTTTCACAATGAATCACTTTGTGCTTTTTCAAGTTACACTCTGACTGCTACCTCTCAGCCCCGTTGTACATCCTGTCATTGTCCCGTTACAACCTACAACCGCACTCCACATGTTCAGAACTGCAGTAACCTTTGTCTCATCGGCATACTTGTCTTACCACCCTTCCACTTCGACATGCGACTTATTTGTAAAAATCACATAGAGCAAAGTTCCCAGAACAGACCCCTGTGGAAAACCACTGGCCACCGAGATACAGGCTGAATACTTCCCATTTACGACCATTGTCGTCTTTTATGGGCCAGCCAAATCGGTATCCAGTCAGCCAAATTTTCCTGTGGTGGGTCTAGGTGGGATGCTTTTCAGTCAGTCGATGTGGACATGATGGCCGAATCACCGACTTACACACTGTCGGGATTTTGTCATTCTAGATATGTTTCCATTGTTCATTGACAGATCCCGTTACATAACACAAGAGATAGCATTAGAACTCCAAATCTCTGTGAATACCCGAAACACAATGCATTCCTTCTGCCAACGTCTTCATTGAGGAGCTTTCGGTCCTGGAAGCAGTTCATTACAGGGCACAAGCACAAACCCCTAACATCACGTCTTAATTTCTGAAGGGTGATGAGACCCATTCAACGCTTCATCTCTGGAATCTGAAGCGTGAAAGGGTGGTAGAATTAAGGAGTTCTCAGAAACAACAGCGACGGTCAGGGGAGGTAAACAGAAACAATGTGACAACTTGAAATAAATGTCAAAAATGTGCTGGGACGAATTACCAGAATTCCCTGCCGAAGGATATTGAAAGCCAACCTGCAGCACCCAGAGTGCAACAATTCAAGAAGGCAGCTTCCTACCACTTTCACTAGAGGGCAATTAAGAACAGGTAATAAGTGCTCGTTCCAGTAAGCAATGTCCAAATTATTTAAGAATTCTGACAGGGTCATTCAGGAGAGTTAATAGAAAGCACTTCTACACACAGAGAATAGTGGTGGTTAGGAAATCTTATCTTCAAATGGTGGCTGATGTTTATTCAATTGTGACATTTAAATCTGAGATAGACAATTTTTATTTGAGCAAGGGATGTGTTCTCAAGACAGGCACATGGAGATATCCCACAGATCACACATGGTCTTCCGAGCAGCTGAGCAGATTCGAGGACCTAAACGGCTTCACCGTGTTACTGATTTCCTATAAATAAATTATTTCGATCTTCTTTCGTTTTCTCATTACTCAGGCTGGTAACTTTGTTCGGTACATCATGTAAACTTTAAAGAGATAGTTTTGAACTTCCGTTCCAGTCACTCCCTGCCTCAGTTAGTGATGTAACTTTTAACAGAATTCAAACTGGTGCCAATTATCATTATGTCTGTGATGAAAAGCAGGGTACTCTTTGAAACCATAAAATGAGCATCGGTGTTTCAGTTTTGTCATTCTCCCTCTCACCACCACAGTGATGATGTTGGCGATACTGCTTTTGCTGCTTGGAAAGCTGGTGATGATGGACATCCAGAAAAAATTGTAAGTACCCCCGTTAATCTTCCTTGCAGAGAATTGCACAACTTCCTGTGGTCAAACGAGGCAAGCACTCTTTTGAACGTTGTCCACTATGCTCTTTGCTTTCTTCCAAGACTACAGAAAACGGAAATAATGAAGTATTGATCTGAATGACCACACATGATTGATCATGTGTGTTCATCCAGATCAATACTTTATTAGTTCCGTTTTTTGTAGTCTTGGAAGAAATAAACATTTCACACAGAAAGACGCCGATCATAAATCCCAGGATGTCCACAAATTGTACGCTTGCATTCTTTCTTATTGGAAATATTGATCGCCAAGCAGATGTGCAATTGATATGCGACAACTCAGTGGAAGTGGGATGTTGTGGGTCAATGTTGGTTTCAAATTCTACCTGCTCCAAAGTTGTGTAATAACATCTCTATAGCAGATGGATTCGCATACAATTCAACAGATATTTTAAAATATATGCATGGCTTTGCCAGACTTTAATTTCAAATGGATTGGATTATAAAATGCAAGAGGTTTCACTCAAGGTAAACAAGACTGGAGTCAGCATAATTGGAATATTGTGAACAGTTTCGGTCATCGTACCTGAAGAAACGCAGACCACAGAAAGTTCATTGAGCTGATGCCAGTTATGGACGGACTGTCTTAGCAGGAGAGGTTCAGTCGGGTGGAAACCCATTGGAGTTTCGAAGAATAAGAGGTGAGATTATTGAAGAAGAAAATACTGTTGAACACCTTTCCAGTTTAACTGATGTGAGGTATATTGATCGAATGTGAGAGTGTAGAACGAGAGGACCTCATCTCAGCATGAAGTGTTAACAATTTAAAACATGCTTGGGGAGAAGTTTCTTCTATCGGATTGTTGCAAATCCAGGGAATTATTTACCCCACAAAGCTGTCAAGGTTGAAAACTTCAAAGGAGTGACAGACACATGTTTCAAATAGTAAGGGAATCGGTGAAGTATTGGTAAAAGGAGGGAAATTGCAGTTGTTGGTGTAGCTGGTCTGATATCTGCAGTGGCTGCAGTATGAACGCCTTCACAATGGCTGCATTCCTCCAAGTCCTGTCTTCTTTGATCTCTGCTGTATTATTAAAACTGTATATATTTGCCATGCGTCAAGATGTCTGTTTCACAAGGAAATATTTAACACTTACCTTTATGATAGGTCTGAAACAATCCCTCTTTGATCAGCTGTCGACCATATAAGAATCATAGAATTATCCAGTTCAGAGCGCGACCATTCTATCCATTGTCTCTGCCCTGGCTACTGTAAAAGCTGCAAAGTTAGCACAATTCTCCACCTCAACCTTCACATTCCTCTCAATTCATCCCCTCAACATGAATATCCAAATCTCTTTTGAAACCTTCTGTCGAATATGCCTCCACCTCTGTCCCAGGTAGTGTGTTCCATATCCCAAAAACTCTCTGAATAATGAAGTCGCTAAGTTATGGACCAGGGGATCTGTTCACTTTTAAGCCAGCTGATGTTTCCGATTGATTCTTACTTCCGAAAGCAAACTGCTCAGAAGCTTTACAGTCCCTCTTCCTAAACATTTGCACACTGTGAACAACTGATCAGTTCTCAATCGGATATATCTATAGCAGGTCAGAGCTGCAGCACTGCATGCATATCTGGTATTCACAAACAATAATGGAAACCACTTCAAGCAATATGCACTGTTGCGACCCCAACGAAATACGATTAGAAACGAGAGACTTCAATCTGCATTTTCTGGCTTTATGGCCCCCAGTGAGACCACAGGAGTATATCCCCGTGTGTGGAATGTTAACATTGAAGCATACTTTTTCTGTCTCCTAGATCCAATCATTCCATGTGTTTTAGAGAGAAGTTACTGCAGTAAAGTACCATGTGATGAGACAATTTCAGTTCGGACCGATGGGGCATGCCCACACTTCCAAGTGTGCTGCATGCCTTTCTTGCCAGCGATGAAGAAAAGGGAACATGCATCTCTGGAAAGCATTTGAGTTTCCGAATGGAGATATCTGTCATCTCAGTAATTCCATCTTCATTTCAAAATCTCAATACAATGAGCTCTGGCACACTGCATTCTCAGACACATGAATAAAATTAACTGACACCAACAAACTTAAATTGTCCAAGCTTCATTTCCCATTCAGATCATAGTTCTAACATAATGACAGGGACGAGGGCAACGGTCACAGAATCGGCAGGATACCGCGGCGACATTGTCTTTGTTGCAATGTAGGCCTTTGGTTACATGGCAGTTGGAAGACCATGTTCAGACTGGATCACCACAGTGTAGGAATGGTATGGAGGCTCTGGGGAGGCTCCAAAAGGGGTTTGGCAGGATAGGAGGGGATTAACTGCAAGAAGTGAATGCAAAACCTTGGCTCATATCTGCTAGTCTATGGTAGTAGGAGGGACGAAGTGTCAAAAGCACAAAAAATGATGCAAGGATAGATTATCCAGGCGGAGCTTTTTTATCCCCAGGGCCGATATGTCAAATATAGGTAGACATATATTTAAGGTGAAGGAAATACATGTGGTATCATATGAGGAATGTTTTTAACAGCGAGGGATGTCGGCGTCGGGACCACGCTGCCAGGAGATGTGGCTGAACTGGATATCGAAGCAAAGCTTAAAATTAGATGTACAAATGAACGAATAGAGTAAGAGGGATACAAGCAACGTGCAGGCAGATAGAATTAGTTTAATATAGTAGCATCGTGGGCAGAACCAGCCGTTCCTATACAGTAAAGCTCTGTATTCTATGGATCAGGTTAGCAACAAAGGAAAGCAAGACCTGCTCGGGTTGTTTTGCTTTGAAGCAGAAAGGATAGAGGGATGAGTGTTTGTGTAAGTGTATGTTTGCATGTGTGTGTGTGTATTTGTGCAACTCTGTATATGAGTGTGACCGAATGTGAATGTGGGAGAGGGTCAGTTTAAGGGTGTGCGTGAGTGTATGTGTACATGTGAATGTTTGTGACTGTGTGTGTGAGCGTAAGTGATTTTGAGTGTGTGTATTTGTGCATATGCAAAGGAATGTGTGAGTGCGTGGGAGATGGTCTTTGTAAAAGTGTGCGTGAGTATATGTTTGTGTGTGGGATTGTGTGAGCGTGTCTGATTATGGGACAATGTTTGTGTAACGGAGTGTGTGTGTCTGGGAGAGAATGTGTCAGTGTGTTGGAGAGCGTGTATGTGTGTGAGAGTGCGTGTGCGTATGAGTGTGGTAGGAAGGTTTGTCCAAGTGTATGTGAATGCGAGTGTGTGTCTGTGAGTGTGTGAGAGTGTGAGTGTGTGGTTGGAGGGTCTGTGTAAGTACGTGTGAATGTGCGTGTGTGCATGTGACCGTGTCACCGTGAGAGAGGGTTGTCTTTGTGAGTGTGTCCGTGCGTGCATGTGCTTGAAATTATGGGATAGGTTCTGTGGAAGTGGGTATGAGTGCGTGAGAGAGGGCGTACCAGGGTCTGTGTAAGTGTACGTGAATGTATGTGAGAGCATCTTTGTAACTGTGTGTGTGTGTGTGTGTGTAAGTGTTGCAGGAAGGTTTGTGCAGGTTTGTGCTTGTGTGTGTGGGAAAGGTCTGTGTAAGTGTTGTCAGTTGTGAATGGCAGAGGAAGGTCTCAGTAAGTGTGCGTGAATGCGTATGTGACTGTGAGTGTAAGTGTGTAGCAGGAGGGACTGTGTAAATGCGTGTGTGACTGTGTCAGTGTCTTTTTGTGTATGTGCGCACATATATGAGTGTGTGTCAGTGTTTTGTGTGGGAGATGGTTGGTGCGAGCGTGAGTCAATGGGAGAGACATCTGTGTCAGTCTGTGTCTATGTGTCTCAGTATTTTTGAGTATGTGCAAGTCTGAAGGAGAGGGGATGTGGATGTGTGTGTTAGTAAGTGTGAGCGTGTGGCGGCAGTGTCTCTGTAAGCGTGTATGACAGTGTGTGTTTGAGGTGAATGTTTACGTGTGAGTGGGTTTAAGTGTGTGTTGGGGGTTAAGTGTCTGCGTAAAGGTGTGTAAATATCTGAGTAAGGGAGATTATGTGTAAATGTGCATGAGAGTGTGTGCATATGTGAGTGTGTGTGAATGTTTGTGTGTGAGGTGCTGTGTGCGTGTGAATGCACTGGAGGAGCATATGTGTAAGTGTGTGTGTGTCCGTGTGTGCGAGTGGTTGTGAGTATATGTAGTGCGTGGGAGGGTTACTGCGAAACTGTGTGTCAGTATGTGTGAGTGTGTGGGAGGAGAGTGTACATGTCTGTGACTGTGAGTGTGAGTGTGTATTTGTGCGTGTTTTGAGATGTGCGGGTGAGACTCAGCAATTCTGTTGGTGGTCATGTGAGTGTGTTTGTGAGCATGGGGAAGAAAGTTCTGTGTAAGTGTGTGTGAGAGTGTAAGTGTGCTGAGTATGTGTGTGCATATGAGTGTTTGAGCGTGTCTGAGTGTAAGGAAGGAATGTCTGTTTAAGTGTGTGTGAGTGTGTGCAAGTGTGTGTGCGAGAGAGTCTGCGCAAGTGCGTTTGTTTGCATGTGCGTGCATACGTGTGAGTATATGGCATATGTTCTTTGTAAGTGCATGTGTGTATATGTGAGCGTGTGTGTGTGTGTGTGTCTCTGTGGGAAGAAGGTCTGTATAATTGAGTAAAATTGTGTCTGCAGAGGTCCTGTGTAATCGTGAGTGTGTGTGGGGGTGGGGCAATTCTTGTGTCAGTGTAATGTGTGTATATGTGAGTGAGTGTGAATTCGTGGAAAAAGGTCTGTGAGTGTGTGTATTTATCTGTTAGAATGTGCGTGGGTGAGCAGAGGCTGTGAGTGTCTATGTTCATGGTAGTCTGTGTGACTGCGAGTTTGTGGAAGAGAGTCTGTTCAAGTTTCTGTTTGTATGCGTAAGTGTCTGTGTGTTTGTGTATGCGAGGGCCTGTGTAAGTGAGTGTGCGTGTGGGAGGGCAGTCCGTGCAAATGCGTGTGGACGTAAGTGTGTGTGTGTGTGTGTGTGGTGGAGGTCGTCTGTGTAAGTGTGTGTGAGTATGTGAGAGAGGGTGTGTGAAAGTGCTTATGAGTGCTTGAGCGTGTCTGCATGTAGGGGAGGAATGCCTGTTTAAGTGTGTGTGATTGTGTGCAAGTGTGTGTGGGAAAGAATCTGCTTAAGTGTGTTTGTTTGTATGTGCGTGTGTACGTATGAGTGTGTGGCAGAAGTTCTGTGAAAGTGCAAGTGTGTATATGTGAGCGTGTGTGTGTGTCTCTGTGGGAAGAATGTCTGTATAATTGAGTTAAAGTGTATGGGAGGAGGTCCTGTGTATTTGTGAGTGTGCGGGGGGGGGGGGGCAATTCCTGTGTAAGTGTAATGTGTATGTGTCGGTGAGTGTGTCATGTGTAGGAGCAGGGTTTGCTTAATTTTGTCAGAGAGTGTGACTATGTGAGGAGGGTCTGCGTTGATTTGAGTGTCTGTGTTGGAGGAGTTCCTGTGTAATTGTAAGTGTGCATGCGGCATAGGATTTGTGTAAGTCCTTGAGTACGGGAGAAGAGACTGTGCAAGTGTGAATGTGTGTGTGAGCACATGTGTGTGGATGGAAGGTCTGTGCATATGAATGCTAGTGTGCAAGAATGTCGGGAAGGATAGTATGTGTAATTCTGTGCATGTATATGTGAGTGTAATTCGGGGTATGTGTGAGAGAGAGGGTCAGTAGTAGTCTGCGAGTGCATATGCGAGGGTTAGTGTTTGTGTGTGGGAGAAGCATCTGTGTAAGTGTCTGTGACTGTGTGTGAGGTTGTGTGAGCATATAGGAGTGCGTGTGAGTGCGAATGTGCGGGAGTGGGTCGGTGAAAATGTGTGTCAGTATGTGTCAGTGTGTGTGAATATGAGTATGTGGGTGGAGGATCTGTGTAAGTGTGCATGTGTATATGTGTGTGTGATTGGGAGGCACATCAATAAAGTGTATATGAGACAATGATTATGTATGAGAGTCTGCGTTTATATGTGAGTGTGAGTAGGTGTTTGTTTTGTGGAGACGGTGAATGTGAGTGAATGTCAGTGTGTTGGAGAGGTTCTGTTCAAGCATGTGTGCTTTATACATACATGTCTGTGAGTGTGCATGGTAGGACGATCTTTGTATGTGCGTGGACGTGTCAGTATTTGAAACCTTTCGTTTAAGAACGTGTGGGTGCATCTGTGAGTTTGACATGAGGGTCTGTGTAAGTGTGTGCGAGTGTGAGTGTATGGTAGAGGTTGTGCAAGGGTGTGCAGGGGAGCAAGGTGTGTGTAAATGTGTGTGAGTGCAGGTATGTGTGAGGAGAGTCTGTATAAGTGTGCGTGAATGTGTGAAAGTGCGTGTGAGAAGGACTTTACAGGTGTGTGAGTGTGTGGATGAAGGGGCTGTGCAGGTATGAGTCTGTGTAACTGTGTGTGTGAGCTTGGAGGCAGCTTTGTGTAAGTTCGTGTGATATGTAAGTGTGTGAATGTGCGTGTGTCGGAGGAGGGTTTGTGTATGTGTGTGGCAGTGCGTTAGTGTGTCTGTGTGCGAGAGGAACACTATAGCTGCGTGAGCGTCTGAGTGGGCAGAGAGTGTGTGTATGTCTGAGTGTGTGCCTGAGTGACTGTGTGTGTATAAGTTCATCTTTTAGTGTGAATATGTGGATGAGGCTCTCTGTTAGTGTATCTGAACGTGAATGCGTGCCACGAGGGTCTGTGCAAGTGTGTGTGGCTGTGTGTTTCAGTGTATTGGAGCATTTGTAAGTGTCTGTGTGCTTGGGAGACAGTCAGCGGAAGTGTGTGTTGGTGTGACAGTGTGAGAGGACGGTCTTTGGAAGTGTGTGTAACTGTATGTGTA
Source organism: Chiloscyllium plagiosum (assembly GCF_037043375.1). Classification (NCBI taxonomy): domain Eukaryota; kingdom Metazoa; phylum Chordata; class Chondrichthyes; order Orectolobiformes; family Hemiscylliidae; genus Chiloscyllium; species Chiloscyllium plagiosum. Next base: position 16,933,848 of record NW_028270179.1, on the reverse strand, counting down.
AGTATGTGTGAATGATTTTACGTAGATGTGAGCATGTGGGAGAGGGTCTGTTGAAGTGTGTGCCAGTGTGTGAGTGTGAATGCCTGGGAAGAGGGGCTGTGTAAACGGGTGTTACAGTGTATGAGTGTGTATATATGAGTGTGTTTGAGTGCGTGCATGCGAAGGTCTGCGTAATTCTACATTTATACGCCTACATGCGTGTGTGTGGTTGGAGGTTCTGTGTACATGTTTGAGTGCCTGTGTGAATGTCTGGGAAAGGGTCTCTTTAAGTGTGCGTGAGATTAAATATCAGCGGAAGATCTGCATAAATGTGTGAATATGTGAGTATGGGAATCGTGTCTGTGTTATTTTGTGTATGGACTGGCTGGAGAACATTCTGTGTAAATGTGAGTGAGTGTGTATGTCTCTGTGTGTGTACATATGTGTATGTGTATGTGGGGGGCCGGAGTGGGTTCATGCAAGTATGATTGTGCGTGGATTGTGTGAGTGTGTGATTGTGGACGGATGGTCTATATAAGTGTGCGAAAGTGTGTGTAAGTGTTTGTGAGAGACACGTTATGTGCAAGAGTGTGTGAGAATGTACGTGTGTGAGTGTGTATGAGGGAGGGATGTCAGTGTAAGTGTGTTTGAGCATGTGTGTGAGAGGGTGGAGGATCTGTGTAATTAAGTGTGCATGTGTATATGCGAGTGTGTGTGGGAGAGGTTCTGTGTAACTCTGTGTAACTGTGTGGCAGTTTTGACCGTGACTGCGTGTATGTGGGAGGAGTGTCTGTCTCAGTGTGAGTACTCGTGATTGTTTCTATGGGAGAGTGTCTATGGAAGTGTGTGAGTCTGAGATACAAGTCTGTGTAATTCTGATCGTGCATGTGTGTGTGGGAAAGTGTCTGCATAACTGTATGTTAGCATGTGGAAGCATGCAAGGACTGTCTGTGTAATTTTGAGTGTGTGCGCATGTGAGAGGACTGTCTGTTTAAGTTTGAGCGTTTGCATATATGGGACGGTCCGTGCAAGCGTTGGAGTGGATGGAAGATCTGTTCAAGTGTGAGTCTGTGGATCGCAGAGGGTCGATTCAAGTATGTGAGCTTGTGTGAGTGTGGGTGTGTGGGAGGATGGTCTGGGTAGGTGTGAAGGCGCGTCAGTGTATGCGTGTGAAAGAAAGTCCATATAAGTATGTGTAAGTGAATGTATGCTTGAGGAGGAGTTGTGTAAATATCTGCAATTGTGTGAGTGCCGGAAAGGACATGTCAAAATGTGCCTGAGTGTGTGAGTATGGGAGAACGTCTGCGTAAGTGCATGAGTGTGAGAGTGTGGGAGAGGGTTTGTTTAATTGTGTAGAGTGTGGGAGTGCGGGGAAATGACTGTGTTAGCGTGAGTGTGAGAGTGTGGGAGAGAGTCTGTGTAAGTGTGTATGAGTGTGGGAGTGTGGGAAAAAAATCAGTGTAAGCGTGAGCGTGAGAGTGTCGGAGTGGGTCTGTGTAAGTGTGTATGAGTGTGGAAGTGTTGGAGAATGTCCGTGTAAGCGTGAGTGTGTGAGTGTGGGAGAGATTCTGTCTTAGTGCATGATGGTGACAGTCTGGAAATGGTTGTGTAAGCGCCGATGTGTGTGTGAGTTTGTCTGACAGGATCTGTGTTATTGTGTGTTAGTGACATTGTTTGTTGGAGGAGAGTGTGTGCATATGTGCGTGTGTATATGTGAGTGTCTGTGTGGGAGAGAGTCTGTGTAAATGTCTCTGAGTGAGTGAGTGTGTGGATGAGGGTCTGCGTAAGTGTGTGCGAGTATGTATGCGTGAGTGTTGGAGGATGGTTTGTGTCAGTGTGCACAAGTGTTTGAGTGTTGGTGAGTGTCTGTCAGTTTGTGTTATTGTATGGGAGAGTGTGTTATTGTATTTGAGTTTATGCATGTTTAGAAGGTATTTTTGGGTAAGTGTGCATGTGTATATGTGAGTGTGTGCGAGCGTGTATTAGTGTATGCAAGTGTGTGCGTGAATGTGGGGGAGGTTGTCTGTGAAAGTGCGTGTGTGAGTGTGTGCGCATGTGTGGGAATAGGGTTTGTACCATTGTGTGTGTGAGTGTGGATAGAAGGGATTTTCATTCATTCGTGGGTCTTGGGTGTCAGGGTGGTGATTGAAATGGAGAGGAACTTCCCAAGTGTGGTGTTCCCTAATACCTGCAACCCTTGTACTTCTAGTTGAAGGTGGTAGTGCTTTTTAAATGCGCTGTTTCAGGACTTTTGAGGAATTTGTTGTGTACGTGCGAGTGTTTGTGTGTGCAGTTCAGTGCGTAGATGGAGGTTCTATGTGAGTGTGTATGAGTGGGTGTTTGAGTGTGTGAGTATCTGCTTGTGCGTGTCCATGTGTGAGGATGTGCTTGCGTGTGTGAGCGCAAGAGTGAATGTGTGGGTGTCTTTGACACTGTGAGTGTAAGTTTGTGAGTGTGTGTGTGAGGACGTGTGTCTTTGTGTGAGGATAGGAGTGAGTATGTCGAAGAAGGGTCTGTGTAAGTGTGTGTGAGGGTTTGGAAGGAGTGTCTGTCTTAGTGTGTGATGATGAGAGTATGGGAAGGGTACTGTAAGCGCCTGTGCGTGTGTGAGTTTGTCGGAGAGGAACTGTGTTATTTTGTGAAAGTGTCACTGTGTGTGTGAGGAGTGTGTGTGCATATGTATGTGTGTATATGTGAGTGTCTGTGTGGGAGAGAGTCTGTGTAAGCGTGTGATTGGGTGAGTGTGCGTGATTGGTTGAGTGTGTGTATTTATGTGTGACTGTGGGAGGGCGTCCATGTGAGTGTGTGTGCGATTGTGTGAGTGTGAGTGTATGTGTATGTGTGTGTGCGTGTTTGATTGTTGTAAGAGCGTGTGTGGGGTCTATTTCGTGCTTGTGGGGTTACCTGTAGTGTGACAATCAACAAAGATCATGGTTGAGGCCATCCTGGCGGTCGGGGAACTGAGATACAGCGTCTGCTGAGTCACATGCGTGATTATTACCCACGGGAGACTGATTCTATCTAAACAACAGCGGGGTGCTGTGTGTATGAGGGGTGTGTGTGGTGTTTGTGTGAGTACGTGTGGGAAGTGTGTGTGTGTGTGTCTGTGCGTGTGTGTGTGTCTGTGTTTTCGTGTGTGCGTGAGTGAGGGGTAGCGTGTGTGTGAGTGTGTGTCTGGGTGTGTGTCTGTGTGTGAGGGTGTATGTGTGTGAGGGGTACGTGTGTCGCGGTGCAAGTAAGTGTGTGTATGAGGAGTGTGTTTGTGTGTGTTGGGTGCGGTATATGTGTACGTGTATGCGTGTGTGTGGGAGTTTACTTGTGGATGTGGATGTGTGGGGTTGTGTGGGTAAGGTGTGTGTGTTTGTGTATCCGGGTGAGTGGGTGTCTGTGTGTGTCGCTGGTGAGTGTGAGTGGGTGTGCAGGAGTGTGGGCATGTGGGTTTTGTGTGTGTCTCTCGGTGTGTGTCGATGTGTATGTGGTTGAGAGTGAGTGTGTCTTTGTGTTTTGTGGGTCTCTGTGTCTGCGTGTGTGCATCCATGTTTGTCCGTTTGTATGTGGTTATACGGTGTATGTGTCTTGGGGTTTGTATGCCTGTGTGTCTGCATGTGTGTGTATCCGTGTGTGTGTGTCTGTGCGTGTGTATGTCTGTGCCTGTGTGTGTGTGTGTGTGAATATATATTAGTTCATACATGTGTGATGATTAACCACAGCAGACTCTTTGAGTCCATATAAACAACAGCAGTGTGCCAGCCTGCTTATTGTAGCTCTGAGCAGCAAGCCTGATGATGTGGACATCTCCAATATTGATTGTTTGTGTCTTGGTGCTGGCGCAGCCCAACACTGCTGACAGGGAACTGCGAAGCGGCATTTATTTGGGAGGTCAGTGCAAATCGGAGAGAAGACTCTGGAAGTGGGTGTAGGGGAGAAAACAAGGTTGCCATTCTGCTCGTTCAGCCTGTGCTGCCTTTTATTTGCGTCAGGGCTGCTTCAGCTTGTTTCTGCGGCATCTCAGGTCGGTTCTGTTAAGGTGAAAAAGTGTAGCGCAATCAAAAGCGTCCTTCCTGCTCTTTGCTGAGTCACCGTGTGTTCGGTTTCTTAAACAGGATTATATACAACTAGAGCGCTCAGGGCATTGGTAAAGGATGCAGAAATGCAGAGTGAGGAACGAAAACCACTCTCACTGAGGTGTTTGGGGAGCGAGCGACCTGTCAATGGGGAGCTGGGGAGTGCGAACAGAAGCCTCCAGGACGAAATAATATGGAAAGGAATGACAAGGAAACAACGAAAAGGCGCTGGGTGAACTGCCCACTTGCAGAGCTGGCATGTACACGCTTGGCCGAACTGCCTCCTTCTGTGTTGCGGGTGATTCTGTGTCATTGTAATTATATCTCCATTCAGACATCCTTCACTCCCTCCTCACTCTCCTCCCCCCACCCACTGAGAGGCTGCTGTGAACATTACCTTTCTAAGATAATAAGGTGTAGGGAATACAAATAGGCTGCATGGCCCATCTACTCTGTTCCGCTGTTGAAGAAGATCGTTGCTGAACTGATCATCCGCAATTCCATTCTCAGGACTCTCCGCAACACCTATGACCCCTTCCCTGATTACAGATCTCCCTATCTCAGACCTTTCAACACACTGAAAGACGGTAAGCGTGAGGCACTGGACATTTGGGGAGATCAAATGTAAAGTAGACGTGTACAGGGACCTGAACAGCATTGATGTACAAAGGGATCTTGGGATTCAAGTCAGTGGCTCCCTGTAAGTAGCTATGCCAGTAGATAAGGTCACAAAGAAGGAATATGGCAGGATCGCCATTATTGGTCTGGTAATTGAGCACAAGAGGTAGAATATCATGCTGTACCTTTATAAGAGTTTGTTTGAACAACACCTAGGACGTTGCGTTCAATGCGGATCACCACAATTACTTGAATGATGTGAAAGCAATGGAGAGTATGCTCAAGAGGATTACCCGAATGTTGCCTGGATTAGAGGACATGAACTATAAAGGATAGGGCAGAAAAATGCAGTTAAATATCACACAGCCACAGGTGAGAGCCCAACAGTTTTATTTGGAAGTACTTAAATCAAATACGATTCATTCTGAATCCTATGATACTCCCCCACATTTAAACTGACGAAGGAGTAGCGCTTCGAAAGCAAGGCTGCTAAATAAACCGTTTGGATTATAACCTGGTGTTGTCCACTTTTTAACTTTGTCCACCCCAGTCCAACACTGGCACCTCTAAATCATTATCAAGTGTTTCCCCTCGAGCGGCGGAGGCTGAGGGCAGACTTGGTCGATGTCTATAAAAGCATGAGATGCATCGGTAGAATGTTTTTTTTTTTCCCGGAGTTGAAATGTCTGATACTAGAGGCTATGCATTTAAGTTGAGAGGGGGCTAGTACAATAAAAACTTCATCCTCAAATCTCCTTGAAACTGTCCCCTTCAACTCTGTCTCTCTCGCACTCGTTTTTTCTCTCTCTATCTCCGTCTTTCTCTGTCTTTCTATCTCCATTTGTCTCTTCATTTCTATCTCTACCCCTGTCTCTGTCTCTACTACACTTTATGATCTCTCTTTCCCTCCATCACTATCCTTAGCTCTGTCTCTGCGTATCTGCATTTTCTCTCTCTCTTTCTGTCTATCTCAATCTCTATCATTCTGCTGTCACTATCTCTGTCTCTGCTTCTCTATCTGTCTGCCTCTCTCCTCCTATCTCTCCCTCCCTCTCTCTCTTTCTCTCGCTGTCTATTTCTCGGTCTCTATCCCTCTCCCTTTAAGCCTTTTCTAGAAACAAAATACTGTTTATGCAATGCCTGATGCCCGGTGCCAGAGTTTCTTTCACATGGTCCCGTAAGACACCATGGCAGATTTCTTGACATCCCAGCTCCAACATGAGTTGGTATGTTCTCTCAGAATTTTGCTTCCAATTGTTTGACCAACTCCTAGAACTGTGCACCGCTCTGATCTACAAATTAAAATGATCCCGGCTTGTGGGTCATACAGGAAAAGCTAAGGTCCCAGACTGAAAACCAGCTTGTTAGGCCAGAGGCGCCAAATTGTTTTGTTTCTGTCATCATTGAGGCTTATTCGTGGATGTATTCAGAAGAGGTTCCAAGTATACAATTAACACGAAGAACATGGACATTTCAAAAAAGTCAAATAGCTTTCTTCCAGCACAAGAATTGTTGGGAAGATGCAATTTCATAGTTTAGATAGAAAGTTTCATCCTTTGAGAAGTCGCAATAGCAGATGGATTATCACATCTCACTTAACAGTCACCCCGTCTCCACACTAAATCTTCTTATTCAGCCGATTGAAAAGTTGGTTTCCAATTGGCATAACGGTACATCGCCACTTTATGTGTCAGTGCTGATATCCTTAAACAAGCTCCACAATTCTGCTCTCGGTATCCCTCACTTTTACCGTACCTCAAACACAGTGCACAATTCTGCTCTCAATATTTATCCATTACACCACATATAAAGAACCGTGCACAATTCTGTTCTCCATATCTCTCAGGTACACCATACAGAAAACACCATGAACAATTATCCTCTCATTGTCCCTCGCTAACACCACATTTAATGTACAGTACACAAATCTTCTTTCAACATTTCTCAGTTGTACCACATAAAATGCGCAGTGATGAATTCTGCTCTCAATGTCACTCAACTGCAGCAAATGTAAACAACAGTTCACAATTCTGCGATCTGTATTTCTCAGTTACACCACACTAAATCATTATGCACAATTCTGCTCTCGATGTCACTCAATTGCACCACACATTAGCACAGTGCACAGTTGTGTTCTCAGTATCGGTTAGAACAGACTTTGAGCACTTTGGATAGCTCTTCTTTCCCTGTCCCTGTGTGAAACTACACTCCACTCTGGGTTGCACCCTACTTACAGCACTGACTGTTGATAATGATGAAAGGCGTTTTCTGTTTCACAGGTTTCTTCAGCGATTGTATGAGTTTGGGTGCAACTTGTAAACAAAGGCCGTGTGACAACAGTGAGACTACTCTCAATGGGATATGTGCCGGTAACAAGTACTGCTGTTGGAAAAGCTGATGAAGGGAAAACCAAATGTGTCACAGGGCGCGGGATGACTGAGGTTCAACTGATGCTGTCTGCCCATTCTGAAATTCTGTTTCAGCTCAATCACGTAGACATGATAATATTATGACCCACTGTTTTCTGAAACAAGGAAATAAAATTCACTGCATTGATCACTGGTTGTGTCTGTCTCTCATTGCTCACTACGATCAGGGTGTGCTCACATTGACTAGGATTTAGGGAGCGTGGGGGGAGGGTAGTGGAAGGGGAATGACCGAGAATGGGGATGCATATTGATTTTTTGTAGCTCGTACTTAGTTACAATCACAGTCCCATCGCTACATGACAAAATGCCATGTTCACACATTGCTTAGCATGTTCAACTCCAGCTGGAATCACAGGCTGGAGAAAATCATCACGATGTCTGGATGTTCCAATCCTGTCAGAGATCAGTGTTTAGGCATCTGTGCACTGTTGGACAATCAATGCTTAGGCAGTCGGGACTGTCAGAGGGACAGTGCTGCGGAAGAGGGCTCTATTCGAGGGTCAGTGCAGACACAAACGGTTCTGTCAGACACTCAGTGTTAAGGAAGTAATCTCTCTTAGAGGCTCAATGCTGGGGAAGGAGGCTCTGTCGGATGGCCACTGCTGCGCATTACGGCACTGTCGGTGTGTCAGTGCTGAGGATGTGGGCTCAGTCAGAGGTCAGTGGTGAGGCAGAGTGTGCTGTTGGAGGGTCAGTGCTCAGATATAGTGTCTTATTGTAAGGTTAGTACTGCAGGAGCAGTGCACTGTCGGACAGTTAGTGCTATGGGAGCACAGCGCTGTCGGAGGGTCAGTGCTGAGAAAGTGGGCATTGATGGAGGGACACTGCTGAGGGAGCAGCAAGTATTGGATGGACAGCGCTGCGGGAGGCTTAGCGCTGAGGTAGTGTCACACTGTAGAGGGTCAACGCTAATACAGTGGGCACTATTGGATGGTCAGTGCTGGTAGAGTGATCACTGTGGTCACTGCTTGAGGGTCAGCACTGAGGGAGATCCGCACTGCCGAGGGTCAGTGCTGACTGGGTGCTGCACTGTCGGAGGGTCCGTGCCGAAGGAATGGGCACTGTCAGAACTTCAGTGCTGAGGGAGTGCAGCACTTTTGGGGGGTCAGTGCTGAGGGAGAGCCGCATGTTCAGAGGTCAGTGTTATGTGTGTGACGCACTGACGGAGAGTCAGTGTTAAGGGGCTGATTCAATGTTGGACACTCAGTGTGAAGGGAGTGCCACACTGTTAGAAACGCAGTGCTGTGGGATCTCCGCACTGTCGGCGGGTCAGTGCAGGGGGAATGCCACACTGTCGGAGGGTAAGTGCTGAAAGAGCATGAACATTCAGAAGGTCAGTTTGGAAGGATTTCGCACGACGGTCAGTGTGGAGGGAGTGCCATACTCTCAGAGGGTCAGTACTGAGGGAACTGGTAATGGCGGAGTGCCACACTGACGGAAGTTCAGAGCAGAGCGAATACCACGCTGTCGAAAAGTCAGTACTGCCACTCTGTCAGATGTTCAGTGCGGCATTGTCACATGTTATGTGAGTGCCACATGGTCTGATACTCAGTGCTGAGGGTTCTCTGCACTGTCGGAGTATCACTGTTCAGGGAGTAGACACTTTGAGAGAGTTCATGCTGAGGGAGTGTGTCATTCTCAAAGCGACAGCCCGAAGGGGATGCCACCCTGTTGACCATCTGTGCTAAGGGAGCGCCGCAAGGTCTGAAGGTCAGTGCTGAGGGAGCGCCGTTGGATGGTCAGTTCTGAGTGGGTGTGGCACTTTTAAATGGTCAGCCTGAGGGAATGCCTCTCTGATGGAGGGTAATTGCTGAGGGAGTGCCGCACTGTGGGAAAATCAGTGTTGAAGGAGTGCTGCACAGTCTGAAGATCAGTGCCGAGGGAGGTCCACACTGTCAGTGTAGCAGCGGTGACGGAATCAGCATTGTCGGAGGGTGAGCACTGAAGGAGTATCCTACAGTTGGAGCATCAGTGCTGAGGGACTGCGGTTCTGTCGGAGGTTCAGTGCTGATGGAGCTTCAAGTTGTTGGAGGGTCAGTGCTGTGGAACTGTGGCACTCACAGAGGGTCAGTGCTGATGGCGTGCTACAATGCCAGAAGAAGAGAGCTGAGCGGGCGCTGCACTGATGGTGGGTTAGTGCAGAGAGTGTGGCGCACTGTCAGTGGCTAAGTGCATAGGAAGTGCCGCACTGTCCGTGGATCAGTCCTGAATGATTGCCGCAGCGTTCGAGGGTCAGTGCTGAGAGAGTGTTACACTGTCGAAATCGCAGTAGCGAGCAAACTCTTCATTTTCTGATTGCCAGGGTTGAGGGACAGTGGCACTGTCCTAGGGTCAGTGCTGAGGAAGGCGGGAACTGTTGGTAGGTCCGTGCAGTGCGCTCTCCACACTGTCGGAGCGTCATTGCTGAGGAAGAGCAGCACTGTTGTATGGTCAGTGTTGTGTGAGTGGACACACTTGAGCAGTCATAGGTATGGGTGTGGGCTCTTTCGGCCGTTTAGCACAGGGGAAGTGAGAACTTTCAGACGGTCAGTACTGAGGAAGTGCCTCACTCTCGGAAGTCAGTGCTGAGGGGATGTCCCACTGTTGGATGGTCAGTGTTGAGGAAATGTCTCACTGTCAGAGAGTAAGGACTGAGTGAGTCCCACAATGCCGAAGAGACAGTGCTGAGGCAACTCTGTACTATTGGAATGTTAGTGCTGAAGGATCTCCACATCGTCAGAGATTCAGTGCTGTGCGAGCACAGCACCATTGTATGGTCAGTGCTGGGGAAGGACAGGAGAGTGCTGTGAGTGCAGCACTGTGATAGGATCATTGCTGAGGGAGTGGGCAATGTTGGAGGATCAGTGCTGATCGTCATTGCTGATGAGGTCCCGCACTATAAGAGGAAGTGCTGATGGAGCTCTGCATGGCCAGACGATCAGTGCTGTGGCAGAGTCCCACTATCAGACGGTCAGTGCTGAGGCAGAGTCCCACTATCAGCTGGTCAGTGCTGAGGGTGCGCTGCTCTGTCGCCGGATCAATGTTGTGGGAGTGGGCACTGTTGGAAGACCAGTGCTGAGGAAATGCTGCACTGTTGATTGGTCAGCGCTCAGGGAGCCTCACGCTGTCACAGGATCAGTGCTGCGGAAGCGCAGCACCTTTACTTGGTCAGGGCTGAGTATGTGCCGCGCTGGAGGAAGATCAATGCAGAGGGAGTGCTGCATTGTTGGTGGGTCAGTGCTGAGGCAGCGCCGCGCTGTCAGAAGATCAGTCCTGAGGAAGCGCAACACCATTGGCGTGTCAGTGGTGAGGGAGCTCTTAACTGATGGAGTGTCAGTGCTGATAAAATGCTACACTGTCGGAGGGTCAGCAATGATGGAGCTCCGCATCATTGTCGCAGGGTCAGTGACAAGAAAATGGGGCACTATTGGAGGGTCAGTGCTCAGCAAGCTCCGCTTTGTCAGTGAGTCAGAGCAGAGGCAGTGTCCCACTGTCAGTGGGGCAGTGGTGATGTAATGTGGAACTGTTAGATGGTCACTGTTGAGATAGCGGCGCCCTGTTGGATGGAAAGTGCTGAGGGAAGGTGCACCATTGTCGCGTTAGCGTTATGGGAGCACCACACTGTTGGAAGTTCAGATACAAGGGAACGTCGCACTGTTGGATGGTCAGTGCTGAGGGGGTTTTGCACTGTCGGAGGGTCAGTGCTGAGAGAGCTCCCACTATCAGAGGGTCAGTGCTGATCGAGTTGTGCATGGTCGGATGGTCAGTGCTGAGGGAGCACAACAGTGTCGAGCATCAATGCTATGGGAGCGCGCACTTGGGAGGATCAATGCTGATAGAGCCCTGCACTGTTGGAAGGTCAGTGCTGAGGAAACGTAAGGCTTTCCAAGGCTGAGTGCTGAGGGTTTGCTGCACTGACACAGGGTCAGGCTGAGGGAGCTCGGCTATGTTAGAGGGCCAGCGCTGAGGGTGTGTCGCACTGTTGGATGATCAGTCCTGAAGATGTGTGCCACTGTCAGCGAGTCAGTGAATGGCTAGCACGGCTTTGTCATTGATTTAGTGTTGAGGTTGCACTGCTCTGTTGGCGGGAGTGTCCCATTGTTGTAGGGTCAGTGCTGTGGGAGTGCCATACTGTCGAAGACCTCCGCACAGTTGGAGTGTCAGTGCTGCGGCAATGTGAGATTTTACGAGCGCTGAGTGAGTGGGCACTATCAGTGGGCTGAGGGTGTCCGCACTTTCAGAGTGACAGCGTTGAGGGAAGTTCAAACCATCGCAGGGTCAGGAATGAGCAATTGCCACATGGTTTCTGGTTCAGCGCTATGTCAGTGGGCACTGTTGGAAAGTCACTGCTGAGGGAATGCCCAAATATCGGAGGATCAGTGCTGAAGAATTGCTGCACTGTTGGAATGTCAGCCCTGAGGTAGTGGGTACATTAGGACGTCAATGTTGAGGGAGCGCCGCACTGCAGGAGGACCACGCTGAACGAGTTTGACACTGTCAGAGGGTCAGTGCTGAGAAAGTGTCCCATGGTTAGTGGGACAGTGCTGAAGGAACTCCGCGTTGCCGGAGGCCCAGTTCTCACAGGGCTCACAGTCGGACGGTCAGTGCTGAGGGCGTGTCGCACTGTTGAAGTGTCAGTGCTGAGGCAGCTTTACACTGTCATAGGACCAGTGTGGAGCGAGTGCCGCACTGTGGGAGGTTCAGCACTGAGGAAGTGCCGCAATTGTGGAGTGTCAGAGTTGAGGGAATGCTGCACCGTTCGAGTGTCAGCGATGAGGAAGTGTCACACTGTCGGAATGTCTGAGCTGAAGGAGTGCCACACTGTCAGAGGGTCAGTGCTGAGGGAGATTTGCATTGTCGGATGAAGTGCTGAGGAAGTGCCGTACTGGTAGACGGTCAGTGCTGAGGGAGAAGGCACTGTCATGGAGGACCACGCTGAAAAAGTTTGACACTGTCAGAGGGTCAGTGCTGAGAAAGTGTCCCACGGTTGGTGGGATAGTGCTGCAGGAACTCTGCGTTGTCCGAGGCCCAGTGCTTACAGGGCTCACAGTCGGACGGTAACTGCTGAGGGCGTGCCACAATGTTGAAGGGTCAGTGCTGAGGCAGCTCTGCACTGTCATAGGGTCAGTACTGAGCGAGTGGCGCACTGTGAGAGGTTCAGCACTGTGGAAGTGCTGCACTGTTGGAGTGTCAGAGCTGAGGGAGTGCTACACTGTTCGAGTCCCAGCGCTGAGAAAATGTCACACTGTCGGACTGTCTGATCTGAGGGAGTGACATACTGTCAGAGGGTCAATGCTGAGCGAGATTTGCACTGTCAGATGGAGAGCTGAGGAAGTCCCGTACTGCAAGGCGGTCAGTGCTCATAGAGCGCTGCCCTGTGGGAGGGTGAGTGCTTAAGGAGTGGGCAATGCCGGAAGGTCAGCAGTGAGTGATTGGGCATAGTCAGCAACTCAGTGCTGAGGTAGTGGAAATATCGGCAGGTCAGCTTTGAGGGGACATTGCACTGTTGGAGGGCCAGCGCTGAAGGAGAATTGCGCTCTCAGAAGGTCAGTGCTGAGGGAGCGTTGCACTGTTGGAGGGTCAGTGCTGAGTGAACACTGCAGTGTCGGTGTGTCAGTACTGAGGGAGTGCAGCACTGCCAGAGGGTCAGTTCTCTGGGAGTGCTGCACAGTTCGAAGATCAAGGTTGAAGGTGTGTCACACTGTGAGAGAGTCATTGCTGACTGAAATCCTCACTGTTGGAGTTTCAGTACTGAGGGTCGGAAGGTGAGTGCTGAGCGACTCGGCACTGTCAGAAGTTCAGTGATGAGGCAGTGGGCATTGTTGGAGGGTCGGTGCTGAGTGAATAGGCACTGTCAGATGGTCAGCATTGAGGGTGATGGTACTATCAGATGGTCAGTGCTGTGAGAGGTCCACACTATTGGAGTGACCGTGCTCTGGGAGGTGGGTGAAACAATTTAGTTTTTTACCACAGAGGGCTGATGATGCTGGGTTATTCAAAATATTGAAGACTGACAAAGAGAGAGTGATTCTTAAACAGTGAGGGAATTGGGGGTTAATGGGGTAAGACAGGGAAGGTGCAGCAATGGTTAGTCAGATCAGGTGTGGTCCCATTAAATGTCACAACAGAATGTGATGTCCTGAAAGGTTTACTTCTGCTCCTGTGGTGGGAAATATTCTCTGGATCTCTGTCTACCAGGAATGTGTGTAGCAATTTCACTCAGTGGTTAGCACTGCTGACTCGCAGAGCCAGGCATACGGGTGACTGTCAGATTCGAACTTGCAGATTCTCCTTGTGTCAGCATGGGTTTCCTCCGGCTGCTGCTGTTTCCTCACACAGTTCAAAGATGTGCAGGCTCAGGTGGACTGGCCATGGGAAGTTTCTCCGCAATGTGACAAGGATGTGCAGGCTGGGTGGATTAACTCTGCAAAAATACAGGCCAGAATGCTGCTTAGTATCCTGTGGACTCGATCGGCCAAATGGCCAAAAGTCATAGGAGCAGAAGTTAGGCCATTCAGCCCATCGAGGTCCGATCTACCATTCACTAAGGGTCTGCCCTCGGATCTTCTTCTCTCCTACCAATGAAACATCTTCCCAACATTCACTCAGTCCACGCTATTCAGTATTCTGCTTCTCCACCATAGAGATTCTGCACAGAAACTTTGGAATAGTAATTTCTCTGACGCACTGTGGGATTGGGGTAAATGATTAGCAGTTTGACTCAGTGAAGAAGGTGGTGAAATTTCGACAGAGTCTCTGAAATGCGACGCAGTGAGGTGGAGCAAGCTCAGGTTTTATCGAAGGGTGAGTACACATGTTAATGATTTAAAATGATCACAGATTCAGCCTGCTGAGTTCCTTCCAAGGAAGGAGGGCACTCTAAACATCTTGTTGTAGGGCTGTTCGATTCAGAATACGTCAGATCCAGGGAATTAGGACGGACTATGTCCAGAATCGCTTCTCACAATATCTCGGCACTGAACAGCACCACCCAAGATGAACCCTCAAACACGGGCCGTGCACTTCGGAGAAAAGAAGGTGAAGCAGGGGATATAATCCTGACGTATGAGCAAGGAAAATGTTTCATAGGAAAATCTACTGGAAAAAAATCAGTGAGAGCAGAATCCAGAATCAGAAGTGCAAATCGGTGTGAAGGCTGTCGACAAAGAAACCAGACAGCAACAGTGAAAAAGTGAGAGACAGACAGACATTAAAGAGAGGAATGAGAGAATGAGAGAATTGTAGAGAGCCAGACAGCGAAACAAAGAGCACGACAGACAGAGACAGAAAGACAGAACGTTTGAGAGAGTAAGAAACTACGGGAAGGATGACAGGCACAGAAAGTTAAAGATACAAGGAATGCAGAGAGAGTGAGAAGCGGTAAGTGAAAGGGAGCGACTCAGATTGTTACATAGTAAGTGAGACTGAATTGAGAGAAAGTGATTGAGTCAGTGTGAGTAACTGTGAGAAGCAACAGTGAAAAAGATGAGAGAATGAGAAATACATATAGAACTAAACATAGATGTAGACGGAGTGAAAGCAAGAGTGACAGAGAGACTGTGAAAGACAAAGATTCAGCGATATATGAGAGAAAAGAGAAATTATGAGAGAAATGAGCGAGTGAAAGTCAGAAAGACAGGGACATACAAACAGAGCAAGATAGAATGACAGAGTGAGAAAGATGAGAAGGTGTGAGACAGCAAGACAGAGGTACAGGCACAGTAAGAAAGAAAAAGAGAGTGACAGCCAGAGGCAGTGAGCAATAAAAGAGGGAGTCAGAAGGTGAGAGAAAGACAGAGAGTGAAAGACATAAGAATGACATAGTGAGAGTGAAATAGAAACACGATTGACAGTATGAGGACAAGACAGAAACAAAATGAGAGACAGAGAGAGACGTTGGGAGCCTTTGCCGATATTGACAATCCGATTGTTCCTACTATCATTCTGTTACCAGGTTGGAAGGCCCCGGCTCTCGCTTGCCACTTGACATGGGACTGTTAGAGACCATTCCCATAGAAGTAGGTTTGTAAACAGTGTCATATTCGCTCTGCCCTCTCCAGGCTCAGAGGAGCTGACCACAGGATGAAGGGAGTATTCCTATTCCTCCTGCGTGAACTCCTGGATCTATTTCTGTCTCGGGCCGGTCTTTAGCCACGGAGGAAATTCATCGACCAAGGTGAGTCGCTACCGCGTGGGGGCATGTGGGTGGGAGGTTATCGAAAGTCTGGCTCTCGGATTGAAAGGAGACTGCTGGCTTTAGCTGATTTAACACAGCCCCACTGGCCCCAGGCACCCTCCATTCCCTGTCAGTCCGCTCTCTGATACTTCCTTTTCCTAGCTTGGCACTGAGGCTTTGTGGACCAGAGAAACAAACAAATAGACACACAGCCAAAGAGAAACACACACACAAAACCAGAAACATATCACCTTAGAGCAGGAGTCGGCCGATTCCGTACCTCAATATGCTGAAAGGTGATCATCTCACTCAACGTCAATTTCCCACTTGCAACCCACACCCTTGATGCTTTTAAAACTACAAAATAAAAACTCTTTCTCCTGCGCATCAGCACAAGTCACTGTGACACTCTAGCATCCACCCACATATGCTGGCATATCCTACCGTTCAGGCACAGCCTGTGTGAATAGATAGCAATCATTGAATTTGATATAAGCGTTGGAGCTGTACAACAGAGCAAGTCGGAGACACACGTTTGTCAGGCGCTGTGTGGAGCAGGTTTCGAGGTTTATTTTCTGGGCGTAGTGGTAGACTCCAAATGCCTCACATCCACACTCTGTCCAAACCTAGAAAAAAGATGCAGCGTCAAAAACTTTTCATGGGTGTTTGTTTGCAGAGACGAAAGTCTCACATGTGCGATCCCCATGACCGTATTGGCTCCCACGTCCGGCTGTTCAGGTTTCACCATCAGTAATTCTGACGTGGTGTGCGAGTGGGTTGAGAAGAATCCTGGTTAATCCTCGGCCTCGCTGGTTTCGTTCGCAGAGACTAGAGCCACGTGTGAAGTGTTGAGAGGCCTGTGCCGAGAGCAGACCTGCCGAGGGGACGAGCTGAAGATCAGAGCCAACTGCTACCGAGGCACCCATTGATGCCGGGCGAAGGAGTTGGTGATGTTGGATCTGCTGATGACCTAAAAGCTCCATCTTCCATGTGTGAAAGTTCAATAGCATGGATATGGTGGGATCGTGGAGATGGCACTCCCAGTTCCCAAGCATTCCATTTTTACACAGCTTAGCTTGGTACTCAAGACTCCTACAGCCTTATTACCCTGCCATCTGTCATACTGGCAATAAATATTGAGGATAGTGCCTGTCAATCGTTCTCTTCCTGTTTCTCGGTGTCTTATTGATCCATTCTGAATGCTCAAAGGTGGGGAAGGATTGGATATGAGCACACAAGCTGAAACAGAGATACAAACGCCACACACACACGCACACACACATACACGTTCACCCTATACATAGACACACATCCACATTCATGCAACGACACACCCTCACACATCCACCCACAGCTACACACACCCACCCATACATACACACACACGCGCTAACACAAACTCGCACAAACACACACCAGTACCCACATACACACGCATATCCACTCTCACACACGCACACACCAACACAATCACGCAATCACAAACACAAACTCACACACGCACCCACATATGCTCACACTGACACCGACATACAT
Organism: Chiloscyllium plagiosum; assembly: GCF_037043375.1. Taxonomy (NCBI): domain Eukaryota; kingdom Metazoa; phylum Chordata; class Chondrichthyes; order Orectolobiformes; family Hemiscylliidae; genus Chiloscyllium; species Chiloscyllium plagiosum. The sequence goes on along the minus strand of NW_028270179.1, from coordinate 16,917,067 downwards.
GCCCCCTCAAACATCGACACCCGCACAGACTCACACACACTCTCACACACTTTCAAACACGCCCACATGCACACAGACACAAACACACACACCCACGCACATGCACAAACACACCCCACAGACACTCATACACACACGCCCACACACACCAACGCACATGCACTCAAATGTATACACAGACACATTCACACACACATCCACCTACCCAGATGCACCCACACACAAACACCCACAAGCGCATGCACACATACACAAACACACACCTACAGACACACAACTGTACACCCACACACATCCCTCACACTCAATACAAAATTCACACAAATACAAATTCACACATCCCCCCACGCCCAATGACACACACCCACACACATCCACGCACTCACCTACACACAACTACACACACACCCATATTCACATCCACTCATCCACAGCCATTCACGGACACACCCACACACACAAACACACACCGCACCCCCGCACACTCCACACATACAGAACACACAGTCATTGGCATACACCTATTAAACCCACACCATCCGACACTCACACATACAACCCAACAAACGCACATCCACCCACACGCAACCACACACACACACACACACACACACACACACACACACACACACACACACACACACACACACACACACACACACACACACACACACACACACACACACACACACACACACACACACACACACACACACACACACACTGTTGTATCCTTGGTGTAGAATTGATGGAAATCATCCCCCAAATGCTACATGTTGGAAGGAGATACAAGGGGACTAAGGATAGATCATTTTTGCGACTCGATTGAAAATGATCGTGTAAATCATCTTTTGAAAATACTTAACACTCTGATTGATAGTTTTCCGTCTGGAAAGGATTTTTTTTTTTACAAATCCTGGGACTACGATTTGCTGATGGTACGACGACACTGCTCAACCATGTTTCACTTACATGTCAGTAGACGTTAGACAGGCTGAATGGACATCACCGCGCCAAGCATTATTGTAGCAGACTCTTCACTCAGAGATGTATCCGGTAAAAGAAAAATATGATGTATTTTGTTGGAAACAAAAGTTTCCAGCGGCATCAAGGTTGCAAGAATGAAAAGCATTGTTTCCCTCACCTTACACTGTGCTCCTCGGATGAGCCCTTTATGTGAGATTTCAGATGATTCCATAATGTGGAAGGTGGGAGACATGGCACACGTCTCCGCTGGCTACATCTGCGGGAAATGCACCCAACTCTAGCTCCTTGAAAACCGTGTTAGGGAATTGGAGCTGGAGCTGGATGAACTACGGATCATTCAGGAGGCTGAGGTCGTAATTGAGAGGAGTTACCGGGAGTTGGTCAGTCCCAAGGCTCAGGACAATTATAGATGGGTTACAGTTAGTGGGAGGAAAGGGGACAGACAGACAGTGCAGAGATCCCCTGTGGACATTCCCCTCAGCAATAAGTATACCATTTTGGATACTGCTGGGGGGGATGATCTACTAGAGGAAAGTCATAGTAGTCAGTTCTCTGGCACTGAGCGTGACACTGTGGCAAAGAATGTAAGGGGGAAGAATAGAAAAGTATTCGTTGTAGGGGACTCGATAGTTAAAAGAATCGACAGGAGATTTTGTGGTCAGGATCGGGATTCCCGGAAGGTATGCTGCCTCCCTGGTGCTAGGGTCCGGGACGTCACCGATTGGGTGTATAAGGTTCTAAAAAGTGAGACCGAACAGCCAGAAATCGTGTTACATAGTGGCACTAATGATAGAACCAGAAAAAGGATTGAGGATATAAAAAGTGATTTCAGGGTGTTAGGATGGAAGCTGCAAAGCAAGACGAACAGAGTAGTGTTCTCTAATTTGCTACCAGTGCCACGAGATAACAAGGCGAGGAACAGGGAGCGGGCGCAGCCTAACACGTGGCTGCGTAGCTGGTGTATTAGGGAGGGCTTCAGATATGTAGACAATTGGGATGCCTTCTGGGGAAGGTGGGACCTGTACAAGAAGGACGGTTTGCATCTGAACTGGAAGGGGACCAATGTCCTGGGTGGAAGGTTTAATCGAGTAGTTCGAGAGGTTTTATACAACTATGGCAGGGGGGTGGGAACCTGAGCTGTATACCGGAGGTGAGAGTTGATGCAGATGAGGCAATAGCAAGAGGTAAACCAGCTAGTGGGAAGGAGTTTCCTGGAAAGGAACCAAGGAATCAGTTATAAGTGTGTTTGTTTTAACGCAAGGAATATCAGGAATAAAAGTGACGAACTAAGAGCATGGATCAGTACCTGGTGCTATAATGCTGTGGCCATAACACAGACGTGGGTTTCTCAGGGGCAGGAATGGTTGCTGGAACTTCAAGGATTTAGAGCATTTAAAAAGAATAGGGAGGGGGAAAAAAGAGGAGGGGATGTAGCACTACTAATCAGAGAGGGTATCACAGCTATGGAAGCTTCCATTGTCGAGGAAGATCTGCCTACCGAGTGAGTATGGGTGGAAATTAGGAAGAACAAGGCAGCAGTCACCTCGTTAGGGGTTTACTACAGGCCCCCCAATAGCAGCAGGGAGATGGAAGAAAGCATAGGTCGGGCGATTTTGGAAACGTGTGGACGTAATACGGTTGTTGTAATGGGTCTCTTTAACTTTCCCAATATTGATTGGAACCTCCTTCGAGCAGAAGATTTGAATGGTGCAGTTTTTGTAAGGTGTGTTGAGGAGGGTTTCCTAACTCGGTACGTTGACAGGCAAACGAGGGGAGTGGCCATTCTAGACTTGGTGCTCGGAAAAGAGCCGGGGCAGGTATCAGATCTTGTGGTAGGAGAGAATTTTGCTGATAGTGACCACAACTGCCTCACATTCTACATAGCTATGGAGAATGAGAGGATTAGGCAAAATGGGAGGATATTTAATTGGGAAAGAGGAAACCATGAGTTAGCGATTAGACATGAGTTAGGAAGCATGGATTGGGAGCAATTGTTCCATGGTAAAGACACTATAGACATGTGCAGACTATTTAAGGAACAGCTGTAGCGAGTGATGAATAAATATGTCCCTCTGAGACAGGCACGAAGGAGTAAGATAAAAGAATCTTGGATGACGAGAGCGGTGGAGCGTCTCGTCACAATGAAGGAGGAAGGAGGTAGCTTACATAAGTTGGAGGAAGCTGGGGTCAAGCTCAGCTCTCGAGGATTACAGGCAGGCGAGGAATGAGCTCAAAAATGGTCTGAGGAAAGCCAGGAGGGGGCACGAGAAAGGCTTGGCAGAACGGATTACGGAGAACACAAAGGCATTTTACACTTATGTGAGGAATAAGAGAATGGTCAAAGAAAGAATAGGGCAGATCAGGGATAGCATAGGGAACTTGTGTGTGGAGTCCAAGGAGGTAGGGGAGCCCTAAATTAGTTTTTTGCTTCTGTCTTTACGAAAGAAACGAACTTTGTTGTGAATGAAACGTTTGAAGAGCAGGTGTTCATGCTGGAATGGATATAGATAGAGGAAGCTGATGTGCTGAAAATTTGGTCAAACATTAAGACTGACAAGTCGCCAGGCCCGGACCAGATTTGTCCTCGGCTGCTTTGGGAAACGAGAAATGCAATTGCTACTCCACTTGCGAAGATCTTTGCATCCTCGCTCTCCACTGGAGTCGTACCTGAGGATTGGAGAGAGGCAAATGTAATTCCTCTCTTCAAGAAAGGAAATAGGGAAATCCCCGGCAATTACAGACCAGTAAGTCTCACGTCTGTCGTCTGCAAGGTGTTACAAAGGATTCTGAGGGATAGGATTTATGACCATCTGGAAGAGCATGGCTTGATTAAATACAGTCAACACGGCTTTGTGAGTGGCAGTCATGCCTCACAAAGCTTATCGAGTTCTTTGAGGATGTGACTAGAAAAGTTGATGAGGGTCGACCTGTGGATGTGGTGTATACGGACTTTAGCAAGGCATTTGATAAAGTTTCCCGTGGTAACCTCATTCAGAAGGTAAGGAGGAATGGGATACAGGGGAACGTAGCTGTCTCGTTACAGAATTGGTAGTAGAACTAAAATATTCTGCCTGGAAGTCAGTGGTGAGTGGTGTTCCACAGGGCTCTGTCCTTGGGCCTCTACTGTTTGTAATTTTTATTAATGACGTGGATGAGGGGATTGAAGAATGGGTCAGCAAGTTTACAGACGACACAAAGTTTGGAGGTGTCATTGACAGTATAGAAGGCTGTTGTAGGCAGCAGCGAGACATTTAAAGGATGCAGAGATGGGCTGAGAGTTGGCAGATGGCGTTCAACCGGGATAAATGCGAGGTGATGCATTTAGGAAGGTCGATTTTGAAAGCTGAGTTCAGGATTAAGGATAGGATTCTTGGCAGTGTCGAGGAACAGAGGCATCTTGGTGTACAGGTACATAGATCCCTTAAAATGGGCACCCAAGTGGACTGGGTTGTTAAGAAAGCATGTGGTGTTTTGGCTTTCATTAACAGGGGGATTGAGTTTAAGAGTCGTGTGCTGTATAAAACCTTGGTTAGACCGCACTTGGAATACTGAGTCCAGTCCTGGTCGCCCTATTATAGAAAAGATGTGGATGCTTTGGAGAGGGTTCAGAGGAGGTTTACCAGAATGCTGCCTGGACTGGAGAGTTTATCTTATGAAGATAGGTTGACTGAGCTCGGACTTTTTTCATTGGAGAAAAGGAGGAGGGGGGGACCGAATTGAGGTATACAAGATAATGAGAGGCATAGATAGAATCGATAGTTTATCTTTGAAAGTTGCCACTCAGGTGGATAGAGCTTGTAAGAAGGCCTATGGTGAATTAGCGTTCATTAGCAGAGGGATTGAATTCAAGAGTCGTGAAGTGATGGTGCAGCTGTACAAGACCTCGGTTAGGCCACATTTGGAGAACTGTGTGCGGTTCTGGTCGCCTCACTTTAGGAAGATGTGGAAGTTTTGGAGATGGTGCAGAGAAGATTTACCAGGATGTTGCCTGGAATGGAGAATAGGTCATACGAGGATAGGTTGAGTGCTAGGCCTTTTCTCATTGGAACGGCGAAGGATGAGGGTTGACTTGATAAAGGTTTATAAGATGATCAGAGGAATAGATAGAATAGACAGTCAGAAACTTTTTCCCCGGGTACAACAGAGTGTTACAAGGGGACATAAATTTAAGGTGAAGGTTGGAAGTATCGGGGATGTCAGGGGTAGGTTCTTTACCCAGAGAGTGGTGGGGGCATGGAATGCGCTGCCTTTGGGAGTGGCAGAGTCAGAATCATTGGCGACCTTTAAGCGGCAATTGGATAGGTACATGGATGGGTGCTTAAGCTAGGACAAATGTTCGGCACACCATAGTGTGCCGAAGTGCCTGTTCTATGCTGTATTGTTCTATGTTCTACGTTCTATGTTCTATAGCCAGAGACTATTTCGCAGGGCAAGAAATGGCTAACAGGAGGGGTCATAGTTTTAAGTTGTTTGGAGAAAAGTATAGAGGGGATGTCAGAGGCGAGTTCTTTACACAGAGAGTTGTGAGAGCATGGAGTGCGTTGCCAGCAGCAGATGTGGAAGCAAGGTCATTGGGGACATTTAAGAGACTGCTGGACATGCATATGGTCACAGAAATTTGAGGGTGCACACATGAGGATCAATGTGTCGGCACAACATCGTGGGCTGAAGGGCCTGTTCTGTGATGTACTGTTCCAAGTTCTATGTTCTATGTTCTATGTTCTATGTTCTATAATGTATTGTCCCACAGGGCTTCTGCGGATTGGGCTCCAACCGTGGTCATATGAATGGAACAGTCCACTTTGTTGCTTTCATCGACCGAAATCAGAATCATTCTGCATTGCTGCGAAGCTTTCAGCTCACCATGTGACAAAATTTAACAGCTACCCACCCAATTTAATTTTTGTTACGGATTGGCCCACGCCTAGCGATGCAGTCACAGATCTCTCACTGTCACCTTGGCACCAGTAGTTACCCCGTCAGTAGTAAAATGAGCACTTACTACAATTCGGATGTTTGTGTGAGCTCTCCGTGTACAAATTGTTTGCCATGAGCAGTCAAAGTGATTTATATTTAGTTCTGTTGCTCAGAATTCTGGGATGCCCTTGGCCTGCCTTAGATAACAGGTTTTCTGTTCTCCTTCCCTTTTCACGGTTGTCTCTCTTTTTCTCTCTGACGTTTTCTCTCATCATCCAGTTTTCGTCATTTTTCTCACCCTCTCAATCTCGATACTGTTCCTCTCTATTTCCGATCATTCCCGTTCTCCATCACATTTCTCAATTTCCTCTATCCCCACTTCTCACCAAATATATAATATCTCTCCTTCTGTATTCACTGTATTCCTTGATTTCTCCAGTTTTCTCTCATCTTCCTTCGCCTCCATCTCCAATTTGCTCTCTTGTTTCCACTCTGTACTCATTGTGGGCTTTGTGTGTGAGCGTACACGTATGTCTGTGTGAGAAAATGTATGTCCATGTATGTTTTACTTGCCATGCGGACACCTAACGTTTCACAACAAGTAATAGATTGAACCTTGGGAGTGCAAATTCAGATAGATATGATAGTCAGGGCTGAGTTTGGAATTCCTGCATCGCATCATAAAGTATAGCAGTTGGGAGGTCATGTTATGGTTGAGCAAGCCATTGTCTCGGCCACGTTTGGAAGATAGTGTGCAATTTCGTCCTGCTTATTATCGGAGGAATGTTGTGAATCTTAAAGGGTTCAGAAAAGATTTACAAGGATGTTACTCGGATTGCAGTGTTTGAGGTAAAGTGCGAGGTTAAAACGGCTCGGGCTATTTTTCCTAGACAGTCAGGAGCTGAGGGATGAACTTAAAAACTTTTGTTAATTCATCAGAGACACAGATAGGGTGAATAGACATGCCTTTTGTCCAGAATGGGGAGTCCAAACAAGTGGGCATTTGTTTAATGTGAGAGTAATAACATTTAACAGGGACTTTTTTCACATGGAGTTGGTGCATGTTTGGAATGTGCTGCCAGCGGAAGATCTGTACCGAAGGATTTGCTTCCATGCTGTACATCTCTATGACTCTGTGATTCTTTGAACCTATGATATTGATCACAGTATCTTATCAAGAGCGAATGAACCGTGAATATCCACCGCTGATGCATTGTTCCCGTAAACAGACAATTAGTGATTGGTGCATACTCAGCACCAGCTCACCCTTTTGAACTTCACTGGAGGGTGTCATACAGATTCGAGACTGACAGCACGACAATTTCACTTCGGGGGTAAATATTTAACAAACCGGCAATGACTGTTACACGAGTACTCTGTGCTGAAAACTGGCAGGGAACCGTGGTGTCATACAATTCCCAAGCAATGGCCATCTTAATAAGACACTGAAGAATCACTACCTTTTGATAGCCAATGGCGTTACCATCCCTGATTCCGCCCTTCCCTCTCAACCCATCTATCCACATCCTGGGGTTACCATTGAGAGCAAATCGCCTTATTGCCTCATGTCATTCAATGGGATTACCATCAACGAATTATCGAATTCCCTGACAATTAACATGCTGATGATTACCATTGAAAGTGAAGCGAATCATTGTCCTTTGAAGTTCAATGATGTCACTGTCACAGAATGCTGCCCACCCGACAACATCTTGGGGTTTTCCATTGAGAGTTAAACTAACCATAGCCCCTTGATATTCAATGGCATTACCAACATTGAATTCCCTCCAGATTCAAACCTGGGAGAATACCATTGACCAGAAATTGAACTGGAGTCACCAAATCAGTAGAGTCACTACAAGGGAATCTTGCAGCGATTAAGTCACCTCCCGAATCACTTCCTAATGCCGTTCTACCATCGATAAGGCACAAGTTCGGAAAGTAATGAAATACTCTCTAAAGATCTGAATGAGTGCAACTCCAACAATACTCCAGAGAGTCAACATAATCACAGGTATGTCAGTTCGACTGGCTGACACCACATTCAACCCTCCTCTCATTTATCTCGCCATAATTCAGGCACTCTACCTGTTTTCCTGATGAAGAGCTTTTGCCCGAAACGTCGATTTTAAGACCATAAGACATAGGAGCGGAAGTAAGGCCATTTGGCCCATCGAGGCCACTCCGCCATTCAATCATGGATGATGGGCATTTCAACTCCACTTACCCGCATTCTCCACGTAACCCTTAATTCCTTGTGACATCAAGAATTTATCAATTTCTGCCTTGAAGACATTTAGCGTCCCAGCCTCCACTGCGCTCTGTGGCAATGAATTCCACAGGCCCACCACTCTCTGGCTGAAGAAATGTCTCCGCATTTCTGTTCTGAATTTACCCCCTCTAATTCTAAGGCTGTGTCCACGGGTCCTAGTCTCCTCGCCTAATGGAAACAATTTCCTAGCGTCCACCCTCTCCAAGCCATGTATTATCTTGTAAGTTTCTATTAGATCTTCCCTTAATCTTCTAAACTCCAATAAATACAATCCCAGGATCCTCAGCCGTTCCTCGTATGTTAGACGTAACTTTCCAGGGATCATCCGTGTGAGTCTCTGCTGGACACGCTCCAGTGCCAGTATGTCCTTCCTGAGGTGTGGGGACCAAAACTGGACGCAGTACTCCAAATGGGGCCTAACCAGAGATTTATAAAGTCTCAGTATAACATCAGTGTTTTTATATTCCAACCCTCTTGAGATAATTAACAACATTGCATTCGCTTTCTTAATCACGGACTCAACTTGCATGTTTACCTTTAGAGAATCCTCAACTAGCACTCCCAGATTCCTCTGTACTTTGGCTTTACGAATTTTCTCACCGTTTAGAAAGTAATCCATGCTTCTATTCTTTTTTCCAAAGTGCAAGAACTCGCATTTGCTCACATTGAATTCCATCAGCCATTTCCTGGACCACTCCTCCAAACTGTCTAGATCCTTCTGCAGTCTCCCCACTTCCTCAGTGCTACCTGCCTGTCCACCTAACTTTGTATCATCGGCAAACTTCGCTCGAATGCCCCCAGTCCCTTCATCCAGATCATTTTCCTGCTCATCGGATGCTGCCTGAACTGCTGTGCTTTTCCAGCACGACTCTTCTCCAGAATATGGTTTCCAGCATCTGCAATAATTGTTTTGACCACATTCAACAAGCATTCGTCAAACCGAAAAGTGCAATTGCTAGATAACTCTGCAGGTCTGGCACCAGGTGCGAGACGAAAACAGAACGAATGTTTCGGGAACTCATCGACAGGTACCCCCTTCCTCCGCTTGAAAGGCACAGTAGCAGTAATGCGTATCAATTACAAAAAGGATTACATTCTCTCAAGATCTTCAGGCAGCACATTCCAAACAAATGACGACTTCCATCTCGAAGGACAAAGCAACAAATGTATGGGAACATGACACCATGTCTGTTCCCCTCCAAGCCACTCGCTGTCCTGACATGGAAATGTGTCGCCGTTCCTTCATAACTGCTGAGTCAAAAGTTTGGAATTCCCTCCGTACTGGCACAATACATGGAACATAGCATTGCACGAAGGAACTAAGGCTACCTGCTTAAGGGTAAATTAGGAATGGTGCTAAATGCTAGATCCAGAAGTGAATAAAATAAAAGAATCATTTACAGAAGGGTAACTGTTTAGAGAATAACAGCCACTCAAAGATCTGCAAGGCAGCATTTGTGTGGAGGCGGAGAAAATGAGGGAGACACTAAACGAGTATTTTGCATCAATATTTGCTGTGGAAAAGGATATGGGAGATATAGAATAAAGGTAAATGGAAGGTGACATCTTGAAAAATGTATTTTCCAGACGACGAATTGCTGGGATGCCTTGAAACGCATAAAAGTCGATAAATCCTCAACACCATGTCAGGTGTAATCTGGAACTCTGCGTGGAGTAGGGAAGTGATTGTGGGCCTCTTGGTGATATATTGATAGCATTGATCGTCACAGGTGAAGTGCCGAAAAGCTGAAGTTTGGCGAACTCGGTTCCACTCTTTACGAAAGTTGGTAAGGATAAGCCAAGAAACTGTAGATCAGTGAGCCTGACGTCGAAGGTGAGGAAGTTGCTTGAGGGAATCATGACGGAGATCATGCATAAGTATTTGGAAAGGCAAGGAGTCATAGTCAACACAACTTGGAGCATGGGGATCCATGTCAAACAAACCTAATCGTGTCTTTTGAAAAAGTAACAAGGAGGATTGATGAGGCGAGAGCATTAGATGTGATCTCTAAGTACTTCAGTCAGACGTTCGACACGGTTCCACATGGGAGATTGATTAGCAAGGTTACATCTCTTGGAATAAATGAATAAATAATTGGCTCAAAGGTAGAAGGCAAAGAGTGTTAGGGGATTTGTGTTTTTCAAACTGGAGGTCTGTCACTAGTGGTGTACTACAGGAATCGGTGCTGGGTCCACTACTCTTCCTCCATTACGTAAATGTTTTGGATGTAAGCATCAGAGGCATCGTTAGTAAATTTGCAGATGAAACCAAAATTGGAGATGTAAAGGACAGCGAAGAAGGTTACCTCAGATTAAAAAGGGATCTAATTCAAATGGGCCAACGGGCTGAGAATTGGCAGATGGAATTTTACGAAGATAAATGCGAGGTACTCCATTTCGGGAAAGCACAACTTAGCAGGATTTATATACTTAATGGTAAGGTCCTAGAGAGTGTAACTGAGTAAAGAGACATTGGACTGCAGGATCAAAGCACCTTTAAACTGGAGTCGCAGATAGATAGGATGATGAAGAAGCAGTTTGGTACGCTTTCCTTTATTGGTCAGAGTATTGAATACAGGAGTTGGGAGGTCATGTTGCCGCATTAAAGGACATTGGTTAGGCCTCGTTTGGAATATTGCGGTCAATTCTGCTCTCCATCCTATGGTGAGGAATTTGTAGAACTTGAAAGGGTTCAGAAAAGACGTATGAAGATGCTGCCAGGGTTGGAGTTTTCTGAACTATGGGGAGGAGTTGAATGGGCTGGAGCAGTTTCCCCTGAAGAGTCGGAGGCGTATAGAAGTTTAGAAAATCATGATGGGTATAGATATGGTAAATATCTATTTACCAGGGATGGGGGAGTCTAGAACTGGAGGGTAGAGGGAAAGGTTGAAAGTGGAAAAGGGTAAAAGAAACTAAGGCACAACATTTTCAAGCAGAGGGCATATCTATATATCGAATGAGCTGCCAGAGGAAGTGGTGGTGGCTCGTACAGTTGGAACATTTAAAGGGCACGTGGATAGATATATGAATAGAAAGGGTTTCGATTGATATGGGCCGGGTGATGGCAGGTGGGATTAGATTGGATTGGGATTTCTGATCGGCATGGAAGTGGTGGACCGAAGCATCCGTTTCCATGCTGTACATCACGATGACTCTCTGACTATTTCAGCATCTAAAGCATTTTGATGCATCAGGGAAACAGAAAGAGAGAGAGGGGGATTTTCAGAGAGTGCAAGAGGTAAAAATGTAAAACAGAGAGAAAGCCAACTCATGTATCTTCAGGAAAGAGAAAGAGAGATACACTGACAAAAAACAGATATGAAAAGGATGTGGAACGGGGAGGAAAGAGAGAGGGAGAGAGATTCACGGAGAGGTCTGTGAGCAGACGTACGGATAGGCATGGAGGGAGATCGCGATAGTTAAGGAGAGAAAGAGAGATGCAAACAGATGGTGAATGCGAGAATAGGGAGGTCAGGAGAAATGAGAAAACAGACTACAAGGAAATGAAGGGTGGAGCTTTCTTACCGTGACGTGGGGCAGCAATAAATTGCCGATGTGACACTGTTGAAGCAGTGGAAGAAATAAATGCACAGCAAGATCAAACAATCAACATCCTGTAGTGATGTGCAAGATCTGTTGCATTGATGTCATTCTGTGTGTAAATAGTAAATGCCAGCTGAAAGAAATACGGAACATCAGCAAAGGAGCAGGATGGACTCCGGTTGATGCAAATTGAAGATCCATGGTCAAGGTTGCCTCGTTTGGTTTCTTCTGAGAACCTTTGTCGAGTTCTAACAGCCAGACTCCATAAGTGATATCTATTGGAACAAATCCTTCCAGTAACCCCTTGCTCCATCCGATAGCACAACCCAAAGTGGAGGTTTGAAGCTAATTTTGAAATGTATAAATTAATCGAAATCTGCTTGAACACACATACGTTGGGTTCTGCCAAATTCAATGAAAGGACATGGAAGGGAATTATCTTTCAGTTCTCGATGATCAACGCACTAGAGTCCTTGATCTCAGAGTCTAGGTGTTGGTCAGTGAGTGACTGATGGCTCTTGATGGGGTCCCACATTTTTGACTGGGCACAGAAAAGCACAAAGTGAAACGCGTAGAGCTTTGTGTATCTTTGTCGTCAGAGCTTCATAGCTGAGAGTAAGCAACATTGGCCTTTCTCTCCTGCGGCCTCAAAGAAGCTTCTCCTTTCTGGCTGGGAGGGAAGTTAAAAGGGAAATGCATAGTCATATTACCTTTAAGCTCAGCCTTTGGACTGGAGACTGCTTCCTCTCCTGCCGCGAATCAAGCTCAGAGATTGATCCATTTCAAAATGGCGTGGGATTGTGGACGGAGAGATTGCCATTTGTTTATCGATTACACAGTGTTCGTCTATCAGCTCGATTCGGTGGGACTCATCTCAATTTCAGTAGAATTTAAAAACGGGCCTCATGGCTCAGAGATTAACAAAATGGGAAATTGTTGGAGAAACTCAGCACTTCTGGCAGCACATGTATCTGGTCGGCATGGACAGGTTGGACCGAAGGGTCTGTTTCCATGCTTTACATCTCGATGACTCTGCGACTCTATGTATATATAAAGGTCCCGCATATGAGTGGTTTCATTCCGGTACTCTCGTTTCCTTCCACAGTAAAAGATGCGCAAGTTCGGTGAATTGGCCATGCTAAATTGCTTATCTATTGTAGAGTTATGTAGGTTACGTGCATTAGTCATGGGAAATGCACTTCGTAGGCTAATGGATTGTTTTGGGATGGAATACTGGTCAGAGATTTGGTGTGGGTACAGTGGGTCTAATTGTTTCCACATTGTAGGGTTTCCATGAAAACAGAGTTAATGCTTCAGAGACACATTCAAAAAAGGTCTACTCCTACACCACGGACGTTCAGAGCAACAATGTGTGCCACGTGCATGATGAATTGCACAGATGCATCAAATCTCCTTGACGATCGCTTCACAAGGCCAAGGTCAGATGAATTGCATGGATCTTTCAGGTGAAGACCTCAGGGGATTACGCATCAGGAATATACTGTGCCGTGTTTTAAGATATTGTGATTAAATTGAACTCCACTGGCGCCACATGGCTGCCCAGATCGGAGATTCCAGATCTGTCCAGAATCTGCTGCATTTGGCACAATGACTGTACCCAATAACAGAACTGTATCCTCAGTGTGGCGGTAATATTTCATTTTCACCAGGACTGTGTGGTCTTCAGTTCTAACAATGGTGGTGTGGAGAGATGTGTGCGAGGCAGGAAGATTTGTCAGAAGGAAGGCAAGGACATATTTCCCTTTCTGCTGGTTCTATCGTCACGAACTGCAGGCAGAATATGGCTTGCAAACCTCGATCAATTCGACTAGTCATTGGAGAACCCGAGACATTCACGGTGAAAGCGGTTCAAATTCGAAAGCCAGAATAGAATCGATTGTTGAATCTTCTCCAACAGTTTATTCCTGTTGTTTTACGTTGTGGAGGAAAAGGATAACACAGTTGGAATGGCAAGATATGAAAGATTCTTCCTGTGTTTTTGTGACCTCCTCTCTCACCGATTGTATGAACGAAAGAATCGGGTTTGGACAACGGATTTTGCAACGAGTTTTATTGATACGATTTGAAAAGCAATAAGTCAGGGTCATTGGATCCACACAATGGAACACAGTCGGTTTACAGAAGTAACAATTTGCATCAGTTGGTGCCTCAGAAGGGTCTCACTTCAGATTTATTTACTGTACATCCATTTTCTCTTGCACCAGTATAGCCTAATTTCACAAATCCCACTGCCAGTTCTTGTGGAAGACAAGGGGATCGCTTACAAGTTCCTCTCTGGAGTGCACAAGAGTTGAAGAAACCTGTAAAACAGAAAGACATACTTACCTTCCGCGTGTCATCAAACCAGGAAACATGGCGAGTATAACTGTATCCAGTACTGCCAGTGTGATCCAATCAAGGAGATGGACCCCAGAACTGTGCACAGTACTGCCAATGTGGGCTTATCAAGGGATGTAAAGACGAGAACAGTGCCCAGTTCTCTCAGTGATGTCGTATCAAGGGAGATAGAGACGAGAACTGTCTGCACCTTCCCAATGGGTCTTGGTGAGTTAGTATACGGCGGAGTGGCGTGGACGTCTTGGGTCGAAGGGCCTATTTCCAAACAGTAGGGGTTCTGTTAAAAAAATGTTTTCACTGAGACATATTGAGACAGGGACTGTGCACTGTGCTCCCACTGTCGTCGAACTGAGGGATGTGGCGTCGAGAACTATGTACAGTGTGGTCTTACCGAGGGAGATTGAGACATTATCTATGTTCAGTGAACAAAGTATAGTCTAACTAAGGGATATGGCGTGACGGACAGTGCACAGTGTTTCCAGTTTGGACTAAGTAAGGGAAGTAAGGGAAGTACGCATTGCTGCTACTGTGACTAAACGAAGGGACATCCAGTCCATCTTTGTGCACAGTGCTCTCAGTGTCGTGTCACTGACGGATAAGGAGCCTATAACGGTTTAAAGTGTTATGCATTTATATTACCAAGGGAAATCACAGGTATTGCTATGCACACTTTTCGAACTAGTGTCACATTGAATGATACAGGGATCAGAACTGTCCTCGGTGATTTCATTATGAGTTAACCAACGGAAATGTCGATCAGCTCTGTGCACAGTCTTTTCTTTCCGCGGGAAAGAAAAAAAAACACAGAAGGACATATACGAGTACGTTACCAGAAATAAACTTGTAACATGATTGATTTCAAGGAATATTTGAGGTAATTGATTGCATTTATACGGAGCGTATTCCACAGCTGAATAAAATCCGAAAAATAATGACATACTGTCTGATCTCTTGGATTCATCATCATTAGATGAGTTTGAGTTTCACAATTAGAGTGGCATGAATATCAAGAAATGGTGTCGATAATGAAGGATGTTCCAGAGATCGGGGGCGGGGCGTCTCAAAGAGACATTTGAAAACGTTTCTCTGTTCAACGTGCAAACATTGATGTTAAGGACATCTCATTGTTGGATAGTTTTTGTGAGTAAACAATTAAATCGAACAGTTCTTCGAAAATTATCCAAAATGAGACCGTAACTTCATTTCAGAGCAGGGAGGAATGAGAAACTGGGCTGATTGAAAGAAGACAAAAAAAGTCAACTTCCAATACAAATCAGCAAACACTTGAGGAGCTGATGGTGCTACAATTCGTTTACATAGAAATGTACCAACCGGGAAAGAAGAACCATGGTCTCGATTCTCCATCTGCAGTGATGGGTTCTACAAGCACCAGGGCGATGAGAAACAAAAGCAGTGATTTCGTCTTTCTCTATAGACTTTCATAGTCATTGTGAGGTGACTGGAACACCGAGGCACTTTATTACAGATGAGTAACTACACTGTAGTTAATAATCACAGTTCAAAATTGAAGATTGGATCCACGCTGTGCTCATTATAATGACATTTCACGAATACCAAATGTAGCTGGAATCAAAGATTAGGCTTTTCTGTCAACAGTTACTTCTCAGTGAACAGAGAAACCTAACTGTTGACTAATTGACGTGGTGAAGGTTCACAGCAAACGTTCACATTGGATATTTACGTGTTGTTTATTTTATTTAAGGGAAATATTTGGCCGATCATTCCACTGCTGGCTCTTTCAATTCTCACCCAAAGAACTAACAGTGACATTTTGCGACGAATGGTTAAAGTTCTTCTGCATTTAAATGCATTAATCGCTTCACACCTTTGAACAATATTGCTCAAACAAATATAGCAGCACCGCGTGATGATGCACTAGTAAGAAATGTCATGTTACATTGAACACAAACAAAATGAAGTGGATCAAGCCACAATTCTGCCTGAGATCTGACTCATTCTTGTACGAAGCTCAGCTACGAGTGTGATATTATTAAAGAACAGAATGGGATCTCACGTTTAGTCCCTGCTTCAAGTTACTGCTGCTCTTGGTGAGTGAACTGTCCCATTAACTGTTTCAACGTAGGGCTAAACTCAATGAGTCTGAGGTCAGTATAAACCACAGTGTGTTCTGCCCATTAATAATGACCTTCTGTTCTCCAGCAGGTCACTGTGTCTGTGTGCAGAAGAGGAATGAATGAGGCCTTTTCTCTTTGGGTGCCTGGCACTGGTGTTGGTACTGACTTGAATTGCTGCTGGTGTTGTGCCTTGCTTGATCTTGTGGGGCATGAGTTTAGCTCACCGGTAGGAACTTCCTGGGAAAAAGAAGACGCCATCCAGGTCCTGACACCTGTGCAAATGCAGCACCATCGTGGTTGATGTACTTTCATATCCTCCGATTTCTCTCTCCCTTCCATACCATAGGATCCTAAGACGTGGGAGCAGAATTTATGCCATTAATCACGTTGAGTCGCTACTGCATTCAATCATGGCTGATATGTTTACACCTCCTTGCACCTGCTTTCTTTAAGCCCCCTTAATACTCAAGTAACCATATATCTCAGTGTTACATATACTATTATGACACACCTTGAACACTTCCGTTACTTAAAACAAACACCCAGAAAACTCAGCTCGGCTCGTATTTTTTTTTAAACTATGAGTGGCAGAGAACTCCTAAATTCCACTGTTTAATGAGAATAATAATAATTTATTGTTTATCTCTAAAAGTGAATATTAAACAACAACTGTACACAACTCTAAGCCCCACTCTTAATTGCTTATTATTTGCCTCTAACTCTGTACCATTATACTGATTCAATAAAACACTGATTAAAATATGTCAACTTAATTGGAATCCATACAGCAAGTGTCATCTTTAGTGCCTTTCTTCCTTCAGCTGACATATCCCTGGGCTGTCTTAATGCGAATATGTTTCATATAGAAAGGTACCTTTGATAGGGTGTGTTTCAAATGGCACTTGCTCTGTCTGACTGTCAACCTGGCTGCTTTTTTATATGTTCAACACCAGATCGTATCTTGGTTCGTTATTGACAAAACAATTAATTCAAACATGATTGGGTTTTAGTAGACAATAGACAATAGGTGCAGGAGAAGGCGATTCTGCCCTTCGAGCCTGCACCACCATTCCATATGATCATAGCTGATCATCCTTAACCAGTATCCTGTTCCTGCCTTATCTCCACAACCCTTGATGCCACTATCCTTGAGAGCTCTATCCAAATCTTTCTTAAATGAATCCAGAGTCTGGGCCTCCACTGCCCTCTGGGGCAGAACATTCCACACAGCCACCACTCTCTGGGTGAAGACGTTTCTCCTCAACTCTGTCCAAAATGGTCGACCCCGTACTTTTAAGCTGTGTCGTCTGGTTCTGCACTCACCCATCAGCGGGAATCATGTTTCCTGCCTCCAGAGTGTCCAATCATTTAATAATCTTATATGTCTCAATCATATCCCCTCTCAGTCTTCTAAACTCAAGGGTATACAAGCCCAGTCTCTCGAGTCTTTCAGCGTAAGGTAGTCCCAACATTTCAGGAATTGACCTCGTGAACCTACGCTGCACTCCCTCAATATCCAGAATGTCTTTCCTCAAATTTGAAGAGCAGAACTGCACACAAATTTCAAGGTGTGGTCGCACCAAGGTCCTGTACAACTGCAGAATAACCTCTTTGCTTCTATACTCAATCCCTCTTCGTATGAAGTCCAGCATGCTATTCGCCTTCTTCACTACCTGCTGTACCTGCATGCTTACCTTCATTGACTGGTGTTCAAGAACACCCAGATCTCTTTGTACTGCTCCTTTACATAAATTGATTCTATTTAGGTAGTAATCTGCCTTCCTGTTTTTGCCACCAAAGTGATAACGATACATTTATCTACATTAAACTGTATCTGCCATGCATCTGACCACTCACCTAACCTGTCCAGGTCGCCCTGCAATCTCCTAACATCCTCCTTACATTTCACCCTGCGACCCACCTTAGTATCATCAGCAAATTTGCTGATGTTATTACTAGTACCATCTTTTATATAATTAATATATATTGTAAAAACCTGCAGTTCCAGCACTGATCCCTGCGGGACCCTACTGGTCTCTGCCTGCCATTCCGAAATGGAGCTGTTTATCACTACTCTTCGTTTCCTGTCAGCCAACCAACTTTCAATCCAAGTTAGTACTTTGCCCCCAACACCACGCGCCCTAATGTTGCTCACTAACATCCTTTGTGGGACTTTAACAAAAGCTTTCTGAAAGTCCAGGTGCACTACATCTACAGGATCTCCCTCGACCATCTTCAGAGTTACATCCTCAAAAAAATCAAGAAGATTAGTGAAGCATGATTTCCCCTTCATAAATCCATGCTGACTCTGACCTATCCTGTTACTAAAATCCAGATGTGTCGTAATTCCATACTTTATAATGGACTCCAGCATCTTTCCCAGCACAGAAGTCTGACGAACTGGTCTTTAATTTCCTGCTTTCTTTCTCCCACCTTTGTGCAATACTGAGGTCCAAACCTACTTTGAGCAGACCAGCTTTTATTGCTGCTTGTATTGCAAAATGTTGTTTATAGTAATAGGATGACTAGATTTCAGGAGTTTGCTGGTCATATATCATCCAGGTTATTTTCATTGTCACCCATTCTCTTTCTCCGATATTCCTGACAGATAAAGTCAAGATGACCAACGTTGACATTGTGAAATGTTTATCAAAAAGCTGCATGTCATTTTTAAGTTGCAACGTAAGCGACTCAGAGGCAAAAGCAACATTCTTATTTTTCCCTCAGAATAGAAGTGAACACAGCTGACGAAAAGTAATTCGTCTCAAAGCACTACTCTCTGCCTATCCAGCAGGAACGCTTTCATGACTCTAACACTTGCTGTTTCAATTACTAAATAATTAATATTGGTTCAATTTTTATCTGAATTGTTTGTGATTTCCGTTTGAGTTGCAGTTATTTCACATCAAACAGACATTTTAATATCACTATGCTAAAAGACTCATTTAATACATTTTGAAATCATTTTTTACACAACTTACGCAGAGTAAACACAAAATGATATTCAACCATTCTGAAGTAGGGTCGCATTGCTTTAAAACGGTCTAGCTGTTTTATCTCCTCGCTAAAGTGCCGGACGTGTTGATTTTGTCCACTCTTTCATATTTTTGTAATGTCACTGAAGATGTTGTTGTACGAATCAAAATTCGCGAGAGACTGCAGTTTGAGTGAATGCGATATTCCAAGTATAAGAAATATCCAATATCAAACAAGTGAGGCGGAACATCGATTGACTGAGTGTGCATTGTTTCCTAAAGACGCCTTTAATCATGTGAAATTTGTCCTGTCAATTATTGTCATTGATACGCTCTCTCTTCTCTTGTGCCCACACCTTGCAATATTCTTATGCAGAACTCGACTGAATTGTCAAGACATGTGGATATACCTTACTGAAGTTTATGATTCAACGAGACGGGATTGATGGTTTCATGTAGACGTTCTCGATATCAATGGCTGCAATGGAATCCTTTATTTTTCATTGGATTCATTAACATCAGGTTGTCTGAAGCCTCTGAATGCATTGTGTGCCGTGTTTGCTGAACTAGGCGGTCTTCATTCAGTAAGTAATTGGGAAAACAGAAAACAATATCCACAGCAAAGGTGCTCTGATAAGTCGAAGAAATGTGAATGGAGAAATGAATCATGTTTCATTTTCTCAGAAAGAAGGATGCTTTCTGATGGAGAAAGACGTTAAAGTACCACATTGTTGGTTAAACCATTTCTCGACAGAATTCATTTTGTAGACCTCTATCAAACATATGTTCGAATTAATGCACACGAAGATTTTGCCATATTTTTCAACTCTGCTCTGAAGTTGCTCTGTGTCACTGCATAAACGCAAGGATTTAGAAAGCAAACAAAGTACGTCAAGATACCTCCCACTTCAGTGGCGATCAATTCAGAGTTTGTGAACTTGCCTCTCTACGAAACGGTGCGTGTTATTTTGTTAAGAGCTAAACTCAAGGAATTTGTCAACCAGAGAAAGAGAAAGGTTACTGATATTGAGCATAATGCAATGATGCATTTTCTACAATTCTCCATTTCTGAGGCGCTTTGCTTCCCACTCTAGGAGCTCCGGAGTTCAGTGCAGCTTCGATTCGCCAGTACTGCACGTTGGACGGTTAATGAATTAAGCAAGGCAATCAGAGCAAAAGTAATCCAAATGACACAGGCACAGTGAAACCAGACATAATCTACACCTTCAGAAGAGGGAAAAACTGCTGCCCGTGACCGGTAAGCCCACTGAACATAGTTTATAGTTTTCTAAAGTTCATAAGCAATCGAAACTGGCACTTTTTGCAGTACAGTGACAACCGTGATAGTTATGACAAGAGGGGCTGCAGTTTTCTTTGTGCAATATTTTATTTTGAAATGTCTGGCAGCAGATCAGACAAACCGGTCAAATGTGAAAGCAACAATGCACCAAACAGATAATTTGGGAATGACCATGAACACGTATGTAGTGACTATTCAAACAGGAGTATGGGACAATAATGACAAAGGAAATTATTAACTGAAGATGCGATAGAGTATTGTATTGTTGATCAGGACCAGTATATCTGTTATTGCAATGGTCAACATGTAAACAGTGATACACTTGGAAAGACCTCATTTTCTTTGTGAGAATCCAAATTGTGGCCATGTTCTCCATGTGAAGAAAACAACAGTGAATAGCCCAACAATGCCTGATTTACGCAAATTCGCTATTATTAAAACTTAGCAGGACGGAAATTGGTATGTTGACTCAAAATCCGAATATGCAGAAGGAGAGATGGCAGGGTTTAACACTGAAAGAGTATATTGACTCATCAGGCTGTCTTTGGGACGTTGGCAGTGCCCGTTCCCCCGGAGTGAGAAACATTGGGTCATGTCCTGCCTACTTCAGACGTTTCTAAAAATATCTTTGAACAAGTTGAAGAGGAAAAAACGGTTAAACATATCAACTCAACAGGAATAGATACTGCTGCAAGTGGAAGATTA
Organism: Chiloscyllium plagiosum; assembly: GCF_037043375.1. NCBI lineage: Eukaryota > Metazoa > Chordata > Chondrichthyes > Orectolobiformes > Hemiscylliidae > Chiloscyllium > Chiloscyllium plagiosum. Next base: position 16,895,914 of record NW_028270179.1, on the reverse strand, counting down.
TAAAACTCTTTCACGAGCAGAATTGCAGGCTTCCCCATTTTGTGTGAGAGTGAATGATGACTGGAGACAGTGTAGTACTCTGAGTAGCCACAGCCGTGGCAATGAAAGGGAATCTACTTATACATGCATCATTTCTCCGGGGAGCCAGTCAATTGCATGAATCACAGTTATTAAAAAATAAAGTGAGGAAAGATTTGTTTTGGCTGGAACAGTAGATCGAAAGAAATAGTAATTTGAAATGCAAAAAATAAGTATGGTTTCTTACGACCGAAGCAGCAATGGGAATCTTTTTCAATTGTATTACACTGTCAATATTTGTGGCTAGCTTCTGGTGCCCCAAATCCAAGTGCATTATAACCCTCTAGCTATCTAAGGTGTTCCTTTCCTGCATCTTGAGAACCTCCCACTGTGGTGGCTGTTCTTGCTCCGAACTCCGAATCTTCCCATGTCCCTACATTCACTCGGCCATGTCGGTCTCAGTGTTTCAAGAAAGCTGGCGATATTACTGTTCTCTGGGCTATATCGCCTTCTCCTGTGCATCAGGAACGCTTTATGCATCTTCGTCAATTGTTTTCTGTTTTGTCCATGGCGACTAACTAACAACTGAGTGTTTGAGATATAGGGCGACTCACCACCTCTGATAGTTGCTCAGGGCCTAAAAGTGTACAATCAGTCTTATGGGTAAGTGAATATATTCTGATATTTTGATTTGCATTTTTATACTCACTGTCTCCCCATCGCAGTTATCACTTTGCCTATTCATTGCCGCTTCCCAAACAAAATGCGGAGAATGAACAGTTGGTCCAGCTGGCTGTGCAATGCTGTAGATGTTTTATTCTGTGATATTTCTGCTTTCAGAATCTGAACCATCCTCCGTGAATCTCAGAGTATTCAACAGAAAAGTTCATGAATGCATGAAGTGAATTCTTTGCAAGATCTCTCCACACTAAAGTTGATATCAGCTCACAACCTCTCTGGTCGCATAAGTTCTAGGGAGAAACAAATCGATGGTCATGTTATTTGACTCACAGAAACATCCTACTGAGGAAGGTTTCAGTTGCTGTCGTCATCGAGAAAAGATATATATTAACTCACATAGCAAACACCACTAACGTCTTTTGTCATTAAATTCGTTGATTGCTCAATTTTTTCCCTATCTGTAAGCAATATTTTCTTTCAAAGCTGTCTTTTATTGCACAAGACGGCATCTTATTATCATAATAAGATGTCGTCTTGTGCAATAAAAAGCATTGTTGAGAGAAAATATTGCTTACAGATGGGGATCAAATCTGCAAGTACGAAATGTTTGTGAACTAATCACATTTCTTCAAATATTACCAAGGCACTTAATACTTCTACAAATGCAAAACTACAAAAAAAGGGCATGGAGACTCTGTTTGTTTACCAGACTTATTCGTCCATCAGCTTTTTCTCAGCCATTCTTCCAGTGCTGCTGTGTTTGCATCACTTCTGCATCTTCCTGTCCCGCCAGAAGCCCTCAAAATATTTTACAACCTGGACCGTCAATTTTTCCAGTTCTTTTTAGCAGATGACGCGTGGATAATGTAGGCGTAATGCCGCTGGACCAACCGCTTCATTTGGAAGAAAAGTGAATGTATTTGCAAGATTATCACATGGCAGACAAACTAAGCAGAATAGAATGGGGAATGCCGGATCGGACCTGAAAACCCAACAGATTATCCCAACTTAATGAAGCTGGTCCAAATAGCTGCAACAATCCCGTTGAACACGCCTTTACAAAAAAAGAGAAAGAAGAATGAAAGACAGGTGTCTTTTTCAGGAGTGATGTCAGACAGAGGGAGGATCAGCATGGATCTACCTCTTTGGGTCCAACAGCTTCATAACTGTCCGCTTGAAAAAAATAAACGGGAGACCAACTCAATTGGGAAAAGTGGCCACTTCTCTTTCATTGGGCAAGTGTAATTCTTCAACTTGAATGCCTTTTGTCTGAGGCAGTTTCGGTTAGCTATAAACAAATTGGCCCTAAAGCACTTTAAACCTCGACACCCGAGAAACTGTGTATTTACCACCTCTCTGAGAAAAAAACAAGGGAAACATAACCTTGTTAAGGAATGGCATCATCACACATGTCTTAGCTCACTGAATTCTGATATTCCGGGTGACCTACGTGCCAATTCTTTCAGGCAAGAATTCTCTCCCTGTTCCACGAAGTATTTCACCCACTTCCAACACTCTAACTGCACCTGGACTGCTCCCTCTGACCTTTAATCAGTAGTCAACCTCTTCATTGCAATCTTTGAACTTCACATTCGTCGCCTCAGGTTGCCTGTTCCCCGTTCTCCATTCTAGACTATCTCCATCTGAACTGACTGCATTCTGTGCTCTCAGATCCAACCCTACTATTTTCGTAGCATTGTCACTAGGCGTGGTGCGGTTACTGTCTGGCCTACTGAACAAACATTACAGAAGCTCGACGTTAGCTTTTGGATAGTGTCTGCCTTCTCCAATTGGACAGTGACTCCACCATGGAACATCAGACCATAGCGTCTACAACGGTCAGTAAACATATTTCATCCTGTGATCTCCTGTCCACTGCTTCCATGCTCTTAGTCTCCAACTCCGTTCAAGCCTCCTTCCTAAAATTCACAAACTTTTCTGCACATCTGTGTTTTCTGTCCATTCTTGCTCTGCAGAGCACGTCTGTTCCAAAATCGATCCAATGTTTTTCTCCTCTTCTTCTGTTCATTCTGACGTACATCCGCCAGTCCTCTGTCGCTTTCCTGCAGTTTCACAACTTCCAGTTCTCGGGCTCTTCCCAGCTTCTCTTCACAATGGGACATGCAATGCCTAATCATCACCACCACATGAGGGTGGTGTGAAGGCGTACCACACTTTATTGAACGAAATGCCCCATCCACCACGGCACCCTTCTGTCTGTACCACCTTGGCCTCACCCTGACGAGCTGTTTTTTAGGTCGCCTTACCTTCTTCAGATCGGCAAGGTCTGGAAGGCATGTGTTCAGGCATGGTTCCAGGGGCAGCCTTCCTCTTTGTGAGGTATATGTGACATTCACCATTGCGGTCCGACTACGGTCCCACCCAGAAATCTATCTGTGAGGTATCAACGACATTATCAGTACTGCTTCTCTCTCTCATTGTGAATTGTAAATGTTTACCTATTTTGCTTCTAATTTCTACCCTTTCTTACCTCCAGGTAGTCCACCTCTGACCTGGTCGCTTCCTTTCGTCGAAAACTCTATTTTAATTTATGACGACAGATTGTTCACTAATAACCAGTATGAGCCCACTGACATGCACAGTTACTGTAACTGTCTTTCCTCACTCACTGCATACTATAAATACGCTATTCCATTCTCCAATTCATCCATCTCTGTTGCAACATTTCTGATGATGTCACCTTCGACAAGAAGGCCTTACGGAGTGTGCATATTTATCGCCAACCTAGAATTCCTCAGCACTGCAACTGGGGTCCGGATCTGACTTTCTCTCACTTCAACCTTATTACCTTTCTGCTTGCCCGGCAGGATCGATAGAGTTTGCCTTGTCCTCACTCACCAGCATCAACATCAAGAGGAGATTTCACTGCCGTTTGCGCCACGTCATCGGGTTTTCACCACTAGTTACATGTTCACCTCCGGTCCCTTGTTAGCCTTCCGCAAGGAAGATCGACTCTGTGATTGTCATTTTGTCATTTTTTAAAAAGATAGCTCGTGAAGGCAGAGGTGCCGCTGAGACTAGGAAAAGCCTAGTTTAACATTAGTAGGGGAAAGGTCGGTTTTCCCAGTTCAGGTTACTTCTCGTTTGGTTCAGCTGTGGCAGTCACACGAATCTTTCGCTCATTTTTACAAACAAGTACCATTAAATTGTCCAAAGGGTTTGGTTCTGAACATGATTTCTTGAACAGGGCAGAGTGAGAATGAAAGGGGTTAAGCGAACAAACTATAAACTGCTGTAGAGCTGTTCAAAGAAACCTTGCTCTCTCACGTGTTCTGTTCTCCAGTCCCCACACAGACATCGAATTCAATGATTTTCATCTATCTTTTGTGTGACGTTTGTGTTAGTACGCATGTGGGTGCGTGTGTGCGTGTGTGTGTATGTGTTTGTGTGTGGATGTGTGTGAGTGGATGTGTTTGTATGTGCTTGTGTCTGGATGTGGGTGTGTGAGTGCTTGTGTGTGTGGTGTTTCCGTTGATAAGTGCGAGTGTGTGTGGTTGTGTGTGTATGTGTGTATGTGGAAAATCTGTTTTGTGTGTGCGGATGCATCTATATGCAATGCATGCATGCGTAAGCCCGAGCATGTGTTTGCCTGTGACGGTGTGTGAGGGCGCATGCATGCGTATGTATGTGTGTTGTGTGTGTGTGTGTGTGTGTGTGTGTGTATGTTCGTGTGTGTGTGTTTGTTTTCCGCTCTCTCTGTCCCTTTTTTAATTTCGCCAGTTTCAGGCTGAGAGACAGTTCAGGTTCGATCGGCCGATTGGCCTAATCCAACTGCCAGTTTCGATGCTTCATGAGAATTGCCATATCAAAGAAATAGCAATGAACTGAAAGATTTCCAGGAGTCCAAAGACGAAGAAGAATATTTGCTTCATGTTCTGGTCAGGTCCTCCGAGACTGGACAGGACAAAGGGGAAAATGAATCAGACACCAATAGCAATCCCAGGCCCACTGGTATGATCTCCAAAAGCCCCACAGCAAGGGTCAAATGAGAAGTTGAAGCGTCCATCCGGGTACCAGGTAGAGAGCAGTAATAAACGGACTGATATAGAGCAAAGAATCCAATGTCTCTCACCCAGGCTCTCTCATTCTGACTTGCATCATTTGCCCATTCTATCACTTTACGTATCGCCTACTCTCTCGTCTTTCACTTACCTTTCTCTGACCTTCTGTGTCTCTCTTTAATTGGTCATTCACTATGCCTTTCTCTCTGTCTGTCACTATTTGTCTGTTGGAGAGAGTGAGGTCTACAGATGATGAACATCAGAATTTAGTGTGCATTTCTGAAAAAGCACTGCAGGTAAGACAGCCTCCGGGGAACAGAGAAATCGACATTTCGGCTCGGAGCACTCAGGAATGAGACTGTGAGCCTCATGGATGCAGAGATAAATGGGAGGGAGTCGGAGCTGAGGAGAAGGTAGCTGAAAGTGCAATAGTTAGATGGAGTTGGGGTAAAGAAGGCGGTGCGGATGGGTGTGAAAGAAGATTGACATGTGGGACAGGTCACGAGGGCTTTGCTGAAATGGACGTTTGGAACTGGGGTAAGGTTGGGGCAGGGAAAATGAGGAAACAGGTGAAATCCAGATTGATGCCCTCGGTTTGATTGGTCCTGAGGCAGAATACAAGGCGTTCTTTTTCCAGGCGTCGGGTGGTGAGGGAGTGGCGATGGAGGAGGCTCAGGACCCGCATATCCTCGGCAGAGTGGGACGGGGCGTTAAAATGTTCGGCCACAGGTTGGTGCGGTTCATTGGTGCGGGTCTCCCAGAGATGTTCTCTAAAGCACTCTGCGAGAAGGCGCCCAGTATTTCCAATGTAGAGGAGACTGCATCGTGAGCACGGGATACACTAAATGACGTGTGGAACTGCAGGTAAAACGTTGATGCATGTGCAAGGCTCTTCTGGGGCCTTGGATGGAGCTAAGGAGGGTGGTGTGGTAGGAGGGTTTGCAATTCCTGCGGTGGCAGGGGAATGTGCCAGGAGTGGAGTTTAGCTTATTAGGAAGCATGGACCTGACAATTTAGTCGCAGAGGGAACGGTCTTTGCAGAACGCAGATAGTGGTATGGAGGGAAATATATCCCTGGTGGTGGGGTCCATTTGTATTTGGCGGAAATGGCGGTGGATGATGCCAGTTATGTGCACGTTAGTGAACTGAAAGTGAATACCGGGGTTGTTCTGTCCTTGTTGCGGTTTAGGGATGGGCATCGAGAGCATAGGTACGGTTGGTTGATGAGATGCTGTGGAGGGCATCATCAAACACAGAGGAGATGAAATATGAGCCTTCAAGGAATGAGGTCATCTGTTGTGTTCTGTGGTGGAACGGGTCCTTCTAGGAGCAGATGCGGCAGAGGTGGAGGAATTGGAAATACCGAATAGCATTTTTGAAGGAGGTAGAGTGGGATGAGGTGTAATTCACGAATCTGTGGTTGCCGTTGTGTCTGTAAAAACTGTCAGTGTTCAGTGCGCCCTCACGGATGGGTCTAGGAATGGGAAGCAGATGTCAGAGGTAGTCCAGGTGAATTTGAGGTTGGGGTAGAATGTGTTGATGAAGTTGATGAACTGTTCGACCTCCTCATGGTAGCACGAGATCGCGCCAATGCCGTCGTCAATGTCGCAGAAAAAGAGGTGGGGAGTGTTGCCGGTGTACCTCCGGAAGATGGGCTGTTCTATGCAGCTGACGAAGAGATAGGCATAGCTGGGGCCCATGCTGGTGCACAGTGCTACCCCTTTCGTCTGGAGGAAATGGGAGATTGGAAGGTGAAATTGTTGAGTGTGAGGACCAATTCAGCCAAACGAATGAGTGTGTCAGTGAAAGTATTCTGGCTGTGGCGTCTGGAGAGGAAGAAACGGAATGCTTGGAGGCCCTAGTCATGGCGTTTCGTGGGACATCAGTCCATGGTGAAGATGAGGTGTTAGGGGCCGGGGGCAGGGAAGTCTTGGAGGAGATAGAGGGCATGTGTTATGTCCCTTACATCTTTTTGTTTCTTTCCCTGTTTCTCTTTGTCGTTCCCAAATTTTCTCTCCATCTCTCTTTCTCTGCTACTCACATAATGTGTCTTGAACTCATCTTCAGTCTACCTGTCTCTGTGTGAAACTCTGTATCTCTTACTCTATATGCCACTCTATCTCTCTGACTCGGTCTTCTGTTCGGTTTCTCTCACTTTGTTTCTGTTTGCCTTGGATCGCCATCCATCCGAATTCATTGCAGACTCTAATCTCACTGATTTTGAACTTTGATTCCAGATTCTCCATCGCTGGTAGTTTCTCCAACAGTTTTTCATCCCGCCTGTAAATCTTCATGACTCAGACACTTGAATAGAACACCCTACTTAACCTTGTTTGCTTGAAGACTTAGAGATCATGTCTGAAGTCTCTTCCTGCACAGTGATATTCAGCATGAGGTGCTGCAATAAGCGCTTCTGCACAAGATCATTTCCAATACGCAGGAACTGAGTTGTTCCGAACTGAATACGTTTGAAACAAGATGAGCGAGCCCTCCTTTCTCGCATTAAGGAACTCGAAATACTGACTCTGCGATCGTGCTTCAGAATAGTACAATGTCAAGTGAGATGTGGTGCAAACATGGAATGACTCTCCTCACGATACCTGCATATTGTTAATTCACTGCTGTCCCACTTTGACAAAGGGCTGATTGTGTAACCTCTCTGGACTTTAGTTGATTCCGTATGAAGATAGAGGAGGAAGAACATCACTGGTTTGAATATGTTCCACGAATTTGAGAGCCTTCCTTATTTCATTAATATTTGATACAATCTGAGCATGCTCCATCTTACTACCTTCGCACTTCGAAATCTGCATCTGAATTTCAGTGGATCAAACTGCTGATCATTATCCCCATTCCTACACAGGGCCCCAGAAAGATGTCTAGACAAAGATTTGGGAAATGCATGTGCACCTTGTGGCGAACGATCTCAAAGTGGCTGTGAACACGGAAGCAGAAGTAGGCCATTCGGCCGATCAAATTGCTCAGCCATTCAATGTGTCGTGGTTCATCTGATCATCCTTGCCACCAGATTCTGCTTTTACCCGTTAACCCACAATTCACTTCCTGATTAAAAATTTGTCTCTGCATCTCAGCCTTGAATATACTGACTGGCCTCGACTCGACTCCTCCTTATGGTAAACAATTCCACAGATTCACGCACCTGGGACGCAGACCCTCCAACAGTCTTGTACTCCTTTAACCCTGTCCCCCCAACATCCCCCGATAGTGCTCACTACTTCAACACCGAGACTCCGAAAGTCCAGTACTCCGTCAGCACTTACCGTCCGACAGTGTGCCACTCATTCAGCCCTTGCTGTGGTTCTGTTCGCCGAGCTGGAAGTTTTTTGTTGCATGAGAAGATTTGTAGCTCGGGTGCTCGTTGCTGTGGTTCTGTTCACCGAGCTGGAAGTTTTTGTTGCAGTGAGAAGATTTGTAGCTCGGGTGCTCGTTGCTGTGGTTCTGTTCGCCGAGCTGGAGGTTTTTGTTGCAGTGAGAAGATTTGTAGCTCGGGTGCTCGTTGCTGTAGTTCTGTTCGCCGAGCTGGAAGTTTTTGTTGCATTCGCCGAACTGGAAGTTTTTGTTGCATTCGCCGAACTGGAAGTTTTTGTTGCATTCGCCGAGCTGGAAGTTTTTGTTCCACAGTCTTACCACAAATTCAATTCAGCCCTTACCCTGTGACAGGGCCCACTCCTTCAGCAATGACCCTCCGACTGTGGAGCTCCCTCAGCGTTAATCCTCTGACATGACTGCACTCCTTCAGCACTGAACTTCCGATAGTTCAGAGCTCCCTCAGCACTGACCCTCCACAGTGCAGAGCTCCCTCAGCACTGACCGTCTGATAGTGTGTTAATCTCTCGGAACTGACCTTTTTCCAATGTGGCACTGTTGTAACACTGCCTTTGCGACAATGGAACTCCATCAGCGTTGACACTCCAGTAATGCAACAGTCCCTAAACATAAACCCTCTGGAAGAGCCCACTTGCTCAACAACGAGCTTCTAACAATGCCCACAATCTCAGCGCTGACTATGCAATAGTGCTTGCTTCCTCAACACTAAGTATCTGACAGGTCAGCGCTGACCCTCTGACAGAGTCCACTTCGTTCACACCAACTATGTGACAGTCCTTTCTCCCTGGCACTCTGACAGTACCCTCTTCCTTAGTACTGAATGCTCAACGGTGCGAAGATTTGCTGACACACCGCCCCTCTCGAGATCGTGATGAGCGTGTCCTTCGTGTTGGGGCTGGTTAGACGAAGCAATGCTGTTGCTTGAATCTGTAAGTTTGGCACTGAGCAATAACACGGTTATTGTAACGGAAAACGAGAAGCAAGATATCAACGAGGGCATTTATACTTACTGATTGCCCCTCCACACCACCACCGCCTAGCCCTACCCCAAACGCTCCCCGGAACGGTGAGAACATCCTGATTCCAGTGAGAAATACGAGTCAGACAAGATGCAGTGATCAATGCATAGAGCTTTATTCTAATCTTTTCGGAAGCAGTGGGTAATAATCCGAACGATTCGATGGAATTGAGCAGAACCCAATCTTAGATGTGGCAGCGAGCATCAGTCGGATGTCAGTCATGCCTCTCTCTGCTCACACTCTGTGTTCTCATCCTCAGTTTTTCAAACAGCAGAACATGCTGGGGACGCATAACCCTTTCAGTGTAGTCTCACTTCCGCTACAGTAGGTATGCTTACACGTTGACATCCGTTGTAGAAACCTGGAAAATAGAAAACATTACTTTGATGATTCATTATTATAAACAGTCAGTGCTCAAAATAGGCCGAAGCAAGGATACATCGAAGAGAACAGTGCAGTGTAATCTAATAGAGGAATATTGAAAGCGGAATTATCCAGCGTGCTCCACGTGTGCACCAACGGAAGGATGTAGCGAAGGGAACTCTGAAGTAACCTCTGACAGAGGATCATGGAGATCCAGGTCTGTACACAGAGATCCAAGTGTGATCTAGCCGAGCGATACGGAGACCAGAAATGTGCATCGTGCTTAATTTTTGCTGGAAGTGAGGGATATGGTGAGCAGAACTGCGTGCTCAATTCCCGAAGTGGTCGAAGTGTGTGGTGTGCAGATCAGAATTCTGTGCAATGGTCTAAATCTTTTCGACTGAAGGAAATGGAAACTGGAATTGTGCTCAATTGTCAGAATATTGTATACTACGATAAGATCTCCGTTCATTCATTTAACTCCAAATAGTGCACGCTCTATCTACTTAACCACGGCTTTGACGATGGTTCCTCCATGCTCGGGCCAAGTAGTCGATCCTTTATGTACTGCTTCCAAAGCCAATCTTTATTTACGTGGTTAAATAGAGTTAAACAATGTAGCCATGTCCAGCTGTGGTTTGACCAGTGCATTGCACGATTTCAGCAAAACCACACGAATTATACACGACATCCCCTTTGAAATAAACTCACATTCCAGTTGCGGTCCCTCGTAAACATTACACTTCAATATTATATTTTCGAAATTCATGGAGGGATCCCCGCTTATCATCCGGTACCAGAATGTTCTGCATTCTTTCTCCACTTTATAAAATTGACCAACTCTATTTTTCCTGTCAAAATGCATTCACATAGCTTCCCTATGTCCCTCTGTAGTCGCTTTACATGATCCAAACGATTTGTCTTCCAGACTATCATAATGTCATCGCAAACTTGGTTTTGGTGCATTCGCCTCCCTCGTTCAAGTGATTAATTTAGACTTGCAGCCCAAGCACTGATCCCTGTGTCAGTCCCCGAGTTCTCATGTGCCACCATGAAATTATCTCCTTGTCTCCACTCTCTGCTTTTTATTATTCAGCCATATCTTTGATTAGTTCTCAGGTACTATCTCCAACATCTCTTTCTGTAATCTTATTAAACATCTTAAAGTGTATCCAATGATTTCTGCAAACATTATTTTCAAAAAAACAAGTTAAGGAATAAGTCAGCAGCATTACAAGCTTATTTTAAGGGTCTCGGGAGCGATACATTAACAGGAGATGCACCGTTATGCGAAACGGAAACGAAGTTTACAGTTCAAATAAAATCTTTAGTGTGGAGACAATGGCAACTCTTTGCTGAGAGGTGGTAAACTTTTCGATTATTGCTGCAGTTAAATGGATGAAACTTTCTAATCGCTGGAAATACATTTACGTGACAATACTTCTGCTGTGTAAGACAGTTGTTTGCTGTCTTTGCGTTAAAATATTATGTTGCTGTATTTTCTTGAACCCACACTGGCAGCCACTGATGAACCTATTCATTCACAGGCTTCGATGGTAGTACAAAGAAAATAATGTAACCCTTATGACCCATCAAGCCAGGTTTCAGTGTGGGACCTGACATTTTCTGGATGACCAGAAGCTGGGATCATTTCAATTTGGAAAATAGAAATTTGAACATTACTCTGAGTGAAGTAAGACTGTGCGCAGCATAATGTTGGGAGGACCGTGCAGCTTCTAATTGAGGAGATTATGGCAAAAAAAATGTCCTGTGGTGCGTCATAGGACCATGTGACCAAAATGTTCATGGGGCATGTAACCAGCTCATGGGACTGGTGACCATGATTTGTCTCAAAATTATTTTGTTTGCAGCAATGTTTTAAAGGAGGAGCGACAGAGAGAGATGGAGACAGCCGCATGCTAGTGAGACACTGAGCGGAAAGATAGAGAGAAAAGCAGATAGAGACAGAGAGGGAGACAGAGTGCAACAGAGAAAGAAAGAGTAAGACGTGAAAGGCAAATGTCGAGATAGAGATACAGATGGAACTGGGGACAGGGATAGACTAAATAGAGAGAGAGGGTAGAGATGTGCATACACAGAGAAAGAGAGAGAAAGAGAGAAGGCGATAGTGAAGAAAGGAGAGAAGCAGAGCGAGAGAGAAAGACAGAGACATATATTGACAAAAAGTGATGGACACGAGGGGATTCTGAAATTTGAGATCAGCATAGTTGATGGCTTATTGGCAAATTGGTTAATACCCTACTAGGAACATCAGGCCTGAATTTGAGGAGCTTGGGCTAGGGCTATGAAGGCAATTGCAAACATGTGTGCACTTTACTCAACCGGTCTTCAGTTGGTAGTATGTCGATGGCAATACAAGGACATAAAGGGAGCTCTTTGGTGGGATAACGTTTCGGAATAACAGAGACCTTATTGAAACGCAAAATTCAAAGGGGCACTTGGCAGGAGAAATGTGGAGAAGGTTTTTTCCCCTCGTGGGACAGTCCAGGACCAGACAGCATCATCTCATAATTATAGGACAATGGTTAAAATCCACTTGAAAAGCTGAGGAGGATTTTTGTCTTTCTAACTGGAATTAACGCATGGAACTAGTACGGAGAGCCGTGGAGGTTTGGTCATTCAGTAATTCAAGACTCTGAGGGAGACTTATAATCAGGAAGGAATTCAAGGGTCATGGGTAAATGACCCTAGAATAGAGCAGAGCATGATCGGATCCAGCACTTAAATGGCTGAGCACAAACATGGGACTGAAAAGCTTAATTCAGCCTCTATACCCTATATCCTGTGACCTTGTAAAGTTACAGTTTACAGTTGTCTTCCAGTGGGAACGAATGAGGTTTGAACAGAGGTAACATGAAGATTTAAAGGCAGCGTCAGTCCGCCCCGCGCTATTTTGCTGCTCCTTCTCATTTCTTTTAAATTAAACGCTTCCTGGAGGTTTTGACTGAACCTGCCTCCAGAGCCAATGTCCCTGATTCTCTTAGCCAAAAGTTTTAATCTCCTTGCCACCATACCGCGTGTGGCCTCCCTCTCTTTAAATCCCGCTTAAGAATACTGAGCTTACAATGATCCACGAATGGAGAGCTCGGAAGGTTTTGATAGTGATGGGCTTTTAGACCTTTCCAGTAACGATATGAGACGCTGCATAAAAAACTGAAAGCAGTCCTGCACCAAACAACTGGCAGAACAGGCTTAACGGGCAGAATGGCCTCCTCTGCATCGTCCCTGTCCATACAACCAGAGTGGATTTTGCGATTTGAACTGACCTGCCAAAAAAAGCCTTCTTCACAATTCCCTGTCAGCAGTGTTGGGCTGTGCTAGCGCGAAGCCAACAAGAATCCATATCAGAGATGTCCACATAATCAGACTTGCTGCTCCAAGCTACAATGAGCAGGGTGGCCCACTGCTGATGTTTATATGGACTCAAGAGAGTCTGCTGGGGTTAATCATCACACATGTATGTTTGGATATGCAAAAAAAAACACAAACACAAACACACGAAGACATGCATGCGTGCGTGCGCGCGCGCATACACACACACACACGGACACAAACAAACACACAGATACTGACAGGCACACACACACACGTGCGTACACATTCTTTCAAGCTCACACACAGGAACACATGCACACATACACACCGAACGATACACACACAAAGACACACACAAGCACCTCCACCCACACATCCACACACAAGTTCACACACACACACACCTATACACGCACACACATTCACAGGCAATCACATGCACCAACACAGAGAATCAGTCTCACATACGCACATAAGTATCCACACACACATGCACGTACACATACATACAAACACATCCATTCACATACACCCAAACACAGCCACACACTCACACCCACAATAACATACAACGCCACACACACAGCCAACAACACCCACACATGCACGCACACACACAAGTGCACACACCACCACACACACACGCACCCACATCCTGAGATCCACACATAAACATACATACATACCCCAAAACACACAGATACACACACATGCAGACCTATGCATATTGATACCCACTCACAACTACACACATACGCATCCACACCCACACACTTACATACATATGCACACACACTTTCACACACGAAAGCCCCCTCACTCACCCACACACACGTATGCAACCACTTACACACACAAACACTCCCATCAACGCATCAATTCCCCAGTCCACACACACATACATTATGCATGTACATGCACACTCTCTCACACACAATCGCACACACACAAAGACACAAACACGATTAACACATAAACACACGAACGCAATAACATCAACACACACACCTACACCCACCCATACCCACACACACCAACACCCAGGCCTACACCTGCACACCTACATATACCAACACACACTCGCCCACAGCCTCACACACGCATAGACAAGCCCCCACACAGACACAAACGCATACCCACAGACACACATCCACACACACAGACATCCACATGCCCTCCCACCCATGTACACACACGCACGTGTGCCCGCACGCACGCACAAACACATACACACACACACATCCACACACACACACACACACACATGTTGGGCACATCAAAATGGTAGATTAATCACTGATACTACCTAGGATTGGAGACAAACGGTAAATTGGCTCTGACGACATATTTCTTTTCATTCAGCACGGTTATGCAAATATATTCTCTCTCTGTCTCTCTCTGTCTTTCGCTCGCTCACTCGCTCTCTCTCTCTCTCATTTTCTCCCTCCCCTCTTCTCCTACTCACACACACTCACACTGACTCGCACAGACTGACTTACACACAGGCTCACTCATAAACTCAAACTGACACAAACACAAACTCTCACAGTCAGACATACAGTCTCTCCCACTTGTTCACAGACACATATATTCTCTCCCTCGCAGTTACACACACAGATTCATAATCTCCCTCATGCATCCACATATTCTTTATCTATCATTCTCTCACATACATATACAGACGCACACAGTCTCTTGTGGACTGCCACACGTGCACGCATATTTTCACACTCAAACGAATCATTTCTCCCTCTTGCACCAAAATACATTCTTTCTGTTTCACTCTCTTACATATACACACAGACTCGCAAACTCCTACACTTACACTCACTACTTCAGACATGCAGGGAAACATTCTCTTACACACACGGAGATTGCCTTTCTCACAAAAACATTCTCTCTCGCACTCATATACATGCTATCGCTCCCCACAAAGTACACACTGACATCTAAAACATCTTATATACACTAGCTCATACATGCATTCGCTTACTCACACATGGATTTTTTTTCTCGGATAGGGATTCGATTTGTCTCGCTTGCACAGACACGCTCAGTAATATACACTTTCCCTCACGCACACAATCTCTCGGTCAGACAAACACATTCTCTCACGCGCATAGTCACTCTCGCTGTCTATCACACACACATTTTCTGTCTTACGCACACAGTGGAAGCATTAACTTCCAATGGCATTACTATTGCTGGTTTCCATAATATCAAAGTTCCAGGGGTAACGGCTAACTAGAAATGAACTAAATCAATCCGGTGGATACAAGGGCAGGTGAGAGACTGAATACCCTGTAACAAATAACTCACATGCTTACTCACTTTTTCCCTCCACCGGCAAAGCCTGTCCACTATCGCCAAAGCACCAGTTAATGGTGTGATGGGAAAACTCCCAACTTGTTTGAATGGTTGTGTCTTCGACAACACACGAGAAGTTTCCACAATAAAGATTTTGATCCCTTGTCAATATTACCAATTTCTGTTGTCCTCGCTATTGAAACCTCCACATTTTAACATTCTCGTAAACTTGAATTGAACAGGAGTTAGAGAGCTCCCATTGGTATCCAGGAACAAACAATGGCCCCATTGACCAATCTCACCAAAAACAGACATTCAGTCATTATTTCACTGATGTTTCATTTACAGGATTTGCAGCATTCACATCAACTCAATTGCCTTGTCAATACTGTGAGACATCCTGGGACTGAATAAAATTCTTTTCCTTCGTACTCTTCCCGCAATTTTCTCTTTCCACAGTTTTCACGCTGTCTCCTCTTTCTTTCTTACTTTTATCTTTTTCTCCTTCTCCAGCTCTCCAGCAAATTTCCAAGTTGAATCACGGCTCCGTTCTGTATGCTGGGCCCATCCTGCCTTCCAGCGTATTCTTCCCACCTCTTAACAACAAAAGTTAAAAATGCTGTCACTATAATCAGTGAAGATTAGAAGAATGAGAGGTCATATTGTTGAAGCAAATAAATAATTCTACAGCTGCTTGACAGGGTAGAAGCTTAGAGGATGTTTCCACTTCCTGGGAGAGTTTATGAGCAGAAGACTTCGTCTTAGAACAAAGGCACGCGATTTTAAAACTGAAATAAATTTCCTGCAATTGCCTCTCTGAGTGTTGAGAAACATTTGAACTCTTTATGGGGTGGTAGAAGTGTGCGGTCAGAATCCTTGTATATATTTAAGACCGAGAGAGATAGGTTCTTCAGCAATCGGGCCATCGAGAGATACATGAGAAGGGACAGAAATCAGACGTGAGGAATTTCTGATCAGCCGTGATCCTATTAAAATGTCGATATCTGCGTTTATTTCGAACAGGCTTATTGTCTCCTCTTTTGCTCATGCTATTTCTCCATATCTCTCCTTCCCTTGTTCCATCTCCCTGGTTTCACTGGCGGCCAGGTGATAAAATATTTCTAAATTTTAGCTGTTGTTTTGCTGTTAAATATTTTCTTCTGAACTTGAACTGTCCGATCACGAGTCGCCATCCAGACTGTGATACGTCTGCACAATTGTAAAGAGCAAACCGTCCCTGAATGTGAGACTCAATGTCTTTCTGTGTGGACAATATATAGACTCGCAAATGCAGATTCACTAATTATCATCAATTTAAATCGTTCAGCATCTGAAGTGAAGCATGGAGATTACACCAACGCTACATTATCTGAAAAGAAAAGACAACACTGCCAAACTGGGTCAATCACAGAGATTGTGACTGCTGTTCACGTGACGTCTGAAGTGGTTCCGGCGGGTACATTAACAACATTTAAAAGACATGTGGACAAATACATAGACAAGAAAGGATAAGACGTTTATTGGTCAAGTGCAAGGAAATTGAGTTCACGTGAATGACATTTTTTGATTGGCATGGACCATTTAGGGCAAAAGGACCTGTATCCGTGTTGTACGACTCTATGAATCTCTGACGAATGCCCAGCCAGTTCTTTCCCCCTTTAGCAGACCTATTAATTCGCCTTGATCTAAGTGCACACAAATGCGTTGAAACCAAGATAGGAAGGGATACTGGCTGTTCCATGAACAAAGGGCAGCGTTTGGCTGATTGTGGAATACCTATAGAAAATCGGAGTCAATTGGAGACTTTGGAGCGGAGGGTTTGTGATAGTGTGTTGGTATGAACAATCTCTTCAAATATTGAAGTGAAACTGAGGACAAAACTAAAAAGTGCTTTATGAGTAATTTTGGGGAGGCTCTGTCGTGCGTTTTGCAGACGATACACACTGCTGTCACTGCATGTCGGTGGTGGAGGAGAGAGTTTTGATGGTGGTGTTTAGTGGGACGTCTAGCAAGAGGCTGCTTTTTACTCGAAGGAGTTGAACTTCGTGAGTGCTGCTCTCATACAGGCACGTAGGGACCATTTCATCACACCCCAGACCAGTACCTTGTCAATAGTGAATAGGCTGGAGGGAGTGGGGAAGTGTGGGGAAAGGAGGGGTAAGGTAAACGCTGCAGTATTCCCAATCTCTGACCTGCTCTTATGGTGACAGCATAAGTGTATTTGGACCAGTCTGTTTCTTGTCGATGATAAAACCAATAATCTTCACTTAATGATGATTATAATATTGAACATCAGGTGGTGATGATTATAATCTCTCTCAATAACTACCCACAGGATATTAACAGTGGGGAATCAATGGTGGCAATGCCATTGAACATCAATGAGTAATGTTAATTTGTCTATCATTGGAGATAATTATTGCCTGGCATTTCTTTGTGAAGAGAATGTTACTAGCCAGTTTTCAGACCAAACCTGGATGTTGTTCAGGTTTGGTACTTTTGCACGCGGACTGCTTCAGTATCGAAGGAGTCCCAAATGGTGCTGTACATTGTGCCACCATTGGTGAACATCCCACTTCTGGCCTTATGATAGATTGAAGGTCATTGATGAAGCAGCTGAAGATGGTTGAGCCTAGCACACCACTCTTATATAATCCGACAGATATGTACCTCGAAATGGTATTTTGGCCTTCACAGTGAGAGGATTCAAGTACATAGGAGGGATATTCTCTGCGGTTGTACAGGGCCTTGGTGGGATGACATCTGCAATACAGTTGTTAACCGTTAAACGGGTGAGATCTAATGTTGACTCCAGCCCCAAAGCACTGACTTTAACACTGAGCAGCCCTGTCTCTTCATGTGATGCCAGACCCACACACCTTTTCTCCACTGATCGGCTCTGGTTCAGCGTGTGACACTTGATCCAAAACACTGTGGCTATCACTGATCTGCTGCGTCTCTTAATCGGATTGCAGTTGAATCCTGCCACACAGCACTTGTCGTTATCACTGATTCTTTTGTGTCCATGTACATGATTCTACACTCACAGATTTGTGTTTGCCTCTGAAGTGTCCTTTCTCTGCATGTAGCAACTGACCAACTGCATTATGATTATCACTGCCTGCTTTATATCTACATGTAATTCCTGACCAATAGTGTTGTGTTACCACTGACCCGTTCTGGCTCTGTTTGTGACTCCAGACCCAAATACTGTGGTTAGCAATATATTTTTGTTTCTCTATGAATAACTCCAGACACACAGCGCCATAGCTGGTAGTAACTTGATCTATCTCTGCATGTTATTACTGGCCAACTGCACTCTGATTGTCAGTGACCTCTACTGTGGCGACAAGTAACCCCAAAACCCAACGCAAAACGTCGGGCTGCCTATCGGCCTGGTGCAGCAACTGTATTTCCCACTGTCCTTCTGCGTCGCTGCATTGTATTGCAGGCCAACCACAGTGCGGTATTCGCTGATCTGCTCTGTTTCTTCATGTGACCTCAGTTTCACTGCACTCTGTTTAACACTAACCTGTTCTGTCTTCTCATGCGACTCCAGACACAAAGCACTGTCATAAGCATGAGCTTCGATTTGCTTCATTGTTGCATGTACCTACGTACAGTGATAAGCTTTATTTACTGGCGACACGGTGGCACGGTGGTTAGCACTACTGCCTCACAGCACCAGAGACCCGGGTTCAATTCCTGCCTCAGACTGTGTGGAGTTTGCACGTTCTCCCCGTGTCTGCATGGGTTTCCTCCGGGTGCTCCGGTTTCCTCCCACAGTCCAAAGATGTGCAGGTCAGGTGAACTGGCCATGCTAAATTGTCCGTAGTGTTAGGTAAGGGGTAGATGTGTAGGGGTATGGGTGGGTTGCACTTCGGCGGGGCGGTGTGGACTTGTTGGGCTGAAGGGCCTGTTTCCACACTGTAAGTAATCTAATCTAATCTAAAAAGTAATCTAATCTAATTTACTCGCAATACAGGCAGGACATAGTCACTAAAGACATACAGTTCAGAAGGTGAGAATACAACAGAGGTATTTGCAGGCTATAGAGGCTGGGCTAGGCAGTATCAATGTTCTTATCACTTCAAGTTATAGAGTCCATTTATCATTGAGTCATAGAGTCTGATAACGCGTGGGAAACAGTATGTTTTGTTTGAAGTTGCTGGTGTGTGTGTATATATGTGTGTGCATGTGTTCAGACATCTGTATCATTTCTCGAACGAAAGAGGTTGTAGAAGATCATTACTCGGGTTCAACTGGTCTTTGATGATGTTGGCAGCCTTTCTTTGGCAGTAAACTGCATATATGAGGTCCATGATGGATGGTGGGATTTCGTGATGGTCTGGCATGCGTACATCACCTTTTGTCGTTTCCTACGTTCCTGGGAAGAGCAGTTGCTGAAACAGGCCGATAGGCAGCCCGACGTTTTGCGATCAGTAGTGCAACTATACAAGTTGGTAATGGTCCTCATAGACATGCAAAACCTGAGGGAGAGACAGTTGTTTTGCCTTCTTAACTGTCGCATCCACGTCAGAATCTCAGCAGATGTTGTCATTTATTGTCGCTCTGATGAGCTTGATGGTCTCTACCATCTTCACCTCAGCTCCGTTGACGTTGATAGGGCATGTTCTCTTTCATTCTTTCTGAAGTCAATCATCAGTACTTTACTTTTGCTGCCGTTGAGAGAGAGAAGTTGTTATCACCACTTCGCCATGCCCTCTATCTCCTTTCTGAACTTTGACTCATAGTTTTCAGATATCTCTCCTATCACAGTAATGTTGTTAGCAAACCTGCAGATGACGTTCGTTTGGAATTACACTGTCGTGGGTGCACAGAGAATACAGTAGAGGACTCAGGTTGCATCCGTGTTGGGCTCCAGTACTGAATGTTAACGTGGACGAGGTGCTGTTGTCTATTTTCACTGATTTCAGTCTGTCAGTCAGAGAGCTGAGGATCCAGTTGGAGAGTGTGGAGATGCCCATCACAGAGTTTTGCAATCAGTCTGGAGGTCATTATGATGTTGATGGGGGAGCTGTCGTCGATGAGCATCGATGTCCTTGTTGCCCAGACGTTCCAGGGATGAGTGCAGGGTTAGGGATATGACATCTGTTCTGTACCTGTTACATCATTTGGGAAATTGTGTAAACACAATTTCCGCCCAGGCAGGAAATTAAGATGATGTGAGCCATGACCAGCCTCTCAATGCACTTCATCATTATTGAAGTCAGAGTTACCGAGCGGAAATCATGAAGGCTCTTTGTATTTGCCTTCTCAGTTGCAGGGATAATAGTGATCTTCTTGAAGCACTTGTGGGCTTCAACTTGTAGGATGAGAGGTAGAAGATGTCATTGAAATGCTCCACCAGTTGGTCCACAGGAGGATCTGAGTGCTTGGCTGTGAAAACCATCTGGGGTCACTTTCTTTTGGTTGATTCCCAGTAAGACGGATCTGATGTCTCAACGGTGATGAAGGAAACAGATATGTGTGGAGCTTTTGGGGCAGGTATTACTTTAGTGCTGACATTGTCCCCACACTAATCTTAAACGTGTGCACGTCAAGGAAGCATGTGTCCTTGACCTCTGTCTTGCTATGTTTCATGTTCTCACCTGTAATGCAGATTAGGCCTTCCCACAGACGGCGGGAGTCTATTTGTTTCGTTTGGGCCTTTCACGTGATCTGGTACTGAATGCCAGGAACCCTGATGGTTCTGCAGGGACATAGCCGGACCTCCTGTGTCGGTCTCTGTCATTCGACATGAATGCAAGCCTTCAGTCAGAGATGCATTCCTGGTTCAGCGAAGTTTCAGATGGGAGAACAACTGGATTGGTATTTCTCTCTGCACAGTCCTCCACACATTTTCTCATGTAGTCCATGACGGTAGCTGCATACTCGTCTAGGTTTTCCACGGATCGTTTGAATATAGACCCATCCACCGATTCCAAGACCTCCCAGAGAAGGTTCCACCTTCACAAAATGGTTTCAGCTTCTGCTTGAAAGCTGGGAGGAGGAACACAGCGGTGTGATCTGGTTGTCCGAAGTTTATTGCAGGTTATGGAGAAGTAGAACTCCAAACCCACGGCACTGTGCTTACCACTGACCTGCTCTGTATATACATGTGACTCCATGCTCGCAACACGATGGTTCATATTAACCAGCTCTACCCTATATGAGATTTCAGAGCCATAGCACTGTTGGGGTCACTGACATGCTCTGTCCCGGCGTGTAATTCCAGACCCACTTTGCAACCTTTTGCTTTGACTTGCTCTGAGCCTACATGTGTCCACAGAATCACTCCAGACAGTTCTGAACAATGGCGATTCTACCTGAAATGTTAAATTGACATCTCCCCACAGATGGTGCCAGATCCGTTGAGCCTTTACCGTCATTTCTGTGTTCATGATCGATTAAGTTTGGGGAGACTGGCGTCGACGGCTGACTGACCTACTTTTGCTCTTGTTTTGTAAGTTCGAATTACTTCATGGAGTGTGGCTAGCGGCCTCTCCTACAGATACGTAATGCTTGTAACAGGAAATTTCATTGTGCGACTTCTACCCACTAAATGGTAATTCACCTCCTAGTGCAAGCCAAAACTGGCAGATATTTCCCTCCATGCTTGTACAATGCGGACAAGTATTGATGTGATTGATGGCCTCTTGGTGTTTGGTAAGCAAGCAGAGAGAATTTTGTCTTCTGCTCTGTCCCAGCACGGATTTCAATTTACTTTTGAATGTTTGAACTCAGATGTGAGGCATTGGAGATTCTCAGAATATTGCCTCAACCGATCTCTGATCGGAATAACACGTCCTCTCCAGCCCAAATTAACGGTGTAAAATGAAGGAGTGAACTTGTTTGTGGGCTATTGTTTCAGTGTGTTCGAGCATAGAATAATGTAATCCAGAAGACCAGGAGATCCCATTCAGCCCATCGAGTCCATAATACGAAGTTATATTCGAAATATACACAAGCCTCATATCTCAAAACTTGCCTTTGGATTTGAATGTGAAATATCCAAAGGCCTTTCAAAGATTGTGAGTGCCCTAAAACAGATGCCCTCCAGACCGTCAGGTTTAAAACGCTTCCCATCAACTCTTTTGCGACATTGTTAAGCCACAGACCCAGACAACGTTCTGGGGAATCTGGGCTCGCATCGTGCTCCAGAAAATTGTGGAAGTTGAAGTAAAATATTTAAAGAACTATGGACATATGACGCGGAGGATGAGTTTGAGTCCCCTGTTGATGGTCAGAAAAACAAATGTGTTTCACTAAAGTCCTTTAGGGAAGCAAAGTGCCATCCTTACGTGGTCGGGCATACATGTGGCTTCAGACACCTAGAAATATTGTTGACACCGAACTGGCATCTGGTTGGGCAATATATACGGCCTAAGCAGTGATGCTCTCACCCTGCGAATAAAATGTCCTCGACATTTCAAATATATATTGCGACTGTTTGTCATTGGCCCTTTGATTATGGGTTGCAGCCGCTTATTGCTCACTTTCTCCATGCCTCTCTGGATCTTATACTCCACAAACAGGCATCCCTTTATTGTTGAAGGCTAGTCTCAGTCTGGCTAGAACTATCTAGAAATATGAAAAGTGAATTTGAGAAAAATTGTAGCTCAGGTTGTGGTTCTGGACCTAGGTTTGGTCGCTGATCTGGGATGCTCAGCTTTAGAGGTTTCGTCACCATAGTAGGTAACATCCTCAGTGAGACTTCGGATGAAACACTAGTGGAATGGCTTGCTTTCTATATGTGTGTCTAGGTTTCGTTGGGATAGGTTGATGTCATTCCCTATGGAGACGACATTTCCTGTGGTGATGACATTTCCTGTTCTTTTTCACAGCTGGTCGTAAACGGGATCCAGTTCGATGTGTTCACTTTCAGAATTTCGGTTGGAATGCAATGTATCGTGAAATTCTCGTGCTTGTCTCTCTTTGGATTGTCCTGGAAGGATGTGCTGTCCAGTCGAAGTGATGTCCTTCCTCATCTGTATGAAGGATACCAGTGAAATTGTGTCATGTCTTTTTGTGGCCAGTTGAGAAAAAGGACGGGCATCACCACTGGAAATGTCGTCCCAGCAGGAAATGACATCGCCAACCCAAGGAAACCTAAACACATAAATCGAAAGTGGGCAACGCCACCAGTGCTTCGCCTGGAGGCTCACCGATGATGTTACCTAGTGTGTTGACCTAACGTCTGAAAATGAACCGTCCAGCTCTGTGAACAAACCTGCATCCAGAATTATCCAAACCATGAATAAATTACTCAACCGGAGACCCCGCCCACTTTGGTTTATGTTCAGAGAGGAATAGTGTAAATGAAAGGTGCCAGGAAAGGTTTTAACACAGAGAGTGGTAGATGTCTGCACCACACTGCCAGGGGCGATGCTGGAAATAAATGAAACAGCAAGGGTGAAGAGCCATTTCAACAAACACTTGACCACGCAGAGAATAGAGAGATAAAGTCCACGTGCAGGAAGATGGGATTGGTTTGGCACAGACATGCATTGGTATAGCATCCATTACTACTTAAATAACAGCACTCCAATCCTCCACTACTCATTGAAATCGAATTGTTTTCTATCCTCTTTCTGGAATGATCTGACCCGAATGCTTAAATTGCAATATGCGTTTCACCGGTTGAGCCCAGGATTCTCTAGTTGCCCTTGAGAAGGTGATGGTGAACGGCCTTCTTGAACCACCATCGTTCACATGCTGGAAGTTGACCCACACTGTCCGTACAAAGGAAATTACAGGATTTCATTCTAGCACATCTGTGACTTCAATTTCAACCTGTGGAAATAGTTTATATTTATCAACACGGTCTTTCACTGCTAATAGTCTGAAGCTTCCTCAGCAGCAGCATGATTTCTTCAGATCTTTCCTATTGAGCGAGATGACAGTCTGAGTCTGGGACAGGGCCCACAGCAGCTGAGCATGAAGTCTGAAAAACAATGCTCGTTTACTTGGAGACCTGATACAGCATGTGAATGGCTAAGGGATGGACCACACTCCTGACCACACCCACGGCCTCTCAGCCCAATTACCAATCTTGCTTCCCAGAAGGTTCACAAGGCTGAATTCAGGGAGGAGCGGCTATTCATGTGGAGTAGATTCCACCGAACCCCTTGCACGAAAAAAGAGAAAAATTCAAGATTTTTAAGGGACGCAAAAGGATAGATGCAGAAACGCAGTTTCCCTCATGGTATAGTCTAGGACCAGTGGGCATCATCTCATAATAATAGGTCACCGATTGAGGTGGAATTTCTTGTCTCAGAGAACAGTGAATCTTTGGAATTCTTGACCACAGAGGGCTATTGATGTTGGGTCTTCAATATATTTAAGGGTGTGCCAAAGTACGTTTAATCAGGATGGGGAATCGAGAGTTATGGAGAAAAGCGAGGAAAGTCGATTCAAGATGAGCTGAACTGTCACATTCGCATGGAATGCCAGTGCAGTCTAGATAAGCATTCAATGGCGTGAAAATCCTCTTTGGGTTAGCGAGTCCAAACTACACAGAGATCCCGAAGTATAGTCTTGCCAACGCCCTGTATAACTTCAGTGAGTCATCCCGACTTCACATTGCAATTAAGAACAACATATTATTTGCTTTCCATATGGCTTGCTATAAAGCAGGCAGTAAGTAATTCGTGGGCGGCACGGTGGCACTGTGGTTAGCACTGCAGAGACCCGGGTTCAATTCCCGCCTCAGGCGACTGACTGTGTGGAGTTTGCACATTCTCCCCTTGTCTGCGTGGGTTTCCTCCGGGTGCTCCGGTTTCCTCCCACAGTCCAAAGATGTGCAGGTCAGGTGAATTGGCCATGCTAAATTGTCCGTAGTGTTAGGTAAGGGGTAGATGTAGTGGTATGGGTGGGTTGCGCTTCGGCGGGGCAGTGTGGACTTGTTTGGGCCGAAGGGCCTGTTTCCACACTGTAAGTAATCTAATCTAATTGAATCACATCTTGATTCAAAGCAACATGAGAAAGAGGGTCCGACAGGATAGTGACTATTTCCGTTTCGAAGAAAATAATATGCACACAACAAAAATGTTTAACCATTGTGTTATGGAGCATCAAGATAGTTCAAGAAAGAAGCCCAGACCCTAAAATTGTTAATTGTTTGAAATAGGTTCACGGAACATATTCCAGGAGTGTTGCTGTTGGCCAAAATTCTTAATTTTAAACCAAACGGAATTAATTTGCAAGATTACCGAATGAAACACAAACAATATCGAATAGAGCATAGAATGGCATAACCGATCCGAAAACTGAGCAGGTTATCCCAACTTAATGATATGGCAAATTACTGCAACAATCCCCACAAACACGGCCTTGGAATAAAAGAGAAAAACACACAGTGTCCACAGGCGAGAGAGGCGGATAGATTCAGCATGGAAAACCTTCCTCCATGTATGTGTTTTTGGACCAGCAGACTCAAAACTGACTTACTACTTGCTCTGAACAGCCAGACTGCTCAAACCCAAACTAAAACAACTACAACATAACCGTGTTAAAGGAGCAATATCGTCAGTCTTGGGAGACAACTGGTGGTGGTTTATCCTCAGAGTCACCACACCCCCGACAAGGGGAGATATTGGGTAATTTCAACCAGCACAGTATTAATGACTTGGAGTAAGGAAGTGGACATCCATTCCCCAAAATTATAGATGACATAAAGGTTGGTGAAATTCCATGTTTTGAGTTGGAGTTAAACAGTTAATTGGAATATATTAATTGTTGAAGTCAGTGGGTACAATATTGACAAATATTGGAAAACGGTGAAAATTTAAGGCCTTCGTTTTGGAAGGGAGAAAAAAAAAACAGCAGATTATTATTGTAATATGAAAACTGCAACATAATGTGACTTTGGAGGATTTGTTCCCAAAGCACAAAAAATAGCACAGAGGGGCAGCGGGCAACCACAAAGGGTAATGGAATGTTGACCCCTTTTTTCAAGGAACTGAAGTATCACAAGAGGAAAATCTGACTATAACTGTTGAAGGTGCTGGAGAGACAATGTCTCGAAAATAGTGAACAGTTTTTTGTTATTGAATTGAAGGAAACATTTCGTTTTATTGGAGTCAGTTCAGAGAAGGTGCACGAGGATGATTTCGGGTTTGAAGAGAGTATCACATAATCAAAGCCTAAATCTGTCGGGATCAATTCACTGAAGGTTTCGAGAATAAATGTTGTTCTCAAATGATTCTGAAGCGTGCTTGAAAGGACAAACGCTGTTAGGCGGTTTTCCTGCATTGGGAAATCTAGGGCCAGACAGCCAGAGTAAGTAAGCATCAATTTAGATCGAGATGAGGACGAATTTCTTCTCTCAAAGGTTTGTGAATATTTGGAACGCCGTGTCATAGAGAGCTATTGTTATGAGAATTGCTCTGTAAATTTAAGACTGAGATAGGTAGACTCTTGACCGTCGTGGAATCACGGGTTACAGAGAGAGGCAGGAAAATAGATGAGTAGAATTTTGGAACAAAGACAATCCTGTTGAATAGCAGAGCAGGTTCGAGAGGCAGAACGGCCTACTCCTCATAGAGTATGAATTGAATTTTATTTTTATCACTCACACCTTCTGTTATAATACTTTCACCGATCAGATAGCAACAAATTTAAACTTTGGAAAACTGCAGTGCTTTCGAAAAACCCGACTAGAAGGCGGAGAGGGAGTGGTTGGGATGGGCTTGGAGGAATAACAAGAATTAGGAAGGCAAAAGAAACCTCTTCACCACTCTCTAACCAATAAGGAGATCCAACGAGTCACTATATTGTAATCAGACAGGTTATTTAGTCATATGGGGGCACTCAACAATGTTCAGTTACTAGATTATCGGTATCAATACGATGTTTGGTCTGTTGAACGGCTGATATTTGGATACTGAGAAGTGTATAACATGTGTACCATCTGCAGTAAAACAGCATGTCAAGTAATACAATATGAAGGGTCAAGTAATTAATACATGGACACTCGACAGCACACATGTATCAAATGTATTTATGATGTGATTCAATGTCTACAGTGCGGGACACTGATATTTGAACATTCGACTGTCTGTCGCCTGGGTATGGAAAACACGAGAGCAGAATGAGACGCTGAATATATTACAGTCTTTATCATATGAAAATGAAGCCTTTTCATATCCATGGGAGATAGAAATGAGCTTTGTGACCAGTGAGTCCGTGTTATAGGAACTCAACTAACAATAATAGGCAGTCTGCTGAGGGCTCTAATGCTAACATAAAGTGTCCTCATCTTTTATCCAGGAGATCTGGGTTCATAGAGATGCAGAGCCATAGAGCACGGAGACAGATACTTTGGCCTAAACTGGTCGACGCCAATCAAAAAGTCAACCAACGATAACTCCATTTCCCTGCACTTATCCAATATCCTTTGAAACGTTTCCTATCCATGTATTGCGTCAAGTGTATTTTAAATATTGTCAATGAACCTGGCCAACCACTTCTGCTGTCAGCTCATTCCATTTGTAATGCTTACCTCCCTCTGTGGAAAAAGTTACCTCTCAGGCTCCCTTCTTTTTTTCCCCTCTCAACTTAAACTGATTCCATCTCATCTTCAGTTGGACAACCGTGTGAAAGAGACTGAGTGCATTCACCCTATCCATGTTTCTCAAGATCTTCTGCACTTCGATAAAATCCTCTCACAGTGTCCTGTGCTCTGAAGAAAAGAAGTACTAGCTTGTCCAATCTCTCCCTATAAAACAGACCATTGAGTCCTGGCAACATTATTGTGAAATTATTCTGCACTCTTTGCTGTTTGATAAAATCCTTTTTTATCGCAAGGTGACTAAAACTGAACAGAATTCGCGAAATGCGACCAGAGCAACGCCCCTTTGCAAATGACACATGGCTTCTAAACTTCGACACTCAATGCCCCGGCTGATGAAAGTAGGTGTGCTGCAAGGCTTCTTCACTGCCCTGTCTCTTTTTGACCAAATATAAGATCAATTAATATTCATTAGATAAGCAATGGATGACAACGAAATAGTAATGGTTCCATGTGCTTCGTATTGGTTTCACAGATCGGTGCAAGATTGAGTGTTGAAGAGCTGTACTGTGCTGTGATGTTCTGTGTTTATGAATATACCTGTTCAGGATCAGGAGATTTTCCAAATTCATGCATTCTAATACAACAAACATCTCCTCAACAGTGATATGGACTTTGCCAAAGATT
Organism: Chiloscyllium plagiosum; assembly: GCF_037043375.1. Classification (NCBI taxonomy): domain Eukaryota; kingdom Metazoa; phylum Chordata; class Chondrichthyes; order Orectolobiformes; family Hemiscylliidae; genus Chiloscyllium; species Chiloscyllium plagiosum. Next base: position 16,867,619 of record NW_028270179.1, on the reverse strand, counting down.
GCACCAAAAACTTCCCTAAATTCCCAAGTGTTGATATCTTTCTCCACCGGAAACACAGACGAGAAATATTCATGGATGACCTCGCCCGTTTACCCGCAAATCTGCATATTCATGGTCACTTTGTCCTTGACGGGTCACATTTTCTCTCTAGTTGTTGATTTTTTCTTTAGTATACTTAAAACACCTCTTTGGATTCACCTTAATCTGCTTAGCCAAGTCTATCTCGTGCTCCCTTTTCGCCACACTGTTGTTCTTCCTCACCGAACTCCTGTATTCCCTATATAGCATCTGAGATTCCTTTGATCCCAGGTGCCTCTACCTGATCTATACATCCGTCTACTTTTTTCTTCTCGAAGCCGCAATATTTATTGTTATGCTGTGTTCCCTATTCTTGTCCGTGTTATCCTTCACCCTCAGAGTAATATGTGGACCTTAACCTCGAACAATCTCAGTTTGAAAGTCCTCCCACTTGCTGGAGGTCCCTTTTGCTTGCAACAAAATATTCCAACCAACTCCTGCAAGCTCCCTTCTAAATCCATCAAAATCCACCTTGCCCCAATTTAGACGTTGAACTGTTGACCTGTTTTCTCCCTCTCTTTAATTATTGTAAAATCAATAGATCTATGGTCAGTCGTCCCAACGTACACGACCACTGTCATCTCCATCATTTCTTCTTGAAACCACGGAAGGACAAAACCAACGTTAAAGTGTGCGGCAATGTTTTCTTTTAAGTTAGTAATTGCTGCTCATTGTTGGGACCATCGTTGACATGGGAAAAAAGCTACAGTCTCGCTTTACACCCACTAAAATTCTGCAGGGTGTGATGCGTCTCGATCTTTGAAAGAGGCTGAATGATTTGTTCCTTGTCTTTTCCAGCTGGTTTTGCTGTGACTTTCCTTTCTGATAACATATCGACTTCCAGGCGTACATGACTGATTAAGCTTTCAGTTCTCGTTCTCATGGCATGTTCCAGGCAACCAAACTTGAAAGAATTTTTCACATTTCTGAAATCCGCCTTGTCGCAGTTTCCATTGGTGCATCACGACCAGTAACAGAATCTCACCCAACCCCTAGAAGCAGACCTCGAGATTTACCACCAGTACTCTGGCACCAATAATAAACTCTCGAACAGACCAGCCAATTCTTCACTAACCTTGGGAGCTGAGTGCGTGAATATTGCAAGTTTTGTCTCCCAGATTAAAACATTGACATTACTCATTAGTTATTACACGTCTATTCAAAGTTCTAGGACACCTTAAGATTCTCGCCACCTTCTGCCCTCATCAGTATTTCGCGAAATCACACTACGTTTGTTTCTGTATTTGGTTCAAATGCTCCTCCTTGTCTTATTCCTTTCTAACAGGACTTGCGAACAGTCGTTCAACTTGAAACATTCATGTCATGGCTATTGTGTCCATGTTGAGGCTGGGTCGCTGGATTGACAATTTGACGTGCTGAATAGTGTCAACAACGAAGATTCAATTCGGCCATCAGTCGAGGTAAACATCATAAGGGATATGCCCAAACATTTTAACAGCACACTGTCTACAATGCATAATTAGAGATGAGTCTCTGGTTGATTGAGCATCTGGATCCGTTTATCTGTGGTGTATGTGGGAATGTGTATGTGTGACTGTGCATCGGTGACTTCACGTGTGTATTTGCCAGTGCATGTCGTCGGTCCTGCAGTTGAGTGCATACTTGTGCGTGTTTCTCTTTGATTCATAAGTGAAATGATTCAGGTGTGCGTCATGGACTCTGTCCGTGTTGTTGATTTTGCAGTTATGAACCACAAGGTAGCCTGCTTTATCAAATGAGGACGTCACATCTTCCAAGCAGGTTGTACTGCAGCAGAATATCAGCAGAGGATGAAAACTGTCCAGTTCTTTGTGATGGTGCAAAGTGGATAAAATGTGGCATTGGTTAACGCATACAAGGTCAGGCTGCACCCAAGGTTCAGGAGGGCTGTCGTTTCGGGCAGGACACTTCAGCAGTCCAGAGAGTGGGAGGGGACTTAGAAATGATTAGTGAGTTTGGTGCTGGGAGAAAAGTTGTTGCAAATACGATAAGTGTACAAAGGTTGGAGGTGATTGTGTTAGGTCAATGGGAATGGTGGAGCGAATAGGAGAATGGAGGTTTGACTCTAGGATGGAGCAGTGGGAGTGTAGATTTTGAAACTGGCGAAGTTAATGTTGAGACGGTGTGCTTGTAGATCCCTGAAGTTGAAGATGACATATGCCTCCTCCAGTTTGTGGGTGGCCTACTTTAGGCCGTGAAGGAGCCCCAGACTAGGCAGATCACCGAGGGTGATGAAATGGTTGGCCAGCACAAGTCTCTGTATCCTGGGCCCGTCGTGATTGTGCTCATCTCCATGAACCCGAACTCACTGTTTTTGAAACGTCAATAAAGCTGATGGGAGCATTGCTAACATCCCGTAATATGTGTCTAATTTCAGATTGTGACGATTTGTACCATGTTGCCATCGGGGGCAATGGGAGAAATGGCATAGACAGGTTCACCACTGTCAGCTCCATATCAGCCAACTTCGTAGAATAACTGTCACGAGACAATGCAAAATGAATACATTGACAGCACTCTGGAGATAGGACTGGAGCATGGAACTTTTTGTGAAGGTGATTCCGGAGTAGATGCAAATTGAATGGGTCTCAATCTGCTCGAGATGATCCCATGATTCTACGAAAATCTAGAATTATGAAATGACAGCAAGCCCAATGCTAAGCATTGCCAATTGCTGCAAACGCGCATCCAACTCAGTCGTTCTTTATGGAAGAAATTCTGCTGACCTGACCCAGTCTGGCATCACGTCATTACAGACACACAGCGATATGATGGATTCTAGAGACAACGAGGGAAAGGCAATAAATGATGGTCCCAGTCAGCGAGTCTCATGGGCCATGAGAAAAGTTTGATTTTCACATTTCTGAAACTTTCACCTGATCTTCAGCAGTTTATTTTGAACTGTGCTTTCTGCTTGTCAAACATTTACCTCGCTCACGGAACAGATTGCCATTCTGCTTGTCCCCGTGGAACGAGGTTATTAAGATGGTCACGAATGAGTCACTTCATTGTTCATTTCACAAAGTAACATTGAAACGATGAGCAGGAGCAGGCCATTCTGTCTTGAGACCCTGCTGCAATATTGAATATTGTCTTGACTGATCATTCAACTCAATCCCATTTCCCTGCTTTGTCCCCATGTCTTTTAATGCATTTAACTCCAAACACCATGCATAACGCCTTCTTATTAAATGACACTTTAAATATTATATCATATCATATTATATTATGTTACATTCTATTATGTTATAGCATATCATATCATATCAGATCATATCATGTCAGGTTCAGGAAGCTGTATCTCCTCTCAAGTTATTTCATTGAGTTGTATCGTTTAACGCTAATATCTTAGTGCTTAAGGCAGTCAGGTTTGACTCCACTCTCGGGACATTGCCTGTGTTGAGTTTGCACATTCTCCTGATATCTGCAAACATCCCCATCTGCCACCATGGAATTCCAACCCCTGTCCACCTCTGGGTTTAGTTTGCAGTCTGTATTGAACCTCATGAAATATTTTGATGGTACCAATCACCACATCTCCAGTGCTAAAAATTGCAGGAAGAATTGGCAACCACTTCCTCGCCAGGGGTAATGGAACAGTACACCGATTGTAGCGGGAAGAGATTCCTCGTTTGAATATTCTGTTGTTTCACACACAGTCGAAAGATGTGCATGTTTTGTGGAGTGGTCAAGATAAACTCCCAAGTGAAACAAGAAAATGCAGGTTAGGTGCATAAGCCATAGGAAGTGCAACTTTCGAGGTAGGGTAGTGGTGCAATCTGGCTGGGATGCTCTTTGCATGGTCAGTGTGAACTTGCTGTATCTGGAATTATGAGTTTAGTAATGATCATGAATCCATTGTTGATGTATGACAAATGCATTTGATTCACTAACCTCCTCTCGGGAAGTAAACTGCTATCCTTATGTGGTCTGGTTTACATGTGAGTGCAGACCACAGCAATATATTTCACTCTAAACTGCCCTCTGGGCAATTAGGCATGGGTAATATATGCTGATTTAGCTAGCGTCACCCTTATCCTGTGAATTAATTCAAACAAAGCAAAGTGACCTGTTCCAACACTGCAGCGCATCTCTGATAATTTATTATTTTATGTTTGGGCGCATTCTCCTTTCCTGTTCGTATCTTGAAGTTTTCAATCAGATCAACTCTAAAGTTGCAAATGTGAGAGAAAACAGAATGGATTAGTTCAACATCTCCTCATAACTTAACTGCTGAATTCCAGGCATAACCTGTTCTGTTTCCAAATGTGATTCCACACCCACGGCACTGAAGTACAAATTGACTTGCTCTGTCTGTGCGTAAGTCACTTGGCGCATAGTATTGTGGTGATTAAAAACCTGTCCTGTCTGTAAAGGTGACTCCAGACACACAGCACTTTCCATCTCACTGACGTTTCTGACCTCTCATGTGACTCCAACCGCTGCAATGCGACAACCGATGACACGTTATGGATCTGCACGTGAGTCAAGAAATAAGCACTGCATTCATTGCTGACATGCTGTGACTCTGCATGCTACTCTAGGCCCAAAGAATTGTGATCACCATTTCCTTGCAGTTCTCTATATGTGACTCCATGCCCACAGCATGATGGTCACCATTGACTTGTACCATATATGATTCCAGGCCAAAAGTACCATCAGTTCCTCTGACTTGCTCTGTGTCGACATGTTGCACTGGACCCATGTCTAGCATTGACCTGTTCTGTGTCTGCATATCACTCCACGTACAGCGCTACTGTGTTTTGCATTGACCTGCTGTAACGCCCGATTTAAATCCAAAACAAAGCAATATTATAGTTTCCATTGACATGTTCTGTCGCTACATGTAACTCCAACTTCAAAGCACTGTTTTTCCCACTGACGTGTTCTGGACACAGACGTAACTGCAGATCCACAGCATCATGTTTGCTGTTGACCATATTTGAGCCCACAACACTGTCCATGTCTCTGACCTGTTCTGGATCAACATGTGACGCCAGATCTTCAGCGTTGTGTTTCTCACCGACTTGTTGTGTCTGTACATGTGAATCCAGAACCACAGGACTTCGTGACCACTGACAACTCTGTCTGTGCACGTGATTCCAGATCCACAACACTGTACCAACTATTAACCTGGTCTGTCTCTCCAGTGATAACAGTCTCACAGAACTGTATTTGCAACTATTTTGTGTTCTTTAGTTCAGTCCGGCAACAGCTGTGTATTAACCACTCACCTGCTCTCGACCTACCCGTGATTCCAGACCGACAACATTGTGGGCATCATTGATTAGGTCTCTCTTCACGTATGTCTGTGGACCCACACACAGTGGTTACCCATGTCCAGCTCTCTATCTGTACGTGATTCTTGAAAAAAAAAACAACTCTGTGCTTACCACTGACCTACTGTGCCTTTGCATGCCAGTCAAGGCCAACATCACTGTGATTAACACTGACTTGATATGGGTCTTTTGGTGACTCCAGACCAAAGTGCCATGTTTACCATTGACAAGTTCCATCTCTCCGTCTCTACGTAGAACTCATGACAAAGGCAGGAAAAGGGATTGGGATGTAAGGTAGGAATTCAATGAGCCAGGGTGGAAGCTTTTCAGAAACCGACAGAAAATTCCCAACAGGGTATGACTTGTTTGTTAACCGTTACAAGTGCAGTTGAGGAGAAGAATAGAAAGAGAGAGCTTAGTTGAACAATTACAGAAAGCCACTGTGCAGGAGAAATGAATTCAGACACTTCGATAATTGGAAGTCATACTGGTGGAGGTGGTATTTCTACAAACACATGATATACACCTAAACCACAGTGGCACCAGTATCCTTGGGTTGGGGTGGGGGGGGGGGGCGGCGGTGGATTCGCAAATGGTCTTCGGAGGGTTTAAATCAATTCAACAGACGTTTGAGATCAGAGTCGATAGGTGCGATGCTGGATTCCACAGGTCAGGCAGCACCGGATAAGAAAGTGTCCACGTTCCGAACATCAGCTCTTCAACAGGAATGATGGGTGGCCTAAGGGCTGAGACATAAAAGGGTGCGTAAAGGGGCCGAGGGAAGATCGCCTGGAATGCGATAAGTACATGGACGTGGGGGGTGATGGTGATATTACAGGAGGATGGAGTCTAGATTAGAGTGGTGCTGAAAGAGCACAGCAAGTCAGACAGCATACGAGTAACAGAAAAATCGACGTTTCAGGCCAGAGCCCTTCATCAGGAATGGAGGATGGAGTGGCTAGGTGGGAAATAAGATGGACAAGGACAATTAAAGACAGCGGAAACACGTTGGAAGTTTGGATCTTGAATAGGATGGTCGGAGGTAAAATTGAGAAACTTGTGAAGTCTCCATTGATCCCGTGTGTCTGCAGAGTCTCATCGCGGAAAAGGAGGTGCTCTTCCGCCGGGCGTCTGGTGGCTAAAGGTTTGTGCTGGAGGAAGTCCAGGATTTCCATGTCCTTGGCGGAGTGGGAGGGCGTGTCAAAATGTTTGGCCACAGTGAGGTCATTGGTGGATATGTCGAAGAGGTAAGGATGGACAAATAAATTTGCGGACGATACGAAAGACAATGGAAATGTGGACAATACGTAAGGATGTTGCATTTTTAAGAGGGCCATAGGTAAGCTGGGCTGAGAGGTGGCAAATGCAGTTTAATGTGGAAAAGTGTGAGATGATTCACTTTGGAAGGATTAAAAGGAATAGAGCGTACTGGGTTCATGATAGCATTGACGAGCACAGAGATCTCGGTGTCCATGCGAATAGTTCCCTTCAAAGTTGACACCCAGGTTGATAGAGTTGGCAAAAAAGTGTACCGTGTGGTGCGTTTTATTGGTAGTGGTATTGTGTTTCGAAGCCACGAGGTCATATTGCAGCTGTACAAATCTCTGGTGCGAGCTGAAAACGTGTTGCTGGAAAAGCGCAGCAGGTCAGGCAGCATCCAAGGAGCAGGAGAATTGACGTTTCGGGCATGAACCCTTCTTCAGGAATGAAGAAAGTGTGCCAAGCAGGCGAAGATAAAAGGTAGGGAGGAGGGACTTGGGGGAGGGGCATTGGAAATGCGACAGGTGGAAGGAGGTAAAGGTGAGGGAGATAATGTGAGGGTGATAGGCCGGAGTGGGGGTGGGACGGAGAGGTCAGGAAGAAGATTGCAGGTTAGGAAGGTGGTGCTGAGTTCGAGGGTTGGGACTGAGACAAGGTGGGGGGAGGGGAAGTGATGAAACTGGAGAAATCTGAGTTCAGCCCTTGTGGTTACAGGGTTCCGAGGTGGAAGATGAGGCGCTCTTCCTCCAGCCGTCGTGTTGCTATGGTCTGGCAATGGAGGAGTCCAAGGATCTGTTTGTCCTTGGCGAAGTGGGAGTGGGAGTTGAAGTGTTGAGCGACAGGGTGGTTGGGTTGGTTGGTCCGGGTGTCCCAGAGGTGTTCTCTGAAATGTTCCGCAAATAGGCAGCCTGTCTCCCCAATATAGAGGAGACCACATCGGGTGCAGCAGATACAGAAAATGATGTGTGCGGAGGTGCAGGTGAATTTGTGGCAGATGTGGAAGGATTCCTTGGGGCCTTGGAGAGAAGTAAGTGGGAAGGTGTGGGCGCAAGTTTTGCATTTCTTGCTGTTGCAGGGAAAGGTGCCAGGAGTGGAGGTTGGGTTGGTGAGGGGTATGAACCTGACAAGGGAGTCACGGAGGGAGTGGTCTTTTCGGAATGCTGATAGGGGAGGGGAGGGAAATATATGCCTGGGGGTGGGGTCCGTTTGGAGGTGGCGGAAATAACGACGGATGATACAATATATATGGAGGTTCTTCGAGTGGTAGGTGAGGACCAGTGGGGTTCTGTACTGGCGGCGATTGGAGAGGCGGGGCTCAAGGGAGGAGGAGCGAGAAGTGGAGGAGATGTGGTGGAGAGCATCGTCGATCACGTTTGGGGGAAATTGCGGTCTTTGAAGAAGGAGGTCATCTGGGTTGTTAGGTATTGGAACTGGTCCTCCTGGGAGCAAATGCGGCGGAGATGAAGGAATTGGGAATATGGGATGGCGTTTTTGCGGGGGCAGGGTGGGAGGAGTTGTAATCTAGGTAGCTGTGGGAGTCGGTCAGTTTATAGTAAATGTCCGTGTTGATTCGGTCGCCCGAGATAGAAATGGAGAGGTCTAGGAAGGGGAGGGAGGCGTCTGAGACGGTCCAGGTAAATTTGAAGTCGGTGTGGAAGGTGTTGGTAAAGTGGATGAACTGTTCAACCTCCTCGTGGGAGCAAGAAGCAGCGCCGATTCTGGTGCGGCCGCATTTGCAAATTGCATACAGGTCTGGTTGCCACGTTATGCGAAGGATGGAGAAGCAATAAAAGCGTTGCAGTCGACGTTTACCAGATGTTGAAAAACTCCACGGAGAACGTCTGGCTGCTGCTTCAACCAATGCCTGCTGACGGAATACGAACACCCTTTTAGTGTGTTCTGCCCCTCAATGGTTCATTCACCTCCTGATGCAAGTCAACCCTGCTGTTAAGTGTCCTCCTTGTTTGCACAATGTGGATAGAATTGACACAAATTTTGTTTCTTTTTTGTGTTCCGCCAGCATGCAGGATAAATTTTGTCTCCTGATCGGAGCAAGTGTGACTCCCAATTTCCATCCCTGTCTTCGAGCTCAGAACGCGAAAAAACGGTGATTCTCAGTGTGATTAAACAGGGTGATGCCTAATTCCCCTCTGAGCGAAACATCACGTCTCCTAATCCTTCTCCAAAGAAAGGCTGCAGAATGATTAAGCGACTATGCCTACAGGCTGTGGTTTGTGTGTGATCGACCATAGAGTCAAAGAATGTAGGCGAGGCACTTCAGCCTAATTGAGTCGGCACCGTGGCATGCAAAACAAAAGCTACACTTGTCACACATTCCAAAACTTAACGCTTAGCGTTCAATGTTCGGGCACTTCATATGGTTGATGCAAGAGCTTTTCAAAGATCGCGAGGTTTCCCAGCTGAACGACACACCCAGCCAAATAATTCTAGATCCCACAATACTCCCGTTGAAGCATTTTCCCCTCAACGCCCTTCCAAAACTTTTGCCTTTCAATTTCAAATTATGCCACCTCGTTATTGACCTTCCGACTGAGGGGAGCTGCTTATTACTGCTCACTCTGTCCGTGGCCGTCAGAATCTTGCTCACCTCAAACATTTCTCCCCGCTCCCTTCTCTGCTTCAAAGCAAACAACCCGAGCAGATCTTGCTTTCCTTTGTTGCTCAACTGTTCCATAGAATATAAAACCGCACCGGGAGTACTCCTTCTGCCCATCATACAATTTTAACTAATTCTATCTGCCTGCACGAGGTTTGTATCCCTCTATACACTGTCCGTTCATGTGTCAATCTAAAAGCATGTTAAGCTTTGCTATGGTATCCATTTCTGTCACCTCCCATGGCAGTATGGTCCAATGACCTGCAGCTCTCATTTGAAAGAAAACAACTTTCCTCACATATTTCCATAAATTCCATTCACGTCACCTTAAATCTATTTACACCGGTATTTGACATATCCGCCCTTGTGGAAAAACATCTCCACCTGGCAAACTATCTTCACTTTTTTTTGGCATCTGACACGTCGTCCCTCCTCCTCCCATACTCTCACAGAAGCGACCTAATTTTTTGCAGTCACTCATTGCAGCTAAATCTCTCCTATCCTGCCACACCTCTTTTGTAGCCTCCCCAAAGTATCAATATAATTCCTACGCTGTGGTCATCGGGACTGGACATAATCTTCCGATGGCTGTGTAACCAAAGGCCTGCACAGCAGCAAAGCTACGACAGTGACAATGCCATCGCGCTGTCGTGCCTTTTTTGTGAACGCTGCCCTCCTCACTGTCTCTATGTTAAATGAATGACCTGAATGGGAAACGAGCCTTGGAAATTCATTTTTCCTGCTGTCATTCAGTTTAATTCACGAGTCTGAGAAAGCAGTTTGCCAGGGCTCATTGGATTCACACCATGAAATGAAGCCTGAATTGAAAAGGTGACGGATCACTCCAATCGGAAACTCAAATATTTTCCAGCGTTGTTATTTTGTATCTTCTTCATCTCTGGCAAAAAAGGCATGCAGCACACTTGCAAGTGTGAGCATGCTCCTTCATTCCTTACTGAAACAATTTTAACCAAAGGGTACTTTACAGCAGTAACTTCTCTCTAAAACACATGGAATGATTGGATCGGGGAGACAGAAGAAAAGAGAAAAATATTTTTAATGTGGCCATTCGAGTTAGGAAGGTATCATCCATTGGGCTCACTGAGAGTCACAAAGCGAGAATAATACAGATTGATGTCTCTCGTTTCAAAGTGGATTTTTTTGGGGTCGCGACAGTGCACATTGCATGAAATGGTTCCTACTAATTGTTTGTGAAGACCAGACCTGTGTTTACTGCTGCGGCTCTGGCCTGATATTCATATACCGGTTTAGAACTAATCAGTTTGATCACACTGTGCAGATATTTAGGAAGAGGGACTGCAATGCTCCCGTGCGTTTGCCTCAGGAAGTGAGACGCGATCGGAAACTTTCATTGGCATAAAAGTGAACAGATCCGCTGGTCCGTAACTCAGTGACTTCATTATTCAGAGAGCTGTTGCAATTTGCAAACCGATGCCAGGGACAGAGGTGCAGGCAGATTCGATAGTAGGATTCAAAAGGGACTTCTATATTCATTTGAAGGGTATGAATTGAGAGGGATGTGGAGGCAGATTCGGAGAATAGTGCTAACTGTGCAGGTCTTACAGAAGCCGGGCCCGAAACAATAGATCGAATGGTCGCGCTGTGACCTGGAAAATTGTATGATTCTTATATGATGGACAGCTGACCAAGCCTTGTTCAAAGAGGGGTGGTTCAGACCAATCTCAAAGAAAGAGATAGACGTGGTTAATGTTCAGCAGTTTAGGGTGCAACAGACATCTTGAGGCGTGGCCAAGAGAGACAGATTTATTAATACAACATAGATCAACGAAGACTGGACTTAGAGGAATGCAATATCATGAAGTTTTCAAACTGCAACCACTGCAGATATCAGACCAAAAGACGGAGGAGCAGACGTAGGCTGTTCAGGCCATCGAATCTGTTCTGCCATTCACTGAGATCATGAGTGATCTCATCGTCCACAAATCCAATTTCCTGCCTTATCTCAATACTTCATCGATTCCACTGCGGATTGAAAAGTCTGTCTATCTCATCTTTGAACATACTGAATTTTTCAAGCTCGACAGCACTCTTGCGTAAAGAATTCCCTGGATTTGCAAGAATCCGATTGAAGAAACTCGGCCTCAACACTGTTTTAAATCGTTGCCACTTTGTTCTGAGATGAGGCCCTCTGATCCTAAACTCTGCGACAAGGGCAATCAAACTCACATCAGTTTAACAGTAAAGTCCTTCAAGAGTCATTCATTCTTCAATAAGCTCGCTTCGTACTCTTCGAAACCCCATCGTGATATCATCCAAAATAATGAACCTCTCCTGTGAAGTCAGTCCCTCCATAACTGGCATCAGCCCAATGAACTTTCAGTGGTCTGCTTTTGTTCAGATAACGTACGCGAGACTGTTCACAATATTCCAATTGTGCTGACTAGTGTTTTGTTCTTCCTTTAATGAAGCATCCTACTTTTTTTAAATCCAATGCATTTGAAATTAAAGTCCGGCAAACCCATGTATATAATAAAGCAAATCTGGTGAAGTGTTTGCAAATCCATCTGCTACAGAGATGTTATTGTGGTTCTGTTCGCCGAGCTGGAAATGTTTGTTGCAACGTTTCGTCCCCTGTCTAGGTGACATCCTCAGTGCTTGGGAGCCTCCTGTGAAGCGCTTCTGTGGTGTTTCCTCCGGTATTTATCGTGGCCAGTCCCTGCCGCTTCCGGTTGTCAGTTTCAGCTGTCCGTTTAGTGGCCGGTGTATTGGGTCCAGGTCGATGTGTTTGTTGGTGGAGTTTGTGGATGAGTTCCATGCATCTAGGAATTCCCTGCCTGTTCTTTGTTTGGCTTGCCCTATAATGGTAGTGTTGTCCCAGTCGAATTCATGTTGCTTGTCGTCTGCGTGTGTGGCTACTAAGGATAGCTGGTCGTTGCGTTTCGTGGCTAGTTGATGTTCATGGATGCGGATCGTTAGCTGTCTTCCTGTTTGCCCTATATAGTGTTTTGTGCAGTCCTTGCATGGGATTTTGTACACTACATTAGTTTTGCTCATGCTGGGTATCGGGTCCTTCGTTCTGGTGAGTTGTTGTCTGAGGGTGGCTGTTGGTTTGTGTGCTGTTATAAGTTCTAGTGGTCACAGTAGTCTGGCTGTCAGAGATGTTATAACACAACTTTGGAGCAGGTAGAATTTGAACCCTCCCTTGCACCACGACATCCCACGATCTCTGCATTGTCACGTTACAATCACAAATCTGAGAGGCCAGGGAATATCTCCTTGGCGATCAATATTTGCAATAAGAAAGAATGCATGCGTACAAATGTTTGGACAGACTGGGAATTACGAATGGTATCTTCCTGTGTGCATTAATATTTCGCTTCCATGATTACAGAAAAACGAAGGAATGATGTTGATGTGAATGAACACTCATGATCAACCCGAACGGCAGCAAAGAGTATAATGGCCACCGTTGAAAACAGTGTTTCGCTCGTTTGCTCACGAGAAGCTGTGCGAATTGCTGCAAGTCAGATTAACTGGAGTACTTGCAATTATCGTGATTTTCACAAACACTATGTTTCCACGCATTAAAAGCAGTGTAGCCCACATCATCACTACAGTTGTGAGAGGAAGGATGAAAAGATGGAAGCACAGATCCTCATTTTATGGTTTGAAAGACTGCGCTGCTGGTTTTCATCACTGACAGAATGATGACTGTCTCCTATTAGAATTCATTTTAAAATTAGATCACTAACTGACACAGGGAGTGACGAATGGAAGCTTAAAACTGTCTCCTTCAAGTTTACAGTATATACCAAGCAGAGTTATTGGCCTGAGTAATTAGTGAGGTGAAGAAGATCAAAATAATTTAGTCATAGGAATTCAGGAACATAATTAGGCCATTTAGATTCGCGAACCTGCTCAGCCGTTCGTATAACCATATGCTATCCGTGGGATAATAACATATATTTGCCTTTAACCCATACGCCTTGACACTATTGCTCAATAAAAACGCGTCTATCTCAGATTTAAAAGTAACAATTGAATTATTATTCACCACCATTTGAGCACGAGCGTTCCTGAGGGCCACTACGCTTTGAATGCAGAAGAGCTTTCTATTATCTCTCCCGAATAACTTCACACTAATTTACAAAATGCTGTGGTCATCGCTAAGTGGAACCAGCAATTATTGCCTATTATTATTTGCCCTCACGAGAAGGTGGTGGAGAGCTGCATTCTTGATCTTTTGCAGTCTCTGTGCTGTTGGTTGACCCACAATACCCTCAGGAGGGAATTCTGTGATTCGTCCAAGCACATTCTTTACTTTTAATTCAACTGTGGATATAATTCCATATTCCGTCTGTGGTCAGCAAAGTTTTGGAAAGAATTCTGAGGGATAACATGTATGACTATTTTGCAAAGCATAGTGTGGTTAAAAGCAGTCAGCATGGTTTTGTGAGGGGCAGGTCATGCCTCACAAACATTACTGAGTTATTTGAGGAGGTGACGAGACAGGTTGTCGAACAGTGGATGTGGTGTAAATGGACTTCAGCAAGGCATTTGATAGGGTTCCACAGAGTTGGCTCGTTCAAAAGTCAGGAAGTATGGGATAAAGGGAAATGTGGATATCTGGATTCAGAATTGGCTGGCTGGCAGAAGATAGAGAATGTTTGTAGATGGAAGTATTCTCCCTGGAGGTCAGTGTTGTTTGGCGTCCCGCAGGTCTCTGTTCATGGGCCTTTGCCCTTTGCAGTTTTTGTAAATGACTTGAATGAGAAGGTTGAGAGGTGGGTTAGTAAATTTGCAGATGACACAAAGGTTGGAGGTGCTGTCGATAATATGGAGTACTACTGCAGGCTGCAGTAGACAGGATGCAGAGCTTGGCTGAAAAAGGGAAGTTGGAGTTCAACCTGGAAAAATGCGAAGTGATCATTTTGGAAGTTCGAACTCGAATACTGAATATAGGATTAAAGACAGGATTCTTGGCAGTGTGGTGGAGCAGAGGGATCTGGGTGTTCAAGTACGTAGATCCCTCAACATTACCACCCAAGTTGATAGGGTCGTTAAGAAAGCGTATGGTGTTTTGGCTTTCATAATCGGGGTATCGAGTTTAAGAGCCAAAAGGTTTTGCTGCAGCTCGACAAGTCCCTGGTGAGAACACACTTGGAATATTGTGTCCAGTTCTGGTCGCCCTACTATAGGAAAAATACAGATACTTTGGAGAGGGTGCAAAGAAGTTTTACCAGGATGTTGCCTGGACTGGAGGACTCGCCTTATGAAGAAAGTTTGAATAGGTTCGTACTTTTCTCTCTGGAGAGAAGTAGGAAGAGAGGAGACCAGATCGAGGTGTACAGCATAGCGAGTGGCATTTATAGAGTCAATAGCAAGAGACTGTTCCCCAGTGCAGGATTGACTGGTACGAGGAGTCATCGTTTAAAGGTATTAGAAGGAAGATATAAATGAGACGTTAGAGGTAGGTTCTTTGTGCAGACGGTTGTGAATGCATGGAATGCCTTGCCAGCTGTGGTGGTGGAAGCAGAGTCATGGGGACATTTAAGCGATGCTGGACATGCACGTGGATATCCGTGAGTTGATGGGTGTGTATGATAAGTTACTATATTTTACATTAGGATTAAATCTCGTCACAACATCGTGGTGAAAGGGCCTGTTCTGTACTGTACTTTTCTATGTTCTGTTTTCTATGTTCTATGTTATAGGTTACGTTTATCTCCCTGCCTTTCCCTGTCGACGCCCGGAAGACCTTGATTAGACCAGCTGTTCAACTTCAGGATTCGAAAGATTAAACACCGAATGTGTCTAATCACTTCTTTTGCCCTTGTAATGATCCCCTTCCAGGTCCTTGGTCTCCTTCCCGATGTCTTTGCAGAGTGAATGATTTTTTAGTTGGGGGTACTCCCAGAGATTTGGAGATCGGGTGCTATCCCTCGTAGCTAACTCTGTCAATGGATAACAGAAGCAAATCTAGAATGACAGAAGCCCTACTGTGTGGAAGCAGGCGATTCGGCCATCGTTTCCACAGCGACTGTCTGGAGACCATCCCATCCAGACCCACCACCATACTTTGATCCTGTCACCTTGCATTCCCTACAGCCAATCCACATATCCTGAATAATTTTGGAGTGTGAGAAGAAAGTGAAATCCCCAGAGGCAACACACGCCAATGCAGGGTAAACGTTCAAACGGCCAGGCTCCCATGGGTGGAATCAAAACAAGTTTGTTGGCACTGTGAAGCCGCAGGGTTAGCCATTGATCAACTGTGCCACGCAATAACCTTGCACAGTTTATTGCACAAATATTTGGGAAAATAACAAAAAACTCCACAAGAGCAGAACAATGGAAGAATTCGAAATTATTGAATATAATTTGGAAATGTACACCTTGATGAATGTTTGTGAGGGGCAGATGATGATTCAACAGCCTTATGGAATTATTTGAGCAAGTGACAAAACACATTAATTGGGGATAGCAGTTGATGTCGAAATGAATTTTAGCATGGAGCTTGCTAATTCAGAAAGTAATGACACATGGGCTACAGGAAAATCTGGCTGCCGGAATACAGTTTTGGCTGTCCCACTAAAGAAATAGAGTGGTAGCAGATAGAAGGGTACAACATCAGTACAATATTGAGGTTCGAAGGGCCTGCACTGCGCTTTACTATTCTGACCTATGTTATATGTATAACGTTAAATGAAAGTGATGCAGGCTTGATAGCTGAAAAGTATCATTTCTTGTCTGTTCCTGAAAATACAGACACAAAGGTTATGTTTCCTACTTCAGTCATTTCTCTCACTCTCTCTCTTTCTCTCTCTCTCGGTTTCTGTCTCCCTGTCCCTTCATGAGGTAATATCAATCAGACTGGGTGAAGCATATGTTTACTTTCTGCCTCCCGTTATTAATGAGCTGTCAACGTAATACACACAAGATGCAGCCAACCACTTTTCATGACGTGTCCTTATTACTGACGGTGTACCTCTTGATCTTATAAGCTTGCGAACTGACTTTGGCCCGGAGATGTGAGACAGTCAGTGGAGAATGTCGAAGGCACCACTCTTGGCACTCGGTGTACTGATGCTTGAACAGTCCATTGCTTCTGACGCATTTTTCGAATCTCCTGAATTCGAAGTTCAGTATTTTTCCTCCCATTGCACCATTCGTAGGTATATGAGAAGGTCATTCATTCCCTCCATGCCGACATCACAGCAAACTGTTTCAGCAGTGAGTCATGGCCAAAACTCATTTCTTTCGTTGAAACATCATTCACTTTCACCAAATAAGATCAATGCTTTCCTGTTGTATCAGAATGATTTTCGCAATTTATTCATTAACAATCTTCTGCTGGTGCCAATTCCTGTCAGTCCTCCACACATCGATCATTGCCATCTCCTGACCACATCGACTCCCTCTTCTGTGTGTGATCACCTGGGCCATCCCCTTACTTTGACACTAGGCTTTTCAATATTCCAACTCTTAACCCTTCTATCAGAAATCTAAAGTTTGAATCCCAAAGATACGAGACTTGTTCCGGCATAGAATGCGACCATTTAGCTTTGATCTAATACCAGATCAAATGTTGATAGTACTTCGGACCATGGAATAATTAGTTCTTTGAAATTTATTCTTAAAGGAATCTACTACAAAAGAAGTAATTGTTTCGGCAACCGTAGAAGATATCAGTAAGTCTGCCGTTTGAATATGCTGGACAGTTTTGATCGCCTGACTTGAGAAGGTATACAATTGTTTAGGAGGCAATTCAGAGGAGGTTCAGTCAATTGAGACAAGGAGTGAAGATTTTGCTCATGAAGAAGATTGAAGCAGTTAAACCTCTCATCTCCCAGTAGTTAGAAGAATGGGTGGAGAGGAATTCGGAATCTGCAAAACAATAATTACGATTGATAAAATTGACGTAGAACGGATGAGTCTTCAGATCCGCTTATGAAGAAAGTTAAAACATTTAGAGCCTCTAATCTCCCAGTAGTTAGAAGAATGAGCAGAGATTAAATCGGAGTTTGAAAAATGCTAAGTACGATTGATAAAGTCGATGTAGAACAGATGGTTCTTCAGATCGGGCAATGTAGAAGGACGGGTACACGTTTTACAATGAAGGGTATAGATTGAAAGCAGAGATGAGGAAAAGTCACTTTTCTCAAGGTGTCCTCACTGACGCCGAATGCAGTTTATGTCGGGACATTAAGTAAAGATAAAGAGGATAGGACAGTTTTTCTTTACTGACAACGGGTTGAAGGGAGATTACTGGAATGTGGAGTTGGGGTTGAGGTAAGTTCACCCATGATTGCATTAAATTTGCGCAGGCTTGTGGGATTGACTACCTTTCTCCTTTTCCTAGTTCTTCTCCTCTCAAACAATATAGTTAACGCTGGGATCGATTTTTATAATGAGACACTGACATAATCCCTGCACCCTTCTCTCCAGCAACACCACTCTGTAGCATCCACAATACAGAAATGATTCAAACTGTTCCCTGAATGCTGTATCTAATTGGATCGCCTATGCCAAGTAGTACTCACAGATTTGATCATGTTTTTCTGTGTATATTCGAGCAATGTCCGAATTTTAAAAGCATTTATTTTTGAGTTATTTGATGGAAGCCTACCATCTCCCTCCCTTTCAGCACTACCAGACTTCCAAATGTCCAGTGCCTCTGTTTTCCACCAATTGCAGCTGGTTAAAACATTGGCTTAGGAACAATGAAGGTGAAAAGTTGTAAAAAGGTATTTCGATGATTTCAACGCAATTGGGGAAAAGAAAAATATGGTTTGTTGAAGCATCATGTTTTAAGGAAGCTGTTTGAGTTAATTGACAACATGAGTTGTAGACAAAGGGCAACCCCTGGACGTGGTTTAATTAAATTTCAAGAGGGCTTTATACAAGGTGTTCCACCGCGTAAATAGGATGTACATGTGCAAGGGCGGCATGGAGAGAAGAATGACGTGTTTGGTAGGAAGTAGACAGGAGCTAACTTGGGATTGGTTCAGCTTGAGACAGAAGGTTACAGGCTGGAACCTGAAATGTTTACTGTATTTCTAAATCGTTCAGACACAGAAATTGTGTGGACGGCAGAAAGATAGCCCGACAGAATAATACCTCAATAATCCAACTCTTCACATGAGTTAAGAATTGCGTTGAACCTAAATAAGTTTAGGAAACGCACTTTGGAAGAAGAATCAAGACAGGAGTGTAGTCGTGACTGCTGGGTCATGACGAGGCTCAAAGGAATAGATGTATCTTCGCATCCTTGTCCATATGTTTACAGTATAATTAAGAACGACCGTTTCCATTATCATTCGGGGCATAGACTTTAAAAGCAGAAGAATATGTTGGACCTGCACAGAATTTTAGTTTGGGAACAGCTGAAATTTTGCTTGTACGTCTGGTTACCACAATACAGGAAGGATGTGTTTTGTCTGGAGAAAAAGAGAACCTGGCAAGTTAAATTAAGTCTCGAGTTTCCACACGAGCAATTTCCCTACATCTGTGTTTTAATTCAGCAGTCCCTTATTCTCAAACTATGGCCTCCCGTTGTAGATACCGACGACGTGAGGAAACATCAGCTCGATCTTAACTTTGTCTTTCTTTTAGGCAGCTCACACAGACTCACAGAGTCATACACTTTAGTGAATTTTGTTTTGTGAACGTAGAAATAAATGCAAGAGGAGATATTCGATGCTTCAGTGTGACAGGGCATTGTTGATACGACATCTGGAGTGCAGAGCAGTAAACAAATTCAAATATGCAGATGACTCGAAACTTGGGAGAAATGAAAACTATGGGGAGAATATTGCAGAGATCCAAAAATACACTGGCAAATTGATGGAGTTTGCAGGGAAGAGGTTGATACATTTCAATACATGGAAGTGTGAGGTGATTCACTTAGTTGGAAGAATACTAAATGGTAAAATAAAAAGTGGGAGTGGGTGGTCGGAAGTTAAAGAGGGCCAGGCGCAAATGAACATGCTTGCATCTGCGGGCAAATAAAAGACCCAGGCTGGACAGAGGGTGCGAACGGCAAACAAAGAATAAATTAGGTAGGACTGCCCTCATTGCAGAGAAGACGGATGAGAGGATATCAGACGGATGGTTTCAAAATCATGACATAACACTAAATGGAGTACGTCGGGAGAAGGCTTTACTATTTATAAAAAGAACAAGAATGAGAGGGGCGTACAGTTAAAGTGGTGTGCAAATGAAACAGTACTGAAGTAAGGAAATTTTGTATTCACCCTGCGACGCTTAGGGGTCTGGAATGCATGGCTTGGAAGAAAAGGCAAGGCAGCTTCAATTAAAACCTTCAAGATGGAAGTTGGTTGTTTGTTGGGAAGGAAATAAATTGCAGATTTCTGAGGAAATAGCCTAAACATTTGCAACAGGTGACAGAACAGAACTGTAAACTGCGGGCCATATAGCATCGGGGGCGGCCTAAATAATATGGGGGATTCCGTGACATTGGAATTCGACCTTCTCCCTCTGGCTTCCACCGACCAGAGAGAGATATAAAAGACTCCATACTTCTTTACAGGGTATAAAAACGACTGTAAAAAAGCTGGTGGAAGGTGCTTGGTCAATGTGTGCACAGCACTTCAAGTGGAATCTGTCATGAGGCTGTGCCCGTTTGAACAACGCTGTTGGAAGAATCGGCGATCTCAGAGAAGCCATGGGGACCCTGACTTCATTTGATGATTGCGTTGACTGCGAAGGCTGTGTGGGGTCGGACTCCGAAACACCTTGTTCCTTGAGAGTTGTAAATTAAAACCAGCTGAATTGTAAACTACACCTTGTTCATGTCCCATTTGTTGCCACATGGACACGCCCGGGAAACGTCAGGACGTCTGGAAGTTGCAACATAGAGAGAGAAGGAAGTAGAGTTAACATTTTGAGTCTGGTTGAACTTCTATGTAGAGAGAAACGCAACTGTTCTTCCAGCAAATATGGACAGAGAGAAGAAGAGTGAGCAAGAGAGAGCGAGGGGGAGAGAGAGAGGGAGAGACAGAGACATAGACAGACACAGAGAGGGAAAACACAGAGGGAGAGGCATTGTTCAAATCAGGGGATGAAAAATAATCGCGAGTGCAGAGGAATGAGGTTGGTTTGAAATCAGTCATGATGGGGATTTCATTCAAAGTTACAGAACATTGAGAGACTTGTATAGAATGAACATGGCGATGACGTATCCGTGAGTAGGAGAGGCTGGGATGCTAGGGCACAGCTTGAAAGTAACAGTTCAACTCTCTTGATTTAAGACAGACTGTCTTCATCTAGAGGATGGTGACTCCGTAAATTCATTGCCTCAGAAGGCCGTGGAAGCCAGGTCATTGAGCGCATTTCAGTCAGGAATCGATAGGTTCTTCGTTGGTAAGACGATCAACGGTTATGTGGTCGGGGAGGGCTAGGTGGACGGCAGAAGCCAGGTGTTGAGAAATCTATCAGCTTTGATCAAATTTTGGAGCAGATTCAGGGGCAAAATGGTTACATTCTGTATCTATGTTTCACAAGCTTGTGATTTTGTGGAATAGAGCAGCAGGCTTGAATGGCCAAGTCGCTGATACTATCCCTTATGCCTGTATGTGCGGCTCGTCAATACAGACGCAGCTCAACGTTGTCAACTGTCAATGCTAATAAAAGGGTGCGAGTTGAGGATGAACAGCAAGAGAGTACCACACTGTTCGAGAGCTCACGCTGAGAAACGATCTCACTGTCAGCGGCTTTAAATAGTGGGAGCGCCGTTCTATCGGAGAGTCAGTGTAACGTGGATGGAACGGAGAGTCAAGAGGAATGACAATCCGCCATGAGCTGACATTACACTAAATACAGAAATATTAATTAGTCAGTAATGAAAGAGCACCAATCACTCTCTCGGAAAGGTTGCACTGACGTCTGCACTCACAACTGGAAAGACAGATCTGGTGGGGCACCGCACTGTGGCAGACTCAGTCCTGATGCAATCCTGAACTAACACACAGTCAGTCGAACGTGAGCGCTACGTGCAGGTGCGTTAGTCTGGAACAAACATTGCAGGGTCAGAAGCAGGAATTTGGGGATGGGCTGCTCTGCACCCCTCTCTGAGAAAAAAATTGGGAAGTGAGCAAGCGGTTGATCCGCAGGAGAAAAGGGCTCTGTACATCTCGCACAATGCTGCAGCCTTTGAATACATGTGAATAACTGTGTGTATGTGTGTGTGCGTGTGTGTGTGTGTGTGTGTGTTAGTGTGTGTGTGTTAGTGTGTGTGTGTGTGTGTGTGTGTGTGAGCGTTTAGAATAAAATGCTGTCCAAACATTTTATTAAAAGTCGATCAGAAATCCGTTTTAATGCACGGAGACGTTAGGGACATATATTATTTGATTTTATTTACTCGTCACATGTCGGCAAATCTGGCTGTCCAGCGTGTATTGCCCACCACTAGTTTCCACCCTAACACGGTGGCTGTGAATGTTTTCTTGAACAGCTGCTGTCCATGTTCTCGCGGTAGACTCACAGTGCTGTTTGGAAGGCCGTTCAGGAATGAGATCCAGTGACACAGAAGGAACGGTCTCATTGGATTGGGGCATCGTCACTCAGCTACCCATCAGATTATGGCCTCGTTTTAAACATAGACATAATAACTGAATTGCAGAAGTGACGGGACAGTGACATTTTATAACATCGAGATCGCTTTCGACCGATCATGAGCAAAACTGGAATAAATGGGAATCAAGAGGAAAATGCTCCCGTGGTTGGGCTCATACCTTGAAGACAGGCCAAGTGACGATGTTGTTGCAGGGCAGTAATCTCAGTTCCAGAACACCACGACATCTTTTCCTCATGATAGTGCCCATGGCTAAATTATCTTCTGGCACTCTATCATAATGACTTTAGTGGGGGAGTTGCTGATGCGTGTGCAATGTCCATCAACATTTGCATCCACGTAGGTACAGAAACAGTCCATTTTTAATTACAAGATCTGTACGATGCCGAGGCTAGGCTGACAAGAGGCAGCGCGAATGTGAGCACTGCTGATGCTGGAGATTAGAGACGAGAGTGGGTTTCTAGAAAAGCACAACGGGCCAGACAGCATCCGAGGAACAGGAAATTCGACGTTTCGAACAAAAGCCCTTCATTAGGAAGGGCCTTTGCATGAAAGTCTATTTTCATGCTCTTCGGATGTCGCCTGGACTACTGTGCTTTTACAGCAGCACATTCTCCACTGATAAATTGCAAGTCACATCCACGTCATACAAATGTCAAGTTATGAACCCTACCAAGAGCAGACAATCTAGTAATTGCCCCTTCTCATCCAATGGTGTTACAATCAATGAGTCACCACTATAACCATCCTGGGATTTACATTTGGCAAGGAACTAAACTGGTTTCACCACGTAAACACATTAGAATAGCAACAGGTCAGAGACTTGGAATGCTGTGCCGAATGCTGTGACGAAAACAACTCTACATAATCTCAAATTTACATGTCATGAGCTTTATGGATTACCGCCCACTTGTATGGATTATTGCAGCTGCAACAATACTTAAGAAGGTTTGCATCATTTAGGAAAAAGCACACTGCATGAATGGTATTATATTCCCAACGTTCCAATCGCTCCAACGCCCACACTCAGAAGCTTCACTGTGTACTTTATTCAGGATACCGTGGCGAAATTCTGCAGGGTTCCATCAGATCGCACTATGAAAACTCAGACCACTTTGCCCTCGAAGGAAAAGTCAGCAGATACATGGGAAAGCTTTACCTGCAAGTTCTCCTGTAAGCCACTCACATCCTGACTTCGAACATGAACAAAAAAAAGAAGTATACCACAGGCACAGGTCCGAAGCCCTCCAAATCGTTTCTGCACATTACGCCACAAATTAAACTAAATTTCATGCCTTCTGTCCTTAAACAGTCCGTATTCCTTTATTCCCGTAACCATCCAAATGCTTCTTAAATGTCGCCAACATGATTTTTCCATCACCTCATATGGCAGTGCGTTCCAGGCTCTGACCAATATCGCTGTGAATTTCTTCCCACGCACATCTCCATTGGTGAATACTGATACAAATTCTTCATTAAGCATCTCTCCACTTTCGGTGGCTTCATGTGTAATTTCAAACTTTATCCTTGCGTTAGTCAACTGTTTCCCTTGTTACACTCTTTCTTCTTATATATGCATGGAATGACTTGGGATTCTCTTTGGCTTTGCTTGATAAAGACATTTCGTGGCCCCTTTTAGACTTCCTAATACCACGTTTAGCATCGTTCCTAATTTTCTTTATATTCCCAATGTGATTCGTCAGTTTGTACCTGTATTTCCCGTATCATTGGTACCATGGCTGATCCGATGATCCCAACTTCTACTTTCCTGCCTTTCCCACGTCACCCTGGTTTCCCTGATGAATCAAAGTCTTACCATTTCTGCTGTAAATATACGTACTGACCCAGCCTCTACAGATCTCTGCTGCAAGGAATTCCCTAGGTTCACTATATTCTGAGAGAAGAACCTCCTTCGCATCTCTGTCTCCAATGGGTGAGCCCTTGTTGGGATTCTGGTTACGGATTCTCACACACGGGAAAACAAATCAGGTGGCAAAAGTAATTATTGCAGACGACAGGAAACTTTGTGGAGTTATGTACAACAGGGACCGATATGAATGGTTGTGGCAGGATACGGTTCAGTTAAAAAGGTAGGTGAAGAAAAGGCAAATAGAATTTAACTTGACATGTGTAAGATGATGCCTTTGTTTGGTCAAATGCAAGAAAGCTGTGATGCTAAGGGACAACTATATACAAAGGGAACTTGGTGCACGTCCAACGCTCCATGAAAGTGACAACAAAATTTGGTGAGGTCGGAAAGAAAGCAGCTGGCGTGTTTATCCTCATCATTCACAGGACTGAGAAGAAATATTTGCATGTCATGGTGTAATTATATGAAAGTTTTTAAAACGTTTGGCCATATTTGAAGTAGTATGTGTTGTTGACATTGCCACACGTTAGGCAGGATTTGGTGGGTTGGGAAAGCGTGCAAAAGCAGATTACCAACATGTTGCCTGTGTTTGTTGCTTTCAGAGTGTGTTTGCTATAAGGTGAGATTGAACAAACTTGGATTGTTTAGCTAGTGTCAATTGCGAAGGGATGACTGTGTAGATTTATATAAAATTCGGAGAGGCAAGAACAACGTGGATAGTCGAAATCTCTTTTTTCAGTGTAGAACAGTTAAATACAAGCGTGGACAAGAGTAGGGTGAGATGGGGCAAGTTTAAATGAGATGGGGAAGTAAGTGTTTTCTTTTTGCAACGAGGATGGAAGGTGCCTTGGTAACTAATGAAAGCAGAATTGTGAGCAAAGTCTTTAAGTGGCACCTCAGCAGAAACATGTGGATGGGGTGTACATCGAGTGGGGGTATTGATAGGGAGAACGAGAGAGAGAGAGATTGGTGAGAGTTGAGAGAGAGGGAGAGAGTGGGAGGAGGATCAAGAAAGAGCATGGGAAGGTAGAGACAGTGGGTGGGGCCAGTGAGAGACAGACAGAGAAGGAGACGGGTAGAGGGAGAGAGAGAAAGAAAGAGTGGAGAGAGGGACGGGGGTAGAGAGAGGGAGTGGGAGGGCGTTAAAGAGAGGCAGCGTTCAAGATGTGGATCGAGAGAGGGAGCAGAGAGTGAGAAGTGCGTCGAGAGAGAAATCGGGAGGGATCAGAGGGAGAGTTGGGGGTGTAGAGAGAGCGAGGGAGTGTGATATAGATATAAAGTGGGGTTATATAGACCAAGACTATGAGGGAGTAGACAGAGAGAAAGGAGAGACAATGAGGAAGTGGCGTGGAGAGAGAGGGAGTGGGGAGAGATAGTCGGGTGGGGGCAGACCGAGATTGGGTGTGGTACACAGAGACTGAGAGGTGGGTACAGAGAGAGAGCGGGGGGGGGAGGGGGGGGCTTGGGAGAGAGATTGGGGATGTTAGCATGAGAGAGAGAGAGTCGGAGTGTTTAGAGGGAGACAGTGGTAAAGTGAAAGAGAGCGCGGGATAGAGAGAGAATGCAAGGCAGTTCGAGGTAAGAGAGACAGAGAGAGAGGGATGGATGGAAACAAACAGAGTGGGAGAGAGTGGGAGAGAAGTATACAGAGAGTGGCAGAGAAGAGATAGTAGGAGGCGGGAGAGAGAGAATGAGGGTGCAGAGGGTACAGAGTCAGAGATGGGAGTGTGGTAGATAGAGGGAGACGAAGGGGAGAGAAGAGTGGGAGTTGTGTCGAGGGAGAGAGGCGAATGTACAGAGAGAGGGGGTATGGCGTAGTTGGAGAGAGAGTGGAAGGATGTACAGAGATAGAGAGTGGAAGGGGCAGAGAGACAGATAGAGAGTGGGAGGGGCTAGATCGAGAAAGAATGAGGGAGAGTCGAGTGGGAAGGTAAGCGGAAGAGAGAGAATGGGCGGGAAAAGAGGGAGAGATTGGGGTGGAGAAATAGTGAGAGAGCTGCGAGTAGATAGAGAGTGGGGAGGTGTAGAGAGAGGGAGGGAGGGGTACGGGTTTGAGAGCAAGAGCAAGCGAGAGAGACAGTAGGTTAGGGAGAGGTGAAAGGGTAGAAGAAGAGACAGAAACCTGGAGGGTTGTAAAGAGTGAAAGGGAGGAGGCAAAGAGTGAGAGTGGAAAAGCAATAGAGAGTGAGCGAAAGTGAATTACTATAGAGTCGGAGAGTGGCAAGGAGGCACAGAGAGAAAGACGCGGGTGCAGAGAGGGAGAGAAAGAGAGGAAGGTAGAAGGAGAGTGAGACAGATTGCGGGGCCTGGAGACAGTGTTCGGGCATGATAGACAGAGAGATAGATAGATTGGTAGAATGAGAGGGAGTGTCTTAGGGAGAGTATAGGAGGTGGTAGACGGAGAGAACACTGGAGGGGTTAGAGAGAGCGAGAGAGAGAGGGAAGGGTGCAGAGAGAGGAAGAGGATGGGGAAGAGAGAGAGAGAGGAAGTTAGAGTGAGTGTGGGAGAGTGGTCGAGAGAGAGTGGGTGAAGGGGAGAGATACATATTGTGGAAAGGGTGTAGAGCGAGAGTGGTGGTGTACAGAGAGAAAAGGAGGGTGCAGAGAGAGAGAGTGCAGGGAGTAGGGAGAGAGAGTGGGAGGAGAGAGAGGTAGAGGGCGAGTGGAATATCTTGCAGAGAATGAATGGGAGGTTTAGAGACAGTGAGATCGGAGAAGAGGGAGGGGTAGTGACTGAGGAGGAGCCGGTCGGGAGAAAGTGGGAGGGCAGAGAAGCGGAGAGTCTGCGAAAGTGTTATAGATAGATGGTAGAGAGAGAGAGAGAGCGCGAATGGGAGGGTTAAGAGAGAATTAGTCAGAGGGATGTAGAAAGATGGAGAGTGTGGCAGTGGGTACATGAAGGGAGAGTGGGACACTGATACGGGGAGGGATAGAGATAGAGTGGAGCGGTGTATAGGGAAAGAAGGAGGTAGATGGAGAGTTTAAGAGGTAGGAAGAGGGAGAGAGTGAGAGTGGGAGGGTTTAAACAGAGAGAGTGAGAAGCGGGTAGAGAGAGAGATAAAGAGTTAGTAGGGCTTAGGGTGGCATTTGACGTGGGGTAGAGAGAGAGTAGGAGGGGTATCTAAGGATAGAATGAGAGATTGGGAGGGGTGCCGAGAGAGAAGGAGGGGGTTAGAGAGAAAGAGATAGGTGGGGGGGGGGAGAAAGAAAAATAAAGGGACTTAGAGAGAGTGTGTGACGAGTATCGAGAGAGAGAGAGAGAGGCGAGTAGAGAGTGAGCCATAGAGAGGGAGGGGTAATGAGAGAGAGTGGGAGGGTTTGGAAGCATCGAAGGAGGGAAGTTCGAGAGAGGGGTAGATGTTAGCTAGAGGGAGGGGCTTAAGTAGAGAGCGTGAGGTGGCTAGAGACAGAGGGAGTGGAGGATTTCAGATAGAAAGTGAGAGAGAGAGAGGGAGTGAAGTCGATATAGAGACCGAGCAGGGTGTAGAGGGAGAGATTGGTGTGCATTGAGCGGGAGTGAGAGTGGGAGAGTCGAGAGAGTGGGAGGGAGAGAAAGAGAGAGAGAGTAGCAGGGGTGTACAGAGAGAATGAATGGTATTTGGCTAAAAAGAGTCAGTGGGGGCGAGGAGGGAAAATGATTGGGAGGCGGGGAGAGAGAGAGGAAGGTGGTGGAATGAGCGTGAGAGGGATTCGAATGAGAGAGTGGGACGGGGTGGAGACAGATTGAGTGGAGCACAGTGGAGAGATCGTGTGAGGGCCTAGAATGAGAGAATGGGGTTGTCGTGGGCGAATCAGAGGGAATGGTGTAGAGGGAGAAAGGGGAGACTGTGCAAGAGGTTCAGAGAAAGAGAGTGGGAGTAAGTTTGTGAGACCTAGAATGGGAGGGGTGATGAATGGTAGAGAGGGATGGGCCTACAAATAGAGGAGGGGTGAGAAAATGGGAAGGGGGTGGAGAGGGATAGAGTATGAATGGGAAACAAGAGTGTGAGGGGCGTTAACAGAGGGAGAACAAGGTAGGGAAAGAGAGACTGAGACAGTATGGGTCGGGTGAAGAGAGGGGGAAGAGACAGTGAGAGAGAGGGAAAGAGTGGGAGCAGGATAGAGAGAGACAGAGAGAGGGTGGGGAGGTAGAGACAACGAATAGTAAGGACGTAGACAGAGAGAGACAGATTGGGAGGGGGCAGAGGGAGATGGAGTGGGAGAGGGGTTGAGGGAGAGAGAGAGAGACAGGGGGATAGAGAATAGAATGGGAGTTGTTCGGAGAGACAGGGAGAGTGGGAGGGAGTTCAGTGAGAGAGTGCAAGGGAGGAGATAGAGAGGGACGGTGAGAGAGAACCTATAAGAGTGGATAGAGAGAGAGAGAGAGAGACAGTGGGATGGGTGATAGAGAGAGAGATTGACAGACATATTTGCTTACAGAGAGAGATAGTGGGAACAGGAATAGAGAGAAAAAGTTTAGGAGATGTTATAGAAAGAGAGTGGGAGGGTGAAACTGAGAGAGGGAATGATCGGAATAGTGGAGGGACAGGGAGAGTAGAAATGGTTAGAGAGACTGACAGAGTGAGCTGGGTAGAGAAAGAGGCTGATAGAATGTGGGGTACGCAGACAGTGAGGCAGAATCGGATGGGGGTACAGGGAGACAGAGAGAAAGAGGAAAATAGGAGGCTGGTAGAAAAAGAGAGTGGGAAGCTCATAGGTAGAAAGAGTGAAAGGGATTAGATAGATAGACAGAGGGACTAGAGATTGAGAGGGAATTCGAGAGAGAGTGGTGCGGCTGGAGGAAGAGAAATTGGGAATGTCGAAAGACAGAGAGAAATGGAAGAGGACAGAGAGGCAGTGGGTGTGTTGAGAGAGTAAATGTCGGGGAGCAGTGTCGAGCGAAAGAGAGTGACTGGGGCGTTGAGAGGGAGTGCATGAGAGAGTGAAGAGGGTAGACAAAGGGACAGGGAGGGGAGGAATGGGAAAGGGATCAAGTGCGATCCAGTATAAAGAGAGAGGGAAAGGTAGAGAGAGGGAATGGGAAGGAAATAGAGCGACAGAGAGCGAGTGAGAGGGGGTTAGAGAGAGGGAGAGAGAAGGAAGCAGTAAAGGGAGAGATTGGGAAGGTAGAGATTGTGGAGGGAGGCAAAGAGAGACAGACAGAGTAGGTGCAGCCTAGAGGGTGTGAGAGAGAAATAAAGATGAGTGGACGGGGGTAGAGAGAGAGTGATGGCGGGCGAGGAGTGTGGGAAGGGGAACAGAGAGAGAGAATACGCCGTTAGTGAGAGAGAGAGTGCGAGGGAGGAGACACGGAGATGGTAGGAAATAGAATCGGGAGCGTGAGGAATGAGATCTGGATAGAGATGAGAAGGAGCATGGGATGAGGGCACAGAGAGCGAAAGTGGGATGGGTAAAGAGTGAGAGAGTGGGAGAGTGGCAGAGAGTAGAGGATGGGAGTGGTTATAGAAGTAGAGTGACACAGAGTGGAGAGAGAGAAACGGTGGCGACAGAGAGATAGTGGGAGAAACAGATAGAGTGGGTTGGATCGAAAGTTAGTCAGTGGGAGGTGCAGAGTAGAGAGGGAGAGATTGAGGGAGAGGGTTAGATAGGGTGAGAGTACGTGTGTTGAGAGGAAGATTTGGAGGCGGGTTGACAGAGACAGGGAGACAGGGAGAGGTGTAGCAAGACTGAGAGAGGGAGTGGGAGGGCGAATAGGGAGAAAGGGCAACAAAGAGTTGGAGGGAGGTAGGGAGCTAGAGAGTGTGGGAGGAGGAGAGAGTCACAGAGTGGGTGAAGGGTAGATGAATTGAGAGAGAGGTGATGGGGAGTGGACGGTGATGAGAGACAGGGAAAAGGTAGATAGATATTGACAGAAGGAGAGGAAAGTGGGAGAAAGTACAAAGGGAGATAATGCGCGGTTAGTGAGATAGTGTGTTAGGGACGAGACAGACAGAGAGAATGGACGGGGTAATGAAAGTGGGAGGGTGGTAGAGAGACAGAGAACGAGTTTGTGTTTGCAGAGAGAGAGATGGATAATGTGGGTTGATGGGGTTATAGAATGGGAAGTCAGAGAGAGAGTGGGAGAGAGGTAGAGAGAAAGACAGAAAGGCATCGGCACAGAGATAGAAATTGGGAGACAGGTAGTGGGGAGAGAGAGAGAAAGAGCAGCGTGGGACCGGGTAGATATAGAGAGAGAGGACGGGAGGACAGTGAAAGGTGTGTAGAGAGAGAGAGAGAGAGAGAGATTGGGGTTAGGGGAGAGATTGGGGTGTGTTGAAAGAGACAGAGGGGAAAATGAGGTTAACGAGAGATAGAGTTGGGAGTAGACGAGAAAGCGTGAGCGATGTGAAAGACAGATAGGGCAGGGAGAGATAGAAAGGGGGGAATGTGGGGAGAGAGAGGGAGGGGAGGACAGAGAAACAATGGCAAGAGTCAGAAGAAAGAGACTGGCATGGATAAAGAGAGGGAATGAGACAGAGTGGGGGACAGTAAAGGCAGTGAGCGGTAAGAGAAAGAGAGAGAGTTGGACCGGGTGGACGGAAAGAGAGTGGATGAAATTATATATAGAGAGAGAGAGTCGGAGGAGATTCATTGAAAGCGTGGGGTGTGTAGAGAGACAGGGTGTAGAGAGTGAAAGTGGGAGGCGATTCGAGAGAGAGAGAGAGACAGTCAGAGATTGGGAGCGTTGTAGATTGACGGGGCGAGAGTGGTAGAGGGTATAGGGAGAGACAGGAGAGACATTGTGGGAGCGGGTTGAGAGAGAGTGGCTCTGGAGTATTTAGAGAGAGGGGAGGGAGAGAGATAGAGTGAGGGAGGTGTGCAGAGAGAGTGGAGGTTGCGAGAGCCTGGGAGGTGGGTCGAGAGAGGGAGACTGGGTGGGAGTCGGGGAGAGGGAGACAGAGAGAGTAGTATTGGAGTGAGACAAAGAGAGAGTGGTTGGTGCTGGAGGCAGATAGAGAATAGGAGGCATGGAGAGAGATAGAGAGTCGGCAGGGCAAGAGAGAGCATGAGATTTTGGGAGGGTGTTACATAGAAGGAGAGAAGAGTTCGGCGTGTACAGAGAGTGGGGAGTGGACAGAGATAGAGGGGTATAGAGGAAGACAGAGAGTGGGAGACGGTAACGTGAGTGTGAGTGGGGGTAGTGAGAAATCAAGAAAAGGAAGGAAAAGAGTTTGGGACGAGAAAGAGATGGAGAGGGAGCTGGTGGAGAGAGACTGAGGATGGGAGGTGAAAAAGAGAGAGGAGCGGGGCTGGAGAAAAAGAGGAGAAGCAGGGAGACAGAGAGTGGGCGTGGTTAGCCAGGAAGAGTGAGGATGCAGAGGGAGAATGAGTGGGAGGTAGGTAGACATAGAGATGGGTGGGCGGAGAGTGAGTGGGGGTTAGAGAGAGTAGATAGGACGGTGTGTGGAGAGAAAGTGGGACTCTTGCAGAAAGAGTGAGAGAGAGTGAGAGGCGAAAGACAGTGGGGGAGACAAAGAGACAAAGAAAGTGAGAGCTGGTGGAGAAAGACAGAGTGTGGGATGGGAGAAAGAGAGTGGGGCGGGGCTAGAGAAAAAGAGTGGGAGCAGGGAGAGAGTATGGGAAGGTTAACAGAGAGAGAGAGAGGAATGGAGTTGAGAGCGGGGTGTAGTGAGAGATTGTAAGTTAAACAGTGGGAGAGACAGAGAGAGACAGTCGGAGGAGTGTAGCGGGAGATGGGAGAGCGTAGGCGGCTGGTGTCGAGAGAGGGGAGAATGTGAGAGTGGACTATCTAGATAGAAGAGGAGAGAGGGAGCTGGGTAGGCAGAGAGTGGAGGGGTGAAGATAGAGAGCTGGGGAGGAGAGTAGAAGTTGTTCAGAGAGTGAGGGAGAGGTTTGGAGAGAGAAGAGTGGTGGGATAGAGCGAGAGTCGGACTGGGGTAGAGAAAGAATGTGGGTGCACATCGAGAGAGTGCGAGGGAGGTGAGAGAGAGAAGGGTTCGAGAGAGGAGAGATAGAGTAAATGTAGGAGGAGCAAGAGATAGACTGGAGGGTGTTGGTGTGAGAAGTGGAGTGTAGAAAGAGAGAGTGGGAGTCGAGTCGAGAAAGTGGCAGCGAGAGACATTAGGCGGGGTGCAGAGAGTCACAGCGAGAGATACGGTGGGAAAGGGACAGATAGACAGAGGCGCGAGAAAAAAACAATGGGGGGGTTGAGGACAGAGAGTGGCAAGGGTGTTTAGAAAGAGAGTTGGAGGGTTGTACAGAGAGAGGGAGAGAGACAGTGGGAAGGAGAGTGAGCGAGAGAGTTTGAGGACGATATAAAGAGACAGTGGAATGGACGCTAGTGACAGTGAGACTGGGAAGGTATCAGAGATTTAGAGATGGAGGAAGAGAGACAGAGACAGAAAGCGAGATCGGCAGAATGAGAAGAGAGTGGAACGTGGGTTGACAGAGAGAATGAGGTAGAGAAGAGTGAGGGCAGTTAAGGCGGACAGAGTGTGTGGGGTTTGAGTGCGAGATTGGTGTCAGTAGAGAGCGATTTAGGGAGAGTTAGATGGGGGAAGAGAGAGAGTGCGTGGTTGGGTACAGACAGATAGAGGGGGCAGCGATAGATAAGAGCTGTAAATGTGTTGCTGGGAAAGCGTAACAGGTCAGGCAGCATCCAAAGAACAGGAGAATCGACGTTTCGGGCATAAGCCCTTCTTCAGGAATGAGTAAAATGTGCCCAGCAGGCTAAAATAAAAGGTAGGGAGGAGGGACTTGGGGGAGGGGCGTTGGAAATGCGATAGTTGGAAGGAGGTCAAGGTGAGGGAGATAGGCCGGAGTGGGGTGGGGGCGGAGAGGTCAGGAAGAAGATTGCAGGTGAGGAAGGTGGTGCTGAGTTCGAGGGATTTGACTGAGACGAGGTGGGGGGAGGGGAAATGTGGAAACTGGAGAAATTTGAGTTCATCCCTTGTGGTTGGAGGGTTCCTCGGTGGAAGATGAGGCGCTCTTCCTCCAACCGTCGTGTTGCTATGGTCTGGCGATAGAGGAGTACAAGGACCTGCACGTCCTTGGTGGAGTGGGAGGGGGAGTTGAAGTGTTGAGCCATGGGGTGGTTGGGTTGGTTGGTCCGGGTGTGCCAGAGAGGCGGGCAGAGTGAAGGAGTATGTGGGGAAGAGAGGAAGTGGGTGTGTAGAGAGGGAGAGTTGAAAGGGCTTGGATAGGGAGACTCGGAGGAGGCAGAGGGAGAGTGGGAGGGGGCTAGAGAGAGAGAGTGCAAATGGGTAGAAAAGAGAGAGTGGGGTCTAGAGAGGAGGGGTTCGAGACAGAGAGAGAGTGGAAATGGGTAGACAAACGGAGAGAGATTGGGATGTTGGAGAGAGAGAGTCAGTGGGGGCAAAGGGAGAATCGCAAGCAGGTAGAGAGAGTGGGAGGACGTCGACAGGGTTGATCGAAAGAGTTGAAGGATTCAGAGAAAGAGTGTGGTACGGGGCTATAGAGAGAGTGGGATGGAGATGGAGAGGGTGAGAGGGTGGTAAGGCAGAGACAGGGAGAAATAGGAGGGGGTAGAGAGAGTGTTTGGGAAGCCTTTAATGGGAGAGAGTCGGTCATGGACCAAGACAGAGTGGCAGGGAATAGATAGAGAGAAGAGAGGGAGATAGTGGGAACGGGGTAGACAGAGAGAGTCAGAGGTGGTAGAGAAAGAGATAGTGTGATGGAATACATCGAGAGAGCATTTGGGGTAGAGAGAGTGGGCGGGAGCTAAAGAGAGGAAGTGGGCGGGGTGTAGAGAGAGTGGGAGTGTGAAGAGAGAAAGAAAGCAAAAGAGAGTTCGAAGGGCTAAAAGAGAAAGAGTGAGAGATTTGGAAGAGGCTAGAGAGCGAGAGTAGGGGACTTAGAGGGTGAGAGGGGGAGAGACAGAGAGAGATGCTGGGAAGGGGTAGAGAGAGAGTTGGAGGGGTAGAGAGAGAGTGCAAAATGTGCTGAGAGAGATGGAGAGGAAGGGGCAGAGAGAGAGAGCAAGAGTGGGAAGTTGTGGAGAGAGAGATTCTGACGGGGGCAGAGAAAGAGAGAGACACTGCAAGTGTAGAGATAGAGAGAGAGTTGGAAGGGAGTAGGTAGTAAGATTCAGATATGGGGAAGAGAGAGAGAGAGATTGGGGCGTGGCTCCAGAGTGATTGGGAGGGGGTACAAAAGGAATGGGAGGGCGTAGAGAGAGAGAGAGAGAGGGAGTGTGGAAGAGTGAGATATGGCAGCGTTGTAGAAGTAGGGTGAGAGTGGGTTGCGGGTACAGAGGGGGAGTGGCAGAAATGAGAGGGAGTGCAAAGGTTGGAAAATGAGAGTGAAGAAGAAATAGGGAGGTGGGTCGAGAGCGAGGGTATGGGCGGTGCGTGGAGTGGGAGGCAAAGAGTGGAAGGGATGAGAGAGAGTGTGAAGGTACATAAGAAAGAGAGAGGGAGGTTGGTAGACAGAGGAAGTGTAGGAGGTGCATGGAGAGGAAGACAGAGAGAGTGGGAGGGAATAGAGAGAGAAAGACAGAGAGTGGAATGCAGACAGAGAGAACGAGAGAGTGATGGATTGGAGTGAGAACGAACGAGGTGCACAGAATGAGTGAGCGGTTGACCTTGGGTTTCTGAAGGGTAGAGAGGGAGTGTGTGGGTAGAGGTCGAGACAGAGAATGTCAGAGTGGGGCAGAGAGAGTGGGGGCGCGAGATAGAGAGAGTGGCAGATGGGTAGAGAGTGAGTGAGATTGCGAAGAGGTTAGAGAGAAAGAGTGAGGGTGGGGAGAGTGAGTGGGGGCGGAGAGTGACAGAGATAGAATGGGAGGGGAAGGAGAGAGTGGGAACCGTGTAGAGAGCGTGGTAAGAGTGTAGAGAAGAACAGACTGAATTTGGGAGGCAGGAGGGAGAGAGTCTGATGTTGGGAGGTTGAGGGTGATTTAATGATTTGGATCAGAATTTGGCTCGCTGAAAGAAGACAGAGCTCGGTGGTGGATGGAAAATGTTCATCCTCGACTTCAGTCACCAGTAGCGTACCGCAAGGATCTGTTTTGGGTCCACTGCTGTGTGTCATTTTTTTAAAAAACGACCTGGATTTAGAAGGATGGGTAATTAAATTCTCGGGTGACACTGAGGTCGGTGGAGATGTGGATATTCTGAAGGATATTGCAGCTTACAGAGGGACATAGTTCAGCTGAAGAGTTGGGCTGAGAGGTTGACAAAGGATTGCAATGCAGAAAAGCGTGAGATAATTCACTTGGAAGGAGCGACAGAGTGAAGAATGCAAGGCTAATGGTTCTTTTTAGTGTGGGTGAGCAAAGAGATCCCGGAAAGTTTCAACCCAAGTTTATAGGGTTGGTAAGAAGGGTCATGGTGCGTTCGCATTTATTGGCGGAAGGATTGAATTGCAGAGCCATGAAGTCATGCTGGAACTGTATAGAACTCTGGTGCCACCGCACTGAGAGTATTGCGCACAATTATGTTTATAGGGAGGATGTGGAAGTTTTGGAAATGGTTCAGAGGACATTTTACTATGATTTTGCCTGTTTTGGAGGGAAGGTCTAATGAGCAAAGGACAACAAACTTGAGGCTGTTGAGCATAAAGAGAAGGAGTTGAAGTGGTGGTTTAATTTAGACATACACGATGATCCGCAGATTAGGTATGATGGACATTGAGAGCCTTTTTTATCGGATGGTGATAGCGAGCACGAGTGCATATAGGTTTAAATTGCGAGGTGATAGATATAGGGCAGATATTGGAAATCTCTTCTTTACTCAGAGAGTAGTTGGGATATGGAACACACTGACTGCAATAGTACTAGACTCGTCAATTTCATGCGTATTTAATTGTTAATTGGATGAACATATAGATGAAAATGGAGAAGTGCAGTAAAGATAATGTTCAGATTGGTTTCACAGTTGGACACAACATTAAGGAACAAAGGGTCTGTACTGCGCTGTAATGTCTTATGTTCTACAACATACTGTGAAACAATCCCAACGCTGCTGTACTTGCAATGGCTTGTCAATCTACCGCAAGTCCGTCCTTCCAGCGAGAGCCTCCAAACAATCACCCACTCTGTTCCCCTTGCAACAGCTGTGAAACCATCCTGTCTCTGCTCTTGTCGAGATAACGCCTGTGACACTATCGCCACTCGGTTTTGCTAGCAATAGCCTGTAGCCGATCCCCAGTCTACTATCCAAGCAATGGCCTGAAAACCCATCCCACGCTGGTTCCGTAGCAATTGCCTGCGAACTCATCCTTCCTCTGTTTTCCTTGCAGCAGAATGTGAAACCCCACCCCCTGAATATTCTCCCAACAATGGCCTGTGAACACATACACACTGTTCTGCTCGAGGCAACCTGCGACCCTATTCCAACTCTATTTCCCTCAGAACGACCTCAGAAACTATTCCCACTCTGTTCCCCTAGCATTGACCTCTACTCTGTTCCCCAAGCAACGAATTATGAACGCTTATGTGAAGTCTGTTATTCCAGAAGGGGCTTTGGAGCAAACTCCCAGTGTGTTCTCCTGTCAACAGACTGTCACCCAATTCCTCCCTGTGACTCCATCGCCACTATGATTAATTTGGAACAGCCTGTCAGCCGATCGGCACGCCATTCCCCTAACAATGGCCAGTGAAACCATTCACAAGCTCATTGCAACGGACTGTGAGCTTATGCCAGAATGTTCTCCCAGCGATAGCCTGTGTATAAATCCCCATTCGCTCTTCCCAGCAATGGCCTGTGAACCCATCGTAACCCGGTTCTCCAAGGAATGACCTGTGCACTCAGCCTCGCTCTATTCCCATCTAAACGCCCATTGAACCCAGCCCAACTCTGCTCTCCTAGAAACGGACTGGTAACCTATCTTAAATCTGTTCCCCTCGCAAAAGCCTGAGAGCCCATCCCCGCTCTGATCCCCAAGCAACAGTCTTTGACACCATTTCCACTCTCTTTCCTTGGAAATGGCTTGTAAAACTTTTGCTATTTTGTTCGACAAGCAAGTGCCTGCAGACACATGCAACATCTGTTCTCCTCGCAACGGCCTGGAAATGCATCCCCAACATGTTTGACTATGAACGCTCTGTTAAAATGTTCCCACTCTGTTCTCCTAGCAACGGCCTGTGAACCCATCCACAACCTGTTCATCGAGGATCAGCCTGTGAATACATTCTCATTCTGTTCGCTTAGCAATGGGTTGTGATCCCATCCCTGCCCTTCTCACTGAGCAAGAGCATGTGACCACATTTTCGCTGTGTTCCCCTCGCAACAGGCTGTCACCCCTTCCTGGACCTGTTCCCATAGAAACAGCCTCTGAACCCATCATCACTCGATTATCCTAGCAATGACCTGTTAAATTACTACAACCACTTCTCCTGGGAACAGTGTCTCACTCCAACCCCACTCTGTTCCGTTAGTACCTCCCTGTCATCCAATCTCCAATCTATTCCACCAGCAGCGGCCTGTGAACCCCTTAGTTTGTGTTTCCCGAGCAATGGCATGAATCCTTTGCCACTATGTTCTAGCAGCAACCGTTTCTGATACATCCTCCCTCTGTTCTCCTCGCAATGGTGTGTGAACGAATCCCCACATTGTTCTTCTAAAAATAGCCTGTGGCCAAATTTCCACTCAGTTTCCGTACCTTTGGTCAATTCCAACTCTGAACGCCTAGCATTAGACTGTGAACCCATCCCCACATTGTTCACCCAGCAACATCCTGAGACCTCATTCCAACCCTGTTTCCCTGGCAACGATCTGAGAACCCAATGCCAGAAAATGAATCGAGCAAAGGGCTGTGGAACTGTTCCAACTCTGTTCTGCCGGACTTGGTTTGATAGCGTTTCGCAACTTTGCTCTCCGAGCAACGGCCACTGAACACATCCCCACTCTCTTTCCCTACCTTGCCCTGTGAACCCATCGTAACAGCATTTCCCTCGCAACACACTGAAAATCCAGTCCCATGCTGCTCTCCTTGTAATGAACTGTTCACCCGCCCCCACTCTGTTCACCCAGCAACTGTATATGAACCCAAATCCATGGAACGCTAATCAAGCATGAGGTAAGTGAGGATGAGTTTGTTTGGGAGGTAGAGAGAGAGAGCAAGAAGGAGAGTGAGTGGAGTAGATTTGGGGAGGGTGTGTAGCACCAGTGGTAAGAGCAAGAACAGAGTGAGGTAAACCCAACCCCTCAGCTCAGGCCGAGTCCCCTCCCCTTCTCTAAGTATCGAGACGGGCTGAGTCCGTCTTTCTCTTCTTCGACACAACGACAAATAAGAATATAGTTGACGCTGCTGTTTTGCCCTTTTTAATGAACATTTTATTATTTACAAATTGAAGTAATAGATACAGTCAGTGGGATGGTGTATTTCCGCACTGAATCCTGAGCTGAGAGAAACATTGAAATGTGTCCCTGTAACCCCCTGTGGGTTAAGGTTAGACAACCGAGCACTCACCTCAGTGTGTGACCATAGCGACCGTCTGCTTCATTGCAGAAGCATTGAATTGACAAGTGAGAATTCCTTAAGAATTGATGAATGAGGAAATCATATTTTTAGATGAACTTTGGGAAAGTGTTGCTGCATGGGGTAAAAAACGGCTAATTTAAACCTGTAACAGAGAAAGATTTACCCCGTGCATTATCCTGCGAAAATTCGAGAGGCCACGAACTATTTCAAAGTCACTATTTAAAGGGAAAGAATAACACATTTGCTTTTAAAATGCTAACAGAGAATAATTAATTAACAATTATTTACAGCTCCTTCCACTAACCCATATTTTACTTTCCCTTATAAAATACTAAACCGATAAAACCCCGGAGTATCATGGACAACAAATTCCGATTTCAAAACCAGATGCGGCCGCACCAGAGTCTTATACAACTGCAACATGGCCTCAGTACTCCGGAACTCAATTCCTCTATCAATAAAAGCCAGTTCGCCATATGCCTTCTTCACCGCACTATTTACCTGGGTGGAAACTTTCAAAGCTCTGTGTACATGGACACCAAGATCCCTCTGCTCATCCACACTACCAAGTATCCGACCATTAGCCCAGTACCCCATATTTTTGTTACTCTTACCAAAGTGAATCACCTCACACTTAGCTACATTGAACTCCAATTGCCACCTTTCTGCCCAGTTCTGCAGCTTATCTATATCCCGCTGTAACCTGCCACATCCTTCCTCACTGTCTGCAACTCCTCCGACTTTCGTATCAACCGCAAACTTGCTCACCCAACCATCTAACCCCTCCTCCAGGTCATTTAGAAAAATGGCAAACAGCAATGGTCCCAAAACAGATCCTTGCGGAACACCGCTAGTGACGGCACTCCAAGATGAACCTTAGCCATCAACTACTACCCTCTGTCTTCTTCCAGCAAGCCAACTCCTAATCCAAACCTCCAACTCACCGTCAATGCCATACCTCCGTATTTTTTGCAGTAGTCTACCATGGGGAACCTTATCAAACGTCTTACTAAAATCCATATACACCACATCTACCGCTTTCCCCTCGTCCACCTCCTTAGTCACCATCTCAAATAATTCAATAAGGTTTGTGAG
Source organism: Chiloscyllium plagiosum (assembly GCF_037043375.1). NCBI lineage: Eukaryota > Metazoa > Chordata > Chondrichthyes > Orectolobiformes > Hemiscylliidae > Chiloscyllium > Chiloscyllium plagiosum. The sequence goes on along the minus strand of NW_028270179.1, from coordinate 16,828,458 downwards.
GCACGACCTGCCCTTCAGAAAACCATGCTGACTATCCTTGATCACATTATTGCTCTCCAGATGTTCATGAATCCTATCCCTTATAATTCTCTCTAAGATTTTGCCCACAAGAGAAGTGAGACTCACCGACCTATAGTTACTAGGGTTATCCCTACTCCCCTTCTTGAACAAGGGAACCACATTTGCTTGCCTCCAATCTTCTGGCACTACTCCTGTAGACAACGAGGACATAAAAATCAAGGGCAATGGCTCTGCAATCTCCTCCCTTGCTTCCCAGAGAATCCTAGGATAAATGCCATCAGGCCCAGGGAACTTATTTATTTTCACCATTTCCAGAATTTCCAACACCTCTTCTCTACTTACCTCAAAGCCATCCATTCTAATTAATTGTGACTCAGTATTCACATTGACAACAATGTTCTGTTCCTGATTGAATACTGACGAAAAGTATTCATTCCGTGTCTCCCCAATCTCTTCAGCCTCCCCACGCAACTTCCCACTACTATCCTTGACTGGACCTATTTCTACCCTAGTCATTCTTTTATTCCTGACATACCTATATAAGGCCTTAGGGTTTTCCCTAATCCACCAACTAAGGACCTTTCATGTCCCCTCCTTGCTGCTCTCAGCTCTCTCTTCAGGTCCTTCCTGGCTACCTTATAACTCTCAATAGCCCCAATTGAACCGTCACGCCTCATCTTTACATAGGTCGCCCTCTTCCATTTAACAAGGGATTCCAATTCCTTATTAAACCACGACTCCCTCACACGACCCTTTCCTCCCTGTCTGTCGGGTCCATACTTATCAAGGACACTCAACAGTTGCTCCTTGAACAAGCTCCACATATCAATAACACCCTTGCCTTGAAGCTTACTTTTCCAAGCCACACATCCTAAGTCATGCCTCACCGCATCATAATTTCCCTGACCCCAGGTATAACTCTTGCCCTGTAGTGCACACTTATCCCTCTCCATCACTAGAGTAAAAGTCACCGAATTGTGGTCACTATCCCCAAAGTGCTCACTTACCTCTAATTCTAAAACCTGGCCTGGTTCATTACCCAGAACCAAATCCAGTATGGCCTCACCTCTTGTTGGCCTATCTACATATTGTGTCAGGAAACCCTCCTGCACACATTGGACAAACACTGACCCATCTAACGAGCTTGAGCTATAGCTTTCCCAATCAATATCAGGAAAGTTAAAGCCCCCATAACAACCACCCTATTACTTTCACTCTTCTCTTGAATCATCCTCGCAATCCTTTCTTCTACGTTTCTAGGACTATTAAGAGGCCTGTTAAAAACTCCTAACAGGGTGAGCTCACATTTCCTATTCCTAACCTCAGCCCAAACTACCTCAGATGGCGAGTCTTCATCCATCGTCCTTTCCACAGCTGTAATACTATCTTTGACAAGCAATGTCACACGTCCCCCTCTTTTACCCCCACCTCTGACCCTACTAAAACATTTAAAACCTGGGACCTGCAACAGCCAATCCTGTCCCTGTTCTACCCATGTCTCCGTAATAGCCACAACATCGAAGTCCCAGGTACCAACCCACGCTGCAAGTTCACCTACCTTATTTCGTATCCTTCTTGAATTGAAGTATACACACTTCAAGCCACTTTCCTGTTTACAGGCACCCTCCTTTGAAATTGATGCCATGTTCCTAACCTCCCTACACTCCAGGTCCTGCACCCTAAACCTACAGTCTGGATTCCCATGTCCCTGCAGAGTTAGTTTAAACCCCCCAACAAGTGCACTCGCAAACCTCCCACCAAGGACCCTGGTGCCCCTCAGGTTCAGGTGCAGACCATCCTGTTTATAGAGGTCCCACCTTCCCCAGAAAGAACCCCAGTTATCCAAATACCGGAATCCCTCCCTCCTGCACCATTCTTGTAGCCACGCATTTAACTGTTCTCTCTCCCTATTCCTCGACTCTCTATAACAAACCAGAGACAACAACTCTGTTCGTTCTAACCTTGAGCTTCCAACCTCGCTCCCTGAAAGCCTGCATAACACCCTCAGCGCTCCTCCTACCTATGTCATTGGTGCCAATGTGGACCACGAATTCGGGCTGCTCCCCCTCCCCCTCCCCCTTAAGGACCCGGAAAACACGATCAGAGACATCACGTACCCTTGCACCTGGGAGGCTACATACCAACGTGACTCTCTCTCGTTCCCACAAAACCGCCTATCTGTGCCCCGAACTATCGAGTCCCCAATTACTATTGCTCTGCTCTTCTCCACCCTTCCCTTCTGAGTAACGGGGACAGGCTCCGTGCCAGATGCCTGAGCCCCGTTACTTACCCCTGGTAAGTCGTCCTCCCCACAAGTATCCAAAACGGTATACTTGTTCTTGAGGGGAACGGCCGCAGGGGGTCCCTGCACTGTCTGCTTCCTCCCAGTCCCCCTCACTGTCACCCGTCTATCTGCCATCTTTGGAGATACCACTTCCCTAAAGCTCCGATCTATGACCCCCTCTGCCTCCCTAATGATCCTAAGTTCATCCAACTCCAGCTCCAGTTCCCTAACACGGTCTTGGAGGAGCTGGCGATGGGTGCACTTCCTGCAAGTGTAATCAGCAGGGACGTCCATGGCATCCCTCACCTCAAACATGTTGCAAGAGGAACATTGCACTGCCTTCACTGCCATCCCTCTGATAGTAACCTTTTTTAAAAACGAATCTTTAAGAGAGCTGTGTGTCTGGTAGTCTGTACGTGCTGATGGCTTGGCAATTTTCCCACAGCTGATCACGTTTTCCCGGTATTTTATCACTAAAGCATCAGACTATGTCACTGGTTGTTAATATTTTCAATATACTAAATTAAAACTGGATTGGTGTTTGGTATTTTGGGGATATAGATCAAATTGATTGTCCTAATTTGTATTTATTTTTTTCTCTGCAGGCAACCAGCTGCTGGACCAAAAGGTTACATTGCATCTTGTTCAGAACACTTGATGCTGTCAGATAGTTCTGCTAGTTTTTAACTTTATTAAAGATACAGTACATCAAATCTTCATAACAAAAGGGATATTTTCGCACATTCTTCAACTGCTGTCTGAACTTAGTCTGGACCATGGCATAAATCGCGATGTTTGTGCAGCAACTGAGAAGCTGCAGCGTAAAGGCCAATTCCAGCACAAAGTCATCGAAATGCACAGATTGATATCCAATATCATACAGTTTTAATGATGTATAGAATACATCATTAACATTGGCCATAACAGTATGAAATTGGCCGAGATGACAAACAGTAAAATGATGGATTTTTTTCCGATTTTTGCATTTTTCTGTCAGACTGAGATTTCCAACTGGTGTGAGCCCGGAGTCTGCTGCGGGCGCTGCTGGTCACGAAAGTGTGTTTGATGGTGAAAACATTGAGCAGCAGAATCAGGAGAAATGGGAGAGCCGGGGTTAGAATGTTATGAATGAACTCCATTGTGGCCCAGACAGGTGAGTACTTGACAGCGAGTGTTACAGCACAAAACGAGGGAGAGTTCCATAGCCAATACCGAGATGTGAACATAAAATACCAGAAAATGTCCTTTTCCCAGAACCATAGCCGCCGTTTTCTTACTGCAATATTTGTTTTTCAGCTTCTGGTAACAAATGGCCACGAATCGATCAAAGGGCAAAGAAACGGTGTACCAGACAGAACAGTCAGTGGCTGTAAAAAGCAGGACTGTTTTATTACACACGGGGATGGACCACACGAAATAAAACTGTTTCGGATAAACAATGGGAATGTGTCTCAATATCAGATCGAGGATAATGACCAATAGATCCGCCATTGCCATGGCCCCTAGGTAATGTCTGATACACGGAGACAATCCACAATCTTTATAAATCAGGACGTAGATCATCACTACATTAACTGTGAAAACGGCATACATACAAATTATACATCAACCTGGAGCCAACGTTATCAGTTTGATTGATAACGCAATGAGATGTGTCACTGCATTCAGAGATTTATTGAAATAAATGGATCTGAAATATCAAACAGGAAGGCCTGAAGTACTCACAAAAATATGAGGTGAAACGCAAGAAATCATCCCTCCCTAAACAGACACAGACACATCAATAAGAACAGAATGGTTTCCTGAACACTCCTACAGACTCGATCACTCGAGGGCAGACACAGGTCACTTCATCCCACTTCTAATACGGAAGGTGAGAATGTTGCTGTTCTGAAGTATTCTATCCCAGTTTATTGAAGGGAAACAGCGTTTGGAAATTTCTGGCTTTTCGTCTCAATTGTGGTCAATCGTTTGCCGTGAAGAAATGTAGATGCAGGGAAAACATATTCATTCCTTTACTTGACAGAGGGAATATCAAAACTGTGTTTCCTTCTCACTTGAAGGGGATCTCTTCCCTCAGGATCTTATCTTTTGTTAAATTAACCCATTTCGGAGGTTCAGAAATCTGAGCTGCCGGGAGTAAAATGTTCCAGAGAATGTCGGGTTTGGAACATTCCAAAGATTGTCATGCATGAAATGGTCCGGGGAATGTTGACTCCAGAATGCACCAGAGAATGCCGGGTGTAGAACGTTGCAGGGAATGTCGGTTATAGAATGTTCTGGGCAATGTCAATTCCAGAATGTTTCAGTGAATGCCCAGTCCAGAATGTTCCGGGGACTGATTGCCCTGGAGAATGGCAGGTATAAAATGTTCAACGGAATGTCCGGTCAAGAACGTTGCAGGGAATGTCGGATCGAGCAATGTCCGGGGAATGCCTGATATTGAATGTTTTGGAGGATGTTGGGTATAGAACGTTTCAGAAGAAGTCTACAAGGTATAGGATGTTCTGGGAATGTCAGTTAAGGAATCTTCCTGAGAATGTTGGGTATGGAATGATCCGGGAAATGCTGGCTATAGAATGTTCTGGGAAATGTTGAGGATGGAATAGTGCTGAAAATGTCACTTCTAGGATGTTCTAGAGAATGTCGGGTCTGGAATATTCCGGGGAATGTCTGCGACAGAATGTTCTGCAGAACGTTGGATATGGCATGTTCTGGAGTATGTCGGTGCTGAATGTTCTATAGGATGTCGGTTACAGAATGTTCCGGGGAATGTCGTTTACAGTATATGCTAGGAATATCAGTTATAGACTGTTATTGGAAGTGTCGGATGTAGAACGTTCTGGAGAATGACAGTTTCAGAATATTCCAGAGAAGGTTCGGTATAGAACGTTCCGGGGAGTGTCAGTTATTGATCATTGCAGAGAATGTCGGATATGGAATGTTCAGAGGAATTCCAGTTACAAATGTTTCAAGGAATGTCAAGTGTAGAAAATTCCAGAGACTGCAGTTTTTAAAATGCGCCGAAGAATATCGGGTATGCAATGATCTTGAGAATGTCAGCTGAAGAATGTTCCAGAATGTCATTTGTGGAATGTTCTGGACAATGCTGGGTATACAACGTTTCAGGCAATGCCAGTTACAGAGTGTTCTGGAGAAATTCGGGAATAGAACAATCCATGATTTTTGGGTATACAACGTTTTCGGGAAGTCAGGTGGAAAATTTTCCAGAAAATGCTGGGTATAGAATGTTCCAAGGAATGTTGGTTACAGAACGTTGCAGAGAATGTCGGGTGCACAAAGTTCTGGAGACTGTTGTTTGTCGAATGTTCTGGGTATATTTGTTTATACAATGTTCCGAACAATGTCGGGTGCAGAGGGTCCCAGTGAGTGTAGGGTATAGAATATGATAGATCTATAAATATCCATATCTCAGAAGCTCTTGTGCCCATTAATTTGGCGAGATCCGCTCAGCCGCAAGGCGGGAATCTGTCTTCAAGCTTAACTCAGCTGATAGTTTTAAACAAAATACAGTAAGATTCAGCCAATACCTTCATTATTTCATGCAACATCCTCTTGTATGGTCAGACACGAGCTATCCCTTATTCGGATAATTACCCAATCTTTGTTGTCAATTTTGTGTAACACTCCCAAATGTCTTGGACATTCAGTTCCCAATATTGGACACACTCTGGATGTAGGTTTGCTTGCTGAGCTGGCAAGTTCATTTTCATATGTTTCATCACCACACTAAGTAACGTAATCAGTGGGTCTCCGAATGAAGTACTGTTGGTGTAGCCTGCTTCGTATTTATATGTTTGGGTTTCCTTGGGTTGCTGGTGTCATTTCCTGTGGTGTTATCATTTCCTATAGAGATGTCATTTACTGTAGTTTTTTTCTCAGGAGCTAGTAAATGCGATTCAAGTCAATGTGTTCGTCCATGGAGTTCCGGTTGGAATGCCATGCTGATATGAATTCTCGTGCATGTCTCTGTTTGGCTTGTCCAAGGATGGATATGTTGTCCCAGTCGAAATGGTGTCCTTCCTCATCCGTATGTAAGGATATTAGCGAGAGTGGGTCATGACTTTTTGTGGCCAATAAATGTTCACTTTGCTGGTGGCTCGTTTTCTTCCCGTTTGTCCAATGCGGTGTTTGTTACAGTTCTTACTAGGTATTTTGGTAATGGTATTAGTTTAACTTGTTGTCTGTATAGGGTCTTTCAAGTTCATTTGCGGCTGTTTTAGTGTGTTGTTGGGATTGTGGACGAACATGATGCCAAGGGGTCTGAGTCATCTGGCAGTCATTTCCGAAATGTTTTTGATGTCGGGGAGAGTGGCGAGGGTTTCTGGAGGTGTTTTTCTCTTTTCGTTTGATTTCTTCCAAATGAGGTAAAAACAATGATATCAGATGCTGGGAACCAGATTCTGGATTAGAGTGGTGCTTGTAAAGCACAGCAGTTCAGGCAGCATCCGACGAGCAGTAAAATCAACGTTTTGGGCAAAAGCACTTCATTAGGAATAAAAGGCAGATTTGCTTCAGGGTGGAGAGGTATATGAGAGGAGGGTGGCAGTGGGGAGAAAGTAGCACAGAGTACAATGCGTGGATAGGGATGGGGATGAAGGTGATATCTTAGAGTGGAGGATGGAGCGAATACATTGTATAGGCGTTCTTCTTCCTCTTTTTGCAGTTCTGATGTACTGCAGTGTGTTGTGGCCCTTTTGAACTGTGTCTTTTGTGTGTGTTGTGGTTGCAGACTACTGCGACTACTAGGACTCATAACAGCACACAAACCAACAGCCACTCTCAGACAACAACTCACCAGGACGAAGGACCCGATACCCAGCATGCACAAAACCAATATAGTGTACAAAATCCAATGCAAGAACTGCACAAAACACTACATAGGACAAACAGAAAGACTGCTAACGGTCCGCAGCCATGAACATCAACTCGCCACGAAACGACATGACCAGCTATCCTTAGTAGTCACACACTCAGATAACAAGCAACATGAGGTCGACTGGGAGAACACTACTATTATAGGACAAGCCAAACCGAGAACAGCCAGGGAATTCCTAGAGGCATGGCACTCATCCATAGATTCAATCAATAAACGCATCGACCTGGACCCAATATACTGGCCACTGCAGCGGACAGCTGGAACTGACAACCGGAAGCAGCAGATTCAAATCACTGGCTGATCATCCTCAATCAGTGTCCTGTTCCTGCCTTATCTCCATAACCCTTGATTCCACTATCCTTTGAGAGCTCTTTCCAACTCCTTCTTAAACGAATCCAAAGAGTGGGCCTTCACTGCTTTCTGGGGAAGAGCATTCCAAACACCCACCACTCTCTGGGTGAAGAAGTTTCTCTTCATCTGTGTCCTAAATGGCCTACCCCTCATTTCTAAGCTGTGTCCTCTTGTTCGGGACTCACTCATCAGCGGAAACATGTTTCCTGCCTCCAGAGTGTCAAATCCTTTAATAATCTTATACGTCTCAATCAGATCCTCTCTCAGTCTCAAGGATATACAAGCCCAGTCGCTCCAATCTTTCAACATAAGATAGTTCCGCCATTCCAGGAGTTGACCTCATGAAGCTACGCTGCACTCACTCAATAGCCAGAATATCCTTCCTCAAAGTTAGAGACCAGAACTGCACACAATATTCGAGTTGCGGTCTCACCAGGGCCCCATACTGCTGCAGAAGAATCTCTTTGCTTCTATACTCAATCCCTCTTATTATGAAGGCCGGCATGCTATTCGCTTTCTTCACTACCTGCTGTACCTGCATGCTTGCCATCATTGACTGGTGTACAAGAATACCCAGATCTCTTTGTACTGCCCCTTTACCTAACTTGACACCATTTCATAACAGCCAGTGTCTCCATCCCTGCTTTCATATCAATCTGGTCAAGAGATCGATTTCTGCACCTGGCTCCTCCATTTCTCTGAATCGAAGGATGGCCACAATATCTCGCTTTTTTTTTCTGAGAGCATTTCTTTCATCTAATGCAATTTTAATATGTTTTTTTTAACTATCATTGCGTCTCCTTCCTTTTTGCTGTTTGCTCTGTGGTGGGCATTTGAACAACTTATATGCCGTAGTTTTTATTTAAACAACAGATGTTGCCTCTCTTCCTTACATCTTTGTCATCTGCTTTTGCAATTCGCTGAAGTCATCTAACGCCTCAAACATTAATAGTAGACTAAAGGTCGACTAGAAGAACACAGCAAGCCAGGCAGCATCAGAAGGTGGAGAAGTCGACGTTTTGGGTTAACTCTTCATCAGAACTGTGGGTGGGTGTAAATGGAGGTGCAGATAAAGGAGGTGGCGGGGTCAGGGTCTTAAATTGGGCAAAAAATAAGACAGGTAGAGGGTACCACATGGTTGGTCAATGGGAGAGGAAATGAAGCCTGCAGTGACTGGGAGGATTGCAGGGCATGGGAGGGGCTGGGAGCAAGTCGGGTGATGGGATGGGAGGTTATTTGAAATTGAAGAACTTGATTTTGAATCCTAAGGGCTGCAGAATGCCCAGGCGAAACATAAGGTGTTGTTCGTCCAATTTTCGTTATGGCTGCAGAAGAGGCCAAGGATCGTTGAGTCGGGAAGGGAGTGAGAAAGGGAATTAAACGTGTGGTGGCTGGGATCTTCGTCCGCCCCTGCCAGCCCAGCTGTGATGCTTGGGGAATTGTTCCCTAAGTTTACGTTTGATCTCCCGGATGGAGAGAAGACCACATCGAGAGCACCTGATGCAATTAACTTGTTCAAAAGGCATGTCAAACTCTGTTTCACATGGATGGACTGCTTGGAGTTCTGATGGAAGTGAGGAGTTGGTGTACGGGCAGGTTTTGTGTCTTGTCCGGTTGCTGGCGAAAGTCTTTGGTGATTCGGGAGGATTCATGTGCAGAGGTTTGAAAACCAATGACTGGGGAAGGGAATGATCCTTGTGGAAGGCAGAGAGGAGTGGGGAGGGGAATATGTTCTTGTTGGTGGGGTCTGATGGAAGTTGGCAAAAGGTTTTAAGGATGATGTCCTGGATGCGGTGATTGATGGATTCGTAGGTGAAGACAAGGGGTCTCTATGTTTATTGTGCTCAGAAAGTGGTGTTTCGGGCAGTGGAATGGGGAATCGAGTTGATGCAGGGAGGGCTATTACATTACAGAGGTAGAAAAAGCATGTTTTTTGAAATAAGTGGACATCTGGATTGATCGCAAGTAGAATGTCTCCTTGTCTGAGCAAATACAGCAGAGGCGGAGGATCTGGGAGAATGAGATCGAGTTCTTCCAGGATACTGGGTGGCAGAAGTTGTAATCCAAGTATTTAATGGGGGTCTGTAGGTTTGTAGTGAGCGTCCATTTAGAGATAGTCACCGAAGGTGAAAATGGAGTGGTCAAGAAAGTGGAGGGAGGTGTCCGAGATTGAACAAAAGAATTTAACGACAAGGTGGAAGTGGTGGATGAAGACGATGAACTGCTGCAGTTCTATCTGGGTGCAGGTTGCTGCGCCAATGCAATCATTGATGTAACCGCAGAAGAGCTTTGGCACAGTGCCTCTGTGTGTACTGAAGAGGGGCTGTTTGAAATACCCAACAAAGACATGCATAGCTACGTTCCAATCGAGTGCACATGGTCACCCCGTTGGATTTGGAGAAAATGGGAGGAATTGAAGGAATATTTACTGAGGGTGAGGAATAATTGGGTGGACGGAAGAGGGTATGGCTGGAGGGAGACTGGATGGTTCCTTTTGGAGAGGAAAAAATGAGTGCCTGGAGGCCATCCTAGGTAGTTTTTAACATGTATAAGGACTGCACCTCCATCATGAAGATAGTGTGCTAGGGGACGGGGAACTGGAATTCTGAAGAGATGGAGATTGTGGTGGGTGTCAAGAATTCAGGTGGGAAGTGACTGAACCAAGGCGGTGATGACAGAATCGAGACAGGACGAGATGATTTCGAAGGGACTATATAATGCTGAGACGATTGGTCAGCCAGGGCAGTTGGGCATTTGGATCTTAGGGAGCAGGTAGAACCAGGCAGTGCGAGGGTGAGGCACAAATAGCTTGGAGGCGGTGGAAGGGAGATCAACATCTGCAATAAGGGCACAAACAGGGTACGCAGGTTTGGCCTGATTGGTCAGTGTGGGGTCGTGGTCAAAGGGGAGGTAGAATGTGTTATTGGAGAGTTAGCGTTCAGCCTCTGCGAAATAGAGAAACCTTCTCCAGACTACCACCTACGTTAGCATTTGTGATGGTTAACCGGGGTAATTGTGGAGCGAGTAGAGTGCTTCACGTTTGGAGGAGATGCATGTTGAGTGGATTCGGGTGGTGGAGAAAGTGAGGCTGATGTCACGTTGGACGTCTGCAAGTAGAGGTCTGGGACAGGTACAAGGCCTTCAGGTGGTGATCAGGTGGAGAAAGAAGGTTGGAAGCGGGAGATGGGATCCTCCGAGGGAGATTCGGAGGTTTGGCAAAGAAGAAGACATGGAAACAGAGGGCGAGAAAGAAGCGCTCCACGTCGAGACGGGTCCTGAATTCATAGAGGTGGAGGTAGGGGGTGCGAATATGAGTTTTTTCTTGAGGACAGACAGCTGGGCCGCCGGGAATTCGAGGTTGTGTGGACAGCGAATTAGGTTGAGGGGCTCGCAGTGGCGTTTAGCGGGAGTCCAGGGTTTGCTGGTGGTGTGGGGGAAGGAAAAGGATGATTGCATATGGTAAGTGACTGTTGTATCTGCTGTAGTTAGGGGAGTTGGTGTGGATAGAAAAAGAGGATTGAGAGTGCGGTGGGTTGCCGAGTAGCAATGGTGCTCGGTGGATGATGTGAAGAGGGAGAAGTGGAGAGGTAAAGTGTATTGTGGGGGTGGAATGGGTGAGGAGGGAGAACTGGTGTGCTGGCTGGCTGTAGGCAGGCTGTAGGACCCAGGCATGACACTGAGAAATGTAGACCGAGAAGTACTTGTACAGTGGGCAATGCCAGAGTTGGAGGTGGAAGCTGGAGGAACCTCGAATCTGGTTGGAGTGCTGTTGTCAGCAGAATCAGGGGCAGTGTTGTTGGAGAGATCCGGAACTGAGACAGAGGTTTTGGGTGAGTATTTGGGGGTCCTAGTAAGTTGTTCGATGGCCTGGGTAACAAACCGGAAGGAGCGTCTGACCCGGAACTAGCTTTGGACTGGGCAGACCCAGTGCTGGATGGAGTCTCCACGTGGATAGTAGGCGCGGCACCAAAGTGGGGCGGGTCTGGAGGCGGCCGGAAGCAGGGCACAAATTTCGAACAGCGAGCAAGTTTTGTGAATGTAGGCGAGTGGAGCAGTGTTTCCCTAACTTCAGATTTTATTCCGATTGGAGGTGTTTGGAGCAGACATGTGGAGGACTTCTACTATATCACATTCAATGGAAAATCCACCAGTTGAACAAACGGAGGCATCTCATACATTCATGGCTCGTACGACTTAGGTTGACAACCGTAATTTCCAAAAAGAAAATCGTTTTGTATTAAGCCATCATGTAAAATTCAATGCATTATGATCACTATTTCTAAAAACTTCTTAACTGCAAGGTTTTCAAGGACTGGTAATACAAACCGTCTCATACACGCTGATGAAAACCATTTTTAGAGCTTTAACATTCACTGAGGTTAACATCGTTTCAATATAACTTGACGCTGTCCATTATTGCTGCAAGACCCACAAACATGGTTTATCTAATTTCTTCTTTTATAATATGGCCAACATTGGTATTGCAATTTTAACTTTGACACATAACTCCCATCAACACTTGCTTCTCCTTGCTGTTTCTAAGCGCCACGTTTGCAGATTCTGTGGAACCTGAGAGACGCGGCCATTGGGGCGTTTAATGACAGATTCAGCCAAGGTGAGGCGAATCTGGCGTTATCGGATCATCTCGTCACATTGTTCGTTCTTCTTGTGTGTCATTGTGACACTTTCACCAGATATCTCATTATACTGATGGAGTAGAGAAAGACAAAGATCTTTGTCCACTGCTATGCCTTTCTCCAGATGGCTGAGCCTGCTCTGACCTGAGTCGGAACCGAAGAGCAGGCTGGAGAAGTGTTGCTGTTGCTGTTCGGATTTTTAGTGAGATCACATACGAAGGAGTGTGCACAAATTTAGTCTCCTCACTGTAGCAAGGATATTGTTACTTCGGAAACTGCTCAGAGATTGGTCCCTCAACGCATTCCTGCAAAGAAGATGTTGGCTTACAAAGAAAGGATGATCATGTTGATCCAATAGCTGTTGGAGTTCACAAGAATGAAAGATGGTCTTAATTTTATGTGGAACACCAGAAGGAGTCAGCAACAAAAGCCAATTATACAACAAAGGTGAGAGAATCAGCAAATTAAATAATCAAGAGGAGGTGGAGAGTATTCAAGTGTACATCAACAAGTAGAGTAAATGGATAATAATTAGATAGGTGAAATGGAACATAATGTATGCCCCGTCTTATTTTTCAGGAAGAATGGAAGGCTGGATGTTCCTGCAATGGAGAGGGATTACAGAACTTAGTGATGCAATGTATACTTGAGAGTTCACTCTGACACGCTCAGACATCGGAAGTGTTGCTCCATTTACCAGATATTCTGTTCCCTGATATTCCCAGTTACCCCAATGCTCTCAGTACACACAGGATATTTTGATGTGGTTGGTTGACGGTCGGGAGTGGTGAGGGGAGCGTAGTTTGTGCTGTCTATCAAGGAAAGGGTCTCTATCTGAAATGCTGTCTTTTCATTCTACTTGGAGAGCCTAAGAAAATGGGATTGGCTGACTGCTTCTTCATGAAGAGGCTGTGGCTGCTGCCAGGACAGTGGGTATTCACCAACATGCTGGACTGTGCATGGGCACACTGTAACATGAATTGAGTGAGAGGTCATTCTGTTCCTGTACCGGGCCAAGTCTCCAGACCGCACAAGGACAAGTTGGGCTCGTCGTGGTGAAGGAGGTGACGTCGTTCTGTAATAAGCTTTACGTTAGTCAGGGTCCTCTCACAATCTGCTCCTGGATAATGTTTACCTTGGAAAGTTTTTCTTGGAAAATCCTGGGTGGATATGGCAGATCCTTTCCCCACAGACACTCAGTCCGTGGTTTCTGAGCCTCCCCTCTCTACATCCTGCCCTCCACTTTTTGTTCATGTTATGGACCCAGATAATGTAACCACAGTCCCAATACAGCATCAAAAGTTGGGTTTCCAAATTCTCAGGTCTACTGTAAAGTCTGAGGCAACTCATAGAACAACCTCCAGCAAACCGGCTCCAGCAGCTCCACTACAGCTGAAGGAGATAGCCCTTCAGCTGCGAGTTAGATTTATGGACATTTCCAATAGTACACGAGGGATTTCCTCGTGTTATTGGCCACGCGATCAACAAGTGAGACAAACAGTGGACTGGCACAGGCCAAGCTTCAAAGATGTGAATCAAAGCTGCTGAAACCCCCATGCCCAACATGGCATCCACGTCCTTTGGTAATGTGGCAACCCGAACTGTACACAATATTTGAAAAGTGGTCGTACCAAAGTTTTTCCAACTCAAAAATGACCTGCCAACTCTTGTACTCAATGCCCGATCCGATGAAAGACTTCATGCCGTATGCCATCTTAACCACTTTGTAGAATTGAATACACAGATTCATCTGTACATCAATATTCCCAGCATTTTCCAATTCACTGTGTCGTTCAGTCTTGAACTGGATCTTCCAAAATGGATCACCTTCACTTTCCCGGATTCAACTCTATCTGCCATTTGTCTGCCCAACTCTTCAATCTATTTATATTCTACTGTATTCTATGACAATCCCTTTCAATGTGCGTTACTCCTCAATCTGCAAATTGCTAATCAGACCACCGTTACCTTCCTCAAAAACATTTATGTGTATCACAAACAACAGTGTTATCAGCACAGATCCCTGTAGCACACCATTATCTCCATTTTGAGATACTACCATTCATTATTATTCTCTGTCTCCTGTTGCCCAGCAAGTTCTCTATCTATCCAGCTAGTATATTTGGGATCCCATGCGACTTCATCATCTCCATCAGCATACCATGGGGAATTTATCCAATGCCTTACAAACGTTCATGTATATTACATGCACAGTCCTTTCCTCACCAATCAACTTTCTCACTTCCTCAAATAATTATATTAAGTTGGTAAGAGATTACCTTCCCTACACAAAACCATGTCGCCTATCTCTGGTAAGCTTATTTTCTTCCAAATGGGAATAGATCGTAGGTCTCAGTATATTCTCCACCAGCTTTCCTACTGTTGACGTCAGGATCCCTGGATTATCCCTGCTATCCTTCTTACACAGCGGACAACATTAGCAATTTTCCAGTCCTTCGGGACAATGTTCAAGGATGCTGCAATAATATCTGTTTTCAAGGTCCCAGCAATTTCCTATCTCACTTCCCTCAGTAACCTGTCATCGATACTACCCGGATCTGGGGAATTGTGCACCTTAATGCCTTTGCAAATGCAAACCAATTCCTCCATCCATATGCTAACTTGACGTAGAGTAATCAACCAGCTACTCAGGACGGCACGATAGCACAGTTGTTAGTTCTGCTCCCTCGCAGCACTCGAGATCCAGATTCAATTCCCGCCTCGGGCGACTGAGTAGAGTTTGTGCATTGTCTGTGTGGGTTTTCTCCCACAGGCCAAAGATGTGCAGGTCAGGTGAATTGGCCATGCTAAATTGCCCGGAGTGTCAGGTGAAGGGATGAATGTATGGGTGGGTTGTGCTTCAGCGGGTAGGTGTGGACTTGTTGAGCCGAAGGGCCTGCTTCCACACTGTAAGTAATCTAACCTCAACATCCATCACGTCCCTCTCCTCGGTGAATAACAATGCCAATAATCATTTTCTCTGACTTCACGCATAGTTCTCCTCCTTTGTCCTTGAGTGGGACAACCCTTTCTCTAGATACCCTCTTGCTTCTTGTATAGGAATAAAAAATACTTCGGGATTTCCCGTAAACTTGTTTGCTAGAGATATGTTACGGCCACTTTCAACCCTCTTAATTCCACGTTTCAGGTTATTCCTACAGTCCCAAAATTCTTCCAAAGCTTCACCTGTCGTGTGCCGCCTAGACTGTATGTACGCTTCCTTTTTCCGCTTAGCTTGCCTCACAATTTAACCTGTTATTCATAGTTTTTAAATGGAAAACAAAATCTCTTGAACTCTGATTCACCTCTCTTTAAAAGTCTCCCACATATCAAATGTGGATATGCTTTCAAACCGCTGAACCCAGTCAACATTCACCAGCTCCTTCTGAATGTGGTGGAGTTGGCCTTCCTTCCACTAAGCAATCTTATTTTATGACCACTCTCATCTTTTTCCATGCTTTTTCCAAAACTTGGGAATTTTGATCACTTTTCCCAAAGTAATACACTAGTGAAATGTTAATCACCTAGCCAGGCACATTCAATTCCACCAGATCCAGTATGTATCATTCCCGAGTTGTAGAATTAACATACTGCTCGAGAAAACCCTCCTGGATATCCCTTACACATTCTTCTCCATCTACACTTCTAACACGAAGTGAATCCCAGTCACTGTTGGGCAAGGTAAAAACTTCCGTCACCATCTCCCTGTTGCTACCACATCTTTCCATAATCTGTTTACATATTTGGACCTCAATTTCCGCTCGCTGTTGGGAGGCCTGGAGTATAACCCGAACATTGTTACCGCACACTTCCTATTTCTGAGCTCTGCGCTTTTTGTGTTATTATCTGAGCCGACCACATGCTCTCTTGCAGCACAGCGTAATATACTCTTTAATTAGTAATGCAAAAACTCCTCCACTTTAACTCCATCACTATCCCACCTGAGCCATCTATATCTGACGATATTTTGTTGCCAATCATGCCCTTCCCTCATCCAAGTTTGAGTGATAGGAATATCATCATACTCTCAAGTACTAATCCAAGTCCTAATTCATATGCCTTACCTACGACATTTCTTGCATTGACATGAATACATCTCAGGCCAACTTTGCGTTCCTCATCTCCTCCCTGTCTTGCATTCCACTTAGTCACTCTGACTTCATTAAGTTCCATAAAGGCTTTAGTTACTAACTCCATACTGTCCACGAATCTCCTCATTTGATTCCCATAAACAACGCCACTTTAGTTTAAACCGTCCCCAGCAGCATTTGCAAAACCACCCAAAGGACATTGGTTCTCGTCAAGCCCAGGTGCAGACCGTCCAATTTGCAATTCTCGCTCCTCCCACAGAACTGGTCCCAATGATGCAAAACCTGAACTACTCCCTGCTGCACTATCCCTCAAGCCACGCATTTAACCTGCCTATTCTTTCATTTTCACTCTGAATTTGAGAAAGAGTCTTTAAGAAGTTGGCGGTGAGCTAACTTCTTGTAAAACTGCAGTCTCATCTTCAGTTGTTCTTGGTCCACCGCGTCCAAT
Organism: Chiloscyllium plagiosum; assembly: GCF_037043375.1. NCBI lineage: Eukaryota > Metazoa > Chordata > Chondrichthyes > Orectolobiformes > Hemiscylliidae > Chiloscyllium > Chiloscyllium plagiosum. The sequence continues at coordinate 16,811,726 of NW_028270179.1, read as the reverse complement.
GGATGCCCAGGTTTGGAGGTATTCACTTCGTTTGAAATAACTTTTATCGGCTTCAAGCACACCACCGAATTGCCCAAAGTGCTGCCATAATAAATGTGCTCGGATCCCTAGAATGGGGCAATAGATCAGACATTTCTCCCACCTGCCGTGTTTAAAGACATAGAATGAAGGGGAGAGATACATAGCTAGAGAGAGAGGGAGAGAGAGAGAGGGAGAGAGAGAAAAAAAACATGAGAGAGTGCCAGAGAGAGATGGACAATGATAGTGCAGGCTTGCAACATTGACAACACTTCAACTGGAATTCGTTTCCTGCACATTTCACTGGCACATTCCGACCCTGGGAAAGTGAGTTAGAAAATGATCTCAGCTTCCTTTCATCCCACCATTTCCTCCTCAATATCTCTTTGCATCTCTCTCGATCAACCTTTCCAACTGTCGCCATATTTCAGGCAACGTAGTTTCAATTTTCCAAATGACCTCTTCTGAACTGCATTATTCTTTCTTTCTATTATTCGATCTCGTCTCCCATCCTTTCTTTTATTTACTTCTGTCCCGACCGTTCTCACAATTCTATCGGTCTTTTTCTCACTTCATTCCTTTCTCTCTTTGTTTCTGTCTTTCCGATCTGTCTCCATTTTTACCTCTCAATCTGTAACTCTGCCTTACTCTGATTTCACCTTCTGTCTCTCCTCACTCATTCGCTGCTTTTCTTGCATCTCTTTCTACCACTGTCTCTACACGTGTTCCAGTATTCTTTTCTATTTTTGATCTCCTTCTAATCGTTTGCGTCATTACCATTCTGTCCACTTCCTTCCCTCACTATCTTTGCCTTGCTTTATGCTATCTCTCTGCATCTCTCTCTCACCCTGCCTGATCTATTTGTCCAGAGTGTTAAACAGTATTGATTCTTCGTTATTTTGTGGAATAAATGCTTCCAAATGGTTCTACCTTCTCGTTTCTCACCATCAGATTTTTACTTAAGTTGCAAGGAATGAGCTGTCACAGAATATGATACAGTCTGAATGGTTAAATATCCGACCACCACCAGATTATATCCTAAATATTGTAAAATAATGTGCGTTGTTTTTTCCAGATAATACCTGAAGAGAAGCTTCCCAGAGTCAAACATTGTGTTCATTATCGTTGGGAAAATGCAGACTTTTTTTCAAGCGATGTGACTGATTCTCGGTGAATCTTGCATTTGTAAAGCTACCCAGTTAACCCGGTCTTGTTCACTAGTTTGACTGTACTACAGCCTCCATCCTTTTTGTGGCATTCACTACATTTCTGGACGCTACTGTCTGAGCTCGATGTAAACACAGCGACGAGAGACATAGCGCAAAAGAGCCTTAAAAGTATGGGTTCCGTGCAATAAATGCAGTTCTGAAGATCTTAAGATTTGGCACTTATCTCCTTGCACACGAAAAGGCTTTGTGGATCCAACAAGACGATGGCGTAGAACAGAGGTGAAAAAGACAGTCTGTTTTCCGCTCGTAAATGAGATAGTACCATGGGGTCTGGAATCAGGCACAGATTTCCAATGACTAGTAAAGCAACATACATGAGGTGAAAAAGTTGTTTATTCCTAAAAGCACAGACTTTTGTTCTGGAATTGCTGTCTGGAATTAATGCAGAGAGAGCTTGTAATAAAGTTTCTAAAAGAGGCATTTAATGGAGATTTGAACAGAATGGAAATGCAAGGTGCTAGCGAAATCCAAGGAGATTGCCATTCAGTTATGAATCTCCTTTCAACAGCCAATTCAACAAGTTTTAATCAAACGCTCTCCTGCGGCACACCCAGCATTTTTGTGAGTTTGTGGACCATAGACAAAATGTACAGCAAGGCTTTGGGCTAAAAGCAGAACGTGAGAGCAACTACCCTTCACAGCATTGTGGTATTTGCCTGAGTGTGGCTTGAAGGATCACTGAAGTCAATGGAGACCATGGGACCCAATGGTTGCAATTGTATTTGTCACAGAGCAAAGCAGTAGCCACTCTGGAGCGATGATAATTTCAGCCCAGGATGTCCACAGAATGGGGCCCTCTGCAGAGTTACATTCTTATCCTTCCTCAATGATCTTGAACGCTTGATGTATAAAATGTCACACTTGCTTAAGAAAGGGTAAATCTAGCAATATCCGAGGAGCTGCAGAATCGACGTTTCAGGGAAAAGCCCTTTTGCCTGAAACGTCGATTGCCCAGCTCCTTTGATTATGCCTGAGCTGCTGTGGTATTCCAGCACCACACTCTCGACTCTAATTTCCACAGTCTGCAGTCTTCACTTTCTCCTCATCTCGCAAAATGCAGACCTGTTCGCTTGATATAAATAATGGGAAGACTGATGGGAGCCAAAGTACAAAATAAGTAAAAGTATACATTATAAGGAAAATAGGTCCGTACGAGAGAGTCTATATTCCTTTGCCAACGGCAGGTCATGCCTGACAAAGCTGATTCATATATTTGATGACGTCACATAGTCAGTATATGAGGGAGTACTGTGAATGTTGTTTCTTTGGAGTTTCAGAAAGTATTTGTTACACTGCCACGTGACATTTTTTTTAGGAAATAACAAATATTTTGTATTGATTGTTCATTGGCAACATGAATTAAAAATTGCTAAAAGGGGGATGGGAGATGGTCGTTTGACATATCGGAGACAATCTGAAGTTACGTTCCCAGGGGATAACTTCCTGAATCCTTGTTATTTATTCTTACTTCGAAGAATCATTTAGAGATAGCTAATGAGGGTAAAATCCCCCAATTTGGAAATGACATTGATTTGGGTCAATCCTGAATTGCGACCATGCTAAGCAACTTCAGCGCGACGTTAAAATAATAAAATTTACGCAGCGTGTAAAACGTTTTTGAGGAGTTTTTTTTCGAAAATAGATTTCAAAAACTCACTTCAACATGCTGGGGTGGATGCAATATTTCGTCGAAAAGTATCTGGTTGGAAAAGTAAGCGGGTCAGGCCGTATCCAAGGAGCAGGAGTGTCGACGTTTTGGGCATTAGTGCTTCAGCAGGAATTCCTGGTAAAGGCCTTATGTTCAAAACATCGACTCTCCTTCTCCTCAGATGCTTGCTTGACTGGTTTTGCTTTACGAGAACCACACTCTTCGTGTCTGCACTCCAGCATCATGCAGTCCTAACTTTCTGCTCGATACAGTATTACCAAGCACTTGTATTCAGTAACTGCAGGTACTGTGTGTTCTTATAAATGAAAAAATGGCTCTGATCATTTCAGTATCCCTCCAAGGGTATCAGTTGAAGATGTGGGGAGCACGGCTCTTGGCGCTTGTGCTTCCAGTGCTGGAACAGCCCACCGACCCTGAATGTGGATTAAGAGGACGCTTTCTTCATGGGGTAAGTAAATCTTTCAATTTCCAATCTGACGAGCCACTCCGAGAGACAGGAGGAATTGACGGACCTGAAACGTCATTTAGAGATATCTTCCAGTTTGTATCCACTTGTTTCTCGCAGTTCTCAAAGACCTCTGCATCTGAACGAAACACCCTCAGTTTGGGTTTCCTTCCAATTTTTTTTTTATAAATCTCACTTTTGTACATTGGTTTCAGTTACCACCTTTTATCTTAAACTTTTCAAGTACATGTTTCTTGCTAAGGGTAGTTCTGGTCAGGGTGTCCCTTGGTTATGACACACTGAGAACACAGAGATTAGTCTGTGGCTCCACCTCCCCAATCAGATCACAGGAAAATGATAGTGTACATTATCTGCCTGCATTCTTGTTCGCAGACCGCAGTAGAGTACGGTGTGCAGACCGTGTCGCTACTTCCCTTAACACATCACGCTGGAAGTACAGCGTACAGACCCGACCTCTGTCTCCCCTGCTCAGACCATACTGGGAGGACAGTGCATACTTCCTGTCACATTTTCCTTTTCTCGTGCAGACTGGAAGAAACCTGCATAATGCCTGTCTACTTATACTCTGGATTTGTTTTCCTTTCAGGGTTGACCTTTGAATGCGATAGAATTCTTGGAACCTGCAGACAGGGGTCTTGTTGGAACATGAGTACATAGTCCATCATCCTGAAGAAGGGCTTATGCCGGAAATGTCGATTCTCCTGCTCCTTGAATGCTGCCTGACCTGCTGCGCTTTTTCAGCAACACATTTTCAGCTACATAGTCCATAACACGTGTTTCAAATTTTATAAATGATGCATGGTCAGATGATGAGAGTGGGGAATTTTCACTGTCGACTGTGACGTCACGACTCCAAAAACAGCTCCATTATTGACAGATAGTCTCAGTCTTCCTCAGATGACAGTTTCTTCAAGTTGTGTTAATTAAAATTACTTAATTTATCTCTAACTGGTCTCAAAGTTTTATTCTGCCCTTTCAATAGTGGAGAGCTGTCTCTGTGCTCACAATCTGGCAGACCCTGCTCCATCAGCACTTATTCTCCAATTGTGCCAAGACCACGCTTCCTTTGTACGGATTCTTCAATATTGCAGGAATCCCTTAGCTCTAAACCTCCAAAAGTGTGTAGCCCCCTCAGCAGTGACTCTCCAATTAGCTGGCACTCGTTCAAAACTGACCATCTGATACTTTAGAGCTCTGCCAGCACCGACATTATGAGAGGGTGGAAACGGTGTGGAGGGATTTGCTTTTGGTTGAAGTGATTACAATTTGACGAGGTAGCTGGACAGATAAGACAGGATAAACCATGTCCTGTTCGTAAATGACCAGAGAACCCGAGGATGTTGGGTCAGGCGCTCAATAAAAGTGATTAGAAAATACAATGAACAGCGGCATGGTGGCTTTGGGCAGCACACTGACACAGTTTCTAAATCTGCTGCCTCACAGCACCAGGGACCCGGGTCGGTTATTTCCTTGGGGGTGACTGTCGATGTGGCGTTTGGCACATTCTTCCCGTGTCTACGTGGGTTTACTCCGGGTGCTCTGGTTTCCTCCCACAATCAAGAAGATGTGCAATTAGTTGAATTGGCCGTGCTAAATTGCCCATTGTTTTCAGCCGTAAATAGAGGATAATAGGGCAGGGGAATGGCTTTGGGTAGTTAACACTTCGGAGCCTCGCGGCAGACCTGTTGGGTTGAATGGCAAGTTTCAACACTGTCGGGATTCTACTAAATAAAAGAAGTCAGAGAAAATCAGTTTCTTGAAAAGGGAGTTTTCTTCTGGATTGGAGTCTCATTGACTCTCGGTTGCCTTAAGATTCTGAATTTTCTAAAATAATGCCTGGCTTTGACTTTCACCTCACCTCATGTGCTTCCCCTTATTTGTCGAAGTTTGCATCAACGCTGTCATGAATTTAAGGCTAATAACCAAGGCGAGTAATTCTGAATTGGTGACAAACTCTTACCTTCAAAGTGGTAACAGGAAATGTATCAGTTCCTGTCTACTTCTGAAGCAAGGGCCCATGACCAAGATTTCCGATCTTATATATTTTACGTAGAAGCTTCACAGTTCAATCAACACCATTTTCATTTCGGAGCAATCGTGTTAACTGGGTGGGGGTTGGAAGGACACTGAGAGATAAATAAAAGTGTGGGGTTGGTACTAGGGTAACTAATTTGGAAGGTGACGCGATTGAAGCTGGGGATTTATTGTGAAATGTCGTTGGAGAGGGTGTAGTGGATAGATGGGAAGGAAGATGAACAGGAATAACATGTCAAGATGGCAGTGCTGAGTTGGAGCATTGGTTCCAGGATGAGGTGGAGGAAGGGCAACTTTGGAAACTAACGAAGTCGATGTTGTTGTGTGGTTGAACGTCCCAAGGTGGAAAATGAGGCGTTCTTCTTTCGGATGTCAGGTAGTTTGTATTTCGTGGTGGAAGAGGCCCTGGGCTTGCTTGTCCTTGGAGGGGTATGAGGGGGTGTTGATGTGGTCGGTCACTGTATGGTGGGTTTGTTTGGTGCATGTGTTCCTGAGATGTTCCCTAAAATGCTCCGGGAGTTGCCGTCCTGTCACCAATTTAGTCGAGACCACATCATGAGCAATGGACAAAATAGTTGAGATGGATGGATGCGCAGGACAATCTCTGCTGGGTGTGAAAAGATCCTTTGGGTCCTTGAACGGAGTTGAGGGGGAAGGATTAACACCTCTTTTGGGGGCAAGTGAAGGTTCCACGTGTGGAGGGTGGGTTGGTGGGAGGCGACGACTTAACTTAGGAGTCACGGAAGAAATCGTCTCGTTGGAACGCAGATAGGGGCTGTTAAGGAAATATACCTCTGGAGGTGAGGTATGATTATAGGTGGCAGAGATTTAAAACTGACTAAAGATGGTTGTGTGTTTATGAAATGAGCTGTAAGAGGAAGTGATGGAGGCTGGTACAATTATAATATTTAAAACGTAACTTGATGAATACGTGAATAGGAGAGTTTGAAATGCAAATGAACCAAATGCTGGCAAATTGGATTAGATTAATTTAGTACATCTGGTTGTCATGGGCAAGTTGGAACGAAGGGACTTATTCTTTACCATACGTCTTTCTGACTCTGACTCGAAGTCTGAAGTCATTGACTTTGGAAGACAGATGCAAGAAGAATTAATACAGTAACAGGCAGGACCCTTAGGATCATTGATATGCAGACGAAACGTAGGATGCAAATCCATTGCCTGAAATTAGCAACAAAACTTATAACGAGGTAAAGAAGACATGCAAAGCGGTTGCCTTCATCAGTCAGGACGATGAAAGTAAATGTTGGCAAAGTATGCAGCAGCTGTAAAAATAAGTTACTTCCATCACACTTGATGCGTTGTGTGCAGCTTTGTTTGCTGTACCACAGGAAGGACATGGTTGCCTCTAAGAGAGTGTGCAAAAGCGTTACTAGGATGCTGCCTGGATTAGGGTGCATTTGCCATAAATAAACCTATGCCGGCTTCACGTGGGTGTCAGAGGTTAAGTCGTGACTTGATCGAGGTCGATAAAATTATGAATGGCATGAACAGAGTAAATTGCACGGTCTTCTTCACGGTCTAGAAATATCAGAAACCAGGATTAAGATGAGAAGGATTAACTTTAATATGTGAAGCAAGATTATTTTTAAGTAAAGAATGATATGTGCCTTTAACACGTTGCCAGCTGGTGAGGAGGTGTTAGAAACAGACACGATAGCAACGCTTCAGAGTAATTTGGGCAGTAACATGAGTGCATAGGAAATGGAGGGTTTCTGACGCTGTTCAGATGAATGGGATCAGTTCTGAAACGCATTACATGTCTGCACAGATACGACGGGCCACGGGTCTGTTCCTTTGCAGTACTGCCTTGTGTTTGAAATCATAATGGAGGAACATGTAGATGTAAAAAGTGAGAGCGAGAATTTAAGCGGTCAATTAGAATCTGAGATGGAGGGGGGAGGAAGAAGAGACATGAAGAAAGACTGAGAGAGAGAGAGAGAGAGAGAGAGAAGAGTTAAAGGCTGTTTGAGAGGAAGTGATGAGAGGAGAGATGAATGATCGGTAGACCCTTTGCCAACATCTTTTAGAGTTCCAGCATCTTTTAGAGTGCAGAACACATAATGAACTGTTGGTTAACTTGTATTTACAGCTTTGCTGGAGGCGTCATGACCACATATTTGTTCATCATATGGATGGATCAGTCTTTTATTAAATATGATAAAATAATCCTCTCTCAACTTGTCTGGAAATGAGGCAAACTCAAAATCGATACAGTATTGTTAGTAAAAACGACAGATTTGGCCCCAATAAAGTTTGCGTGGGACATTGATGTTACCCTCCTCCGATCATTTCTTTGTTTGAACCTCACTGTTAGATGTGATCAGCCATTTACATTGGCCCAAGCACATTGTGATTTGTGCCGTTCACTCCCCTCAGAGCATCCTTTATGTGGTGTTTAATTTTCACGATGTCAGATAGGTTGACCGAGGGAGGATACTAGGTGGAATGTCAGCAAGGGCCCCCGTTCCCAGGGCTGAGCGTACTTAGTGAAATCTTGCAGAGTTAGGAGTCAACAGTGAGTACGTCCACGGCCAGTCTTTTCGGACCGTGGACACCACTGCAATATCATCACTGGAGTTTGTGTCCTTCTAGTGTGGAAGGGATAGACCATGAAATGCTTCTAATCGAAGCTGCCACTTGGCGGAAAGCAATGGTTCTCAATGTTGACTGTGTTAGAGCTAAAGACATCAGTACGCTCCTGCCTTTTCCTAAAACCCCTCCTCTGCCTTTCTGTCAGTATGAACAAACACACAAATCACAACGAAAATTGAGTAACAACCAAGGGTCAGCAATCAATGTTTTAAGTTTTATTGCTGCAAGTCCGAATGTAATCATTGAACGGTGATTAAATTGATACAGTGGATCTGAACCTGAACAACAGGGAATACAGTCAGGATCAGTCGCAGGATCAGAGTGGCATAAATGTGGGACAATTCTCAATGTCTCAATCATTATTCCTTACAGCAAATTAAATCGTTGGGGCAAAACACAGTGAGGCGAACTTCTCCTGGACCACAGTGATTCTCTCTGCACACTGCGTTGTACGTTTCACAAAAGGAGTTAAAACCTGGGCAACAGAAAGTGAGACATTATTGATACAGCCATCGAGACGACCAATCCTGATGCCTGCTATCACTGATTTTCATGCAAATCAGAACGCTTTGCAATATTTCCTTTGTCTTGCTACCCAGGGGTAAGGAGAAGAGAACAATTGGATTACAGTAAATCAACGGCACAAGCCGAGAGAACTTTCATCCCAAAAGCTCTGTGCTGGTCGAAAGATAAAGTGTCCCATTCTAGCTCAACATTCCAGGACCCGGTGTGCATTGTTGCAGTTTCCAGAGTTCCTCATTCAGAATCAAATTCAATTTGTGTGCATCTCTTCTGGACTCTCTCTAGACCAATGATGCTCTCCCTGTAATGTACTAACCAGATTTCCACAACAACATCTTAACCGAACTCAGTGTTGATTCCTTACTTTCTCGACTACAACCTCGTCCAGGGAAGAACGCAATAAGAAAAATCCAGCATGTCATCTTTTCAAAGCTTATCGAACTGACCTGACACAGTCGGTTTCGGGAGTGAGGCACCATCGTCTCTGAGCAAAACATTGCAGGTTTCATAACCCACCTACAACAACCCCATCACCACCCCACAATCGCCGCCTCCCAGGCCGTGAATCCGTGTCTTTCCAAGCGACAGGTTATTATTTCTCTCCGAATTGTGTAAAATACTTTTCCCACAGCCGTGTTAGTAATGTCCAGAGATCAACAACAAAGGAAAAGGCCTTTTGGCCCAACACATCGTCCCAAACTGCATCACTATTCAACTCTAATTTTCCGGCACTTGGCCACTTTCGTTACATGAGTTTGCTTCACAAATGCACATCTGAATCCTTCTTTATGTCCTGAGGGTTTTATCTCTCCCAAACGTTGACGCAGTGATGTTCTGACCCCCACCACTCTCTGAATGAAAGCTTTTTTCCTCACATCTCCTTTAAACCTGCTGCCCGTTACCTATATCTTATGCTTCCTATTCATTGTTCCACCAATGAAGGAGTAAAGCATTTTTACTGTCTACCCTATCTCTGCCTCTCATAAATTTGCACATCTCGATCACGTCCCCTCTAAATATTCTTCTCTAAAAGGAAAAAAAAGGCGAGTCTGTCAAAACGCTACCCAATACCCAGTCCAGGCAATATTCTGAAAAATCCCCACAACCACTCGACACTCTCTTCAGTAAAATTACAAATTTTATATGATGTATATTCTCGAACCACACACGATATAATCACTCTAGACTGAACAATTATTTATGCTGTTTCAGCATCACGTTTCTTGAAGTTTGCAGTGCAGCTAATAAAGGCATTTATCATATGAAGCTTCTTAAAGACTTGATCTGCTTGTCCGGATATCTTATGAAGTCACTGAATATGTACACCAGTTTCCTTGTGATCATCAGTGCTTTCCCAGGGGCCTCACAATCTTTCTCTATTATCTTGATTTGCTGGGCCTCCCCAAATGCATCCCCTCGCACTGGTTTGATAGAATCCAATTTGTAACTAATCTGCCCATCATATCCATGTTAGTCATCGATATGAAAGGGCGTAGGTTTTGAAGAAATGAATGGCCTTTACCTGCTCTTCCATAAGCCTATTGAGATAAGCACCCACCTTGTTTTAAAGGCCTCGCAACCACGGAACCAGAAGCAATCATCGGCCCAGCCAGAATCGGAAAACACAGGAGAATAAACATTGTTCTTTGCATTTTCTCTCTGAGCTCGTCAAAGTCGCAATGAGCTGACTGGAGCACGGGTACTCTTTTTATAGAGTCAGCGGCCAATCCGCATTTCCTAACCATTAACAGAGAAAAGGGATTAATTCCACGCCCTGCATGTTAAAGTGAACGCGTGTCAAGCACTTTCATCACCATATCCATAACATCATTTTCAAGGAACTGTATCCCTGAACTTGTTCAACAACAACCCCCAGATGTCCCACCACCAGTGTAGTTCCTGCCCTGTCTGGCTTACCAATATGCAATTAATTGCTTTTCCTAAATTGAGCTCCACCTGCCAAAACTAAAATTCCAAAGACCTGAAGCAGCTCTCGACCTAGTAGATGTTTATGGCTTTTTAAGGATTTTTTTGTCTTTGCTCATTGTACACCTGCTGCACAATGTGTACTGCACTGTTTGAAGAACCAATTTGATGAGATTTTGACGTTGAATATCAAAGAGTTTGACTACGGTCCCCACCAAAATAGAGTGACGTGTTGGATAATGCCCAAGGCCACCTCAGTTCCCGGAGCTCACTGAAGAGTGGCAGACAGGATGGCGACTAGAAGCAAGACTGTTCCTCTTCAGAGGTGAATGTTTAACGGAGTGTCCGTCCTCTCGATTTCGCTGTCAGTTTAGTTAGAACAAATCCCTTACATACACGACAATTTATCGATGGCAGAAATCTCTTGCTGGTCACATATGGATAGTTTTTCGCGCCACAGCAGTCACAAAGACTCAGGTACGTTCAGAGCGGAGATTGAGAAACACACTGCCTCCTCTCTTTGGCTTTCTGGTACTGGTACAGTCCATCATTGATGACGATGCAGGAGAGATTGAATCGCACTGCATTAAATCTCAGGCCATACCCAATTAGCAAACTACAGAATATTTCGTTGAAGCAGTATCAAGCCATTCTGTCTGTAAATCGGTAAAATATGGTGCTAGAGAAAGGCTCAGCAGGTCATGTCGATCTGAGGAACAAGAGATTGGACGTTATGAGTAGGAACTTATGCAGGAACCTTCGTTCTGTCTCTTCGGTCTATCCTGATTCTATATCAGATACTGGCGGCTGTGTGTCCTACCATCGTGTTTGTGTGATGATCCAAAACTCTTCCAAACGCAAAGGTGTCACTCTCATGTTTGAAGCTTTTCTGAATTTGGGTCTATGCTTTTTAACAACTTCTTTAATGGTTTACTCCAAGTATGAAACTCCTACACACCTCGCCCCGATAGGATGCCTTCTTTGTCACTTCTTATTTCACACCTTCATGATACCCTTCGCTGACATATAACTATATATGATTTCCAACTCCTCCATGGACTCGTCCTGTTTAATCTCGTTCAGTTGGCCATTCCTAAGAAATACCTGGGGTCCTTTAATTGCGGGCCTCCTGAACCACTGTGACATAATGCAGAATATAATAAGAAAGGAAAATTGAATCTTGGCTTTTACTGCAAACGGACTGCTTTATATAAAGACAAATTGTCATTACAATTATAAAGACTTCGTGAGACCAGATTTAGTGTTGTGTGTCCAAGTTCGGTTAGTTTTTTTGAAGATAGATGTGGTGGCACTGGAGGCAGTTCAGAGGCGATTCACCAGGTTGCTTCCACACTTGGGAAGGCTGCAATAAAAGGAGTGTAAGTAGTTTGGGCTTGAAATAGAACCTCATGATGGAGTTCAGAAGAATGAGTCGTAATCTGATTGAGATACTTTTAGTACAAAGGGAACTTCTAAAGTGGACATTGAACAAGATGATTCCTTTTTCGTGGTTTAGTTTCGACCAAGATACAGAGTCAAAAGATGTAGTTTTAAAAACCGAGATGAGAAATTACTGCTTCTTTCAGAGGATTGTGAGTCTGATGAGCTCACTTCCCCAAACGCAGTTGGGGGAAACTAGAATTAGAAAATATACGCGATTTATAATTGGAATTTGTTGCCAAGCGTGTTCATAGAGAAGCAAAGTGAGAATTATATAATTTCACCATTTCCAGCGCCATCTTAGATCAAGAGGTTTCTAATTATAACATCTTATATATAAAGAAGAAAAGTAAGGAAATATAATTAAAAGTTCATTACGAACGTCTTTCTTACAACAAAATACCAAAATTAACAAATAATGTCGGTAGTTCAACATTGAATTTCAAGGAGCAGTGATTACATTGTCTCTGATTGAAGGTTAGAAGTGTGGCACTGGAAAATTACAGCAGGTCAGGCAGCTTCAGAGAAGTAAGAGCGTCGATGTTCAAGGAAATAATCTTGTTCATGAATGAGACATTCCTGATGAAAGACTTATGCCTGAAACGTCGACATTTCTGTTCTTCGTTTGCGGCCTCATATGCTATGCTTTTCCATGACGACACTACTTGACTCTGATCTCCAGTATCTGCATTCCTCACTTTCTTTCTTATTGGAGAAGCTTATTTCCTGGCATTTGTGCACGGCGATTTTATCTTGCCACCTGTCAGCTCAAGCCTGTGTACTGTCCAGATTGTTTTGCGTTGAATATGGCCTGCTTCAGTAACTGAGGAGTCAGGGATGGTGCTGAACATCGTAAAATCATTGGCGAACACCAGCACTTCCGACCTCATGATGGGCGCCAACCAGGTCACAAGATTGGATCTCTGTCTCCTCTAACGAAGATGAGTTGCATTTGGGCCTGAACTCATTGGAATTTTTAAGAATAAGATAGCACTTTGTTGAAACATGAAAAATTATGAGGGACTTGAAAGCTACAAGTGGAAAGGTTAAGTTGGTTTGGGCCTGTGCTTAATAGCGGTAAGGTGAATGAGATGAATCCTTGTTGAAAAATGCAAGACTCTGAGGAGACTTGATAAGGTACATGCAGAGAGGTTGTTTTCACTTGTGGGAGAATCTGACCAGATGGTCATCATTTCAGAATAAGGACCTGATGGGCTGAAGAGCATCTTCCGCTGCTGTGTGAATATGTGAGTTTCTCCATGAGATATGAAAATAGAACAGAAATCCCGATGAATGCAAGGACTTTCATTCACACCAATACAAAAAACTGAGTTCGAGCATCTCATTGGCAGCGATACAATCGAGGAGAAACTGCATTTCGCTGCAAGCACAGTTTCGTGCTGGTCACTTTCCCCAGTGGGATCTCATGAGTGTTGGATGCACTTCCCGTTGCATAAACCTAATTCTCTGTACACACTCTCAGTCTGGTGCTTCTGTTGTCATTGCCACAGTATAAGCGTAAACATAGGATAAGAGAGAAAATTATATTTAGAATGACAGAATGTTGTGCCATAGATAGATGCCGATTGGCCAGTTGTGCCCGCATTCCAGTTCGATTCCCTTGAATCATTCTCCTGACTTCACCTCCCAGTCCTGCCTGCAGAGCCAATCCTAATAACGACCATTCTCGCTCTTGAATGCACACTTCAATAATGCACAGAACTTTACTTCTGAAACAGTCAGTCATAGTGACCTAAGCTACACGGAGTGGCAGGAGTGTGGGACACTCTCCTTCAACTTGACTCTCCTCCGCCGCCCGTTATGTAGAGACCAAAGCCCTGCCACGTAACAATGAAGTACATGCCACCCAGACACTGGCATGGAGGCAGAACAAAGAAGGTTCACTTGGGATGATCCCAGGTAGAGAGGGACTGTCAAATGAGATAAGGTTGAATAGTGTTCAGCCTGGTGTCATTGGAGTTTAGACTCTTAGTGACGCTTAATTGAAACGCACAATATTCCTACTGGACTTGATAATGTAAAAGTGCAGAGGTCGTTTGCCCTTTGAGGGGAGTTTGGGTTCGAGGGTATCGTCTTCGTGTAAGGAAGTTATTCATTTAAGAGAGAGATGAGAAGGGATTTCTTCAGTCAGAGGTGAGTGCGGTGTTCATTACCGCAGAAGACAATGCAGCTGGGTCATTTAAGTAGGCGTTCAATTCATAAGGGGACTAAGAATCTTGGGTAAAGAAAAGGAAGTAGTGTTAAGAATGATCAGATCAAACACGACCTATTTCAATGTTGGAGAACACTCGATCGGCTGAATGGCCTCATTCTCCCTCTGCCTCTTGCGATCTTATAGACAGAAACAGAAAAAAACAAAACGTCCTGCTTTTGCTCACATGTTAAACACAGAAATGAAATTTGATTAGTCAATGATAAATATTCAGATATTGAACTCAAGAGCACAGAGCCATGTCAAGTGTGGTTTGAAGTACAGCAGGAACGGCGATAGGAGGAATTCAGCATGAAATGTGACTGCTGAGAGCAAATCCACTTACGAAAGCTCCCATCATGTTCAGAAACTCCAGATCCTGAGGAGCAGACATGTCTAGAAGTGCTTTCAGGTAGCGACCGATTTCAGAGGTACAGAGGGGCTGATGAAACGAAGAGATATCAGTGATGTAATAAAGCCTATTAACGTAGGCAAGCATTATGGAATAGCAGCCTCATTCTTTCTCCATCGCTTCCATTTTAATCAATTCCTTGCATATACCAATACACTAAAGGCTGGATATTTTTGGTAAATATTTTGGAAATCTGAAGCAAACGCCAATGGAGAAACTGGGCAACTCTGGCAGAATCTATGGAGAGAGTTCAAGAGAGATAAAGCCAGCATTCACCTTTCATGCTAACCTGTCTTTCGTGAGAGTTACTTCAGAAATGGAACTAGAAATGTGACGAGTTTCTCTTTCACCTGGGACGCTGCCAGACCAGCTTCGGTATTTTTTTGCAACATTCTTTGCATTCTCTTTTCACATTGCAGTATATGCTCATCTCCAACCGTCATACATAGTTGCTTGTGTCTATCAGCACTGAAGCCCTCTGTGACCATCAATAACATGAATAGCAAAATAAATGTTATTACCAGCCAACACCGATCACGACCCAGTTTAAATGTGAGGCACAGGACTTCGAGAGTGGGTACTACATGAACAAACAGAAGATTAATTGTTTAATTTTAACTCAGCTACGGTGGGCATTGCCTCCCCTTCAGCGTGCTAAAGGGCCAGGCAACTGACTGTGCCAGTTGTGAATAGAGAAATGATAAATCCTTGTTACCATCTTCTTTCAAGTTATTTGTGGATCCCCCACCAAATGTCACTCACCATTACTGGCTAGGGTGGGAATCAAACTCTGAGCTCTGGTCCTGAATTTCTGCCTCACTGCATTCCAGGATCATTGGAACAGAAGATACCCCCTGAGCATGCAGTCAGCAGCCTTAACCTTGAGTACTACCTCGAACTCCTTTAGTTAACATGCTGCTATTATTTTTCTCATTCATCAGCAGGTAGAAATAAGGATTGAGCTAATCGTCATGTGCTCCGAGAGAAACGAAACAACAATCCATACAGTGAGAGAAAGGAATGCAGTGATATTTAAATCCGTCAGATGAACAGTTCCAAATTGCTGGGCCATCTTTGTAGCAGCATGTCCATGAACGTCGAGGGCCCTCTGTTCCTGCACGGCCCTCAAATTTGTAACTTTGAGCATGTTTGTTCTATCCATCTTTCTTCCAGCGAAGTACATTACCTCACATTTCTCTGCACTCAAATTCATCCGCCAGGTCTCTGCCTATTTGAACAACTTAACAATGTCCCTCAACTGCATAGTCATAATTCACTATTCGCCTCTTGCTCGTTATCATTTCAAAATTTCAAAGTTTTGCCCTCTCACACATCTCCAAATCGTTTATTTTAATCTAGAATCCTAAAACTTATGTCTGTGGAGCAATCATTTTCAAATTCGGTCCAATATGAGAAACATCGTGTACAAAGTGCTCGAAACTACTTACAAAACTACGTTTCATACTCTCGGTCAGTACTGAGGGATCACTGCATTTCCGGGTATAGTCCTAAAGAAGAATGATGCCACCACATGGTCAAACGCAAGGTAGATGATATTGTCAGTGTATAAGCGCTGAGACAGCATCGCGTGTTCCGTACAATATGAGGCACGTATTGTCATAGCGTCACTATTGAGGGACCATCACACTTCAATCTGTTACCGCAGGAGGGGAATGTTCAATCTGCGGCTTGGTGTTGAGGGCTCCCTGCATTGTCGGCAGGTCAGTCCTTCAGGAGCGGATGTTCTTGGATGGTCAGTGCTCAGGGAGTCCCAAATGTATGGAGAGTCAGCGCTCATCGAGCGCCATCCAGACAGGATTGCCTCAAGGAGGACTACACTGTCGGAGGGTCAGTACTGAGGGAATGCCGCATTGTAGAAAGAAACATTACTGTGGTGGCACCACAGTATCTGGGTTCAGCATTGAGGGAGCACCGCACAAACTCCACATTGAAAGATCCTGAAATGTCAATTGGGATAAAATGATATGTAGCAGATATTTGCAAAGATAGCACAACCCCGCCTTGGAATTTATAATTTGGTGTTGGTCTTTCTAGTCATTACAGAATGGAATATTTATGGGCATCAGCCAAGCCTGAGTGGTTTCATTTCGCAAGTGCAGTCAGAACCGCTGGTGAACTACAGAGCTTTTAATTAGCACATTTTTACGGAACGACTCAATGTCCAAATGCAACAAGAACCGCACATACTTGAGATTTGGTCGAACGAATGGTAAAGGCTTTTTTGTGCCATGCCATCTTCAGAGTAAATTGCATCTCTAAACAGAATTTAATCAAATCACTACCCATAAGCGTTTAATGATGTTTCTATCGCTTAATGCCGCATTATCAACAGCTGGGAGGTGACAATTCATTGTGAGCTATCAGCAAGTCACAAACAAAATTCCCGGACATTCCATTGTAAAAAGAGGCTCTGTGTAATGGCAAAGCAGGACAATTCCCACAGTAACATGCAGTAGTATCACACAGCCATCCTTCTGTCAAAATAAGCTGCTTTCGCATTCTGCCGGCTTCCCATACACATTTCCACTTTATTCAATTGGTCGTTGTCCTATCGAATTAAAAAAACAATTAATCATTATTGATCTGTAGATGAAGGTTTGGTCGCTGAGAGAGAAGGTTCATTTTCAGATGTTTCATCACCATACGAGGTCACATCATCAGTGAGCCTTCGGATGAAGCACTGGTGGTGCAGCTCGATTACTATCTATATATTTGAGTTCCCTTGGATTGGTGATGCCATTTCCTGTGGTGGCGTCATTTGATATGGTGATGTCACCTCCGGTTCGATTTCTCAGTTGGTGGTAAGTGGGATCCATATCAATGTGTTTGTTAATATACTTCTGGCTAGAATGCCATGCTTCTAGGAATTCGCGTGCATGTCTCTGTTTGGCTTGTTCTAGGATGGATGTCTTATCCCAGTCGAAGTGGTGCACTTCCTCATCCATACGTAAGGATTCTAGTGAGAGTGGGTTATGTCTTTTTGTGGCTAGTTGATGTTAATGTATCCTGGTGGCAAGTTTTCTGCCTGCTTCTCAAATGTAGTGTTTGTTAGTTCTTGCAAGGTATTTTATAAATGACATTAGTTTTGCTTGTTGTCTGTACAGGGTCTTTCAAGGTCATTAGGTGCTGTTTTAGTCTGTTGTTTGGTTTGCGGGCTGCCTCGATGCCAAGGGGCCTGGGTTGTCTTGCAGTCATTTTCGAGATGTCTTTGATGTAGGGGAGCGTGGCTAAGGTTTCTGGAGGCGTTGTGTTTGCTTGTTTAGGTTTATTGCTGAGTAATAGGCGGACTGTGTTCTTTTTGAATACACTATATAAGTTATTTTCCCCTGTTGTGCGTAGTTTCTCTGTGCTGCAGTGTATGCTGGCTCGTTGAAGTAATGTTATAATCCATATCCGTTTGTGGATTTGCAATGATTGCTTCTGTAGTTCTATATTTGGTCTGTATGTGTTGCTTTCCTCTAGACGTTGGTTTGAAGTTCCCCATTGGCTGTTCGCTGTACTGCGACGTCTAGGAAAGACAGTTTATTGTTGTTTTCTTCCTATTTAGTGAATTTTATGCCAGTAAGGATATTATTGATGGTCTTGAAGGTTTCTCCAATTTGTTTTGTTTAGTGATGACAAAGGTGTCATCCAGGTAATGGACCCGAAGTTTGGGTTAGATCGTTGGCAGAGCTGTTTGTTCGATTCTCTGCATTACTGCCTCTACTAAGAACCCTGACATCGATGATCACATGGTCTTCTCTTGGTTAGTCTGTAAGTTTTGTTGTTGATTGTGAATGGCTGATAAGGCATTGGCTCACTAACTTGACGGTCCTGACCTTGCTGATGAAGCTGATGATGTTTGGTGTATGTGTCTTTGGTTGTTCGAATAATGTACTCAGTGTTTCCTTGGCCAGGTTGATGTTCCTGGATATGAACAGGGCTGTTACGTCAAAGGAAACCCTTATTTCATCATCTTTTACCTTGGTGTCTTCCGGAATTCTTGGATGGAATGGATGGAGTGACGTGGGCTACTAAGTGTTTTAGGCCAAGGTGCAGCTTCTTGGCTAATCTGTAAGTTGATCTTCCAAATAGCAAGACTATGAATGTGAGGGGCCTGAGGCTTCAACCGGAGGCTCACTAAAGATGTTATCTAGTATAGTGATGAAACGTCTGAACACGATCCTTCCAACTCAGCCAGCAAACCTACAACCAAAACCTCAACCTGAGCTGCAAATCTTCTCAGAACTCACTATTACTGGTCTGTTTTCGAGATATTTTTCATCCTAACACTGCAGAGAGACATGTTTCACACATCTTGACTTCTCATTGCTTGTGAAATAAAATGTGTACAAGTCGATATTTGATGCAAAATCAACTGAAGACAGAATCATTTTTATGGTATATGATGGTTGCTCAGCAATGTGAAAAAAAAATGAGGCACCCAATGAGAAGTCGGATTTCATATACGATAAATACTTTGCATCTTCTTACTGTTTAATTCATTTGATATGAGATTAAATACATAGTTCAGCACTTTCTTCCACTGCTCTCTGAACTTAGTCTGGGTCACGTCATACATGCTAGTTTTTTGAAGCAACTCTGCAGCTGCACCACGAAGCCAATTCCATGTCCAAGAACAGGTATCTATATGGGTCTGTAAACAAAGAAATACACATGTCTCCACAGAGAGTAAAGCATCAACATTCTCCATAATAATAAACTTTTCCTGAGATGACAAGCAACAAACTGAATGAATTCCTTTAATTCTCCATCTCCGGGTATTTGGAACCCTTCTCACTGCTGCGAGCCCGAAGTATCCTGCAGTCTGTGCTGGCCACTAAGATGCTTCTGTTAGTCGAAGTGCTGTGAATTAGAATTAGAATAAAATGAACCCATGGTGATAAAATATGTTGCAGGAACTGGATTGTTGTCCATGCCAGAGAAATTATATAGCTACTTGGGACAACACAAATCAATCAATATGGAATTGACAATGAACAAGTGTGTGACAGTATAAAGTAGAGCAGCGTGAATGTTGTACAGTGGGAGAGTCTTCAGCAACAGAGCATTTTCCCTATAAATGATCGGATTGGGCCTCAATATTGGATCAAAGATAATTACCAGTTTAACAGATGTTGAGATTGCCACGAGGTAGAAAGTGACATATGTCGAATTTTCCCCGAGAAAAAAGAACTGGAAAAATCAAGATATTTATTTCTAGGGAGAAGGGATAATTGAGGCATCGGTATAGGATCATGGAGGGTACACAACTGTTTTAATATTTATGATTGCGCGTGGATTATTTGATGCTTTGAAAGCAATTAACCTGTTGCTCACTCGAATCATTCTCTATACAGTTGCTGTTTCGCACGAGTAGAAGTGGAGTTTGCAGATGAATTAGAGCTAGAAAGTTGTTTATGAGTAAAGATTTCGTTTGTAATAATAACTGGATATTCTGTGGAGCAGCTGTCGATCACAACCGCCTTCTGTTACCAGTAACTATATGATTAGTCATAACATGGCTGCACAGTTTGGCCCACTGAATACGCTCCACAGAAATGATCAGACCTCGGAAGCTGAGGAGCTCAACCCTTCCCTGCATTACATCCCACATTCACAAATTAAAGCAATTTATCTTCTTAGTAGCTGATGCTCTGAGTTGTGAGTTTCAATGACTAAAACAGAGACTGTCAGTAATGGGGTGCCAGACATCCTGTGCTACTTGGAGAAAGTGAGGACTGCACATGCTGGAGATCAGAGCTGAAAAATGTGTTGCTGGAAAAGCGCAGCAGGTCAGGCAGCATCCAAGGAGAAGGAGAATCGACGTTTCGGGCATAAGCCCTTCTTCAGGAATCCTGTGCTACTTGTAAACCAATAAACAAACATTATCCCAAAAAGGAAGCTCGAGAACCAACTCGTCTGATCCTATAAACCGAATTTACTGAATTGCTTTCCCAATTTTCTCATAGTTCATAACAGCCACGCTTGTTTCTTCTGTCTGAGACTGTGTGTAGCAGTGCGGCTGACATGAGAATTCTTCTTTTAATTTGAAAGTTTTAAACCAATGATTTATTATTGCTTTCCTGTAATTAGATTCTATTTACCATTAAGTACATTTTTCAGGAACATGAACCTCCTCCGTTTTGTCTGTCACCTTGGATCTAAAAAACACGATATTCTCGGTATATTTTTTAAAAATCATGAACGTTTGTGGCGCACTCGGGAATGGCAAGGCTGGATTTCTCGCTCAGAAACCCAATGAAGTTTTCAAATAACTATCGAGAAAGTGGAATCTGAGGAAGGGAGTGAGGCAATGAAAAAGGAGCAAGGGGTCGGAAATTATTTGACTGAGATGAAAATTTTGAATCTCTGTTCTTTTAACTGCAGGCGTGTGCAAATCAGGAAAGTTTGCATTCAATTCAGAAAGTACCTTGTGATGTTTGATGTACCAAAGAAGCTGAAGTTGAAGCATGGACCAGGATAGTATGATGTGAATGTTTGTGTGTGGGCCAGTGTGCTATTGCATTAAAGAACAGAAAAATCCAACAACGTTTCAATTGGGGATTTCGACAGGAGGTTGGCGATAAAAGAGGTGAATATGGACATTGTTACAGAAGATTTATTAGGCAAGTTAAAAACGAGACGTCGTTGCCAGCAATTTGTGAAGCCCTGAAAGATACAGTGAGGAAGAAAACAGCATGGATTAACCAGAGATAATGAACAGGTAGAAAGATGCAGAAGGATGTGAGGGATTAAACTTTGCGAGGTAGAGCTTTCAAATTTTTAAACTTCCAAATTTCAGTATGAGTATTACAGGCTTGATAATAAGACTGTATTAACAACAAATTGCTGCGTGTCACGAAATTTCGTATCCACAAACGATGCGTAGTTGAAGCAAGTAAATTATGAGAGTATTCAATTTGTGAACAGAGTCAGTATCTTCAAGCGAACAGTTAATCAAAAATAAGAAAATCCAGAAAGAAGTGAATGTAAGTGTGAAAATTATTTAAGGGAATTGGACGCAATGCAATCCATAAAGACTGACAGAGAGAGAGAAAGAGAAAAAGAGATCGGAAGAAATTAACACTTGCATAGGAATTAACAACACTTCACACGAAGTGCATATTCGTGATTTTAATGAGAGTGTGCCATCATGGGTTGATCTGAGCATAACGGCACGATCCTATATTCGACAAGGACTGCATATCCATCAGTAGCACATCAAGGTGATACAACAGCGCATTGTTTGAATTCGAGAGTGACTGATCAGTTTTTGATGATATTCAGTTGATGGAAACTGGTATCTTTCGTGTGGCCAAGAGAGAAATGGACCAACATTTGCCAAAGACCCCCAAGGTGTTTTAAACTGCAGTAGGTTAAAGGTGAGCAGGAGATGGGCACTGTCATGGAGGTAACTGAGGGCAGGATTGGTTCAGTCATGGTCTTTGCTCGGGACTCCGTCAAGTATCAGTGGGAATGATGAGATTATATATAGTCTTGATCAGGCAAACACCCAGTGAGCAGGATCATGATATAGTAAACATGCTGCATGCTGGCCACAGCTCAGACATTTCATAGTTGTACTCAAATGCTTCCCAAAAGCACACTAACCCCTGTCAGATGCGACTGTAAATGACAAGTGTTTTCTTGCAGTGAAGCACGGTTTTCTCACTGACTGAGAAACTTACCCAGGATCCCAGTAATAGCAAGAACGGGACATTAATTTTTGTAGCATGTGACACACCTAATACACCCACAAATTTAAATGCACCCATTTATGATTCTCACAAATGTAGTTAAGGGCATAGAAAAAAAAACGTTTTTCCAATGTTGCCACATTAGAAATAGTTGTTCAGAGGTCCTGATCGATTCCCAAAAAACCTTTGACATACCAATCGGGCCGTGCCATCTGCCGTGAGCTGCGGAATGCTGCCAGTTTAGTAGGTGACTCAGATCTCCCTGTAACATAATGACAAGACGTTTGGGAGTTATATCCTTATTGAGAGAAATAGAGAAGGCATTGGTGACATAATAAGACAGCCCACTGAGGCCGCTATTGACCTTTACCTCAGAGGGGGCAGTTTCAGTTTCAACCCCGTCAATTCTAAGCAACATTAAAAGCACTTCTGACCCAACATTTATAACAATGCACTCGGGATTCATGAAGATGTGGGATCTTGCTGCTAAAGCTGTACGGAAATGCGATCATTTAGGGAGGTGATCAAGTGATCACACAATCGTTGCTTTCCATTAAGTATTTGCAGTCCATCCACATTGAAGAGATTTTTTATGCTATCAGATGAACCATTAACAGTTGTGAGATTTCGCCAAACATGCAGGTCACAGACAATATCCCTGATTGGTACATCAGCGCTGGAGCCCAGTATAAAGCTGCATGCACAGTGTTCAGTAGTTAGTATCCAGAGGATGATCCATCGGAGACTTCTGAGTTGCTAATATAAAAAATGGTACATTTATAGTCAATTTTCTTCATATCAAATGAGATCAGCAAACCACTGAAGACATTGACAATTGGCAATCTTTGTTACAGTATCCTAAATCTAATACTTGAAACTCGTGCCTATATTGGTTCAGTACAGTTCTTGCGCCCTATACATTAATGCTGGCAGAGACAAAATCTCGGAAATACATCACGTGGGGGCAGATCAGAATAAAGCAAAGAAAAATTATAACCACTTTAGATCAGTTCCCATCTCTCACTTCGCTGCTCACCTTTCCTAACAAACAGATGCAAAATGTCATTGGCCAAGCCATTAATCCCATGCAGACACAAGTCATTGATGGTCGGATGATATCCAGACGGAGCTTTCAGATCCACGTGCAATTGGAAAATGTTGTCTGAAGATGAAGAGAATTGCACTGGTGAGGTGAGGTGAGTTGAGAATGAACACATTTCATGGAAGTTCAGTGTGTGTCTCAGAGTGACGTCAGTCATTGCTGGTCAGTGGAAATCCTTTGAAGACTCTACACTGGCTGGAAGTTCAAAGAATGTAGTCACGTTCCGTTGAAGCTAATCATCTCCCACCTCTGTTGACATCGTCCACAAATGTAAAAAGCATTGAAACTATCGGCCTAAGGAGGCTACTCAAACCTTCTAGAAGTTGCAAGATTCCATTAGACCATGGCTATCAATCCATCTCAATCTCCTTTTCCTACTATCTCACATAAGCCCTTTGATCTCAATTTCCTAAAATAGGTTACCTAAATCATTTTGTTAAATTAAAAAAGAAATATGTTTAATATTTCGGCTTCTAATGCTTTCTCTGACAGAGAATTCCACAGGCTGACCACATTCTTTGTCAAAATATTTCTCATTGTCTCAGTGCCAAATACTTAGCCAAATACCCTCAGACATTTACCTCCTGATTTTGGACTGT
Organism: Chiloscyllium plagiosum; assembly: GCF_037043375.1. NCBI lineage: Eukaryota > Metazoa > Chordata > Chondrichthyes > Orectolobiformes > Hemiscylliidae > Chiloscyllium > Chiloscyllium plagiosum. Next base: position 16,787,781 of record NW_028270179.1, on the reverse strand, counting down.
TCATCATTCGTAACACACTTCCTGTCCTCTTCTGTGTCCCAATAAAATTTCATAAGATTCGGTTTGATAATTCCTATGAAAGCCAGTGAACCGAGTCCTAACCAGTCAAATATTTCTTCATTTATCAGTTCTGCCATTCAATGAATCATTCTGGTAACCCTTCGTGGTACTGGTTAAGTTGCCATAACATCCTTCTCCAGATCTGGAAGAAACAACCACGCATAGCTTTCTGGAAAGGATCTCACCAAGTGTATTATGGGTGGAGTGTTTCTCACTTGGAGGGTAACTGCTGAGAAAGCTTTGGGTTGGGGGAGTGGCAGTGATGTGGGGTAACTGCATTGTTGGAATATCAGTTTTGATGGAGAGTTGCACTGTCAGAGAGTGAGTGATAAGGGAGTATTGCACTGTCGGGGGGCGTGGGGGCAGCGGGTCAGTGCTGCGGGAGCGACATAATTTCCAAAGATGAAGCAAAACAATTTTGCAAAATGGGCAAGGGCAATAAAATAGATCAAACATATGACGATATTAGATAATTACTTTGGAAGAATTCGGAAATTCACTTCCTGCGGTAATGGCAACTCATGCGGAATAGCAAAAAGTTCAAAAACGGAGATTCGCAGGTGAAATGGCAGATGATAATGAGCTGGGACATTCATCAAATTTTGGCTTCCAACAACAAAATCAGTCCGTGAGGGACAGAAATTTGGGGAAAGAGAAATCCTCACGTGGTAAGGGAACAGTGGACTTCGGTTGAGATACTCAAGATAGCTTACAACCAAGTGGGATGGAAACCCATGTCGGGGAAATTGAAGTTAAAAAGCTCCGGTGTTTTCACTGCAATAAAGTCGTCGACTTGATGTCAGGAGGAAGTGCCAGATCTTCGAAAACCAATTATTTGCGAAGGTAAGGTTTACTCACATAAGTCAGGAATAACAGACAAAGAAGTTACAGTATTAAGAGATCCGACATTATGTTAATATTTCACGTTGCGAGATGCGGAGGTATGTAATTCAGAATGATTATTGTCTGAAAATGTCACAGTAAGTTGAATTCATGGTGAGACAAAATGTGTTCCATTATGTCTGATGAGGGTGGATTGTCCAATAAAAAATGGAGCACTGGTAACAGGCTACTGGAAAAAATCTTGACACCAGAAATACAATTTATCCTTGGTAATGATATAACTTGGTCACAGGAGGAGTGTTGCTTTTCGTTTTTGAAACACAAGTGTAAAATACGGGATCCGGTTTATTGCAGGAATTATACTCTGGGATTTATCCTGACTGTGTGGTAAAAGTCACAAAGTCACCAGTTGAAAAAGGAGGAGAAATCAAACAATACAGTTAAAAATGTTGAAACAAAATTGACAGACACCACGTTCAATCAAATGTTTGAGACAAAAATGAACCTGTGGATGACAAAGTGCATATCTTTAGCTGAGAGAATTTAACTGACTAAAGCAAAGGAAGGATGGAAATTTGAGTCAATTATCTGAAAAAGTGTGAACCGAAAAATAATCTGAATCTATCCCTGAATGTTACTGTTTTAAAATGATGCCTTGATGAGAAAATGGAGACCATCAGGTATCAGGCATATTAAAAATGAGCATAAATTCATCAAGTTGTATTACCAGTCTGTTACAGAAAGGAAGTGTTGAGGGTAGCGCATGAATTGCCAATAGAAATTCATTTTGGGATAAGGAAACTCAAGCTCAAATACAAAAGTATTTCTACTGTCCTGGATGCCAGAAGAATGCAGCTGAGACTTTGCCGTACTTTTGAAAAGCGCAAATAGTAATAATACCAGCTTTTTTTTATATCCCCATGCCTGCAGTCATACCCATTTGAAATTATTTAACAACGGTCTTAATTGATTGTGTAATATTCCTACGTACAGCACGGATGTACTCAATAGATTTCCTGAGAGCATTACATTGCATAATATCGCATCTAAAAGGATTGTAGAAGAGTTGCTCAAATATTTAATGAGATACAGACTACCCACAGAGTTCTAATCTGATGAAGTGTCGGAAGTTACATGACAATTATTCAGGAAAATTTTGGACAGTTTAGGAATAAAGCAATTAAAATCCACTGCGTACTATCCAGAATAGCAGGGAGAAAGGTGACATCAGACGTGAATCACCACGTCAAAGGTTTGTACTCAACACTAGCGAGATGATTGGGACAAAAGAATTCTGTTTCTACGTTTTGCCATTGCAGATACACCAAATGAATCGACGACATTCAGTCCATTTCAAATCGTTTTTGGCATGAGATGAGAGGATGAATAAATTAATTAAGGAGATATTGGTAAGTTAGAATTCAGAAATCACATATTTGGACTATGTGCCAATTTTAGGGAATGGTTAATTAGAGCTGTGGGGTTGGCGAGACAGCATTTGAAAATATCACCGTATATCATGAAACAGAAAGCAGACAAAAAATCAAAAACTCGCAAGTCTGCTGACGGAGATAAAGTGTTCGTGTTTCTTCCAATGATAGGTGAAAAATTAAAAACAAGTTTTAGTGGAGCTTATCAAGACGAAAGGAGATTGGGTGAGGTGAAATATTTGATAAGGGCTCCAGAGAAACCGAAATCTCCCAGTGTGTCATGTGAACATGCTCAAAAGTTATTTTGATGGGCAAGCAATGGAAAAAGAATATGTTTTACTGGATATAACAGAGGCCAGAGCCAAGTTCAGACGGTTCCGAATTTGGCATTCCGCAAATTAAATTGGACAGTGAGGAAAGTATCAAAACCCGGATTAAATTATTGAGTTACCTTGCAGAGGAAATTTGAAATGATCTGAAAGAGTTTCACTATTGCATGGGGATGTACGTGGAAATATATAGGAAATTAGTAATTTAATCATACATGATGTTGTTATAGGAAAGGCTGTTGTAAATAAGAAACATCCGAATAGTCTTAACACTCTAAAAATCTCACAGAGTGAAAACAAAATGCTTGAACATATTCTCCAAGACAACAAGATCAAAATGGTTTGCGCAGACTGGAGCTCACCTACAGTAATGGTGCGAAAACCCAGTTGGTATCCAATGGTTATTTGTGGACTACCACAAAATCCATGATTACAAAGTCTGATTCAGATCCGAATCCACGTTTGGAACATTGCAATCGTAGGATGGGAGAAGCAACTAATATTTCTTAGTTGGACTTACTCAGATGATACGCAGATAACCTTATCTGGAAGAGTGAAGAAAACGTTGGTTTGTGTAAGAGCAAGTGTTCTGTATCAATTTTAAGTGATGCCTTGTGGTATGAAAAGTGCACAAGTCACATTTCAAAGATTAATCAATGAAGCAATTCCTGGAATTTCCAGTTGTGTGGTGTATAGCGATGACCTGCTGATTTCTCCTCAGACATGGAAGGATCATTTTCAGAATTTGTTGTTATTATGTGATCAACATTGAGAGTTAGGCTTGTTGATAAGTATAGTGAAGAGTGAATTCTGCAAAGCCCAAGTTATGTTCCTGGGCTATATTAATGGACATGGACATATAGCCCGAACAAATATTGAAACAAATATTATTGGGCAGTTTCTATCGACAAAGAAAGCAGTACTACGATTTCTAGAATTGAATACGTTTTATCGGAAATTCGTACGAAATTTTAGTAGTCTGGCAATTTCAATCACGGAATTTATGAAGAAATGCGCAAAGTTTCAGTGGGCAACAGACTGTTAAAATGCATTTGGCATCCTGAAAGCTGTGTTAGCTAATTCCCAATATTAATCATCCCTAATTTTCCTTCATGTGGACTGACTGGTTCCAAAGGCCCAACAAAGTCTGTTCTTTTTCAGGCAGCTGAGGAAATTTGGCATAATGGGGAATAAATGCCAACTTGTATAGGTGGATAAAAACAAGGACTGCAGATGCTGAAACCAGAGTCTAAACTAGACTGGTGCTGGAAAAGCATATCAGGTCAGGCAGCATTCCTCACCTCCATCCAAGGCCACAAAGGAGCCTACCACATCCATCAAAGTTTTACCTGCACATCCACCAATATCATTTATTGTATCCGTTGTTCCCGATGCGGTCTCCTCTACATTGGGGAGACTGGACGCCTCCTTGCAGAGCGCTTTAGGAAACATCTCTGGGACACCCGCACCAATCAACCACACCGCCCTGTGGCCCAACATTTCAACTCCCCCTCCCACACTGCCGAGTACATGGAGGTCCTGGGCCTCCTTCACCGCCGCTCCCTCAACACCAGACGCCTGAAGGAAGAACGCCTCATCTTCCACCTCGGAGCGCTTCAACCCCAGGGCATCAATGTGGACTTCAACAGTTTCCTCATTTCCCCTTCCCCCACCTCACCCAAGATCCAACCTGCCAGCTCAGCACTGTCCCCACGACCTGCCTGTCTTCCTTTCCACCTATCCACTCTACCCTCCTCTATGACCTATTACCTTCAACCCCACCCCCATTCACCCATTGTACTCTTTGCTACCTTCCCCCATCCGTTCCTCTGACCTATACCTCCATCCCCACGCCCATTTACCCATTGTACATTATGTTACTTTCTCGCCACTCCACACCCCCTCTCATTCATCTCTCCACTCTGCGGGTACGCTGGCTCTATTCCTGATGAAGGGAGTTTGCCCGAAACGTTTAAAGTTGCATCACTGAGAGCATTCTGTCTGGAAGCATCACCATCTTGCATGGCAACTGCACCATTCAAGATCGGAGACGGTTACAGAGAGTGGTGAACTCGACCCAGGCAATCACAAAGGCCAACCTCTCAGCTATAGAATGTATCTACCAGGATAGGCCGCCAGCATTCTTAAAGATCCATCCCAACTTAGCAATTTTTTTTATATTCAACGGCTACCGTTGGGGTGAAGGTGCAGAAGCATGAGCACACGCACAAGTCGGTTTCACAACAGTTTCTAACCTACTGTTGTTAGAATACCAAATGGACTCACAAACTTTTAACCTTTGCCGGTACTTGTGTTTTTGTTTTTGCCGCTGTTTACCTGTTATTTACTCTCTATGCTCACTCTGTGATCTGCCTGTATTGTTCACAAGACAACGTTTTTCACTGTGACTCGGCGCTCGCGACAATAATTTGAATTCAATTCAATTCATTTTAATTCAATTTTGCAATGCCATTCAAGAGGTCTACTGATGTAAGTGATGTAGGTTCGGGTGCTGTAATCTTACAAGACATCTCTTTGCATGTTATTCCCTCCTTCCGAAAAGAATCTACATTTCAATTTTCATTTTTGCCAAGGGGTATATGGGCTGTTACTGAATTGGACCAGGCCTTAGTTAGGTTGATGCACCAAATCGTGCAAATTTTCCTAGACTTAGGTTATTCTAAATTCTGCTTTTTTCCGCTTCAAAAGTGGTAAGAGCAAAGAAAATGTCAGCACAGGAACAGGCTGCAAGCCCGTGACAATCCAGATCCTCGACCTAAACCTGTCACTTCTTTTTGAAGGATCTGCATCCCTCTGTTCTCTGCCCATTCGTATATGTATCTCGATACATCTTAAACCACACTGTCATGTCTGTCTCAACACCTACGCTGTCGCAGCGTTTCAAACACCCTCCATGCTCTGCGTAAAGACTCTTCCACGCATAACACCCTTAACACTTTCCCTCCACCTTGAACTCGTAACCCCAATAATTGAGGTCCCACCTCTGGGGAAGAAAAAGCTCCTTGCTCTCCACCTTCTCTATACCTATCATAATGTTGTAGACTTCAAGCAGATCCATGTAAAATAGCTCCGATGTTTTCACTGCAATAAAGTCGTCGACATTGGGTAAGGAAGAAGTGCCAGATCGTCGAAAAACATTTATGTTCGAAGATGAGGTTAACTCACATAAGTCAGGAACAGCCGATAGATGATACAGTATTAAGAGATACAGGATCAATTTGATCTTTCATGTTGAGAGATGCTGACAAGTGTAACTCAAAAGGATTATTGCCAGAAAATGTGGCAGTATGTGGAATTAATATTGAGACAAAAAAGTGTTCCGAGATGTACTGTGAAGGTAGAGGGTCCAATTAAAAGTGGCAGGCGTATTGGAAAAAATCTCGACACCAGGAATACAATTCGTCCTTAGTAAGGAAATAGCTTGGTCATAGGCAGGAGTGCTACCCCCGGTTGTTGAAACACCAGTGTAAAATACGACCAACAAAGAACATAGAACATAGAACATAGAAGAATACAGCGCAGTACAGGCCCTTTGGCCCTCGATGTTGCGCCGATCCAAGCCCACCTAACCTATACTAACCCACTATCCTCCATATACCTATCCAATGCCCGCTTAGATGCCCATACAGAGGGAGAGTCCACCACTGCTACTGGCAGGGCATTCCATGAACTCACGACTCGCTGAGTGAAGAACCTACCCCTAACTTCAGTCCTATATCTACCCCCCCTTAATTTAAAGCTATGCCCCCTTGTAATACCCGACTCCATACGCGGGAAAAGGTTCACGCTGTCAACCCTATCTAACCCCCTAATCATCCTGTACACCTCAATCAAGTCACCCCTAAACCTTCTTTTCTCTAATGAAAACAGCCCCAAGTGCCTCAGTCTTTCCTCATACGATCATCCTTCCATACCAGGCAACATCCTGGTAAACCTCCTCTGCACCCATTCCAGTGCCTCCACATCCTTCCTATAGTATGGCGACCAAAACTGCACACAATATTCCAGATGCGGCCGCACCAGAGTCTTATACAACTGCATCATGACCTCAGGACTCCGGAACTCAATTCCTCTACCAATAAAAGCCAGTACGCCATATGCCTTCCTCACCGCACTATTTACCTGGGTGGCAACTGTCAGAGATCTGTGTACATGGACACCAAGATCCCTCTGCTCATCCACACTACCAAGTATCCGACCATTAGCCCAGTACCCCATCTTTTTGTTATTCTTCCCAAAGTGAATCACCTCACATTTAGCTACATTGAATTCCATTTGCCACCTTTCTGCCCAGCTCTGCAGCTTCTCTATATCCTGCTGTAACCTGCCACATCCTTCCTCACTGTCAACAACTCCTCCGACTTTCGTATCATCCGCAAACTTGCTCACCCAACCTTCTAACCCCTCTTCCAGGTCATTTATAAAAATGACAAACAGCAATGGTCCCAAAACAGATCCTTGCGGAACACCGCTAGTGACGGCACTCCATGAAGAAACTTTGCCATCAACTACTACCCTCTGTCTTCTTCCATCCAGCCAATTCCTAATCCAAACCTCCAACTCACCCTCAATGCCATATCTCCGTATTTTCTGCAGTAGCCTACCATGGGGAACCTTATCAAACGCCTTACTAAAATCCATATATACCACATCTACCGCTTTCCCCTCATCAACCTCCTTCGTCACCTTTTCAAAGAATTCAATAAGGTTTGTGAGGCACGACCTGCCCTTCACAAAACCATGCTGACTATCCTTGATCACATTATTCCTATCCAGATGTGCATAAATCCTATCCCTTACAATTTGCCCACAACAGAAGTGAGACTCACCGGTCTATAGTTACTAGGGTTATCCCTACTCCCCTTTTTGAACAAGGGAACCACATTTGCTATCCTCCAGTCTTCTGGCACTACTCCTGTAGACAAAGAGGACATAAAAATCAAGGCCAATGGCTCTGCAATCTCCTCCCTTGCTTCCCAGGGAATCCTAGGATAAATGCCATCAGGCCCAGGGGACTTATCTATTTTCACCTTTTCCAGGATTTCCAACACCTCTTCTCTACATACCTCAAAGCCATCCATTCTAATTATTTGTGACTCAGTATTCACATCGACGACAATGCCCTGTTCCTGAGTAAATACTGAAGAAAAGTATTCATTCAGTGTCTCCCCAATCTCTTCTGCCTCCACACACAACTTCCCACTACTATCCTTGACTGGACCTATTCCTACCCTAGTCATTCTTTTATTCCTAACATACCTATAGAAAGCCTTAGGGTTTTCCCTAATCCTACCGACTAAGGACCTTTCATGTCCCCTCCTTGCTGCTCTTAGCTCTCTCTTCAGGTCCTTCCTGGCTACCCTATAACTCTCAATCGCCCAATTGAACCTTCACGTCTCAACTTGAGATAGGCCGCCCTCTTCCATTTAACAAGGGATTCCAATTCCTTATTAAACCACGGCTCCCTCGCACGACCCTTTCCTCCCTGCCTGACAGGTACATAATTATCAAGGACACTCAATAGTTGCTCCTTGAACAAGCTCCACATATCATTTACACTCTTGCCTTGGAGTCTACTTTTCCAAGCCACACATCCTAAGTCATGCCTCACCGCATCATAATTTCCCTGACCCCAGCTATAACTCTTGCCCTTATCCCTCTCCATCATGAGAGTAAAAATCACCGAATTGTGGTCACTATCCCCAAAGTGCTCACCTACCTCTAATTCTAACACCTGGCCTGGTTCGTTACCCAGAACCAAATCCAGTATGGCCTCACCTTTTGTTGGCCTGTCTACATATTGTGTCAGGAAACTCTCCTGCACACATTGAACAAACACTGACCCATCTAACGAACTTGAGCTATAGCTTTCCCAATCAATATCAGGAAAGTTAAAGTCCCCCATAACAACCACCCTATTACTGTCACTCATCTCCTGAATCACCTTCCCTATCCTTTCTTCAATGATTCTAGGACTATTAGGAGGCCTGTAAAAGACTCCTAACAGGGTGACCTCACCTTTCCTATTCCTAACCTCAGCCCAAACTACCTCAGATGGCAAGTCCTCATCCATCGCCCTTTCCACCACTGGTTGTTGCAGGAAATATATTCTGGGAATTATCTGACTGTGTGGTAAAAAGGTCACAAAGTCACCAATTGAAAAATAAAACGAGGAGCAATCAAAGACTACTGATGAAGATGTTGAAATGGAATTGTCAGAAACCATGTTCGATCAAATGGTTGAGACAAAGCATGAACAGGTGTAGGACAAAGTGCATACTTTTAGCTTAGATAATTTAACTGACTAAAATAACAGAAGGATGGAAATTTGTATTAATTATATGAAAAAAACGAAAAACACAAAACGATACTGAGTGTGTCCCTGAATGTTGCTATCTTTAAAATGATATCTGGATGAAAAAATGGAAACCATCACATGTTCAGGCATATGGATAATGGGTAGAAATTCATCAAGTTGCATAACCAGTGGGTTAGAGAAAGGAGGTGCTGTGACTATCGCATGAATTACCAGTAGAAAGTCATTTAGGGATAACCAAACTCAAACTAAAGTAGGATGGAAATATCTACTGACCTGGACGGCATAACAATGCAGTTGGATCTTGCCAGATATATCACACATTGGAAAAACGGAAATAGTAATAAAGTCAACATCTTTAATAGGGTAGCCCGCTGTCCTACCCTGTGGGGCACACTTAACAATGGTTATAATGGATTGTGTAAAATCCCTTTGTACAACAAAAAGAGGAAATTAGTATTTCTTACCAATAAGATGTGTCCACTAGATTTCCTGAGGCCATTCCATTGCACAATATCATACCTAAAAGGATGATAGAAGAATTGCTCAAATGTTTCATGACAGGCGGACTACCTACAGAGTTCCAATCAGATATACAATCACAATTATTCAGGGAAGTTATGGACAGTTTCGGAATGAAGCAATCCAGATGCAATCGTAATATGCAGAACTGCAGGGAGAAAGGTGGCATCAAAGTTGAAACAACATGTTAAAGGCGTGCACTCAACACTATCCAGATAATTGGAGCAAAAGAATTATGTCCTTTTTGCCAATACACATGCTCCAAATGAATTGAGCAATCTCAATCCAATTCTACTCGTTTTTGCCATGAGGTGAGAGGACCACTAAAGTTAATTAAGGAGAAATTTTTGAGGTAGACCACATTTTTCAACTACGTGCCAATTTTAGGATTGGTTAATTAGAGCAGTGGAATCGGCTAGACAACATTTGCAACTATCACAGTATATCATGAAACAGGAAGCAGACAAGAAATAAAAAAAACTGGCAAGTTTGCTAATGGAAACAAAGTTTTAGTGTTGCTTCCGTTGTTGGACGAACAGCAAAAAAGCGAGGATGAGTGAACGTCATCAAGTCGAAAGGAGACTGGGTGAGGTGAACTATTTGATAAGGACTCCAGACAGAACGAAACCTGTGTATCATGTGAACATGCACTGAAGTTATTTTGAAAGACAAGGAACGGAAAAACAGAATGTTTACTGAATACGGCAGAGACCAGAACCAAGTTCAGACGATTCGGAATTTGGCATTCCTCAAATTAAACTGGACAATGGGGAAGGTATCAAAAATTGGATAAAGTATTAAGTTGTCTTGCAGAGGAAAATTGAAATGATCTAAAAGAGTTATCACTAATGCACGTGGAGATACGTGGGAATAGACAGGAAAGTAGTAATTTAATTATGCATGATGTAGGTATAGGAAATGCTGCTCCAAATAAGAAACATTCTAATAGACTTAACATTCTAAAGATGTCACAGCTTGAAAAAAACGATTGAATACGTTCCCGAAGGCAACAAACTCAAAATGACTTGCAGGGACTCGAGCTTACCGACAGTAATGATATGAAAAGCTAGTTGGTATTCGCCGGTTATGTGTGGACTATCGCAAAGTCAATGATTACAAAGTCTGGACAAAAGCAAATTACTGCGGATGCTGGAATCTGAAACCAAAAGAGAAAATGCTGGAAAAACTCAGCAGGCCTGGCAGCATCTGTAAGGAGAGAAAAGAGCTGACGTCATTATTAAATATGAACTTGTGACTGCTCTTGTGTGTATTATTATTTTAATTTGTGGCTATGCATGCATATAAGTGTGTACGTTCATGTGTACTTTAAGCGATTATATTCCTAGCTGTTTCTAATACTGGAGATATACTGGACATTGTGCATTATAGGTCAAAAACAGCAACCATACAAATACAAAGCTGGCTTCATTTTTAAAACCCCTTCAAAATTGGTTTATACTCCATTATACACATACACATTGCACTGACTATCCAAAAGCAAACATGAACAAATACATTCAGATTCAGTCTGTGATACTCAAACCACTGAACGTCTCTGATTATCACTCGAGTCTTGAAAATGGATCAGCGATCACGTTTTGATCGACCTGCCACATGCATAATATTGAAATTGGATGGCTGTAAGAACAAGCTGCATCTAAACACTCTGTCATTTTTGTCCTTAAATTTCTCCACAAATTTCAATGTGTTTTGATCAGTGTGTACGATTGTCTCAGGTGCATTGCTGGTACTATAAACACTGTTGTCGTGCCATTAGCAAGCTTAAAGTCTCTTGGTCAACCATCGAATATTTTGCTGATGAGCATTAAATTTGCCTGGAGAAATACCCAGTGGATCCTTCTAAACTTCTCATCATCTTCCTGCGGCAGCACAGCACTCATACCCACATCACTGGTATCCATTTGTTTCATCAGATGTGGCTAATACCATGACAGCTATTAACAGGTTTCAGGCTGTCAAAGGCCTTCTGACCATCCGCTGTCCACTGAAACTTCTTGCCTTTCTTTCGTAATTTAGCGAGTGGAGCAGCTACACTACTAAAATTCGGCACAATGAGTGAGAATTAGAATTTGTTCCACGAGTGACTAAAAATTACGAGGTCATCAATGTACTCAACACATTTGGGTAATCCGGCAGTGACCTTATTAATTAGTCTCTGAAATGTGGCCAGAGCTCTGCAAATGATGATCCTGCTGCCGGATCTGATGTTGGTGTCCTCAATCAGCCGTTTCCTCACGCGATGGAGGTCTGCACTCGTGCACGGATGATGCCGGATCTCTTTCATCATCGACAACTCCTGAGCTATTGGTCGTGGTCAACCTTCTTTTGGGAGTCCCCTGGACCGCGCGCATCATCTGGAACTGCAGCTAATGGCACTAGTTGGCGACGTGACATGGATACGGGCATGAAATACAACATCAGCCAGCCACAAGAGATCTGCAGAGAAAATATCTACTTAACTTTGCAAGGGCATTCAGTAATGTCAAACGGGAAGCAATAACTCTTACCACGTTGGTTGCACCAGGAAGATTGTCACCATCCCTCGTCTGTTCCCGATGACATGAAAGTGGTAGCAACGTCAAATAGCTCCAATACCGACCAATTTCTTGCTTTAAACAGTGCCAGTCAAGGTTACATCATTGCTGACCACCAACCTCAGATCCGGCAGCAAGATCATCATTCGCAGAGCTACGGTTGTTTCCAGTGTCTCATATGGTTCTGAGATACTTACAACTGGAGCTGAACTACCAATGCTGTCTGATTAAGATCAAGTGAAAACGCTGGGAAGAACGCCATAAGAACACCAGTATCCTCAATTCGGCCATTTTCGCCAGCATCAAGGCACTGATCACACTTGATCAGCTACAATGCTCTGGACACCTCATCCACTTGACCGACACTGGACGCCTTAAGCTGCTATTTACTTTTGGTTTCAAAACGACAGCAGTGCCACAGATGAACAGAGGAAAGGCTTCCACCATACTCTCAAGGCCTCACTAGTGAAGTGTGGTATTCCCAAAGACACTTGGGAACGCTCGGTCCAAGACTATACAAAGTGGAAGAAGTGCATCCAAACAGGCATTAAACACTTCGCTAGTGACGACTGGTGGGAGTGGAAGCCAGGTGACAACAGTCTTAAGAACACACTGCCACACAAATGCCACAGCCATTCCTTGGCGTGACGATCCCAAGTGTAACAATACTGTGAAATTCTGTGCAGCCAGGTATGGACTCACCTGGAGAGTGGAAGCCAGTCATCCCCAATGGTGATGATCTACCCACCTCATTTGGATCAATGTGTGCAATGGCCATTGGTTGCTCAATCTCCCTTTTGAGAAATTTCAGAAAGATTTATGGGATTTTTTTAAAACTGGCACCAGAGAAACAGCACATCATCCTGAAGTCTCACTCAAGCCCACATACATGCCTGTTTGTGCCCACGTCATTCACCTGGAACAATTGCTTGCTTATACTTTCTCAGTCCACTTTACTACAGAGCCAGTTGTAGTTACCCAAAACTGGCTATTGCTGCTATTTTCCCCTGGGAGGCAATCTTTGCCTGGTGGTGTCCAAAACGCTATACCTGACTGAGAGAAGGACGACACCTGTATTCCCTGCCTACTTCTTCTGACAGTCACCCAGGAATTCGTTGCCTCCTGGCATTGTTAGTGAACCTATAGCTCATGGACTGCAACGTTTCAAAACGACAACCCACATCACACTCCATAGAGCACGGAGGGATGGGCCATAAATGCTGGCCAGCCAGGGTTGCCCAAATCCTGCAAATGAATTAATATTCTAACTTATTTAACTTGAGATGTGAACACCCATTTGAAGATACTATCTATCACGCTGTCTGCCACCCATCTACCCCTCAGCATGCACATCAGCTGTTTCAACCAGCTTGTGAGAATCTGCAAACGGGCACGCCTCCTGCAGCATAGTAGTCAGAGGCACTCGATTGCTCCTTTATCTCCCCCATCTGACAGTAGGATAATTCGGTTCAACTGCATCCAATATCTTTCCTTGGAAAATTACCAGACTCAGGAGATCTCTGATTTCGTCGCTGCTCACTCTCCTCGGTAAATCCCACTCTTCAACTAAGCCCACACTTGAGCGACCAGCAACAAGTAAGAAGAATGTTTGATTCCGCCGTTCTCCTCGCCCTGCCCTGCCAAGCTCAGTCGTATGATTCTAAAAGGCGGACTCATGCTTTAGAAAACTTGTATGCCATTTTAAATCTAAGCTCCGATATCTGAAGTCCTCACTTTCTCCTCCCCATTGTACGCTTTGACGTTGGGCATCATTTTTCCTGTTCGTCACCTGAAATTCTTTTTGGCAATTTCATTTGTGTTGCTAAATGTATGAAGTAACACCCTGTGCATATTGACCTAAACTTTACTGGATTGGGTGAAATTAAATGAAGTTAAAAAATGAGAAGAAAAAGACGAAGACTGGTAAATAAACTGTACAGCAGAATCCTTATAAAATGCCAAGTGATCGAGGCGGGAAAGTCCACAGTTCTTTGAATTTGGTAGCACAAATTGATAATGTAGACAAGAGGGTATGCGACATTATTAGTTAACCAGTCCAGGTATCGAGTACATACTTTGCAAATCATGTTGGAACTGCATACAATATTAGTTTGGCGATATTTAGAAGACGCCTTGGAAAGAGTATAGAAGCATTTTACCAGGATGTTGTCTGGTCTGCAGATATTCGTAATGAAGGAAGATTGGGCAACGTTGGTTTCTTTCACTTGAATGTCGAACGATGAATGGCAAACTGAATGAAGACAACATAATTATTAGTTACGCGAAGGGAATGGATAGTCAGTGATTTTCTTAAACACACAGGTTAGCAACATTATTTACTAGCTGGACAGGTTGAAGTAAAAAAGTGGTAAGTTTAAACGACACCTGAGAGGTTTTTTTGTTTTCCATAGACGGATGTGGAGGCAGGTACAAACGCAAAGATCCAGAGGTATATTGACAGATATATGAGCAGCGGGGAATAGAGGGATACTGACCACATAGAAGCGAAACGATGTAATGGGACAAAGAGTATTATGCTTCTGCGTAGTTTTCCTGGGTGCACAGGCCTTTTCTGTATGGACCATTCCGTGGTAATGATATGATGAGGGAAAGGATCTCTGAACATAAAACTTCTTTTGTGTTTTGTTGAAGGAAATGATAGGTGAAGAACACAGGACGTAGAACATAGAACAGCACAGCACAGTACAGGCTCTTTCGCCCACGCTGTTGCGCCTTAATTTAAGATCAAACGAAACTACATGCCCCCAATTTACTTCCATCAATGTGCTTGTTCAGCAGTCGCTTAAATATTCCTACTGTTTCTGACTCTACTACCACCGCTGGCAATCCATTCCATGCACCAAAAACTCATTGCCGAAAGAACCAACATTTGACATCTCCCCGATACCCTGTTCACATCACCTTCGAAATAGGACAGCACGTGGCAGCCATTTCTATCCGCAGGACGCGTCTCGAGCTTTCCACTCTAAGTATTCCTCTCATTACATTGCACACCTCTATCAATTCATCTCTCTTCCTTCTTCACTCAATAGTGAAAAGCCCCAGATCACTCAACTTCCCTTCAGAAGACAAGCCCTTCAATCCAGGCAGCGACCTAGTAAATCTCCGCTGCACACTCTCGATAAAACCTACATTCTTCCGATGATGAGGTGACCAGAACTGAACACAACATTCTTAATGTGGTCTAACGAAGCTTTTATAAAGCTGCAGCAAAGCCTCGCTGCTCCGAAACTCAATCCCCCTGTTAATTAAAGCCAAAACACCATAAGCCTTTTTAATGAACCTATCTGCTTGTACAGCAACATGTGTCCGTGGACCCCAAGATCCCGCTGTTCCTCCACAATGCCAAAGATTCTGTCTTTCTCCCACATTCAGCATTCAAATTCGACGTTCCAAAATTAATCACTTTACGGTCATTCCGTTGAACTCTATCTGCCACTTCTCAGCCAAGCTTTACATCTGTGAATGTCTCGTTTTCGCCTGAAACAGCCTTCAACATTATCTACAATACCAACAACGTTTGTGACATCGGCACTTACTAACGCAACCTTCAATTTCCTCATCCGAGTCATCTATAAAAATGACAAAGAGCAGAAACTCAAGAACAGATCCTTGCAGATCACCACTGGTCACCGACCTCCAAGCAGAATATCTCCCATCTACTACCAGTCGCTGCCTTCTTTTGGCCAACCAATTCTGTATCCAGACAGCCACGCTTCCGTTTATCCCATGCCTCCTAATTTTCTAAATGAACCTAACGTGGTAAACATTATCAAATGCCGACTGAAATACATATACAAGGCATACGCTGCTCGACATTTATGAACTTGTCTCATCACATTCTCAAAGAAATCCATAAGGCTTCTGAGGCATCATCTGCCCCTCACACGCCGTTTTGACTGTCTATAATCAAGTTCTGTTTTTCCAAGTAGTCATAAACCCTATCACACAGAATCTTATCCAGTAACCTACTTAACAGCGACGTAAGACTAATTGGTGTGTAATTCGCAGGGATTTTCCCCTTCCCTTTCTTGAATACAGGAACAAATTCGCCTCCCCCAATCATCTGGTACGATTCCCATGGAGACCGAGGATGCAAAGGTCATTACCAATGGCACCACAATCTCACATTAACCTTGGATCTACCAGGTCCGGCTCTGGGGATTAATCTACCTATATGCTTCCCAAAATATACAGCATATTCACCTTCTTAATATCAAGCCTTTTCTAACCTTCAAGCCTTCAAGCCTTCGAGTCTTGCTCCTTCAAAATGAATCACCTCATACCTTTCTCCATTAAAGTGAATTTTCCACGGCTTAGTCCAGATCTACGTTTTATCTAGGTTCCTCTGTAACCTGCAATACCCTTCACCACTATTCACCTTATCCAACGCTTTACTGAAATCCAGATACACAACATCAATCGTTTTACACTTAGGCAATTGTTTGGTCACCTTCTCAAAGAAGGCAATAAGATTTATGAGGCACTATCTACACTTCACAAGTTATTCCTTTCTACATTATTATAAATCCTATCTAAAATAATCCTGTCCAGCATTTTACACGCAAACGAAGTAAGGCTTACTGGTCGATGACGATGAGGATTGTTTCTACTCCCCTTCTTGAATAGGGGACCACGTCTGCTATTTTTCAGTCTTCTAGCACTCTTCGTGGAGAAAATGATAACATAAATATCGAAGTCAAAGATTCTGCAATCTTCTCCCGTTCTTCCCAGAGAATCCTCGGATAAATATCATCCCGCCCAGGGGACTTATTTATTTTCACACTTTCCAGAAATGCTAACACCTCCTCCTTATGAACATCAATTCTAACTTGTCTGATAGCTTGTATGTCAGCATTCTCCTCGACAGCATTGTAATGTTCCAGTGTAAATACTGACGTAAAAAATTCATTTCGTGCTTCTGCTCTCTCCTCACACTCCACGCTCAACTTCCCACTAGCGTCTCTGACTGGCCCCAAAGTTAATCTAGCCATTCTTTTATTCCTGGCCTATCTCTTGGAATCGTTAGTGTTTTCCTTGATTTTACCAGCCGAAGATTCCTCATTTCCCCTCCAGGCCCTTCCTAACTCTCTGTTTTTGTCCTTGATGGCTAACTTGTAACTCTGAAGTGCCGTAACAAGCCTTCACGTCTATCTCTAGAGAAGCCTTCGTCTTCATTATGACAACACAATTTCTCTCCACGATACCTGATAGGCCTGACACTCTCTCTGGTCTTTCTGGTATTCCTCACGTAAGTGTAGAATGAAGTTGCATTTTCCCGCAATTGTCCCACCAAGGCTTGCCCGTGCCTTCTCCGAGCTCACCTCTGTCAAGTTTTGATTTCATTGCGAGGTACCCTGTAACCTTTTTAAGCTTTGCCAGTGCCTTCTTCCTCAATATTAAGTAAATTTCCTCCTTCCTCTTAACGAGAAGCTCCTCTTCACGTGCGAACCAAAGCTGAGTCACCTTACCATTCTTTGCCTGTCTCAGAAGGACAATGTTATTGAACACTCACAATAAGGGTTTCTTAAACGGTCTCCACATTTCTGTTTTGTATATCACATAGAATGTTCCTAATTAGTATTCCACAGATCCTGTCTTATAAGAGAATAATTTCACATCCCCCATTATGCTCCTTCCCATACTGTCTGCTCCTAGTCTACTCCACAGCTATTGTAAAGGCGAGTCAGTTGTGGCCACTTTCACCGAAATGCTCTGCCACCGAGAGATCTGAGACCTGGCTGGCTCGTTGCCAAGAACCAAATCCAATATGGCCACCCCTTGTCCACATATCGACACGTTGAGTCAGGAATCCTTCCAGACACACCTGCAAAAATCGGTTCCATCGAGACCATCAGCACGAAGGAGATTCCAAGCAATATTAGGGAAGTTGAAGTCACCCATAACAACAACTCTTTTTCAGCTGCATCTTTCCTGTTTCTGCTATCCAATCTCTTCTTTCATCCCTCTGGTCCCATTGGGAGGGACTGTAGAAAACACATAATAAAGTGACTGCTCCTTTCTTCTTACTGATGTCCACCCATGCTGATTCAGTCGACAACCACCCCCAACAGCATTCTCATCTGCAATTAGCAATGCTACTTCCCTGCTATTTTACACCTCTCCTTGATTTAAAAAAACTAAACCGTGCAACATCCAGCAATCATTCCCTACCCCCACTCATCAACACCCCCCGGTGAAATCCATGTCTCTGTAATGGCCACAATATTGTATTTCCAAGTAATTATCCATGCCCTATTTTCATCACTCTTACTCCTGACATTCCTTGAATTGGAGCAGGCGCACTTTTACCCAGCTTTTTTTTCCCTATCAGTTGCGTATCCTTCCTAACAGACTCTCTGCATTCTATTTCTGCCCGTTCAACATCTATCCTCTCCTCTGATATGTTGCTATGATTATCATCTGCCTGCCAAACGAGTTTCAACCGTCCAGACGTTCTATGGTAAATCTCCTACCCAGGGTATTGGTGTCCCTCCAGTTTAAGGGCTACACGTCTTTGTTGTACAGGTCTAAACTTACCCAGAAGGTACTACAATCACCTACCTATCTGAAGATGTCCTTCCTGCACCAGCCCTGTAACCACTGTTCAGCTGCAGTTGCTCCCTGTTCCTCGCCTCAATAGCACGTGACACTGGTAGTAATCATGAGATTACCTTTCTGCTCCGCCTGCTTTTTAACTTCAAACCTAACTCCCTGAAATCACTTATTAGTTCCTCATCCTTTTTTTCCGAGCTATGTCACTGGTGCCATTGTGCACCACGACCTCTGCCAGCTCAACCTCCCCGTCCAGATTCTTCTCGACTCGATCAGAGACATCCAATTTCCTGGGAGGTAGACGACAGTGAGTAATTACCGCAAACTAATAGACAGAAATACCACAATCATTGTGGAAAAGCGGAACTTTTATTTGACACAGACATAGGATACATGCTGAAAGATGGAGTTTTATTTTACTGGGCACAGTGATCAAAGTGCCCCGACGATCGTTGTTTCTGTGACAGTCCTGTGATTTTAAGAGAGATCCATTCTTTCCTGTTGCTATTGCCGCGAGGTCTTGTACAGTCATGCTAGTTTTTTTGGTTCAGACCGTCAGTTCCTAAACGGCCTGGAGTTATCACTTGGTATTCTTCTTTTTTAAGGTTAGACAAATTGAGCAAGAGTATGAAGGGAGTGTGGACAACCTTGGTTGATCTTCTCTTGAAGGTCAAAGATGGCTGGCACACTGACAGAAGACTCAAAATTATTAGCTGCGTGAATGGAACGGATGGTCAGAGTTTCTTTTTACACCCCCATGCTCAGTTTAGAGTTGGCTTCAGTTATTGCGGAAGTTTATGCTGCTACTCAACTGAAAAACTGGCGTTCTCTGCTGGAGGAATGTCTTAAATAGCGAGGCGTCTTCTTAACAATTCAAAGGGGCTGATAGTTTCTTTCTTCTGGACTGGAGAGAGACAACACGTGGCCAACTGTGTATTTAATATATTGCTTTCGAAATTGTAAAGTTGATGATTAGTATTTGAAAGTGTATTATTTGGTTCGTATTCGAATTGAGTTAAATGTATGTCATTCATTTTTTTTTGCATCGTTACTGTGTATCAAGAATTAAGGCTGTTTTATTTACAGCCTACTGTTAGTCAAATCGAATCACAATATGAACACAGCATCTTGTACTGGCCTTTATAAAATATAGAATTTTACGATCGATACTATTGTGATGGATAAGGCCAGAACCACACTAAACATTTCAAACATGTGGTCCGGAAGCTAACATTTTTAGTGGTTTTAAATAGGCGTACAGTGAATATTGCAGTTCGTCAAACCTCTCAGTTATAAGCAGAACATAATTTATTTACAGTGTTCCAAATGAAACGCAAGCAAATGAAAACAAAGTTTAGAATGACAACTATTTGCCAGGTCGAGCAACATGATATACCTTACAACTTAACAAAGAGCAAATCTGATATCCTGCGAAATCAGTTTAACACATGCTTTGGCAAAGAAAAGTAAAATAAAACACAGGTTCTTACCGGAGAGAGAGTTCGCAGAGAGGATCAACCAGTAACCATTAGCTGAAATATTGAGTCTCTCATTTTTTCCAGCAGCTTGTTGGGGTCCCCAGCAAAAACTAAACTAAACCAGAAAAAGGAGTAGAGCTGAAAATGTGTTGCTGGAAAAGCGCATCAGGTCAAGCAGCATCCAAGGAGCATGAGAATCGACGTTTCGGGCATGAGCCTTTCTTCAGGAATTGTACCCTCATGCCCGAAACGTCGATTATCCTGCTCCTTGGATGCTGCCTGACCTGCTGCGCTTTTCTAGCAACACATTTTCAGCTATGATCTCCAGCATCTGCAGTCCTAATTTTCTCCGAGAATAAAATGTACCCAAACCGGGATGTTTGATTTTCATTGTAAAAGCTTTGTTTTTTTTTAGAAAACGTGACAAGCATTTTCTCTTATCGTTTCCATGCACAGTATCTGTTCGGCATATTCAAAGTACGTATAATTTTTGATTCCCTTCACAGTCAAGAAATTGCCAGCCTCTGTCTTAACTGTATACAACGACGTGGTCTCCACGGCCTTCTGTATCTATGAATTCCATTGATTCACCATGCTCTGCTTATATCCGATCTGAACGGTCTTTCTTTACTCTCAGGCTGTGCCCTCGGGTACTAGTGTCTCCCGCAAATGGGAACATCCGCCCTCCATCTACTCTATTCAAGGCCTTCAGCATTCTGTAAATTTCATCGACATCCATGCTCATCCATTCAGTTTCAACCCAGAGTCGTCAAACGTGATGAAAGATATTAAGTCTTTCATTCCAGGGATTATTCTTGTAAGCCTCATCTTGATACACATCAGGGCCAAAACATCGTTCCTTACATATGAGTCTCAAAATTGCTCACAATATTCTGAACGTGGTCGGGCTCGCGCCTTTTAAAGCACGAGCAGGACATCCCTGCTTTTATATTCGAGTCATTTCGAAATAGATGCCAACATTGTACTTTCCTACCTAACCAGCCACTCAACCTTCGAGATTATCTGAATAAAAACCGCAAGAACTGCGTTCACTGTAAACCAGAAGCAAAAACAGTCATTGCTGGAAAAGCTCAGTAGGTCTGGCAGCATCTGTGAAGACACATCAGAATGAACATTTCGTGTCCGGTGATAACGCACAGAACTGATGGTAGCTTGGAAAACATAAGATAGGGTGGTATCCCGAGCAAAGAGTTAAAATTAGAGGGGACCACAGCCCACAGTGGGAGAACAGCATTTGGACAGACAAAGGAGTAGATAACGATCTTGCCAAGGAGACTGCCAGTGACATGCAGCGTGGAATGGCAGCATATATAATACCGAGGTCTGTTGTTTGGGGGAGGGAGCAAGGACATGGGAGAGATCAGACCCTAAAATTATTGAACTCGACATTGAGACTGGAGCGCTGCAAGGTCCCGAGCAGACAAATGAGGTATTTGCCTTCCAGCTTACGCCGATGTTCTCTGGAACACTACAGCAGGTCTGATTCAGTAATGTTGGTCAGGGAACAGGGTCATGAATTGAAGTGGTAGGCTATTGGAAGATCAGGGTCTTTTTTGTGGGCAGAATGTCAGTGTTCTGTGAAACAGTCACTTAGTCTCTGTTCCATTTTCCTAATCTCTAGGAGACCACATTGAGCAGTGAGTTTGGTAAACTGGAGTAGATCTAATTTCCACCATACTTCAATTTCATCCGGTCTACCTCTGACCCCTCCCCTCTCTTCCTCGCTACCTCTGTTTCCATTTCGAAAGTAACTGTTTACTGATACGCACCGACTCCAAAAACTATCTGAACTGTACATGCTAACACCTTTCTTTCTGCAAAGACTCCACTCCATTCTCTCAGTTCCTCTGTCTCCGTCAAATATATTCCGGTGAGGCCAACTTCGACAAGTGACCCTCCCAAATGTCGACCTTCTTCCTCAAAAGAAGACTTGTTCGACATCGGCATTCAACCGGATCGAAGACATCTTCCACACTTCTGCCCTCATCCATTCTCTTCCCTCCGACAACAGGGACATGGAAGTAACTACCATCCAACCAGTATCCTCAATCAGACTCCATTTTAACTACCTTCAGTGAGATACTAACACCAGATGCATGTTCTATACCCCTTCTTTCCCCATCTACTGCAGGGACCGTTCGCTTTTGGACACGCTGGTCCACTCTTCCATCACTCCCAACATTCTTAACACATGGTGGTATCACCAGCCTATTTACCTCCCCCTTTCTCTCCGTCCAAGGGAGAAAGTTTACTGCCCAGATGAAACAGCACTTCACCTGCACTTCAAGCAATCTAATTTACTTCATTCCACATTGGAAAATCAAAGCACAAACTGGGCGACGTCTCCGCAGACCATGTACGATCTGCCCGCAAGAAAAATCACCCTTGCTTCCAGTTACTTGCCTCATGAACACAACTCGCTGTTCCTTGGCCAGCATCTCTGCCTTCAGTCTGTCGCAGTGTTCAAGTGAAGCTCAATGCAAACTGATAGAACAACACCACTTTTGGGAGCACTGCAGTGCTCCAGATTCAATATGGATTCCAATAATGATAGGGACTGAACATAGACCCCAACCCACATTTTAGGACTAACAACCAGATAGTCTGCCATTGCAAACTACGTTTTGTTAGCTACGAACTGTCTCCATTAACTGCTTTTTACTCCCCTTAGCCGAATCGATAGCTAACTCTTTGTTAGCCCCACTGCTCTTCTCTCTCTTTGGGTTCTATCACCATGTATCGTTTACTACTTGCACCATTTCTCCACACTACCGTCTGCATATAAACTGACATTTAACCTGTAACCATCAGTTTTGAGAACGGGTCACCGGACCCAAAATTATAACACTGATTCATCTTCAGAATGCTGCCAGAACTGACGAACTTTACCTGCAACGTCTGTTTTCGTACCTTAGGAGAATCCTGGACTAGTTCCTTTGCACTCAGATTTCTGAATTGTGGCCCATTTAGAAATTCGTTGATGCCTGCACTCTTCCTACCGAAGTACATGATCTCACAATTTCCCATGATGTCATCCATCTGCCACTCCAAACCTGTCTAAATCCTTCTCCAGACTCCCAGGATTCTCAATACTACCTTCCCCTCCACCTATCTCTGCATCATCTGAAACTTTAGCCAGAATGCCCACAGTTCCTTAATTGCGATCACTAATGTAGGCAATGAAAGCTCGTGTACCCAACATTGACCCTTGCAGAACCCCACCAGTCAGCGTTTGCCACGCTGAGAAGGATCCTTTCATTCCAACTCTCTGCCTTATGCCAATAACCTATCCATGTTAGTACATTGCCTGTCACCTCATGTGCTGTTGTCTCACTCTACAGCCTCCTGTGTGGTAAATTGTCAAAGTCTTTCTGGAAGCTCGAGGAGATAACAGCCATTAGCTCTCCTTTGTCTAACCTGCTCGTTATCTCCTCAATGAATTCTAGCAGCTGACTGTTCCCTAATTACCATGCACTTCCAGATATTGAGACATTTCGGCCTTCACAATGGACTCCAAAATCTTACCAACGACAAAGCTCTTGCCAAACGGCCTTATTTTGCCATCTTTTGCCTTATGCCCTTCTTAATCATGTGCATGCATTAACTATTTTGCAGATTTCTTGGACCTCCCTGAATGCAGTGACTCCTGCAAGATTACCACTTACACCGTCTCCACAGTCACCTGATGTTCGTGAAACCAAATAAACCCGCTGGACTATAACCTTGTGTTGTTTGGTTTTTAAACTTTTCAACCCCAATCCAAGACCGGCTCCTCCAAACCTTCACTTAAACCTCCATTAGCTGTTTATCTATCTTGTTCAGACTCCGTGGTATAGTCCAGTTGGCCGGAAGGTTTGGCCACCTTTCGACCTTTCAGTTTTTCTGGCAACTGCTACTTGATAATGGCCACTATTCCCACCTCTGCCACCGGCCCTCTGGGAGTATTGGAACGTTACTCTAATCTTCCAATGCGAAGACTGACGCAAAGAAGTTGTTCAGTTTCTCCACAATTTCTATGAACCACAACACCGTTTCTATAACGTCTTTTCCCAGCCGTTCAAAGTCCATTTCTTTCATCTTGACATGCTTTTCCTGTTTATCTTCCTTCCCACCCTATCCACTGCACCCTCTCCAACGACATTTCACAATAAATTCCCACCTGCTTCCAAATGTCGCCTTCCAACTAAGTAACCCTAGTAACAACCCCACACAATTATTTATCTCTCATTGTCTTTCCAACCCCCGCCCAGTTTACACGTTTGCTACTAAATGCAAATGATGTTGATTGAACTGTGAATTTTCTCTGTAAAATATGTTCAAGAAAGGATCAAGGCAAAAGATGGAAAATTATAGGCCAATCAGCTTAACCTCGGTTGTTGGTAAAATTCTAGAATCCATCATTAAGGATGAGGTTTCTAAATTCTTGGAAGAGCAGAGTCTGATTAGAACAAGTCAACATGGATTTAGTAAAGGGAGGTCATGCCTGACAAACCTGTTGGAATTTTTTGAAGAGGTAACAAGTAGGTTAGACCAGGGAAACCCAGTGGATGTAGTCTATCTAGACTTTCAAAAGGCCTTTGATAAGGTGCCACACGGGCAGCTGCTGAGCAAGGTGAGGGCCCATGGTGTTCGAGGTGAGCTGCTGGGATGGATTGAGGATTGGCTGTCTAACAGAAGGCAGAGAGTTGGGATAAAAGGTTCTTTTTCAGAATGGCAGCCGGTGACGAGCGGTGTCCCGCAGGGTTCGGTGCTGGGGCCACAGCTGTTTGCATTATATATTAACGATTTGGATGAGGGAACCGGGGGCATTCTAGCGAAGTTTGCCGATGATACGAAGTTAGGTGGACAGGCAGGTAGTACTGAGGAAGTGGGGAGGCTGCAGAAGGATCTTGACAGGTTGGGAGAGTGGTCCAGGAAATGGCTGATGGAATTTAACGTGAGCAAGTGCGAGGTCTTGCACTTTGGCAAAAAGAATAAAAGCATAGACTACTTTCTAAATGGTGAGAAAATTAATAAAGCCAAAGCACAAAGGGATCTGGGAGTGCTAGTCCAGGATTCTCTAAAGGTAAACATGCAGGTTGAGTCCGTGATTAAGAAAGCGAATGCAATGTTGTCTCTTATCTCAAGAGGGTTGGAATATAAAAGCAGAGATGTACTACTAAGACTTTATAAAGCTCTGGTTAGGCCCCATTTGGAGTACTGTGTCCAGTTTTGGTCCCCACACCTCAGGAAGGACATACTGGCACTGGAACGTGTCCAGCGGAGATTCACACGGATGATCCCTGGAATGACAGGTCTAACATATGAGGAACGGCTGAGGATACTGGGATTGTATTCGTTGGAGTTTAGAAGATTAAGGGGAGACTTAATAGAGACGTACAAAATAATACATGGCTTGGAAAAGGTGGATGCTAGGAAATTGTTTCAGTTAAACGAGGAGACTAGGACCCGTGGACACAGCCTTAGAATTAGAGGGGATCATTTCAGAACAGAAATGCAGAGGCATTTCTTCAGCCAGAGAGTGGTGGGCCTGTGGAATTCATTGCCACGGAGTGCAGTGGAAGCCGGGACGCTAAATGTCTTCAAGGCCGAGATTGATAGATTCTTGTTGTCTCGAGGAATTAAGGGCTACGGGGAGAACGCTGGTAAGTGGAGCTGAAATGCGCATCAGCCATGATTGAATGGCGGAGTGGACTTGATGGGCCGAATGGCCTTACTTCCACTCCTATGTCTTATGGTCTTATGGTCTTATGGTCTAAGATCGGAAATCTTGGTCATGGGCCCTTGCTTCAGAGGTAAACAGGAAGTGATACATTCCCGGTGAAAGGGTATCACTTTGAAGGTAAGAGTTTGTCATCAATTCAGAATCACTCGCCTTGATAATTAGCCTGAAATTCATGACAGCTTTGATCCAAACTTCGACAAATAAGGGGAAGCACAAGAGGTGAGGGGAATGTCAAAGCTAGGGATCATTTTAGAGAGTTTTGGAATTGAGAATTTTAAGGCAACCGAGAGTCAATGAGACTCCAATCCAGAAGAAAACTCCGTTTTTAAGAAACGGATTCATTTCTGACGTCTGTTATTTAGTAGAATCCCTACAGTGTGGAAACATGCTATTCAACCCAACATGTCCACCCCGAATTTCCGAAATGTTACCCATCCAAACCCATTCCCCTGCCCTGTTATCCTCTAATTACCCCTGAAAACTATGGGCAATTTCGCACGGCCAATTCAACTAATTGCACATCTTTTGATTGTGGGAGGAAACCAGCGCACCCGGGGGAAACCCACGTAGACACGGGAAGAATGTGCAAACGCCACATTGACAGTCAGCCCCAAGTAAAGAATCGACCAGGGTCCCTGATGCTGTGAGGCAGCAGATTTAGAAACTGTGTCAGTGTGCTGCCCAAAGCCATCATGCCGCTGTTCATTGTATTTTCTAATCACTTTTATTGAGTGCCTGACCCAACATCCTTGAGTTCTCTGGTCATTTACGAGCAGGAAATAATTTATCCTGTCTTATCTGTCCAGCTACCTCGTCAAATTGTAATCACTTCAACCAAAAGCAAATCCCTCCACACCCTATCCACCCTCTCAGAATGTCGTTGCTGGCAGAGCTCTGAAGTATCAAAGGGTCAGTTTTGAACGAGTGCCAGACTATTGAAGAGACACTGCTGAGGGATCTTCACACTCTTGGAGTGTTCGTGCTCAGGGTTTCCTGCAATATGAGGATCCGTGCAAAGGAAGCGTCGTCTTGGTAAAATTGGAGAATCAGTGCTGAGGGAGCAGGGTCTGCCTGATTGCGAGCACAGAGACAGCTCTCCGCTATTGAAAGCCCAGAATAAAACGTTGAGACGAGTTAGAGATAAATTAAGTAATTGTAATTAACACAATTCAATGAATGTCATGTTAGGAAGACATCTGTCAATAGGGGAGCTGTTGTTGGAGTCGTGTAGTCACAGTCGACAGTGACAATTCCCCACTCTTTCATCATCTGATAATGCAGCATTTATAAAATTTGAAAAAATTGTTATGGACTAGGTACTCATCTTCCGACAAGCCCCCTGTCTTCAGGTTCCAGGAATTCGGTCGCATCCAAAGGTCACCCCTGAAAGAAATGCAAATCCAGAGTATAAGTAGACAGGCATTATGCACGTTGCTCCCAGTCTGTTCAGGAAAAGGGAAATGTGACAGGAAGTATGCACTGTTCTCCCAGTATGGTCTGAGCAGGGGAGATAGAGATCGGGTCTGTACATTGTACTCCCAACGTGATGCGTTAAGGGAGGTAGCGACATGGTCTGTACACCGTAGCCTACTGTGGTCTGTGATCGAGAATGCAGGCAGGGAATGTACACTATCATTCTTCTGTGATCTGATTGGGGAGGTGGAGCCACAGACTCACCTCTGTGTTCTCGATGTATCATAACCAAGGAACACCCTGACCAGAACTACGCTTAGTAACAAAAGCTTAAATGTACGTGAAAAGTTTAAGATAAATGGAAAACATTCTGCGGTAACTGAAACCCATGTACAAAAGTGAGATTTTAAAAACAAATTTGGAAGGAACCCCAAACTGAGGGTGTTTCGTTCAGATGCAGAGGTCTTTGAAAACAGCGAGAAGCAAGTGGATTCAAACTGGGAGATATCTCTGAATGATGTTTCAGGCCCGTCAATTCCTCCTGTTTCTCGGAGTGGCTCGTCAGATTGGAAACTGAAAGATTTACTTACCCCATAAAGAAAGCGTACTCTTCATCCACATTCAGGATCGGTGGGCTGTTCCTGCACTGGAAGCACAAGCGCAAAAAGTCGTGCTCCCCACATCTTCAGCTGATACCCTTGGAGGGATACTGAAATTATCAGAGCCATTTTTTCATTTATAGGAACACACAGTACCTGCAGTTACTGAATACAGGTGCTTGGCAATACTGTATCGAGCAGGAAGTTAGGACTGCATGATGCTGGAGATCAGACACGAAGAGTGTGGTTCTCGAAAAGCAAAGCCAGTCAAGCAAGCATCTGAGGAGCAAGAGACTCGATGTTTCGAGCATAAGGCCTTTATCAGGAATTCCTGCGAAGGACTAATTCCCAAAACGTCGACTCTCCTCCTCCTTGGATGCGAGCTGACCCGCTTACTTTTCCAGCCATATACTTTTCGATGAAGTATTGCAACTACTCCAGCATGTTGAAGTCAGATTCCGAACTTTTTTTTAGAGAAAACTCCTCAAAAACATTTTGCACCCTGCGTGAATTTTATTATTTGAACGGCACTCTGAAGTTGCTTAGCATGCTCGCAATTCATGATTGACCCAAATCAATGTCATTTCCAAATTGAGGGATTTTACGCTCATTAGCTATCTCTAAATGATTTTTCGAAGTAAGAAAAAATAACAAGGATTCAGGAAGTTATCCCCTGGGAATGTAACTTCAGATTGTCTCCAATATGCGAAACGACCACCTCCCATCCCCTCTGTTTTCAATCTTTTCGCAATTTTTAATTCATGTTGCAAATGACCAATCAATACAAAACATTTGTTATTTGCTAAACAAAATGTCACGTGGCAGTGTAACAAATACTTTCTGAAACTCCAAAGAAACAACATTCACAGTACTCCCTCATATACTGACTATGTGACGTCATCGAATACCTGAATCAGTTTTTTCAGGCATGACCTGCCGTTGGCAAAGGAATATAGACTCTCTCGTATGGACCTATTTTCCTTCCAATGTATATTTGAACTTATATTGTACCTAGGCTCCCATCAGTCTTCCCATTATTTATATCAAGCGAACAGGTCAGCATTTTGCGAGATGAGGAGAAAGTGAAGACTGCAGACTGTGGAGATTAGAGTCGAGAGTGTGGTGCTGGAATACCACAGCAGCTCAGGCATAATCAAAGGAGCTGGAGAATCGACGTTTCAGGCAAAAGGGCTTTTCCCTGAAACGTCGATTCTCCAGCTCCTCGGAGATTGCTAGATTAACTCTTTCTTAAGCAAGTGTGATATTTTACACATCAAGCGTTCAAAGTCATTGAGGAAGGATAAGAATTCAACTGTGCAGAGGGCACCATTCTGTGGACATCCTGGTCTGAAATGAACATCGCTCCAAAGTGACTATTGCTTTGCTCTGTGACAAATGCAATTGCAACCATTGGGTCCCATGTTCTCCATTGACTTCAGTGATCCTCGAAGCCACACTCAAACAAATACTACCATGCTGTGAAGGGTAATTGCTCTCACGTTCTGCTTTTAGCCCAAAGCCTTCCTGTATGTTTGGCATATGGCCCACAAACTCACAAAAATGTTGGGTGTGCCGCAGGAGGCTGCTTGATCAAAACTTTTTGAATTTGCTGTTTGAAGGAGATTCATAACTGAATGGCAACCTCCTTGGATTTCGCTAGCACCTTTCCTATCCATGCTGTTCAAATCTCCATTAAATGCCTCGTTCAAAAACTTTAATACAATCTATCTCCGCCTTAATTCCAGACAGCAATTCTAGAACAAAAGTCTATGCATTGAGGAATAAACAACGTTTTCACCTCAAATATGTTGCTTTTCAAGTCATTTGAAATCTGTGCCTGATTTACGAGCGGGAAACAGTCTGTCTTTCTCACCTCTGTTCAACATCATCGTGTGGTTGGACCCACTAAGCCTTTTCGTGAGCAATGAGAAATGTGCCACATCTTCATATCTTCAGAACTGCGTTGATTGCAAGGAGCCCATGCTTTTAAAGCTCTTTTGCGCTATGTTTCTCTTCGCTGTGTTTACATCCAGCTTAGACAGTAGCGTCCAGAAATGTAGTGAATACCACAAAAAGGATGGAGGCTGTAGTACAGTCAAACTAGTGAACAAGAGCGGGTTAACTGGGTAGCTTTACAAATGCAAGATTCACCGAGAATCAGTCACATCGCTTGAAAAAAAAAGTCTGCGGTTTCCCAACGATAACGGACACAATATTTGACTCTGGGAAGCTTCTCTTCAGGTATTATCTAGAAAAACAACACACTTTATTTTACAATATTTAGGATATAATTTGGTGATGGTCGGATATTCAACCATTCAGATCTATGTATTGTCCCCACAGATAAACAGTGAGCTGCTGCAACTTAAGTAAAAATATAATGGTGAGCAACGAGAAGGAAGAATCATTTGGAAACATGTATTCCACAAAACAACCAAGAATCAATACTGTTTAACACTCTGGACAAATAAATCAGTCAGGGTGAGAGAGAGATGCAGAGTGATAGCATGAAGCAAGCCAGAGATGGTGAGGGAAGAAAGAGGGCAGAGTGGTAATGACTCAAACGATTAGAATGAGATCAAGAAGCGAAAAGAACACTGGAGAACATATAGAGACAGTAGTAGAAAGAGATGCAGAAAAGCAGCGAATGAGTGAGAAGAGACAGAAGGTGAAATCAGAGTGAGGCGGAACTACAAATTGAGAGGTAAAAATGGAGACAGATAGAAAGGAGGGAAAGGAAGAGAGAAAAGAGTGAAGTGAGAAAAAGACCGATAGAATTGTGAGAACGGTTGGGACCGAAGTAAATAAAAGAAAGGATGAGGGACCGAGATGGAATCATAGATAGAAAAAATAATGCAGTAGGGAAGAGGCCGTTTAGAAAATCGAAACTACATTGCCTGAACTTTGGCGACAATTGGAAATGTTGATCGAGAGAGATGCAACGAGATCTTAGGGAGGAAATGGTGGGATGAAAGGAAGCTGAGATCATTTTCTATCTCACTTTCCCAGGGTCGTAATGTGCCAGTGTAATGTGCAGGCAAAGAATTCCAGTTGAAATGTAGTCAATGTTGCAAGCCTGCACTATCATTGTCCATCTCTCTCTGGCACTCCCTCATGTTTTTTTTTCTCTCTCTCCCTCTCTCTCTCTCCCTCTCTCTCTCGCTCTGTATCTCTCCCCTTCATTCTATGTCTTTAAACACGGCAGATGCGAGAAATGTCTGATCTATTGCCCCATTCTAGGGATCCGAGCACATTTATTCTGGCAGCTGCTGTGCAGCACTTTGGGCAATTCGGTGGTGTTCTCGAAGCTGATAAAAGTTATTTCTAACGAAGTGAACAGCTCCAAACCTGGGCATTCATGGGACGCTGTGGACAAAGAACAACCGACGATGAGACTGCACTTTTACAAGAAGTTAGCTCACCGCCAACTTCTCAAAGACTCTTTCTCAAATTCAGAGTGGACATGAAAGAATAGGCAGGTTAAATGCGTGGCTTGAGGGATAGTGCAGCAGGGAGGAGTTCAGATTTTGGGTCCTTGGGACCAGTTCTGTGGGAGGAGCGACAAATACAAACTGGACGGTCTACACCTGGGCCGGACTAGAACCAATGTCCTTGCGAGTGGTTTTGCAAATGCTGTTGGGGAGAGTTTAAATGAATGCGACATTGTTTATGGGAATCAAATGGGGAGATTCGTGGTCAGTATGGAGGTACTAACGAAACCCTGTACGGAACTGAATGAGGTCAGAGTGACTAAGTGGAATGCAAAACAGGGAGGAGATGAGGAACGCAAAGGTAGCCTGAGGTGTTTTGTTTTCAATGCAAGAAATGTTGGAAGTAAGGCATATGAACTTAGGACTTGGATTAGTACCTGGAAGTATGATGATATTCCTATAGCTGAAACTTGGTTGAGAGAAGGGCATGATTGGCAGCAAAATATCGCCAGATATAGATGGCTCAGGTGGGATAGAGATGGAGTTAAAAGGGGAGGAGTGGTTGCATTACTAATCAAAGAGTATATCACGCTGTGCTGCAAGACAGCATATGGAAGGCTCAGACAGTAACGCAAAAAAAGCAGAGCTCAGAAATATGAAGGGTGCGGTAACAATGCTCGGGTTATACTGCAGGCCTCCCAATACCGAGACTGAATAGAGGTACAAATATGTAAACAGATTATGTAGAATGTAGTCGCAACAGGGCGATGGTGACAGGAGATATTACCTTACCCAAGATTGACTAAGATTCACTTCGTGTGAGAAGTGTAGATGGAGAAGAATTTCCAATGAGTATCCAGGAGGGTTTTCTAGAGCAATATGTAAGTTGTCCAACTCGGGTAGGGTACATACTGGATCTGGTGCTAGTGAATGTGCCTGATTAGATGATCAACATTTCAGTCGTGTATTACTTTGGGAATACTGATCACGATTCCTAAGTTTTAGAATAGTCATGGAAAAAGACGAGAGTAGTTGTAAAGTAAGATTGCTAAGCGGGAGGGAGGCCAACTCCACCAAATTCAGAAGGAGCTGGTGAATATTGACTGGGTTCAGCAGTGTGAAGGCATATCCACATTTGAAATGTGGGAGACTTTTAAAGAGAGGTTGGTCAGAGTTCAGGAGATATTTCTTTCCATTTAAAAACATGGATGACAGTTTAAATTGTGAGACAAGCTAAATGGAAAAAAGGAAGCATACATATGGTCTAGGTGGCACAAGACACATGAAGCTTGGGAAGTATTTCGGCAATGTAGGAATAACCTGAAACGTGGAATTAAGAGAGCTGAAAGTGGTCATGACATATTTTTAGCAAACAGTGTTGAGTAAAACCACAAAGCATTTATTATTCCTATACAAGAAGCAAGAGGGTATCTAGAGAAAGGATTATCCCATTCAAGGACAAAGGAGGACAATTATGCGTGAAGTCAGAGGAAATGAGTGAGGTATTTAATGAGTATTAGCATTTGTACTCACCGAGGAGAGGGATGCGATGGATGTTGAGGTTAGGGATCGATGTTTGATTACCCTACGTCAGGTTACCGTATGGATGGAGGAATTGCTGTGTATTCTCAAAGGCATTAAGGTGGTCAATTCCCCAGATCCGGGTAGTATCGATGACAGGTTACTGAGGGAAGTGAGAGAGGAAATTGCTGGGGCCATTAAAACAGATATTATTGCAGCATCCTTGAACAATGTCCAGAAGGACGGGAAGATTGCTAATGCTGTCCGCTGTGTAAGAAGGATAGCAGGGATAATCCAGGGATCCTGACGTCAGCAGTAGGAAAGGTGGTGGAGAAGATACTGAGACCTATGATCTATTCCCATTTGGAAGAAAATGAGCTTACCAGTGATAGGCGACATGGTTTTGAAAAGGGAAGTTCACTTAATAGAATTATTTGAGGAAGTGACAAAGTTGATCGATGAGGGAAGGGCTGTGCATGTAATAAACATGGACTTTTGTAAGGCATTGGATAAATTCACCCTGGTAGGCTGATGGAGACGATGAAGTCGCACGGGGTCCAAAGTATACTAGCTGGTTGGGCAGAGAACTTGCTGGGCAACAGAAGACAAAGTATAGTAGTGGATGGGAGTTTCTCAAAATGGAGAAAATGGTGTGCCACAGGGTTTCGTGCTGATAACACTGTTGTTTGAGATACATATAAATGTTTTGGAGGAAGGTAACGGTGGTCTGATTAGCAATTTGCAGATGACACTAAGATTGTTGGAGTAACACAAATTGAAAGGGACTGTCAGAGAATACAGCAGAATGTGGATAGATTGTAGAGTTGGGCAGGCAAATGGCAGATAGAGTTCAATCCGGGAAAGTAAAAGTCATGCATTTTGGAAGATCCAATTCAAGACTGAATTGCACACTGAATCGGAAAATGCTGGGAATATTGATGTACAGAGGAATCTGTGTGTTCAATTCTATAGAGTGGTTAAGATGGCATATGGCATGATGTCTTTCATTGGATCGGGCATTGAGCATAAGAGTTGGCGAGTCATGTTTAAGTTATATAAAACTTTGGTTCGACCACATTTGAAATACTATATACATTTCTGGTTGCCACATTGGCAAAGGACGTGGATGCTTTGGTGAGTGTGTAGAGGAGTTGTAGCAAGATGTTGCTGGGTATGGAGATTGTCAGCTATGAAGTGTTTGAAGAAACCGAGATTATTTTCATCAGAAAGCAAACATTCCAAAACTACTGTGTTAAGTGCTCTCCGCAAGAGCAACAAGGAAGAACGTATCTCTCTTAATCTCACAGTACAGTCACATACCCAATGATTCTCGAGTCACTTTGGTCACTGTGCCGAGTAGAATAAAACTCCGTCTTCTGCATGTCTTCAGCGTCTATTTCAAAGAAAAGTTCACATTTTTTCAGAATGATTGTAAAATTTTAGTCAATTGGTTTGAGTTAATTAGTCACTCAAGGCTGCCTCCTAGATGTCAAGAAATGGGATGTCTTGGCATGTTGGCACCAGAGACATTGCTGCAAAAAGGGATGAGGATCAAAATGGTGATTTTGGGGAATTGGGTTGGAAGCTAAAAAGCAGGATGAGTAGAATAGTCATCACAGGATAACTACCAGAGCCAGGTGCTAGTGAGGTGAGGAAGAGGGAGCGAGTGCAAATAAACACATGATTGCAGCGCTGGTGCAGGAGGGAGGGCTTGAGTTACGTTGATCATGAGAGTGCCTTCTGGGAAAGGTGAGTCCGATACACGAAGAATGGTTTGCCCTTAAACTGAATGGCAACTGAAACTAAACAATATCCTGTGCAGAAGACTTGCTGTAACGCTTCGTGAGGGTTTAAACTAATTTAGGTGGGACTGGGAATCGGGGCTATGTATCAGACGAGAGGGTAGTTGTTGAACGAGCCGAAATAGAATGCAGAGTGTCTGTCAGGAAGAATGCAGAATTTATAGGACAAAGTGTGTATGTTTCAATGCAAGTAGTGTTGGGAATAACAGTGATGAACTTAGAGCATGGATCAATACTTGGTACTACTATATTGTGGCCATAACAGCGACTCGGATTTCGCAGGGCAGGAATAGTTGCTGGATGTTCAAGGAGATATTTTAAAAAGAACAAGGAGAGGTGTAGAACAGCTGGAGGAGTAGCATTCTTACTTAGAGTGGGCATCAGAGCTGCAGAAAAGTTGTTTCTTGAGGAGGTTTTGTATAATGAATTCGCATCGGTAGAGGTCAGTAACAGCAAAGGAGTAGTCCCTTTAATGGGTGTTCTCTGCAGACCCAAAATAGCAGAAGAGAGACGGAAGTACTGATTGGACAGCTGATCTTGGAAAGTTGCAGACGTATCAGTTATTTTTATGGGAACTTCAACATCCTAATATCGATTGGAAATTCCTTCGTGAAGATGATCGAGATGGAGTCAATTCTGTCAGTGTCCAGGAAGGATTCCTGAATCAATGTGGCGTTAAGACAAGTGGGAGACGCCATATTGGATTTGGTTCTCGGCAACGAGCCAGGCCATGTCTCAGGTCTCTTATTGGGCGAGCATTTAGTTGACAGTGACCACAATTGCCTGACCTCTACGATACCATGTGGAGAATTAGGAGCTGACAGTATTGGAAATAATATAATTATACTCTTATTAGACAGACACTGTGAAGTATAAATTAGGAGCAATTCTTCTCCGTGAAATGCACAACAGAAATGTGGAAGCATTTTACGGAACACATGTTGCGAATGTTGGATAACATTTTCCTGCACAGACAGGCAAGGACTTGGAAGTTGAAGGAGCCTTGGGTGACTAGAAAATAGATGCTCCTCGTCAAGGCGAATGAAGAGCTTAGTTAATGGTGAGGAAGAAAGTTCTGGCAAAGCCTTGAACAATCAAGGTGCACCTGGTAATGAAAAAAATGAATAGAGGAGAGCTCAGAGGAGGCATGAAAAAGCCTTGACGTGAAGGCTAAGGGAAATCCCAAAGGCATTGTAAAAATAGGGAAGGGATAATGGAATGATCGGAGAGAGTGTCGGGATGATCAGGGATATTGGAGGGAACTTGTGTCTGGAATATCTTGTGAAGAGAATGAAGAAGGCATATATAAACATGGGACGTGAAGACTCAGTTGGGCGCATGCTAGTTATAAGTTAGCCAGAAGTACCTAACGAGAGAGCTGAGAAGAGCAGGAGAGGACATGAAATGTCGTTGGAAGGTATAAACAAAGAAAACCCCAAAGCTTTCGACAGGTATGTCAGGCTTTCATTGATGACGAAAGTAAGATTCGGTCCAGTCAAGGACAATAGTGGGACATTTTGTATGGTGAAGCGCTAAATGAATATTTTTCGGCAGTGTTCACACTGGAAAAGAACGACGTTGTCGTGGAGATCACTGACGTACAGGCTATTAGACTAGACGGGATTGAGATGCGTAAGGAGGAGATGTTAGCAATTCTGGAAACTGTGAAAATAGATACATCCCAGGGGGAATGGGATTTATCATCAGATTCTCTGGGTAGCTCGGGAGGAGACTGCAGAATCTTTGGCTTGGATCTTTATGTTTTCATTGTCTACAGGAATTGTGCTGGAAGACTAGAGAATAGCAAATGTTGCCTCCTAGTTCAATAGGACGAGTAAGGAAAACCCTAGTAATTATACGCCAGTGTGTCTTATTTCAGATGTGGGTAAAGTGTTTGAAAAGGTTAGGATTTTCAATAATCTAGAAATGAATGATTTGAGTTGGGATGGTCTACAACGTTTTGTGAAGTGTAGGTTGTGCTTCATATTCTGTACTTTGAGAGGGCGACCAAACAGGTGGATGAGAGTAAAGTGGTTGGTAAGGCGCATATGGATTTCAGTCAAGCGTTTGATAACGTTCTACAGAGTAGGCTACTGCAGAAAACACGGAGACATGGAACTGAGGGTGAGTTAGCGGTTTTGATCAGAAATTGCCGAGCTGAAAGAAGACAGTGAATGGTGGTTGATGGAAAATATTCATCCTGGAGGTCGGTTACTCGTGCTGTCCCGCAAGTATCTGTTTTGGGGCAACTGCCGTTTGTCATGGTATTGTTAAGTTACCCGTATGAGGGCTTAGAAGGATGGGTTAGTAAATTTGCATATGACATTAAGGTCGGTAAAATTGTGGTTCGTGCTGAAGGGTATTGCAGTTTACAGAGGGACATAGATAAGCTGCGGATTTGCACTGAGAGTTGGCAAATGGAGTTTAGTACAGAAAGTTGTGAGGTGATTCACTTTGTAAGGTTTAAAAGGAATAGAGAGTACTGGGATAACAATAAGATTCTTTTTAGTGTGGATGTACAGAGAGATCTCAGTGTCCATGTGCATAGATCCCTTTAATTTGCCACCGAGTTTGATAGGAGTGTTAAGAGGTCATACAGTGTTTTGGCTTTAATTGGTACAGGGTTTAGTACAGGGAGGCCAGCAATAAAAGCAATTAAAGGCATAAGCCCTTCTCCCAGCAATACATTTTTCAGCTCTGATCTCCAGCATCTGCAGTCCTCACTTTCTCCTGATTCCTGAAGAAGGACTTATGCCCGAAACGTCGATTCTCCTGCTCCTTTGATGTTGCCTGACCTACTGCGCTTTGCCAGCAAGACATTTTTTCTGCTTATCTGAATAGGATTATGGAAAGCAGTTGAAGGCCATTCGTCCTTTAAGAATCTACTGTCTCTCAGTTCGACGACTCTATTATAGAATTGATGAGCTGATTAGTGGCAAATGGGGTTCTACCAAGTATGTGCGAGGGTAGGCCCAACAACGCAAGGTCAGAGGAAATGATTGGAGTGCCCCTTGGGAAAGCATCATACCGACTGAGGAGAAAAAAAATATGGGCTATCCAAAGCTATTGAAAGTACCTGGATGCCCAAGGATTGAGGTAAGAAAATAAGGAAGGAAAATGAGACATATGATGCATGCTGAAATAATGATTGCTCTTATGTAGAGACAAAGCAGGATCAGTATTAAAACTTTGAGGGCAGTGCAGGAACAGAGGGACCTTGTTTTACATGGACACGGTTCTCGAAAGATGGCCCTGAAATTTGGAAGAGTTGGTAAAACAGATTAAAAGATCACTGCATTCCTTTCTCCGACTGCATGGAAATTTTCTTTTTTTTCCCCGGAACACATGGCTATCAACTCCCCTCTTATTTATCCCCGCTGATGAATGAGAAAGAAAGTAGTTCAAGGTAATACACATAATGTTAAGGCTTCTGACTGCATGTTCAAGGAGTCCCTTCTGTTCCACTGATCCAACAATGCAGTGTAGTAGGAATTCCAGACCGGAATTCAAAGGTTGATTCCGACCTCGGCCAGCAATAGTGATTGACGTGTATCGTGACGTCCACAAACAGCTTGACAGAAGATTGTAACACGCCCACATCATTTCTCTATGAATGATGGGTACAGTCAGTTGTCTGTCCATTTAGCATGTTGAAGGTGGAGGTAATGTCCACCGTATCTGTGTGATGAATAACCACTGAATCGTCTGTTTGTTCATGCCTCATATTGTGGCTGAACAGTGGTAAGTGGAGGGTGGCAATACCATTGATTTTAATACTCATGTCACTGATGGTCACAGAGCGCTTCACTGCTGATGGACTCGAGCAACTGTCGGTTATGATAGGAGGAGTTGATATCTCTTTAGGTGAAAAGAGAGCTCGCGGAATGCGAGAAAACCCCACGATTGTCTGGCAGCGTCGCAAGTGCAAGAGAAACACTGATCATGATTCGAGTTTAAATTTTGAAGGGACTCTGATGGAAGTCAGATTGGCCTGTACGTGCACGCTGTTTTAATCTCTTTCTATCGCATTCCATAGTTTCTGCAAGATCTGCTCGGTTTCTCCATTGACGTTTGCCTTGATAGATGGATATCTCGATAGACAGATAACTCGATGGATAGATAGCTCGAAGGATAGATAGCTCGACCGATAGATAGATAGTTAAATCGAGCGATAGATAGATAGATAGATAGATAGATAGATAGATAGATAGATAGATAGATAGATAGATAGATAGATAGATAGATAGATAGATAGATAGATAGATAGATAGATAGATAGATAGATAGATAGATAGATAGATAGATAGATAGATAGATAGATAGATAGATAGATAGATAGATAGATAGATAGATAGATAGATAGATAGATAGATAGATAGATAGATAGATAGATAGATAGATAGATAGATAGATAGATAGATAGATAGATAGATAGATAGATCGGGTACAATCTGATCTCCAATATCAATCGTCCTTGCTTTCTCCGAATTGATACACGTCATCATAACTCAATGAAAAACTGAAACCTCAGAATCGAACTTGCTAATCTAAGTTGTCAAAACTCAAAGCCAAACTCGCAATCTATGTTTCGAATGTGTGGTGTCCTCACACTTGAACTTCCTAGCGTCTGTAACAACGCTGACTAATAAAGAAAGTGGAAGGCTCATGAAATCTAATATAAACAAGAAAATGAAACCGAGACCCATGAATCAGTTATGTTTGAATCTGGTTGACGGAAAAAAATACTAATTAAAACCACGTATGATATCAAAGAGCAGAGTTTTGTTAACCAGTGGAAACTGAACAGGTAGTTGGAAAAAATGGTAATTTTGTACAGTCTCCTTTCCGCTTTGCGATGGTTGTAAATCACACGTCTTTGGTCAATTGCTTGAGGAAATATTGTTCTTCCATGAACTGCTGACGTGACTCAGCCCTGATAATTATGTTTTTGTCCCTTATGGCATTTCCAGAGATTGCTTCAGTTCATCTTTCTTTTTAAGTCGAATGTTCCTCGTTACAAACTGTGCTCATTCCAGCAATCCGCAATCCGTCCGTGCGTTGAACTCTAGGTTCTGATTTTCATACCCTGCTCTTAACGTTCTGTTGGACATCTAATTGATTGCGGTGGAATCTAACCGAAGGAAGGTGCTCACATTTCATATCAATGCGACTTGGAAAGACCTCAATAGGAACAATGTGAAGCGAACTGTTCTCCAAATAACCTGGTTAGATCATCCGCCGTATAAAGTGCTTGTTCAAGTTCGCATGTACCTGGATACACTACACACTCAGAGAAAATTCACAATTTGTACTTCAATATACTTCGGTTAGATGAGACTGAAATGGTTGTGCACGCATGATTCTCAATTGACCGTTTTTATTTCAGCGACACTGGTACAGGTATGTTTTCGTCAGTTGAGACATCCTTGGAGTAATTCTTCTCCCCCGCCATTTTAATTAAAGTGTGTGAAGTTTGAACAATATGTATCAAATGATATCTTGCAAGAAGAGGTGAGTCACAAATGGCTCATATGCATAACACAGAGATCCATCTGAGTCCGGAAAATCTTGCATGCAATTCTTGGGATTCTGGTTCTGCTTGAAATATTTTTCTATCCTATGAGTGACCGTAAACATTTTCAGGGAGCGGCAAAAATACAAATAGTGTGCATTTGAACAAAAATGTAAATTATGAATTTCGAAATATATCTAGCGGTCCTTTACTGTCAATTTATCACCATACATGATATCCTGTGCGAACAGCACTATGCATGTCACTAAGATTCATGAATTTCAGCATGTCCAATGAACATCACATGACCAAAACAGCCAAAACAAATTCAATAAGAAAAGAAATCTCACTTTTCTAGCAGCACGACCATACACACCACGATAACACACATAACGCTTATAAGATGCTAACTTACTTTGCCTGCACTGTTGTCTATAGATTGAGCACAGACAACATTTCAAAGATTGCATCTCAGCAAGAAACCAACAGAAATATTGAAAATCGAAATATCACAACTTTGTGCATTGTTTCCATAGAGAACACTTGATTCATATTTCAGAACAACCCACGGATCGCATCTTGAGAAATGTTGCCAGAAAGGATGGTAACAGGCAACAAGGAATTTTCTCTTCAAATATTATGCAGAGCCTTTTGGCTGGAAACGAACTCAAGCAGAACCGGAATTCCAAGTTCAATTTTTTACAAGTACAAAACAGCTTAATGTCAAGCACCCCTGGCTGCTGTGGAAGGCCAAGCAGAAAATTTCTGGAACTCTGACACACACTTCAAATACATCTCTGGGCACAGAGGTAGGGCCAGAAAATAGGAGGACGGCCAATGTGTGTCCGATTGTTAAGAGGGTGTAGAGATGAAACATGAAATTACAGACTGGTGAGTCTCACTCAGTGGTAGGGAAACAATTGAAAAAAATTCTGAAGAAGCAAATTAATGCTCACTTGGACAGGCATGGATAAGTTAGGGATAGTCAACGTGCCTCCGTCAGAGGAAGGTTATGCCGAATAAATTTGTTCGAATTCCTTTCTTGAATTGTGATCACGAGTTTAGTCGACAGAACTTCGGTTGATGCAGTCTACATGGACTTTAGCAAAGTTTTTGTAAATGTGCCAATTGGGAGAATAATTGAGAAAGTTTAAATACATCGAATTGAGGGAGATTTGGCTGGGGTGATCATAAAATGGTCTAATAGGAAAGAAAGTGTCGTTGCAGAAGCCTGTTCCACTGACTGGAGGCTGGGTCAAGCGGTGTATCACAATGATATGTACTGGGAACTTTATTATTTGTTACATTCAGATTGAAACAAGTGGGGTACGGAGATCAGGCAAATTTGCTGACGACACGAAGATTGCTAAATTGGTTCAGACTGAAGAAAAAGATCTAGCTTGCAGAAAGGGGCTTGGTCAGTTGGTAAAAGCAGTGGCAGATGATATTTAAACCTGTTAAGTACGAGGTGATGCACTTTGGATTCCCGTCACATATTAAAAAAAAACACACGGCCATTTTTTTACAACGGAAAGAATAAGAACACATTAGAACTTGGTGCAGTGTATTGGTTGACTAGGAGGGTATGGTGACGTTTTGTGAGTGGATACGGTCATAAGATTCAATGGAGGCTCTGACATTTGTGAAGAAACCTTGACAAATTGGAGAAGATGCGAGTGGGAAGGCAGGCCTTACTAAATATCTTGTCAATCATATCTAAGATATGGCAGAGACAGCGAATTAAATCATGCAATGTGATAAAAGGCGTTGATATTATTCACGTTTAGGCAGCAGGTTGGTTAGTTTTATACAGAGTAGGCGAATTGCCTGGTCTTGTAAATATGTGTTTCTGGATGGCGCCATTAATCACAGTATTTTCAAGCAGAATGGAAATTAATTGATTTGGGGACGTAGGTTTAGCGTGGAAGACTAGGTCTGGAGTCACATTTGGGGGATTTCAGAGCCATGAAGGATTATACAGAACTACAAGGGGGCATAGCTTTAAATTAAGGGGGGGGGGGCGGTAGGTATAGGACAGATGTTAGGGGTAGGTTCTTTACTCAGCGAGTCGTGTGTTCATGGAATGCCCTGCCAGTAGCAGTGGTGGACTCTCCCTCATTATGGGCATTTAAGCGGGCATTGGATAGGCATATGGAGGATAGAGGGCTAGTGTAGGTTAGGTGGGCTTGGGTCGGCGCAACATCGAGGGCCGAAGGGCCTGTACTGCGCTGTATTCTTCTGTGTTCCATGTTCTATGTTCTATTTTCTGTAAGGAATCGAAAGCAGTTTCACAATCATCATTACACTCAGAATTTAAAATGCTAATTGAATTCATATTCCAGCATTTGACAGTGCAGTGTGTTATCTTGGGCTTCAAAGGCATTCATGGGCATCAATGTGTAGCGATATCATCGCTCGGCTAGTTTCCACCCCTATCCCATACCTCCCAACTCCAACCCTGATAGCTGACAGTTGTGTCTGATCCAATTGTCTCCCTGAAGTACAGTTTGCCTAGCGAATTTTCCCGCTTTATCAAAGGTTCAAGATAGAAGCATAGAATCCCGACAGTGTGGAAACAGACCAATCGGCCCATCGAGCACAGATCATCCCTCTGAAAAGCTCCACACCCAGACCCACCCACATACCTTATTCTAATAACCACGG
This sequence comes from Chiloscyllium plagiosum, assembly GCF_037043375.1. Lineage (NCBI taxonomy): Eukaryota > Metazoa > Chordata > Chondrichthyes > Orectolobiformes > Hemiscylliidae > Chiloscyllium > Chiloscyllium plagiosum. The sequence continues at coordinate 16,744,963 of NW_028270179.1, read as the reverse complement.
TAATCCAACTAGCCTGCACATCCCCGATCATTATCATTAAGTTAGCCAACTTACCTGTCGAACATTGGACAGTGGAAGGAAACTGGAGCATCTGGAGGAAATACTCACAGATGCATAGAGAATGTGCAAACTCTACACTGAGAGTCGCCCACGGGTCCAATCGAACCCCAGTCTCTGGTGTTGTGACGCAGCACTCCGAATGAGAGTGTTAGTTTTAGAATTTATTACGAGCCAAATAAATACTTTAATAAAGGTGCTTTAAATTGCATGACTATTTGCAGAGAATGGCAGCAGACTGAACGAATTAGTATAAATGAACCTGTTCATACTTTGAAATGGCATTGGAGCAGCATTGACACTGACCTATAAAAAGGTTATTACAGAGCTCCCACGGTGCTTCCAATTTGACAGGCATTGTGAATGCATCTCAGTCGTGCTGAGGCTTTGGATGAGTGCTTATTTTTCTATGGCTCCGACGGTTTTGTCATTATATCTCTCGACTAACAAGACGTATTTGAGTATTTGCAGCACGTGTCCAATTGGCTATCGTCATTTAACGTGTGATTTTGTCAGGTTTTGAGATTTCATAGCTTCATTTGTCAGTGTATATGTGAAGTCTCCATGCGGTATTTTGGATTCGTAAATTCAAACATTTCAAGGGATCTTACTAGTCTGTGTGTCACTGTTTACTTCGGTTAACAGCAAGTATTTATTTGGCTCGTAATAAATTCTAAAACTAACACTCTCATTCGGAGTGCCTGTGTTTACAGGAGCCCCAGCGAAAAACCTGCGCAGAATTTAACATAATACATCAGTAAAAGCAGAGAAAACCAAAGGGCAATATCGATAGAAAAAGTAATGCCTCGCCATTGTTTCAGAACTAAGTTGTTCCAGATAAAATGTGGCGGTATTTACAGTACATATCTCAGGGGAAATCTGCCCGTTGAAGCTCAGAAGCACACCATACAAAAGAAGACTGCGACCCATCAAGTCTGTACTACTAAATTCAAACTACCACCAAATTCTAGTACGACTTTCCGCCCACTATATTCCGAGTTATCCCAATTCCAGGTCTCCTCCAATTACTTTTATGAAGTCTTTGCGCATTCCCACCTCAACTTTCCACATAGCTCGATATAGTCGAGACGCCACAATTGTCTAGGTGAAAAGGATTGTGTCTCATGTCACTCTAAAACTTCTGCCTTTATTTAAATTCATACCGATTGTCAATGACCATTCAAATAAGGGAAAAGTTGCATTCTATTCACTGTCTTTCTTCACTGTATAATGTTGTACAGCTGTATCAGGTCTGCCTTAACTTTTTCTTTTTGAAAGAAACCAACACAACCTTATCCACCTTTGCGTCATAACTGAAATGTTCCTTCCCTGGCAACATTTTGATACAGCGCCCACGCACCCACTAAATGTTCAGTAAACCGTTCCCTGCAGAGTGATGACCAGAACTACTGGAGAGTTTAGCTGCATCCAAACCAAAGTTTGTCGCTCCAATTTCAGCTCCAACAAAAACATCACTGTTCTTATAATCTGAGCCATGACTGAAAACGATAAACGTCATATATGCCTTTTTAAATATCCTATTGTCCTGTCCTGTTGCCTTCTGGAATACTTTGAGCTTTCTACGTCTTGCCATTCGTTCAATATTCTCCTTAAAATTTCCTTCTTGCAAACTATCTCACCTTGCATTTTACTATATTAAATAACGTACGTAATTTACCTGCCCATTTGATCAATTCATATCACTGATCACTGTCAAAGATCGTAAAGATTATCCATCATCTTATTGAATGGCAGAGCATGCTCGAAGGGAAGATGGCGTCCTCCTGCTCCTAGTTGTTACGCTGTCATGTGATGATAACCAATGGACTTTTATCTTTAAATTTGTCATGTATAAGCTTGTTTATCTTGTTTTCTATTCATCTTGTCCATGGGCTGGAAATGTGTTTGCCAACATTTCATAATATTGTGGGGGTTTGCCAAAAGACCTAAACATGAGTAAGATGCATCATTGCTCTTCCCAGTATACTTTGTTTTCCCGACAGTGGGAAAACTGCAGGCAGCTGTGGTCTCCATATCATCCTTCTGAAAAAAATTACAAGAGAACAATACATTATTGAGTTCGCCATTTCACTCTGATGCACGACAATTGCTGTCTTCCACTAATTCACTTGCGTGGACGTAACTGTGCACTGATCTTTTCATCACACAATACCAGCTTAAATTCAACGGCTTTATTTGGATGCACTGGCTTTCGAAACGTTGCTCCTCCATCAACCATCTGATGAAGGAGCAGCGCTCAGAAAGCTTGTTCTTCCAAATAAAACTTTTGGACGATAACCTGGTGTGTGAATTTTAATTTTGTTAACACCAGTCCAATACTGCCACCTCCAAAATGTGATCTTATTGTAGTATACTTTGGTTAAATAACACTTGGAGCTCGACGTTCATTTCTTTCCACAAAGAACCATGAACGGATGGCAACGTACATTTGCCTGAATTTAACATTTGTGATGAGACTGTATTTGAAGCACTGTGCATCGTGCCAAACTTCACAGTTTTTTGACAAATCATGCCTCAAGCAACACTTTGCATGATTTGACTTCAGTACGCCGTTTGGACTTTATCTGTTGTGATGTGGTCTGTTAAGGTCTCAAAATGTCTTGATTATACCAGATCTGTAGATTCCTGTTACCTGACTGCTAAAGCGATTGAATTTATCTTTTTTTTCCTCTTGGTGTCTTCACTTATTTTCATTTTCTGGAATTGACTAAACCAGTGTGACACAAAGAGTATTCGCTCAAAGCATAATTCGGAAGCAGCTATTCTCCTTGATGGGCAAAAAGCGTTCATAATAACGAAGTAGGTACAACTATCACACCTCTGTCAGTATTTGACTGATGTAAACGTAAATTTATCTGATGTAGCCATACCCTAATGCTGGAGAGATGACATACGGTTTTCTTTTAATAAGGAGCAGGGTGAAAAAACAAAAATATCATATACAATTCCCTTCAACGCTACTCACAGTACCATTTCGAAATGCAATTACTTGAATTCGGTTTTCAGTTATTCAGTTTGATGCAACAAATGCAGTTACAATACAGTTATTGTATTCCGGTAGCATGGATAACTGCAGTTGCTATTTGTGTCTCTTCCTTGTCATTGCCACACACCCTTTTATCCTCAAGCACCCACCGATTCCTCTTTCTTCCATTCATCACTTCAACCATGAACTTTCATTTGAAGTAGGTTTTGGTTTGCTCACTTGAGTTGATGAAGCATCACAATAACATTCAAATCCTCATTACCTTGAGACAATTCCTCATGCACTGGTGTGTTTGAGCTGAATTGACAGTAGCAAAATGCCTTGAAGCATGGGTTTGACTGAACCATCAAAATGGATTTGCATTGCGTAAAAGTAACCTCTTTTTTGCACAGATACTGCCGAACCTGCTGAGATTTCTCCAGCAGTTTCTTTTTTTTAAAATCAATCTGATTTTTTTAAAGCACTCGCAGTTCTTTTGGATTTTTATTTGATTAGTATCACAAAACGTTAGCGGGAGTGATGCTGGAAGAAACGCACAAAACGCACTCTCGCACAACGCTATTGAAAGCAACAACTCGAAGCTCTTTTTGGTTGGTAAAACTAGACTTCCAAATGGAGGTGAAGTGGCGATCATACAAATCATGCACATTAGCAAGCAAGGTGCTATACTCATTTCATCTGTGGGAATGGCCTCAAACATGTGGCAATGGATTTACTTCGACTTCAGCGAATTGGCAAAGAGAGAGGGAGAGACAGATTGTCAGTGATTGTTGATGCACATACCAAATGGCAGAGATAGTATTCAAGAATTCATGTTAGCAGGCATAATGGACTGATGGGATGGGAATACTTGAAAGGTTCTTAATCCCAAAAGGTTCACAGATTGTGGTGCAAGAGTGACAGAAGGACCGAAACTGTATGGTAGCAGATTTGTGAAATCGGCTCTGCAGACCCAGTGACTAACGGCCAGCAAATGAGTTTTGAACATCTTGAAGCAGGCATCAAAGGTTTCATAGAGGGCTTGGTCGCCGGGGGCGAATCAACTGTCAGGTGTTCTGCAGCAATGGACAAGACTACAATGATGGCTTTGTGGTCCTCCCGCTAAACTGCGAATTCGGAGACCCAAAGAATTTTCTGGGGACCCGAAACCAAAATGCACAGCAGTTGGTGGAATTGAATTAAGAGTCATGCAACCAACGTCAATGATTACAAAAAGCCAATCAGGTTCATTAATGCCCTATAGGGAGGTTACCGCCATCTTGCACTGGTCCAGTCTACATAAGACTCCATATCTACGGCCAATGATTCTTAATTGTCCTCTGGCAATCAGAAATGTTTTAACAAAATTTGACCTATACAGCAATGTTCATAGCCCAAGAATTGATTAAAACGAAACATACTTTGACAGCAGTATTATCATGAAAAAAAAGCTGAAAGAACATGAGCAATGTATGTAAAAGCCTTCCACTTGTCGGTCCCCTTCCAAGTCACGAACATGAACGCACTGATACATTCATTCTTGCCGAGTCAAAGGACCGGTCCTCCATATAAACAGCGCCGATACCATATTGCTTTTAAATCATAATGGCAACCAGATTTCAGGTTGGGAGAAAATTAGGTCTGGAGACGCTGCAGATTCAGAGTTGAAAGGGGAAGTTGTAAAAACGTGCAACATGTCAAGCAGCATCCGAGGAGCAGGAGAGTCTGATCTTGGCATGCCTACATCCACAGAACATTCTAAATAATTCTCCTTCAGATTGTGATACTCAGCCGCCCACGTAAATTCAATAATGTTGATCTGCATAATAATAATTGGGCGAATGGAACTTGGATAATTTGATTTCGCACATACATCCACTCACTTCCCACACAAAACACCCAGTCCCTCACATAAACATTAGAGTTAATGTTTTGTTTATGAAGATAAAAGGACATGAATTCGTTAGAGCACTGTGTTCTTGACATCTCAACTTGTCACACAATTGATTAAGGTCATGACTAATCATATTAGGCTGCATCCTTGCCACCACAGTAGCATTTCATGGACGTCATTGCAGCCGTTGGAGTCAATTTTCAATCATTCTGGTAACACAGCTCTTCAATAGTTTTGCCTTGGTAGGCATCGTAAATTGTTATGAACTGGCTCAGGACTGATGGACTCCTTTCAAGCTCTAATGTTTCTTTTTCTTATTTCAACACCATTCAAGACGGAACCCTTTAATAGTGAAATTGTATTTTCATTATTTTTATTGTATTTTTACTCTAATGTACAAGGGACAATAGAATCGAAATCAATTTTAAAGCAGACAAGCAACGCAAATATGTGCCCAGTCATCAAATGCATTCATTCACAAGGAAAACTGGCTCAAATCCACCTTCGGCTGCTTTGTTAACGAATGAACTAACCTGCTTACGTGCTTTGCACACAAAACGCATCATGCTATTTTATTTTATTCTTCATTATACCAACGTAATTATCACAATATACCACGTGAACTTTACAAGAAACGAAATTTATCTGGATCAACCTGAAATAAAAACAAACAAGACTCAGTACAACCCATGGACAAAACCAACGTCATCTACAACATTGCATGCAAGGACTGCCACAAACACGACGTTGGACAAACAGGAAGAAGGTAGCCAACAGGATACATGAACACCAGCGAGCCACAAAAAGACACCACCCTCTCTCCCTCGTAGCCCTACACACGGATGAAAAAAAACACAATTTCGACTGGGACATCACATCTATCCTGGGACAGGCTAAGCAAAGACATGCTAGAGAATTCCTAGAGGCCTGGCACTCCAACCACAATGCCATAAACAAACACATATATCTCGATGCCATCTATCAAACCCTCAGAAAACGAACAGGAAATGACATCACCACAAACCCCAGGAACGCCATCCAGGACAAACATATATATAGAAAGCAGGAGACAACAGCTTCGCTTCACTTGGAGGTCGCCACTAATGATGTTACCTCGCCAGGTAATGAAACGTCTGGATATCAAACCTACAGCTCAGCGAGAAAACCTACACCCTTAACCTCAACCTGTGCTACAAACCTTGCAAAAAGACATTCCTTCCGTTACGACTAAACCTTTCAGCCAGTCAATTGAAAAAGTTAAATTTTAGATTAAACATTATCTTTCTCTGAAAATATCCAAGTTCTTCCGATCCTGTCAGCATCATGTAGAATTACCATGTATGTGGCATACTCAACCTGAGACGTTATACCATCCAAGTCGATTTTACATTCAACAGTGTTTACACACACGAGGAGTTTTCTGTTGAAATCAGTTTTTAAATATTTCTCTCTTTCTGTTCTCATCACTTTCGGTACTGATTTCACCTTTGACTTCGTGCAATTCTCTTCTTACAACCAAAGATTAGCACCCAGAAGGCATATTTCCCACATTCAATCTAAACTAAAAAAAAGGCGACATATTCATGGAACAACCTGAACTCCGGCTTCTAATTCAAATGAAATATAGGGTTAAATCTGCAATGTGTTGGTATTTGACTGAGAGGAAATTTGGAACAAGGGCTCAAGCAAAACATCGAACATTCACTTCTGTCCGAGTGAAAAAGTACATACACTGGAGATTTGCAAAACCAATTTGCGAATATCATAGTTTCAATTTAAAATGAATATCTGTTTAGTTACTAATTTTATGATTTATTCAGGTAAGTTCAAAAATATCGAATTCAGAATCATATAAATTAAAATTAAGAGTGATATCAATATTATCACACCGTGAAAAGGAGGGACAAAGTGAAATAAGATTGAAAGTATTGACCAAGTCGGTTCCAGCTGGTTGACACATATTGTCGGATGGATATAGAATCAAGCAAAGATTTTAAAAATGATGTCACTGTTCTACCGAGCTTCGATCGCTGAATTTCCCCAGTACCAATATGATGGGTGCACAATAGGGCAGAAACTCAACTAAACTCTCCACATTAGTTAAGTGGCTCTAAGATAGGTCTGATGATCGGAATTCTGCTGCGAGGAAATTACCTCGTCACTCTTTAAAATATTTGTTCATTGAGGGAATGAGTAAGATGGCAAGTGCATTGCTGATGCTAAAACCGTGGGCTGATTCTAAATATTTCGACCAGCATACTTTTGTAATGTTTGCAGAAAGAGAATCAGCACATCTTATTACTCACTCTGCTAGCGGTAATCAACAGCACTTCAGAAGACAAACCCCAGGCAACGCTATCGTCATCATGGAAACAGGCCTCAAATTATGGCATGATCGGCATGGCAATGATAACCCAAAATCCCGCCCACTTCCCGGTGAATAAGGGAATACGCTTGACCACGTGGAGAATGCGACTGCAACTTCCCATGTAATGCCACAGAATATGAAATTCAATGAAATAAAAAGGCCTTCTAACCTCTCAATGATTCAGTAATTTGCATCGCACAATTAATTGAAAAACAGAAGTGAAGGGATATTTCAGGATATTTTTCAACTCTTCTCTGAACTTTGATTGAATTACAGCATAAAAGCAAGTATTGGTACAGCACCCTGAGATTTGCAACATGAAGCTCAATTCAAGTACAAAGTAAGGTATGTATACAGTCTTAAACCCAAAGTTATAAATTCGCCTCCACAAACAGAACATCATAAGCAATACTCGTAAGAGGATGAAAGTTCCTGAAATGAAAAATAGGAAAAGAGCGGATTTTCTTCGGCTCTCTCCCACTGAATCCCTTTGAGAATTGTTAGTTCTATGAGCCTGGAACCTATTGCGGGCGTGGCTGCTCATTAAAACCTGATTGATGCTAAGAACATTGAGCAGCAGAATCAGTACAAATGGAAGCGCCATTGACAGAACATGTTGCAAGAACTCGATTCCTGTCCAGACCCGAGACAATTGAACTTCCTGTGCCATGATACAAAACCAGGGGTTGTTCCACATTCTATAGAAACCTGTTAACATGAAATACCAGCAGACATTTTTTTAAGCAGCACAGCAATCCAATTGTTCCAAGAACCACATGTGCATTCTCCACGGTGCAGTATTTACTTTTCCACTTCCAAAAGCAAATGCTCACAAATCGGTCAAATGTGAAAGCGACAGTAAACCAGACAGATGCATCTGTGGCTGCATATAACAGTACAGCATGTATGTTACACATGGGAATCGTCTCCATGAAAGGAAAATGCTCTCTGTAGACAAATACAATGTGTCTTAACACCAAGTCAAAGAGAATGACAAGTAAGTCCATCACTGCCATGGCAACCATGTATCTTGTGACACATTTGGTGAGACCACACTTTTTCTGATTCAGTATCACAATCGTCAGTATGTTAACTGTGAAGGAGAGAATGAACAGAGAATTTGTGCATCAGTATTGCATCAACTTTGACTGAAAACTCCATGAGATGTGGAGACATGCGACTCTCCTTTGCTGCATGGAAAAGTTGATCAGGAGAGATAACACGTTGGAATCATCTACTTCGTTTGAAAACAGGACGCATTTGTTATTTTTAAATCAAACTGAATACTCAAATTGTTTAAGCATAATTTTGCAGCATTTAAAATTCTTCTTTCCTTCCATTGCTTGCTCCATAAATTATCCACCTCTAAAGAATACCTTACTATTGGACAGTGAGGACGATACAAACAATTTCTTCAGATGGACAGAGCAGTAGCAAGTGTTATTTACCAAGACAAATATGCTGTGACAATGCTATTACTTGAAAAAGGCTAGTTTGCCCTTGTTTTCTTTTTCTGAAGAGAGTTAGTAAAGTCATTCGTGTCGAATTGTCTAGTTTCACAATGGAAGGGGAGCGGCCAATTCTCTCAACTCAGGTTTTGTCAGGTTTGTTTTAGCTGTAGCAGTCAAAAGACATGTTACTCCAGGAAAGTTACAAATGTCAGTAAATAATTTATCCGGCTTTCTTCTGAGATGTCTCCCTCTCGAAGATACTCCCTCCTGCCTGTAAGAATCGGTGTTCGAAATTGACCTCTTTTTATGGCATGTTACTTTACTGGAACAGTTAATTGGTAATAGTTAGTGTGTCAGATCGATGAAGTGTTTAAAATAAGAAAAAGAAAGGATCCAGGTTAGCATCTTAAAAATATTTTGAGGGGTACTATTCATTTTCAAAACAATGCAGTAATGCAATTTGGAAGAAGGAAGAAACAGAAGAAGAACGAATGACAATAAACTTTTGTTCTGATGAACATAGGAATCTTGCGGTGCTTGTCCACGGATACGTGCTCCTGCTGGCACCATGGAATAATGCATTGACCATCGTCCCCGATTGAAAGAACACGAGAAGCATCCAATAACAAAAATATGATCAACAGAGATGGCATTTGTCAAATGTATCATTATAAGTAAACGATTTCAGCTACCCCATGCCAAGTTTATTTATATGCACAGATTACAGTAATCCCCAAAAATGTCGCAGAATAGGTTTAAGGTGTTGTTACGAAACTGTAAAGGATTTTGTTTCGGTAATAATGTTCAATATGTAGGGAAAGGAGCTATTAACACTTCAAACTAGAAGTGAGAGCAACAGAAACCTTAATATTAAAATTAATGTTTGACCAGGTTAAAAAAAAGGTGCATATGTGGGAACACAAAGCTGATAAGTGGTCTGAATTTAATCGAAGTTCTAAAGCCGAAGTACAGACGTTTTGTGGGAAAATCAGCTTCGCAATTATTGTAACTGAGATAATCGCCAGGAGGTCATTTGAATAAAAATCACTGTTTTGCAAACAATTTGCCCAGCAGTTTTACGCACAATGAATTGTGATGCCACACGGCAGTACAGAGATGGGAGAAGGCAGCATTCATTTTGACCAAGATATCACATGGAAGCCAGCTCACCATCGAAGTCTTCATCTATGATCTGAAACACTTGTTCAGAGGCACATTTTCATCGTGGTGTGGCTGGATTTCGCATGGTTTGTGACAGGGAAAAATCGGAATGTTTTCCGTTGTTACAAAGCACTTGGAGGAGGAGCATTAAGTCTGTATGTTTTTACACAGATAATTAATGGTGAGATAGCATATTAGAAATCATATCAGTAAAGGAAAAACACGTGGCATTTCGAAGGGACACATAGTTTAAGGAGCATGAATAATAAACATATTATTCCGCAAAACCGTGTAAGTCGAAACTTATTCTGTTGTAATTGAATATAAAAGGATAAAATAGACAAGGAAACACAAGATACACTAATGTCCAGACCGATATCATGCTAATCTGCGTTTTATTTTTGGTCAGATTATGACCAATTGTGGCCAAATTCCAACCTATCGTTCTCAGAGTAATATTGACTGCTCAAACCCATTGAATTCATTGCCCTCAGATCTGAGTTCTTCAACACTAATTTTGCAACACTTGCATATTGATTCTGCTGTAGTCGTGTTCCTGCTGGCACCATGGAATAATGCATGACCATCGTCCCCGATTGACAGAACACGAGAAGCATCCAATAACAAAAAATATAATCAACAGAGATGGCATTTGTCAAAGGTGTCATTATAAGTAAACGATTTCAGCTACCCCATGCCAGGTTTATTTATATGCACAGATACAGTAATCCCAAAAAAAGCCCCGCCAGCAAGGAAGATTGTTGGTAAAACCAGCAAATTATAGGATGAGAAAACAGCAGATTCCGGGCAGGAACATCATTACTACAAATTAGATCATGAGTGAGGAAATCGAACCAATTGATAAGAGAAAATTTTCATTCCTGCAGGAATCCAAAAATTAATAATAAGCCTCACAGCGCCAGGGGTTCGGGTTCGATTTCAGCCTCTGGCGACTGTCTATGTGGATTTTGCACATTCTCACCGTGTCTTCGTGGGTTTTCTCCGGATCTTCTGTTTCCTCTCACAGGTCAAACATTTGCAGGTTAGTTGAATTGGCCATGCGAAATTGCCCTTAATGTTCAGGTGTGTGGAGGTTAAGTGCATTAGTCAAGGGAAACGTAAAGTGATAAGGTCGAAGAATGAGTCGAGTTTGGATACTCTTGTAAGGGTCCATGCAGACTTGTTGAGCCAAATGATCTGCTCCCACATTGTACGGATTCTATGGTCCAATGTTTCTAAGATAGTACACGGATTCAGGAGACTATAGACTAGTTACTGACAGGCGAGACAATTGGGAAGAAAATTTGCTGCAAAACTCGAAGAGGATGCATTTGTAAAGAGAATAAGGAAAAGCACTGCATGATATTGGTTAGAAATTCGCAGTAGAACACGACCAAAATTCGAGAAGCAACGACAAGTCTTTTGTTAAAAGCGGTGAGACAATGGATAAGACTACTTACAAAGCAGGATTTTTTTTCATAAATAAAATACATAGCACAGAAGCACGGAAAGCAGCCGTAATTTACTAATGTTTCAATTAAAGTGACCATATTTTAATTTAGTTTGTGAGGCTTGACAATTTATTTTGTCTACTGCATCATTGTGTCAAATATGGCCCACATAATCTGCACCCACTTATCATAAAATATTTTAACATTTAGGCCAAAATCAAAGTTAGAGTGTCAAGCAACCAGCAATCAAGCTTATGAGGCTTTGTTAGACGCTTGATGTTATTATAATACTGGTAAACTCCATTTAAACCGTTATATGTTGGAGAAACAATTATCCCATAACTGGAAAGACTTTGTCTTTCTTGTTTCTGAGTACACAGCCATTCGTTATGTGCGTAAGTGAGGTTTTTTAATGAAATAATAATCGGTATATTTCAAGTAAGGTATTTTCACCAACATCAAGGTCTCTGTTTGGCTTCCATTTTCCTGCTTATATTAATAGCAATACTAAATTAGTTAGTTCCCATCTTTTACTAGTATAAAATGAACAAAACGATTATTACAAATTATCTCCAGTGTAACCACTACATTTGACGTTCGAGCTGTCTATATTGGCCAAGCGGAGTTGCTCAATCTCGCTCCTTCTGCTTGAAAGTCCTCGTTAATCGACTGATATTAAATTAGCTTAGTTGCTGAAGCGTTAGAGCCCATTTGTGACATATATTTTTAATGTAAAGCATGTTTCTCCTGGTGTGCACAGAGATAGACAAACATTGATCAATGTCTCTTATATTTCTTGCATTAATAACTTCTCCCACGGAAAAAAAACACATATATTTTAGAAAGCTTCGCTTTCTTTTTGTACGCTGACATTTTTTTGGAAGCTGTAGAATTCTCAAGCTTATTGATGTGTTCTCTTCCCCCTTTTAATGGATGGTTTGATGGTTATGCCTTGTTTTCTGAAAACGCCAAAATCATTGGAGTTTCTATTAGTTTTGGAAAAAATATCGTTCTCTTTCAGTCGAGTGTGAGCAGTTGTGGTTGTAAGATATTTACCTCAGAAAAAAACTGAGATCTGCTGAATCTATAAATGCTGATAATAGTGAGAAGAATGCACAGTAGTTGAAGAGAAAGACGCAGAATTGCAACTTCGAGACACATATGTTCCTGCTTTAAAAGTGGCGAAGAGAAATATACATCATACTCATTTGGTTGTGCTCACAATACAACGCTGAAGGTTAAATTTGATATATATTGTTAAATGACTACCTACAGCTACGGACATTTCAGTTGTCTTTTATGTTTCCATAACAGTAGGCTTGACTGAATAATTTTAGTTGAATTTGGCTGTATAATTTTCATTGTCAATATTATACACTTATGAACAGGAGAAATTAGGGCAACAACATGACATTCAGCATGCATAACCATTCAGTATGCTCATGTTTATCTTCCAATTCAGTACCCTGTACCCGCGTTCTCGTCATACTATTTAATCCCTTCCGTATAAGCACTATTAAATTCAATGATCTCAGTTCCAAACGTTTCCAGTGACGCTTTTACTTTGAGAATAATAGTATAACGTCTTGCGCTAAAAGTGATATTTTCTGAAGTTTGATTTTACTCCACTTGTAAAAAAATAAAAGCTTCAGGAAACAATCACATAATCTTTCTCGAAATGCAACCTCTGGAATACACCTGCAATCTTCCGGGCACTAATCGTAATAAAGCCTACGTTTTTCCAATGATAAGGTCCTCGTGAGTATTGATGAACAAAGAGAACTTGGAGTACAGGGTGATAGCTCTTGGAAAGTAGATTCGCAGGAGGATGGGAGAGTGAAGAAGGTCATTGGTATGCTCTTTTATTGGTCAGAGTATTGAGTACAAGAGTTGGGAGGTCATGTTGAGGCTGTACAGGACATTGTTTCAGCCACTTTTTAAATGTTGCGTGCAATTCCGTTTTCCATCCTATCGGAAGTACGGTGTGTAACTTGAAAGGGTTCAGAGAAGATTTACAAGGATGTTGCCTGGTTTGGAAGATTTGAGCTGTAGGGAGAGGGTAGGGCTTTTTTCCCTGAAGCGCGACCTTATAGAGTTTTATAAAACCATGAAGGGCATGGATAGAGTAAACAAAGAAGGTATTTTTCATGGACTAGGGAAGTCTAGAACGAGCGGGTATAGGTTTTGGGTGAGAGGGAAAAGATATAAAACCGAACATAAGGAGCAACGTTTTTTCACAGAGGGTGGTGCGTGAGTGGAATGGGCTGCCAGAGGAAGTGGTGGAGTCCGGTACAATTGTAACACTTAAAAGGCATTTGGATAGATACATGAATAGGAAGTGTTTGGCGAGATATTGGTCGGATGCTGGCAGGTGGGACTAGATTGGGTTGTGATGTCTGGTCATCATGGACGAGTTGGATTGAAGGGTCTGTTCTAATGCTGTACATCTCTCCGATTCTCTCTCTCTACTTTTTCTAAAAAAAACAAGAGACGTTAATTGAGTATACGTAGAAATTATAAATAGAAAGCTTGAGTTTAGAATTGTGTGCAGTGACTCTGGTAATAGCTGTAATATGAAGAGATGTTTATAAATAAAAGGATTGATGCGATAATTTCACGACGTATTCAACTGAGCAAAAAACAGAACAAAGGGGTTCAAACCTCTACGTGCAAAATCATTTAATTCTGTCTTAATTATACAATAAAAGAACTGGAATTCACAGTTAGTTACTAACCATACATCCATTGCCGTCTGTTGAAAATAATAAAATATAAACAGCGCGTGCACTAATGTTCTGAGGTCCACATGTGACTCGTGACTCACAGCAACGTTGTTGTTTTTAAAGTGTCCTGTGCACAATAAATTCTGGTCAAGCCAGAGACGACGGGTTCCCTTCAGGGAACAAAGGTTTAATCAAGTTTGGAAACGAGATTTCCCCTGAAACCGATCACTTTCCCATCAGCCTGAGTACAGGTGCAGCTGAGACTCGCTTACACAAGCGATTGTACATTCATGTACAGCATTTCAAAAGAAAGTTAGCACTGGAGAGTTGGGACCAATGGAAACCAGTCAGAGTACGGATTTCTTCGAGCGAGAGAGAGAAAGAGAGAGAAGTGTGAGACAACAATCACAGCACAGAAATTTCACGGGCGGTGTTGGGGTGTGTGAGGAGAGACGGAGAGAGAAGGACGAGAGGAAAACAGCAGTCGCTGTACAGATATTTCCGATAGAGGGGTGAATTGGAGAAACTAGTCAATGCGGAAATATTTCCAAGAGAGTGAGAACTCTGAAATACCAATCATTGTACAGATATCTCCATGAGAGACAGGCGAGTGACAGACAACGAACAATACATACATGTTTCCCAGAGAGAGATAGAGAGAGCTGGGGGGGTGGGGGGGGGGGGGTGGGGGTAGGGAGAGAGGGAGAGAGAGAGAGAGAGGGATAGGCAGACAGACAGACAGACTGAGAGATAGGGAGGAGGCTGAGAGCTCCAAGCCTGTGTGCAGATATTCGCTGAAAAAGAGAGGCGGACTGTGAGACACTGTTCTGTATGCATATGTCTTTGGCGGAGGGAGAGAGATAAATATCGAGGCTGACAAACACTAGTCAGTGCACAGATATCTCCCTCAGGGAGAGCGAGTGAGAGACCGCGAGGGAAGAATGCCAGACACAAGTCTCTTTGAAGATACGTCTGTGAGAGAGAGGACTCAACGACACTGGTCAGTGCAACAGAGAGGAAAGTCATTGTCAACTCGGAAGAAAATGGAAAGTTTATAAATAGTTTAAGTAGAAGATATGATTGAGATGTTGAAAAGCAGAACGATGATACGACATATTGGAGGACTGAGATTGTTGAACGAGTTAGCTGCCGGAATGACATTAATAAATTTGAAATATTGGCAGTCTAAGACACCATGCAAGTTGTTGAGCATGATGATGATTAGTGAGAAGGAACCGTCATGCGCCAGGAACAGTCAAAACTTTCAGATCATTTAAAAATGCGCAAGGTTTTCAACTCATCAGGCAGGTGTGTGTGTGTGTGTGTGTGTGTGTGTGTGTGTGTGTGTGTGTGTGTGTGTGTGTGTATGGACCTCTGCATTTGTTTCATTCCATACATTGGTTCCAATGCTTTCAGGAGCTTCCTACTTTAAATAAAGATACTCAGGTCAATTTCCAAATATATTAAAGAGAAAAGGCACAAGCAGATTTTACGATGCGACTGCCAAACTGGTAACATGATTTGAAATAGCATAAGATAATTGAAATACTGCGTGATGAGAAGTCAGGCCCTTTTTTGACATTAGACTAAAGAGACGCAAAAAGCAGGTTTTAAATTGAGGTTTAGAATGGCGAAAGTTTGGGTAAACATTGGCTCTTTTGCATTGGCTTGCACAGATATTTTTCCACTGAAGCGCACCACTTTAATAAGATTTTAATTAGAATGATATTATGGGGCAGATCATGGAAGGGATTGTTAATAGAATGGGTATGGTGTATTGCTAGTATCCCACCATCTAAGGCAAGACAACCGCATTCCAGCCCCACTTCTTCCAATGGAACGGAACAATATCTACAAGCGGTTGATTAGGAATATCTGGATAAGTATTCAGAAACAATCTAATGGTTTAAGGGTTCACTCTTGGATATACATTCAAGAGCAATGTTGAGTCTGCAAATAGTGATGAACATTTTAAACAAGAATAGAAATCACTGGATTGGGATAGCTCAAATGTGTTTTTTCTTTTTATTTTTTCTATTAAACTCATATCACCGTTTAATTAAAGTAAGTAGTTGGATAGAGTTACTCACCAGGGACACCAATAAGAGCCAGTAGTGGATAATATCCTGCTTGAATAATCCGAAGTCTGTGATAGATGTGCCATCTTATCAATAGTTTGTCATTGCGTGTGGAAAACATGTAAAGCGCATACTGCAAGCTCCTGTTCATTGCTGTCACGTTCCGACTTTTAGTTATCGCAGTCATGTCCACTGTTGGCAGATTCCAATTGACTGTTCTTGGAATGTGTTCCACTGTTGTCATATTCCAGTGCAGATTCTGATCTTTTGATCGAAACTTCAGAATACGGTATCAAATTTGTGAAATGATGTAATGTTCCAACCTATTACAGACAGATTCCGCACTCTCCCTGTCTGCACATTCAAAGATCCCTGCTTGCTCCAAATGACCATACAGTGCAAATGATTCTTTATAAATAGAATTTGTAAAGATCCGGTGTGACAATTAATATTCTTTGAAGTTGATGCGAAAGCCTCCAGAGAGACTTTTAGTCTCATTAGATGTTGTAAATTCTTACTGTTATTTCGTAAACAGGTTTAGTTAACCAATTGGACGTCAACACCCATTAAACCACAGTTGTATTGTACATTGTCCAACTTTATGAACAGTTTGAATGACATCTGTGCAATTTTTGCTGTAAAGGACTTTTTTTTACACGGTGGCATATTGGCTTATTTGTCAGCACTGCTGCCTCACAGCGCCATGGAACTGAATAAGATTATAGTTTTTAGTGACTATGTGGAGTTTTCATATTCTACCTGCGTCTGTGAGGGTTTCTGCCTGGTGATCTGTTTTTCTCTGACAGTTTAAAAATCTGAAGATTAGGAGAGTTAGCCATGGTAAATGTGAGGTCAGAGCGCAAGTGTTTTGGACTGGGTATGGGAGGGAGGTTTTGAGGGGCTCCGTGTTCGCGATTGGCCGAATGGCCTCCTTTGTAACGGCCGATGAATAAGTTGACAAAATGGTCGCTCGGTTAATTTTAGTTAACTCAAATGTCCTAAACAGTTTGACGGGTACTTGCTGACGATATTCACAGTCAGATTGTCGTCTCCATATTGATATACTGGATAAGGATTGATTACACTAGGAAATAAAAGTGAGAAACGTTCATCAGCTTTCTGTAAGTAGACGTTTCAAAACATGCAAGCATTCTAATAAGGAGCACTTTTGTAAGGCTTAGACTCACTACTATCTCACGTTTGACATTTAGTAAGATTTGTACGGAGTATGCTGATCCTGGAAAGGCAAGCAGCAAATTATTGCGAAAAGGTTAGCTGCATTCATTGAGTAAATGCTTACAGGCAATAAAGAAAATCTCAATGTGTTATTTGGAAAGATAAAGTAATAAATATTGTAAACACGACTGTAAACAAAGGCATATGCCAGATTGTTTTAAAAGAGGTCACGACTGAGACAGATAAAAGGTTGATACTCAAGTGCAGATGTAGATAATTTAACAAGTTCTTACGTGCAAATATTATGGCAATAGTTGAAAAGAAAGATTACCAAATACAGAATGATGATGTGGTTGGTTTTGAAATCTAAACTTGTTTCATTAATGGCATGATAATTTGATAAATCATTGAATTCCACATTCATCGGTGAAATTCAAATAGATGTTCCTTATGAATTAAAGGTAATTAGTTAGGAAAAGTGCTCAGAGTAGAAAAAGTAAAGATTTATTTAAAGATGAAATTTTAGTTTATAATCAAATTACAGCATGTAAGTAGCCCATTAGGCAAGTAAGGTTGGTTGGAAGTGAGAAAGGCCATTGTTTGATCTCTCAGGTTGAACTCATAAGGTCTTGTTCTCAATCTGTCAGCTGTGTCATGGTAACTATGTATTGGATTTCAGTGCAATGTCTGTATTACAACTAGTAGAAAATAATACCCTGACTAATCTGCCATTGAAAAGTAAGTACATAATTTGGAAGAATGATGAGATAAATCACCTCTTCGGGTTTTTGTAATTAATGTCGTGCAGCTGGTAAATTTCTGAGAATGAATAAAACTAAAAGAAGAAATGTGAAATCCCAAAGATAGATGATGGAGATATCTAGTAGATATCATGAGATGACAGGAGGACCTATAGACGTCCATGGATTTGTCCGTGATGTATCGTGTTTTACTGGATGGACGCATAGATTAATGGAACGTGACTCACGATGACATCGATCTGCATGTAATTATTGTAACATGAAGGATATTAAAATGTAGCATTTCGCTAGGGAACTCAGACGGAATTGATCTCTCATCCTAGCTGTATTTAAGAGGGCAAATATATCCCATGAGAAAGCCTCACTTGGAGTGGTCTCCAGCCTTTCCTACGTGTATGGTATTTAAATACTGAACAAGGTTCTTTAGTTTTGAGTAACATAGGACTATTGCCTTTTCAGAGCCATCTGCCCATTAGGCGGCCATATTCTTTCTGCCTGTTCAATTCTCACCTGTTGTATGGCCAGCTCGTTGATCGTACTGTTCACATCACACTCAGTATCACAAATGTTCTGCAGTAAATTTAACGATTTCTCCAAATCGAAAACGCAGTTAGCCAGTAACTGTTGCTTCATGCATGTACTTTACACATTATCAACACCAATATCAATGAATTGCAACACAACATAGGAGGGGATTTTCACGAGTGCTAGCTCTATTGCCGTGTGTCCTCTCAGACTTTTTTTTCAAAGTCCCTGAATATTTTAGCTTGAGAGCAATTCAGAACAAACATAACTGACATGTAGTCATCGACTAATCACCGATCCAGAGGTTACACTGATGTTTTCTATCAATGTTGCAGGCCTGTGAAAGTATCATTGAATTTTGTAGGACAGAAGGAGATCATTTGACACATCGTTTCTGTGCCATGCCCAGAAAGAGCAACCCAGCTCATTCCATGATCTATCCTGGTCTCCGTAGCCTTCTAAACAATCCAATTTCAAGTATTGTTTCAGCTAACTTTAAAACTTCATTTGGGATCCACCTTCAAGAGTTTCCAAGCGACACAATCGAACTTCTAATAACCCTCTAAGGAAAGTAGTTTTTATTTATCTCTCTCATTTCACTATCTCGCTTGCTGACAACCGTGAAATCGTGATCTTCACTTACAAACATTACAACTCGTGGAAGTAGGGCATCTTATTTATGCTGAACTAAATGTGCATAATTTTGCAGTCCACAGTTAGGTCACCAGTTAATCGTATCTGTTTCAAGGAGAATGTATACAATTTATTTCATATTTTCCTGTGTCTAACTCCTCATGTCGTTCTCCTAGATTTCTTTTGCACTCTCACCACACTTTTTCACTTTACAGTTAATAACATATCCAGGCAGAACACAATGCGTTATGAATGTGGTCGAATCAAAGTTTCGCAGAGGTGAGGCATTACCTCTTTGATTTTTTTACTCTGTATGTATGTTTCTAAATTCAACGATCCTACAAGCGTTCTTAAGAGCTGTTCCAACTTGACTGGAGTCCTTTACATATACGTGCACTTCAACCCCAAGATCGCTCTTTTCCTGTACTTACTTAAACGTTGCACTATTAATAAAGTACTCTTTCTCTCTATTTCTTTGTGAGAAACGCATTACCTCACATTCCTCTCCATGTCCGTTGTTCAGCCAATTATCTGCCTTTTTGGCTTACATGCCAATTTCCCTCTGAAGTCATTTAGCATTATCTTACCACTTGACTATTCTCTTTAGATTAGTACAGTATGAAAATCTGAAAATTTTGCCCTCAGTACCGGTCTCTAAATCGTTTATGTAATCGACAAAAAGGATCCTGAACTGATCAGAGGATGCAACACTTTTCCTTCGAAACCAATCTGAGAAATAACAACCTAAAACTGGCCTGTGCTTCCGAGCTTTTTGTCAACGTCCTTTTCGCCAATGACCGATCAAGTTTATTCAAATTTGCTAAAACAAACTGGCCAATTGGAAACTTATCTAATGTTTTCGACTGCACCCATCCACTGCCAGTGTCACCTTACTGAACGGAAGTTAAGAGGACTTGCGAACAAATCGTTTTTAAACCAGACCCGTGTCGAGATACGCAAGTTACTAACTTTATGGCACGAAAGATAGAAACGCTTATAATATTTAAGAGTCATTTAGTTTTGCAATTGCTACCTTAAGACATGTAAGACAATAGGACATGTGCTGGAAAATGTAATTGCTTCTGACCAGTGCAAACACGGTGCGCTCTATAGTTTTTTCTCTGTGTGGTTGATCTCTATAATTCTATGACAAAGAAGGATCTTCTTTTCATCTTGCTGAACGCGCACTGGTTAATGGTGGGGTTCTTAGTAAGGTGCAGGAGCAGAGGGATCTTGGGGTCTATGTTCATAGCTCTTTGAAAGTTGCAACTCAGGTAGATAGAGCTTGTAAGAAGACCTATGGTGTATTAGTGTTCATGAGCAGAGGGATTGAATTCAAGAGTCATGAAGTGATGTTACAGCTGTACAGGACTTTGTTTAGGCCACATTTGGAGTACTGTGTGCAGTTCTGGTCGCCTCACTTTAGGAAAGATGTGGAAGCTTTGGAGAGGGAGCAAAGAAGATTTGCCAGGATGTTGCCTGGAATGGAGAATAGGTCGTACGAGGATAGGTTGAGAGTGCTAGGCCTTTTCTCATTGGAACAGCGAAGGATGAGGGGTGACTTGATAGAGGTTTATAAGATGATCAGAGGAATAGATAGAGTAGACAGTCAGAAACTTTTTCCCCGGGTACAACAGAGTGTTACAAGGGGACATAAATTTAAGGTGAAGGGTGGAAGGTATAGGGGAGATGTCAGGGGTGGATTCTTTACCCAGAGACCGGTGGGGGCATGGAATGCGCTGCCTGTGGGAGTGGTAGAGTCAGAATCTTTGGTGACCTTTAAGCGGCAATTGGATAGGTACATGGATGGGTGCTTAAGCTAGGACAAATGTTCGGCACAACATCGTGGGCCGAAGGGCCTGTTCTGTGCTGTATTGTTCGATGTTCTATGTTCTATGTTCTATGTTGTCAAGATGACACCTTTTGAAAAATATTGCTTTTTTCAACACGATATGAAAAACTGCTTAATTTCCATCAATATTTAAATTTCATTACCATTCTATGATATGATGCTTTGGAGAGTTCGTGATTTCAGAACAAGAAAGGCATAATTAAAAATACTGTTATGCCTTCAGGAAGGGTGCCCTGAGATCAATTTTGATAGTTCAAACATCATTAAAGTAACAATCAATTTTGATCTTAGGATTTCGTCTCTTACACGATTCAAATTCTTTAAAACTTTTGTCAATGGATGTCTAGAAGCTAATATTAATGAGGAGGAAACTGCAGGTTAGACAGATGCAAGTAAAGTCGATGATTGGAGATGCATCTTTGAGCTTAAGTAAGGAAGCGTTATGACTTTAGTTTTGATGACACATTTTTTATTGTAAGTTACATTCTGACAAGAACCATGCGCTCATAGAATGTAAGTTATTTTCAAATTAATGTTATTCAAAGTAATTATAAAGCCCTATTTAACCGTTTGGCGTTTATGTAAAAAACTGAGCTTGGAAGCAGGCTATTCACTCAGTCATGCCTGTGCTGGCAGTCAGTCTAAATATCCACCAACACACTGGGTCGTGGTTAGCACTGCTACCTCACAACGCCACGGACCCAGGTTCCAGGCGAGCCTCGGGCAACTGTCTATGTCGTGTTTGCACATTTTCCCCGGCTCTTTGTGGGTTTTCGCTGGGTGCTCCAGTTTCCTCCCACCATACAAGATGTGCAAGTCATATGAATTGTTTACGCTAAATTGTCCATTGTGTTGCACGGTGTATAGGTTAGGTACATTAGTCAGGAGTAAATATTGCTTTGGCCTGGGTTATACTGTGAGGAATCAGTGTGGACTTGTTGGGCCGAAGGGCCTGTTTCCACACTGTCGGGATTCTATTCTTTCCTCCATTTTGCTGAATTTCATTTTCCTTTCAGGTCATGGTTCCAATTTTTCTGCATGTTGGTATTGAATCCTTCTCACAATATAATCTGGATTACAATGACTATTCTCAGCAGAACTGTTTCATGATAACGTTTCTAATTCTTCTGTCAGTCACCTTAAGTTTGTGTCTTCGGCCACTGAAAGCAATTGCCCTTTACTTAATTTGGCCTCACACTTCATGATTTTAAACTCCTCTGTCAAACCTCTGTTTAGCTTTTACTGCTGGAAGGAAACCAATGCAAATTCCCAAATATAACAAAATGCTTATGATGTATATCAGAAACACAGTGCTGGACAGACTCATCAGGTTTCGCAGCATTTGCGATGTACAATTGGACTTAAAACGAGGACGGCCTTTCTTTTTTTCACAGATATGGCCAGATCGACTCATATTTTCCCCAGTTTTTTTGTGTTTTTACACCAAATTCCTCAAACCCTCTCTCATTACAACCATTCTGGAAACCAATCTAAACAATCTCTTCCACATCTGCTTCAATGCCTTTATACTTCCTGAAAAGTAATGTGCAGTTGGAGCTGCGCTAATTGCTGCATGTGTTTGGTACCTTTAGATCTATGCCTCAATTTGTACATCTTGTGCTCTGAACCATTATATAATGTTGAAAGATATGTACATGAAGATCTCCAATTCTTGAGTATTGCTTTGCTTTAGCTTGCATTCTGATCGAGAAAATCATATTCCCTTCACTGGTCTGCATTGAATTTCATCCATGTTTATTAATTTCATAAGCTTGTCTGTGTTCTATTGAGTCTACTACTGTCTTCCTTTCCGTTAAATACATTTTGAACTTTCCAGATTTGACGTGTTTTCAGTGTTCTTGTAAATGTGAACATTTGATTAAACTACCGAGACGTCCTATTTCAGTTGACTGTCGAAGTCAGGTTACAATCATGTTCGCATCAGTTGTTTTTCCAATCAGTTCAAAAAAAAAAATCACTGTTCAGTGTTAACAGACAGTCTTAAGCAATGAAGCAAATATAGAAAATGCTGGAGATGCTCATCAGCCTCTGTGCAGAGAGAAATAGTTAACAATTTGAAATATCTTTCGGGTTCATTGTTCATTTCAAAGGCCAACATCTGCAGTGTTATGTCTTAATTTGAGCTTTAACCAGTAGCAAGAAAGAAATATGATTTGCTAACTTAGTACTCCTTACTCTAAGCTTGCCCTTTCTAAACGAAAACAGTCCCATAGACACATAAGCAGATGCACAAACAACATACATCTTACAGGTAGGGAAGTAACGAGGAAGCCCATGAAGTGCGCAAGAATTCCTGCATTGACTACAGGCATGTAAAAGTTGTTTTCTTCCGGTTCCCTTCGAGATCGTTTGAGGCTGTGGACTCTACAATTCTCACTTTTCCTTTCATTGCTTTTGGTTTCAATCTTTCAATATCTCTGAAGGTAACTTTTCCCCTTTCAAATTCAAGAAGAGAGTTTACAGAGATGAAGAGAGAGGGTATGTAGCTCTCAGAGTTTTCTTATTTTCTTGTTTCTCAGAAGGGAGAGAGAGAGATTTATTTCCTTTCGCCACAGGTCCCCCAACTCTTATGCACAATGCACTGACAAATTAAGGCAAGCATTGCATATGCTCTTTATCTGTGACTCCAAGTCCAAGGAATTATAAACAGGAATTCCAGGATCAGTTTGTTCAGCAACAATCGCCAGAACTGATAATTAAGTGTACACGTCCTGCTGTTATTTGCCTTTCCAAAATGCAGCACTTTACCTTATCCAAATTAAACTCCATAGAAAAATAACATTGTAGAAATAGGCCATTTGGCCCAACAAGTTCACACCGACACTTCAAAGAGAAACTCGCCCAGATCAATTCCCTGACTTCGTATGACGATTTCAGCTAGCTGACACATCTTTGGATTTTGCAAGGAATCCGGCATACCCGGAGAAAACCCATCCTAACACGGGGACAATGTGCAAACTCCATACAGACAGTCGCCCGATTCCTTGGAGATATGAGGCAGCAGTGGTAACCAGTGAGCCACCGTGCCATCCATCGGCCATCCCTTCGCTGATTGAAACATCTGGTCAAGAAACCTCTCTGCTCTGATGTAAATTTCTTCCGGACACCTTCAATTTTGTTTTCATTTGCAAACGTAATAATTATTCTGCCAATATTCACATCCAAATAATTTGTATAAATGATGAAAAGCATTTTGCCAAGCGTCGATCCTTATGTGAGTTCACTAGTTAGCGGCATCTACTTTGAAAAGTATCCCTTCACCAGCACATTCTGTCTCCTAGCTTCTTACCAATTTTTAATCCAAATAGCTATTTCCCCCTTTTTACTATGTGATCTAACTTGTTAAACAGACTATCATGAGGAACCTTGTCGAACACCTTCCTGAAATCCATCTAGATCATGTCCACTGCTATGCCCTCAACAATCCTCTTTGTTGCTTCTTCAAAAATCTCAATTAATGAAACGCGATTTGCCACGCACAAAGTCATGTTGATGATCTCTCATCAGTTCTTGTCTTTTGAAACACATGTAAATTCTTCCAGTCAGGATTCCCTCCAATAATTTAATCACCACCTCCGTCACACTGATTGGTCTATCCCTTTTTGGTATTTCCTTGCCACCTCATTTAAAAGGTGGCATAATGTCAACCTAGGTCCAGTTTTGCAGCACCTTACCTGTGGTTATCAATGATGTAAATATCCTAGCAAGGGTCCCAGCAAACTCTTCCTTAGTTTCCAACTGAACTCCAGGCTACACCTGGTGAGCTGGCGGGGATTTATTCACCTTTATACATTTTAAGTCGAACTGTGCCCCAACCTCTGTAATATCGGCATGTTTTAGGATGTTGTAACTTAATTCCCCAAGTTCGGAATTCTCCATATCCCTCTGCATAATAAAATCGTAAGGCAAAATACTCGTTTAGTATGTTCCCTATCTCTTGTGGTTACACAAATATGCATCCTTGCTGATCCTTAAGGGGCCCTATTCTCTCCTAGTTACCTTTGTTTTCCTTTATGTATGAGTACAATCCCTTTGGATTTTCTGTAACCCTAATTATGAAAATTGTCTCATGTTCCATTTTGCGCTCCTGATTTCCCTCTTATGTATACTTCTACTGTCTTCGTAAACCCTTGGGCATTCAAACAATCTCTGCTGGATGAACCTGACATATGTTTTTTTCTTTTTCCTGAGCAAAATCTCAGTTTCGCTATTCATCCAACATTCCCTGCAACTATCGGTCTTGTCATTCACCCCAACAAGAACGTACTGTCTCTGGACGCTTGTTAATTCAGTTTTGTAAGTTTGTGCGAGTAAAAAATTGAATTATTGTTGGGAATATTATTAATTGAACATATCATACCTCTGATTGTATCAGAACTTCTTTGATATTCAAAATCAGTGCCGTTATAAAACCGATTATCCTGCATCTAATAAGACATTTACGTATTGTGGCAATACTTTGGTTTTCGATTCTTTGTCAGAAATGGTTCAGAATTTGATTTAAATTCACAGTCCTCCGAAATGAACTCATGCATTCGTGATTAGAACTTGCTCATCAATGCACCAACAGTCTTTAGCATTGTGGCATCGGCTCCTCCTCTGGCAAGGTTTTGTTTTTATATTTTTCACATTATGAATTAACATAAAGATTTAAGACAAGTTTTCATTGAAAACGTCTAATGCATTGTTTACATATCAATGTAAGTCAACAACCGCTGGTCACAGTTCGATTGAAATGATGTTTTGATATCTTTGATAGATTGTCGTCTCACAATTAATAAAACTTTGGGATAGGTCATTACTTTTCCTCCCCAAGGATATATCATCGCTTATTCTGATACTATCGGCCTTATTTCGCAGTGAAATTTCATGCAATTTCATCATGAGATGTCTGTGACACAGGCCATCTGAAGCTATCAAGAAAATCTTCCCTACATGGTTTGACTTTTGATCGCAATCAAATGGTTACGATGTCCCTTGCCACCACATGTGCAATTGCAGATTCTTTAATATGCTCAATGAAGCCAGTCTTTGTGATTATTAATATATTGGGTCCCAGTATACATGTCTCGAGGGCTGCATGCCTGCGTTTGAGGCTTTTGCTTTAGGAATCGGTGAGAATATTTAAATAGAGTTTATGAACTTAATCATTCCTGGATGAGGAAACTGCCCACATGTGATTTGCCTTACATTCTCCTCGCGACTGTGCATTTTATTTTTACAAATTAACAGGTGAATGCGCAAAGCAAGTGTGGGTTATTCCAAATCCAACTGAAGGAAGATGCACATTGTTGTGCTTTTCGATGTTATAAAGTTAAACACGGTGGATGAGAAACGAGATTCGAGGGTTCCCGCAGATAGTTCTTTGAAATTTCACGTGTAGTTGCCGAAAATAATACAAGTTTAAAATCACACAACATCAGGTCATAGTCCAACTGGTTTATTTGGAAGCACTAGCTTTCTGAGCGCTGCTCCTTCATCAACTGGTTGTGGAGAGCAATATTGTAAGACACAAAACGTACGCAAAGGTTTACAGTGTGATGGAAGTGCAATTATATATTGAAAATGACAAGATTGCTTGTTACGTCTTTTAGATTGACCACGTTGGTTTCAGTTCTTTGATATGTAAATCGCAATATATGTGCACACACGAATTTACAGAATCTTACCTGGATTCATGCAGTTTTGAACAAAGTAAACTGTACTTCTGTAAGTACAAATTCACCCACAAAACTGTATGTGTATGTGTGCATGTGGGTGTGTGTTTGCCGGGGATTATGAGTGTCTGTGAGAGAATGTGTGCATGTGAGTGTGAAGGGGTCTAAGTCTGTAAGAGGGTGTGTTTGGTGGTGCATGTGTGAGCGTATGAGAGAAGGTCTGCCTGCCTCTGTGTTTCTCGAGGAAGGTGTGCGTGTGTTTGTGTGCGTGTACCTGTGTGTGTTTTTTGTGTATCCCCCTGTTTGTGTGTTTTTATAGTGCAATGGGGTCACCTATAGTGTGACATAGGAACACTCCTATCTGCTAATTATTGTGTCATGTCCATTTATCCGTTGCAGTTGACTTTGCTTGGTCTCGCCAATGTACCATGCCTCAGACCATCCTTATCTGCGGCGTATGAGACAGACAACGTTTGCATAATTGCATGTGTACCTGCATGGTGGGCGATGTCTTCAAACGTAATGCTGGTATCCTTGTCAACATTCTGAGACGTCTTGCAGCGTCTACCGTGACAAAGTTGTTTGGTATTGTCAGGAAAGCCGGACAGTTTGCTGCGACCAATGATCTGTTTGAGATTTGGTAGTTGTTTAAAGGGAAGAAGTGCATGTATGGGGAAGGTCTTGGCGAGATACTCAGCCTCATTGATCATATGTTGCAAGCTGCGAAGCCGAATGCATAGTTTTTGGGCTCTTGGAATATATTGGAAAACGAATGTAAACCTGTCTGTTGCAGCTCGTGCCTGTCTCCTGTGGAGGACATTACTGTTCCTCGCTGTGGCACTTCGTAACTGATGATAGATGAGTTGAGCATCGTTCCCCGTTTTGATGAGGGCATCTCACCACCCCCACCCCACCTGAGTAATTCCAAGTGCCGGTTAAGTTCCGCCTTTCTGAACAGACCCTATGTCCTTAAAGAGCTTGTCAATAGGGGATTTTTCTTTCAATATATTTCGGGTGGAAGCTGAAGAAGAGTTGCATCATGAGGTTATCTGTGGGTTTGCAGTAGAGTGAGGTGCAGTAGAGTTTTCTTGAGAATGTAACTTGAAAAAAATCTTTGCCATTTATATGTGAAATAACTGAAACGAACATGGCCATTCTAAAAAGTGAGACACTTAATAAACAATCCAGGCAGCTTTTCAATATATAATTTCAGTTACAACACACTATAAACTTTTGCCATAGATTGTGTGTCTTACAATCTTATTCTCCACAACCGTGTGATGAAGGAGCAGCCCTCCGAAAGCTAAGTGCTTCCAAATAAACTTGTTTGTCTATAACGTGGTGTTGTGTGATTTTTAACGTTGTACACCCCAGTCCAACACCGGCATCTCCAAATCATGGAAACATTCAAGAGTGCTAATGGAATTCCTACCTTCCTATCAAAACGGCTGGTGTATAACGATACGTATGTTACTCGGCAATCAGGCATCACCTGTAGTATTGTGAACAGATTTGAGCACCTCAACTCCGGAAAAATATTTTCGTACTGGAAAGAGTTCGATACAGGTTACAAAGATAATATCAGCTCTTCAGGCGTTAATAGAAGAAGAGAAGCCTTTTTTAGTATTGGAGTTGTCTAATCGACATCTTCACGGCATTAGCAGTAAAAGCCAGATTTGATAAAGATAAGCTCTTTCCACTGGTTTAAGATTATAGAATCCGGGGGCAAAGTCTAAGTAAGCAAAATCTCAGCAGGTCTGGGCGTATCGGTGGTTTCATTGCAATTCTGGCCTTTCAACTTTACAGTGAACTTTCACTTGTTATCCAAATATAATTTCTTGACCTTGAGTCCCTTCAATGTGGCGAATACATATCCATATTTGAAACTTTCCGTGGTCCCCTTCTGACTGATAACTTTATACAATTGCTCACAACTCTCTCAATTTCTTTCTCCCAAAATCGTTTCGTCTGCTCTCTCAAGACAGCGCACACACATTCACACACAAACACACGCACGCACACACACACACACACACACAGTAAACATTATTTGTCCTTGTGGAATCTTCGGACAAAAACACAAACCAGAGAGAACCTTTTTACTCATTTGTACATTCAGTAAAAACAATCACATAGTTCAGACGGTCTGTGTTTTTTTTTCCAACAGGTTTGGAGTTGTGGGCACGATGTGGGCAAAGTACGAAAAAGATTGAAAAGTCTGCTGCAACGAGTCCAGTGCGTTCTCACATATTTCCGACGCTCATGTCCACATCCTTCTACTTTTTCTCCAAATTCACATTTTTACACATGATTCACATCATGATTCACATCATCGCCCATTATATTTCAAATCATCCCATGTATTTTACTTTCTACGATTTTCTGCCTTCTTTTCATCTCATTGTTTTCAGAAACAGTTAATTGCTGAAACGTTATAAACTCAAATTTACTGTGAATCTCACTCAAAAACGTCGTCTATCAGGCCCTTGCCCTTCTGCTCTGATGTTCGTTGTCTGCACCACAGTCAGTTTTCTCTCGAACGATCTTCGCTTCTTCGAATCTCTCTCGCAGTCTCCTCTCTCTTCTCTTTCAATCTACTGTTCACTATGTCTCGCTCAATGGTATTTCTCTGTCTCTGCTCCCCCAAAACCCAACTCTGTTCCTCTCTGAAAGGACAGATTGAGATCATTTTTTGGAAAAAGAGAAAGAGGCTGCCAGACGGATTCAGGGAAAAAGGGACAATGTCTGTCAGACACAGAAAATAAGAAATAACAGCAAGGGGATGTGTGAGAGAGGGTCAATGCAGGGAAACCGAGACGATGTCAAAAATATACAAGAAAGCAGATTTGAGACAGGAGATGAGAGACGAATTTCACCAAAGAAAGCAAACTGAAATATAAATGAAAGAAAATGTATTATTCCTGCCACCTCTACATGAATTTTCACAATCCGCCTCTCACATCAAGTCCGAAACCATACTCGTGCGCTCTTGCAAGGGTGGTTGGCGAGTGACACACACACGCACACACACACACAACTTGGACGGCAACGTGGTTAATGAGTGCATCTTTTTCAGGCATTCCTTTAAATATCCTGAAGCCTGTATTTCAACGCAGCACCCACCCCCCACCCCCGAATTTCGGATTCTTCATGAAACTCTAAGATTTTTCCATCTGGACACCACGTCCCTCAGGTATGCAACAAAGCAGAAGTTTTCTTTGAATCATTCTCATTGGCTAGAGAGTCCAGTAGTTAAATAGTTCACCCCAGAGGAGCCTCACACTTTCTCATTCCACTCTACTATCTATTTCTGAGAGAAAACACAATGAGTGCGTTTTCAATCCTACAGTTAGTTTGACGTTTACTTTTCAAATTGGCGACTCATTTCAACGGGACTGAACCAGGTTGAAGTGTTCACGGTGGAGATTATCGTTCAACTTCGCCAACGGCCATTTTGAGTGCCAGCAGCAGCGGAGGTAAGACAGTTTTTAAAAATTATTTACCGGTAGCGGGCAGCGGTGTTTTCTCTTACACAGAAGGAGCTGGAGCAGCGGAGGAAGTGTCGAGGACCAAAGGGGCAGCCAGGAAGGAAAGCAGTGACCATATATATCAGCAAGGCGGCTAGTGTCTCCCACCCCCCCTCCTCCTCTAACCTAATTAATAAGGTAAGGTTCATTCTAAACTTCCTTTATTGAATATAAGTTTGTTATTAATTTTATAGCAACTTGAACTAAGTTTTCTATTTTAGTACTGAGTGGGTGTTCAGATAAGCCTGGTATGGATGCTAGGGCAGTTGCTTGCTCCTCCTGATCTTGTAGCCATAATACAGACATGGGTTTCTCAGGGGCAGGAATGGTTGCTGGATGTTCCAGGGTTTAGAACATTTAAAAAGAATAGGGAGGGGGGAAAATAGGAGGGGGTGTAGCACTACTAATCAGAGAGGGTATCACAGCTACAGAAGCTTCCATTGTCGAGGAAGATCTGCCTACCGAGTCAGTATGAGTGGAAATTAGGAACAGCAAGGGAGCATTCACCTCTTTAGGGGTTTACTACAGGCCCCCCAATAGCAGCAGGGAGATGGAAGAAAGCATAGGTCGGCAGATTTTGGAAAAGTAGGGTTGTTGTAATATTTAGCTTTCCCAATATTGATTGGAACCTCCTTCGAGCAGAAGATTTGAATGGAGCTGTTTCTGTAAGGTGTATTCAGGAGGGTTTCGTAACTCTGTACGTTGACAGGCCGACGAGGGGAGAGGCCATTCTGGACTTGGTGCTCGGAAACGAGCCGGGGCAGGTATCGGATCTTGTGGTGGGAGACCATTTTGTCGATAGTGACCACAACTGCCTCACATTTTTAATTGGGGAAGAGGAAACTATGATGCAATTAGAGTTAGGAAGCATGGATTGGGATCCATTGTTCCATGGTGAGGGCACTATAGACATGTGGAGACTGTTCAAGGAACAGTTTTTGCAAGTGATGAATACATATGTCCATCTGAGACAGGCAAGAAATGGTAAGATAAAGGAACCTTGGATGACGAGAGCGGTGGAGCTTCTCATCAAAAGGAAAAAGGTAGCTTACATAGGTGGAGGAAGCTAGGGTCAAGCTCAGCTCGAAAGGATTACAGGCAGGCGAGGAAGGAGCTCAAAACTGGTCTGAGAAGAGCCAGGAGGGGGCACGAGAAAGGCTTGGCAGAATGGATTAGAGAGAACACAAAGGCATTTGACACTTATGTAAGGAATAAGAGAATGGTCAAATAAAGTGTAGGGCCGATCAGGGATAACATAGGGAATTTGTGTGTGGAGTCTGAGGAGGTAGGGGAAGACCTAAATGAGTTTTTACTTCTGTCTTTACGAAAGAAACGAACTTTGTAGTGAATGAAACCTTTGAAGAGCAGATGTGCATGATGGAATTGATAGAGATGGAGGAAGCTGATGTGCTGAACATTTTGTCAAATATTAAGATTGAAAAGTCGCCAGGCCCGGACTAGATTTGTCCTCGGCTGCTTTCGGTAACGATAAATGCGATTGCTTCGCCACTTGCGAAGATCTTTGCATCCTCGCTCTCCACTGGAGTCGTACCTGAGCACTGGAGAGAGGCAAATGTAATTCTTCTCTTCAAGAATAGAAATAGGGAAATCCCCGGCAATTACAGACCAGTACGTCTCACGTCTGCCGTCTGCAAGGTGTTAGAAAGGATTCTGAGGGATAGGATTTATGACCATCTGGAAGAGCATGGCTTGATTAAATGTAGCCAACACGGCTTTGTGAGGGGAAGGTCATGCCTCACAAACCTTATCGAGTTCTTTGAGGATGTGACTAGAAAAGTTGATGAGGGTCGAGCTGTGGATGTGGTGTATATGGACTTCAGCAAGCATCTGATAACGTTCCCCGTGGTATGCTCATTCAGAAGGTCAGGAGGAATGGGATACAGGGGAACTTAGCTCTCTGGATACAGAATTGGCTGGCCAACAGAAGACAGCGAGTGGTAGTAGAAGGAAAATATTCTGACTGGAAGTCAGTGGTGAGTGGTGTTCCACGGGGCTCTGTCCTTGGTCCTCTACTGTTTGTAATTTTTATTAATGACTTCGATGAGGAGATTGAAGGATGGGTCAGCAAGTTTGCAGACGACACAAGGGTTGGAGGTGTCGTTGACAGTATAGAGGGATGTTGTAGGCTGCAGCGGGACATTCATAGGATGCAGAGTTGGCTGAGAGGTGGCAGATGGAGTTTAACCTGGATAAATGCGAGGTGATGCATTTTGGAAAATCGAATTTGAAAGCTGAGTACAGGATTAAGGATAGGATTCTTGGCAGTGTGGAGGAACAGAGGGATCTTGGTGTGCAGGTACATAGATACCTTAAAGTGACCACCCAAGTGGACAGGGTTATTAAGAAAGCATATGGTATTTTGGCTTTCATTAACAGGGGATTGAGTTTAAGAGTCGTGAGATCTTGTTGCAGCTCTTTAAAACTTTGGTTAGATTGCACTTGAAATACTGCATCCAGTTCTGGTTGCCCTATTAGAGGAAAGATGTGGATGCTTTGGAGAGGGTTCAAAGGAGATTTACCAGGATGCTACCTGGACGTAGAGGGCTTATCTTATGAAGAGAGGCTGACTGAGCTCGGACGTTTTTCATTGGAGAAAAGGAGGAGGAGAGGGGACCTAATTGAGATATACAAGATATTGAGAGGCATAGGTAGAGTTGATAGCCAGAGACTATTTCCCAGGGCAGTAATGGCTAATACGAGGAATCATAGTTTTAAGCTGGTTGGAGGAAAGTATAGAGGGGATGTCAGAGGCGGGTTCTTTTCACAGAGAGTTGTCGGAGCATGAAATGCGTTGCCAGCAGCAGTTG
The DNA here is from genome assembly GCF_037043375.1 of Chiloscyllium plagiosum. NCBI lineage: Eukaryota > Metazoa > Chordata > Chondrichthyes > Orectolobiformes > Hemiscylliidae > Chiloscyllium > Chiloscyllium plagiosum. The sequence goes on along the minus strand of NW_028270179.1, from coordinate 16,711,814 downwards.
TGGAAGCGAGGTCATTGGGGACATTTAAGAGACTGCTGGACATGCATATGGTCACAGAAATTTGAGGGTGCATACATGAGGATCAATGGTCGGCACAACATCGTGGGCTGAAGGGCCTGTTCTGTGCTGTACTGTTCTATGTCCTAAGGTAAGCATTGTAGGCATATTGGCGCGTTTTCACGGGAAAGATATAAAAGAGGAGTCCTGGATCCTGAGTCCTGTGCTAAGCAGCCCAATCAACATTCATTCGCAGCTCCTTCCCAATGCAGGATGGGAAACGTCTCTCTAAAGGATACTCTGCCTTTTCCAAGCCAATTACAGCAGGTTTATGCATTTTGCATTGTAAGTATTTACATGCAGCATTGATGTCATTGTTAGCCACATCTACACATTCAATGCTGTGAACACACAATCAATGATGGACAACACGACGGGCACCCCTCAGTCCTCCCATGAACTTTTCAGTTATGATTTGTCTTTTGGGTATTACAAGGGATCTCATTTACTCCAATTCATTCAATGTGGAATGCACATGGAATTAGCTGCCAGTAGAAGTGGTTGAGTCAGATATATTAACTATATTTAAAATTCATTTGGACCATGACATGAACATGAAATATTTAGAATAATATGGGCTAAATGCAGGGACAGGGGGTTAGCGTTGACTGACAGGTAGGAATCCATGATTCGGTAATTCTTTGTCTTCTCATATATTTGCCAGTAACCTGGATGTTTACTTCCTCCTAAGGACTCCTCTGAACACCGTGTTGTAATTTATATTCCGCATTAAATTTAATTCGGTAGATTTCAATGATTGGTAATCGCAACTAAGTTAATAAAGATTTTTGTTAAGATTAACTCGAACAAAAAGCGACCTTAGTCTGTGGCAAGGTTGATGAACTGGGGACAGATTCTCATTCAGGTGACCCTGAGAGGGCAAACACCCACAGTCTGTCTGTCTTGAAGCTACAGTTAACGACTTCTGCCGTTTTGTTTGGTTAATTCAGTGGATAAGGGTATCGCTGGTTAGGCCAGCATTTATTGCCGATTCTTCATAACCCAAAGGGCAGTTAATAGTCAAATTCCTTGCTGTGGGTCAGAAATCACCTGCAGGCCATACCCGCTAAGGTTGACTGCTTCCTGTTCTGAAGGACATCTGTGAACCGGATGCGATTTTCCAACAGCTGACTCAGAATCCGAGATTTTTGTGGAGCTCAAATTCGACCATCTGTCATGACAGGACTCAAAACGGGATCCCTGGAACTTAACTGGGGAATTTGCATTACCAATCCTCCGATAATCTCATTGGAGCATCGCTGCATCTGCACGTGCTTTATGTTGCTTTTAAACAGAATTTTGTTTCTTGGACAAACGCTTCCGCCCCTGAGCTAAACAAAGTCTCTTTACTGAATAAGGCAATATCTATTGTAGTTCCATTTGTGAGGGCGAAATTCAATCAGTTTCACTGTTTAACCAAGTCATTAAGACAAAGTTATGTGGATTCTGATTGTACAGCAGTACATGAATTCGCTCCAACTTTTGTCTTATAATTTATCTTTGTCATCTTTCCTTTGATGTCTTGGTGCACAGATCTTTTCGGCAAATTCACAAGTCTATTCGGCAAATTTACAGGCATAGAAATCTGTTTGCTGATATGTAAAACTGCAATTGTTTCTGTCGCTACTGGTATAATGACTGTGATTTATGACTTTTCTCTACCCCTTCCCAAGTTGCGGTTCTCTATTAGAGTTTATGCGTTGATAGCAATTGCTCGTTTTGTCCCAGTTTACATAATATATACACATATATATAGACAACCGTTATCTCCTTCCATTTCATGTCTTGATGTTGGCTTATAGGTTTGCATTTCTGACGCATAATTCCCTAATAATTTCAGATCATTGCAGAACAAATCATTCCTTTCGACATTTTACTGAGCAACAAACTGGGCACTGTGGTTAATGCTCAGGTACATGTTTCTTTCTTAAGAGTATTCTTTATCAAAATGTCTTTGTGTTCAAAGTTCCTGGATGTATAAATTTGATTAAATTATTCTCATTTAGACAATTTTATGACTCCCACGGGATCTTTCACTATTTTATCCAATAGCTCTGTGTGGAGACAAAAGACTTCCTACGAAAGTGCTATATCAAGCTGCTAATTCGCTTTCCGCCACTTTATGTCAATTAAAAAGTACTGTGCATCCATTTCATGTCAGCGTTAAACATAGGCCGCTCCAACAGTCAGAGACGCAAGGTTTTGCAACATTTGAAATGTCTGAAGGGATACCTTTGTTAATGGAATTGTAGAGGAGTGCACAGCATCAACCTTAAAGTATGACAAAACATGAGACGGAAACCAATTTGCTCTCCTTACTTGATGGATGCATTTGCTGCGTGACTTGTTTTCCCACTTTAACCCAGGAGGTTAGTTTTGTCGACTAAAAACCTAGCACACCTTTCTCCCCCTGCCAAAACTGGAAATTTGTCCAGAACTAAGAGTTCAAGCCAGAGACAGAAAACGTTCAAAATTTGCATATTTAATACAAAATGGGAGAATAGTGGGGACTAAAACAAAGAACTGCCTGTTATGTAATATAAAGTAGGGCAAATGAAGTCTGGGATAAGCTTTCGCTTTCGGCAAAAATCTCTTTGAAAATTAATTTTGAGTTAGACAGTGACAAAAGTTCCTTTTTGTCTGAGATTTTTTTTGTTTTCCAGGGACACATGGAGAATTAAGAACAATGAAATCCTATCTCTTTTAATATAGTGTGGAACAATCGAAAGAGCTTCAATTTATTGAGAAACTGAGTGAATTTACGGTTTTCAGTTCACATGCAGAGATCTGTTTCCCAGCAGTCACGGAGCAGCTAATAATATCTCATTGACATTTATGTCATATCTCATCGGAGGAAACATTGCCATCTTTGTGTTCGGAACATTTCACACTTGAATAATCTCACATTGCACAGACAGCTCCGCGATTAGCATTTGCCCGCAGCTCAACAGTAAATGCATTATTTGTCTTTAAATTCTACTGTGAGGTTGCCTCCTATCACTGGAGTTCACAGTGGGTGTCTGAAAGTAAGATTCGTGTACAATGCGTATTGTAAGATAATCTTTAGAGCATTGTGCGTCAGTTCATAATCATTCCATTTCCTGTACTCAGGATTCATCCTCCTTTTCGGTATGTAAGATACCATATTTCCCTGTTCAGTATTCTATCCAATCTATGACAAGAATTATATTACACCATTTTAATTCTGAATACTTCACGTATAAGAAAAGTTTTCCAAAGCATTTGCAACATTTGGATCACTTTTACAGTATTCCACAGACAAATGTAGGACAACCACGCGCTGCACACGCAAAATAAACCCGAATAGCAATAAGGATAGTTAGTACAGGCAGCAATTTTATTTGCTTCGTCACAATAATCTTACCAGATCTTAAGGGCTGCTTTCTCAGTAGAGAGAGAAGCGACCGGCGGTGATTGAATCTGATGACCAGCAGAGCTAAGGCGAAGTAAGAGGTTGAAAAAGAAAGCTTCATGGTAATCATAAATGGGTGATGGGAACTAAACACATGTTGATACCTTTACGCTGTTTTGTAACCGACAATCCATCTAACCTATCGAAACCGATGCCCCAGCGTCTTAATTAATATTTAGATCAAAGAGAGCGAGATTTCGATTTGGTTGATGTCTGTTTCCTCGATCTCATTCAATAAACACACATCACGTACGCCACCTCTGTTTGGGAATGAGACTGCTATGGAAATCTACTTCAACATTTACTCAACAAAATGTCATGGATACATACCTGGAGTGCCTGTGCGTCCCCTTACTTAGGAAAGGATGGCCTGGCACTGGAGGGGTGCAGATATGGTTCACTCGGTTGATTTGAATTGTGGAATTTGGCTTATGAGGACTGGCTAAGTAGATAAGGATTAAATTCATTGGAATTCAGAATAGAAATCGGGGGCTCTGATAGTAAAATATGAAATTATGAAGGGAATCAATAAAATAGAAATAGATAAGAACTTTCCACTGGTGGCTAAAACTATGTTAAGACGGCTTAGCCTGAAGATTCGAGGAAAAATGTTTGGAAATGAACTGAGAAGGAACTTCTTCGCCCAGAACTGTGTTCACCGAAGGAACTCCTTGCCCATGGAAGGAGTTGATGCCACTTCAGTAATCACTTTTAAAGCTAAGCTGGATCCTTTTTTGAAAAATAACGGAATTAAAGGATAATGTGAAAACGAGGGTAAGTGCAGTTGAGTCCACGAAAAGATTAACAATGATCTTATTGGGCGTTGGAGCAGGCTCTAAGGGCTGGATTGTCTATTACTGCACCTGGTTCTTGTGTCCTTATGTTCCGTACCTCCCAATATTCAGAATTGCAACACGTGCAATGTGAAATGGATAAGCAAATGAAATTGATTAAATGGATTCCAGTACCGAGAATGTAACTGATTTCCTCCCTCATCCAAATGTCCGATGCACGTTTTTTTCTCCTTTATTTGGACAATCGGTTTCTCGCAATGTTGGGGTTATGGAGACAAGACAAAACTGTGAAGATAAGAAATGTCAGGTCAATTCATAGAATAGCGGAGCAGAATTGATGGTCTGGATGGCAAATTCAGCTGCTGTGGCTTTTGCTGTCATGGTGAAAGAGAAAGCAGGTTGGAGAAGTTAGAATTCAACAAATAAAGACAATAACATCTGCTACAAAACAAAGTAAGTGTGATCAAAATAGTCCATGCATAATTTTTACATAACACAACAAAGCAGGGCATGCTACGTTTCAAGAAACGCATTGAAATTGTAATTTATCTGTCAGCAATTTTATTTTACTTTTAGTCCTATTTCCCAATTGGCCTCAGTATTATTGGACAGAAAGAGCTTATCATACTTTTCAGCGCTTTTCTGTATTTCCTCAGCGTTATTACATAAATGAACGGGTTCTGTAAACAAATCAAAAATTTCAGCAAAGTCCCCACTTCAACAGAGATATATCGCGGATCATTGTATTCGCCTCTGTAATAAGTGGTGTTTGTAATTCTAGTTGACACAAAGCTCACTGAAGCCGTCAACCAAAACAAGATGAAACAGCTTGAAACAGAGAACAATAAAATGATGGATTTCATGCGGTTCTCAATCTCTGGATCACTGCATTTTTTATTTCTGTAACCTCTGAGGGCTTGGCGGATTCTATTGGCCAGGAGAATAGATCGTATGGTCAAACAATTAAACAGGAGAATCAGTGAAAAAGGAAACCAAACGACCCAGGTGCTGTGAAACCAGACGAAAGCTATACCTGGTGGTGAGAAGAAAAATTCTTCACTTGACTGACATCCCCACTGCACTCCGTTAATTAGTTGTTGGGTTTTATATGCAAACAAAGTTGGAATATTCTTGAGAAAACTGACAAAAGTGAACGTTGTTATTACCACGACAGCATTTCTTGGGGTGCAGAAACTTCGTTTAAAGTTCTGGTCACAGAGAAATGCAAAACGGTCAAACGTGAAGGAAACTGTGAACCAAACAGATAAGTCAACGCTGGAAATCATCGTGTATAAAATCGTCTTGCACACTGGAGTACGTGCCAAGAATGAAAATGGAAAATGAAAACTGAAAATGCGATATAAGGTTACGTCGATGAAAATAACCATTAAATCTGCTGACGCCATGGCTATCATGTAGACCAACGTACACTTTGTAACACCACAGTACCTTCGAGGCAGAATTATAAGTGTCATCACATTTGCTGCAAGGAGAAGAGAACAGATTCGACACGTTTTAACAACTCATTGCCATTTATTAAGAAAGCACTTGCCGTGAATGATTGATTGCATGTCCTGAGTATCAGTATGAAAAAAAAGCTACACGATGGACCTTATTATTGGGATATTGCATGGGAAGTGATACATTTTACATATCCCGTTACTATTTTATAAATGCCATAGGTATCTTAAATACCATTATCACCGCTGTCTGAACTGCAAAGGGTAATACAGAAATCGACTAAAACATTTGTGCAGTAATTTCAATAAAAAATATTGCAACAGGAGTAATTGTATTATATTAAGGTCGATGGAACATGATCGAATAGAATGTTTTCGCACTTGACAAGCGGGTCTAGAACGCTTATTCTGAGGAGAACATGACTTTTCTGCATTGTAGTAGGGAAAATAAAATAATCAATATCAATTACTAATTCATAGGTCACAAGACAACATTTTAGAGTCCAACCGGTTTATTTGAAATCACAAGCTTTTAGGAGCACTGAGATTTAGACAGGTGAAGTCACCTGAAAATAACCTGGTGCAGTTTGACTTCTGAGTTTGTCCATCCCAGTCCAACACCAATACCTCCACATCATCGCAATTGTCAAGAAACAGACAATTAGAACTTACCAGTTATACCGATGGTTGCAATAATCGGGTAGTAAATCTCTTTTACCAGCATTATTGCAGGTTTTTCCATTTTTTCTGTGAATTCTGTATGAACAGGAAGGCGCTAACTGGTGGATATCATAGCTAATAGACGACTAGCTTATTTATGCACGAACCAATCCACCAAGGAGATAATTAGTTTATTTACAATTAGCATTTGTTACACTTGTTTACCAAGTACAGACTGACGGGTTATGTTTACGTGCATGACAAACCAGATATCAAAGGAAAATTCGCATTGATATTCTTATTCTTTTTTTTCTGTAAAACAGGTAGGTTCATAAAGTTTGGGTTGGTCAGGATGTCAGATTTAAGCAGCCTCGTTTGCTTAATTTTCTGAACATGAATGAGATACAATGATTCAATTCCAGCAGAGCGGGTGAGGAAATAAAATCTGCCACATGCACGATGAAACTAGTATTGTAGAAACGTTGTTAACAGATCATTTTGGGGATGAATACAGCTATTGCTCACACAAAAATGAAGGGTACTACTGTCCTTAATATTGTAGTACCATATTCACAATATTAGAAACATAGAAACACAGACAGTGAATGGAGGAATAGAGTAGTCGGCCTTTCGAGCACGCGCCACCATTCAACAAGACTCACTAACTCATTCCAACCCTCTCCCTATATCCCCTTGAATATATCTGATGAACTGGCATGAAAAAGAATCTTGTGTCAGAGAATTCCATCGGTTCACAACTCTGTGAATGAAGAAATTCTTCTTTATCTCAAACCTGTCTAGAATACTCCTTATTAGGCTCTGACGCCTCGTTCTGCACTTCGCCAGCATCAGGAACATTCTCCCGTTATCTAGCGTGTCTCGCCCCATGAGCAAGTCAAATGTTCCTGTGGCCACGGCCCGCCATCCTTTTAAGTTCCATTGAATACAAGCTCAATCCAAACAAGCTTTCCTCACCTTCTTTCACTGACAAATGAAAGCCACCCGCCAACTGAAAGAACAACAAATCAACTTTTTCCCTGGGCCCAGCAAACACACGGAAGCAATGTCGATTTCACCAGTTTCCTCATTTCCCTTTCCCTCCACTTCATCCCAGATCGAACCTTCCAAGTCAGCAAAGCCTTTTTAACCTCAGCAAACTGCCCATCCTCCTTCTCAGCCATCAAGATCATTCTTACCACCAACGTTTCGAATCACTTCCCACCTGCATCCATCGACCGCCATGCAACCAAACGTCCACCCAGCCGCACGCCACGCCTCCATTTATGTCTCAGCCACTCCCTCCGAAACATTCCTGAAGAAGGGCTTATGAAACGTCGAATCTCCCACTCATCAGACGTTGTCTGATCTGTTGTACGTATTTCTAGCGGCGCACAGTTTGACTTTTTTCACATGTCAATCTTGCCATCTTCAGAATCAGTCTGGTGAACCATTGGTGGACGCCCTCAATAGCTCATTGGATGCTGCCTGACCTGCTGCACTTTTCCAGCAACACATTTTCAGGCTTGCAATAAGGCCAGAATTCCATGAGGTTTCATGACTGCCTTCTTACCTCCATACTAACCTTTAGCGACCATTCCACCATGATACTCAGGTCTCGTTGCTCATCGCCCTTCCCTAAACAGTTAGCATTCTGATAATATTCTGCCTTCCAATATCCAAAGTGCATAACCTGACATTTATCAACATTATGGTACATTTGCCAATTATTTTCCCATTCAGCCAGTTTGTCCACGTCACTGTGCAGGCTCTGACCATCCTCCTTACAATGCACACATCCAAATATCTTAGTATCATTCAATTGCTCTGGTGCTTTCCTAAATGTCCTCATCTGATAAAATAAGATTTTATCGATTTTAATTTGTAATGTCTGATCAGGCAATTAGTAATCTTCAAAGAGCTCATAAAATGATGTTTCCTGTTAATAGTTTCAAGTATTAAGTGAAATTTTTGCAATCCTATATCGAATAGATCGCAAACAAAAAAAGGGATCAATAAATTAACATGAAGAGAAATGAGCACAATAATCTGAAAATATATTTGCAAAATTCCTTCAGGAGAACAGAATTTGATGAATGGCAATAATAGAATCATTCAGGTAGCATTCAATATATGACTATTTCAGCAACATTCTAACTTTGAAATCATGCCCAAATTGTGGATTGTTGAGTCTCGATCATAATGTTCTCAGAAGATATTTATTTCTACCTGAACACAATCGCTATAATTATTGAGAATATGAGTCACGAGTAAAGAATTCTGGGCTATCCGAGATGTGTAAAAACAGACTTGATAAAGAGTAAGTAATCATCGCTGTGTTAAAATTAGAATCACTGTACTTGGTCAGGAAAACAATATTTTATGGAATTAAAGAATGGGGATATAAAGATTCCATGATGTGTGTAACATTCAAAGAGTTGAAGAGAAAAAAAAATCATGCTGTAACAAATTGTGGATTAATGGAAGATAGACCCAGTAAGGTCTAATGGGCGAGGCCAGATTCTATCAAAGCTTTTTAAGGGTGTATCCCAGAACCCACCGTTGCTAGTTATTTTAAGGAGATGTGTCGCTGATAGTTAAGGAGGGGTGCAGCTTGAAACAAAACAGAATTTATTAACAAGATTACCAAATAAAACACAAACAAAAGAGAACACAATACAGAATAGCAATTCATTTAAAACCCAACACATTATGCCAACTTAATGATGTTGCCCCCCAATACTTACCACAAAACCCATAAACAGCCTTTGGCACAAAAGTTAATATAAAACATAGGGTCTGACAGGAGAGAAATCGTTTCGGGCGTGGGGCATAGTCAGCATGGACTTGCTTCTGTTGGTTCAAACTGTTTCCGATTTCCTGACTGCTTTTGGTGAATAGTCAAACTGCCAAAAACGCAATCCAACCAGAGTAAGGCTGGGCTGGGAGAATGGATCACTTCTCTTTAAGTTTACAGGTCTTTGTTTAAACTTGAAAGCCTTTTTTTTTCTGAGGCAGTAGCTGTTAGCTATTATCCAACTCGTCATAAAAACTGTCGAAACGCATAACTTTCGTAACCTGTGCCTTGCACGGCCCCTCTAAAAGAAAAAAAGGACAACATCACCTTGTTAAAGGGGAAGCATCGTCCCAAAGGGAAGTGTAGTTTTGTCAATGTAAGTCATCCGACAGTAGGGTTCTAAAGTACAGAAAATTTGATCATACACTGTGCATTTGGGACATAGAAGTATTATTCTCAAATGTATGATGCAGGATTGGGCATTTGACAGAAGACACGAAAATTATTAATCATTTTGATAGTAATGCAGCATATTGTGAATAAAAAACCAAACAGAAGGAATAGATCAGTAGGCTTGGGAGCATCAATGAAGACAATTCAGAGCTAATGTTTCTGGCCCGGTGACACTTCCTCAGGACCGAGAACATTGTGCACACAAGCCAAAAGCAAAGAAATGGTCAGCTTGCAGAAATCAGGATGTGCCTTCACTTTAGGGAATTATGAGAAAATATATTTGGGCATAAATCACTGCATGAGATTAGGTTAAATTCATGGCAGGAAATCGAAAAAGGGAAAGAAGAGCAGGGATTTTCAACAGCCAACATTCACAAGTCTTTGATAACGTCAGGATAGGGCAACAAAGTGATCAAGTGTGATACTATCCTATTGACAAAAGCCTTTTGCGCACACGTTTTCAAAGTGAATTACGAGCAAACTGATTTACCTTATAACGAGCAAGACCAAAAAGTAAACTATGTTATGCACATTTGGGTGTACTGTACCTTTAAGAGAGTTGAAACAAGCAGTGGCAGCACAAAGCGTTCTGAATAATGTACAATGTAACATGTGTTCCAGACATTCGGTTAGACTGGGTAGCTGGTTGGATGGAGACAAAGAAGCAGATTTGAATTAGTCCAATCAGTTTATGTTATACCCAAAAATACCAAACTCCAAACTAATTTGAATTTAGTCCTTTGACAATCTTTAAATTCAATGACGCAACCAGTGGCTTTCTGAGTATAAGTCCAGGGAAAGTTGAACACTTGAGAGGATAACTGCCATGCCACCAGCAGGTAAAGAGAGTGTCCAGTGAATAGCTCTCTGAGAGGTACCTTTATCCATCATCACCCTGTAAAACAGAAGCCACAAGAAGAAGAAAAGAAGACAGGAGTACACAGCAGAAGTGAAGTCTGCTTTGTTTTGAGATAAGAGGGTTTGCTTTGTAAATTTTCAACAGGTATTTTATCGGAGTAGTTTTGTAGAATAGGAAAATGAAAGATAGATCATAGGAAGGAGTTCTAAAGAGTTGTAGGTGAATTATTATCTGATATATTTTACGAAATAAAGTTGTTAACCTTTACTTTAAATATTTCTCGACCTCTCGAAGTTTCACTGGTTACTGCATGGAAAAAATCTTCACTGTGTCGCTGTTTCAAATTAATGAGGAGAAATTAAATCATATCGTAACAATTTGGGGGCTCATACGGCATTTAAACTGGTTTAGACAGATCTGAACATATTTTGGGGGTGCAAACATCCCAGAAGATTTAAACATTTGTACATTAGTGCACTATAATTTAAATAATTCATAGATGAGAAAATCCGTTTAATTTGGGTGCCTTGTGGTTGATTAAATTAGAATTTATAGAAATGGCTCTTAGAATTGATAAAGCGTTTCTGGGATTTGAAGACGATTTTCAAATTTGACAAGAAAATTTAGTAGGAAAGAAAAACGCCATACTTTTAAAATTAAGAAATAATTTATCGTTGGTTAAACCAATGACAAAAGTTAAGCTGAAATTGTATGGGAGTTTTTCAAACACTTAAGTGTGTCAGAGAAACAGACAGAGCAGTAAATATAGAAAGGTTGAAATTACAATTGAGAAAAGTGGAGTTAGAAGATAAGCAAAGAGAGAGAGAGGAAAAACAAAGCGAAAGAGAGAGGGAAGAAAGGGTGAAAGAAAGAGAAAGAGAGAGAGAAGAAAAGGAGAGAGAAAGAGGAAGAGAAATCGAGAAGAGAGAAATACGAAGAGAGAGAAGGTTCTCAGCTCAGCGAAGAGAGAGAGAAGAAAGGGAGGGACAAAAAGACAGAAATTGAACTTGACAAGTTGCGTGTTAGTCAACAAAGCTTACTGGATGGAGATTAAAAGAGAAGTTAGCGATATATATATGACAAAACTCTGCTACATTTTGGTGAGAAAGATGCCGAGCCTTTTTTTCATTTCACTTGAAATATTGACAATTCAGATGGAATGGTGCGAGGATTTATGGGTATTACTCATTCAGTCTGAACTGGTGGGCAGAGCCAGTGAGGTATTTGCTGCATGCTACACGAAATGTCAAGATATTATGAAGAGGTTAAGCAGGCTATTTCAAGTGCTTATGATTTGTTTTTAGAAGCATCTGGACAGCGGCTTGTAAACACAAAGACAGAATCAGCTCAGACTTACGTTGAGTCCAAAAGAATTAAACATAATCATTTTGATAGATGAGTACGTGCTTCGAAAATAGATAAGTCGTTTGAGGCACCCAGAGAGAGTATTCTGCTGAACGAGCTTAAAAACTCACTTCCAGTGATAGTAAGAATTCACTTGTAGTGACATAAATTTCAGGAAGTGAAAAGGGCAACAAAAGTAGCAGCTAAGCACATGCCTTTACATAAGATAAGCTTCCGGCCAGAATTTCGTCCTGTGAAGGATAGAAGTTGGGAGAAGGTGAGATCCTACACGACGAAGCCATGAGTAAAGAGCACTTACAAGATTTTACAACGCTATACAAAACAGAAGCCCAAGCGGATGAAAAGGAGTTGAAAGGCCTCAGGTGTTTTCACTGCAATTAAGTGAGACACAGAAAATTTGCTGGTGGTTTCAGAAGAGTACTGTGAACAGGTGTTTTCACTGCCAGAAAGGTGGTCATTTACAGTCACAGTGCTGGTCGTTGAAAAAAGGTGCTGTGGGAAATGATGTTGGAACAGAAGCTAAGCCAGTGGCATTAATGATGGTAATAAAGGAAAACGCAATAAGAGCTGAGGAGGTGTAGGAGAGTGTAGTGCACAGCCTAGGTAGGAAGTTAGTACCTGATCTCTCCAAAGAATTCAAATCTGGGTAAAGATTACTCAGAAAGAACAGGGGGAGCATGTTTAGAAGTAATAATTTTGAGTGACACAGGATCTAACCAGTCGCTGATCGTAAGGGATGAGAGAATATGCACCCTTTCTCGTCTGCTGCCTGGGAGTGTGGTAATTTGTGGGATATATGGAAAGAAATTTGGTGTTCTGCTCTGTAAGATAAGGTTGTATTGACAATTCAAGACTGGGAAATTTGCAGTGCGAGTGATTGAAAGACTACTAGCTCTAGGAATTCAGTTTGTTCTTGGGAATGTTTTTGCAGTGTCCAAACTGGGAGTGATACTCAATGTTCTGGAGAAGCCTAAGGAAGACCAAGAAACTGATGAGTTAAAACGGAAATACTCTGGTATTTCCCCTCCTTTGTGGTAAGCAGAGCCCAGTATTATCAGTTAGAGCACGATGCAAAAAGTAAAGAGTAAGACGAAGGAGTTGAAGTTCAGTTAGCGAAGACCCTGTTTGACGTAATAGTGTAGGGAAACCTTGAACAGGCAGAGGGACAGACAGAAGTGTTTGCTCCTGAAAGACTAAGAGATTTGAAACAGCAAGACAAGACAATAAACAAAAAAATCATGTGGGTGCGTACTCTGGAAAAGAGGCAGAGAATATTCCAGAATGTTATTATCTGAAAGATAGAATCCTAAGGCGGAAGTGGAGTCCATGGTAGGTTTGTGCAGAGGAGAAATGGGCTGAAGGCCACCAGGTCGTGTCGCTTTTAGCGTGCAGCACGGAGATACATGCTCTGTCTGCAAATACGAGGTTACGTTGGGGCACGAAAGACGCAGAATAAGGTCCAGAACATTTTCAATTGGCCTGGAATGCACAAGGATGGGGATTATTTTTGCCGAACGTGTCATGCATGCCAAATGGTCGTGAAGTCACAGGCTATAAAAATGCAGCAACTTTGTTGTCATTTCCGAATTTGAAGAACATTTCATTTGGATTATAATTGATTGTGTTGGTCCATTACCCGGAGCCAAAAGTGGAAATCGACCAGATTTCCGGTGGCAATTCTATTACGGACTAACAATTCCAAAAGAATAGTAGAGGAGTGAGTGGCTTTCTTCACAGGATATCGGCCACCCAGAGAGATTCAGTTGGACCAATGACAAAATTTCTGCCAGGTCAATTAAGGAGGTTAATAATAGCTTAAGTATACATCACTTTCAGTCTACTGCGTATCATCCTGACTCCCAAGGGGCTTGAGAAAGGTGGCATCATACATTGAAGAACATGTTGACAGCATACTGTCAGGATAACCCACATGATTGGGATAAAGGTATCCCATTCGTATTCTTTGACATTAGAGGTACCCAAACGAATCTACTCAGTTCACTCCCTTTGAGTTAATATTCGGTCATGAAGTGAGAGGTCGTTTGAAATGAACCAACGTCGGAGACTTCACACTTCCATTATGTTTCCAAGGTAAGCGAGAGATTGAATAGAATAGGTGAGTTAGCTGAACAGCACCTAAAGAGGGCACAGTATAGAATGAAACAGGTGGTAGATAAGGTCTCTGACACTCGGATGATTTCCTGAGCAGATACCTTGCTAGTACTGTTACCTGTGATAGGAAATCGCTTCAAAGCCAGGTTAAGTTGTCAATATCAAAATGAGAAGAAGTTCAATAAGATAAACTATCCAATAAAGATGTCAGATAGAAAACAAAGGTAGCCGGTATATCATGTGAACATGCTGAAAAAAAAGTTATGCCAGAGAGAAACAACTGGAAATAAAAAAAAAACAAGTGTTCAGTACTGCACCACAAAGTGAGGAATCAAGTCCAGATGATGTGGCTCAGAATGGATTTTATAAATGAAGAAGAACTACCTGTCTTAGGAGGATAGAGTACATTCAAAAGATTTGTCATTGCAGTATTAGGACATATGTAACAATCAGATGAGGAAGACCTATGATATTGTACACGAAGTAGATGTAGGGAATACTTCTCCAATAAATCAACATCGCTATTGGCTTAATCCTTTCAAAGCCAGAGAGGGCCAGATGGAGGAGTGTGTTATGTTCGACGAGGAAGTCATTGAACCACAGCCACAGCCAGTGGAATGTATCGATCGTCTCTGTTTCCAAAGATCACGGGACTCACTGATTCTGCGTGGATTATCAGAAGATCAATGCCGCTACAAAATCGGACTAGATTGAATGACTGTATCAAGAGGTTCGGACAATTCAGTTACATCACGAAGTTGGACGTAAAGCGTGGTTACTGGAAGGTACCTTTATCAGAGAGGGCGAATGGAATTTCTGCGTTTATAACTACAATTGAGCTATATCAGTTTACATTGATGCCCTTTGAAAGTAAGTACGCACGCACCACATTAAAAAGACTCGTCAACAGAGTTGTGGCTGGGTTAACAAACTGTGCAGTCTATTTGGACGATGTATTTATCTTTCGTATCACCTTAATTGGTTGTCTGCTTACAGAACATGAAGTAGGCAGTTTAAGACGGCAGCTTAAAATGTGTTGCTGGAAAAGCACAGCAGGTCAGGCAGCATCCAAGGAGCAGGAGAATAGACGCTTCAGGCATGAGCCCTTCTTCAAGAATGAGGAAAGTGTGTCCAGCAAGCTAAGATAAAAGGTAGGGAGGAAGGACTTGGGGGAGGGGCGTTGGAAATGCGATAGGTGGAAGGAGGTCAAGGTGAGGGTGACAGGCCGGAGTGGGGGTGGGGCGGAGAGGTCAGGAAGAAAATTGCAGGTTGGGAAGGCTGTGCTGAGTTTGAGGGATTTGGCTGAGACAAGGTAGGGGGGAGGGGAAATCAGGAAACTGGAGAAATCTGACTTCATCCCTTGTGGTTGGAGGGTTCCTAGGCGGAAAAAGAGGCGCTCTTCCTCCAACCGTCGTGTTGCTATGGTCTGGCGATGGAGGAGTCCAAGGACCTGCAGTACCTTGGTGGAGTGGGAGGGGGAGTTGAAGTTTTGAGCCACGGGGTGGTTGGGTTGGTTGGTCCGGGTGTCCCACAGGTGTTCTCTGAAGACGGCAGTTCATCACCACCCTATCACGAGAAACTATGAATGGGCAACAATTGCCACCAAGCCAGAGACACAGACGTTTCAAATGTGCTACGTCTGTCAACTAGATTCCTTTACGAATATCGTTGCTATGGATCCAAATAATTGAAAAATTGCGTGCCATTTTACTCTCTTTCCTATCGGCAAGATCTTGTGAAATTTGAAATGGCGTGGAAAAGATTTACAAAGATGTTGCAAACATTGGAGGGTTTGAACTGTAGGGAAAGGCTAAATAGGCAGGGGCTGTTTTTCTTGGCGTGTTGGTGGCTGAAAGCTGAACCCATAGAGGTTTAAAAAGTTAAGAAGTGCTTGGATCGGATAAATAGACAAGGTTTTTCCCTGGGGTGGGGGAGTTGGGAATTAGAGGGCATTGGTTTTGGGGAGAGAGGAAGAATTCAGAAAAACCTCAGGGCAGCCTTTTCATGCAGAGGTTGTTGTGTGCATGGAATGAGTTGTCAGAGGAAGTGGTAGAAGCTGGTACAATTATAACATTTAAAAGACATCTGGACGGGTTAATGAATAGGAAGGGTTCAGAGGGCTATGGGCCAAGTGCAGGCAAAATGGGATGTGATTAGGTTATGATATCTGGTCGGCATGGACAAGGTGACCGAAGGGTCTGTTTCTGTGCTTTAAACCTCCAAGAAACTTTGACATTATGACTGGAATATGAAAAAGTGCTTATTGTCCAATGGTTGGAGGATATCTCGAATGTTCCTTCATCTCCTGATTTTATTATTTCATGATTTTCTCTCCCAAATTCGTCAGGACTTTTTGTCTGAATCAAAAATAATTAGGTTTAGGTTTAGGTTTTATTATCGCGTGTAGCCAAGCGCAGTGATATGGGAGGACAGCGAAATGTGTGCAACGTCTGGGCGGCACGGTGGCACAGTGGCAAAGTGGTTAGCACTGCTGTCTCACAGCGCCAGAGACCTGGGTTCAATTCCCGCCTCAGGCGACTGACTGTGTGGAGTTTGCACGTTCTCCCCGTGGGTTCCCTCCGGGTGCTCCGGTTTGCTCCCACAGTCCAAACATGTGCAGGTCAGGTGAATTGCCCATAGTGTTAGGTAAGGGGTACATGTAGGGGTATGAGTGGGTTGCGCTTCGGCGGGGCGGTGTGGACTTGTTGAGCCGAAGGGCCTGTTTCCACACTGTAAGTAATCTAATCTAGTCACCGTGCACGGCACTATCTTCGGCAGAAAAGTACCTCAGTGCAAAATCTACCGCAAAAAAAGTAGAAAAGTGATAAACCTTGCGTCTCCATCGAGGCCAATAACAACAGGATGCGGATGGAATACGTGGATTGGCTGACTAGAGTGGAGGCGAGATACCGGATTCGATGCTTGGCAATGAACCAACCAGGTGTCAGATTTCTCGGCGGGTGAGCATTTCGCTGATAGTGACTGGAATTCCATGACGTTTCCTGTATTCCTGGCGAGCGTTAAGAGCAGGTTGTATGGGAAATTATTTAACTGAGGGTAGGGAATCACAATGCTATTTTAAAGAAACTGGGACGCTAAAAGTGGGAAGAGATGTTCACTCGTCAATGCAGGACAGAAGTATAAAGGTTGTTTAGGAAGCAGTTGCTCATAGTGCTGGGCAGTTTTGACCCACTTAAGGAAGGACGGGATGGTAGGTTGAAAGAACTCTGGGTGATCAGGCACGTGGAACATATTGTCAAGAGTGAAATGGAAGCATATTTTAGCTTGAGGAGTCAAGGATTAGACAGACCCTTAGAGGGTTATAATTTGGCCGGAAAGGAACTGAAGAATGGAATGAAGACAGCTGGGGATGGGTGGCATTACAAGAAAAAGTTTTGACAGGAAGGATTAAGGAAAACGTTAAAGTATTCTACGCTTCTGTGAGGAAAAAGAGGATGGCCGGAATGATGGTATGGCTGATCAAGGATGGTGGAGAAAACTTGTGCCTGTAGTCGGAGCAGGTAGGGGACGTCCGGACTGAATATTTTGCTTCGGTGTTGAGTCCTGAGAGTGATCTTGTCTTTTATGAGGATACCGTGACACGGACGGATATACCAGAACAGGTTCGTGTTAGGACGGAGGATGTGATGAACATTTTGAAAAATTGTCACCCCAGTTAACAGAGCAGATATATCCGAAGTTATGTCAGGAAGTGAGGAAAGAAATTGTTGCACCTTTGAAGACGACCTTTGCGTCTGCACTATCTACTGATTGAAGGGTAACGAATATTATTCCTTTGTTCAAATAAAGGAATAGGGATAATCCTGGGAAATAACGATCCGTCAGTCTTATGTCAGTTGTGGGCAAATTTTTGGAGAGGATTCTGAGAGACAGGACTTATGATTACTTAGAAAACCATAGTCCACACGGACTTGTGAGTGACAGGTCATGCCTCCGAAACCTTATTGAATTGTTTGTGGATGTGAAAAAATATGTTCCTGAAGGTAGAGCAGTCGATGTGGTGTACAAGGGTTCCAGCAATGCATTTGTCGACTCATTCATAAAGTCAGGAGGCATGAGGTATGGGGAAATCTGGCAGTCTGGATAATGAATTGTTTGGCCAATAGAGGACAGCATGAGCTCCTAGGTCGAAAGTATTCAGTCTGGAGCTTGGTGACTGGTGGTCTTCCACAGGGATAGATTATGGGACCTTTACTCTCTTTAATTTTTATAAATGATTTGGATGAGCAATTGGAAGTGTGGATGAGTAAGATTGTTAATGACACGAAGGTTGGTGGAGTTATAGATAGTGTGGAGGGCTGTTACTGGTTGCAATGGGAACTTTGAGAGGATGACGACTACCACCAGGGCAGCAAGATGGTTCAGGGATTAGAACTGAGTTCGATTCCAGCCTTGGAGATTGTCTGTGTGGAGTTTTCACATTCTCCCCGTGTCTGCGTGGGTTTCCGGCGGGTGCTCCTGTTTCCTCCCACAATGCAAAGGTTTGCAGTTGAAGTTAATTCGCCGTGCTAAATGCTCCAGTGTTCAAGGATGTGTAACTTGTGAGCATTAGTCAGAGGTTAAATGTAGTGAAATGAGTCTGCGGGTTACTCTTCAGAGGGACGGTGTCGACTTGTTGGGCCAAATGGTCTGATCTGCACTGTAGGGATTCGATGATTTTGGGATGCAGACCAGATGGAATTCAAACCGGAAACGTGTGAAGTCATTCATTTGGAAGGACGAATTCGAATGCAGATTACAACATTTAAAACAGGATCCTTGGCAGTGTGGAGGAACCGAGCAATCTCGGAGTCCATGTCCATAGAGTCCTCAAAGATGTCACCCAAGTTGATAGGGTAGTTAAGAAGGCACAAGTAATGTTGGCTTTCATTCATAAACGAATTGAGTTTGTGAGCCACGAGGTTATGCTGCAGTTCTATAGAGCTCTCATTAGAACATACTTGGAATATCGTTTCCAGTTCTGGTTGTGTCATAATGGGGAATATGTGGAACCTCTAGAGAGGGTGCAGAGGAGATTTACCACGATGCTGCCTGGACAGCAGGGCATGTTATGAGAAAAAAGGTGAAGGGAGAGAGAACTTTTCTCATTGCAGTAAGGAAGGATGCGAGGAAACTTGAAAGAGGAGTGCAAGATTTTGAGAGGCAGAGATAAAATGTATACCCAGATACATTTTCCCACGGTGGCAATGTCTATCACGTGGACCATGCTGTAATGGAAATTAGAGGAAGGATGAGGGGAGATGTCAGAGGTAGTTTCTTTACACAGAGATTGGTGGATGCGTCAAATTCATTGCCAGAATTGGAAGTAGAGTCAGGTACCGTACGTACATTCAACTGTTTCTCGGATAGGCACATGGAAAATAATACAATAAAGGTTCTGCCGGTTAATTTGATGTTTGAATGTGATAAAACGCCGGCACAAAATCGAGGGTTGAAGAATTTGAACTTCCATAAGACTGCACTGACTGTAATCGTACGTATAAATTATTCGATGTGTAATGTTATCATTATCTTTGGAAATATTCATAAGAATCGTAGATTGAAGTTCAGAAGGCCAAAAGTGCCATCAGGAGTTTGGGCAGGAAGATAATGGTCTGTAAACCCTGTTGAAGCATGAGCATTCCATTCAGACAACAAATAAAATTTATTGATTTACTAAAGCAGATGAATCCCTGATTTCACTATCTCAATTACTTCAACAATAGCCCATACTCTACAGTAGAGGGACCAAACAACTATGGTCGCAGCCAGGGTAACGACTGCACCATTGAAGCTTCAGTCTGGCAAAAACCCGAGTTCTGATGAGCTTCTGTACTGGCCCCTCAGGAAGTGGCGAGTATTTAATTAATTAGATTTAATTTTTAAAACTCAATACAGTCAAGGGAGGTCGGTTTCGATGGCGAAATGGCAAATAGAACACAATGGACACAGAAGTAAAAAAACGCTCGTGCCAGTTAAACTAGCTTCTTTTTGAGGAAACATATTTAAGATGTTACAATTGGATACTCCAGTTCAAATTAATCATTCGTAGTTGACATGGTTTGCCAAAGAAAAATCATTTGTCTTTTAATTAGTGGTTAGTAACTTCTTGTGCGAAAAGGAGAACGATTAGTTTTATTGAAGTTAGTTTTCCAGACGATATTTTATGATATACCGCTTCGAAGGACAGTGCTGAAAACAAAGAGACTCGGGTGTGACATGTAACATATTGACATTGGTATAGATTGGCGGGAAAACAAAATGTAGAGAGCCTGCAAAGTTAGATCTTTTACAGGTTGGAAAATGTGTGCCAAAACGATCAGTACTGAGAGTGCAAATTAGATGCATTGCCAAATGTGATTGCAAATTTACTTCGACAAAATGATATACCAAACAGCACAAGCAGCAACTGATAGACATAGCTAACCGCTCTCACAATCAACGGATCACATCTGAGATCTGATCCTCTGATACCTCCAGTTGATTATAGTGGTGGAGAATTAAATAACTCACCAGAGAAGCGGACTCCACAACTATTTCTGTTCCCAATGATGGAAGAACACAATGAAACAATGCAAAATATATTCTGGATCAGTGGTGCTGGAAGAGCACAGCAATTCAGGCAGCATCCGAGGACAGGCAAAATCGACGTTTCGGGCAAAAGCCCTTCATCAGGAATAAAGGCAGAGAGACTGAAGCGTGGAGAGATAAGCTACAGGAGGGTGGGGGTGGGGATAGAGTAGCATAGAGTACAATAGGTCAGTGGGGAAGGAGATGAAGGTGATAGGTCAGGGAGGAGAGGGTGGAGTGGATAGGTGGAAAAGGAACTAGGCAGGTCGGACAAGTCCGGACACGTCAGGGGATCGTGTTGCTGGAGGTTAGAAACTAGGATGAGGTGGGGGAAGGGGAAATGAGGAAACTGTTGAAATCCACATTGATGCCCTGGGGTTGAAGTGTTCCGAGGCGGAAGATGAGGCGTTCTTCCTCCATGCGTCTGGTGGTGAGGGAGCGGCGATGGAGGAGGCCCAGGACCTCCATGTCCTCGGCAGAGTGGGAGGGGGAGTTGAAATGTTGAGCCACGGGGCGATTTGGTTGATTGGTGCGGGTGTCCCGGAGATGTTGCCTAAAGCGCTCTGCTAGGAGGCGCCCAGTCTCCCCAATGTAGAGGAGACCGCATCGGGAGCAACGGATACAATAAATGATATTAGTGGATGTGCAGGTAAAACTTTGATGGATGTGGAAGGCTCCTTTAGGGCCTTGGATGGAGGTGAGGGAGGAGGTGTGGGCACAGGTTTTACAGTTCCTGCGGTGGCAGGGGCAAGTGCCCGGATGGGAGGGTGGGTCGTAGGGGGGCGTGTACCTGACCAGGTAGTCACGGAGGGAACGGTCTTTGCGGAAGGCGGAGAGGGGTGGGGAAGGAAATATAACCCTGGTGGTGGGGTCTGTTTGGAGGTGGCGGAAATGTCGGCGGATGATTTGGTTTATGCGAAGGTTGGTAGGGTGGAAGGTGAGCACCAGGGGCGTTCTGTCCTTGTTGCGGTTGGAGGGGTTGGGTCTGAGGGCGGAGGTGCGGGATGTGGACGAGATGCGTTGGAGGGCATCTTTAACCACGTGGGAAAGGAAATTGCGGTCTCTAAAGAAGGAGGCCATCTGGTGTGTTCTATGGTGGAACTGCTCCTCCTGGGAGCAGATACGGCAGAGGCGGAGGAATTGGGAATACGGGATGGCATTTTTGCAAGAGGTAGGGTGGGAAGAGGTGTAATCCAGGTAGCTGTGGGAGTCGGTGGGTTTGTAGAAAATGTCAGTGTCAAGTCGGTCGTTACTGATGGAGATGGAGAGGTCCAGGAAGGGGAGGGAGGTGTCAGAGATGGTCCAGGTAAATTTAAGGTCAGGGTGGAATGTGTTGGTGAAGTTGATGAATTGCTCAACCTCCTCGCGGGAGCACGAGGTGGCGCCAATGCAGTCATCAATGTAGCGGAGTAAGAGGTGGGGAGTGGTGCCGGCGTAATTACGGAACATCAACTGCTCTACGTAGCCAACAAAGAGACAGGCATAGCTGGGGGCCATACGTGTGCCCATGGCTACCCCTTTGGTCTGGAGAAAGTGGGAGGATTCAAAGGAGAAATTGTTAAGGGTGAGGACCAGTTCGGCCAAAAGAATGAGAGTGTCGGTGGAGGCGTACTGTTGGGAACGTCTGGAGAGGAAAAAACGGAGGGCTTGGAGGCCCTGGTCATGGCGGATGGAGGTGTAGAGTGATTTGATATCCATGGTGAAGATGAGGCGTTGGGGGCCGGGGAAACGGAAGTCTTGGAGGATGTGGAGGGCGTGGGTGGTGTCTCGAACGTATGTGGGGAGTTCCTGGACTAGGGGGGATAGGACAGTGTCGAGGTAGGTAGAGATGAGTTCAGTGAGGCAGGAGCATGCTGAGACAATGGGTCGGCCAGGGTGGTCAGGCTTGTGGATCTTGGGAAGGAGGTAGAACCGGGCAGTGCAGGGTTCCCGGACTATGAGGTTGGAAGCTGTGGGTGGGAGATCTCCTGAGGTGATGAGGTTCTGTATGGTCTGGGAGATGATGGTTTGGTGATGGGGGGTGGGGTCATGGTCAAGGGGGCGGTAGGAAGAGGTGTCCTCGAGTTGGCGTTTGGCTTCAGCGATGTAGAGGTCAGTGCGCCAGACTACCACTGCGCCGCCTTTGTCCGCTGGCTTGATGGTGAGGTCAGGTTTGGAGCAGAGGGATGGGAGGGCTGCGCGTTGTGAGGATGAGAGGTTGGAGTGGGGGAGGGGCTCGACAGGTTGAGGCGGTTAATGTCCCAGCGGCAGTTAGAAATGAAGAGGTCGAGGGCAGGTAATAGGCCAGCGTGGGGTGTCCAGGTGGATGCAGTGTGTTGGGGGTGGGCGAAGGGGTCCTGGGAAGGTGGGCGGGAGTCCTGATTGTGAAAGTAAGCTCGGAGGCGGAGGCGACGGAAGAATTGTTCGATGTCACGGCGTGTATTAAATTCATTGATGCGTGGACGGAGGGGGACGAAGGTGAGTCCTTTGCTGAGGACTGATCGTTCGTCCTCAGTGAGGGGGAGGTCTGGAGGGATGGTGAAAACTTGGCAGGGCTGGGAGCTGGGAGCTGGTGTGGGTGTAGAGCTGGGAGTGGGGTCGGAGCCAGTACCTGGAGTGGGTGTGATGGTGGGGGGAATGGGGGTAGAGTCATGAGCAGGGGTAGTGTTCCCCTCGGGGTTCTGGGGGGTGGGGATAGTGACAGTGGGGTCTGTGGGGTGCGTGTCAGCAGAATGCAGGTGAGTGGCGTTGGTGGGGACGGAGGTGGTGGCAGACACGGCAGTAGGGGTGGCGGAAGTCACTGAGGGTGTGGCATCGGCGATGATGTGAGGGCCGGAAGTGGCTGTGGGAGTGACCATGATGGGGGCAGAAGTGACATCATCAATCAGCGTGGGGGTGGTAGCTGCATCAGCTGCATGGCTAATGGTGTTTCCGAGGCCAGGGGAATCTTCTGGAATGTTCGAGGAGCGCTGGTTATGGAGGTGGGTAGATAAAAGTTTGTTGTACTTACAGTTTTTGATGTTTGAGATGGAATTGAAATACTGTTTGTTGAGAGTATGAATTCTCCTGAGGATGTAGTACAGAGTGGGTCCTTTGCAATTCTGAGAGAGTGTGGCCCTCAGCTGAGGCAGGGCAGACTGTAGAGAGGTTAGGTACCGGCGCATTGCTGCAAGCGTGGAGCGGAGGATCTTGATGGAGAACCGTTGCTGGTGTTTTTGAATCTGTAGTCTGTATTGTTTGTCCTGTTCGGGTCCGAACTCTGCTGGTTTAAAGGTGGTCCGGAATCCGTGTGGGGTGAGTTGGTTACGGAGACAGGCACTGATGAAGCAAATGTGGCTGTGATAGCGGGTTTGTTTCAGGACATGGTTGAAGAGCTTCAGGGCTGAGGAAATGACCTGGGAGTTGCAGTGGGAGAGAGTCTCCCTGAGATTCTTGAAGAGAGAGGAGGAAAACTTCTTCAAGGCAGACATCCTTGCAAGAGGATTCGCAGTAGGGTTAAAATCAACAAGGTAAAAACAATGACTGCAGATGCTGCAAACCAGATTCTGGATCAGTGATGCTGGAAGAGCACAGCAATTCAGGCAGCATCCGAGGACAGGCAAAATCGACGTTTCGGGCAAAAGCCCTTCATCAGGAATAAAGGCAGAGAGACTGAAGCGTGGAGAGATAAGCTACAGGAGGGTGGGGGTGGGGAGAGAGTGGCATAGAGTACAATAGGTCAGTGGGGAAGGAGATGAAGGAGATAGGTCAGGGAGGAGAGGGTGGAGTGGATAGGTGGAAAAGGAGCTAGGTAGGTCGGACAAGTCCGGACACGTCAGGGGATCGTGTTGCTGGAGGTTAGAAACTAGGATGGGGTGGGGGAAGGGGAAATGAGGAAACTGTTGAAATCCACATTGATGCCCTGGGGTTGAAGTGTTCCGAGGCGGAAGATGAGGCGTTCTTCCTCCATGCGTCTGGTGGTGAGGGAGCGGCGATGGAGGAGGCCCAGCACCTCCATGTCCTCGGCAGAGTGGGAGGGGGAGTTGAAATGTTGAGCCACGGGGCGATTTGGTTGATTGGTGCGGGTGTCCCGGAGATGTTCCCTAAAGCGCTCTGCTAGGAGGCGCCCAGTCTCCCCAATGTAGAGGAGACCGCATCGGGAGCAACGGAGACAATAAATGATATTAGTGGATGTGCAGGTAAAACTTTGATGGATGTGGAAGGCTCCTTTAGGGCCTTGGATGGAGGTGAGGGAGGAGGTGTGGGCACAGGTTTTACAGTTCCTGCGGTGGCAGGGGCAAGTGCCCGGATGGGAGGGTGGGTCGTAGGGGGGCGTGTACCTGACCAGGTAGTCACGGAGGGAACGGTCTTTGCGGAAGGCGGAGAGGGGTGGGGAAGGAAATATAACCCTGGTGGTGGGGTCTGTTTGGAGGTGGCGGAAATGTCGGCGGATGATTTGGTTTATGCGAAGGTTGGTAGGGTGGAAGGTGAGCACCAGGGGCGTTCTGTCCTTGTTGCGGTTGGAGGGGTTGGGTCTGAGGGCGGAGGTGCGGGATGTGGACGAGATGCGTTGGAGGGCATCTTTAACCACGTGGGAAGGGAAATTGCGGTCTTTAAAGAAGGAGGCCATCTGGTGTGTTCTATGGTGGAACTGCTCCTCCTGGGAGCAGATACGGCAGAGGCGGAGGAATTGGGAATACGGGATGGCATTTTTGCAAGAGGTAGGGTGGGAAGAGGTGTAATCCAGGTAGCTGTGGGAGTCGGTGGGTTTGTAGAAAATGTCAGTGTCAAGTCGGTCGTCACTGATGGAGATGGAGAGGTCCAGGAAGGGGAGGGAGGTGTCAGAGATTGTCCAGGTAAATTTAAGGTCAGGGTTGAATGTGTTGGTGAAGTTGATGAATTGCTCAACCTCCTCGCGGGAGCACGAGGTGGCGCCAATGCAGTCAATGCAAAATATATGTCTAAAGCATTCGTAATACTTTCATAGCTAGTGACAATAGGAGATGTTTGGCGGCACTGAACAATTCAGAAGCGATGGGCGTTTGCAACATTCCCGCAATAGAACAGAACTGTCTCCAGAAAACTGCTGCTCTTTACAGCGCAGGCATCTATCAAACAATGTGGAACATTGCACAGATACCTCCTGTGTAGAACAAAATCAGAACAAATACATTCTGGTCGGTCAATGCCCCTTAAGCCCTCTCTCAATCATTGGTAAAGTGATGAAAGTTGTCATCAGCAGTGTTATCAAGCGGAATCTGCTTAGACATAAGCTTTGTAAAGATGCCCACCGTGCATCCCGCCAGAACCATTGAGCTGCTGTCCTAATTTCAAACATGCACAAAGAAGCTGAATTCCACAGGAAACGGGAGAGTGACAGAACTTGACACCAACACAGTATTCGATGGGGTCTGGCATCAAGCTCTTCCATGGATAAAAAAAAAACTGATGAATGTGCACAGGGGGCGAACCCTCTGCTAGTTAGTGATATACCGGCCCACAGGAAGATGACTGTCATTGTTGGATGTCAATGCATTTAGTTCCAGGCCATCGCCGCAGCATTTCATCAGGGTAATGCCCTGGATCCAACAATCTTCAGCTCCTTCATCAACGATTTTCCCTCTATCATAATGTCAGAAGTGGTGTGTTCAGCCATGGTTGCACAATGTTCAGCGTATTCACAACTTCTGAGATACTGAAGCAGTCGAACTTCAAATGCAACAAGATATGGCTAATGAGCAGCCTGAGCCTGATAGCTAGCCAATAATATTCGTGCCTCTCAAATGCCAGGCAAAGAGCATCTCCATAATTTTATCATGTTATTGCTTTTCATACCCATCCCGTCTTTTTATTGTCAAGCTGGAAGCGATTCACGTGTTCTTTAAGGTTTGATCAAATTGAATACACGAAGACACAGACATATTTCTGAAAGGAAAATGCATTTACTGAGTCCGCTTCATATATATGCGAAATAAGATGTGAATGTATCATCTAACTTAATGTATATATCCAACAAGAGAGTTACAGTACCTTTAACACATTGAGTAAACTAGACTGACGGCTGGCAGACAGAGCTCTGTTTTATTTTCCACAGCACCTGTCCACGAACCCCGTCTGATTAGATAGTGAACAGTCCCATTGGCGGGGCTCAGTCCTTGATATTGATATTATTCTAAATTTGTGGTTATGGGCTGAATTTTCATTTCAGTACTTTTCAGTTTTCGGTGTCTCCAAGCTCACTACTTTAAAATGTTTCTGGCAGACCATCCAGATGATGTGCAGTTACTTCGCAGCCAAAACAAAATTATTTTACACCAGATGGATAATCATGTATTTTCCCACATTGTGTGAATTGTGCATTGACATGTCCAAATAACCCTTAACAATTAACCAGTGTGTTCTGATTTGAGGGTATTATTCTTGAGCCGAACATTCCTTCTCTCACAATTCAATACTAATTATTCGTTTGCCCTTGATTAATACACTGTCTAAGATAGCATGCCTTCTACTCGAACACGAACCCAATATACAACCCAAGTAATGGACCTTCGAGGCCATCTTTCCGTCCTAGATATAATGATCATTTTCGATCTGGCTATTCTCGTTGGTGTATCAGCAGAGTATATGAATGGGCAAGTTCCTTTCCATACCTTCAGCAGGGGAATGGCCCCTCGCCACCTGACATAACTGTTGTTTGGTGTGTAGAAGACAGGAGACATTCACTAAGCTGAATCTCTTCTGAGACCCCAATAGCTTCTGAGGCCACTAAGAAACCTTGATCTGTGAGACCTGGTCTGACTCATTCAGGCCGCATTAGTAAAACTCCAACACCTCAACAGTATTTTGTTCAATAGTTCTTCAGTAACCGGATCTGAACGTCTACATTGCAATGTCTCTTTTAAAAAAAAGCCAGGACAAGAGAACTCCTTAAATTGACAGCACCGTCACACGTTCCCACTAAATAAAAAGGAGGCTTCATTTTTGAAACCCTTAGACCAACTCTGCCAGTACACAACATAAAGTGTACGTTACACAGATTTCAAGCTTCAAACATTCTTTCCTACAGTATATTTCTGCCCATTACACTTTCCACTGAACAGCTTCATCTTTCATCACCAGAGATGTGACAACGCATCGGTAATTATGCTTTATCTTCCTGGATTTGTATGGCTGCAAAAATATCTCCATCGAAACAGTCTGGAACTTCGGCCCTTACATTGTTCGAGACGTTTTAAGGAGTGATGCTCAGACATATTGCTGACATTATAATTTATTAAATGTTGTCAAGCCAGCACTAAACACAAGATTTCTGGCTGAACAGTGGACCGTTTTTGTTGCTGAGCACCCAAATCTCTGGACGAAAACCCCACTAGGTATTTCTCGACGTCTTCTTGAAAGAGTACAGCACTGGTACAGACAACACATGCATCCATAGTCACCGAGGGACACATTCAGCAATTAGTTGTGCATTACACTGTGCCCAACTTGAATAAAACTTTTCGAGAGTCCGTTGACTCTTGAAATATTCTGAACTCGTTCAATAAGTTAGTCAGTGGAGCAACTGCACTGCAATAATGCAGTCCGAACTTGCAATAAAACCCAGTCAATCAAGGAATCATAGTACTTCCCTCCCCGTCGATAGTATAAGAAACATTCTAGTAATCTTTGTCTGCATATCGCGTGAGACATCGATCAATGATTAATGACACGTCACAAGAGTGTGATTTGGACTGTTTAAAACTCACTCTCAGGCAGATAGATAACTAGGTCTGGAAGAAAGTGATGCTGGAGAACAGAGTTAAATAATGTGGTGCTGGAAAAACACAACCGGACAGACAGCATTAGAAGAGCAGGAGAGTCGACGTTTCGAGCATAAGCTCCTCTGCATCATCTTTTCGAGAATTGGCCCTTCACCAAGACTGCCTCCTGACGTTGGTCGAACAATTTTGATAGATGCTGCAAATGTTCATTCCAAGTATGACTAAATATCACCAGGTCGCCGATGTGCACCACTCATTTGGCTAATCCAGAAATGACGTTAATGGTTAGACTTTGAAATGCGTTTGGAGATTGTTCATACCGAATAGCATGAGTTTAATTGCCATCGTCCATTCGGTGTTACAAAAGCCAAAATGTTCTTTGCTCTTTGAAATAATGATGCCTGTCGTTAACCTTTGAGTATGCCAAATTTAGAAATATGAATTGCTTGTCCCACCTTATCAGTGCGGTCTTCCAAACGTGAAATCAGATACAAATCGGAATTTGTAACTATGATCGTTCACGCATAATCGTTGGGTATAACCTGGCTGTGGCATTACTAACATGGGTGACGTCCAGTCGCTGCAAATCACTGCTATTATGTTGTCTTTGAGCATATATGCACTCTCGTTTTGAACCTTTACTAACTTTAGAAGGTTACGTTGATAAGGATATTGCTTAATTGAAGCATGTCCTGTATCAAGTGTCATTCGGTTCTATTTGCCAGAATATTCCCACATTACTAACCATGTTATTGTAATAACTCTTTAAGATCATTTCAGATTTCATCTGGAAGAGAACTCCATAATTTATTCCAATTGCTTTGAGAACTTCCTCATTGCCCAACTTAATTTGTTGCATGTCCAATTCAGAATGCGCTGAACCTGGTTCTTCACTCTGTGTTATATCCAGTAATATATCCCCATTCCCAATCGAAAATACTGTTTGAGCATACCCAAATGATGTCCACTGCAACATTTCTGTCTTTCTTGCGTTCTTATAAAATAGCTCACCTCACCCAATCTTCTTTCGATTTGGTCGGTTCCATTAAATATTGTTGTTAAGGATTTACCGATCACTGGAAATTGCACTCTCACTTTATCTCCTCTATCAAAATGGATATTTTTGATTTCTTTCGGTTTCGTATTTTATCACGTGCTGTGCTAGTTTGAAATTATGTAAAGTCAACTCACCCACTCTGTTTAAACTTTGCGTAGTTCTGCTTTTTTGTTGAATGTGTGGGAAATTTCCCAACTACTTTCGTTTTATCATCTTGTGGGACTATATCTCCATGTCCAATAACATGGCCCAGGAAGAGGACTTGGGCTTTAGCAAATTCACTTTTCGTTACGTTTTACCACCAAGCCTGCCTTCCAAAGTTGATCAAACAAGTCCGATAAATGCTTTAATGTTCCTTCCATGAGTGACTAAAAACCACCAGGTAATCAATATACATAACACAGTTGGGCAACCCAGCAATGATCTTATTAGTCAATCTCTAAAGCGTGGCTGGAGCGTTTTACCGACCAAATAGCAAGACTTTGACCTGATATTGCCCATTTCACGTTTCCAAGCCCGAAATTACCTTTTTTTGTCTCTGACAGAGGTACTTGCCAGTAGCTTCTGAACAAGTCTAACTTATATCTGTTGCTTGTCCCACTTCTTCGACACAGTCCTCCAACCGTGGGATTGGATATGCATCAGTCTTTCTATTGGAGTTGAATTTGTGGTAGTCCACACATAACCATTGGGTACCATTGGTTTTAGCACCATGACCACGAGTGAGCTCCAGTCACTGTAACTCACTTCACTTTTGCCATCTTGGAGGATGCACTGTATTTCCTTCTGGAAATCTGCCAACTTTCAAGGATTATTCCACAAAGGATATTGCTTAATCGTAGCATCATTTTCTATACATACATCATGCCTAATTAGGTTTCTACTTCCCAGTCCATTTCTGCATATCTCTCCATGTGATAGCAATAACACTTTCAGGTCATTTAGATTTTTTGTGGACAGTAACTCAATAATTTATCCCAATCTTTGACAACTTGATCATTGTTCAATTTGTTTTGAGGACTGTGCAATTCAGAATTCTCTGAACATTTTTCTCCTTCTGTAATGTGATCATTAGCACCTTCTTCACTTGCTTACCTTCCAGATCAAAATACCTTTTAAGCATATTCGCACGACACAGATTTCTTCCTGTCTGGAGTACTTACCAAGTAGTTCATTTCACTCAATTTCTTCTCGATTTGATACGCTCGACATAACATTCTTTTTAAAGGATCACCTGAAACTGGAAATAACACCAGTATATTACTGGTGTTACTTCCGACAGCTTGCTCTTATTCACGTTTTGTAAAACTTCCACAGTCCATCGCATCCACATCCAGAAAGTTTTTGACGGTGGAATCAAACAGAACTATCCCAAGCTTTGGCTCCCCAAGCAAATCAAAACCTGAAATAAAGATACGAGCATCTACTACTCGCTGTTAAAAATCCCGTCAAGAACCCCTAATCTGTCATGGCCGAGGTCAGACCACTCAAAACAATCTTAAACAGGCAGTTCAGAATATCGTTTTGCAATGTGTTTCGTTAAGTGTACAGTGAAAATCACCTGGATGAAGTTAGCGAGGTGGACTAACTGGTTTAAAACAGGCAAAACATCTATTCATAATGACACAGGAGGAACAGAATAAAGAACTCCTACCGAACACATTCTGTCCAAACTGTCACAACAGACCCAATAAGCAAACCCCCTTTGAAACACAGTACAAAAACGATCAAATGCTTACAGGTTGAAGTTAGAAGTGCAGAATAGAGTTTCCATACAACTTATTGTTTAACGCCCAACCAGTTCTGGATTGAACGAAATTGCTCAGCTTACAGATCTGACCACTCCCCTATTATTCTACAGGTTACTTCTAAATCCTGACCACTTTGGTCTGAAGTCTCACCTGTGTACATAGATGAAAGAAATGCCCCTAAAAATCATTTTCATTTCCGTACCAAACCAATTTGACCGGAGCCCGGACTGAGTTATTACCAGTCTGAAAAAACTCAAGGGCAGAGTATCGTTGAGACAAGGAACAGCTTCTTTTGAAATACAAAGGACTGCCTTTATCATACGACCTAGTATGGCAGTCGTACTTCTGAGTGCTATATCCCTTGAATCGTGAACCAATAAAGCAACACACGCTCCCGTATCTCTTAGAAATACAATTTCTTACCCTACCCCTCTTTGCACGTGCAAGTTAACATCACACGCGCAAATTAATCGTGCAAACAAATCTGGCACATTCTTCTCATCCAACCTCGGGCCAGATTGCCACATTCTGGTGCGGCTTTTCAGTTTCCCCTTTGCTTTACTTCACCATTTCTACAGAATTCACTGTCTTAACCTACTTTTCCACATCCGTGTTCACAGTGCTTTTCTTAAACCATTAACTGTGCGACATTATTACAGTGAACATATCTGAGCCTTTTCTCTTCACTTTACACCTCATGGGTTTGCTTTTGTTTACTTTGCAGTAGCGTATTTTTATTATCTTCAATTAGATCTCTTTTTTACCAAAGCACCTGAGGATATCTATTTTCCTGACTTTCTATCTCTAACACGTCGAAATTGATGTTGAAAGACCAAACATTGAATTCTCATAGAATTATCTAAGTTCAGTATGAAAGAAAATCCGTTCTATCCAACAATCCACACCTAAGCTCCGTAGAACCATTCTGCTTAAAACCTATATTCAACCCTGATTAAGCACCTAACCTGGTCATCCCTGAACACCATGGGAAATTTAGCATTGCCAATTGACTTGATGCGTACATCTTTGGATTTTGAGAGGAAACTGGGACACCAGGAGGGAATCCACATTGAGACACGGACAATGCTCAATCTCCACACAGACAGTTGTCCCTGGCACAGTAAGGCAGCAGTGCAAACCACTGAATCATTTGTTTTATGAATCAGCAAATAAACATCAGCAATTTCAATTGGGTAATCTTGCAGTCTTAACTGGCTGCTCTTCCACGTGAGTTCTCACTACTTTGGGAAATGAGTTATTCTTCCATACTACTCGTCTCTCAAAGAGCTCTTATTTTCAATCTTGTCTACCTATCCAAATTGCTTTATATTGTCATTTCACACTTAACGTACATTTAGTCAGGGTCTATCCTTAGGTTCCTGAAACGTTGTCTGTAGGCTTCTGGCACCAGCCCATATGCAGTTAAGATAGCATTTTTCACTTCATTATACTACAAAGTATCTTCCCTTATAGTGAGGCAAATACTCCACTTCGTCTGGCTCACATCTTTATGTGGAACATCAATACCCACATGGTTACCGCTCACATCATCTGTTTCTCCACTTTCTCAAATGAAACGAAAACGGCTTCTACATCCTTCTCATTGTATATCTGAAGTGTCTGGTCACGTTTGAATAGATATACACTAAGGCTGTTGGGGACAATGGATTTACTTTGCATCACTATCCTCCTCACTAAGCTGAACTTTTACATTCACCTCCGTCTTTTTAGAGTCGACCTTGCTCTCTATTTCCCACCTTCTGAAGTTCAAACCCTTTCTCCTTATGCTTTTGTTCTCTGTATTTCTCCCTTGCTCCTGCAAAGACCTCTTTCTCTGCTTTTAATCACAATTTAAGCTGTATAATTACCATTTCTCTTTATGTTTGACTCGAATTCAAGCTGTTTCGTTTACAGCTGAACTTTGGCCATTTCCAAAAACGACGATGATATTGTCGGCAATATTCAATGCTGTGCAGATGCTAGAATCACCTCCGCTTTCCTCGCAGATACAGACAACCTGGGCTCCAGCTTGTTTGTTAGTTCAAAAAGCTTTGCTTTGCTTACGTGTTTGAAACTCCCCAAAGTAACTTGTTCCACGGCCAGAAAATTCATAACGAATGAATGAGCAATTGCAACACAACGCACACACTGTTTAAACCAGCCGAGTTCAACATCCGACATTAAACGCTCCAACAAACATCACTCACAACCTTTGCATCCAACAATCCTGAACCCAAGTTGGAGTTCAGGATTTTGATCCCGACTAGCCACCCAGTTTGTTATGGACCAACCAGACCTCTCACCATGTTTTAAAGCTAAGTCGAGATTTTTCTTATTTCAAGGGCAGACGTAAAGTATCTGTTACTGACGAATGTGGCTGGTCAAAGTAGTCGACGTCAGACAAAACACAATTTGATTGAATAATATAGTTAAAACGCAAACAACGAAAATATAACTTAGAATATCTTAACTCTGTTAGACACTAAACAACATAGTATATACAGTAATTACTTTCAATTAACTGTTCTGCTGTAATAACAGTCGATAAACTCTCCCCTTGGCAAACGAGGAAACTTCAGAAACAACTTCTCACATATTGTTCTCCAATTCACGTGGAATAGACATGAATGCAAAATTCAGTGAGAGTGGATGCCAGGTTACATACACGGAGGCGATTAACTCTTTTGTGACCCCAATAGCTTCTGATTACAATCAGAAACCTTAATCTGTAAGAACTGGACATACTCAGGCTGCATTTAAAAATACCGCATGAATTGCATGTGCCCGAAATGATTTGGAGATGCTGGTAGTGGACTGGGGTGTACAAAGTTAAACATCACACAACATCAGGTAAACAACCACCTGAGTTGAAAATGTATTGCTGGAACAGCGCAGCAGGTCAGGTAGCATCCAGGGAACAGGAGAATCGACGTTTCGGGCATAAGCCCTTCTTCAGGAATGAGAAAAGTGTGTCCAGCAGGATAAGATTAAGGGTAGGGAGGAGGGACTTGGGGAGGGGCGTTGGAAATGCGATAGGTGGAAAGAGGTCAAGGTGAGAGTGATAGGTAAGACTGGGGTGGGGGCGGAGAGGTCAGGAAGAAGATTGCAGGTTAGGAAGGCGGTGCTGAGTTCGATGGATTTGACTGAGACAAGGTGGGGGGAGGGGAAATGAGGAAACTGGTGAAATCCGAGTTCATCCCTTGTGGTTGGAGGGTTCCTAGGCGGAAGATGAGGCGCTCTTCCTCCAACCGTCGTGTTGTAGTGGTCTGGCGATGGAGGAGTCCAAAGTCCTGCATATCCTTGGTGGAGTGGGGAATAACTCTGTCTCTGTGGTCGCAGCAGCCACTTCCGCCCCCAGTGACGTTACTAACCTACACGATCACAACGCTGCATGTGTCTCCGCCCCCACAACGATCTCCGGCACCACGCCTAACCCCGCCCCCCCGCCTAGTTCCGTCACCACGCCTAACCCCGCCCCCACGACGAAATCCGTACCACGCCTCACCCCGCTCCCACGCCGATATCCGTCACCACGTCTAACCCCGCCCCCACATCGATCTCCGTCCCCGGCCCCAGGCCTAACCCCGCCCCCACACCCAGCTCCAGCCCGACACCAGGTCCTAGCTCCCAGTCCTGCCGTGTTTTCACCATCCCTCCAGACCGACCCCTCTCTGAGGATGCAAGATCAGTCCTCAGCAGAGGCCACACCTTCATTCCCCTACGCTCTCGGATTGATGAGTTCAACACGCGGCGTGACATCGAACAATTCTTCCACCGCCTTCACCTCCGTGCCTACTTCTTCAACCAAGACTCTCACCCACCCTCTGACAACCCCTTCTCCCGCCTCCAACACACCCCATCCATCTGGACACCCCGTGCTGGCCTCCTACCTGCCCTCGACCTCTTCATAGCCAACTGCCGCCGCGATATTAACCGCCACCTGAACTCCCCCACCCCTCTCACCCACTCCAACCTCTCACCCTCAGAACGCGCAGCCCTCCACTCCCCCTGTTGCAACCCCAACCTCACTATCAAACCAGCAGACAAGGGAGGCACGGTAGTAGTTTGGCGCACCGATTTTTACACCACTGAGGCCAAACACCAGCTCGCAGATACCTCCACCTACTGCCCCCTTGACCATGACCCCACCCCCCACCACCAAACCATCAGCTCCCCGACCGTCCATAACCTCATCACCTCGGGGGATATCGCATCCACCGCCTCCAACCTCATAGTCCCACAACCCCGCACCGCCCGCTTCAACCTCCTGCCCAAAATCCACAAACCTGACTGCCCCGGCCGACCCATTGTCTCAGCCTGCTCCTGCCGCACCGAACTCATCTCTGCATACCTCGACACGGTCCTGTCCCCCTTAGTCCAAGAACTCCCCACCTACGTTCGGGACACCGCCCATGCCCTCGACCTCCTCCATGATTTTCGCTTCCCCGGTACCCAACGCCTTATCTTCACCATGGACCTCCAGTCCCTGTACACCTCCATCCCCCATCACGAAGGACTCAAAGCCCTCCGCTTCTTCCTTTCCCGCCGTACCAACCAGTACCCTTCCACTGACACCCTCCTTCGACTGACTGAACTGGTCCTCACCCTGAACAACTTCTCTTTCCAATCCTCCCACTTCCTCCAAACGAAAGGAGTAGCCATGGGCACCCGCATGGGCCCCAGCTATGCCTGCCTCTTCCGTAGGATATGTGGAACAGTCCATCTTCCGCAACTACACTGGCCCCACCCCCCACCTTTTCCTTCGCTACATCGATGACTGTATCGGAGCCGCCTCGCACTCCCACGAGGAGGTTGAACAGTTCATCCACATCACCAACATCTTCCACTCCGACCTCAAATTCACCTGAACAGTCTCAGATTTCTCCCTCCTCTTCCTCGACCTGTCTATTTCTATCTCAGACGATCGAATCAACACGGACATCTACTACAAACCGACCGACTCCCACAGCTACCTGGACTACACCTCCCACCCTGCCCCCTATAAAAACACCATCCCATTCTCCCAATTCCTTCGTCTCCGCCGCATCTGCTCCCAGGAGGATCAGTTCTAAAAACGTACAACCCAGATGGCCTCCTTCTTCAAGGACCGCAATTTCCCCCCCCCCCCCCCCGACGTTTTCGACGATGCCCTCCACATCTCTTCCACTTCCGGCTCCTCCGCCCTTGAGCCCCGCCCCTCCCACCGCCACCAGGACAGAACCCCACTGGTCTTCACCTACCACCCCACCAATCTCCATGTACAGCGTATCATCCGCCGTCATTTCCGCCACCTCCAAACGAACCCCACCACAAACGATATATTTCCCTCCCCTCCCCTATCAGCATTCCGTAAAGACCACTCCCTCCGTGACTCCCTCGTCAGATCCACACCCCCCAACAACCCAACCTCCACTCCCGGCACCTTCCCCTGCACCCGCAGGAGGTGCAAGACTTGCGCCCACACCTCCCTCCTCACCTCCCTCCAAGGCCCCAAAGGAAACTTCCATATCCGCCACAAATTCACCTGCACCTCCACACACATCATCTATTGCATCCTCTGCACCCGATGTGGCCTCCTCTATATTGGGGAGACAGGCCGACTACTTGCGGAGCGTTTCAGAGAACCCCTCTAGGACACCCAGACCAACCAACCCAACCATCCTGTGGCTCAACACTTCAACTCCCCCTCTCACTCCACCAAGGATATGCAGGTCTTTGGACTCCTCCATCGCCAGACGACAACAACACGACGTTTGGAGGAAGAGCGCCTCATCTTCCGCCTAGGAACCCTCCAACCACAAGGGATGAACTCGGATTTCACCAGTTTCCTCATTTCCCCTCCCCCCACCTTGTCTCAGTCAAATCCATCGAACTCAGCACCGCCTTCCTCACCTGCAATCTTCTTCCTGACCTCTCCGTCCCCACCCCAGTCTGACCTATCACCCTCACCTTGACCTCTTTCCACCTATCGCATTTCCAACGCCCCTCCCCCAAGTGCCTCCTCCCTACCTTTAATCTTAGCCTGCTGGACACACTTTCCTCATTCCTGAAGAAGGGCTTATGCCCGAAACGTCGATTCCCATGTTCCCTGGATGCTGCCTGACCTGCTGCGCTGTTCCAGCAACACATTTTCAGCTCTGATCTCCAACATCTGCAGACCTCACTTTCTCCTCAAACAACCATCTGATCAAGGAGCAGCGCTCCGACTGCTGGTGTTTCCAAATAAAC
Source organism: Chiloscyllium plagiosum (assembly GCF_037043375.1). Classification (NCBI taxonomy): domain Eukaryota; kingdom Metazoa; phylum Chordata; class Chondrichthyes; order Orectolobiformes; family Hemiscylliidae; genus Chiloscyllium; species Chiloscyllium plagiosum. Next base: position 16,674,503 of record NW_028270179.1, on the reverse strand, counting down.
CTGTTGAATTATAACCTGGTGTTGTGTGATTTTTAACTTTATGCTCAAAACGTCATCTGTCCTGCTCGTCGGATGCTGCCTGATCTGCTGTGCTTTTCCAGTGTCACACTTTTGGACTTTGCATTTAAAGAAAACCCCCCAAGCTGTTTACTCAAGTGGCACCCAGCAATCAGATTGAAACCTTGATCTTCCAATCTCGCTTCCAGTAAACGGACAATATAACCTTATTAAAGAGATAGAATCGTCACAGGTAAACACAACGGGGGTACGGATTCCTGTTGGAGTGGGTATTGCATCACCCTGTTCAGTTTTACACAAAAACGTCTGGACTGAATGGAGGTGGAGAATTTGGAACGGAAAAGCGACAGATTGTGGTCATCCTCAACTAAGGAAGATAATGTACAGAATCTCTTAAACTCACATATCTCAATACTTGGTAAGTGAAAGGCAGTTTTGTTATAGAAAATCATTTAGTCACTCAGTTGAGGAGCAATTTATTTGAAAGAAACTTTTAGACATATATTTTAAGTGATATCCGCTGACAAACTAGAACAAAGTTAAAACCTTCTCTTGCGTATTTGTGTTTACTTTTCCCTTGGCAGCTTATAAATATTAAACATATCGCTGGCGAGAGGATTCCACTGTATCCTGGCTTGTATCATTTCCTTTTTTAACAATCCCAGTCCGAACTACACGTTATGTCTCAGTCTCTTAAAAACTGATGTGCTGGCTTCTTTACATCTCGGTCTAAAGGTCGATGGCCAACGTGCAGAAAACATTGTATTTTTGCTCTCATTTCCATATCTTTGTAAAGTAAGCTTTATTGGAAATTGTTATTCAGCAATCGGATGAGTGACCAAATGAAAGTAACGGTTTTATGGGGAAAATTCGTCACCCAAAAATAGGTGTGTGTGTGTGTGTGTGTGTGTGTGTGTGTGTGTGTGTGTGTGTGTGTGTGTGTGTGTGTGTGTGTGTGTGTGTGTGTGTGTGTGTGTGTGTGTGTGTGTGTGTGTGTGTGTGTGTGTGTGTACGGATGTAAATATGTGTATTTTTGTTTTCACACACCCGTATAAAATGGCATGTCCTGCAAGGACTTAAAACACAGTGTGTCTTCCAAGTGGGCCTTTTTTTATGATATTCACAAGAAGTATATATTCTGGAATGTAATTTACAATTTATGTTACGTTTTGCCACGTTTATATTTTAAATGTTTCACCCAATATTTTCAGCGGATATTTTAAACCAGTCTTTAACTCCTGCCTGAATTTACTTTGTGTCCCAGCATAAATAAACGGGTTCATACAGGAACTTAATAGCAGAAGCATAAATCCGGTCTCTTGCAGAATAAACGTAGAATCACTGACATTGGAACCTGTCAAATAAGTAGCATGCGCAATTTGGACATTCAGGATCGTCACAAAGTAAAGCAAATTTAACAGAATGAAATTGCCCGAGATGGCAAATAGTAAAATAATGGACTTTCTCCGTTTCTCTATCTCTGGGTCAATCTGATTCAGTACATTTTTCTGGGTGCAGAGTCTTCTACGTGCCCTATTGGCTATCAGAATGTGCCTCACCATCAATACATTAAGTAGTAAAATGAGAATAAATGGGAGAAAAGGATTTAAAATGGATCGTATCCAGTCATATGCAGTCCAGGCTGGTGATGTATAGTATATTGCTTTTATGACACAGAACCACGGTACCCCATTAATTATGTACTGTGGTTCAAATTGAAAATATTTGAAGATATTTTTCAGAATGGCCAATGCAGAAACGATTCCTGTTACCCGCGCTGTCACGTTTATTGTACAGTATTTTGTTTTCAACTTCTGACAGGAGATAGCCACAAAACGATCAAAGGTGAAAGCGACAGTTAACCAGACAGAGCTATCAATTGCGATAAAAATCAAGACAGTACGCACAGCGCACACTGGCGTTACAGACATGTTACTGAATGGGAAGTATACAGAAGCAATCCTGTTTAATATTACAGCATTGATCATGACGAGGATATCTGTCACCGCCATGGATAGCAGATAATAAGTAACACAATCGGAGAGACCACATCTTCTTCGATACAGAACCATTACCACTGCTACATTCGCTGGAATAGAGGGGGAGGAACATATGGATGGAAGGAAAGAGTAAAATAGTTACTGAATCGGCTGTATTTTCTATGTTACATCGTGATCCCAATGCTTATAACTGTCAAAGAATATTGAAAGCTTTGCTTTTTCCAGTGGAAAAGTATTGCCAGATTGTAGCACAGTGATCAAGGTTAAGTTTATAACGTATCAGTACGAGTATATTGAAAAATATTCAATTGAAACCTAACAGACGCAATGAACAAAAAACTCGACTGAATCTCCACTCCAACACAGGAAAACTAAATCCACCAGAAAAAATAACACAGCAGTAACCAGAGAAAATTTCTAAAAAGTACGTTTGTTGATCAATGCTGAAACATCAACGTTGTGCAGAGAAAAATGTATTCAGCAAAGATTTTAACGCGCTTAGGATGCAAAGTGACATTTCTAGAATTAACTCAAAGTGTTCACTCATTTAAAGTTGATTGTCAATATTCATAAAGAACCCGCTATACTTTGCAAATGACCAAATATGATGCCAAAACGTCTGCTCTTCAGTCACCTGAATAAGCACTGAGGGGAACAAGCATAAAAAAGGAACATCAAGTAGTGCGTGTTGATAAACAGATGTTCTTGGTGGACCCAAGGAGGTGAAAAAGAAAATGCTCAACGTCAACCTTGTTTTATGAGCTAAACTGAGATGAGATCTTTCGATTTTTTGGCAACAGCGTTTGACTTTGGGAATGCTGCATAAATAATTATTATTCATAACATTTATTCTGTAAAAAAGTTGCAAAGACTGCAAGCATTTCTTTGCCTGTGCACGACTCCAACCTCTTCAGCTAATATTAGTATCGGATAATCCGTTTTGATCTGCACCAATGCAACTCTCAGGTGATGAGATCATATTAGCAGAATAATCTCTCGATCTTTCCATGTTACCTCCCCACTACTACCATAAAACGAAGTGCAGATCTTGCTCATTGCTGATGTAGGTCATTGGTGTTAAATGTGAGCTATTTTCTGCAATGGATATTCGTAATTAAACATTATGAATTACACATTAGAGATTCCACCAGTTCTGATGTTTCATCTAATATGAGGAGAATGGTGATGATGTGAAAAGACGTGCCCTGTGGTAGTGACAGAGGAAATCAAACAATCAATTGTCATATACTTAGGCACATCAGAAACTGCTAACACTGAAGTGTAACCGTGTCCTGTGAATTGGGAGAAACATTGAACTGTTCAGTCATTTTCAACTGTAGCAACACTTCTTGTGTCAATAACTCAGTGACTGAGACAATTCACTTTGGGAAATTCGTTCATTTTATTTTGCTGGAATTATTCATTGGCGAAAGCCAATCGATTTTGAATCAATTGTTGGCATTGTTTCCCACTGTGAAGATCAATCGCACTGTAGTCCTAAAAAATACTATCATCACAATTTGACAATTCAACCAGAGCACAATAAAACTTCAGCGAGATTACTCAACAGAATACATATTCACACATATGATATTTCCACACCAAAATAGTTATTTCTTTAACCATAACACACTTCTGTTGATCATGTATAACCAGCAGCTTAACACAACACAGCTGGATTTATACAATGGTGATTATGGACAACTACACTTATCGAATCATGTCCAAGGCCACAAAAGAGCTTATTGTTGTGGTTCTAAGTTTGTGAGATGATTTGTAGCTCGGGTGCTCGTTGTCACTTTACACTGCAGCACGCGAAGAGTAAATGGCGGAATGGATATTATTTACAAAGTTTAGATTGTTAACTGATGCATAAGTACATTTTAATTTTAGAAATACCAATTTATTTTGTCAGACGTGAACAACGGATCTACTTCGGGGAGAAATTATGTTTGGTGTGACATATTGCTACATTTGTGTTATGTGGATTGTCCAATAATGCAACAAAAATGTTGCACAACATTGTCAAAACAGAACATCATATTGTTTAATGTTCAGACGTAGCAACGATGAATGGAAAATAAAGCATCAAATATGATAAAGAAAAGATCCAACATGGAGAAGCGTTACCTTTGAATTGAAAATAAAACTGATGGAGCTAAGAACTGAATGAAAGAACTACTAACGCTAGACAGTGTCTTACCTGGAACCCCGATGGCAGCAATAACTGGGTAATAGATGGCAAACACAAGATCTGTCAATAGTGCATGCATTTCGGACAGAAGCTCTGAAAGGATTTTGCAATTTATTCAGAATTATACTTTATATATCACATGTCATTCTCCAGGGAAGTAATTAGCGTTTGATATAATGAAGTAATCAAAGTTAAAGCAAAAAAAAAGGAATTATTGCAGTTGTTGATCAGATAGATTTTATGTTTTGCACGCTGTGCCTTTCTTTCATGAGATCGACAAGTTTCTGAAGTAAAATATACAGAAATAACACACGCATCTCGGTTACATTACTTAAGTTGAAGAAGCAGTGAATTGATGTGATTATTCGACTTAGCTGGGGCTTTTGACGACGGACTGTCTAGAGAAGGAGGGCGTCGAATATTTTGGTGGTCAGATTTGCTCGTAACCTAGAAAACAAAATTCTGAACTGGGAGAACTGGCTACTAGCGTGCCATTTGTTTTTTTTTTAAAACTAGGCTCTTCATCGAGGCCTTGACACCTCTGCCTTCATGACCGCTGTCTAAAATAAGAACCAAGGACAATATGACATTGTTAGAGTGATAGCATCGTCACGCATTTTGGCAGACACGTTTCCTAATTCCGCAAGGGACAGTTTCAGCTAGATTGGCCAGGGGAGGGGTGAAATCTTCAACAGCAGGGAGACAAGTACGAGGCCTAAAGGAGATAAAGTAATCAGAGTTAGTAAATTTAAGATACATATCAGGCTGCAACGCGAAAGGGAGCAAGGAATGGTCGATTGAATTTCATCTATTTTAATGAAAGATGAGTGCTAGATAAGGCTGATTAACTCTGGGCGTGAATCGTTACGTGGGACTGGGATATCATCACCGTTACACAAACATGGCAAAGGCAGGGGCATGAGTAGCAGATTGTTGTGCAAAGGTACAGTAGGTTGAGGTGTTATCGAGGTGGTGGTAGTAGTGAAATGGACATTTCATTTTTGATTAAGGCGACGATCACAGCAGTAATCGGAGATGAAATAACTGAAGGTTTATCCAGTAAGTCTTTGTGGGTGGAGCTAAGCAATAAGCATGTTATGCTGACGGTATAGGTGAAGGTCTATGACCCCTCAAGAGGGGCCTCTTGGTTCGAGATCGGTCAAAGGAATCAATGGAATGCGGTCTGTACAAAAGCACGTGTCATTCGTTTATTGAATTAAGGTACCTTGACGCAATTCTATCCAGCAACACAGAGACTAAAGCTTCTGTGTTCCATGGTGAAGTTCCACAATTACATTCGAAAATTACACGTTATTTATATGCATTTTATAAGAGATAGTACAGCCTTAATTGCAAGAAAGACCAATCACATATAATAAGGTGACATGATTTGCAGCACATTAAACCAATGATATTTCCTGGGAAAGGGTTCTTATTTACGTCAATCATCATGCCATTATAGCTGTTCAAGGTCAATTAATGTGTCAGTATTCATTTGGTGAAAACTCTATTGTCCTCTTATCTTTTGATTTCAGCTTAATTCTGCAAATCAGCAGTGCAGGTTCACAGAGTTCAATCACTATTCACAGCCATATTGTTATATTCTTTTAAATTTAAAAGCCATTTTGTGATTAGTAAAAAAATCTACGTTTACTTGTTGCTTCTAATAACCTAAATTCAAATTTTAAATCCTCATAGGGATTGTACGAGTGGGCACCAAATAGTCAACGGGAATTCGAAAAATAAACATGCAGAGAGCTTAGGGAAACTTGCAGGAGCAACTTGGTTTTCGTAGTACGGGATTTTAATTTTCGTCACAGAGAATGGGACCAACCGAGCGTTAAGGGCTCAGATGGGGTGGAATTTGTTTAGTACGTTCAGGACTGCCGGAGCGTTAAGGGTTGAGATTGGGTGTAATTCGTTCAGCAGTGTTCCTCAAGCAGTGTGTAGAGGATCCTACTCAGGAAGTGGCAAACGTAGACCTACTCTTGAGGGAAAGGGACACGACAGGTGATTGAAGTGACAGTGTGGGGAGCACTTTGGGATCAGTGACTACAGTTTTATAAATTTTGAAATATCGATGAACAGAGGCAAAATTGTTTCACAGGTTCAAGTTCTCAATTGTATCAAGGCTAATTTTGTTGGAATTAGGCAGGAGCTTGCAATATTTGATTAAAGGAATTTATTTCTGGGCAAACGATTCTCTGGCAAGTGGGAAGCATTTAAAAGTGAGATACTTAGAGCTGATCTTCGATATGTTTATGTGAGGGTGAATGGCAAAGTTGCAGGAATAGGGAAACCTGAATGGCAAATGTTATTGAGGTTTATGACCAGAAATACAGAAGGTGGCACAGCTTAGGTAACGGCAGCTGGGATAAAAAAAAAACATCCATGGATTTATACAGGGAATAATGGAGTTTACTGAAGAAGGAAATCAGTAGGACTAAAAGGGACACCTGATAGCCTTGGCTGTGAAAATTAAGGTGAATCTAAGCGGGCATTTTAAGTAAATTCAAGTGTTAATAAAATGTTGAGAAAGAATAGTTCCGAGGTACAGACGAAAGAATAGCAAAGATGTTTCTCGACTGGAGCGAGAGTGACATGGCAGTTGTTATGTTGAACTTCAGCTGTCCAAATACTGACTAGCAATATTATACTCCATTTACTTTAGATGGGTCACTTGTTGTAATGTATGCAGAAGGGCTTCCTGACACAGTATGTATTCAGGCCAAGAAGGAGCGAGACCACATTTGATTTGATGCTGGGTAATGAAGATGGACAGGTATTAGATTTGGAGGCAGCTGAGCATCTTGGTGACAGTGACCACAATTCTGTTATGTTTAGTTTAGCGATGGAAAGGGATTGGTACATACCACAAGTCACATGTTTAGCTGGGGAAAAAGCAAATATGATGCAATCAGGCAAGATTTAGGATGCATAGTATGGAGAAGGAAACTGCAGGAATGGGTAAATTTGAAATTTGGAGCTTATTCAACGAACAGACTCCAGGTGTCCTTCACAAGTATGTGCCTGTCAGGTAGGAAGGGCGTAGTCGAGCGAGGAAGCTGTGATTTACTGAAGATGTTGAAGTTCTTTTCAAGAGTAAGAAGAAGGCTTGTGTTAGGATGATTTGGAGATGCCGATGTTGGACTGGGGTGTACAACCTGTTGGACTATAACCTGGTGTTGTGTGATTTTTAACTATGTTGGGATGAGATGTAAAGGCTCAGTTCTGGCGATTGGAAGTTGTAATTTAGCCAGGAAAGACCTAAAGACGGAGCTAACAAGAGACAAACGGGACATGAGAACTCATTGGTAGATAAGATCAAGGACAACCCAATGGAGTTCTATTGGCATACCAGGCATAAAGGAATGACAATAGTAAGATGAGGGCCAATCAAGGATACCATTGGGAAGTTGTGAGTGGAGTCAGAGGAGACACGGGAGCCACTAAATGAATTGAAGGAATCCACACTGGAAAGAAAATATTGTCGAGGAGACTACTGATTTACAGGATACGAGAATAGATGGGTTGAGCTTCACAATGACGACGGTGATAGCGATTCTGGAGCATGTGAAAATAGATAACCCCCCTGGTCCGGATGGGTTTTATCCTACGATTCTCTGGGAAGCCAGTGAGAAAATTAGTGTTTGATTTTTATTTCGTCATTGTCTACAGGAATGGTGCCAGGAGACTCTAGGATAGCAAATGTTGTCCCCTTGTTCAGAAACGAGAGCGGAGGCAACATCAGTAATTATAGACCATTGAGCCTTACTTCAGTTGTAAGTGTTGGAAAAAGGTAATAAGAGATAAGATTTATAATTATCAAGAAATGAATAACTTGATTACGGATAGTTAATACGGTTTTTTTAAGGGTATGTCGTGACTCACAAACCTTATTGAGTTCTTTGAGAGGCGAAAAAAGAGATGGATGAGTGTAAAGCTGTTGATGTGGTGTATATGGATTTGGTAAGACCTTTGATGAGGTTCGCCACAGTAGGCTATTGCACAAAATGCGGAAGCATGGGATTGAGGGTGATTTAGCGGTTTGCACCAGAAATTGGCGAGCTGAAAGCAGACAGAATGAGATGGTTGATGGGAAATGCTCATCCTCGAGTTCAGTTCCACGTGGTGTACCGTAAGGTTCTGTTTTGGGTCACCGCTGTTTGCCATTTTTTAAATGACCTTGTTGAAGGAGAAGAAGGATGGATTAGTAAATTTGCGGATGATACTAAGGTCGGTAGAGTTGTGGATAGTGCTGGAGGATGTTGCAGTTCAAATATGGACACGGAGAAACTACAGAATTGGGCTGAGAGGTATGAAATGTAACGTCATGCGTAAAATTATGAGGTGATTCCCTTTAGAAGGAGCAACAGGAATAAGGAGTACTGTGCTAAAAGTAAGATTTTTGGTAGTGTAGATGAACAGAGAGCTCTCAGTGTTCATTAACGTAGAACCCTGGAAGTTACCACCCAGATTGATCTGGTTGGTAAGACGACATACGATGTGTTGCTTTTATGAGTGGAGAGATCGAATTTCGGAACCATTAGGTCATGCTACACCTGTACAAAACTCTGTTGTGGCCACGTTTGTAATATTGCGGACAATTCTAGCCTCCACATTACATGAATGATATCAAACTTTGGAAAGGGTTCAGAGGGGATTTACTGGGATGTTACCTGGTATGGCGGGCACTTCTTACGAGGAAAGGCTAAAAGACTTCAGGCAGTTTCTGTAAGAAAGAAGAAGATTGAGAGGTGGATTATTTGAGGCATATAAGAAACTCGGAGGCTCAGGTAGGGTGGACAGTGAGCTTAATTCTCCTAGAATATTGATGGTGAGCACGAGGGGACATAATATTTAAGTGAGGAGTGGTAGATATCGGACGGAGCGAGAGCATTTTCAACACTTTGAGGGAAGTAGGGGCGTGGGACAGCCTGTCAGCAAGAGTAGTAGACTCGACAACGTGAAGGGTATTCATATGGTTAATGGATAGACATATGGAATAGTGTAGGTTAAATGGGCTTCAGATCGGTTTCTCAGGTCGGCGCAACATCGAAGTCTGAAGGACCTGTACGGCAACGTAATGTTGTGTATTGTATGTTCTACGTTAAAAGGAAGACTCAAGGACGAATGTAGACGTGTGTGAGTAGAAGTACCGGAGATCACCGACGTTCTCAATAAAAACGTCCTCTCGGCGACAGAAAACCTGTTTTTGGTAGTTTGGTATAACACTCATTATGTTGGGCTTTTTAAACTAACTGGCTGTCTTCAACAAGAGTGTATTACCCCTCGAGGCTGTTTGTAGCAGTATATACTTCAGCACGTGCGCTCTTCAGATATGTATGCGTTGGGATGTAAACTACAGCTAGGTCAGAGAGTTAGCCACCAGAGTTAGCATGTAGTGCAGATTGCACTTCACTATTAAACAGTCTCGGTCCAGGGAACAGTAACTAGTAAAGTTCGTCATGTTTAAGTACCAAGACGTGTGGATCAGAGGGACCTTTGCCTTGTCCACGCACACCATGCAGTGAATCTGGTGCTTTGAGAAAACCTTACGTTGTAAATCAAGTTGAGGTGAAGGAGGAGTGAGCTATTTCTCTTGGCGAAACGAGTCTTGATTTATGTCCTTCCAGCGGGGGAGGGGATCTTCAGTCTCACCTGTTGGACAGCGCTTCTCCAACTTTTCATGTATAAATGGCTGGTTCTTGTCAAGCCTGTGAGTCGGAGTGGATGGTTTGCTGTTCCAGAAGGGAAATGCGAGTACCTGATGTGGTCCTCGGCATTGGTTTTGGTTTTGGTCTCTCTTGGAGTCTTGTTGTCGGTGTGGTCAGGCCTCAATGTTGGGTCTCCATATCATTGTTAGGGCGTCGGGTCCATTCCATGAATCAGGTCCCCGGTCGACAATGGGTGGGGCCTTGGAGAAACTGATTGGTCACGTCATTGTCGCTTTTGTCGTTGCTCACAATGTTGTCGTAGGCCGAAATAAGATTTTCATAGCCGAAATGCAATTAGCCAACTTTTATACTCAAAACACGGACAAATGAGCGCAAGCATGTCATATCCTTTATTTACCAACTTAGTCGTTTTGTGTTGCACTTGCAGGACCTGCCACCACAAGATCCCTCTGCATATCAATAATAATAAGGGTCGTTCCATTTGGTTCTTTGCCGCTTGACTTCGAAGATGCGTCACTTCACATTTGTCTGGAGTTAAATACATCTGCCATTTCTCCTCTCAAATTTTCAATTGATCTATATCATACTGCATCATTTCACAACCTTCGCCACTATTATACCTCCATCCATTCTCATGTTGTCAGCAAACGTACTTATCAGACCACCTACACTTTCACCCAAACCATTTACACATACGTGTATGCATATTATATGCATATATGGGGCACACCTGCACACATGTACATATACACATATACATACACAAATACACATAACAACACACACATACACAACAGACACAATATGTCCTCGCCCAGATCCTTGCTGGAAAACAAATGGTCAAAACTTTCTATTCAAAGAAATCAAACTTCAACAATTGCATTCTGTCTTCAATGACAACTCCAATATTGCATCCAACTTGTAAACTCACAGACGATTGCATGTGACTTGATCTGGACCAGCCTACCACGGGACATTTCGTTGAAAGAGCGTAGATCGTAGAACAATATAGCACAGTACAGGCCCTGTGGCCCTCAATGTTCTGATAGAATTTTATCCTACTCTAAAATCAAACTGAGTTCATTTAACTTTCTGCCACTTAACTAACTACTGAGACCCCTCGGAATCCTAGTAGCACACAAATCCACCAACACTCTCAAACAAAAACTAACAAACTTAAAAGACCCAGTACAACCCATGGACAAAACCAACGTCATTTATAAAATTCCATGCAAGGACTGCCACAAACACTACATAGGACAAACAGGAAGAACGTTAGCCAACAGGATACATGAACACCAGCTAGCCACAAAAAGTCACGACCCCCTCCCTCATAGCCCTACACACGGATGAAAAAAAAACACCATTTCGACTGGGACAACACATCTATCCTGGGACAGGCCAAGCAAAGACATGCCAGAGATCTCCTAGAGGCCTGGCACTCCAACCACAACGCCATAAACAAGCACATAGAGCTAGATACCATCTATCAACCCCTCAGAAAACGAAGAGGAAATGACATCACCACAAACCCCAGAAACCACATATAGGAGAAAGATATAAATAGAAAGCAGAAGACAACAGCTTCGCTTCACTTGGAGTTCGCCACTGATGATGTTACCTAGCCAGATAATCAAACGTCTGGATATCAAACCTACAGCTCAGCGAGGAAACCTACACCCTATATCTGCCATGTGCCTAGTCAAAATTCATTTAACATTCTCTAATGTATCTCACGCGACTACCACTGTCGGCAATGCATTCCACGCATCCAACAATCTCTGTGTGAAGAACCTATCTCTGAGTCTCCCCTAAACATCCCTCCAAAGACCTTAAAATTATGCCCCTTCCTGACAGATATTTGGGAAAAAAGTCTCTGGCTATCCACTTTCTGTACACCTCTCAACATTTTGTCCACCTCTATTAAGTCACACCTCATTTTTATTCTCTTAATTAATTAACAGAATCCCTGGCTCTCTCAAACTTTCTTCATAAGAAATGCTGTCCCATCTAAGTAGCAACTTGGTAAAACTCCCCTACACCATCTCTAAACGTTTCTTGTCATGAGACGATCAAAAATGAACGCAACATTGCAAGTGTGGTGTTACTTCGGCTCGATAGAGCTGCCACAAACCTCATGTCACTTACACTCATCCATCTGCTAATCAAAGCCACCACACTGTACGTCTTCTAAGAAATCTATCAAACCTGGATTGTAACTTTGAGGGATCTATGGATTCGTACCTCAGGATTACTCTGTTCCTTCACACAGCCTATAATCCGGCCCTTTAAACCCTAATTTGTGTTCCTCTGGAAGGACCCTATTTTCTCATAACATAATGATAATTATGAAGAGGTTATCTGTAAGAAGAGAGCGTTAGTGAGGAAATGGGAGACACTGAGCATGAAAGAAAGATTTTTGCGAATGCATCAGCCTTGTCTTTTGCACTGATGTGCTGGAACCCATCTATCATTGTGGATTGTAACGTTTATGGAGCCTCATCCTGCAGTGAGCTGACTAATCTTCGATCACCATTCATAACAGGATGTAGAAGTACTGCAGAATTTAGATCTGATCACTTGGTTATGGGAGGGCTTAGATCTGTCTACACTCGCAGCTTACGCCATTTCTTACGTGCATTCGTCTGTTTGGTAGCTTCATGAGATTGACATCTCATTTTTAGGATTTGCCTGATTGTCTCCTGACATGCCCTCCTGCACACTCTATTGAACCTGACTTCATGGCAATGTTTGAGTAGGGGATATGGCAGGCCATGAGATTGCAGATTGTGCCGGAGTGCAGTTCTGCTGCTGTTGATGGCCCACAGCGCCTCATACTGAGTCTTGAGCTGCTAGATTGTTTCAATGTCTGTCCTTTTTTAGTACATTGATCGTGCTACACAACGCGATGGAGGTTATTCTTAATGTGAAGGCGTGACCTCGTCTCCACAATGGCACGACTTTGACCGATACTGTCATGGACCAGATGCTTCTGCAGCCGACAGATCAGTACGGATGAGATCAATTACGTTATTCCGTCTTGTTGGTTCCTTCACTTCCTGCCCAGACACAGTCTCGCAGTTATATTATTAAGGAACCGAACAACTCAAAGGATAATGCTGCTGCAAAGCCACTCTTAGTAGGGGACATTGAAATCCCCACCCAAGAGTGCATTTTACACATTTGCCACACTAAGTGCTTTCTCCAAATGTTGTTCCACATGGGGGAGTACTGATTCATCAGCCGAAGGAGGAAAACGTGTTATTCAGTAAGAGGTTGCCTTGCACATGATTAACCTGAGGCGATGAGACTTCCTGGGCTTCAGAGTCGACGTCACGGACTCCCAGTGTTATCTCTAAGTTATGATTCCGTAAGGATGACTATGTCAGGCTGCTGCTCGACTAGTCCGTGAGACAGTTCTCCCAATTTCGGCACGAGCCCCCAGATGTGAGTAAGTGGTGTTTGCATTGTCGACAGGAGTATTTGTGTTTCTGCCGTTGTCTTTTATAGTTCGAAGATCGATGCCAGGTCGACCATTCAGTTTTATTTCATTTTTGTGGCTTTCTAGACATTGATACAACCCAGTGGCTTGCTCGACCATTTCAGAGGGCAGCTGAGAGTCAAACACATAACTATGGCTCTGGATTCGCATGTAGGCCAGACCAAGAGATCCGATTTCCTGCCCGACAGGACATTAATAAGCCAGATGCAGTTTTCCGCCAAGTGACATTGGTTTCATTATCATTAGCCGGCTCTGTATTCCAGAGGGTTTTTTTTTTAAATTGAATTCAAATGCTACCATCTGCCGTGGTGGGCTTCGACCCCACCTCACAATAATTCGTACTGTGTTCCTGCAATAATCGCCCAGCGATAATACTATTGGTCTATCTCTCCCCAACTTGCTCTATGAAGGATGTATTGAACTGGAAACGGTGCAAAATAACATTACAAGGAGAATACCAGGTCTCAAGGGTCTGAGTTGTTGGGAAAGGTTGCACACAAGCTAGGATGTATTCTGCAGAGCATAGGAGCTTGAAGGGTGGTGGGTAGGGTAGGATCTTAGAGGAATGCAGAAGATCATGAGAGGAGTGGATCGTGTGAACACTCTTAGTCCTTTACCCGGGATTGTGGAATCAAGGACGAGAGGACATCAATTTGAGATCCGAAGTTTAAGAATGCAAGGGAACCTGAGGTTCAACCTCTTTACACAGATGGTGACATGTAAATGGAATGATTGGAAGTTGTTGAGGCGGGTAAATTAACAACATTTAAAAGGCTTTTAGACACAGATATGGTTAGACATTTTTTTAAGAAAAGCTACAGGCCAAATTCAGGGAAATAGTGTAAACTTTCATGGACAAACTGTCAGCATGGAGGAGTTTGGGTCAAAGGACATGGATCCGTCCTGTTGGACACTGTGACTATTAAACCCGCTTTATAGCTTTATTAAAACATTCAGAGTTGGAAACTATCTGTTCGCAATAAAATATCATTGGTGTTTTTGAAATAAAATTGTCAAGGAAATATATGACAAGCCAATGGCGTTGGCGCTTTAAGTTATACGTTGCAATTAAGAAAATGTTAAGGTCATTGAAAGAAAGAAAATAGAGAAATCAAAATCCAGTTGAGAATATCAAGTACGAAGGAGAAATAACAGTTCATCAAGGAAAATGGATACCAGTGCAAATGTGTTGCATAAGCATAATGAACAGTGACTTCCGAATCTAACAAAAAATATAGGTGTATATCCTGCTGGGGATGAAACATCCTTCACGCTGTAAACTGTCGTATTACTGTTATTGGTTTGGTCATTTCGCTGCCAACCTCTTCAAGATCAGTTTTACATGACAAGAGAGAACTGACAAATATTTTTCCTTATTATAAGGAACGATCTACCATTCAAAACACAGAGATAAGCCTGTGCTCTTCTGGTAGACACTTAGGTTTGTCTGTCAATTTGACCATACAACTTTGTCTGACGCTGAGATCTTCCTGAGAGAGGAACATTTTACCAATCATTATGCCGCACTTGTGGTTTTAACTGGTTATATTGTTTTGCTTTTGAATAGAGTTTTAAGCCAGACAGAGCGAGCTGGCTACAAAAGAAGAATGCAAACACCTTGGGACGCCTTGTGTGTGTTTCTTTAAATTTGGAACAATACAAGCAACCAGGATGATTGTGGCCAGCTTTCAGAGACCAGAATTTCCAGCTTCCTTTTTAATTTTTAAGTTTAGTTTGAAGAATTATTTTTGAAGTCGCAACACGGCAGAAGTGGTTGGAAGTTTGAAGAAGCAAAATATATATTTTTTCCCTCGCTCAGTTATAGGTGGAATCTGTAGTTTTGTCCACTGCTGGTTTGCAAATCTATTTTTCTGAATTCGTCTTCTTGTCAAGTAGTGCGTTAACGGGATGGGATTATACTGGCATGTTAATAAGTAAAAGTTAATGTATCTATCATTCCATTACGTTTTTCAATAGAATTAAGTTAATCTAAATTCGTCTTTATTTTGTTTTACTTTATCTATAGTGTATAAAGAAATTTTGCTTTGTTAAGGTTGACTAGTTTGGCCAATTGAGTTGCATTTGAACACAGAACATGGCATTTGCCTTTAAATAAGAAAAAATGATAATATCGAGGCTACTTTCTTGAAATATTTTCATGGTGTCGGTAGCACCATGCAAACTCTCCTCAGCACTGACAAAATTAATAATGATTTGTATGATACGTTAGGTTGTGACACCAGAAGGTTGTGCCACAGTTGCCAAAGGATTACCAAAAACGTATTGAGATAGTGGTGATTCCGCAATGTTGAGAGGCTTTGATTGGTCTTGGGATCACAAGGAAAAACAGTCAAACCAGATGTCACAGAGGAGCTTCAGCAACAATTAATTTTCAAGGTGATAAACGGTGAAAACTTAGACTGCTGGAGATCAGAGCAGAGACGTTGGACTATGTAGCGCCAATATATAAGCCAATTACTTTTGTAGCAGGACAGTTTAAGTCGCTGATACTGCTGGCAAAAAATTGCTTTCATTGTTCATGCCATTTCAGTAACTGAATTCATCAGCAAAAATGCGAAGCTATACATGGTTATAATGTGTGTCAAATGATTACTGACTGGAATTATTCTGTTCCTTGAAGCATCAGCAGTATCTGATCCCAATATCGGTTGAATGCAGTTAATATGCACTAAATAAAACGCAGTGGATTAACACTTAAACCATCATAGTACTTCAAATCCTTTTTCACTGAACGAAATTCAGCAAGATAAATGCACAGACAGAGCTTGCGGAAGTTATAAGAATAAAAAGAACTGATCTGCACAACATTTCATCCAATCAGGATATTTATTTTGATTTTAGTCTACTTGGTGTTTTGTTTTAAACTTGGAAATGAAATAGATGGTCTGAACAAAATGAACAGACTCATTGAAAAACTGCAGTCATAGAGAGCTTCGAATCCACATCTCTTCAGAGGCAACAACCAAAACCCTGCTCTAGAGACTGATCAGCTATGTCAACACAACTCTTCCTTCCTTCATGAAGGATTGGACAGCCACAGCCACCCCAGTATAACACTAGCATCTGTTATGGGCCAGGCTAGACCTCCTGACAATTTTTTTTTAAGAAGGGAGCTCAGACACTAGCGTTTTCTTAATTGAGTTGCAGATGCGAGCAGCAGCGAAGGTAAGAGCGTTTGGTTTTAAAAGTACTTACCGGTAGCGGGCAGCGGTGTTTTTTTTTCTCTTTCACTCTCTCTTCACAGAAAGAGCGGGAGCACCAGGGGGAAGTGACGACGACCAGAGGGGCAGCCGAGATCCGGAAGCAGTTAGTGTAAGCTTACCTGGGTAGGTATTTTCCCCCTTTAAAAGCGCGAAGGAGAGGAACCCGAGGCACTACACGGGTAGTGCCTCCCACCCGCCCTCCTCCCCTAACCTAATAATAACATCTGTTGTGGTAAGTAGGTAAGTGCTGAATTTTGCTTGTTGTATTCTTTAGACCCAGTTTTTTTTAAATAAAAGTTAGCTTTAGAGGGATGGCAGTGAAGGCAGTGCAATGTTCCTCCTGCAACATGTATGAGGTGAGGGATGCCATCGACGTCCCTGCCGATTACACTTGCAGGAAGTGCACCCATCTCCAGCTCCTCCAAGACCGTGTTAGGGAACTGGAGCTGGAGTTGGATGAACTTCGGATCATTCGAGAGGCAGAGGGGGTCATAGATCAGAGTTATAGGGAAGTAGTAACTCCAAAGATGGCAGATAGATGGGTGACAGTGAGGGGGACTGGGAGGAAGCAGCCAGTGCAGGGACCCCCTGCGGCCGTTCCCCTCAAGAACAAGTATACCGTTTTGGATACTTGTGGGGGGGATGACTTACCAGGGGTAAGTAACGGGGCTCAGGTCTCTGGCACGGAGCCTGTCCCCGTCACTCAGAAGGGAAGGGTGAAGAAGAGCAGAGCAGTAGTAATTGGGGACTCGATAGTTCGGGGCACAGATAGGCGGTTTTGTGGGAACGAGAGAGACTCACGTTTGGTATGTTGCCTCCCAGGTGCAAGGGTACGTGATGTCTCTGATCGTGTTTTCCGGGTCCTGGAGGGGGAGGGGGAGCAGCCCGAAGTCGTGGTCCATATTGGCACCAACGACATAGGTAGGAGGAGTGCCGAGGATGTTAGGCAGGCTTTCAGGGAGCTAGGTTGGAAGCTCAGAGTGAGAACGAACAGAGTTGTTGTCTCTGGTTTGTTACCCGTGCCACGTGATAGAGATTCAAGGAATAGGGAAAGAGAACACTTAAATGCGTGGCTACAGGGATGGTGCAGGAGGGAGGGATTCCGGTTTTTGGATAACTGGGGTTCTTTCTGGGGACGGTGGGACCTCTATAAACAGGATGGTCTACACCTGAACCTGAGGGGCACCAGTATCCTTGGGGGGAGGTTTGCTAGTGCTCTTGGGGGGGGTTTAAACTAACTCTGCAGGGGCATGGGAACCCAGATTGTAGCTTCAGGGTGCAGGGCCTGGAGTGTAGGGAGGTTAGGAACATGGCATCAATTTCAAAGGAGGGTGCCTGTAAACAGGAAAGTGGCTTGAAGTGTGTATACTTCAATGCAAGAAGTATACGAAATAAGGTAGGTGAACTTGCAGCGTCGGTTGGTACCTGGGACTTCGATGTTGTGGCTATTACGGAGACATGGCTAGAACAGGAACAGGATTGGCTGTTGCAGGTTCCAGGATTTAAATGTTTTAGTAGGGTCAGAGGTGGGGGTAAAAGAGGGGGAGGTGTGGCATTGCTTGTCAAAGATAGTATTACAGTGGTGGAAAGGACGATGGATGAGGACTTGCCATCTGAGGTAGTTTGGGCTGAGGTTAGGAATAGGAAAGTTGAGGTCACCCTGTTAGGAGTCTTTTACAGGCCTCCTAATAGTCCTAGAATCATTGAAGAAAGGATAGGGAAGGTGATTCAGGAGATGAGTGACAGTAATAGGGTGGTTGTTACGGGGGACTTTAACTTTCCTGATATTAATTGGGAAAGCTATAGCTCAAGTTCGTTGGATGGGTCAGTGTTTGTTCAATGTGTGCAGGAGAGTTTCCTGACACAATATGTAGACAGGCCAACAAGAGGTGAGGCCATACTGGATTTGGTTCTGGGTAACGAACCAGGCCAGGTGTTAGAATTAGAGGTAGGTGAGCACTTTGGAGATAGTGACCATAATTCGGTGATTTTTACTCTCGTGATGGAGAGGGATAAGTGTGTACTACAGGGCAAGAGTTATAGCTGGGGTCAGGGAAATTATGATGCGGTGAGGCATGACTTAGGATGTGTGGCTTGGAAAAGTAGACTCCAAGGCAAGAGTGTAAATGATATGTGGAGCTTGTTCAAGGAGCAACTATTGAGTGTCTTTGATAATTATGTACCTGTCAGGCAGGGAGGAAAGGGTCGCGCGAGGGAGCCGTGGTTTAATAAGGAATTGGAATCCCTTGTTAAATGGAAGAGGGCGGCCTATCTCAAGATGAGACGTGAAGGTTCAATTGGGGCGATTGAGAGTTATAGGGTAGCCAGGAAGGACCTGAAGAGAGAGCTAAGAGCAGCAAGGAGGGGACATGAAAGGTCCTTAGTCGGTAGGATTAGGAAAAACCCTAAGGCTTTCTATAGGTATGTTGGGAATAAAAGAATGACTAGGGTAGGAATAGGTCCAGTCAAGGATAGTAGTGGGAAGAAAAGTGTGGAGGCGGAAGAGATTGGGGAGACACTGAATGAATACTTTTCTTCAGTATTTACTCAGGAACAGGGCATTGTCGTCGATGTGAATACTGAGTCACAAATAAGTAGAATGGATAGCTTTGAGGTATGTAGAGAAGAGGTGTTGGAAATCCTGGAAAAGGTGAAAATAGATAAGTCCCCTGGGCCTGATGGCATTTATCCTAGGATTCTCTGGGAAGCAAGGGAGGAGATTGCAGAGCCATTGGCCTTGATTTTTATGTCCTCTTTGTCTACAGGAGTAGTGCCAGAAGACTGGAGGATAGAAAATGTGGTTCCCTTGTTCAAAAAGGGGAGTAGGGATAACCCTAGTAACTATAGGCCGGTGAGTCTCACTTCTGTTGTGGGCAAAGTCTTAGAGAGAATTGTAAGGGATAGGATTTATGCACATCTGGATAGGAATAATGTGATCAAGGATAGTCAGCATGGTTTTGTGAAGGGCAGGTCGTGCCTCACAAACCTTATTGAATTCTTTGAAAAGGTGACGAAGGAGGTTGATGAGGGGAAAGCGGTAGATGTGGTATATATGGATTTTAGTAAGGCGTTTGATAAGGTTCCCCATGGTAGGCTACTGCAGAAAATACGGAGATATGGCATTGAGGGTGAGTTGGTGGTTTGGATTAGGAATTGGCTGGATGGAAGAAGACAGAGGGTAGTAGTTGATGGCAAAGTTTCTTCATGGAATGCCGTCACTAGCGGTGTTCCGCAAGGATCTGTTTTGGGACCATTGCTGTTTGTCATTTTTATAAATGACCTGGAAGAGGGGTTAGAAGTTTGGGTGAGCAAGTTTGCGGATGATACGAAAGTCAGAGGAGTTGTTGACAGTGAGGAAGGATGTGGCAGGTTACAGCAGGATATAGAGAAGCTGCAGAGCTGGGCAGAAAGGTGGCAAATGGAATTCAATGTAGCTAAGTGTGAGTTGATTCACTTTGGGAAGAATAACAAAAAGATGGGGTACTGGGCTAATGGTCGGATACTTGGTAGTGTGGATGAGCAGAGGGATCTTGGTGTCCATGTACACAGATCTCTGAAAGTTGCCACCCAGGTAAATTGTGCGGTGAGGAAGGCATATGGCGTACTGGCTTTTATTGGTAGAGGAATTGAGTTCCGGAGTCCTGAGGTCATGATGCAGTTGTATAAGACTCTGGTGCGGCCGCATCTGGAATATTGTGTGCAGTTTTGGTCGCCATACTATAGGAAGGATGTGGAGGCACTGGAACGGGTGCAGAGGAGGTTTACGAGGATGTTGCCTGGTATGGAAGGAAGATCGTATGAGGAAAGACTGAGACACTTGGGGCTGTTTTCATTAGAGAAAAGAAGGTTTAGGGGTGACTTGATTCAAGTGTACAAGATGATTGGGGGTTAGAAAGGGTTGACAGAGTGAACCTTTTCCCGCGTATGGAGTCGGGTATTACAAGGGGGCATAGCTTTAAATTAAGGGGGGGTAGATATAGGACTGAAGTTAGGGGTAGGTTCATCACTCAGCGAGTCGTAAGTTCATGGAATGCCCTGCCAGTAGCAGTGGTGGACTCTCCCTCTTTATGGGCATTTAAGCGGGCATTGGATAGGTATATGGAGGATAGTGGGTTAGTATAGGTTAGGTGGGCTTGGATCGGCGCAACATCGAGGGCCAAAGGGCCTGTACTGCGCTGTATTCTTCTATGTTCTATGTTCTATGTGAAGTAGATATTCCAGGTGTGATGCCAAATCAGACTTCCATTCAACAGTACGGGTGAAACACAAGCAAAAGAGAATGGAATTTACAGTAAGTTAAATTTTGAAAACGTAACTGACCGGACACAACACATTCAATCAGTAACTGCTCCAATCCAGTTACATCCCATAATCACACTCCTTGTCAAGAAGTTTAATTTAAACGCAGTTTCTTACAGGCAACAGAAATGAAAATCATACACAGAGATTTCAGAGGAAGTCAAGCAGGAATAATTTGCTGAAGCATGTAGAATTCCTGTAATCCAGCACTTTGTGGCAGCCACAGATAAACCATAATGGAAAAAGAAACTTAACCTAGGAGAACTGGCCACTCCCTTGTTGTCGTTAATCCGGGCGCTTCCTCGGGTCCTTGCACCACTGCCATTACAACTGCTTTTTAAAAGAAAATGTCAAAGAACAAAGCAATCTTTCAACTGTGACAGCATCACCACACCTTCTGCATTAAAGAATAACGAACTTTAATATGTAAAGACAGCTTCATTTTAAACCGCATAGTCTTAGGTTGTTAGCACACAAAAATACATACACATTACATTGACTATAACCATGCAAACGTTCATTACTACGTTCCATTTCAGTGCGTTTACTCTTGCCACTGGGTCGATAATTACTCTTATTCGTCCTGTCACAAGTATAATTTTCAAACTGAACAGCTGCAATAATAAGCTCCTTTGAAATATATTGGATTTTTGCTCTTACATATCTCCAAAACTTTTCACGTATTATGATCAGTACATATGATCGTCTCAGACCCATTACTGTGAGGACGTGTGGCGCTTGCAAAGCAAAGCAGGTCGAGCAGCATTGGAGGAGCAGGAGACACGACGTTTTCGGCATAAATGGTTTATCAGTAATGGAGAAGGGTATCGGGCTGAGAGATCGAGAGAAGGGTGTTGGAACTGGGGAGAAGGTATTTGGAAGGCGATCGGTAGATGAAGGTGATGCTGATGTTGACAGGTTGGTGTGGAAAGTGGAGTGGATTTGTGGGAATGAAGAATGATATTTCGGACACTTCACGAGAGCGTTGTTGAGTTGGAAGGTTGCATCTAAGGTAAGGTGGGGGTAGATGAGGATACTGGTGAAATCGACATTGACTTTTTTGTGGTTGTAGGGTCCAAGTGTAAGATGAGGGGCTCCTACCTTCAGCCTCTGGTGGCTTGGATTTGGCGGTGGACGAGGTGCAGGACTTGCATGTCCTCTGCGGAGTGGGAGGGGGAGTTGAAGTGGTCGGCCACAGTGCAGTGTGATTGTTAGGCGCGTGTGTGGTCGAGATGGTATTTAAAACGTTTTACAACTTGGCGTCCTGTCTCCTCAGTGTCGAGGAGACATTTATGACATTCATAAATGAATATCCAATTTCCTGGAGAAATGTCCAACAGGTCTTTCTACCTTCTCTTTGTCTTCTTGTAAGAGTAATAACACTGGAAGCCACCTCACTCACATTCATAGCTACCTTGAATAATTTTGCGTAATTAAATGTGGTGAGTCGAGCGTCAGTGGCTAACATTTCTTCACTTCTTCAGTGAGCGGAGCAGCCATCCTACTAAACTTCGGCATGAATTTCCAACAAAACCCACTTAATCCCAAGAATCGTAATACTGCTCTCGTCGTGGACGTATGGAAAATATCCCAATGATGTTAGTTTTCACATTCAATGGGGCCACATATCCATGTCTGATAATATGGTCCAGGAATGTGCCTTGAACTGCTTCACACTTACCGCAGGTTTATCACCAATCTTGCCTTCTGCAGTCGTTCGACCAATTTCCATAATTGCTCGACATTTTTCTTCCTTGTGTGATTAAACGCCACCGGGTCATCAATGTACACCACACAATTGTGTAATCCAGGAAAGACTTGATTAGCTAATCTTTCAAATGTGGCTGGGGCATTTTTCATACCAAGTGGCATGAGTTTAAATTGATATATTCCATTCAGTGTCACGAAAGCTGAAACAGTCTTCACTCTTTTAAATAAATGTTTCTGCCAGAATCGTCTGAGCAAGTCTAACCGAGCGACATACATCGCTTTTCCCATCTTCACAATACAGTCATACAAACGTGGAGTCGGATATGAATCCGAATTCGTAAGTGTGTTGACTGTGTGATTGTGAACGCATAACTGTTGGGTACCGTCTGGTGTTAGCACCATTACTATGGGTGAACTCCAGTCACTGAGACTCACTTCGATTATGTTGTCTTTGAGCGTGCGTTTAATCTCTTCTGAACCTGAGCTAACATTACAAAGGTTAAGTCCAGAAGGATGTTGCTTAATCGGAGCAGCATGTTCTATATCGACACGATGAAGAATTACATTAGCACTGTCCAACGAATTACCACATATCCCTCATGTGATAGCAACAAGTCTTTTGAGAGTCATTTGAGAATCCTCTCGGAGGTAACTTAAAAACTTATCTCATTTTTTGACGAATTCCTCATTGACGAATTCAATTTGAAGTATGACCAATTGAGAATACTCTGAACTTGGTTCTTCAGTCTATGTTGCGGCCAGTAACACATTCTGCTTTTGTTCTCCTTCACTCTTAAACTGTGTTTTGAGCATATTGCCGTCGCACATTCCGAGAGATTTCAGTCTGTTTGCAGGCCTTATCAAATAGTTCACACCACTTAATCGTCGTTGTACTTAATAATGTTCACAAAGCTTACGTTTAAAGATTGACGGACACTGGAAGTAAGAAATCTTGATTTCTGATAGCAAAATTGTGACTTTTGATCTTTAGCAAATTCCTTTTTTCATCATAAACTGTAACTTTCGAAATGCTGTCTCGTCAACTCCCGTGCATTATTTTACCTTTCTCTAAAATTTGACTTATAATCCAAATATATGTCTCTGAATTCTGACTCATCAATTTCTCCATAATTTATTTCATGCTCCTATCACGTCAGGCCCAATCAGTAGTTCAAATTCAGTAAATTCGTTTGATTCATTTGGTGCATGCCAATGGCAATAAACGTACCAACTGAATCCCTTCATCCCAAATATCTGGACAGCCATAATGAGAAACATTAACATGTCATTGAACGTCTGAGGTCTACTTTTTAGCCTCCCCCGTGACGCGGGATGGTCGGCAGTAGATTACAATTGTTTTATTCCTAAGCTGCCCATAACTTCCTTGAATAATGTTGATGCAAAATCTGACACTTGATCTCATTGTGTCCCTGTGTGTAGACCATATCTCGAAAAATATATTGAGCAACTCTTCTACAATCCTATTAGCTGTGATCTTGCGCATGGAATGGCCTCTGGAAATCTATGAACACATCCATTATTGTTTACAAATAATGATTCTCACTTTTATTTTAGGTAGTGGTCCTATGCCATTAATGTAAAGCTTTGTAAAACGTTCCTGAAATACATGAATGATTTTTGAAGGTGCTACTTTTATTAATTTTCCAATTACCTTACATATATGACATGTCTGACAAATTTCACCCACATCCTAATGATGTCCAGACCAGTAGAAATGTGTTTGAACTTTAGCTTGATATTTCATTGCATCTAAACTAACCTCCCACAACACCTCCGTTACATAAGCAACGGTTAATCCAACTTCATTAATTCCTACCATTTCTCAAATGCCTCAGTATGTTATGTTCTCTATTTGCTCATCAAGCTTTCATTTTTAAGGCATTAACATTCAGGCATACACTCACATGCATCTTCCTTGTACTCTTGTTGATACAATTGTTTCAGTTTTTCAACTTTTTTGTAGTAACTCTGTTAATTTCTCTGAGCTGGTAATATCGACTTTAGCTTCCATCTGTTTTTGTTTCATCTCATTTATTTGATCAACTATGGTCTTTGGTAAGTCTACCTCAACTTCTTTATCTGTGTTCTTTGAATTCTCCTTCTGTTTTAAATGATGACTTTGTGACATTGTTATCACTCAGTCAGGAAACATCTTAGTGTATATTTGTTTCATTACCTCAGTTGTCTGATTTTGCACTGCATATTCAACGGCAGCAGACGTCACTTCTCCCGGTTACCCAGCTATATTATTCGCAAGAACAAGTTGTATTTCTGGTATGGAGAGATTTTCCTACCAACAGTTCTCCACGTTCCACTGGACACTCTACCCTTTCTTTTCTGTCATGGACGAGAAAAAGCCTCTCAAAACATTTCCTGAAGGAAGCCAGACTCGAACATTTCTAGTTGTTTTAAGCAGGTGTGCAGTGGATATTCCAGGTGTGATGCAGCTGGCCCAACCACTCAATTTTACACCAAAACGTATTTATTTAGACATGTACAAAAGAAAGCCAAATTTGGAATCATAGCACTTTGTAGAAGCTTCATTGACTGTATTGCGACATAATGATGCTATTCCAAATACTTGCAACACTCCGATAAACACCCCCTTGGCCAAATAGAGGTAAAATTCAACACAGGTTCTTACAGGAGAGATAAGTGATTGAGAGAAAAGATCAGCATGGAGCTGTTTGTTTGACAAGCAAGCTGAAAAAAATACTGTTTGCTTTCTGAATTCAAAACAAACCAAACTCCAAGATCTGCTTTCGGAACTGACCACTCCCCTTTCATTGTGCATTTTTTTTAACTTGAAAGCATTTGCTTGAGACAGTTTCTGTTGGCTTTAATTAAACTGGTCCTAAAAACCATCCAAATTAGATCCATCGAAACCTATATGTTCACGCCCCTTTGCAATGGACGGACAGCCTGATCTTGTTAAAGGAGCCGCATCGTCATACTACTTAACGAACACTTATTCTCTCGATATGACCTTCACGTACTTGCACTTTCTCGGCAATAGTCCTTCGGAGTTGCATATCTCCGCATCTCTCATCATCAATGTTTGACAAGATCCGCATCTGTTAATACTGAGACTTCTTCACCTGCTGCTCCTGGCTTATGCCAGTAAACCTCTCCTCTGTAAACAAATGATTTACGACTTTCTGGCGCTTCCTCCTGCCCCAACCCCCGACCTGGTTGTACATTCTAACGCAGATATTTTGTCTCCACTGCGCTTTTCTTTATCACTTAAATAAAATTTCCTACATCAGTCCTTTCAGTGCTTTTTCCAAACTAACATCGCTGAAAATTCCCGTCGCCTATTTATGTATGATGTATTTTAATACCATTGTCCACCCATCAAAATTGGTTTGATCCTTTCAAACTCAATGTATTTTTAACGAGGTTCCTTCGTTCAATTCCTGAAAACTTATCTGGACATATCTGGCAGTATCTCTTATTACATTTAAGATGCCTTTCCTCACGCCCTCATACTTATCGGACACCTCCTCTGATATTGCTTTATACACCTCACTAGCTCTACCTCGCAGTTTTGTTTGGATCAATAAAACCTATATGGTCTCTGGCCACTTCAGTCAATTTGCCACCTTCTCAAACCAGATGAAGAAGGCTTCCACATCCTTTTCGAAGAACATCAGGACTGCAGATGCTGGAGACAAGAGTCGGAGAGGGTGGTGTTGGAAAAACACAGCTGGTCAGGCAGCAACTGAGGAGCAGGAGAGTCGACGTTTCGGGCACAAGCCTTTTGTGAGGAATGAGGCTTGAGTGCCAAGAAGGTTAAGAGGAAAATGGGAGAAGGTTGGTTCAGGGAACGTAACTGGGAATACAATATGTAAATGAGGGTCGAGTGAAAGTGATAATTCGGAAAGGAGGCTGGAGCAGATACATGAGAAGGAAGATTGACATGCAGGACCATTCAAGATGGTGGTGCCGAGTTGGGAGGCTGGGACTTGTATAATTTGAAGAGGAAGTGTAATGGGGAAGCTTTTGAAATCAAGCTGAAACTTTATTGCTGGAACAGCACAGCAGGTCAGGCAGCATCTAGGGAACAGAAGATTCGACGTTTCGGGCACATGCCCTTTTTTGAAATCCACATTGATCCAATGTGGTGGAAGGATCCCAAGATAGAAGACGAGGCACTCTTTCTCCAGGTGTCAGGAGGCCAGGGCTTGGTGGTGGATGATGCCCAGAAGTTGCATGTTCTTGGTGGAGCATGTGGGGTGTAGTGGGATAAATTTGTTCAAGTACAGGGTGGCGTGGTTCTTTGGTGCAGTTGTCACAGAGATGTTCTCTGAATCGATCTGCAAGTTGGTGTCCTGCCCCCGCCAGAGTAGCGGAGGCCAAATCGGGTGCAACGGATGCAGTGGATGACACTGTTGGAACTACAGGTAAATTTCTGTCGGATGTGGAAAGATCCTTTTGAACATCGGACGGAAGTGAGGAAGGATATGTGGGAGCAGTTCTTGCACTTCTTTCGATTGCATGGGGAGATGATGGGAGGGGACATTGGTTTGGGGGCTTCGAAGTGACAAGGGAGTCGCGGAGGGATAGTGTTTCTGAATCCAGATAGGGGCGGCGAGGAAAATATATCTGTGGTGGTGGGATCTGTTTGTATGTGGAGGAAATGACGGGGGATGGTGCGTTGCATCCGAAAGTAGGTGGGGTGGAAGGAGTGGACCAGTGGTTTTTCTGTCGTGCTTTCCGTTTGAAGGGCGGGGTTCAAGGGCAGAAGCGTGGGACGTGGAGGAGATGCATTGCAAGGCAGACATTCATCTCATTAAAGTTATGAGATCGCTGGATATTTTTAAACAGTTCCCCAAAAGACCTTTGGCTGCGATGTGTTTGCTATCCTCCTCACTATCTTCCTTACTAAGCCTATGTTCTATCTTCACCTCCATCCTTTTAAGCTGACTTTCCTGTCTCAGTGACAATTTCTGAAATTCAAACTCTGTCTCTTTGTCCCATTCAACTCTCTCTCTCTTTATCTCTTTCTCCCCTTCTTCTGCTCGGGCTTTCCTTTCCTTTTCTTTTGTTCTGGTGAAGCGATTCTTTCGCTTCATTTTTGGTCTGCTCAGACGATCCGTTCCGATTGCTTTTCATTGCAATTCAAACTGTTTCAGTTTCCTTT
This sequence comes from Chiloscyllium plagiosum, assembly GCF_037043375.1. Taxonomy (NCBI): domain Eukaryota; kingdom Metazoa; phylum Chordata; class Chondrichthyes; order Orectolobiformes; family Hemiscylliidae; genus Chiloscyllium; species Chiloscyllium plagiosum. Next base: position 16,646,714 of record NW_028270179.1, on the reverse strand, counting down.
CGCGTTCAAGCTGCTTCACCTCCAATTAAATTCTAGTAATTTACAAAGATTCACAAGGCATTTCCTGAAAAATTAAATGCAGAATCATATCTGTAATTCCCCATCCCTTTCTCTCACAGCTGAAGGCAACACGAAGTCCAGCTGGTCAGCCAATTCTAACAGGTTTGCTTTTCTCGCCATTTGTCAAACAACCAAACTCACTTCTTCCACCCTCAGTAAACTCTTGGTGACTGAAAGAGCCATTACTGCACCAAACACTGTTTTAACGACACGACCAGCTATCCTTAGTAGCCACACACGCAGATGACAAGCAACATGAATTCGACTGGGACAACACTACCATTATAGGGCAAGCCAAATAGAGAACAGCCAGGGAATTCCTGGAAGCATGGCACTCATCCACAGACTCTATCAACAAACACATCGACCTGGACCCAATATACCGGCCACTACAGCGGACAGCTGGAACTGACAACCGGAAGTGGCAGAGACAGACCACTATAACTGCCGGAGGAAACATCAGAGAAGCGCTTCACAGGAGGCTCCCAAGCACTGAGGATGTCACCTAGACAGGGGACGAATCGTTTGCAACACAAATTCCCAGCTCGGCGAACGGAACCACAACAACTGTTTTAACCTACCATATCCAGCATCTGAAACAAAAGGCACCAACAAATACCACTCACCATCTTTGTATCCAACGACCCTGATCCTAAGTTGTGCATGAATTCCAACAAGAGCCCCCAGTCTATTATGGACCAGGCCAGAATCCCTCAAAATATGTTAAGAAGGTGGCTTGAACCCTCACAGTTTTCTTGTTTTACAGGCAGGTGTGAGGGAGATATTACACGTGTGATGCAAGTGTTTAAATCAATCGGCTTTAAGCAAACCAGAATTTAATAGAAAACTAAAGCTGGAACACGAACGGAAGAAAATGTCGTTTCGAGTAACTTACCTATTGAAAAGGTAACTGGGCCGATACAACAAATCAACGAAGGAACTGTTCCAATGCCGTAGCATCCCATTAATACACCGATTGGCAAAAGGTAAATTGAAATGCAGATTCTTACAGGTAGGAGAAAACAACATTCAAACAGATTTCATCGAGGAACTCAGTCAGGAATCATTTACTGAAGCCTGCAAACATTCCCGGACTCCATCATCGTCTGACTGCCACAGCTAAACCAAACTAGGGAAAAAAACCTGAAATTGGAGAACTGGCGACTTCCCTGCCATTGTTAAACAAAGCTCTTCATGGTGCTCGTGGCACCTGTGCCTTAATGTCTTCTCTTTAAACAAAAAATAATCCAAGGTCAAAATGACCTTGTTAAAGTGACAGCATCATCATACATGAGCAAAGGAACAGAATAGTTGGGCCATTGTCCAGCTCCGTTGCACTATTAATTGTTCCAAATTCCCCAAATATCACATCAAATTGCCACTATATTGTTATAGTGCTTCGTTCAAAACAAGGTAACATAATACTCAGGCATTTGGAGGCATGATGAACGACAAATGTACAAAACTCCGGACAGTGTGAATTGTTTTCTCATTCAGTAGTAAAGATTAGCTGCATAACGTTTCTCAAATTCAGATCTTTACTTTAGATAACGTTTTGATCCTTTCATTGAGCCAGAGTAATTTTCACCTGAAGAGTAAACTAAGCAATGCAATTTAGAGTAAAGTGCTCCAAATCCAATTTAAGGGCTGGTGGACACAAAACTGATATTAGGAGGAAGTATTTCTCTCAAAGGTTTTTGAATCTGTGACATTGTTTTGGTCGATGTGATGCTGGATGCGTTTTAGCACATAGATTTTTATTTTATTTCATTCTTGCAATGTTCGCTTTCCAGGCCAGACCAGCATTTATTACACATTCACAAGCACGTTATTGTGTGCTTGGAGTCATATGCATACAGGATCGGGTGCTGATGACAGTTTTCTGACCCGATGAAGCGGATTTCTTTTCTCTCACGATCGATTAATGTTCTTCATTAGGCTTTTAATTCTAAGTTTTTCTGAAAGTCAATTTCGACTAGTTGACATGACAGGACTCAAACCCGAGTTATCAGACGATTACCAGCGTTAACAGTTACGACAATGCAATTCGACATTCACATCCCTGAATTTTTGTATTCATGACAAGTTGAGATGTTGTCGGCAGAAAATGGCAAACTAGAGTGGATTCACAAATGAGATCAGCATAACTGCATTGAATGCTAGAGCAGATGAGAGAGGCTAAGTTGCATGCTATGGCTCCCTGACCGTTCTTTCTTACTTTCAAGGCAGTTAAATGAACAGTGCACATTGATAGGGATTATCCTGCATTCCCTGCGAACAGCAAAGTAATATTTGTATTTATCCACTTGTCTGGAAACTTCACTGTGGCTCAGGAAATCTACCATATTATGGTCACTGCCTGTAAGATTTATGACCTCTGACAGGCAAAGTTTTGACGTGAAATTAAATAGAAACTTTCAACCAAACACCTGTTTTTAAGAATGATATCAATTTGCTTGTTTTAAAACTACCGCTTGACTGATCATTTGAACCATGCAAGGGAGCAACTGGTTAAAAAGAGAACAGAGAATATCAAATGTTCATAACAATTTCAGGCATCATCAAATATGTCGTCAAGGAACAACTATTATGCACACAAATCTGAAGATTTGCCTTCAATAGTGAATATTGTGTAATAAATTCAATGTCAGGCTTAGAAATGAGTAAGTCAGTAATATAACAAGCTTCAACTGGAGAATCAGCAAATGGAGCACGCGCTGCCATCATGCCAGTCAAAAATTAAAATTATCGGTTCTGTTCCAGTTTTGCATGTTTATTTTCTGCACAACGTGTTTTCACTGGTAGGTCTTCTTAAGTCTGATGAGTACGTTTGTAGCTATGGAGTAGATAAAAAATGTACATCTGTTGTTGAATCTTCTGGCTCAAAAATTATTCTGATGTGTGGAATATCGAAATAGCAACAAAAGAATGACAAGGAAATTTGTTAAGGCTTTGAACATTTCAAAAGTAGGAGTCAACTCTGCTGTTGAGAAATACCTTCTGCTTCTTCAAAACGGCGGATTTATAATGGCTTTATCGAAGGGTAGGGATTGAACAGATTAACGAATTTTGGTCGTATCAGCCAACGAAGAAGTACACAACTTGCTGTCACAGGAGTATTCTTCACTACCTTTGGAGCTTCTGCCCGATTCGCTTCACATATGAGAAAAAACATGATATCAATAACACTGGAACAACGTGGTGCTAAGAGTTGTATCAACTGTTAATATTTTCGGTCACTCGGCACATGATAGTTCTGAGTCAAATGGATAACTTTTTATCTGAGTCTAGCATTGCTGAAAAACATCCCAACTAACATGAAACATGGTTGTCCATTTGAGCAGAACGATACTGATTATTTCCCGTAATACAATGCTACAAAAAATGGGAAAGTAAGGAATCAAAATGAGGTATCAACAAAAGAAACACATTCTTGAAAGCCACAGGCTAAATGTTCGTGTACACGAACCACCAGATTACGCAAATCCTGAGTTCTTGAAGGACGTGTTCACAGAGAAAGTGGATGAATTGGTGATTATTTAAAATTGATAACCATATCTGCAAGCTGGTAACTTGCAAATTCACTGGTTCATAAATGAGTAGGACGGAGAAAGAAGAGGCGTTCAATTCATGCCAGATGTTAGTTAAAAAGCCATACCCAGTTGCAAAGATTGTGAACACAGGTAACGTCAGAAAAGAACTAGATTTAAAAGGTACAACATTTACTTTTATTGAGCATGGAACTGATAAAGTGATGGAAAGCAGAATATGAGGACAGAACGAGTTATTTTCTGTCCCTCCAGTTATGTTTGTGTGCTGCAGAACATGTTAAGTCACTTTAAATACACGACGTTTCCTGTTCAGAGTCACCTTTGTTCGTACATTTTCTTAATGTACAATAATCAGTTTTGACAGCCATGACGAAATGCCACACCCTTACTCAGGTTTATGCACCCAGCCTTAAAACTTTCCCTGATCACAGTAATACACAATGTGGAATGCTAACGCACTAAGTTCACTAGATCCCAAATTTTCTTGTGTACCAAGGTTAATTACTACTTTTCATTGCATGATGTTTGATCTGAAATAGACAAAAAGAATATGAAATTGATACAACAATGTCAGATGTCATTTAATAAGACAAGAAAAAATCTCAAGAATATTTTTGCTTTTTTTCCACAACGGCGAATAATATCCAGTAAATTGATTGCACGACTTAGAAATGAGATTGGTGAAAATATTAGAAAAAAACTTCAATGAAGGAAACCAACAAATGGAACAACTCTTGTTGTCACATCAGTTCAAGACAACCAGAAAATGATGGTTTTTGCTCATTTTTGCTTTTCTCTACACAATATGTTCTCACTGATGGCCTCTTCTTCAGTCTGCTCAGCCAAGGTGGTGTTCAGATGAACTAGATTGTTAGAGGACAATTCGAATGACAAAACATGCGGATGTCAGACAGGTAGAAAGAAGAAGAAAAAGACAGGAAACTTTGGGAGGCTTTTGAACAATTTCGGAATAGGAAAGTTTGCCACATGTTTGATTTGGATCTTCAATCTCCTTCTCCAAAAATATCTCGTACACATTCCAAGAACTAGTCTTCAACACCATTAGTGCAAATTAGATTTCTCCAGTGAACATGTCACATGAAGTCTCCTTTTTTACTGCATTAGCCTAGTTGCATGAATCATGATTTGCCCAGCTTAAACTGTAGTCAACTATGTGCCCTGTTGTGGACCACAGCACGACCCTCAAAATATTTCAACAAAGTAGCCGGGTCACGAATTTTGCTAGCTGGTTTAAGCGGGTTTATGGTGGAAATTACAGGAGTGATTTAGCGGGTGAATCCACTTAGTTTTAAACGAAATAGAATTTATTTACACGATTACACGAAAGCCGGCACAACATCTGCCTTCTTCACAGCCCTATTAAATTGGGTGGCAACTTTGAAGGATCGATGCATGTGGACACCAAGATCTTACTGTTCCTTCGCATTGACAAGAATCTTGTATTTAACCCTGAAACCTGCATTCAAATTCTACCTTCCAAAATGAATCACTTCACATTTTTCCAGGTTGAATTCCACCTGCCTCTATCTCAGCCCATCTCTGCATCCTGCCAATGTCCCATTTACAATGTACAACAGACCTGGACATTATCCACGATTCCACCCGCCTCCGTGTCATCGGTCAAATTATTAACCCACGTTTCCACTTCATTTGTAAATATTACAAAGAGCAGAGATCTCAGAACAGATCCCCGTGGAACTCCAGTTAAATCACTCCTGTAATTTCCACTGGATCACCAAGCTCCAGTCTGAACACTTTCCATTGGATTCCAAAGTCTGCCTTCTATCGGCAAGCCAATTCCCTATCTAGACAGTCACGTTTCCCTGTATCCAATGCCTCATTACTAGCTGAATGAGTTTACCATGGGGAACATTTCAAACGCCTTGATAACTCCTTTCTCACCACATCCACTAATTTACCTTCATCAATGTGTTTTCTCAATCTTCAAAAAATGCAACAAGACTCATGGGGCATGACCTACCTCTCACAAAGCCATGCTGGCTATCTCTAATCAAACTATGCTTTTCCAAATAGTCATAAATCTTGTATCTCAGAATTACGTACAATAATTTGCCTATCATCTATGTAAGCCTGAATGGTCTGTAATTCGCAGGAGTATTCCTAATCTGTTTCTTGAACAAGTAGATAATATTTTCCACCCTCCAATCAACTGGTTCTAATCCAGTGGACAGAGGGCAGAAGGGACATCAGCAAAGTGCATCAACCTCTTCCCTGACTTCTTGTCGTAAACTGGATACATCACACTTGGTCCGGGGAGCTTATCTATCCTTATGTGTTTCAAAATTTCCTGCAAAGTCTGCTTCTTAATAGCAATGATTTCGAATGCATCAGGCTGTTTCACATTGTCCTCACAAGAGACAATGCCCGTCTCACGAATGAATACTGAAGCAAGGTCTTCATTACGGACTTCCCCTACCTCCTCTGACAACAGATACGACATCCATCCACTATCCCTGATCGGCCCTCCTCTCAGTCTGGCCATGCTCTTGTTCCTCCATAAGTGTAGAATGCATTGATATTTTCGTTAACCGAGCCCCCAAGGCTTTTTCATTCCTCTTTCTAGAACCCGTAAATCTATTTTATTAGTTGCATCCTTGATAAGTTGTAACCTCTAGAGCCCTGTTTAATTATTGCTTCCTCGACATTAAGGAACCTTCTTTCTTCCTCTGACCAAATGTTGCACATCTCTCGTCATCTTATGTTCCTTTGCCCGACCATCTCTAATTTACATCAGTAGGAGAAACATATCTGTCACTCGCAGCAAGTACTCCCTGTTCCACAGTTTCAGCCGAATAGCTTTGTAATTCACTATCCCTAATTAAATACTTTTCAATACCGTATGCTCGTATCCCTCTCAATAACTACAGTAAAGGCAGGGAGCTGTGATCAATATCATCAATATATTATTTTGTTCAGTATTTCGATAGAGTTATATTTAAGACAGGGAGAAAGTGAGGACTGCAGATGCTGGAGATCAGAGCTGAAAAACGTGTTGCTGGAAAATCGCAGCAGGTCAGGCAACATCCAAGGAGCAGGAGAATCGACGTTTTGGGCATGAGCCCTTCTTCAAGAATGAGGAAGGTGTGCCAAGAAGGCTAAGATAAAAGGTATGGAGGAGGGAATTATGGGAGGGGCATTGGGAATGTGATAAGTGGAAGGAGGTTAAGGTGAAGGTGATAGGCCGGAGAAGGGGTGGGGCGGAAGACCGCAATTTTCCCTCAGACGTGGATGATGATTTTCTCCACCCCATCTCCACCACTTCCCGCTCCTCCGACCTTGAACCCAGCCCCTCCAATCGCCACCAGGACAGAACCCCACTGTTCCTCACCTAGCACCCCACCAACCTCCAGATACATTGTATCATCCTTCGTCATTTCCACCAACTCCAAACAGACCCCACCACCAAGGATATATTTCCATCCCTTCGCCTTTCAGCGTTCTGGAAATACTACTCCATCCACGACTCCCTGAAACCTCCTTCCACCTGCCACATTCCCAACGCCCCTCCCCCAAGTCCCTCCTCCCTACCTTTTATCTTAGCCTGCTTGGCACACCCTCCTCATTCCTGAAGAAGGGCCTATGCCCGAAACGTCGACTCTCCTGCTCCTTGGGCGGCACGGTGGCACAGTGGTTAACACTGCTGCCTCACAGCGCCAGAGACCCAGGTTCAATTCCCGCCTCAGGCGACTGACTGTGTGGATTTTGCAAGTTCTCCCCGTGTCTGTGTGGGTTTCCTCTGGGTGCTCCGGTTTCATCCCACAGTCCAAAGATGTGCAGGTTAGGTGAATTGGCCACGCTAAATTGGCAGTAGAATTAGGTAAGGGGTAATACGTATGGGTATGGGTGGTTTGTGCTTCGGCGGGTCGGTGTGGACTTGTTGGGCCGAAGGGCCTGTTTCCACACAGTAATGTAATGTACTCTAATCTAATCTCATCTAATCTAATCCCTCGTCAGGTCCACACCCCCAACAACCCAACCTCCACTCCCAGCACTTTCCCCTGCAAACACAAGAAATGCAAAACTTGCGCCCATACTTCCCTTCAAGCCCCAAGGGATCCTTAAATATCCGTCACAAATTCACCTGCACCTCCACACACATTAGTTACTGCATCCGCTGCACCCAACGTGGCCTCCTCTACATTGGGAAGACAGGCCGCCTACTTGCGGAACATTTCAGAGAACACCTCTGGGACACCCGGACCAACCAACCCAACCACCCCGTGGCTCAAAACTTCAACTCCCCCTCCCCCTCCACCAAGGACATGCAAGTCCTTGGCCTCCTCCATCGCCAGACCATGGCAACACGACGCCTGGAGGAAGAGGGCCTCATCTTCCACCTAGGAACCCTCCAACCACAAGGGATGAACGCAGATTTCTCCAGCTTCCTCATTTCCCCTACCCCCACCTTATCTCAGTCCCAAACCTCGGACTCAGCACCGCCTTCTGGACCTGAAATCATCTTCCCCACCTCTCCACCTCCAAATCCTCTCCGGCCTATCACCCTCACCTGAAACCTCCTTCCATCTACCGCATTCCCAACGCCCCTCCCTCAAGTCCCTCCCCCCTACCTTTTATCTTAGCCTGCTTGGCACACCCTCCTCATTCCTGAAGAAGGGCCTATGCCCGAAACGTCGATTCTCCTGCTCCTTGGATGCTGCCTGACCTGCTGCGCTTTTCCAGCAACACATTTTTCAGCTTACCCTTAAGACAGTTTTATTTTATTTTTGTTTTTTTCTGCATTTTACTTACAGTGAAGGAATAAAATGTTTTGTTTCATACCTGATCGTTTGACCTGTCGAGTTCCATCCATAACACAACGTCTTACACGTAGATTTAAAATGCGTAATTAGGTTATGGTCTCGGTTGTCTTCAGTTCCAGAATGCTATCAAACTTATCAATGCATTTATTGATTTTACAAACCGGTATAATCTCAACACTCAGCCTCTGAAGATCCAGAATTAAAGGTACTCCCATATCCAGCCGCTCTCTATGTCAAAAACACTCCAGTCCTTGGAAAATCATTGTAAACATTTGGCTGTACCTTTTCTAGTTTCCCAACAGTATTCCTACAGCAGAGAGATGAGAACTGTGTGCAGTACTCAAAAAGTGGCCTCAGCGATGTCTTGCACATCGTAACATGACATGTCATTTCCTTTACTCAAGGTTCTGACTTATAAACGCAAGCTTTCCAAACTCCTTGACCACCGTCATGTCTACCTCAGACGCCACTTTCGAAGAATTCTGAAACTACACACTTAGGTCTGTCGGCGTCATCAGAACTCCTCGGGGTCATGTAAGACATGTCCCGGTCTCACTTATAAAATGCAACACCTTGCATTTACAGAGGCTAAGGTATATCTGTCAGTTCGCCGTGTATTGGCGGCGAGCATGAAACATTATTGGCATATTTTGTTTCTGGAGTGTGAAAAATGTATCGTTGCTTTGCAGAAAAAAACAGACCAAAACAAAATCTGCCTCACTTTGCTGAAGCCACAGATGAGTTCATGTGATTGAACATTTTCTGATCGGCATAGAAATTGCGACTAAACTTTTCGGTCACAGATTCACGTAATGAATTAATCTTGTATATTTCAGACCAGAAGTGTTCTGTCTGCCTCTACTAATACTTACAGTTGATTAATACTTGCATTTTATTTCAGCCTTATAAGCCACGACTTCTGCTACATCCAGGTGGATGCCACCACCAGAGACATGTTTCCTTCTCTCTTGTCAGCCTTCCACAAGAGCCACTCCCAGCACAACTGTCACAGCGTCACGACACTGTCCCTTATAACTACAGAAAGTGTAATGCCTGCCTGTTGACCTCCCCCTCCTCAGTATGTGTTGGCCCAAGCACATTTTCCAGGTGAAGCACTATCTCTATCTACCCACTTATTGTTTCTACTAACCCTGTTCCCCGACCCGGTCATTACCTGCACTTCCCAGTGCAGTACAGTATTCTGTATTTGCTACTCACAATGTGGTGTGCTCTACATTGCAGAAATAAAGAATAGCGTGGGCGGCTGCTTCCGAGATGACAAATATTCTGCGCGACATTTCTGTTGCCTAGCAATTCAATGCAGCACATTGTTGACTGATCAACTTCTCTGTTATAAGCTTACTACCGTTCTTCATCGAAGTTCAGCCTAAGGTGGAAGAAGACAACCTCATTTCCTGCTTGGGAACACTGCAACCTTCTGGGCTCAATGAAGAATTCCGCAATTTTAGTGGTTAAACAAATTCTTCACGTTTTCCTCCTCCCGGACACACCAGGCCTTGTTATCACGAAGTCTACAATTATGCATACACCGATTTTATTCAAAAAAAAACTCACCATTAGCTGTTAAACATTTTCTTGCAGCGTGATCGTTATCCACTTTCTTTTCTGCCCAACAGTTTTGCACACTCTCTATCTCTATCTTGCCACCTATTGTTTCTTCTAAACCTGTTCCCCTACCCTGTCTTCTACTGAAAACTATTTCCCTAGCTGCTGTAACGACGTGAAATCCGATGCCCTCTGCTCATCGAAAACACCTAGAAAAGCTCGCCTTGCATCGTAATCTGCTTAATGTGAGTGAGTTAAAGAAAGTCCCTGAGTTCCACTCTTTATGAAAAAAAATTTCGATTTAATTTCCTAATTCTAACAGTGGACACTGAATTGAATCCATTGAGAAACCAGAGCCCCCTTTTTGCCAATTTACCGCAATCGGATCCCAACTGTGTTAAAATCCTACTTGCATTACACAGTTAATAGACATTAAATTATCTTGGAGTCTCAAAGTCCACCAAGTCTCTCAGCAGTCGTCAGCATCTGCTGTTTCCTTCCGTCATACAAATCGTTCTGCCTCCTCCTCGGGGCTTCTTTTGAATCTTTATTGCTGTAGTCTATCAATAACGTACCTTGTTACATCTGAAAGCGGGTGCCTTCTGAGAGATCACCTTTCAGACGACAACTGCTTTGCAAATCGATATTCGTTGTCTATGACTAATTTTCAACGTGCCTTTCTTAGTTGAAGCCTAAAAGTCCATACCTTCTGAATGATACAATTTTATCAATATTATATAAATCAAATGCAATACGTTTTTGGTGTCCTGAGCATACATTAAAATAATTGGTTAAATTTCAAATCCGGTGCCTTCACATCAAAACTCAACTCCAAGCTGATTCTTGCATATTATCAATTCTCAACACACTCTCAAATGTCATCTAATAACAGACACGTGTGCCGTTGCAGTCTCTCATCTCAGGAAAGACACAATCTCTCATAAATTGACCATGCGCTGTTCCGAGATAGCAACACAACTATCAGGTACTTAGAAGGGTCACTGAATCTAATACATTAACTCTGATTTCTCTCAACAGGTTCTGATAGACCTCCTCAGTCCTTACAGCAATTTTTGTTGATGCTTCTCATTTCCAACATCGGCAGGTCTTTCAGACTATTTTTACACATTACATCTTATTTCTACATTTTCTTTTGTTTCATTTTTTTTGAATCTCCCAAATTCTGTACGGTTTTGAAGTCATCTTTAAGAGTGAGTGTTGCTTACAAAGACACAATTAAGTGCCGATGCACATAGAAAAAAGATACAAGTCAACGCTTTGAAACTGTTTTCTCAGTCCATTACAATGCACGTCGTACTTCCTTTTGCAGTTTTAGTGTAAGTGAAATATCTGTCAGCTAATTTGAAAGGCGCTTAATGGAGAAATGCATCATTTGGAACTGGAGTCACTTATGTTCCAGAGTTGATAACGTGGTGAGATTTCCTCTTTTAAAAGACTTATTTAGCCATGCGGTAATTTATGTGAAATTTTAAATACTCATCGTCATTTTTCATTAACGTTCCGTGTATGTTTTTTTCTAAAAAAAACAGCTTGCGTAATTAATGCCAGGCAAAGAAATTGCTTGGATTGGCCTGTAATTCGACACGATATTTCTTTATATTCAATGGAGAATGTTGCTGGAGTCAGATTTCATAGAATCCCTCCATGATGGAAGCAGGGAATTCCGCCCATCGATTCTACACGGTCCCTGCAATTCCCAAATCTACTCCACCTACCTGCACATCCTTGGACACAATGGGCAATGGAGAATGGCCAATCCGCTTAACCTGCAAGATTTTGCAATGTGGGATGAACCGAGAGCACCAGGAGAAAGCCCGCGCAGACACATTGCCATTGTGCACACTCCACATCGACAGTTCCCCAAGGCTAGAAACGAAGCCGTGTCCCTGATGCTGTGAGGCAGCAGTGCTGACGACGGAGCCACTGTGCCGCCCCGAAACATCTGGATTAATTACATTTATATTTTTAACTTATCCTTGGACAATCTCTGACAGTCTGTCTTGATATGTCTCACTGACTTGTTTTCATATTTTCTTTTCCTTTATCTGATACATGGTCATCCATTTGATGCCCTTGAAATTACTCTCCACTCTAAGAAATTGTTTCTGCCATCCTTGCAATTCACTTCTTTTGTTGTAATACAATCTTAAAATGAATTTGATAGACGTCATTGATTCACATTTTCGATTGAGTTTGACATTCTTCAAGGTATATACGTCTAATGCAGACTGTGTTTATTGTTTTTAAATGCAAACCATTTCTGTGCACCCTCAAAATAATTAACAAATTATTTTATAATTTCTAATTTGGTAAGAGAACCTATTTGGCTAAGGATTGGGACACAGACAAACTCAATATCATATCTTTAAACCATTTTCTGAACTGAGATGTCACCATTTCTTATTATAAAACATTAAGTCATCTCATGAAGTGAATTAAAAGAATTTCTGGGATTTACGTATAAATAAACCGAAATATGCAACCCATTCAAAAAGATGAAAGACTTACCAGTTATTACACTGTAATGTAATCTAATTTAGATTAGATTACATTACAGTACAGTGTGGAAACAGGCCCTTCGGCCCAACAAGTCCACACCGACCCGCAACCCACCCATTCCCCTACATTTACCCCTATGCCTAACACTACGGGAAATTTGCATGGCCAATTCACCTGACCTGCACATCTTTGGACTGTGGGAGGAAACCGGAGCACCCGGTGGAAACCCCCGCAGACACGGGGAGATTGTGCAAACTCCACACAGTCAGTCGCCTGAGCGGGAATTGAACCCGGGTCTCTGGTGCTGTGAGGCAGCAGTGCTAACCACTGTGCCACCATGCCACCCAAAATATTTGATCAGTATATTATTGCAACTGCATGACACAGCAATCTTTTGCTGTAAATTCTGTGTCTTATGGCCCTGATTCACAGCTGCTTGATGAAGGAGCATGCGTCCAAAAGCTAGTGTTCCCAAGTAAACCTGTTGGACTATAAAATGGTGTTGTGTGATTTTTAACTTTGTCCAGCCCAGTCCAACACCGGCTCCTCCATATCATGGCAGTCAAATCTGTTAGTCCATTTTCTCAATTGATCACAAACAAATTTGACAGCCATCGCTAAATTCCACACCCTTATGCTGATTTATGCACCTAGTCTTAAAGATAAAAATGATCACATTCATACATTATGTGGAGTGCTAAAACATTAACGTGACTGTATCCCAGATTTTACGCTGTATCAAGGTTAATGATATTATTTTCTCAGTGCATAATGCTTGACTTAAAATAGACAAATAAGTGAAATAGAATTCACAACAATTTTAGATGTCATTCAAAAAAACAGCAAGGAACAGCATTCATTACCACAATTCTCAATATTTTTTCTCCTTTTTCCCACAATGGCGAACACTTTCGAGTAAATTCAATTCAAGACTTACAAATGGCGATGTTGACAATACTATACATTTTAAAAATGGAAACCAACAAAGGGAGCGCATCCTGTCGTCACTCCAGACAATGATAGGTAAAATGATTTTTTCTGTTCGGCATTTTCTTCTCTACACGATATTTTATCACTGGCGAAGTCTTCCTGAGACTGCTGAGTAGATTGTGAGCCATGGCGGAGACCAGATGAATGATACTTTTGGAAGACAATTTGATGAATACATCATGTATAAGTAAGACAGACAAAAGTAACAAGAAGAAAGTGCCAGGAAAATATGGGAGGCACTTGAACAATTACGGAAAAGGACAATTTTGTTACATTTTCAATGTAGATTTTCAATTAACTTTTCCAAAAATATCTCGTCTAAATTGCAAGAAGTAGTCTTCTTCATGATTAATGCTGGTTAGATTCCTCCAGTCTGCATATACTTTGAAGTGCCCCCTTTTCTGACTGCATTACCAAATTATGGTCAGATGCACGGCAGATGCAGTTTAATGTGGATAAATGTATGGTTATCCACTTTGGTGGCAAGAACAAGAAGGCAGATTACTACCTAAATGGAATCAATTTAGGTAAAGGGGCAGTACAGAGAGATCTGGGTGTTCTTGTACACCAGTCAATGAAGGTAAGCATGCAAGTACAGCAGGTAATGAAGAAGGCTAATAGCATGCTGGCATTCATAACAAGAGGGATTGAGTATAGAAGCAAAGAGGCTCTTCTTCAGCAGTACAGGACGCTGGTGAGACGCTGGAGTACTGTGTGCAGTTCTGGTCTCCAAATTTGAGGAGAGACATTCTGGCTATTGAGGGAGTGCAGTGTAGGTTCACGAGGTCAATTCCTGGAATGGCGGGATTACCTTACACTGAAAGACTGGAGCGACTGGGCTTGTATACCCTTGAGTTTAGAAGACTGAGAGGGGATCTGATTGAGACATATAAGATTATTAAAGGATTGGACACTCTGGAGGCAGGAAACATGATTCCGCTGATTGGTGAGTGCCAAACCAGAGGACACAGCTTAAAAATACAGGGTAGACCATTTAGGACAGAGATGAGGAGAAACGTCTTCACCCAGAGAGTGGTGGCTGTGTGGAATACTCTGCCCCAGAGGGCAGTGGAGGCCCAGTCTCTGGATTCATTTAAGAAAGAGTTGGATAGAGCTCTCAAGGATTGTGGAATCAATGATTATGGAGATAAGGCAGGAAGAGGATACTGATTAAGGATGATCAGACATGATCATGTTGAATGGTGGTGCAGGCTCTAGGGGCAGAATGGCCTACTCCTGCACCTATTGTCTATTAAACAATTTACCTGAGAAGGTAAGATTTACATGTGTAGGCCAGGAGAGCAGGTAAAGATGATCCGGTATTCTGACATTTTGAATCAAATCCATCTTTGATTTTGACAGGTGACGAGATATACAAATCTGAAGGACTATTGCCAGAAAAAGTGCTGGTGCATGGAATCCATAGTGAGACGGTAAGTGGTCAGTTATGCATAGTGAGGTTATAGTTTTCAGTGAAAAGTCAAGTAGTTGATGTAGGAACATTGGAAGAACTCTCAGTTCCAAGGAATATAATTTGTCCTTGCTGACGATAAGGAAGTTCACAGGTAGGAGTGCTGCCAACATTGGTGGAAAAGCCAGTGGAAAAAAAAAATAGGCGATTGAGTTATTATAAGAAGGAGATCTTGGGGATTTTTCCAATCACAAATTCAAAAAGCCATCATTTGAAATGCGAGGAGGAATCAATTAACACATAGGAGAAACTTGTCGTAGAATTTTCAGATGCTACGTTTGATTGAATGGATGGGACAAAACAAGAACACGAAGCAGAAAAAAAATCAAAAACCCACATTTTTGCTCGCGGAGTTAACGTTTTATTGTTATTTCCAGTGATATGTGAACATTCAGAAGCGAGGTTTAGTGGATCTTATCAAGTCGAAATGAAATTGAGTGACGTGAGCGACTTGTTAAGGACTCGTGGCAGAAATAAATCTCAGAGGATGTCACGTGAATGCGGTCAAAATTTATTTTGACTGAGAAGAAAAGCAAAAGGAGATTGTGTTACTGCTAGCAAGACACAGTTGAAACTCAAGTTCAGAGAATTCGGAATTAGACAGTCTTCAAATTTAATTGAACAATAAGGAATTTGGCAAAAATTGTGAAATATCATTGAGTTACTTTCCAGAGGGAAATCGAAATGGCATGGAAGAGTTATTGCTATCTCTTGTGGGAAAATGTGGGAATATGCTGGGAAGTGCTAATCGAATTTTGCATGATCTAGATAGAGGAAATACTGTTCCAATTAAACAACAAGTTTGTAGTGGACGTAAACCCATGAAGTTGGCACAATTTAAAAAAAAAATGAAGACATGCTCCAAGACAACATCATCGAAGTGAGTTGCATTGATTGGAGCTCACACATGGCAGTGGTGCCAAACCCAGACCGCATGAATGTTATGTAAATCTTGTATGCCAAGTCAATGCAGTTACAAAGGATGATTCATATTCGATTCCACATTTGGTTTACTTTATTGAACAAGTGGGATAAGCAATTCATATTTCTAAGAGGATGCTGGTAGGTACCACTATCAGAAAGAGCAAAGACAAATGTGACTTTTGTAACACAGAATGTACTGCATCAATTTGTCATGAAGAGTGAGCAGCCACATTTCAAAGACAAACCAATAAAATAATTTTTGGATTAACCAATTGCGTGGTATACATCAAGGAACTGGTTACTTTCAGGCAAAACTGGAAGGACCATTTGCAGTATTCAACAGAGGTGTCCATTTGAATTTGGGAGTTAGGCATTGCGAGAAACAGGCAAAGAGTGAATTGGCCAATACCCAAGACACGTTTCTGGGGCCTTGTTACCAGGCATGACAATTTGATCAAAGTAATTAGGAAGGTTGCGATGCCAGTAACGAAGACAGATGTTGTACGATTCCTGGGATTGAGTGTGTTTATCAGAAATTTGTACTGAACTTTAGCGGTGCGGCTGCTGCACTCATTGCCTTGCCAAAAACATGCAAGAAGTTTCAGTGGATGGTAGAATGTCAGAAGCCATTTGACAGTCTGAAAACTGTGTGACTCACTGCCCCAGTATGAGCCAAATCTAATTATGCAAAGGCATTCAAGGTGGTTATCGTTGTGAGTCATGTGGGTGTTGGTGCTGTACCCTTACAAGAAGATGACGAGAAGATAGAAAGGCCGATCTGACATTTCTCCATGAAAATGAACATTCATCTGCAGAAATTTTCGAAACTTGACGAGGAGGCTTTGAGCTTGGTGTTGGCCTTGCAACATTTCAATGTTAATAATGACGATAACGTGTCTGACACAGTCATATATACGGATTATGATCTGGTCAAGTTTTCTCAAAACTTTAGGGACAAAAACCCAGAGTGTTTAGGTTGAGATTATGGTAGCAGCCATTCAATCTAAACATCGTGCATGTTGCAAGACGACAAAACGTTATTGCTGGTACGTTGTGGAACGTTGTGTGAATAAAAATCAAATGTGTTTGATGGCAGGAGTAAACACTCTGAAATAGAATATAGTCGTAAATGTTTGCATGGTTATACTCAATGTAATTACACGTACGTCACGTACCAGCAGAGTAAGACTGATGTTTTTACAAATGAAGCCATTTATGTATATTGACGATTCGTTTTTGGTGTCACATTTAAAATATTATTTTGTCGTGTCGTTTTATTTTAAAAGAGTTTGTAAAAGCAGAGGCGCAGTAATATTTCAGAAAGAGGCTAGTTTAACAATGGCAGGGGAGTAGCCAGTTCTCCCAGTTCGGGTATATTCGAGATTAGTTTATTTCCAGCAGAAAAGCTGCTGGTGGCAGCAGCAGAAGCTATTGCAGCTATTCCAAGTTAGATGTTTGCTGGCTGGCATTCTGTCTAAAATCTGTTTGGAAGATGTTTCCTGTTGTCTGTAAGAAACTGTGTCTGAATTTGCAGTTTCTCAAGGGGTGTGTTTATGGTATGTTACAGACATTTCAACAGTTTGTTCGTTATGGGGCGGTATGGTGGCTCAGTGTTTAGCACTGCTGCCTCACAGAACCATTGACCCAGGTTCGACTCTTGCCTTGGGCAAGTGTCTGTGTTGACTTTGCATAATCTCCCCGTTTTTTCCGGTGTGCTCCGGTTTCCTCACACAACCCAAAGTTGTGAAGACTCGGTGAATTGACCACGATCAATTGCCCATGGTGTTCAGGGATGAATAGGCTAGGTACATTAGTCAGCGGTAAATGTACAGTATTAGGGGAATATGTCTGGTTGGGATTCTCTTCAGAGTGGCAGCATGGGCTTCCTGGGCCAAAGAAACTATTTGCACACTGCCGGGATTGTATGATCAAGTTGCTGCATCAAGTTCGATTAGCTTTCAAAGAGCTACGTTATTTTAAACTCTACGTTTTCAATCTGAATATGATCCTTCACAGAAACATTAGTTACATGGCCAGCCTCATTGTACTGCTTCTATTTTTGTGCCCCCTTCTATTCGGTCAGTAGGAAAACATTCCCCAATACCAGTTCCAGTCTCGCCTCCACTTCCGATGGGCTATGCTGCATATAAGATTTCATTTGAAGTAAATGCAACTGGCGCAGCTAAAAGCAGCTCCCCGCCTAAACCCCAGCTGGAAGGGAGCCCCATCAATACGGAGAAAGTTAAAACCATCCATGACAACAACAGTGTTATTTTCGCTTATTTCCACAATCTGACTGCATATGTCTTCCTTTGTTTCCTGCTGTCAGCCTGGCGGTCTGCTGTACAATCCCAAAATTGTGGTTGAATTATTTCAACTGCTGATTTCTAACCATGAAGCCCCGCTCAAGATCATTCATGGTGGTCTCCCTTAACTCAGTAGTGGTATGCTCCTTCACCAGTAACGCAACTGTCTTCCCACTTCTGATTCCTCCTTTGTTTCATCTAAAATATCGATAAAACAGAAGCTGTGAGTGCCTTCCCTCTTTCAAAAATATCTTTGTGATAGCAACGCCATTGTATTTGCATGTATGAGGCGAGACTCTTAGTTCATCCAGTTTGTCTGGGAGACGTGTTGCATCAAAGCAAATATATTATAAGCCTTCAATTGAACTGAGATTCGCAAACTTCCTCTGACTGCTCGTCAAATTAGCTATATTAGCCTTGCCTCAAGCTCTTCTCCAGTCTCTATACGTACTGACCTGAACCTTAGCTTCCTGCCTGACCGTTCCCACCAGACCAGTTTAAACCTACCGAGTGACAGTATGAAACCTCTCTGCCAGTATTTTGATGCCCATCTAGTTTCGGTGAAAGTCATCTTTGTTGTACACATCCCACCATCTCTGAAAGACATCCTAGTGATTTACAAATGTGAAGTTAAATCCCTCCCAATCACGCACCAGTTCATCAATCATGTGCTCAATATACGACCTCTCCGTTCCAGGCCTCAGTCCCAGGTGTGTGAGGGTGCTGCTCTTTTAAAAAAGTTTATATTGTCCTTTTTTTTCAGAGGGATCATAAAGTCATGGTATCCGACATGTCTGAGCGTATATAAGTTAAGAAACCTTTAAGTTTAAAAAGCAGTTGCATAATGTAAAGGGAGTGGCCAGTTCTCAATCTCAGATTTCTCTATTTTGTTTTGTTTTTAACTGTCCGGCTGTTCAGAGCTGTTTGTCTTCTTAGCCTGGGAGATCAAAAGGAACAGATACATTGGAAGAAGGTTCCATGCAAAATCTCTCCGCCATCTCTCTGTCCTGAATGAACCTGTGTCTGATTTTACCTTTTAGCCAAGGGGGTGTGAATGGGTACTTGTGCAGATGTTTCGAACAGCATCATCAGGTTGGGATATTCTGTAGCCTGGTAGTTTAAGTTATTCTATATTCTGCTCTCTTTTGTCTGTGTTTTATTTCTTCCTCTGTAAATACATTCTGTTTCGTTTCTAACTGAGGGGTTTTGACCAGCTGCATCATTCCGGGAATATCCACAACACGCCTGCATAAAACAACTAGATATGTTAGGGCTTAGGCTTCCTTCTTGAAATGCTCTGAAGGGACTGGCCTAGTTCAAACCAAATGGCAAGAAGAGTAATCCTGAGATTACCACCCAGAGCTTTAGTTTCCTACCTGACTCCCTAGATTGTCTTTACATGTCTTCCTACTTATGTCATTTGCGCCAATGTAGGCAATGACCACGATCTCTTTGCTCTCCCATTTTACGATGCACCGAAGTCCCATTTGCACCACCACAGCAACGAATTTCAATGTTATAAATAAAGGTAAATAATCTGTCAAAGTAGGATTTATTCTGGAATTTGCCTTGTGTTGACATTTGCTATGGTATTAACAGTTTCAAAGGTTTAAAGATATTGACATCCCATAAATTCCTTCTGTAACGCGTTTAAACACTTTAACCACTCTATCTCACATACTCAGCTTCTTTTTTCACTCAAGCACGATCTGTTCCATTAGTTGCTATTGCGGGAAGATAGCTGCATGAATGGGTTTCCCTCCAGTAAGGGTTGTACAAAGTACAAATGATGATCAGAAATAATTGTGTCTCCAGTGGCGAACATCAGATAGAAATAGGTACACCGTTTTCCTTATTTCAGAAGCCAGAAGAAAGCAATTCAGTATTCTGATTGAAAATGCATGCTCCTGCAAAATCGCTAATATTTTTAATGTATTACTCTGCCCTTGCAGCTTTCGGAGTACCAGGTAAGTTACGAGAATACAGAATATTTGACATATTAATGTTTAAACCTGTGTTCGCAAAAAGAAATTCTCAGTTGTTTGATAAACTTGTAAATTAATCATTGGAACATTGTAATAAGTTTACATCTTTTTGTTGTTCATGCATTCAAAAAGAAAGTAGCTCATGGCAATCAATGGTATTCATTCTCGTTTCGAAGGATCTGCTTACAATCCCAATCTGGTTCCCTCAGATATTTAGTACAGTTCTATTCGCACTCATATCTCTTTTTGTATTTCACTCGATTCCTTTATGAGCACTTTTCATCTTTAGACTTTGTTTTGTAAATTTTTGTGAGATATATGTCAGTATGCATTACCTAGCCCCCCGATTGCCTTCATGTATTAAGTTGAAAGTTTAAATCAATGCAGTTCATTTTATGATACACACCAAAATCTTATGAGGGAAGGAGTTACAGAATATTGACATGGCAGCCCTGAAGGACAGGTAATATGTTTCCAAGTCTGGGTGAAGATTAGCTTGCAGTGGACCTTACAGGTGCCACTTTTCCCAGTGATATGCTGTCTTTGCTATTCTTTCGGGTAGTGGTCAGGATTTAGAGGATTCTCTCACAGCAGTCCTTGTGAATTTCTGCAGTGCGTATGCTCTACTTACAGACATGCTCTATATTCTATTACTCTATACATCTAAGCTGAAAAATGCGTTGCTGGAGAAGCGCAGCAGGTCAGGCAGCATCCAAGCAGCAGGAGAATCGACGTTTCGGGCACAAACCCTTCTTCAGGAATCATGCCCGAAACGTCAATTCTCCTGCTCCTTGGATGCTGCCTGACTTGCTGCACATTTCCAGTAACACATTTTTCAGCTCTGATCTCCAGCATCTGCAGTCCTCATTTTCTCCTACTCAAAACATCAAGTCAACGTTGCATTGCACATGTCTGCCTTGCAGAAAATGTGCAAGTATTGGAATTTATCGAATCAGCTCCTCAAGCATGCACAATATTGTTTCTTTTCAGCTGGCAATTCCGTGGCACTTTTGTGGCACGAGCATTTGCCACATACCAGTCCTAAAGCAAATCTATGTGTTTTAGAATCTGATGAGCTGTAGATGACATTGAACTTTGGGCATTCATAATGTCCCAATTCTGGCGTTAAGTTGGTGGAAAGAACGGTTACCTCTGAGCCGAAGAGGTGAGTTTCTTGTTTCTAAGTCTGTTGTTATTGTTTACTATGATCAGATATGACTCAAACTGTTTTCTGTAACCATTGTAGCATCGTTACTCTGTCTACTTGGATCTGAAATGGAGTTCAATTCCTTAGGTTTGTATCTCATAGAAAGTTTCAAAACATAAAGTCCCTGAAATAGTTCGCATCCTGGGCTCAATTATTATTTGTGACAGACATTCTTGGCAAGAAACCTTTAAAATTGCATGAATAAAAGACGTATTTTCATGTTTAAATCCAGCATAAAGAGACCAAATTTTGTTATATCGCTTCGCCGAATTAACAGTGTCATTTTTTCTATTTCCTCTGTCTGCCTGTATGACGCTGTCTCTGATTGTATGACTGTCCCGCTCACACTCATTTTCTTTGGCACTTTGTCTCTTACAGCCAATTTGGTGACGATAGTGTTACTTTCCCGAGGAAGATGTGGCCTTTCAGGATGCATCACCCGATACCTTGTATCTATGGCAGCAATGGATCTCCTTGTTATTGTCGTTGCAGTGATTTTAAGTCGGCTTTTGGAAATTTATTTTCCAGCTAGTTTACTGAATACCACAACAGGATGCCGTCTGATAATTCTTCTCATCTACTGTTCCCGAAACTGCTCTGTCTGGTTGACTGTTGCTTTCACCTTTGATCGGTTCGTAACCATTTGCTACCAGAAGCTGAAAACGAGATACTGCACAGAAAAAGTAGCATCTTTAGTTATAGGAATAGTGTGTTTGCTGTGCTGTTTGATAAACATTCCATTTTGTTTCAGACATGAGCCCTTATATGTAATTGATAAAATAGGCTGGTGCTGCACCATAAAAGATGTCTATTACACTTCAGTTGCAAGGAGATTGTTTGAAACGTTTGACCGCATTCAAACACCATGCCTCCCTTTTCTCCTTATTTTGCTGTTTAATGCAGTAACTGTCAGACACATTATAGTTGCCATGAGAGCCCGCAGGAGACTCCGATCCACCAGCAATGAAATGAGTAAACATGACACAGAAATGGAGAGCAGGAGAAAGTCAATCGTTTTATTATTTGCCATTTCAGGCAGTTTCCTCCTTTTATGGATGTTGTACATTTTACATTTTCTACGTGTGCAAATTTCAGGTGGCAGCTATTCGATCGGTTCCAATCTCAATGACACAAAATTTATTCTGCAGGAAAGCGCATATATGCTACAACTCTTAAGTTCATGCACAAATACGTGTATTTATGCAGTGGCACAGACGAAATTCAGAGGTCAATTGAAAGATGCTTTCACATACTTATTTAAGGTTATTACAAAATGTAATAAACAGTGATTGCAGCTGAATAACTTGATGTGACTGTAACACTTCAATGAACCCACAGACAGCACCATAAATCTGTAGCGCAGCAACTATGACATGTGTATCATCACGATGCCCAGGCTTGTTAATTTATACCAATTACAGACAAATCAACCTACTGCGTTAAATCTACGTGGCAGCCAATTGTGAAGAAATTGTTTCTCAACATTTAGTCTCTGCTCCCTGGCCCAAAACATCACGACAAGGAGATTTCCTTTTGAAACGGAATTGATTGACGCCTGTTTAAATTCTGAATGAGAGGATACTCTTTTGTCTCTGTCATAACTAGTGACCAACAGTAGGTGGTTTTTTTGCTAAATTGCGTAAATGCACATTTGCTCACCAAGATTGCTTCTTTAAAAAAACGTCAGAAATAAAACAAAAGCTTACTTTTCTGTCTTGATATTCTTGGGGCTTCATGTCAAAGAAACTAAAGAGAAACTGTTCGCATTATAACTCGTATGCACGCATCTGTCAAGCAACATGTGTTAAGGTCGACATTAAAATTCCAATTAATGCAATATTCGCTAATAATAAAAAATAAATTCCAGGCATTGAGACATTTTCTCATTTTCCCCTTATTATATGGAGGTGCCCGTGGTAGAGTCTAGTGAACAAAGTCAAAAACCACGTGACACCGCGTTATGGAAAGCACAAGCAATTACATAAATGCACATGCGCACACATAAAACGTCAGAAAAAGAAAATAACTTTAAGATTCTATCTTTACTTTATTGAGGCTTAATATGTGTGAAATACGAGAGAAAATGATCGACATATACGTCGTGCGCACATATCTGCCAAGTGTCATGCTAAGGTCGATATTAAAGATCCATTGATAGAACATTCGCTAATAATAATAAACAAATTAACATTTCCAGTTCCCGAGACATTTTCTCATTTTCCCCTTAATATGTGGAGATGCTGGTGGTGGACTTTGGTGGACCAAGCCAAATATCACATGACACAGGGTTATAGTCCAACTGGTTTATTTAAAACCCTAAGCTTTGGGAGCTAAATGTCTGAGGAAGGAGTGGGAGCTCTGAAAGCTTGCAATTTCAAATAATCCGGTTGGACGAAAAGCCGGTGTCTAAGGATATTTGACTTTCCCTTTAATAACCATTAGTCAGCTGTGTCACCGAAAATTAATTATGTTTTGGAATTTACGCAGCCAACAAAAAGAGTAAAAATGTGCAACATTTCCCAATCCATTAATGTCATCAGGAGCTTAGACACATTTCAAATACTTGTTTGGCAACATTTGTTCAGCAGGAGGAGAAACCCTCGTAGGTTTCTTGACATGAAGTGAGGTGTTGTCTCGAATACACTGAAAGCTTTCTCTCACCATCGTATTTTTTCAAAAACTCTTCCGACAGATACGATGGCAAAGTACAGAACTATTTGTATTACCTTACCTTCTAACTCAATGAGGCTGTGATATTTGCACTTCGTGGACTCCAATCGATTGCAGCAGTCCATTTCTTCAATTTTGGAGGTTTTGAATTGAGGAAGGGTTTGGGAAGTCCAAAGTAATAATATAAAACAGCTGACTGTAGCTGCTGGTTGTCAAACAACACAGTCCAAGTTTATGAAAACAGAAAATCCACAGGGTAGTGTCATAGAGTCATAGAGATGTACAGCATGGAAACAACCCCTTCGGTCCAATCTGTCCTTGCCGACCAGATATCCCAACCCAATCTAGTCCCACCTGACAGCACCCGGCCCATATCACTCCAAAACCTTCCTATTCATATACCCATCCAAATGCCTCTTATCGAAACATATTTAGATGTAATGAATGATCGTCCTTCCATTAAAGTAGGAATCGTTGCTTCTAGCTACACAACGTGACAGCCAAAGTGGTTGCACTTGCTAGAAAAAAGTTGATAATCGACAGTACAAGAGCGGCGGAGTAGGATACTCCAACGGGAGCACCTCTGCTCTTTTCTGTTCCCTTCTTTTGTTTCTCCCCATTTTTTCCCTTTGGGTCTCTGGGCGGCTCTCAGCCTGCCTTAGCAGCCTGGTATCTCAGCAGGCCATGGCGGTCCCTGCCTGCTCTGTCAGTGGTTCATAGTGGTCCTAGCCTCGTCGCTCATCAGCTCATGGTGGTCCCGGCTTCGTCTCCCAGCGGCTTAAGGGGGTCCCAGCTTTCTCTCTCAGCAGCTCATGGCGGTCTTAACCTGTGGTTTTAGGGGCTCACGGAAGTTCCAGCCTGTCGTCTCGGCGGCTCATAGCGTTCCCAGCCTATTATCAGCGGTTCATGGCGTCTCTCAGCCTGGAGTTTGGGCGGCTCATGGCTGGGTGGTTTTCAGTGGCTCATGGTTACTCTCAGCCTGGTCTCTCGGCAGAATATCAGCTGATCTCTAAGCGGTTTATGGCAGTATCTTTTCTGCAGTTTCAGTAGCAGTGACGGTTATGTGTCGGGTTGGTGTTGAGGACAGACAGCTGATCGAGATAAGCGCAGGAGTCATCAAAGACTGTTGAACGTTCAACTTATTCCTTTATCATTCTCGTTGAAACTAGGATTTTTTAATTTAAACTATTGTCGATTCCTTCACCTTTCTTATGTTCTATGAAGTAATACTTAGCTGTTTAATTATTGTTTCTCTTACTACTTTTTTACCTGAGTTTCCTTTTTTGATTCATGGTAATTGGTAACGAAAATGGCGTCATTGTTACAACATGAGATAATTTTCACGGTTACCCTGTAATTCTATGCTTGATTACAAGTGATATCAATATCTAAAAAGATGAAATGTTCAGCACGAATTAGAACATGAATCGTTTGCAACTGTAAGTATGACATGCTCTTTCAAGATTCGAAGACTTATTTAAGTTTTGTCAGTGAAATTGCACTTAAAGTGAGGGCAATACTCACAGCCCACGGTAGTACTGATTCAAAATTTGTTCATTCAAAAAAAGCGTCATCAGAATTTCGGTCATGGAATCAAAGGGCATCAGGACAGGCAGGATAGTGGAGTTGTCACTACAGCCAAATCATCCCAGATCTTATCAAATTCGGGAACTGGTGCAGTGGGCCAGACAACTTACATCTTTTTTTTTTCAACTCATCCAGTTGCATTTTATTCTGAGTAGTTTTACAAATAAAAAAAAGGTAATTTTCCCAAATGTGCCGGAGTTAGATATTGGGAAAATCAACAATCTTTCATTCAAAATTGCCACCTATTCACAAACAATGGATTGAAATGTTGTTGGGGTGTCTGGAATTGTGGGTTTGACATTATAATGAATCAGCAATGATTTTACCGAAAGACAGTGCAAGCTAGAGTTACGTTGCTTCCAACTCCCTCATAGCCATTTGTTTGTGAATCATTTTATCTTATTTTATCCTAACAAGTGGTCTCCCTCTTTCTAATTTATTAATGGATTCAATGCACACATCTTTTCCCTGTTTCTCAACAAGTTATTTGTTCTACCGGCTTTTATTTATTTATTGTTCCACAGTACATTGGCTGGAGACAAGTGGGAGTCACTCCTCTGAACTGAGAGTAATCTAGTGCACTGGTGTCAGCTATATAGGGTTGTGACCAGGGAACAGTTCAAAAGCAGAGTTCACCATCAGAAATGCCGAGGTAAAAGAAAAAGTGAAGGTGAGTGTAGAGATCAAATCAAAATAGAATTGGAGGGAGAAATAAAGCACTCCACATCTCGCTGTTCACTCTTCTCATTGCAGTGAGGACATTGCATTCTCCTTGTACAAGGACTCCCCCTCCCGGCATTTATCGATAATTGAGAAAGTATGATTGCTGCCATTCGATATAATTTATCGCCATCTAATTGGAATTTCGAATGGCTTTTAAAATTTGGATATGGTTCATTGCGAGTCTCGGTATTCATGTTCCGAACTCATTATTCTCTCAAACAGCAACAACAGGAAAATATTTGATGCTCAACACAAATAAACTACAGAGCAAAATACTTTTTAACCATATAATCAAAAACTCCCAGAGCCTATCGGCACAAAGTAATTTCAAAGGAAAGTTTTCTCTTCTTTCTTCCCATTAGAACATTCAGGGTTGACACAGCTCATGGGGTCGTACTGATAAAACAAATCCCTATAATGTGTCCAAAAACAAAACTTTCCTATTTCAAATATAAAATTTGTTTATACACAATGTATAATTATATCCACACTGTCCCACCGAAAAATGCCAGCGTTTGTTCAGAATAAACAATAACACAATGAAAAACTTCATAGAATGCTGCAATATAGAAGAAGGTCAAATAAACGCTCATGTCTAATTCAGCTCTCGAATTACCTATCCAGATAGTGACAATATCCAGTCTTATCTCTGTATTCGTCTAACGTCAATATGCTATTACAAGTTAAGATCAGGTTATCGGGTAATTGCAATTACTCGAGTAATTATCGAGTAATTCCGTCTCTCGTTGGAGAGAGGGAAGACTCAGGTGTCAAATCGCAAAGAGTGAGAGGTAAGATTGATATGCAGGAAATATCAAATAAACATTTGTTATGGCACCATTGTTGCGATTAATCTCAACGTTTATTAGCTCTAAATGCAGAGAGCAACTTTTATTCTTTCCGTATGACTTCAAAAATTGAGAACAAGACGTGTGAGAGTAACCAGTTGATATATTTGCTTAGGTATCTCTATCAATGCTGCGTTGTTTACAGGTAGATGTTTGTTTTATTTATTTCATTCAAATGTCTAATCTCGGACTTCTATTTCTGGATTCATACTGATGATACCTCATTGGTTTCACGGAAAGTTAAGAAGCAACAACAGCGGAAAAATACAGACTGAGTTCCATTGGAAACAAGGATTATTTAAAGAATATTGATGGAAGTTCTAAATAAGAAGACACTTCTGGAGCATTACTCGCAAGAGATGTTCCAAATGTTGCTAAGTTCAAAATTCGATGTTGCATGTGCGGTGGACAGTATCAATGAAGCATCTCAAACGACGTGAATATTCCACTGAATGGCAATTTGATTGAGTTTTTAATGGACTGAAGTAAAAGAAATCTCAGACTTTTAAATGCACCCATGTTTACATTTTATAATATGAATGTTTTCAAACTCTTGCGTTTCTAATAATGCTTCTAAGATTGGATTAGATTACTTACAGTGTGGAAACAGGCCCTTCGGCCCAACAAGTCCATACCGACCCGCCGAAGCACACCCACCCAGACCCATTCCCCTATACCTAACACTACGGGCAATTTAGCGTGGGCAATTCACTTAACCTGCACATTTTTGGACTGTGGGAGGAAACCGGAGCACCTGGAAAAAACCCACGCAGACACGGGGAGAATGTGCAAACTCCACACAGTCAGTCACCTGAGTCGGGAATTGAACCCAGGTCTCTGGCGCTGTGAGGCAGCAGTGCTAAGCACTGTGCCACCGTGCCACCCACGGTGAACGGTGCAAAATGTGTGACAATGCTACTCCTTTAACATGTTTATGTTGCCCTTGTATTTTTTTCAGCCGGTCGTAAAGACACACGTTCCGAAATGTCTGGAGATGATCTACTTGAAAAGCTTTCAAGTTCCAAACAAAGCACTTGTACAATGAAAGGGGAGTGGCCAGTTCTACCAGATAAACCTTTCTGTGGTTTGATTTCGTTTTGCCAAGCAGTACGTTGTGAAGCTGCTGGACGCAAAGAAACAGGACCATGCTGATGTTCCCTGTCTTTGACATCTCTCCTGCAAGACGTGTTTTGATTTTTCCTTTTTTTGCTATTGGATGTTTACGGAGATCTTTGCAAGTATTTGGGAAAGCATCATTAAGTCGGATAACCTGTTGGGTTCTCGAATAGCTTACTTCTATATTCTGTACTCTTTTGTTCGTGTTTCATTCTGAAAACTTGCAAATGACTTCCGTTTGGTGTAAAACTGAGTGGATTGGTCAGCTGCATACTCTTGCAATATTCACTTAACGTCTGCTTACTACAACTAGGAAGGTTAAGGTCGGGGCTATTTTCTTGAAGTGCTTCGACGGGCTCTGGCCTGGTCCAAA
The DNA here is from genome assembly GCF_037043375.1 of Chiloscyllium plagiosum. NCBI lineage: Eukaryota > Metazoa > Chordata > Chondrichthyes > Orectolobiformes > Hemiscylliidae > Chiloscyllium > Chiloscyllium plagiosum. The sequence goes on along the minus strand of NW_028270179.1, from coordinate 16,618,015 downwards.
ATACGCGCCTTTTGTTGCGTTCTATACAACTGCACTAATGTTAAAGACACAGCAGGTAAAGTACATAATGCAAGCTTCCACTACCAGTTGTTACAAACTATCACATAAAATATTATGTCGGTTGGAGAATGAATACTGTCCTAAAGTACTGGAGAGAATTCAAGTTCTTTTTGTAAAAAATGATAATTCGCAGCATTCTCGTTCAGCCAAAGATCAACAAAGAAATGCATCTGGCCCACTGTCGTAAAATACAAACCAATGTGGTGAGTATGATTTTCATTTTATTTCAGGATTATTACCAAACACTTCTGCCACCTCCAGCGGGATGCCACCACCAGACATATACTTCGTTCTCTCTTGTCAGCCTTCCACAAGAAACATTCCCTCTAGCAAACCCTGGTCTACTTCTCATTCACTCCCAATACCACCCTCCACCATGTTGTGACATCTTCGCCTGCAACCACAGGGGATGTAATGCTTTCCCGATTACTTGCACCCTCCTCAGTATCTATGGGCCCGAACATACCTTCCAGAAGAAGCATGGGTTTATCTGCACTTCACTCAGTATATGAGTATAGTCTTCTGTATTTGCTGCTCAATGTTGTGTGCTCTATCTTGCAGAAATATTCTGCTTCGTTGACCACAAAAGTTTTGTCCACGGAGCAAAATCTCTGTGTTTTCCATTACCTGCCCCTTCAAAACGTCACATTCTTCGTTTGCCAACATTTCTGTTGCATGCTTACTGAAATGCTTCAGTGAAGTTCAGCAAAAGTTGGAAGAATAGCACCTAATTTCCTCCTCGGTCAGTCTGCAGACTGCAATGCTCCATGTAGAGTTCAACAACTTTAGGGCATGGACAAACTACCCACGTTTCCTCCGCCATCACACACCAGGCCTTGTTTTAATATAGTTACCAGAATGCACAACCCATTTTTAGACACGAGTAATCCCCATTAGAAGCTGTGCATTTTCAGGAGGTTATTGTCATCCATTTATTTGTCTGTTCAACAGGTTTGCTTTCTCTCTAGTCTCGTTAGCTCCACCAATTGTGTACTCATGACCCCCTCCCGTTTCTCTACCTTCTATACATAAATCATTTTCCTCGCTTCCATCAGTTCTTTGGAGATTCACTGGATCCAAAGCATCAACCCTGATTTGTGTCCACCTATGCTGCTAGACGTGGTGAGTTTTCAAGCAATATCTGTTGTTGTTTATGATTTGCAGCTTCAGACGTTCTTTCAGTAATTTGGTGAAATGTTGCATCTCAGTACTGCATTTTCTTCTGTTTGATGTTTCCAGAATCTCACAAATTCTCAATGGCTTGACCTCATTCTTGTCGTGTGAGCGTTCCTAACCAATAGACCATTAATTGCCTATCTAGAAAAAGATAATATAAACCACCTCTTTGAAACTTTGTTCTCAGTCCACTTTGATTCATGTCTCAATTCGTTTTGCAGGTTTAGTACAAGTGAAATGTTTGTCAGGCAATACAAAGGTCTTAATGGAGAAGCGCATCACTTGGAGTAGAGAATGAGAGGTGGGATGGACATGTTATGTCAGGGGTCGAGGCTGTAACTGGGATGAGGTGGGAGATCGGGAGATTTCTAAGCGGGCGATGTGAATGGTGAGATCATAAATTTGTAAGCTCCTGAGGTCGTAGATTAGGTGTTCTCTTTCCACTTTGCGTGAGGTCTTATTATGATGGTGGAGGAAGCCCAAGGTCGTCATGTCTTTGGGAGAGTTGAAGGAGGTGTTGAAATGAATGTCTTCTAATGATTGTTCTTGTCTATGTTCCCGACACTGATTTGCCTGCTTGACTATCATTTTCTCTTTTGATCACTCACTGACTATTTATTGCCAGGAGCAGGTAAGGAAATACTGCACACAAAGAGTAACGCCTGTAATTATAAAAATAGTCTGTATATAGTGCTGTTTGATCGACATTCCTCTTTATTTCGTGTGTGGACAATTTCATATTCTTAATAGCGTCAGCTAGTCATGCAACATCAAAGAGATTGAACAGATACTCAACTTCAGTAGCAACTATTCAATCAGCGACGAAGGGATGTCATTTAAATCAGCCACAAGACACTGCAGCACCCAGGAATTCCAACAAGGCGAGGACAAATACCTATGCAATGTATTCAGGAACAACAGATATCCTATAAGTGCAGTCCTTCGATTCCTGCACAACAGACTTAAACTGGCTGACTCAACACGCCCAGACAAAACTAACTACCTTACCATACATCAAAGACTTTTCAGAGATGATGGCCAGAATACTCCAGACCCGAGGCATCATGCTCGCCCACAAAGCTACCATCGCACTGAAACAGTTACTGATGAATTTAAAGGACCACATACCCACAACCAGCAGAACGAACGTTATCCATTAAATGTCCTGCAAAGTCTACAACAAACATTACAGTGGACAAACTGACAGGACAGTACCCACCAGGATACATGTGCGCCAACGATTCAACAAAAACAGGACCAACTGTCACAAGTATCCACACACAGAGACGAAGAGGTACATTGGCTTGACTGGGGCAATACATCCATCCTTGGACAGATTAAATAAAGACACATGGAGAAATTGCTCAAGGCCCGGCATTCAAACCGGAAATCATTTAATAAGCATATAGTTTTGCGCCCCATCTGCCAAATTCTCAGACACAGTACCGGAAATGATATCACTTACCACAACAAAGTAAGACACACAACTAGAAAGCGGGAGAGAACAATCTCAGCAGTGTCCAGCTTATGGAATGGCGGCACGGTGGCACAGTGGGAAGCACTGCTGTCTCACAGCGCCAGAGACGCGGGTTCAATTGGCGCCTCTCTGTATGGAGATAGTACACTCTCCCCGTGTCTGCGTTGGTTTCCTCCTACAATCCAAAAATGTGCAGGTTAGGTGAATTGGTCATGCAAAATTGCCCGTAGTAAATATATGGGAATGGGTCTGGGTGGGTTGCGCTTCGGCGGGTTGGTGTGGACTTGTTGGGCCGAAGGGCCTGTTTCCACACTGTGAGTAACCTAACACATATTACTGAGAATGGTGACGAAACATCTCAGGGAGCAAATTTCCAAACTGTACAAAGACATCGGTTGCATGCAAACCAGTTGACATTTTTGACCACTTTCAACCTCCATATCTACCATTCCTCCTTATTTAGCTCCTTATTGTAGTGACTGTCAGACACATTAGAGCACATTGGACTTCCAGCCCACAGCAAGGAAATTAGTTCAGGTGACACAAAATGGAAGATCAGGAGAATATTCATCGCTACAGCCAGTTTCGACCAGTCGTGGCTGACGTGCAAGTACATTTTATACTTGTGCAAATGTCAGGTGGCAGCTTTTCGATGAGTTTCAATCCCAATAACCCAATTCTTTCATTTGCAGGAAAACTGGTTCATACTGCAACTCGTAAGTTCATGCACGACTACGTGTATTTATGCAATGTCAAAAAAAACATTTCAGAGGTGAGTTGAAAGATACTTTCAATTACTTCTTCAAGCTTAGAAGGAAATGTCAAAAACAGTGAGCCGAGTTGAATAACTGGATTTCTGAAATAACTTGAAATAACTGAAATTCAGCATTTCAGCAAAGCACGCACAGCAATATGATTCTGCAGCTCAGAAATTCTGACGTGCATTATCATGGACAGAAAAAGCAACACACAACTCTGCTTTATCTGTTCATGGCAGCCACCTGTGAGAGAGATTGTTTCTCAAGGTTTCACCTCTTCTAGCAGCAGCAAAAAAACTCACAATAAGAAGATTTGCTTTTGAAATGGATTTGAATGATGCATGTGTAAAATCTAGATGGGAAGATATCTATGGCTTCTGTTAAAATCATTAAGTTTTTTTTGTTTTGAAATTGTGCACAAATGTACACATGCACACAAAGATTGTCCCTTATACTAAACATAGCGAAGAAAAGAGGTGCCCCCAGTTAAGATTCTGTCCTGACGTTCTTGGGGGCTTCATATCTCTGAAATATGGGAGAAAAGGTTCATATTGTACAAATCAGCTTTGTAACATGAAACTAGTTATGCTACCGAATTTGACACAACTAAAAAAAAAGTAAAAATATGTATTTTTTCAAACTAATCCTTCAATGTCATGCATATGAGTGCCCAAATGTGACAGTTTTTCATTGGCAGAATTTGACCACCAGATAAATCTTTCTAGTTTTCATGACAGGAAGGCAGATTACTACCTAAATGGAATCAATTAGGTAAAGGGTCAGTACAAAGGGATCTGGGTATTCTGGTACACCAGTCAATTAAAGTAAACATGCAGGTACAGCAGGTAGTGAAGAAGGCTAATAGCATGCTGGCATTCATAACAAGAGGGATTGAGTGAAGAAGCAAATAAGTTTTTCTGCAGATGTACAGAACACTGATGAGACCACACCAGGAGTATTGTGTGCAGTTCTGGTCTCCAAATTTGAGGAAAGACATTCTGACTATTGAGGGAGTGCAGCGTAGGTTCACGAGGTCAATTCCTGGAATGGCGGGACTACCTTACGCTGAAAGATTAGAGCGACTGAGCTTGTATACCCTTGAGTTTAAAAAACTGAGAGGGGATCTGATTGAGACATATAAGATCATTAAAGGATTGGACACTCTGGAGGCAGGAAACATGTTTCCGCTGATGGGTGAGTGCTGAACCAGAGGACACAGCTTAAAAATACGGGGTAGGCCATTTAGGACAGAGATGAGGAGAAACTTCATCACCCAGAGAGTGGTGGCTGTGTGGGATGCTCTGCCCCAGAGGACAGTGGAGGTCCAGGCTCTGGATTCATTTAAGAAACGGTTGGATAGAGCTTTCAAGGATAGTGGAGTCAAGGGTTATGGAGATAAGGCAGGAATAGGATTCAGATTAAGGATGAGCAGCCATGATCATATTGAATGGTGTTGCAGGCTCGAAAGGCTGAATGGCCTACTCCTGCACCTATTGTCTATTGTCTATTGAAGCCGTGTATTGCTTTGCATGCACTGGAAACTTTCCTTCAACATATTAAACTGTGAAGACAAAAGTCTCTGCAGATCTCAGAGCAAAACACATAATCATTTGTATCACACTACATTCTACCTCAGTTAAGACGTATCATTTCCACATCATGAATCTAACCGACGGCAGCAGTCCACTTTTTCCAAATTTGCTCGCAGAAGTTTTTGGGTTGGGGAAGGGGTTGGGAAGTCGGAATAAACAAAATTAAATCAGATGACTGTAGTTACTGGAGTTCAAACAACTCAGTCCAATGTTGTCAAAACAGAAAATCCTCAGGGTACTTTGATGAGACCAAACACATAGCAAACTTCCATAATCAGATATGACCAATTAATAGGCAAATGATCGTTTCAGTTAACGAATGGAAACAGTCGTCAAGTACTAAAGAGGACTCGATTTTTAAAAAAAAAATAAATACTATTTGGGAAGATTCTCGTCCAGTCGCTGTTCAAAACAAATGCATCTAATTTCCTCTTTAAAATACTGACCGATATACTGAGTATGACTTGTTCTTTTATTTCAGGATTAGTGACCACAATTTCTGCCTCCTCTGGGTGATGTAAAAACCAGTCACATACATAATTCTCGCTTGCCAGTATTCCGCAGATACCATTCCATCCAGGCCACCCTGGCCCAGCCCTCATTCACTTTCAACATCACCTCCTGTAGCGACATGGCACTTTACCCTGCAACCACAGAAGTTGCAACATTTGCCCTATATTTGGTGTCCAGGCCAATGAAAGCAAGCTTGCTGTATGCCTTCATGACCATCTTATTTGTGCGATTTAGCACTGTACGCGATCTGGAGACCATTGCACCCAAATCCCTCTCCATGTCAATGTGGCTAAGAGTTCTGCCATTTATTCAAGAATTAACGAGCTGAACTTGATCTTACAAAATGCATCAAATTACAATTTCCGGATTAAGCTCGATTTCTCGACCTAATTCTGCAATCTGTCTATCTGCCAGTATATCCTTTGACAATTCTGACAGTTATCTTCACCTAAGACAATGTTTATGTCATCCGCAAACTTACTAATCAGACCTCTCACCTGCATTTACTTTCAAATCGTTTATACGGATCAGAAAGAACAAAGATCATAGAACTGATATCAGCACAATACCTCGAGTAACCTATCTCTGTTCTGAAAACTATGTTACCATCACAACTCTCTGTTTTCTAGATCCAAGTCAGTTCATCTATCCAGCACACACCAGAACCGACGAGAATCTCCATTTTGTTCCAACCTCCCATAGGTATAATATCAAATTGACTTATAAATGTCCATGTGGAAACGATCCGGTGCCCTTCCCTCATCACACACTCTTGTCTCCACCTCTAGGAAACAAAATCAAGTCGGTGAGAGATGATGTTTTCGGCAGTAACTCATGCTGGCTATCACTAAGAAGTCAATTTGCCTCCAAGTGTGAATGTTACTGGTCACTTAGTCTCTTCTCCAACAGCTCCCACGGCGCTGACATTTGCCTCACCAATGACAGAATAATTACGCAAATTATCTTTGTTTCCCTTCTGAAACAAAGGAAGAAAACATTTGTTACACAAACGTGTTCTGTACCTCATTATTCGTCGTGTCCTTTTCTTTGTAGATCACTGCTCCAAAGAGTTCATTAAGGATCTCACCCGGTTACTGCGGTTCTGCACATGACCTCATTCTTTTTTGTTGTGCGGACTTAGTCTTTCCTATATATATATATATATATATATATATATATATAAACATTCGCAATCCTTCCTTTTTTTACCAATCTGATAAATTGCTATCCAAGGTTCCAAATTCCTATCATTCTTGTCCTTCTTTTTCACAGGGACATGCGTATCCTGAACGAAGCAATTGTTCTGTGAATGACTCCCAAAAGTCAGATGTGCATTTGCTCACAAACAGCTGCTCTCAATCCACAATCTCTGATTATTGCTTAATTCGATTTCAGCTAGCCTTGCCCCTAATATAACACCTTCATCCGAGGTCCACTCTTGACCTTCTCCATAAGAATCCAATACCTTATGGCCACTATTCCCGCAATGATCGCCCACGGAAACCTTGCTCATCTTGCCTCGCTGCAAAATAAATTGATGACGTCCTCCCTCAACACAGCTGTGATATGCTCCTTCACCAGTAGTGCAGTGTCTCTCCTTACTAACGTGCTGCTCTGGTTCCAGCCCATATGTCCCTACCACACTAATTTAAACACCCCCGAATGCCACTGTCAAACATCCCCGACAGGATTTTCATGCCCATCCATTTTAGAAGCAAGCAGTCCTTCATTTAAAAGTGCAGTTTAATTTCTAAAAATGTGAGATTCTGCATTTTGGAAAGGCAAATTAGCGCAGGACGTATACATGTAACAGCAAGGTCCTGGATTGTTACTTGAACATAGAGGCTAGGGAGTGCAGGTTCTTGAAAGTGGAGTCTGCGGTAGATAGGATGGTGAAGAAGGCGTTTAGTATGTTTTCCTTTAATGTTCATTGCATTAAGGAAAGGAGTTGGCACGTCCTGTTGCGGCTGTTCAGGACATTGGTTAGGCCACTTTTTAAATATTGTGTGCAATTCGGATCTCCCTCCTGTGCAAAGGATGTTGTGAAAATTGGAAGGGTTCAGAAAAGATCTGGCAGGGTGCTGGCAGGGCTGGAGTTGTTGCGCTGCAGTGAGAGACTGAATAGGCCGAGGCTGTTTTCCTTGGAGCGTCAGTGGCTGAAGGGTGACTTTATAGAGGTTTATCAAATTATTAGAAGCACGGATAGGATGAACAGAGGAGTTCCTTTCCATAGATTATTGGAGTCCAGAACTAGAGAGCATAGTTTTGCGGTGAGAAGGAATCGTTTCGAAGTGACCGAAGTCACTAAACGGCTGGTGTGAGTATGGGAAGAGCTGCCAGAGGAACTGGAGTAAGCTGGTAGGATTACAACATTACAAAGGCACCTGGATGGCTACATGAGTAGGAAGAAGGTTTTTAGGGATGGAATTCTCCATGGCTACATGAATGTAGGACTCATGTTCTCTGGCAGACATCGCAATGATCCGTATATCTTAAGCTAGCCAACTTCAACAGACACACACCGGTTAATTTACCATTGTTTTTAATGTACAATGTGTCTGTTCATACGCTGCATTGTACGTAGCACGGGACGTAATCCTGAGATTATTACCGGAGAGTTCCTGCATTTTAGATCTAACTCTCTGAATTGTTATTGCAGGTCGTCCCACCTATGTCAGTCTTCCCAAAGTGGACAATGACTTCTGTCTGTCTGCTCGCCCATTTTAGGATGCCCCAGAGTCTCATTCGTATTTCTTTCAAAACCACCACAACAACAAATTTCAGGGTTTAATATATTGCTTATCAAACTACATGTCTTCTTGAAATTTGTCTTGGGCTAGTATTAACTATGCTATGTAACAGTTTGAAATGTATAAATCCTTTGATATCCACATGATTTCGTTTTGTTACGTGTTTAATCACTGAAACTAATTAATCTCACTTACTGAGCTTTTTTGTCTTCTTTTTAAGCACGGTTTCTTGCCTTCTTTGTTCTTAACGTGAAAGTGGCTGCATTTATTTGTGTTATTTTTATAAGGACTGAACCAGGTACAAAAGTTGATCAGAAATAATTGTGTCTCTAGTGGTGTTGATAAGATATAAATAGGTGCATCACAATTCTTACTTCAGACGCCAGAAGAGAGCAATTCATTATTCTAATTGAAAATGCATGCTCCTGCAAAGTCGCCAATATTTTTAATTTATTACTCTGCCCTTGCAGCTTTCGGAGTTCCAGGTAAATTATGAGTATACTTGGCATAGTGTTCGCAGAATAGCTGTGAATTTATTATATTCTGAGGTAGTCGATAAAATTCTTGTTTAATCAGTACAGCATTTTAATAAGACTATACATTTTTGTATTTTCAACTCTGAAGTTAGGTGACTCACCGAAATAGAAAACAAAGACCATCAATGACTTTCATTCTGTTTTCGACGGTTTTTATTTGCAGTCACAACATGGTTCCCGAAGATGTTGTTTGCAGAAGTGTTCGCATGTACATCTACTTTCTGTAACTTACTTGATTCCTTCATGAAGATTTTTTATTTCTGAACATTTTTTCGATACTTTCCTGGAACATGGGAACAGTTAGATGGTTCAACATGTATTATCCAACCCTAGATTCCCTTTAGAAGGTGTTGGTTAAGTTGTCGTTTTGAACCACTGCAGTTCATCTTAAGCAAGTACACCGAAATGTAGTGCGGGAAGTAGTTGCAGGATAGTGACACAGCAACACTAAAGGAGCGACATTATGTTTCCATGTCAGGGTAATGAGAAGCTTGCAGGTGCTGCTATTCACAATGATCTGGTGTCCTTGACTTTCTTTCAGACAGTGGTGATGGGTTTAGACGGTACTGTCTCACGGCACTTTGTTGATTTCTGCAGTGCATCTTGTAGATGTTACACACCAGCTAAGGTCTATTACTACCAGAGATAGTTAATATTCCTTGAAATGGTGACAGTAAAATTAGCAACATGTTTTTCCTGAGATGCAGTCAAGTTTGTTGTCGGAACTGCTAACATCCAGTAACCATTGAATTAAATACTTACTGTATTGCACAGTATGTGCAGGATTGGGGATCCATCAAATGTGTCATAGAAACATGTTCATTGTTATCTCTTTTGAGAAGTCAAATGCCTAGCAGTTGAGAAGCACGAGAATTTGTTACTTAAAGCTCGCCCTGCAGTTCAATGCTGTCTGATTCAGAACCCGATGATCCGTTAACGATATTGATGTTTTTGCAATGATAAGTCAATGGCGCCAGATCTAGCTTTAACTTGGAGAATAGATCGTTGATGTATCAGCAGAAGAGGACTGTTTCTTGGTTGTATAGTTATTGTCATCGTTAACCATATTCAGATATTGCTCAGAATGCTTCTGTAACAATTTGCGCATAATTACTCCACCTATTTGGTTTTGAAATGCGGTTAAATTCCTTACATTTCTATATCATCAGAAGTGTAAAGTTTCTCAAATATTTTATACTATGGGGTTAATTATTATTTGTGTCAGGCATTGTTGTTATTGGGTAAAAAGACTAATTTTCTTAATTGAATCCAATGTAACTGATACAAATCTCATGCTATCCCTTCGTCAAACTTATATTTGTTGTTTCTTATGCCTGCTTGTGTCTCCCTCTCTCTCCCTCTCACTCTCAGTCTCTTTCTCTCACATTCTCACCCTTACAGCCAACCTGGTGACTATCGTGATACTGTCCCGAGGAAGATGTGGTCTCTCAGGATGCATCACTCGATACCTTGTGACTATGGCAGGAATAGACTTGGTTATTATTATCGTTGCAGTGGTTTTTAGTCGGCTTCTGGCAATTTACTTTCCAGCTAGTTTACTGAATACCACACTGGGATGTCGTCCGCTAATTCTTCTGACTTATGCTTCCCGAAACTGTTCTGTCTGGTTGACTGTCGCTTTCACCTTTGATCGGTTCCTATCCATTTGTCACCAGGAGCAGAAAAAGAAGTACTGCTCAGAAAAAGTATCCTCTGCAGCCATAGGAGTAATCTGTTTGATTTGTTGTTTGATAATCGTTCCATTTTACTTCTTATACGAGCCTTTATATATCCTTAATGGCAAAGGCTGGTACTGCAACATAAAAGCGAATACTTACACATCGGTTGCATGGAGATTGTTTGACACCTTTGACCGCATTCAAACGCCATGTCTCCCGTTCCTCCTTATTTTGCTGTTTAATGGACTGACTGTCAGACACATTATAGTTGCTAGTAGAGCACGCAGGAGACTCAGATCCCACAGCAATGAAATTAATAAACGTGACACAGAAGTGGAGAGCAGGAGAAAATCCATCATCTTACTCTTTGCCATCTCCGTCAGTTTCCTTTTGTTGTGGCTAACGTACATTGTATATTTTCTACTTGTGCAAATTTCAGGTGACAGCTACTCAATAGGTTCCAATCCCAACGACCCCAAATTTATTCTTCAGGAAAGCGGGTACATGTTACAACTGTTAAGTTCATGCACAAATACGTGTATTTATGCAGTCACGCAGACAAAATTCAGAGGACAATTGAAAGATTCGATTAAATACTTCTCCAAGCTTATTATAAAATGTTATAAACAGTGATCCCGGCTCAATAATTAGATGTTACTTTAACAGTTCAGTGAATCAACACACAATTACATGAATCTGTAGCTCAGTAATTCTGAAATGTGTATCAGCACGATCCCCAAACTGTTAATTCATGCCAATGGCAGACAAATCGACCTTTATCCCCGTGTTATATATTGATGGCAGCCACTTGTGGAAGAGACGATTTGCCAGACTCAAAGCCTAAGCCATATAAAATGGATTGTATGATGTATGTGTAAACTCTGAATGGGAAGATATCGATAGTCTCTGATAAAAATCAATATTATAGGCCAGGCCAGACGCTAGCAAAATAACTTAAGAAGGTATTCTGGATCCTAACCCTTTATGTTTAAGGCAGATTTGAAGTGGACGTTGCAAGTGTGGTGCAGCTGGTCCAACCACTTGGCTTAAAGGAAAACAAAAATTACTAAAAGCTACAATTGAAACACGAGCAACAGAAAACTAAATTAACTTTACTATTGGAAACTTGACTGACCGAATGGACCAAATTAAGTAAGGAGCTGTCTAATTCCTGTAACATTCCAATAGCAGAGCCCTTGGCAAACATTAAGTTCAAACGCAGATTCTTACAGACAGGAGAGATTTTAGATAGGCATGTCAGTCAGTAAACATCCCCTGAAGCTTGAAACATTTCGCTACGGCACCAGCTTCTAACTTTTCCAACCAAAACTAAGTACAATAAAACCTAATTTGGGAGAATTGGCCACACCCATAGCATTATCAAAGTAGGCCTTTCAGGATATCTGCTATTGCCACCTCTCTTGAGAAACAAAGGGAAAAATAGCATTTTAAAGTAACAGACTCCTTTATAAAAGAACCATCATTACACAAAGACAGCTTCATTATAATCATCTTAGTCTTACTCTGTTAGTACACTAAAATATATATATACTACATTGAATATAACCATGAAAACCTGTACTTCTACGTTCTATTTCTTTTTTGTTTACACCTTCCACTGAACACCTTCATTTTTTTCATCAAAATCTTGACAATGTGTCAGCAATTACGCTTTCTCGTCCTACCACATATACAATCTTGAAATTGAAATGCTTAAATAATAAGCTCAATTTAAACAGTATGAATTTCTTGCCCTTAATTTTTTCCAAAAACATTTATGGGTTATGATCAGTATGTATGATTGTTTAAGACACATTGCTCGCAAAATAAATATTGAACTGCTGTGAAGCCAATACCAAGCTCAAGGTGTCATTCTCAATTTCCGAATATTTCTACTAATGAATGTTCAATTTCCTGGAGAAATAGCGAAAGTTCTTTTTATCTTCTCGTCGTCGTTCGGTAAGAGCACAACATCAGCATGCAGATCCTCGCCTCATTAACTACTTTCAAAGGCTTTGTGTAATTCGGTGTGGCTAATAATGGAGCAGTGGGTACCACCGCTTTCACGCTGTCAAATGACTTTTGACAGTTTGCTGTCTACTGAAACACCGTGCATGTTTTCAGTAATTCAGTGAATGGAGCAACCATACTGCTAAAATTCGTGTCTAATTTCCCGTAAAACACACCCTCTCCCAAGATTCGTAGTATTTCTCCCTTCATCGATCGTATGGGAAATTCCCCAATATCCTTTATTTTCACATTTTATGGGGCCATCGCTCTGTATCTGGTTACGTAAGCCAGAAATGGGTTTATCACCAAGCCTGCCTCGCGATGTCGATCGAAAACTTCAAATAAATGCTGCAAATATTCCTTCTGTACGTGACAAAAAATAATCACCAGATCATCAATGCATAACACACAATTGGATAAATCAGAAATGAGTTTATTGCTGAGTCTTCGAACTGTGGCTGGCACGTATTTCATTCCAGCTGTCATGAATTTAAATTGATATAGTCTATTGAGTGTTGTGCAAGACGAAATGAAAGTTACTCTTCCTGTTAAATGTCCCTTCCAGTATGCTGTGAGTAAGTCCAACTTGGAAATATCCGTTGCTCATATCAGCTCGTCAGTGCATTTTCCAAACGAATATTATTCAGACTTTGAGATTACATTGACTTTGCGAGAGATTACACATTACCTCTTTGTACTGTCTATTTCTGACACGATTCCTAACGGTAAGCTCCAGGTACAGCAACTCACTTGCATCATGCCATCTTAGAGCATGCATTCATTCTCTTCTCTTGCAAGCTTAGAAGATGAATTTTACAAAGATGCTGTTTAATTGAAACAACATTTCCAATATCTACGTCATGCATATTAAGATTAGTACTTCCCAGCTTATTTACATATATCTCCCCATACAAAAGCGATAATTCTTTCAGGTCCTTTTGGTTTTCCACTTGATGGTAACTCACTGCTTAATCCGTTGTTGTTTTTTTATTCATAAAATTCCTCATTTTCCAATTTAGTTTGATGAATGTGCAATTCAGAATGCTTTAAACTTGATTCTTCACTGTGTGTTGTAACCAGTAACATGAAGTCCTTTTGATTTCCTACCAAGGCCAACCACCTTTTGATCATATTCACCTGATACAGTTGGTGGGACTTATTTCTGTCCAGAATCCTTCTGCTATAGTTCATCTTACTCAACCGGTTTCTGATCTGACGAGGTGCACTTAACCTGGCTTTCGCAGTTGCACCGTCACTGGGAGTAACACAAAGACTTTGCTATCGTCAGCAATATGTGAGCTTTTGATTTCTTATTTGCTCCAGCTTTCATGGTGTGCTGCGATATTATTAAATGCTGTCTCGTCAGCCATTTAACTGTCATTTTAAAAAAAAACCTATATTCCGAACACTTGGTCTCTGCATCGCGATTCATCAACTTCTCCTGAATCAACTTTTGGCGTAATCTGACATCGTGCCCAAAAACTAATTCAAACAGAGTGAATTTAATCAATTCATTTGGTGCACCTCTAATGACATAAAAACACAAGCCGAATTCCCTTAACCCAATCACCTGGATAATTTTGAGTATAAGCCCACCACATGGTCTTTAATGTTTGATGCCACTTTTCCTGCATTCCCTGCTATTCTGGATGGCGTGCACTGGATTTGAATTGTTCTGATGCGAAGGATTTCATAACTTCCTTGAATAATTTTGTTGTACATTTTCAGTCTTTACCTAATGGTAGCTCTGTGGGTCATGTATATCTGGTGAAAAATTGGAACAACCCCTTTACAATGCTTTCAGCTGAGGTAATGCAGGATAGAACGGCCTCTGCAAATCTACTCGAGGCGTCCATTATTGAGAACAGATACTGATGCCCACTATTTTTTAAGGTACGCATCCTCAGCAAACACTTCAGACCCTTGAGTTACATGTCAAGGATTGACATGTTCCCGCATCTCCTTAAACTGTAACTACGTGTTTTTTACGAAGATCTGACATTTCCTCAGTAACCAACTTCCCATTAGGTTGTACACTCTGCTGCTGCTTTTCAATCTCAAATGTGCTTTCCTTTATCATTTTAACAAAATTCCCGAACTATACTCTTTTCCTAATCTGTCTTCGCAGAGCTTCCTCTCGCCCACCAAAAAAGTGACTTTATATTGTCCAATTTATTGGAGCTTTTCAACTTCTCTCTACCCTGCATGGCTTTCCTTTAGATCCCTGTAGTAAGCAATTATTTTCACCAGGATCTACTTTCCCCTTACGATGTGAGGATTTGTGGTATCCCAAACTATTTCCCTCTGTGATTGAAATTCATGTTGGAAGCCAAACCTTGGTGTATGGACCACCTCATATTCATCAGTCATTCCAGTTGCTAATCATTTTAAGTCTCTCTGCTTCCACCTGGTTCTCAAGAATCTCAAAATCTCAGATTTTGAGTGCGAGCAGCAGCTGAGGTTAAACGAACCCGGAAGACTGCAGCTAAAGTAAGACAGTTTGTTTTAAATTTACTTACTGGTAGCGGGCAGTGGTGTTTTTTTTTTCTTCACAGAAGGAGCGAGAGCAGCAGGGGGAAGTGACGACGACCAGAGGGGCAGCCGGGAAGGAAACCAGTGAGTATATAAATCAGGAAGGCGGCTAATGCCGAGACTCTACCACTGTAGTGTCTCCCACCCGCCCTCCTCCTCTAACCTAGTTAATCAGGACTCTGTTTTGTTAAGGGAAGTATTCTCTATTTCTTTATCAGTGACTGGTTAAAAATTTACTTTTTTGATTTATCTATTAATTGATGTTTAGAAAAAGACTGCAGCAGAGAGGTGTCAGAAAGTATTTTAATTCAAATTTATAGAAAGTAATAAAGTAATTAAGTAAGCAGAAATGGCTGGGCAGGTGATGTGCTGTTGCTGTATGATGTGGGAGCTGGCTGATCCCATTGTGAACGGCAGTGACCACATCTGCAGCAAGTGTTGGTCGCTGGAAGAACTCCGAATTAGAGTTGATGATCTGGAATCTGAGCTTCAAACACTGCGGCACATCCGGGAGGGGGAGAGTTACCTGGACGCTTTGTTTCAGGAGGCAGTCACACCTGGGAGATTAAGTAATTCACATTCAGTCAGTGATCAGGGACATCAGAGTGTGACTGTAAGTGAGGCAGGTAGGGGGAACCTGAATTCAGGAGTGCAAGAGCCTCAGCCCTTGACCTTGTCCAACAGTTATGAGATTCTTGCTCCCTGTACGGATGAGGAAAAGGGCTGTGGACGGGATGAGCCAGCTGACCATGGCACCATGGCGCAGAAGGCCATTCAAGAGGGGGGAGCAAAAAGACAAGTAGTTGTTTTATAGGATTCTATAATTAGGGGGACAGAAAGTATCCGATGCAAGCCGAATCGGGAGTGTCGCATGGCGTGTTGCCTGCCCGGTGCAAGGGTGCGGGACATCTCCGACTGGCTTGAAAGGATATTGGAGCAGGAGGGGAAGGATCCAGTTGTTGTGGTCCACGTTGGGACTAATAACACAGGCAAAGCTAGGGTTGGAGGACCTGTTTGGGGATTATCAAGCACCAGGAAGGAAATTGAAGTACAGGTCCTCAAGGGTCATAATCTCCGGATTACTGCCCGAGCCACGTGCCATTTGGCATGGGGATAAGAAAATTAGGGAAGTAAACACGTGGCTAAGGGATTGTGTGGGAAAGGGGATTCCACTTCATGGAGCATTGGCATCAGTTTTGGAACCGGGGGGATCTATACCGTTGGGACGGTCTCCACCTGTACCGATCAGGTACCAATCTTCTAGCGAAGAGGATAAATAGGGTGGTCAGTAGGACTTTAAACTTCTGAGTTGGTGGGAAGGGAAAGTGAAAGCGACAGGGAGTATGGAGTTAAATAGAAAGATAAGCAGCAGGATAGCATGTGTGCAGGTGGATTTAAACTTGAGGCAGATTAGGAATGCAACAAAAAGAGGATAATTTAGGACATCTTATGACTTCCAATATCTCGAATGATAAGAAAGTTAGCATGAAGGCACTTTACCTGAATGCTCGTAGCATTCGTAACAAAGCAGATGAACTAATGGCACAGATTATCCTGAATAATTATAATGTGGTAGGCATCACATAGTCATGTTGCAGGGGGGTTCGGGCTGGCAGTTAACATCCAAGGATTTTCAACTTATCGAAAAGACAGGGAGGTGGGCAGAGGGGATGGGGTGGCCTTGTTAGTTAAGAACAAAATTAAATCTATGGCACTGAATGACATAGCATTGGATGATGTGGAGTCTGTGTGGGAGGAATTTAGGAACGACAAAGGCAAAAAAATTCATAATGTTAGTTATGTACAGACCTCCTAACAGTGGTCAGGACCAGGGGCGCAACATGTACCGGGAAATAGACAAGGCATGTCAGAGGGGCAAGGTCACGGTGATCATGGGGGATTGAATATGAAGGTGGACTGGATAAATAATGTTGCCAGTGGATCCAAAGAAAGGGAATTCATGGAATGCTTACAGGATGGCTTTTTGGAACAGCTTGTCATGGAGCCCACAAGGGAGCAGGCTATTCTGGACCTAGTGCTATGTAATGAACCAGACTTTATAAAAAATCTTAAAGTAAGGGAACAGTTAGGAAGCAGCAAACATAATATGGTAGAGTTCAGTCTGCAGTTTGAAAGAGAGAAGGCAAAATCGGGTGTAATGGTGTTACAGTTAAATAAAGGTAATTATGAGGGCATGAGTGAGGAACTGACGAAAATACACTGGAATCAAACCCTAGCGGGGAAGACAGTAGAACAAAAATGACAGGGGTTTGTGGTTATAATTGAGACACTGTACAGACGTACATCCCCAAGAAAAGAAAGATTATCTTGAGAAGGATTAGACAGCCATGCCTGACAAAGGAAGTCAGGAAATGTATTAAAGAAAAAGAGAGATCCTATAAATTGGCCAAGAGAACTTAATAAGTACTTTGCATCAATCTCCACAGTGGAAGACATAAATAATATCCCAACAATTAAAGGGAGTCAGGGGTCTGAGTTGAGTATGGTTGCCATTACAAAAGAGAAAGTGCTAGAAAAGCTAAAAGGTCTTAAAATTGATAACAGTCCTGGTCCCAATGGGCTACATCCAAGAGTTCTGAGGGAGGTGGCTGAGGAAATAGCAGAGGCGTTGGTTGAGATCTTTCAAAAGTCACTGGAGTCCGATAAAGTCCCAGATGATTGGAAGATCGCTGTTGTCACCCCCTTGTTTAAGAAAGGAACAAGACAAAAGATGGAAAATTATAGGCCAATTAGCCTAACCTCGGTTGTTGGTAAAATTCTAGAATCCATCATTAAGGATAAGGTTTCTAAATTCTTGGAAGAGCAGGGTCGGATTAGAACAAGTCAACATGGATTTAGTAAGGGGAGGTCGTGTCTGACAAACCTGTTGGAGTTCTTTGAAGAGGTGACAAGTAGGTTAGACCAGGGAAACACAGTGGATGTGGTCTACCTAGATTTCCAAAAGGCCTTTGATAAGGTGCCACATGGGAGGCTGATGAGCAAGGTGAGGACCCATGGTGTTCGAGGTGAGCTACTGGTATGGATAGAGGATTGGCTTTCTGACAGGAGGCAGAGAGTTGGGATAAAAGGTTATTTTTCAGAATGGCAGCCGGTGACAAGAGGTGTCCCGCAGGGTTCAGTGTTGGGGCCACAGCTGTGCACGTTATATATTAATGATCTGGATGAAGGGACTAGGTACATTCTAGCGAAGTTTGCCGATGATACGAAGTTAGGTGGACAGGCAGGTAGTACTTAAGAAGTGGGGAGGCTGCAGAAGGATCTAGACAGTTTGGGAGAGTGGTCCAGGAAATGGCTGATGGAATTCAATGTGAGCAAATGCGAGGTCATGCACTTTGGAAAAAAGAATACAAGCATGGACTACTTTCTAAACGGTGAGAAAATTCATAAAGCCAAAGTACAAAGGTATCTGGGAGTGCTAGTCGAGGATTCTCTAAAGGTAAACATGCAGGTTAAGTCCGTGATTAAAAAGCGAATGCAATGTTGTCATTTATCTCAAGAGGGTTGGAATATAAAAGCACCGTTGTGCTACTGAGACTTTATAAAACTCTGGTTAGGCCCCATTTGGAGTACTGTGTCCAGTTTTGGTCCCCACACCTCAGGAAGGACATACTGGCACTGGAGCATCCAGCAGAGATTCACACTGATGATCCCTGGAATAGTAGGTCTAACATATGAGGAACGGCTGAGGATCCTGGGATTGTATTCATTGGAGTTGAGAAGATCAAGGAGAGATCGAATGGAAACTTACAAGATAATACATGGCTTGGAAAGGGTGGACGTGAGGAAATTATTTCCATTAGGCGAGGAAACTAGGAGCCGTGTACATAGCCTTAGAATTAAAGGGGATAAATTCAGAACAAAAATGCGGAGACATTTCTTCAGCCAGAGAGTGGTGGGCCTGTGGAATTCATTGTCGCGGAGTGCAGTGGAGGCCGAGACGCTAAATGTCTTCAAGGCAGAGATTGCTAAATTCTTGATGTCACAAGGAATTAAGGGCTACAGGGAGAATGCGGGTCAGTGGAGTTGAAATGCCCATCAGCCATGATAGTGGCAGAGTGGACTCGATGGGCCAAATGGCCTTACTTCCACTCCTATGACTTATGGTCTAACCATTGAAAATTATCGTCTAAGCACGTCATATGATTGACCTATTTTTAATGCCCTTATCCACTTTTCAAAATTACTGCGTTTGAACCTTTCAAACGCAATGTACGTTTGACCAGGGTCACTGGTTTAACTATTTAAACATTGTCTGTGGGCCTCTGACACATGGTCCTATGCACTTAAGATGGTTTTCTTCATGTCCTCACGTCCCCAGATACCTCCACGGACCGTGATGCAAACACCTCACCAGCGCGACCTGACAGCTTTGTTTGGATCAACAGAATCCATGTGGTCTCTGGTCACTTCAGTTATTTAGCCACCTTCTGAAATGAGACGAAAAAGTATTCTACGTCCCATCTCTTACATTTGTACCATGTTTGGAATTTTGAAACAGATCGCTACCAGAAATTTGATTGCGATGTGTTTGGCCACCTTTACTACCTTCTTCACTAAGCCTGTCTTTTACATTTATCTCCTTTCTTTTAGGTCGACATTCCAATGAAAGTGCATTTTTCTGACTTTAAACCTCCCTCTGTCGCTTTCTCCTCTCTCATTTTCCCCTTCTTCTGTTTTTCTCCCTTTCTTTGCTCTCTTTCTCTCGTTCTTCTCCGCGGGCCTTTCTCTACTTCACTTTTTTTGTTTCGCGAAAGCGATACAATGCATTTCCTTCTATTTTTCCTGGAAAACTCATCATTCTTCTCCTGCCTCTGCTTTTCAACGTCATTCAAACTCTTTGATTTTCTTTCCATGTTTAGGCTGCGTCATCTGCAATTGAATTCTAGCTATTTCTAAATATTCTGATATTATTTCCATCAAATTTAACTGCCAAGCTGTTGCTGTAATTAGCTCGTTGTTCCTCACAGATGAAGACACCTCCAACTCCAGCTTGTCTGCCATTTCCAGCAGGTTTGACTTGATCTTTTTTCAAAACATCCAAAGTCACTTCTTCCACCACCAGTAAACCCCAAGTGACTGAACAATGGTTTATTACACCGAGTGATTTTTAAACCAACAAAATTTAAACCCGAAACTAAAGGCATTAAAAGACACCATTCGTTGGCTTTAAGTCCCTCAACCCTAACCCAAATTGGAATTATTGAATTAATCATGAAAAGAGCCCCCAATCCGTTGTGATCCAGGACAAAACTTGCCAAAAACATTTTGAGAAGGAAACCGTGATCTTAAATTCTTATTAATTTAAAGGCTGATATAAATGCATATTCCACGTGTGATGCAGCTGTACAAAACGTTCGCCTTTGAGCAAAAGGGAATTTATTTAAACAGTCCAGTTGAAACACACATAAAAGAAAGCGGAGTTTAAAATAACTTACCTAATGGAAACTTAACTGAACAAATCTCGTTCCTCAAACATTCAATAAAAAAAACACTCCTTGGCAAAGTGTAAACTCAAACGCAGGTTCTTACAGGCAGGAGACATTTCAGAGAGAAAAGTCATTCGGGAATTACCTGCTGTAGCTTGAAATCTTTCTTGACGGCAACAGTGTCTGCTCCAGCAAAAGCAAAAGTTTCTCAGTGTCACAAGCAAACCAAAGGAGAAAAAAATCCTCAACTGGGAGAATTGGGTACTCCACTGCCTTTGACAACGTAGAAGTGTCAGCGCCTCTGCAATGACAACCCCTCTTGAAAGCAATATGTCAAAATATCCTTTGTGAAAGTGAAAACATCGTCATATCAGTGACAAACAATAAGATGATATTGTTGTTATATTTGTATAAATTAATACATGCACACTACGACTGTTGCTTATGCAAAACGTAAAAGAAAGGTCATAGTTCCAGTAAAAATTTAGTTTGCACTTCCTGGTGTCTTCATATCTCTGCAAAATGGGAGAAACGGTCTAGTTTTCATTTCATACGTATTTGTCAAACACCATGTATTGTTATCAACATTACATTATTGATGTAATATTCGCTAGTGCATAGTACAATCCCAAAAAGAAATCAACAAGAAGACATTTCCATAAATTGAGACATTTTGCAGTCTGTGCCCTGAAATGTATTCATCTGCTGTGAAACCTATAATTTGCGCTGAAAAGTGACTGATTCTGTATGAAAAAGTTGATAATCTCGTGTTATTGCAGCGGAGCAGTACGCTCCAATCGGAGATACTCTGCTCTTCTTGTTCCCTTCTCTTTTGTCTCCAGTTGCTCCCTCACGCATGTCAATCTGGCCTCTCTCCAGCTCATGGCGGGCCCCGGCCTGGTATCCATGCGACTCCCAGCCTGTTGTCTTAGTGCTATGTTGACTGGTCTCTCGGCGGTTCATGGTTGAACCTGGCCTGGTCTCCCGGCGGCTCGTGGTGAGTTCCAGTCTCGACCCGTGACTGGTCTTAATGGTTCCACGCCTGGTCTCCCGGTGGTACATCGGGCTGGTCTCTCTCCAGTTCATGGTGGTGTCTCCCTTACACGTGCAAATGGGTCCTGCTCGGGCATGTTGCTGAGACACAGGGGGTGATCCGACTGGTGGCAGTTTCAACAGGAGTTGATAGTATCTGTGGCAATGGCATCCACAACAGACAGCAGAATGAGATAACCAGAGGACTCATCAAAGTCTGTTGAACGTTTAATTTGTTCATCTGATATCCTCATCTAATCTGTGAAAATCTTTGATGTGAAGTATTCCAAGTTTGTTTATTTTTGTCATATTCTATCAAGTAATATTTCACTTTTTAAATCTACTGTGGACCGAAGCTTTCTCTTTAACCCAGGTAGATTGTCGGTTCAGATGAGGCCTTGCTTGGGAACGAGACACAATATTCACTGTATTGCTTATGTCTTTGCTTGATTACACATGACAAAAAAATTAAAATAAAATAGCCGATGTTTCGGCACTGAATAGAAAAGGGGTTGTTTTGCGACAATAAATATGACATGGCCATGCAAGATTTAGATAACGGCATAAGTTATGACAGTGATACAACAGTTAAAATTACTGTAACATTAACACAAGGTTCTTGCGCTCAATGCTTTTTAAGAGAGTGACTTCAGCCCCTCAGTCATAGAGTGAAAGGGCATCAGGGAAAGCGGGAAGTGGAATTGCCAGCACAGCCAGTCCATCCATGATCTTATCAAATTTTGGAACGGATATATGAGCAGGGCGACTTTCATTGGTTTTATCTCAAGCAGTTGTGCTTTAATTCGAGTACACAGTTTTACACGATCGAACGGTAATTTTGTCGAATATGCTCCGGAAAAAAATCAAACCACTTCATTCCACATTGAAACTATATGATAAACGTTTGCTGGCGTTGGTAGAACTGTGGGTTTGAGATTATAATTAGATCAGCAACGATGTTAAGGAACAAAAGTGCAAGCTGGCGTTACATCATGTTAAACTCGCTCAATTACATATGTTTATGAATCACTTTATTTTAATTCACCCAAATACTGCTGTATCCCTTTTCAAGTTATTAATGGATCCAATGTCCACACCGTTTCACCCTTTCTGTACAAGTTATTTTTCCCTCATCTCCAGGCTTTTTATTTTTTTCCCACTGCACACTGGCTGTGATCAGCCAGATCCGAGTAACTCCTCTGACATGATTCTGATCTTCAAGTTATGCATTTTTCAAAATACACCCGTACTACTGCTGTGGAGCCATGTTGCCAGGGAACCAGTTTTCGGCAGATCCTCGTAGGGGAACTGCTTCTCTGAAAGTAACTGTGAAGGTGACAGTACGGATCAAACAAAATACAATAGGAAGAGGAAGGAAAGCACTCCACCTCCCACGGTGCCAAACTGTCCCTCAAAACATTAGTGGATATCACAGCTTCACTCTCCAAGGACACACTGTCCTGCCTTCTATCAGTGATTTTCTAACTATGACTGCTGGAACTCGAATAGAAGTATTCGCCATCTACTCTGTTGAAAGTTTGAATGATTTTTAAATGTGGATTTGTGTATCCGGGAGTGTATGTATATATGCGGAGAACTCCTTATACTCTGAAATAACAACTACAACACAACTCGATTCATATAGAACACAAATAAGATGCAGAGCGACTTCCAAATTGTCCAGTCAAAATTTCCCAGAGCACATCGGCACAACGTAATTCATAGTAATGCTTCTTCTTCTCTATTTCCCATTCGCACTTCCAGATGTGGCCGGACGAGCAGTCCAATATAGAGTTTTTGATGAATTTCGTGAAAAATGGACTTGGACTAAAATATGTGGGGCAACTAAGGCGAGCCTTGACCAAAGTGACTACTCTATTAAACATGCTGCAAAATCCAGACCAGTTGCACCTACCAGCAGGAAGTTTGTTAGTTAGGTGCCATTTGCTCATATGACATCGCATCAGTTTAGTTGCCATTGTGCTTTGATTGAAGATAGTTGGTCCTGTAGTCACCACCTTTATTTTTGTGATCTATCATGCTTGTGTTCAGGATCAAGAGGAGGAACTGTGGTTGGACCGGCTGCTCAGAATTATAAACTCTATTATGGATTTGGTGATAAACGGGCAATTACTAAATCATGCTAGGCAACTAAGGCGAGCCTTGACCAAACCAACTCTGCTATTATACATGCTGCATAATCCAGTTAAGCTGCAGCTACCAACAGACAGTTTGCAATCTACCCGAGAGTTGCAGATTTAGCATACACACCAAAATCTGGGTTCGAATGGAATCAATGGAATGTCATTGTCAGGCCGAATGTACATCAATGCTTGTAACAGACGTAGGGGCGCAGCACACTCTTACGTGAAGGAAATTACGTGCACCCAGCACCTACAGTAATGGGCACAAAAGGACCAGTGTGCCATCAAAAAGCCGATGTTTCTTTGAGTCCAATTAACCAGGTTGATCGAGCCTCATTGATTCATTGGTGATGGTGAAGACTTTCCCAAAGGAGCGCAACGACCATGGAGTATAAGAATTGGTAGCAATCCATGGTCGGGGCAGTAAATTGGGAATAACCACAGAGGAGAAAGGGCACCTGAGTTCTTTGGCAGAACACCAAACACAATCACGAAGTGGCGCAAGTCCAAGTTTTAATGTGGTGTTATGTGATCATAGAATTCTTGCAGTGTGGAAAGAAGACATTCACCCCAACAAGTCCACACCAACATTTTGAAGAGTATTCCACCCCGACCCGTTTTACTTCCCAATTATTGTATATTTCCCACGACTAACGTATCTAACCGACACAACCCTGAACACAATGAAGAGTTTAGAATATATTAAATTCCCGACAGTGTGGAAATAGTCCCTTTGGGCCAACCAGTCCACGCCGACCCTCCAAAGAGTAACCCACCCAGACCCATTTCCCTTTTACTAATGCACGTAGCACTGTGGGCAATTTAGCATGGCCAATTCACCTGACCTGCGACTGAATTCGAAATAAACAAGCAATTAGGAAGGCCAATGGAATTTTGCCCTTCATTGTTAAAGGGATTGAGTTTAAAAGCAGAGAGATAATATCGCAGCTGTACAAGGTGCTGGTGATTACTTGAGAAAGGATGTGCTGGAATTGGATGGGATGCAGAGGAGGTTTACTCGCTCGTTTCCGAAGTTGAGGGTGTTGGCTTATGAGGAGACACTGCGTAGATTTGGATTATACTCATTGGAATTCAGAATAATGAGGGGGCATCTTAAGTTGTTCATAGTCCACGGAAAGATCAGCCATGTACTTATTGAATGGCGTGGCAGGCTTGAAGGTACAGACAGTCAACTCTTGCTCCTGATTATTAAGTTCTTAAGTTCTTGCAAAGTCTCAGAATACATTAGAGTTATTGAACTGCCTACATTTTGTTTATGCGAGTGCACTCATTTTGGAGATGCAGCAAGTAAATTGCTCGTGCCAAGCTTCCACAACCAGACACGGCAAATTACTAGAGAAGCTGTAATTTCATAATAAATGAATGAAGGCTGTTTTCAAATACTATGGACAACTCGATTTGAAAAAAAAAAGCAATTGGGAGAATTCTCGACAGAGACTATTAAAAAAAATTGATCCCGTCTCGAGCAAAACTGGCCAATCTGTTGAGTAATCCTTGCATATTATTTAACGACCATTCGCCACCACTTCCTGCATCTGCAGGGAAATGCCACCACATGACACACATTTCCTTCTCTCTTGTCACCCTTCCAAAAGTACCATTCCCTCTGTGGCATCCTGGCCAATTCCTTATTCACTCCCGACAATACCTCCCACGGCGTCATGACACCTTTCCCTGCAACCTCAGTATGTGTGGACCCAAACACACCTTGCACATGAAGCGCCGCTTTACCAGTGCTGAGCTCAGTACGGTATTCTGGCTGCTCTACCTCCCCTTTAGAACCCTGGAGCTGCGATCAGAGACATACAAGGATTTTCAAAATATCGAAAAGACAGGGAGGTGGGCAGAGGGTGCGGGGTGGCCTTGTTAGTTAAGAACAAAATTAAATTTATGGTGCTGAATGACATAGCGTCGGATGGTGTGGAGTCTGTGTGAGAGGAATTGAGGAACCACAAATGCAAAAAAAACATAGTGGGAGTTATGTACAGACCTCCGAACAGTGGTCAGGACCAGGGGCACAACATGTACCGGGAAATAGAGAAGGCGTGTCAGAAAGGCAAGGTCACAGTGATCATGGGAGACTTCAATATGCAGGTGGACTGGGTAAATAATGTTGCCAGTGGATCCAAAGAAAGGGAGTTCATGGAATGCTTACAGGATGGCTTTTTGGAACAGCTTGTCATGGAGCCCACAAGGGAGCAGGCTATTCTGGACCTAGTGCTATGTAATGAACCAGACTTTATAAAAAAAATCTTAAAGTAAGGGAACAGTTAGGAAGCAGCAAACATAATATGGTAGAGTTCAGTCTGCAGTTTGAAAGAGAGAAGGCAAATCGGATGTAATGGTGTTACAGTTAAATAAAGGTAACTATCAGGGCATGAGAGAGGAACACGAAAATAGACTGGAAGCAGAGCTCAGCAGGGAAGACAGTAGAGCAAAAATGGCGGGAGTTTGTGGGTAAAATTGAGGACACTGTACAGAGGTTCATCCCGAAGAAGAGAAAGATTATCCGGGGAGTGCTTAGACAGCCATGGTTGACAAAGGAAGTC
Source organism: Chiloscyllium plagiosum (assembly GCF_037043375.1). Lineage (NCBI taxonomy): Eukaryota > Metazoa > Chordata > Chondrichthyes > Orectolobiformes > Hemiscylliidae > Chiloscyllium > Chiloscyllium plagiosum. The sequence goes on along the minus strand of NW_028270179.1, from coordinate 16,591,739 downwards.
CGGAAATCTATCAAAGAAAAAGAGAGAGCCTATAAAGTGGCCAAGAGCACTGGGAAATCAGAAGATTGGGATGGCTACAAAAACAAATAGAGGATAACAAAGAGAGACATAAGGAAGCAGAGGATCAAATATGAAGGTAGGCTAGCCAGTAATATTAGAAATGATAGTAAAAAATTCTTTCAATAGATAAGAAACAAACGACAGGCAAGAGTAGACATTGGGCCACTTGAAACTGATGCTGGAAGCCTAGTGATGGAAGATAAAGAAATAGCAGGAGAACTTAATAAGTACTTTGCGTCAGTCTTCACAGTGGAAGACATGAGTAATATCCCAACAATTAAAGGGAGTCAGGGGGCTGAGTTGAGTATGGTTGTCATTACAAAAGAGAAAGTGCTAGAAAAGCTAAAGGGTCTTAAAATTGATAAATCTCCTGGCCCTGATGGGTTACATCCTAGAGTTCTGAGGGAGTGGCTGAGGAAATAGCAGAGGCGTTGGTTGAGATCTTTCAAAAGTCACTGGAGTCCGGTAAAGTCCCAGATGATTCGAAGATCGCTGTTGTCACCCCCTTGTTTAAGAAAGGAACAAGACAAACGATGGATAATTATAGGCCAAATAGCCTAACCTCGGTTGTTGGTAAAATTCTAGAATCCATCATTAAGGATGAGGTTTCAAAATTCTTGGAAGAGCAGGGTCGGATTAGAACAAGTCAACATGGATTTAGTTAGGGGAGGTCGTGTCTGACAAACCTGTTGGAGTTCTTTGAAGAGGTGACAAGTAGGTTAGACCAGGGAAACACAGTGGATGTGGTCTACCTAGATTTCCAAAAGGCCTTTGATAAGGTGCCACATGGGAGGCTGATGAGCAAGGTGAGAACCCATGGTGTTCGAGGTGAGCTACTGGTATGGATAGAGGATTGGCTATCTGACAGGAGGCAGAGAGTTGGGATAAAAGGTTATTTTTCAGAATGGCAGCCGGTGACAAGAGGTGTCCCGCAGGGTTCAGTGTTGGGGCCACAGCTGTTCACATTATATATTAATCATCTGGATGAAGGGACTGGGGGCATTCTAGCGAAGTTTGCCAATGATACAAAGTTAGGTGGACAGGCAGGTAGTACTGAGGAAGTGGGGAGGCTACAGAAGGATCTAGACAGTTTGGAGGAGTGGTCCAGGAAATGGTTGATGGAATTCAATGTGAGCAAATGAGAGGTCTTGCACTTTGCGATAAAGAATAGAAGCATGGATTACTTTCTAAACGGTGAGAAAATTCGTAAAGCCAAAGTACAGAGGGATCTGGGAGTGCTAGTTGAGGATTCCCTCAAGGTAAACATGCAGGTTGAGTCCGTGATTAAGAAAGCGAATGCAATGTTGTCAATTATCTCAAGGGGGTTGGAATAAAAAAGCACTGTTGTGCTACTGAGACTTTATAAAGCTCTGTTTAGGCCCCATTTCGAGTCCTGTGTCCAGTTTTGGTTTCCACACCTCAGGAAGGACATACTGGCACTGGAGCGTGTCCAGCGGTGATTCACACGAATGATTCCTGGAATGGTAGGTCTGACATACGAGGAACGGCTGAGGATCCTGGGATTGTATTCATTGGAGTTTAGTAGATTAAGGGGAGATTTAATAGAAATTTACAAGATAATACATGGCTTGGAAAGGGTGGACACTAGGAAATTGTTTCCGTTAGGTGAGGAGACTAGGACCCGTGGACACAGCCTTAGAATTGGAGGGGATAAATTCAGAACAGAAATGCGGAGACATTTCTTCAGCCAGAGAGTGGTGGGCCTGTGGAATTCATTGCCACAGAGTGCAGTGGAGGCCGGGACGCTAAATGTCTTCAAGGCAGAAATTGATAAATTCTTGATGTCACAAGGAATTATGGGCTACGGGGAGAATGCGGGTAAGTGGAGTTGAAATGCCCATCAGGCATGATTGAATGGCGGAGTGGACTCGATGGGCCGAATGGCCTTACTTCCGCTCCTATGTCTTATGGCCTTATGGTCTTATACGTCGTCGTACACATCGTCACCCAATGACATATGTAAGAAAAGGAAGGAAAAACAAAAAAAAAATAGGGAATTCTGTTGCAAGCTGGAAGGCAGTCCTAACAGAGTTTGTAATCTCAGGATTGGGACCAATGCCACTTGCTTGTGAGGCTAGGAATGTAGAGTGAGAGCAGATGAATGCATGGTGGCCGCGTTGGTGTCGTAGTTAGGGCTTCAGGTACGCGAATCATTGGGATACTTTCTGAGGAAAATTAACCTTTCCAGCAAAGACGGGTTGTAAGTGAACTGGACGCGCATCAACATCCTGGGCACAATGTTTACTGGAGCTCTTCTGGAGAGTTTAATCTAGATTGTCGGTTGGGCGGTGGGGTGGGAAACTGAGCTACGGATCATTTGATGGAGTATGCAATGAACACCCAGACGCAGCGCGCAGAGAGGCTGCAACGAGGGAGAGGCCCTTGAGGGAGAAAAGGTGCAGTCAGTGTGATGTGTTGAACTGTGTCTATTTTCACACACAAATATGAGAAACAAGAGTGATGAACTCAGAGCATGAATCCGTGCTTGGAAATATGATGTTGTGTTCATTACGGAGACTTGGATATCACAGAGACAGGAAATGTTATTGAATGTTCCAGGGTTTAGATGTTTCAAAATAAATAGGGGGGGGCGGAGTTTAAAAGAAATTGAGAGGTAGCAATGTTAAACATGGATATTTTCAATGCTGCAGAAAGGGAGATCTTCGAGAAGGGTTTGTCTGCAGACTCAGTATGGGTGGATGTCAGAAACTGGAAAGAAGCAGTCACTTAATTGCAAGTTTTCTATAGGACACCAAATGCTAACAGAGGGAGGGAGGAGCAGATTACGAGTCAGATATTGGAACAGTGTAGAAGTAACATCGTTGTTCTAATTGGTGATTTTAACGTCCGTCATAATAATTGGAACCTACTCAGTTCAAATAGCCTTGATTGAAATCTTTTCAGGTATTTGCAGGAATGGTTCCTGGTGCTAAGTGTAGGTAGGCTGGAGTAGAGGTCGGGCTATATTGGATTTGCTGTTTGCCAAAGAACCAGGCCTGGTGTCGGATCTGTCGGTGGGAGAGCACTTTGGTGATAGTGATCACAACTGCATGACCTTTACTCTTCTCATGGAGAGAGAAAGGAGAAGACGGGATCAGCAAGTATTTAATTGGAGAGCGGGAATTACAATGGTATTAGTAAAGAACTGGGGCACCTAGACTGGAAACCAATGTTCTCAGGCAAATGCATAACAAAAACGAGGAGTTTGTTTTGGAAGCACCGGCTGAATATGAAGGACAGGGGTGTCTATCCGAGTGGGGAAAGAAAGGGATGTGAGGTTGAAAGAACTTTGGTTAACAAGGGATGTGGAACATCTCGTCTAGAGGAAGAATAAGGTTACTTAAGGTTGAAGAGGAATGGGTCAGGCGGGGCTTTAGAGGATTACAACGTAGCCAGGAGAGGTCACCATTTTTTGGGAGGAGAGAGAGAGAGAAACGGAGAGAGAGAGAGAACGTGAAAGAGGACCAGGGGGCTGACAGGAAGGCACATTTTCCCAGATAAAAGTGTCTTACCTCGAGCGTCAGGAACTTGCATTTTTTGGGAGAAGTGGAACACAGAGAGTACCAAGGGCTACCAAGATAGAAAGTCTTCCCAGTAAATAGGGACTTACCTCGAGCGTCAGTGGCCCTCATTTGCATTGGTGACCGGAACGGTGAGGGCGACATGCTGAGTGCGAGCAGTCAATTTGCCCTCTGGAAACGTGAGCAAAACAATATTTTTTGAGGAGTAGATACACGGTTTTGTAGTCGAAAATGACGCTCCCGAATGGTATATAAGCACCTATGATATAGGTTAAAAATGGATTGAAATCCTACAAGCAGCATTTAGAGAGTTTGAAGCCAAGTCAAAAGGGAAGAGCTCAGAGGTAGTAATCTGAGGATTACTCAGCTAAGGGAGATAGTGACTGTGTGACGAAACAACAGAGAAAGAGGAGGAAGGCAGTGCAGGTGTACCCTGTGCTCATCTCCCTCCAAAACAGATAAAGCGTTTTGGATACTGTTGGGCGACACACCTCACAAGGGAAAAGCAGCATTAGCCAGGTTCAAAGTACCATGGCTAGCTCTGCTGCGCAGAATAGTAAAAAAAAAGAATGGAAGTGTGACAGTGATAGGTGACTCAACTGTAAGGGAGAATAGATAGGTAATCCTGTGTTCGAAAACGAGACTGCTGAATTGCGTGTTGCCTCCCAGGTGCACGGATCAGGGACGTCTCTGATCGACTGCAGAACATTCTGAAGAGGGTGGAGAACAGTAAGTTGTCGTGGTGAATATAGGCAACAATGATATAGGTGAAAAAAGGGATATGGCCCTGCAAGCAGACTTTCGGGAGGTAGGAGCCAAGTTGGAAAGTAGGACCGCAGAGAGAGTAATCTCAAGGTTGTTAATAGTGCAACACGCTCGTCAGAGTAGAAATGAAAAATATCAGCTGGATGAATGCATAGCTTGAGATATGGTGCAGGAGGGAGGGGTTTATATTTTTGGGACTATGGGATGGATCCTGAGGTTGTTGGAACTATTAAAAACTTTATTGGTCTACGATGAACGCAAAGTGACTACTTGTGTTAGGTGCATTTATTATGATGCCAGAAGCGTTATAGATCGGTTTGAAGAACGTGGGCCAGAATTAGTACCTGGGAGTATGATTTTTTGTTATTACAGAAGAGTTGAATAGGTAATTTGGATCTGCCTTCGTTGGGTAAGACATAAGCAATCTCCCAGATGTAATAGGACCTCGGCTAATGGATGAACTGAAGGGAGATTATTAGGCAACGCTGGATGGACCGTTAGGTCAGAAGGCTGATATATCATCGGGACCTGATCATCTGCATCCCAGGGTACTTCAGGAGGTGGCTGTACAAATAATGGACGCTTGGTAATCATTTTCCAATGTTCTGTAGTTTCAGGATCAGTTCCTGTGGATTGGAACGTGGCTAATGTCCCACTTATCAAGAAAGGAGGCAGATAGAAAACAGGGAATTATAGACTAGTTAGCCTGACGTCAGTGGTGTGAAAGATGCTGGAGTCAATTATAAAAGATGAAATTACGACTCATATGGATAGCAGTAACATGGTAGGTAAGATTCAGCATGGATTTTCAAAGGGGACTAATCATCTTGATTGTTTTGAGGATGTAACTATGGAGATGGACAAGTGAGAGACAGTGGACATAGTACCTGGACTTTCAGAAAGCCTTTGATAAAGTCCCACATCAGAGATTAGTGAGCAAAATTAGGGCACATGGTATTGGGGCAAAATACTGATTTCGATTGAATATTTTCTGGTCGACAGGAAGCAAAGAGTAGTGATGAACTGGTCCCTTTCATAATGGCAAGTGGTAACCAGTCGTATCCCACAAGGCTCGGTTCTGGGACTGCAGATGTTTAGAATATACATTCATGGCATTGATGATGGTATTACAAGTAATATTAGCACATTGGCTGAAAGCACAAAGCTGGGTGGCAGGGTGAAACGTAAGGAAGATATTATGAGAATATAAGGTGATTTGGACAGGCGAGGTGAGTGGTCAATGAATGGTAGAAACAGTTTAATGTGGATAAGTGTATGGTTATCCACTTTGTTGGCAAGCACAGGAAGGCAGGTTACTATTTAAATGAAATTAAGTTAGGTATGGGGAAGTACAAAGAGATTTCGGTGTTCTTGTACATCAGTCAATGAAAGCAAGCATGCAGGTTCAGTAGGCAATGAAGAAAGCTAATGGCATTCCGGCCTACAAAACAAGAGGAATTGAGTATAGGAGCAAAGGGGACGTTCTGCAGCTGTTCGAGGCCCTGGTGAGACCGCACCTGGAGTATTGTGTGCATTTTTGGTCTCAAAATTTGAAGAAGGACATTCTAGCTATTGAGGGAGTGCAGCATAGGTTCACAATGTCACTTCATGGAATGGCAGGACTATCAAATCTTGAAAGATTGGAGCGACGAGGCTTGTATGTACTTGAGTTTAGAAGGATGAGAGGGGATCTGATTGTGACATATAAGATTAATAAAGGATTAAACACTCTGGAGGCAGGAAGCGTTTCCACTGATGGGTGAGTCCAGAAGCAGAGGACACAGATTAAAAATAAGGTGCAGGCATTAAGAACTGAGCTGAGGAGAAACATCTTCACCCAGAGCATGGTGGATATATGCAATGCTCTGTCCCAGAAGGCAGCGGAGGCCAAGTATCTGCATACTTTCAAGGAAGAGATGGATAGAGCTATTAAACATATTGGAATCAAGAGTTATAAAGATAACACAGGATTAGGAAACTGATTGGGGATGATCAATCATGATCGTAATGAATAGTGATTCTGGCTCGAAGGACAGAATGCCCTACCCCTCACCTATTGTCTATTGTCTATTACTGAGACTTGGTTAAGGAAGGATATAATTAGCAACTAAGCATACTAGCACTTCAGTGCTCAGGCTGGATAGAGAGGGTGGTAAAATGGAAGGAGGATTTGCACTACTGGTCAGAGAAAATATCACAGCTGTGCTGAAGTAGGACACAATGGATAACTCGAGAAGTGAATCAATGGGCAGAGCTCAGAAATAGGAAGGGTGCTGTCACAATGTTGGGTCTGTACGACAGACCTCCCAATGGTGAGCGTTAGTTCGAGGAACAAACATGTAAACAGGTTATGGAAAGACATAGGGATGCCAAGCTGGTGGTGATAGGAGATTTTAATGTTCCCAACAATGGCTGGCATCCTCTCAGTGTCAGAATTCTAAATGGAGCAGAATTTGAAAGGAGCATCGAGGAGTGTTTCTAAAGCAGTATGCAAATAGTCCAACTCGGGAAGAAGCCACACTGGAACTGGTTTTGTAGAATAAGACTAACCAGATTGTTGAAGGTTCAGTAGGAGATTATTTTGGGAATAATAATCACAATTCCGTAAGTTTTTGAATACTTACGGACAAAGATGACAGTGGTCCCAAAGGAAGAGTGCAAAACTGTGGGAAGGCCAACTATATCAAAATTCGGCAGGAGTTGGGGAAATAGATTGGGAGCAGCTGTTTTAAGGTAAATCCACATTTGATGTGAGGAACATTTTCAAAGAGAGGTTGATTAGACTGCAGAGGAAGCATGTTCCTGTCAAAACGAGGGATAAAAATTGCAAAGATGAGGGAACTATCGATGAGAGGTGAAATTGTGAGACTGGCTAAAACGAATAAGGAAGGATTCATAAGGTATTGGCGACTGTAGATAGATGAAACTTTGGAAGAACATCTGGAATTTTTGACCAATCTGAAAAGAGGAAGTCAGAGGGCTAAAAGGGGTCATGAAATATCTTTAGCACACAGGTTTACGCAAAATCGTAATGCATTTTATTCATATGTAAGGAACAAGAGTGGAATTAGAGAAGGGTTGGCCTTCTCAAGGACAAAGGACGCAAGTTAAGTGTGGAATCAGAGAATATCGGTGAGATTCTTAATGAGTGCTTTGCATTGGTACTCACTGCCGAGAAGGACATGACAGATGTTATCGTTTGGGATAGGTGCTTGATTACTGTTGGTCAGGTCGGCATCAGGAGAGCGGAAGTGCTGGGTTTTAAGATGCATTCAGGTGGGCAGGTCCACATGTCCAGATGTGATCTATTCCACGTTACTGAGGGAAGAAAGAGTGGAAAAAGCTGGGGCCTGAACAGATACCATTGCAACATCCTTGAACACGGGTGGTACACTGGAGGATTGGAGAATTGCTAGTGTTGCATGACCTCACAGTGATCTATAGTTAGCTCCATTGGCCAACACGCTGCTCGCTTCTCCAGATAATGAATGTCTAGCTGAAATTTCTGATAAAACTTCTCATTGTCCACAATACGGTCTCTTCTAATCTTAACAATCATGCGTTCTAAATTCTAATCCAAATCATTAATATTGAGAACAAACAATACTGAGCCAATCACCATCCCCTCAGGGACTTCTTGAGACACAGACCTCCAGTCCGACAAGCATCCTTGCACTATTACCCCATGCTTCCTGCCATCAAACCAATTGTGTAACCAATTTGCCAGCACTCCCTGTATTCCATGTCATCTAACCTTTCAAATCAGCCTACCATTTGGAACCTTATCAAAGGCCTTTTTGAAACCCATGCCGAACATTTTCAATGCCCTGTCTTCGTCAACCCTGCTGGTCAATTCACCGAAGAATTCTAACAAACTTGTCAGACATGTTCGCCCACGCAAGAAGCCATTCTGATTTTCCTAATCAAACCCTGCCTTTGCAAATGAATGAATAAACTGTTCTCTCAGTATTTTTTCATTTAACTTACGCACCAGAAACGTAAACATTAATTATGTATAGTTCCTAACTTTTCTTCGCAGCCCTTCCTGAGTAATGGGACAACATTCGTCATGCTCCAGTCTTCCAGGACCACACCCGCGGCTAACAGTGATGCAAAAATATCAACGAGGCTTCCATTAATTTCTTCTCTGGCCTCTAGCAGTATAATTGATTTTATCTGGGTAGGAAAATGAGATTAATCCACCTTCAAAAATTCTAATACATCGAACATCTCCTCTACCATGATATAGACGGTCACCACCATATGGCCAATAACTTCCCCAAATCCCAGGTTCCCCAGCTTTTCTGTACGCTAAGCACAGAGATGAAGTATTCATTGAGGACCTCGCCCATCTCCTGCGTTTCCACACGTATATAACTACCTTGGTCCTTGAGGAGACTCATTCTCTCTTTAGTCATTCCTTTTCCCTTGATGTGTATCAATAACGCGTTTACTTAAAAAGACATGTCCCAATTTTAACCATCCATCCTGTGCCTTCTGCCAACGATTGAAAAAATACTGTAGAATGAAGCTCGAGAAACCATGGGTATAAGCAAGAAAACGATTTTGCCACTAATTCCTGTAAACAGGGAAAAAATAATTAGTTTCTATCCTTCCCCCCATCACATCAACACTACTATCCTGTCTGCAACTGTTTTGAGCAATGTTTATCTGCGAATTACTGTTCTCATTTTTAAAGTTATACGTCGATGGATCATAAATTTTTAGCCACGGCTACCAGTTATAAAAAAAATCTTGGCAAGTGCAGACATCTGGTCTACGCTCATTGACGAACTACGTCCAACTGGTCGATCAATTAGGAAAATCGTTACACTCGATGTGCACTTTTATAACAGCTTCGGGATAAGTAAAACCTTCATCAACAAAATTTCGCCTGTGAGGGGTATCACTATTGTACATTACTCCGGATTCTGGATTACTATGGCTGATCGGGCCCTTTGTCCTGTGAGCACATGCTCCCAACTTCAGGCCTCAAACCCTTTACCTCTGAGCCTCGACGTTGCGCGGGGCGGGGGGGGGGGGGGGGGGGGGTGGTGCATAAACTGTTAAAATCTTAAACTGCATGTTGATTCTCTGAATATGAAGGACCTACCGGTAACTCTTTGAAATTTGAGAAAAAATTGTTATAGAGGTACTCTCTCTGCTATTTGGGACGCAAGTCTCGTGCAAAGAATGAAGGCATTGCCTGATGCAAAGACAGTTGATAGGTCAGATACATAAAACATATCATTCACTCTCAGAAGAGGAGTTTGAGGCTTGGAACGTTGTAAAAGAGTGAATGCCAAAATGGGTAGAGGAAGTAAGAAACTAAGGCAAAACTGAATCAGTTCTAAAATGGTTAATAAACTAATTTTGACAACGCATATTGAAATCCAACGCAGCACCAGAAAATCTTCGGAGCTCTTCGGGGTATTTACCGCTTTCAGAAATATCAAATTTCTACCTTAACTTATATTCACGACTGAAGTATTGCAACTTCTCAACAGTACCAAAACGACTGCAGATTACTCGCTGCACTGTGTCACAATGTATTTTTTCTTACAATTTTACTACGCCCTTGTTTTTATTTTATCTAGAGAGCGGGTAATTTGCCAGCCTCCAAATCGACTGGGTTCGAAACGTTTATTGGAATGCTTTTTGTTTAACTCTAACAGATAATGCCTCCGGCCTAAGTTTTTCATATCTTAAAAAAAACAGGGGCACAATCAAAGGGGAGTTACCTTCTAGGTGTGTAGCCACCCTTCGTTTAGATTAATATTTTTGATTCAGTTCAGCTGTGTTGTGTGTGAAGAAAGTGAGGCCGGTCAAGTGACGCCAGGTACTCTCTCTCTCTCTCAATTCAAGCATGTAAGCCTTGGTATGTTTCTATTTTACTCTTTGTGCTAAGGGATGTATTTATTGGGACCGCTGTAAGTGTTTTCAGTACAGCATCATTTCATCAGGACAGTGTGTCGGGTTTTTAGATAGGATAATTTACCTTGTGTACTATTTTCTGTTTTTTTTTCTGTTGCATTCCGTAATTTTGTAAATAAGTACTGTTTGTTTAAAACTTGACAGTAGGACCAGCTAATTCAATTCTGGAATATCCACTATACACTTAACCAAAAGAAATAGTAAAATTACGGTCTGGGCTACGTGCTTAAAAATGTGCTTTGGGGTCGAGCCTGGTCCGTAACAACTGTTAAACTAAATTATTTAGGTCCGTGCTAACCTAATCAATTGGAAGATGATAGACAATGAAACGATGCTGTGTGCATATAGTGAAGAACTCGACAATGGCCTATCTGTAATGGGAACTCATGAACTGAACATTTCGAAGTGGGAGTCGGCAATTCATTCCTCAGAACCCTCTCTGTCAGTTAACATGATCATGACTCATCTTATCCTGGTCTCAACTCTAGTATTCTGCCTGCTACCCAGAACACTTTGTCACACCTTTCATCGGAAGAATATCTATTTATTTCTCGAATCCGTCGATTGATTCTGCCTCCAGTGAACTCTGTGGCAGTGAGATCCACAGATTCACTTATGAGAGAAGTAGTGTCTCCTCATCTCAGTTTTGAGTCTGTTTCCTCTCTGTCTCTCTCTCTCTCGATGACCTCTTGTTTGACACTGTTCCACAAGGGGGAACATGTGATCAACTACCCAGCTTATAAATGCCCTTTAGGGTTTCGTGTGCCTTAATCAGACCCGCTCTCATTCTTCTGAACTGCAGCGAGGAAAAACGCTAGTACTTTAAAGAGCCTCCTCTGACTGGCATCCAGTGTTAATACATCCTTCCTCAAGTGTGGAGACAGTGAGAACTGCAGATGATGGGGATCAGAGCTTAAAAATGTGTTGCTAGAAAAGCGCAGCAGGTCAGGCAGCATCAAAGGAGAAGGAGAATCAACGTTTTGGGCATAAGCCCTTCTTCAGGAATGAGGAATGCTGATTCCTGAAGAAGGGCTTATGCCCGAAACGTCGATTCTCCTTCTTCTTTGATGCTGCCTGACCTGCTGCGCCTTTCCAGCAACACATGTTTAAGCACAAGTGTGGAGACCAAAACTGGAAACAATATTCCAGGTGTGGTCTTACCAAAACTATGGAAAAGTATATCAATACTTCTTTACTTTTAATAGTATCACATTTTTGCACTAAGTGCCAGGAATTACTTTGCTGGTTATTTCATATAGATTGTAAATAGTTGCGGTTCGACAACAGAATAGCACAGCACGCCAAAAGTTACAGTTTGCCAAGCAGAGAAGGCCGCATTTAATTAGACTCTCTGCTTTCTGGCAGACAGTCAATACTTTATCCGAGCCAATACTCCACCTTTTAACCCCTGTGAGCTAACTTTCTCGATCAGCCTTCCACGCCACACTTTGTCAAATGCCTTCTGGACATCTCAGAATATTGCGTCAACTGGGTCTCCATTATCCATTTGCAGGTTGCATCCTTACAGAAACTCAGCAATTTTGACAAGCACGACTTGCCCTTCACGACACTTTATTTATCCAAGTGTTTACTTATCTTCTTCTTTATGATAACTGTATCACCTTCCCCACAACAGACGTCAAACTACTTGATCTGTAGGTCCCACTTTTTGCCTATCTCCTCTATGAATAAGCGTGTCATATCATTCTCTTTCCAATCTATTGATAACGGTCAACAGTTCTGGGAAGTTTGGGAAATCATAACGAATGTAATCACCATTTCCCCTGGCGCTTTCTTCATTTACCCAAACTTCAAGCCATCACGTCCTGGAGACTTACTGAGATTTACACCCAGCGGTTTATTGAATACTTTCTCCCTGGTTATTGCAAATTCACCACGTTACTCTGTAGTTACTGCAGATTTTTTCAGACAATACTATTTGTTTCCACTGTGAAAACAGAATCAAAGTGTTGGTTTGCTGCTGCTGGCCTTTCTCAGTTCCACCTCATTACCCACCATTTTGTTCTCGGAAGGTCCAACATTTACCTTCAGTGCTTTCTTCGTTTCTGTGACATTATAGAAGCGGTTAGTATCAATATGTAAAGTTTGGGCTTATTTGTTTTTCATTTAGGTTTACTGATTTGATTTTTGTGACCCTTTGCTTACTTATAAAGTTCTCCCAATTCTCCAGAATGTTTCTAACGTTTTGAGTATGATATGCCCTCGTCTTTACCCTTTTGTTATCTTTGTTTTCCTTGTTAATCCATGCATGTTTTTTCTCATTTTAATAGTTCCTCTTCCTCTTAGGGAGTTTACCTTAATTGTGCTGTATTTTGCATCTCCCAATTCAGTCGCTGCAGTTCTGTAACTGTCCTTCTCTTTAATTTTTTTTTTTTGCCAAAGCCACTTAGAGCCCACCCTTTCTGCGCGTCTGTATAATTACATTGCCCAAAGCTGTACCTCTTGTATGTGACTCTTTCTTCACTCTTTCAACCGAAATTCAAATTCTAGCAGATTGTGTCACTCCTTCCAAGAGGATCTGTGAATGCAAGAACACTTAAGAATCATGACATGATATGAAATCTAAAAGAACCTGTTCTCTGAATGATTCCATAACATGTTGCTTTCCGAAATCATTCCTTATACGCTTAATGAGCGTTTCATCGAGGCTACCCTTGCCAAGTTAATTAATTAAACCAATTACAATGTTCCCATCACCCATAGTTACCGTTGTGCCCTTCTCACAAACCCTCATTATTTCCCAGTTTATGTTATGCCTTAATTTGGAAGGACTTTTCACGGGCGGATATATTACTCCAAAAATCTAAGATGATGTACCTAGTAGAGTTTGGGAAGTGCGAGCCAGTCGATGTGGTGTATTTAGACTTTCAGAAAGTGTTTGATAAAGCCCAGCATAAGAAATTAAAGCACATGGATTTGTGGAAGTGCTTAAATAGACATCTGCTTGGAAGATGGTAAATAAAGAGCAGGAATTAATAGGTCATTTTCAAATTGGAATTCAATAACTGTTGAGGTGCAAGGGTGATCAGCACTTGAATCCTAGCTGCTCATAATATAGATTAACGATTTGGATGAAAGAACAAAACGTAACATCTCAAAGTTTACAGATGATATCCAGTTGGGTGGGAGGGTGAACTGTGTTGAAGATGCAGAGACCCTTCAGCATGTTGTGGACAGGCTAAGTGAGTCGACAAATAAATGACCGATGCAGTGCATTTTGGAGAAATGTGAGGTTCTTCACTTCGGATGCAAAAACACGAACGCAGATTACGACCGGAATGGCTGTAAATTGGGAGAGGGCAGTGTGCAGTGGGACCTGGGCGCCCTTGTGCACCAGCCATTGCAGATGCCGCAGGCGGTAAAGAAAGCAGATGGTATGTTGGCCTTCATTGCGAGAGGTTTCGACGACAGTAGCAGGGATGCGTTAGGGCCTTGGTGAGGTCATATCAAGAATGTTGTCTGCACTTTTGGTCTCCTTCTCTGAGGAAGGATGTTCTTGCTCTCGTGGGAGGGCGCTGAAGGTTTCCCAGGATGATTCCAGGGACGGAGGGACTGACCTTGGTGTTCAATGAATTGTCCTTTCATTGACCATTTTGAGTGATTCCTGGAAACGTTTTTCACTGTTCCTTTATACACAGACATTTCAGTGTACTTACCCAACCTTGGTCAGTTCTCTCCTCATGGAAGTGTAAGTGACTTTGTTTCAATTTCGGATCATCGCTTGTGTTTGGAATGGTCACAGTCACACTTCACGTAACCTTTCAATTCCTTGGTATAACTGTTTTCTAAAGGATTATTTTCCCTCTAACAATACTCATTCACAAAGTTTCATTACACAACTAAGGTTCTAACATCGGTGCATCTTCGGCCGGTGTGGTTGGTCAGTGGTTAGCACTACAGCGGCACAGTACCAGAGTCTGTGTGAATTTTGCACATTCCTTCTGTGTCGACATCGCTTTCCTCCCACAGTCCAAACATGTGCTGGTCAGGTGAATTGCCCATCGTGTTCTAGGATGTACACATTAGGTGCATTAGTCAGGGTAAATGCAAAGTTATTAGATAGGGGAATGGGCCTGGGGTAGTTGCTTTTCGGAGGTAGGTTGTGGGCCTGTTTCCACACAGCAGGGATTCTAACCATAAAGGTGTTGTCAGTCTAGTGATTCTATGATACTTCGTAACCCTAGTCAGTTGCACAATATGCTCTTCTGAGAAACACTCACAACAACATCATACAAGTCTGTCTGCAAGAGCTGTGTGGCTCATGTGATTCCCTAGAGACCCCCAAGTTTGTAAATGTCAACAGTTATAGGCTCAAAGATAGGGTCAGACCTCTTGAGTTCCTCTGGAATTTTCTGTTTATCTTTCCCGATTACTGCCCTAACATGAAAAAGCTGTTAGGTCGATTATAAACTGCTCCTTCCTCACCCTCCCTACAATTAATTCTGATTCCATGCCAAGGTTTTGAAGTGCATATCCTTTCTTACCAGCGTCTTTGTCTCTCTGTTTCCTGTCTCCCTGTTGCCCTGTCTCCCTGATCCCTCTCTGTGTCACTAACTCATTTTATTGCAAATGCTTTACACATTCAAAAAAACTACCTTTCTTAATTTAATTATGTAATGTCCTTAACTTATTTGCTGATATGCAATTGTAGTTAAAGCTTGTCCTTTCTGCTGTCTTTAGCCACATTACCATACAGTCGTGATGCTTCAAACTTTCTCTTTTTGAAGACTCTCGCCATTGCACAAGGAGAATATTCCGACTCTTTCACCCATCCTATCCCCGTAACTCAACCATGTTCAATTCACATAACCTGAACATCCCTGGACACTGTAGTGGAGGTTCACATGGCCAATCCACCTAATTTGCACGACTTTGGACCTGAGCACCTGGCAGAAACCCACGCAGTCACTGAGAGAATGTAAAAACTCCAGACAGAGAGCTGGCCCAGGCTGGAATTAAACTCAGCTCCCCAGTGCTGAGTGGTGACAGTGCTAACCATTGAACCATTTGGCATGGGAATCTGCCTGCACCTTTAGCCTGCCTCTGTTTCAATTGAAACCCTTGTCCATAACCATGATTATAAAACTGACGGAATCCCATCACGGTTCATGTGGAGCCCATCCTAATGGCTGAGCTCATTCTTCCCTGTGTACTACTGCCAGTGCCCCGTGAACTGGAACCGCTTCTCACCACATGACTGCGTGTCTGAGCCTGGTATCTTCCTGTCCTTTACACATGAACTACAGCATCACAGTTCGTGTTATTTCTGATTGTTTTGTTCAGATGTTGTCCCTGCCTACATCTCTTCCTGTTGCCGTAACTCTGGTAGTTTGTGTTTCAAAAGATTTCTCCACATCAGATGAGAGCAGGGAGATGAGCTGGCACAGGTGAGGATGGAGATTAGGATCTTCCAGATCTCAGTGGGACTCGGTACGATTCTGTACAAATTCTTAATGTGAGTTTCTAAATGTTGTGTCCTTCTGTGCCTTGCTGCTATTCCTGGAGTTTCTGACTCAGCAGAATTCTCCTCATCACAAAGGAGAGCAAGGAGATGAGGCATCACAGGTGAGGGAAGGGGATTAGGATCTTCCAGATGTCAGTGGGACTCGGTACCATTCTGTATGAGTAATTTTCATTGTGAGGGTGTAATTATACACTCCTATACTTAATAGTAAGGTCTTGGAGAGTGTTGCTGAACAAAGAGACCTTGGAATGCAGTTTCATAGGTCCTTCAAAGTGCAGTCGCAGTCGATAAGATACTGAAGAAGGAGTTTGGCATGCTTTTCTTTATTGGACAGAATATTGTGTAAAAGAGTTGGGAGCTCATGTTGCGGCTGTAAACAAGATATTGGTTCGGCAACTGTTGGAATATTGCATGCAAATGTGTTCTCCTTCCTATCCGAAGGATGTTGCTAAACTTGGAAGGGGTCAGAAAAGATTTACAAGGATGTTGCCAGGGTTGGAGGTTTCGAGCAATAGAGAGAAATTGAATAGGACGGGGCAGTTTTCCCTTGAGCGTCGGAGGCAGAGGAGTGACCTGATAGATCTTTTTAAAAATCATGAACGGCGTGGATAGGATTAATAGACAAAGTCTCTTCCCTGAGGTGGGTAAGAACTGAATTAGTGGGCTTAGGTTTGGTTGTGACATAAAACAGACCGAAGGGGCAATTTCGTTCACGCAGTAGGTGAATGGAATGAGCTGCCAGAGGAAATGTTGGAGGCTAGTAGGATTGCAACACTTCAAAGGTGTATATGAATAAGAAGGATTTGAAGGGATACGGGTCTGGTGCTGGCAGGTAGGATTAGATTGTGTTGGAATATTTGGTCGGCATGGACTAGTTGAACTGAAGGATATGTTTCTGTACCATACATCTCTATAATTCTCTCACGCCAATTTGTGTCTTTTCTGTCCCTTGCAGCGACTCAGGGAGTTCCTGACGCAGCAGAATTCTCCAATCCTGTCTTGTCCAACACTTCATTGAAGTTGATCTACCATCCAGAGAGAGAATGGTGAGTGAGATCTGCAGCCGTCAATAAACCCTGCAGTGCTGTCAGATCACTCACAGTGAGCCGAGGACAGAGTACAGATGTAAGGCAGCATAGGCCAGGGCTGTTGTTTAACAATAGCCACATTTTGCCACAGTGAGGCTCCAGAGGTGAAGCAGCTCTCTCACGATGGCGTGGGGATGAAGGCCACCCTATCTGAAGTATAAATTTCTGAATTGTGTATGAATCTCTTCCACACCGTGCCAATGTTGTGCATGCCTTTGTCATTTTTATAAATGACCTAGATGAGGGCGTAGAAAGATGTATTAGTTCAGTTGCGGATGACACTGAGGTCAGTGGAATTGTCCATAGTGCTGAAGGATTTTGGAGGTTTGGCAGGGACACAGCTAAGCTGCAGAGCTGGTCTCAGCTCCATTTCGGAAATGCAGGCAGTGACCAGTGGGGTACCGCAGGGATCAATGGTGGGAACGCAGCATTTTACAATATATGTTAATCATATAGAAGATGGTATTAGTAATAACATTAGCAAATTTGCTGATGATACGAAGCTGGGTGGCAGGGTGAAATGTGAGGAGGATGTTAGGAGATTACAGGGTGAACTGGACAGGTTAGGTGAGTGATCTGATGCATGGCAGATGCAGTTTAATGTGGATAAATGTATGGTTATCCACTTTGGTGGCAAGAACAGGAAGGCAGATTACTACTGGAATCAATTTAGGTAAAGGGGCAGTACAAAGAGATCTGGCAGTTCTTGTACACCAGTCAATGAAGGTAAGCATGCAGGTACAGCAGGTAATGAAGAAGGCTAATAGTATGCTGGCCTTCATAAATGACGGATTGAGTATAGAAGCAAAGATGTTCTTCTTCAGCTGTACAGGGCCCTGGTCAGACCGCCCCTGGAGTACTGTGTGCAGTTCTGGTCTCCAAATTTGAGGAAAGACATTCTGGCTATTGAGGGAGTGCAGCGTAGGTTCACGAGGTCAATTCCTGGAATGGCAGGACTACCTTACACTGAGAGACTCGAGCGACTGGGCTTGTATACACTTGAGTTTAGAAGACTGAGAGGGGATCTGATTGAGACATATAAGATTATTAAAGGATTGGACACGCTGGAGGCAGGAAACATGTTTCCGCTGATGGGTGAGTGCCGAACCAGAGGACACAGCTTAAAAATACGGGGTAGACCATTTAGGACAGAGATGAGGTGAAACGTCTTCACCCAGAGAGTGGTGGCAGTTTGGAATGCTCTACCCCAGAGGGCAGTGGAGGCCCAGTCTCTGGATTCATTTAAGAAAGAGTTGGATAGAGCTCTCAAGGATAGTGGAATCAAGGGTTATGGAGATAAGGCAGGAACAGGATACTGATTGAGGATGATCAGCCATGATCATATTGAATGGTGGCGCAGGCTCGAAGGGCTGAATGGCCTACTCCTGCACCTATTGTCGATTGTCAGAGGTGGAAAATTAAGTTTTAATGCGTCAAAGTGTGATTGATTCACATTGAATGGCTCAACAGGAATAAAGAGTACGGGGCCCATGGTAAGATTCTTGATAGTGCAGATGAGCAGAGAGATGTAGGTTTCCGTGTACAGAGACTCCTGAAATTTGCGACCCAGTTGGTTGGGTTGTTGAGATGGCATATGGTGTGTTCGTTTTATTGGTTGAGGGATTGACTTTGGGAGCAATGAGATCATGCTGCAGCTATACAAAACTCTGGCGTGGCCTAAATGGAGTATTGCATTCATTTCTGATCAGCACGTTATAGTAAGGATGTGGAAGCTTTGGAAACGGTTAAGAGGAGATTTACAAGGATGTTGCCTGGTATGGAGGGAATGTCCTTTGAAGAAAGTTTGATGGACTTGAGGTTGCTTTCGTTCGAGAGATGAAGGCTGAGAGGTGACCTAGTTGAGACCTATAAGATAATCTGAGGGTTTGACAAGTGGACAGGGAAATGGCTATCCCCTCGGATGATGATGTTTCTCACGAGGAAACATACCTTTAAATTGAGGAATGATAAATATAGGACAACCTTCCCTGTCTCTGCAATCTCCTCCAATTCTAACACCTTATCTCTGTAGTCTGCTACAATCTCCACAGCGCACTATTCCTGTTAACTTCTTCAGCAATTCTTACCCTCCCTATCTGTTATTTTGTACAACCCCTACAAACCTCTGTTCATCTGAAACCTCAGTTTGTTACTAGAACGTGCCTTATCGCTGTTGCTTTCTCCTGACTGTATACCATGCCATTTTCTGTGACCACCACAAGCCCCGATAACACTCCCTTGATGTTCAAACTGATTCAGTCTTATTAAACAGACCAATCATAGTAAACGTGCTACCTCTGAAATACTCGAGGAGAAAGTGAGGTCTGCAGATGCTGGAGATCAAAGTTGAAACTTTATTGCTGGAACAGCACAGCAGGTCAGGCAGCATCCAGGGAACAGGAGATTCGACGTTTCGGGCACAGGCCCTTCTTCAGGAATGAGCAGAGAGTGTTCAGCAGGAGCAGATAAAAGGTAGGGAGGAGGGACTTGGAGGAGGGGAGTTGGAAATGTGATAGGTGGAAAGAGGTCAAGGTGAGGGTGATAGGTCGGAGTAGGGTGGAGGCGGAGAGGTCAAGAAGAAGACTGCAGGTCAGGAAGGCGGTGCCGGGCTGGAAGGATCCGGCTGAGACAAGGTGGGGGGAGGGGGGATGAAGAAACTGGTGAAGTCCAAGTTCATCCCCTGCGGTTGGAGGGTTCCCAGTCGGAAGATAAGACGCTCCTCCTCCGACCGTCGGGTTGTTGTGGTTTGACGGTGGATGAGTCCAATGACCTGCATATCCTCGGTGGAGTGGGAGGGGGAGTTGAAATGCTGTGCCACAGGTTGGTTGGGTTGGTTCGTCCGGGTGGCCCAGAGAGCACCTCTGGGCCACCCGGACGAACCAACCCAACCAACCTGTGGCACAGCATTTCAACTCCCCCTCCCACTCCACCGAGGATATGCAGGTCATTGGACTCATCCACCGTCAAACCACAACAACCCGACGGTCGGAGGAGGAGCGTCTTATCTTCCGACTGGGAACCCTCCAACCGCAGGGGATGAACTTGGACTTCACCAGTTTCTTCATCCCCCCTCCCCCCACCTTGTCTCAGCCGGATCCTTCCAGCCCGGCACCGCCTTCCTGACCTGCAGTCTTCTTCTTGACCTCTCCGCCTCCACCCTACTCCGACCTATCACCCTCACCTTGACCTCTTTCCACCTATCACATTTCCAACTCCCCTCCTCCAAGTCCCTCCTCCCTACCTTTTATCTTCTCCTGCTGAACACTCTCTGCTCATTCCTGAAGAAGGGCCTGTGCCCGAAACGTTGAATCTCCTGTTCCCTGGATGCTGCCTGACCTGCTGTGCTGTTCCAGCAATAAAGTTTCAACTACCTCTGAAATACTCCCTATCTCGGACTGCAGAAGCCTTGTATGCAACCCCGCTCTGATGCCCCTCTAAAACCTTGCTTCCCACGGACGTAAGGCTCACCGGTCTGCATTTCCCAGGTATTTCCCTGTCGCCTTTTTAAAATAATAGCTCAACATTAGCCACCGTCCAAACTCTAGTCACTTCACACCTAGCTGTAGCTGATGCAAATATCTCCTCTGGGAGTCCACAATTTCCTCTCTCGCCTCTCAAGAAGCACTCGAAAGCTACAATTCTCTCTTTATGTGTAATCTCCAGCTCATATAATATTTGCTTCTGCCTATCATCTCCAGCTCATCCAGCTCAAACGGCTGGCCGTCTTAAAGGCAAGTAAATTCCTGGGACCTGATGACAGAAAGCGAGAGAGAAAGTTGCATGTCTCCTGAAGGAAATGTTTGCATCATTGACAGCCAGAGCAGTGTGTCTGAAGCTTGGAGGGCGGCTAATGCTTGTGTCATTATTTAAGAAGCTTTTCGGGGAAGTACCTGGTAATTACAGATTGGTCGACCGAGCATCCACAGTGAGTGAGTTGTTGCCGGGGATTCTGAGAGACTGTATTCACAGAGATTTGGAAATAGACGAACTCATTTCGGATAGTCAGCATGGCTTTGTGCATGGTAAACCGTGTCTCACGCAATTGATTCAGTTTTGAGAAGGGGTGACATGGCATGTTGATGAAGGCTGTGAGGCAGATATTGTTTATATGGACTTTAGCAAAGCCTTTGACAAATAAAAGCATATCAGCTGTTGACTAAGATTAAATCTCATGGGATCCACGGAGAGCTAGCTTATTGGATAAAAAAATTTGGATTGTTGGCAGAAGAACGAGAGTGGTGGCAGATGATTGTTAACTCTGTCTGTGACCTCATCCCGACGCTGTTTCACTGGTAACGGTCTGCAATCCCATTCCCATCAAAATCTCCTAGCAACAGCCTGTGAACCCATCCCCACTCTGCTCATACACAAACGGTCTGGGAATCCATCTCTACTCTATTCCTCTCCCAACAGTTTCAGACCACATCCTCACTCTGCTTTCCTAGCAACGGACAGTGATAACACCCCACTCAGTTGTGTAGCACTGGCCTATAAAGCCAATCCCGCTGTTATCCCTTCTTAACGGCCTGTGAAGACATCGTTAAAAGGATGTCCTAGCAATTGGTTTTGAACTCAAGCCCTGCGTGTTCTCCTAGCAATGGCCAGTAAAAGCATTCCCCCTCTGATCTCCGAGCAACCGCCCCTGAACCAATCCCCACTGTATTCTCCGAGCAACAGCCTTTGAATCTATTCCCAATCATTTCCTGTATCAATGGACTGTGAACCCATTGCCCTCTATTCGCATAGCAAATGGGCCAGTGACACCCTCCACAATCATTTTGTTCCCAGGAACAGCATGTGAAACCGTTCGTACACTGTTGTCCTTATATCATACTGAGAAAGCCTCCCAAAACATCCCTGCCTGAAAAAGGCTGTGAGCCCATTCCTACTGTGTTCTCCTTTCGTCAGCCTGTGACACCATCCCCACTCTATTTATCTATCAAGGCCTGTAAATCTAACTCCACTCTGTTCACCTAACAACTGCCTGTCAACACATCCATACTCAGTTCGCCGATCAATGGCTTTTGAATCCATTCCTGCTGGAATCCACTCAGAACAGACTGTGAAGCAATCCTAGCATAGAGTTTGAACTCTGACGCAGTCAATTCTCCCAGCAACAGCCTGAACCCTTTCCCATTGCGTTCCCCTGGAAACAACCAGTGGCCCGTTTCACAATCTGTTCTTCTCATGATATCCTTTACACCCAGCTGCGCTATGGTCAGCTGGCGACTGCCTGTGAATCCAACAGTACTCTGTCTCCCTAGGAATGGTCTGTGATCCATTCTCAGTCTGGTTCTCCTAGCAAGAACTTGTGCACCAACCAGCTCTCTATTTCCGGAGCAATAGCCCCTGAAACCGTTTCCATTCTGTTTCCATCGCAATGGTGTTTGAAGGCAATCCGGCTTGCATTCCGTTGGAACGAACTGTGAACCAATCATGAACGAGATGTCCAACGAAAGACCTTTGAAATCTTCTTCAGTCAGTTCTCCAAGTTTGTCTCCATTCGATTACCCGAGCAACGGCTTGTGAGACCATTCCCATTTTTTTCACCAATCAACAGCTTGTAAACACATCCCCACCCTGCTCTCCTGGCAACCTCCTTTGACCCCACCCCGACCCTGTTATCCCACCCATTCTTAATCTAAACCCGTGTAATCTGTAAACTTCAAACAGATCCTCTCCCCATTCTTCAAAACCTATCGAGTAGGTCCAGAGTCTTCAATAACTCCTTAATTGCAAGCCCTTCATCATTCTAATAAATCTCCTCTGGAACCCCTCGAAGAGTAGCACATTCTTCCTTAAAACAATTCTCTGAAAACTGTTCACAATATTCTAACTACAGTCTGACAAAGACTTTCCACAGCCTCAGCAGTACATCCCTGCGCTTGTATTATTCCTAACATTCAAGTGATAGCCATAAGAGAATCACTGCACACTACATATTACCTTTGCTTTCCCCATTTAGATTACCAACTTCACTTCCATTCCGACCACCACATTTGCTACATCATACTTTCCCACGTTGCATTTCTTCTGCCACTTCTGCCACATTTATCCCACATTTTGCTTCCTTCTGACTGCGTAGGAAATCTCTGCTGTTGTTCTTGCAATTATATAGTCATCGTTCTGTGTCGGGTAACATAATCAGAGAATTCAATTATATCATCGTACGGCTGCTTATACTTTAAGAGGAAACAAATGCTCTTTCCGAGGGTAACAATCCTGATTGGTTGAATCGTGTATTCCTCGGCCACAATAGCAGCCTCAAAGCATTTTGATTAAAAGACAAAGACATGAGTAAAAACAGCAGTTTCCATTGAGCCCCACAGGCCTACTATACTATTCAGAATGCTCATGGCTGATCTGACTGTGGCGGATCACTCCTTTCCTGTCCCATCTAAGTAAACATTAATGCTTTTGTCCATCAACAAACTATGAAGATAAAAGTTGAGTACCTTCAGTGAGTTAGATTGTCCTGCTCCCTGACAAGCAGAATGCTAAAGAGAGCTCAGTTCTAAGAAGGGAATTATATACTTTTGTAAACCTTATAATGGAGATTTATTACTTCTAAGTTGTGTTACTACACAACAAAGTCGAAGCTGTGTATTACAAGATCAAATACAGGAACCGATGCCGGCATTTCAGGTGCTCAAATATGTTCCAGACAAAGAAAATTGGAGATTCAGGAATGCAAGGTAGACATGCGGGGGCCTGAAAGAACACAGCAGGCCAGGCAGCATCAGGAAATGAAGTTAATGTTTTGGGTGTAATACGTCTTCAGGACTTGACTCACCATTGAAACACGAATAAAGACTCTCCATTGTTCCCTGCATAGAAAAGGTTCAAATGGTGAAAATCAAATCTAGGCGAAAAAATACCTTCAGTCATTAAGAGACTCGACGTTTGAAACGGAAGAACCCAGTTCTGACACGCTTATATGAGGAAACATGATCTTAGCAGCTACTTGTCGAATTATGTCTGTACCTTTTACGTCTTAATAACATCACTGATTCTTCCTGTAAACTCCAGTAGAATTTATTAATCTCAATATTCCCAGATGATAAACAAGTGATCACACGAATCGAATCGGTAAATAAGCTCGAAACAAATATTCAAATGCAATGGTAAGCGTTTTCATAAAGTCACACTCTTCCTGCTCACAGTCTTCTGTTTCTTGTAATTCATTCCTCTGGAGTCTTCAGTGAACTCTACATTTGATTTATTTGATATCATTCCACAAATGCACTGCACAACTACTGGTGCCTGGTGATTAATATCAGAACAACCATCTCTCTTCACTTCCCCTGCTTTCTGTATTTTTGTTCAATGCCATGTCCAGATTCTCACACCAGTGCAATTGATTGGATTCTGTTTCCTCACCAAGTCCAAATAAATGACATTATATTTGGTTCTGATGCACCTTGAGCCATAAAGATCTCTAGCTCAAAACACGCACTTCAGCCTACTTTATCAAAGGACAGAAAGGAATCTACTAAGTACAATTTTCTATTCACAAACCCAGATTGCCTTATTTTCCTTATGAATGTATGTTTTCTGAACAGCAACTCTTTTCTCCAGATCTTGTACTCTTCAAATTTCCAAAATGATTTGATGATTATGAAAACAATGAGTATTTTTCTGGTGTTATTATCATTTTATTTTCTGTAAGATTTACAACTCTTCAATCATCTGCTGAATCGATTGTGTCCTCTGAGGATAGAATGATTCTGGTCATTCCCTCTCCTATTTCCACAAATATTTCCTACATCCTTGTGGGTGGCACAGTGGTTAGCACTGTTGCCTTACAGCACCAGAGACCCGAGTTCAATTCCCACCTCATGCGACTGGCTTTTTGGAGTTTGCACATTCTCCCCGTGTCTGCGTGGGTTTTCTCCGGGTGCTCCGGTTTCCTCCCACAGTCCAAAAATGTGCAGGTCAGGTGAATTGGCCATGCTAAATTCCCCGTAGTATTAGGTGCAGGGGTAAATGTAGGGGAATGGGTCTGGGTGGGTTGTGCTTCGGCGGGTCTGTGTGGACCTGTTGGGCCGAAGGGCCTGTTTCCACACTGTAAGTAATCTAGTCTAATCCTCTGCAATGCCTTCTACCCAGATTGGCTAAATATTAGGTTTATTGTGAGAGAACATGTGTTAAATTAAAAGTAGTTAAATGGAGCTGTTTGTTCAGCGACTGTAATTAATGTTAATCTCCGTGATTCAAAACGTGTCGCTAGAGGATTTATCACTCTTATTAATAAGGGACTGATCTCGATGTGTTAGTCCACGGAATGATCGTGTGCATCACCTCCGACACGAACAGATATCAGCAGCTACAGAGCAAGGGAGACAAGAGATCAGAATCTTAAAATTTCAGACTGGCACGTTATGACAATGGATCAGAATCTGAGATCAATAGACTGGAATGTTCCAACAATGTACAGGAGTTTACCTTCGGGTCTTTCCTGGCTTTTCCGTGATGGAATATCATTATCCTATCGACTCTGGGCTGCATTTTGGGTGATCCAAGCTGGATACTTTCCTATCCTCGCTATCGTTGGTGTTCCTGGTGAGTTTCTCTATCCGACCATTAACTCTACTTACCTTGTTGCGTTGAATTACTATCCTATTTATTTAAGTTCAGAAAAGATTGACGCAACTGTAATCATTTCCACTCATAAACTTTATTTCGTATCAAACAAGTTTAAACCTGAAACCAAAGGAGGAAACAACCTGTTCACAACCTCCAAGAGTAACCTTGCCCTGAATTGACTTTTGTCTCCATGTTTACCCCAGCAATAACACTGTACATCATAAACTGCCCAATATCCCTTGTTTCCATCTCAGTCTCACTCCAGCTGCTGACTTATCTGTACATATTTCCGATGCAATTTGTAATCCAGTACTTTTCCCTCTCCAGTTCTACTAGGAAAAAATCAACAGGGAATTTTACCAACAGATGTTCTTTTCTGGGAACACCACGGGATTGTAGTGATATCGAATTCGGACAGCAAAAATGTCATTGGCTTTGACGTATCCTCTGGAATAGGAGAAGGTGAAGACTGCAGATGCTTTAGTTGAGAGTCAAAGAGTTTGGTTTTGGAAGAGCACAGCCGGTCAGGCAGCATCCGAGGACACCCTACAACAAAGTGCTTATGCTGTAAACGTCGGTTCTGCTGCCTCTCTGATGCTGCCTGACCGGTTGTGCATTTCCATCACCACACCCTTGTCCTCCACAATGAATGAGCAAGCCTCCCAACTCAGGGAATTACAGGACTGACAAGGACAGCTGTTCTTTCCAATATTGTCCAAATGTCTTAAAAGATTACTGAAAAGAAAGATGAGTCCTTTTCCTCGGCCTTAACATTTTGTCCAGAAAATTGCTTCCATTTCCATACATATGCATTACCCTGTTCAAGTGAATTCCTTTCCCTCTGTTTATTTGTCTAAGTGTGGTGTTTACCTCAACAGGCACCACTGGTGTTAGAGAAGCTGAACTTCAGTACGAGCTACACTGTCAAATACTTCTATGGAAAGAGGAAATGTCCAATTTTCAAATCGGAAAGTGTTTCTTAAGAAAGGGAAATGAACATAAAGGTACAAAATTAAGGAAAGGCGATTGGTTTGCTCAGTAGCGAATGGACATTCTCTGTATTTTTGAAACGTAATGCAATCGTACCATCAGAAATGTTGTGTCGGTGTTGTGCTAGCTTTCATCGCGGTTGTGTTTGAGCTGCGGCATAGATTCAATGAGGAGCTGCAAAGTCTGTGAAAATCTAAGCGAAGACTACAGAGAGGAAAAGCTCGGAAAAGAAATAGGAGGAAGATGGTGGGGTAATTTGAGGACGTGAGGCAGTTTGTGCACCTGATAAATCCTGACTTGCAGGAAAAGTTTCCCAACAAATTGTAGAAGCAGAGTGAGGCAAGCCTGGTTCAAAGAGGAGGTGGTGTCAGAGCTGGGTCACCACTTCCAACTAAATATTCAGTGTCACACCAAGTTGAGGGCTGTGCTTCCTGTGGCCATTACCGTGGAACTTCCCAGGCAGACGTGGGTATGATTTCAATAACTCCCAGGATGCAATCCTTCGAGGTATCCATTAGGTCATGCAGGTTACCTGCTCCAGGGTAGCAGCACACATTGTTTCTGGCATTATGGATGGAGGAGAGAAAATCACCGAGCAGTACCAGTGAACTGAGTAACTTGTATTAAGTTTAACATGTCTATGGATTGTGTGTGTTATTGGCTGGGCCAGCGTTTATTTTCTATCCAAAGTTGCCTGGAACAAAATGGCAGTCGGCTATTTGTTGGTCTGCTGCCGTCTAGTTGGTATAGATTGAAACATAATACCATTCAGTGGGGCGGCTGTGTGTGGGAGTGGGGGGTGGGGGGAGAGGTGTTACAGGATTTGGAGAAACCCTGAAGGAACAATGATACGTTGATATATTTCCAAGTCAGGATGGCAAATGGCTTGGAGGAGACCTCGTAAATGATGGTGTTCCGATGTGTCTACTGCACTCTACTTTTCGGATGGATGTGTTTGTAGTTTTAGAAGATGCTGTCTTAGGAACATTGCTGACTTTCCACAGAGGACATTATAGATTCCACAAGAAGTACTTGCGAATAATTAGATGACGTTAGTATTGATGAAAAGGAGATCATCCAGAAAGTAATTGTACAGAGAGATCCACAGGGACTACGAGCTGAAGTGGGCAGTTGGCCCCTCCATTCTGATATTCAATATGATTACGACTGATTGAATCCGAGTGCCTGGCGCTGTGAGGCAGCACTGACCAATCGTTCTGGCCGAAGACTCATCAACGAGCTAATTGATCATTATCGCACACACATTGTGAAGATTTTACAGGAAATTATAAAGTCACTCGTCAATCCTCAGAACACCCATGGAAACACGGCCAACTTGACAACTTTCCTCCCTCTAGCCAATCGCCAACATGTTTACAGAAACACAAAAAAAGCTACTGTCCAAATCTGTACATGGAATTCAGGATGTAATCTCATGAATGTCTTGTAAAACTGTAGTATGGCATCCTTACTGCAATTTTAAATCTCCACACCAGGAAGACAATGAGGGAGCTGTGCTCTGCATATTACACAAACTGTGCCATGCGTTGGTGATCCATTGGTTGGAAATTATAGCATTGTCCAAATGGTGAAACACTTACCCTAACCATCACACCAACGATGGAATAAGTGTTGTTTCCTGTTTCCGTAAATTCATTTCTTTTTCTGCCTCCTGCTCCATGATAATTCCTGCACTAATCAGTTCTGAGTGTGCATATAAACCGGAGGAGCTGACATCGTTAACCTCTACACACTATCTCCCATACATACTGACATTATTCCTGTCATAGCCAATATCTCAGTCTGAACCAGTTGGTGTACAACCTCAGCATTCTACTTCACACTGAACTGTGTTTCTTGCCACTTTTCAATTCTATCACCAAAATATTAACCTACTTCCTCGTCAATTAAATCCTCCATTTCTGTTGTTGTGGTTCTGTTCGCCGAGCTGGGAATTTGTTTCGTCCCCTGTCTAGGTGGCATCCTCAGTGCATGGGAGCCTCCTGTGAAGCGCTTCTGTGATCTTCCCTCCGGCATTTGTAGTCGTTTGAATCTCCCGTTTCCGGTTGTCAGTTCCAGCTGTCCGTTGTAGTGGTCAGTATATTGGGTCCAGGTCGATGTGCCAATTGATTGAATCTGTGGATGAGTGCCATGCCTCCAGGAATTCCCTGGCTGTTCTCTGTTTGGCTTGTCCTATAATAGTAGTGTTGTCCCAGTCGAATTCATGTTGCTTGTCATCTGTGTGTGTGGCGACTAAGGATAGCTGGTCGTGTCGTTTCGTGGCTAGTGCGTGTTCATGAATGCGGATCGTTCGCTGTCTTCCTGTTTGTCCTATGTAATGTTTTGTGCAGTCCTTGCATGGGATTTTGTACACGAAACGGCTGCAAGACAAATTCCCGGCTCGGCGAACAGAACCACAACAACGAGCACCCAAGCTACAAATCTTCTCACAAACTTTCCTCCATTTCTGCCTGTGCTTCAGACCCTCTGCTGAAAAAAAAATCATCGTCAATATCTGTGGTAGATCGAGACTAAACCTGTTCAATACTAATCTTAGTGACATCCTAGTTTTACTGTCCATATCCTTCAGCTCATCCTCAACTCTATTGCCTATCTTACAATTCAGACCGATTACCACTCACCTTTCTCCCCATACAGATTGACCTAGTCTGTCCGGTTCACCCATCACTGCTGTACACACTGACCTACATTGTCACGTTTCTCCATCACGTTTGTGCTCATAGACTTACACAGTTCTGTTCACCCGTTACCCCTGTACTGAATGACCTACACTGTCACATTCACCCATCACACCTGCACTCACTGAGCGACACTGTCCCGTTTACCCATCGCTCCTGTACTCACAGTACTACACTGTCCTGTTCACCTACCATCACTGTACTCACGTTCCTACACTGTCCCATTGACACATTACCCTGATAATCACTTATCTACATTGTCCCATTCACCCACCACATCTGCATTCACTGACTTACACTCTTGCATCCACCCATCATCCCTGTGCACACGTGTCTACACTGTCCCATTCACTCATCACCACTCTTCTCATTGACCGACACTGTCACAAACACCAATTACACCGTGCTCACTTACCTACACAATCCCGTATACCCATCACACCTGTGCTTACTGACCAACACTACCCCATTTACTCATTATCCATATACTCGCTAATCTAAACTGTCCCAATCACCTATCAGTCCCGGTAATCACTGACCTACACTGGTCTGTTCACCCATCACCCCTGTACTCAATAACTTACATTCTCCCATTCACGCATCACCCCTGTACACACTGACTTAGGCTATCCGCTCACCCATTACCCCGATGCTCACCTACCTACATTGTCCCATTCATTCATCACCACTCTACTCACTGACCAACACCGTCCCATTCACCCATCACACCTGCACTCACTTACCTAAACTGTCCCATTTACTCATCACCCTGTATTTACTGATCTACACTGTCCCATTCACCCATCAATCCTGGACTCACTGTGCGACACTGTCCGGTTCACCCACCGCTCCTCGACTCACAGAACTACACTGTCCTGTTCACCCACCATTCCTGTACTCATGTACCTACGCTGTCTCATTCACACATCACATTGGCATTCACTGACTTACACTCTCCCATTCACGCATCACCCCGTGCCACTGACCTAGACTATCCCGCTCACCCATTACCCCGATACTCACCTACCTACACTGTCCCATTCATTCATCACCACTCTCCTCACTGACTGACATTGTCCCAGTCACCCATCACCCCGTGCTCACTTACCTACACAGTCCAGAACACCCATCATCCCTGTACTCACTGACATACTCTGCCCCATTCGCGCATCTTCCATGCACTCACTGACCTAAACTGTCCCAATCACCCATCACTCCCGGTAATCACTGACGTAAACTGTCCCAATCACCCATCACTACTGTACTCATTAACGTACACTCTCCCATTCAGGTATCATCCGTGTGCTCACTGACCTAAGCTATCCCGTTCACCCATTACCCCACTACTCACTGGCCTGCAATTCCCCGTTCAACCAAGATCTCTGTACTCAATGAGCTACATACCCCGGTTCACTCATCACCCCGGTAATCACTGGCCTGCACTGTTCCATTTACCCAACTCTCCTCTACTCATTGACGTACACTGTCCCATTCACACATCACCCCGTGTTCACTTACCTACATTGTCCCGTTCACCCATCACCCCTACACTCACTGATCGACACTATCGACCCCTGTACACACTGAGGTAAAAACAATGACTGCAGATGCTGGAAACCTGTACTCACTGACCTACACTGTCCCATTCAGCCATCACCTCTACACTCACTGACCTACACAATCCCATTCACACAACACGCCTGATATTCTCCTTCCTACACTCTTCCAGTCACCCATCAACCCTGTGCTCACTTACCTGCGCTGTCCCATTCACTCATTACTCGACACAATGTGCTCAATGACTTTCACTGCCCCAATAACCCATCATCCATGGGCCCACTGACCTAAACTGTCCCAATCGCCCAACACTCCCGGTAATCACTGACTTACACTGTCCTGTAAACTCGTTCCCCTGTATTCACCAACCGATAATGCCCGTTTCACACACCACTCCCGGTATCACTGACCTACACTGTTCCATTTACCCATGATCCCTGTACTCACTGACCTACAGTGTCCTGTTCACTCATAACCCCGTGCTCACTGAACTACACTGCCCCATTCACCCAACAATCATGTACTTACTGACCTAAACTGTCCCAATCACCCATCATTCCTTGTAATCACTGACTTACACTGTCCCATTCACACATCATCCTAATAATCACTTACCTACACCGTCCCATTCACCCATCACATCTGCATTCACTGACTTACACTCTTCCATTCACCCATCATCCGTTTGCCCACGTACCTAGCCTGTCCCATTCACTCATCACACCTCTCGTCACTGACTACACTGTCCCATTCACGCACCATCCTTATACTCAAAGCTTACACTGTCCCGTTCACCCATCACCCCTGTACTTACTGACCTGCAGTGTCTCATTCAGTCAAAATCCCTGAACTAACTCATCTACACTGTTACATTCACCCAACACCCACGTAGGCACTGATCTACACTGTGCCATTCATCCATTACACCTGAACTCATTGACCTACACTGTCCCCTTCAACCATCAGCCCTGTGGTCACGTACCTACACTGTGGTGTTCACCCGTAACCAGTGTACCCACTGGCCTAAACTGTCCGTTCACCCATCACCCCTTACGTACTGACCTGCAAAGAACCGCTCATCCATTACCCCGTATTTGGAAATCTAGATGTCCCATTCACAATTCACCCTGTACTCAGTGACCTACGCTGTCTCATTCACCCTTCACCTCTGTACTCACTGATCTATTCTGTCCCATTCACCCATCACCCCTGTACTCACTGACCTACACTGTCCCATTCACATATCAAACATGTCCTCACTGATCTACACTGTCCCGTTCACTCATGATCACTGCACCCAATGACCTACACACTCGCGTTGCCCAGACACCCCTATACTCACCGAGCTACACTGTCTCATTCACCCAGCACCCCTGCACTTTCTGACCTAAACTGTCCCATTCACCGATCATCCCTGAACACACTGTCCTACACTGTCCCATTCACCCATCACCCCTTTACTATACTCTCCCGTTCACTGATCTCCACTGTACACAGTGACTGACAGTGTCCAAGTCATCCATCATCCCTGTACACACGGACCTACCCTGTCCCATTCACCCACCTTCTATATACTCGGTGATCTATACTGCCCCATTCGCCCATCACTGCGATGTTTATTAACCTGCACTGAACTCTGCTGTGCTAATACCTATTTTCATGTGATCATTCTTATGACGGTTCGTCTTCGGCATCACTTTTCAATTTAGTCTATTCCTCCAAATCCTTATTAATGTATTCCTCAGCCCTTCTCCCTTTCAGCGCTGCCTAACGCGATGTTTGAAGCGAATGTGTTTCCCTCTGTTACCCTCCCTAAACATGAATGTATCCTCTGTTAATTCATTGGTGCCGTAGTGTTGCTTTCACTGTTATTTACTTCCCAGTATATCACACTTGGTTCTCCTTCCGAGACAGGGCATTTCAGCAAGTTTGACTTTTGTCTTTGAAACTTGTTTGTTGGCTATCCTTCGAAAGTGAGCATTGCACTGTCATGGTGATCATGTGTTTAACCAGATGAGGAAGTTCCCACCCATCCTCACCCTCCTGGAATCCACCCCTTGACGATTTGAGAAAAGAAAGGTGTCCAATCCACAGCTCAATCACTTTTACTTACTTATTGATCGATATGAGCTGGGAAATAGGACGAAGGGGGAGCTTATTTGATGAAAAAGGCAGGTAACTGAAAGTATGTTTCATAATGATCGAAGAGGAATCTGTAAGACGATGACCCTTTCATGATTAAGAAAAGTAGTCAACGTAAGTGCACAATAGAAAAAAAATCATACCAAATGATGAACACTGCTGGTAGGCAAGATAACTGCAATTTGTTTTAACGATGCAGTATTTGACCGATTTGAAACAGATAAAGTTGGAGAAAACTGTTTGGAAAATAATTTGCCTGTAAACAACGAGAAATAGCAAGAAGTGCTATGTGTAAATAAATAAAATAGAAGAGAGCAACTGAAGTCTTTTTGGGACATTTGGAAGATGAAACTGGAGATTTCCAGTCAGGAAACGTGAGAAAAAGCAGATAATGTCAACCAGCATTTTACATTGGTTATCACACTGGTTAGTTAGAGAATATCCTGGAAGTTTCGCATGTCTTATCAACAGGAAAGTTCTTGCAACACGTCTTACCTCCAGAGTAAAGTATTTGACAAAGGAATGAGACTACATACAAACTATCCACCATGAGCTGGTGGTCTGTTAATGGCATTTTGAAATAAATTGCAACAGAGATATAACTGGCATTTTTTAAACATCTCCAAACTCTCAGGAGGATTCCAGTAGATTCACAGTTTCTATTATAAATGGCTTTAAGGTCGAATAGAAGGGGGCAGTAAGCAGGAAGCTATAGGTTAGGTAGCATTTCATCTATTGTTAGGAAATGTTTGAGATTATTAACGGAAAGAAAAATTAACAGGGGACTTACAAAACCTCAATAGCATCAAACAAATCAAAATCGTTATTGAAAAAGGAAATCGTGTGTGACAAATTTGTTGTGTTGTTTGAGGATGTAACAAGCAATGTTATTAAAAGTTAACCGTTCGACCGTGTATTTAGATTAGATAAACCTTTGGTAAGCTATCATATAAAACATATCTTGCACACGTTATGACCTTGTTTTTTTTTCCAGAGATTAGTTAAGACAAAAGGGTTAGTCTTGTTTTATATATCTCTATGAGGACGGAAGATATGACTGGTGGTGTACCACAAGTATTTGCCCTTGGACTCGTCACTCTCTATATTAATGGTTGGGAGACGGGGTTACATGCAATCTATCAATATTTAGCGATGATGACGTAAGTGGGTTGGATTGCATGGTGTGATTAAAAATAAAAGAAATTTGCATGGTGAAATAGATTGAGTTCATTGTAAGGATATGTGAGGTCATGCACTCGAACAGAATACTCAAAAAGTAAACCATTATTGAAGTGGAGAGAAATTCTAAAAAAATAGAACAGCACAGAGTGTTCTACGTGTTATTCTGAACTAAACACAAAAGGTTAAATTACAGGTGCATCAAGAAGCTTGACCATAACACTCGGCGACTTTTGTTGTCATCTGCAAACTTTCTATCCAATCCTCCTAATATTCCCATCCAAATTGTTGATATAAATGACAACATCCAATGATCCTAACACCGATTCTTGATGCACAATTTTAGTGAAAAGCCTGCATTCCAAAAAGCAACACTCTATCACCATCCACCCTGCCAAACCCCACCCCAACCCCAACCCCCGTCCCTTATCTTGGAGCCAATTGCCTCCAGATCTCCCTGGATTCCATGTAATCTAAACTTGTTAACCAGTTTACCATGTGTAACCAGTCGCACGCATTACTGGAGGCCATGTAAGCAACCTTCATTGCTGTTCCTTCACGAAATTCTTTTTCATTTTTTAAAAAAAACTCAATCATTTTCCTGAGAGTCGTGTTCACTGATTCTAATCAGTCCTTGGCAGTACAAATACATATAAAACCTGATCCTAAGGAACCCCTTCAACAACTTACCCACCATGGCAATCAGGCTCACTGGTCTGTCGCTCAGTGGCTTTTCACTACCAAATGCCGCGTGGGCGGCACGGTGGCACAGTGGTTAGCACTGCTGCCTCACAGCGCCTGAGACCCGGGTTCAATTCCCGCCTCAGGCGACTGACTGTGTGGAGTTTGCACGTTCTCCCCGTGTCTGCGTGGGTTTCCTCCGGGTGCTCCGGTTCCCTCCCACAGTCCAAAGATGTGCAGGGTCAGGTGAATTGGCCATGCTAAATTGCCCGTAGTGTTAGGTAAGGGGTAAATGTAGGGGTATGGATGGGTTCGCTTCGGCGGGTCGGTGTGGACTTGTTGGGCCGAAGGGCCTGTTTCCACACTGTAATGTAATCTAATCTAAACTGACCACCCTGTAGTCTTCTGGCATCTTGCCCAAGGCTATTCATGACACATATTGCTCAGCAAAGGACTCAATAATAAATAATTACCCTCTAATGTAGTACTGGGGTACAGAATTAGATTAGATTAGATTACTTACAGTGTGGAAACAGGCCCTTCGGCCCAACAAGTCCAAACTGCCCCGCTGAAGCGCAACCCACCCATACCCCTACATTTACCCCTT
Organism: Chiloscyllium plagiosum; assembly: GCF_037043375.1. Lineage (NCBI taxonomy): Eukaryota > Metazoa > Chordata > Chondrichthyes > Orectolobiformes > Hemiscylliidae > Chiloscyllium > Chiloscyllium plagiosum. The sequence goes on along the minus strand of NW_028270179.1, from coordinate 16,556,424 downwards.
ACCTAACACTACGGCCAATTTAGCATGGTCAATTCACCTGACCTACACATCCTTTGGACTGTGGGAGGAAACCGGAGCACCCGGAGGAAACCCACGCAGACACGGGGAGAACGTGCAAACTCCACACAGTCAGTCGCCTGAGGCGGGTATGGAACCCAGGTCTCTGGCGTTGATGAGGCAGCAGTGCTAACCACTGTGCCACCGTGCCACCCACAAAGAAGATCAGGTCCGAGGGAGTGAGCCACCTTTATGAGTTTTAGAGACTCCTAGCACCTCCACTACTGTTATATGGACACTTTCCAAGATATCACTATTTATTACCCCTTTATTTCATGTTCTTCTACAAAGTAAATACTGACACAAAACAGTCGTTCATAACTCCCCCATCTCCTGTGGTTCCACAAACGCAGCCTTGCTGCACTTTAAGAGGCCCTGCTCTCTCCCTCATTTCATTTTTATCACGGACATACTTGCAGAACCTGTTTGGATTTTCCAAGATCCTATTTGCCAGAAGTAGATCATGTTCCCATTTTGCCCTCCAATTTCCCTCTCGAGTATTACGCTATGGCCCTCATTGACTTCACTCGATCCCTACTGTCAATGCCTATCTATGCATCTTCCTTTTTCTTGACCCGAACCTCAATTTCGCTAGCCATTCAGCATTCCCTGCACCAACCAGCATTGCACTTCTCACCAACACTAACATACTGTCGCTGGACTCTCATTATCACATGCTTGAAAGCCTTCTGCTTTCCAAATGTCCCTTCACCTACCAAAAACCTTTCCCAATCAACTTCTCAAAGTGCTTGCCTAAAATATACAAGCTATATCTCACTCTATTTCGAACTTTAAAAATTATATCAGGTCTATTGTTCTCCATATATGTTTTGAAAACTAAGACTTATTGTGTAACGGGGAAAAGAAGCTGAATGTCTTCCTCATGTTGCTCTGTAACAGGTCTGAGAGGCTGAAAGGACACCTCATGTCCCTCTGTAACAGACTCGTCTGTTGGATATCCTGCCCTTCTCATGGAAACACAAACAACACATTGTACACCAGCTGTCCTCTCAGTAACACACCGCCAGCTGCAGTTACAGATCTCTGTGTTTTGAATGATTCCCTTTGAAATAATATGCCATTAATCCAGCTTTGCAGCTGTTCAAGTGATAATAAGCGGAAGTGGGCTGAATGGCCTCTTCCTATACCTCTGTAACGGGTACATGTGGATAGAATTGCTTCCTTTTGTTCCTGAGGAGCAGTCTCAATGCTCTGAATGGTGTCTCAAGGTTTGAAAGGGTTTTATATTGGGGCCCTTTAAAATTAGGAGCAGCATTACACAAAGTCAATGAGCCACAAACGTTGTTGCCCTGGAGTATGGTATCTAGAAATTTCCCTAACAGACATTATAAGCAGTTGGTCTGTTAATTTATCTCTGTCTCCTTTTATAAACAATATGGAATATACACAACCCTGTAAAGTTCTGGCAGTACTCCCACATACAAGGAAGGAAGATTAACAAATTGGAAGATTTATAGTCAGTCCCTCAGCAACCCTCATCTACAACATCCATGATGAGTAAATGTTTCCTTTAATTGTTGTATCAATAATGATGCAAAAAAGGGTTTAACTGAACCCGTTTGTTCAGTGACTGTGATTAATGTCAGTCTCCACCGACTCTAATTATCCCGCTGGAGAGGTTCTATTTTTAATGATGAATGGGCTCAGTTCAATGTGATATCCCACAGTATGAGCGGGAGCATCGCCGACTGCACTACCAGAGACCAGCAGTTCTAGAGAGAGGGGAATGGGGAGATCAGAATCTTAGAACAATAGACTGGAATATCACAACAATGGACAGGAGTTTATTCAGTTTGACAGCAGTTTCTTCAGTTTGACAATTTTCTAAATGTTATGATTGATGATCATTATCATGGTTGGTCCAATATGAACTTGTTCAGTACTTGTTCAGTATCCTATCATGGCTGTAGTTAGTGTCCGTGCTAATCTCACTGCTCAGTTATCATTTGCATGAACGATGTGTAGCTCTATTACTGTTTCCTTTTATATTTATTCTACTGTCCTTACGACTGCTTTTGTTCTTGCTGAGACTCTGAATCGAGATATTTACTCCACCAAGTTTAAATAACTGCATCAGTGAACTTATTCAGTCATTCTCTCCCTTTTGCCTCTGGAAGCATCTCTAATTTGACTGACTGAGCTTCAGCCAGGATCCACAGTAATCACTGCCCTTGTTATTTAAATACGGGGATCATGGAGATCACTGTCTTCTCTCCTGGTTACAAACTAAACATCTGTCTGACTCCATTCAAACCCTGGCAAAAATATGTGGCTTAAACAGGTGAATTACAGCTGTAATGATCCCATTAGCTATGAGCTGATTCATGACACTACACTCTGACCATTCCTAGTTCTGACCAGTGATATCTCGAGAACATTCTTTACTGGCTCATCCCATCTGCTATTTGAACGTTGAGCAATGAAATACAGTCTGTATGATTTTACTCCATCTGCTGCTGACACTTCCAGCTGCAAATCTGCAGAAATTAATCTGAGTCGATACTCCACGGTTTATACCCAAACGCATGTCAACACCCAATCCATCCGAGATTCCAGCGCACACTAATCTACATTGTTATTGGAACTGGCAATGTCTTAATATACTCAAGCATGTCCTCACATCTGTCCACGAAATGTCCCTTAGTCTTTGTCGATTCCCGAAACCCCTGGCAGTTGTTCACATTTATACTGATTTCCGCCATGCACGTTCTCTCCCAAACAGTGACTTTAAAGTAGAACACGCACAGACACACACAACGCACACAGACACACAGACACACACACACACACACACACACAGACACACACAGACACACACACACAGACACACACACACAGACACACACGCACACAGACACACATAGACACACACACACAGACACACACAGACACACACACGCACACAGACACACACAGACACACACACACAGACACACACAGACACACACACGCACACAGACACACACACACAGACACACACAGACACACACACACACACAGACACACACACACAGACACACACACTTGCCTTGTTCTCGCGCAATGGAGCTGCAGAGACATATGGGAGCCTTATTTATTGTTACTCACAACTTGAGCTGCACATTTCCCCATACAAAGCAGTTATCAACTGCAAGCATTCCACTAACGCACTCACAAAGGTTTCTAAAGCTCCCCAAGCTGGGCAGGTAGTGCAGTTTACTAAACAATGCCCCAGTAAAGTCTGCTCAGCTGTCAATGGTGGGCTATCACCTTGTCCCAGTTTATTGGGCTGATTCTGTGAAGCAGATTCAAAATTTGATGTAACCAATCATTTCAGCTGATCTGGCACTGCCTTTATTCAATGTTCTCATGATTGCGATTGCACACTCGTGGTTTATTGTAGTGACAAGTGCCTTAGCACAGTGCAAAGCTTTTTGTGGGAGCAGTAGAGCTACATCATAGAAAACAAGAGTATACAGATCATTGATTGCTGAGACAGAGCAAGGCATATAAGGTGATGGCTGCACAGGAAGTGCTCAAAGCAAGATCAAGATTAGCAAGATCAACATTATTTGACGTTGCAGAGGTCCAATAGCCAGTCTCGTAATGGTAGGGAAGAAGCTGCTTTTGAACCGATTGGTGCGTATGCTCGAACTCCTGTATCTTCTGTCTGACAGCAGAGTTTGTAAGAGAGCATGAGCGGTGTGGGAGGGATCTTTGTTGATATTGACAGCTTTTCCGCGCCGACGGGAGCCATAAATGGAGTTTATAGATGGGAGGTTAGCTTCCGTGATTGAATGGGCTGTGCACACCATTTTCTGTAGTTTCTTACATTGCTGCACAGAGCAGCAGCCATACCAGACCGTTATGCATCTGGACATTATTATTTCAATGGTGCATTTGTAGAAGTTGGTGAGGGCCCTTATGAACATATAAAAAACAACTTCCTGAGCAGTCTGAGCGAGAAGAGGTTTGTTGTGTCGTCTTGGCTGTCGCTTATACGTAGTAAGAGAAGGACATATTGTTGGTTTTCGTCACTGTTAAGAACTTGACACTCTCCACTCTCCCCACCTCATTTCCATTGATGTAGATGGGGCGTGTTCACCTACATTCTTTCTGTATTAGATGATCATTTCTTTTTTTTTGTATTGCCAACATTGAGGGAGAGGTTGTTATCATTTCATCACAACAACTTTCTGCATTGGGAATCACTATTATTTGAGATCCGGCCAACAACTGTGGTGTCGCCTGCAAGTATGGCCTGTGCCTGTCCACTGATCGCTTGTGTTTGCTCCGGTCAGCTGATCGTGTATTCAGGAACATGAGGAAGCCAGTTGAGTACTACTCAAAAACACCAGGCATGCAATTTGTAGCAGAGTGGCTACTGACTGACTCCAGATGTTGAAAAGTCAGTGGAGCTGCTGGGGATGGTTTACTGGAGGTTGTGCAATGAGCTGCCTTCCAATTTCAGGGAGACTTGAGGGTTTGGTGATCCAACTCTTGACGGAGCATGGGGACTGTAGTTCCAGCATCTGGGTCGACAGCATGAACAACAAATGGAGCAAAGGCTGAAGTGAGAGGAATCTCTGAAACCACGGAGTGCCACACAGGCATAAAGATATGCAACACAGAAACAGATCCGTCGGTCCCACTCGTCCTTATCGACTAGATAATTGACATTAATCTCCTCCCATATAGAACATTACAGCGCAGTACAGGCACTTCGGCCCGCGATGTTGCGCCGCCCTGTCACACTAATCTGAAGCCCATCTAACCTACACTACTCCAATGTACGTCCATATGCCTGTCCAATAACGACTTAAATCTATTTAAAGTTGGCGAATCTACTACCGTTGCAGGCAAAGCATTCCTTACCCTTACTACTCTCTGAGTAAAGAAACTACCTCTGACATCTGTCCTATATCTACCACCCCTCAATTTAAAGCTATGTCCCCTCGTGCTCGCCGTCCCCATACTTGGAAAAAGGCTCTCACTGTCCACCCTATCTAACCCTCTCATTATCTTGTATGTCTCTATTAAGTCACCTCTCAACCTTCTTCTCTCTAACGAGAACAGCCTCAAGGCCCTCAGCCTTTCCTCGTAAGACATTCCTTTCATGCCAGGCAGCATCCTAGTAAATCTCCTCTGCACCTTTTCCAAAGCTTCCATATCCTTCTTATAATGCGGTGACCAGAACTGTACACAATACTCCAAGTCTGGCCGTACCAGAGCTTTGTACAGCTGCAGCATAACCTCCTGGTTCCGGAACTCAATCCCTCTATTAATAAAGGCAAAAACACTGTATGCCTTCTTTACAACCCTGTCAATCTAGGTGGCAACTTTCAGGGATCTGTGTAAATGGACACCGAGGTCTCTCTGCTCATCTGCACTCCCAATAATCTTACCATTAGCCCAGTACTTTGCATTCCAATTACTCCATCCAAAGTGTATCACCTCATACTTGTCCACATTAAACTCCATTTGCCACCTCTCAGCCCAGCTTGGCAGCTTATCTATATCTCTCTGCAACCTACTACATCCTTCGTCATTATCCACAACTCCACCGACCTTAGTGTCGTCCGCACATTTACTAACCCACCCTTCTAATCCCTCATCCAGGTCATTTATAAAAATGACGAACAGCCGTGGAACAATACCGACCCTGACGGTACGCCATTAGTAACTGGACACCAAGATGAACATGTTCCATCAACTACAACCCTCTGTTTTCTTTCAGCAAGCCAATTACTGATCCAAACTGCTATGACTCCCACAATCCCATTCCTCTGCATTTTGTATAATAGCCTACTGTGGGGAACCTCATCGAACGCCTTGCTGAAATCCATATACACCGCATCAACCGGTTTACTCTCATCTACCTGTTTGGTCACTTTGTCAAAAAAGTCAATAAGATTCGTTAGGCACGACCGAGCCTTCACAAAACCGTCCTGACTGTCCCTGATCAGATTATTCTTTTCTAGATGGTTATATTTCCTATCTCTTATAAACTTTTTCCAACACTTTTCCAACAACTGAAGTAAGACTTACTGTTCTGTAATTACCAGGGTTGTCTCTAGTATTCGGAACTATTCGGAGGCCTACAGAAATCTCCCAGCATGTTGACTTCTCGTTTCATGTTTCTAACCTCAGCCCATACTACCTCAGTGAACGAGTCCCCAAACATTCTTTCTACAACTGTAATATTGTCCCTGACCAACAATGCCACACCTCCCCCTCTTTTACCATCTTCTCTGTTCTTACTGAAACATCTGAATACCGGAACCTGCAACAGCCATTCCTGTCGCTGTTCTATCAATGTCTCCGTAATGGCCAAAACATCGAAGTCCCAGGTACCAACCCACGCTGCCAGTTCACTCACTTTATTTCGGATGCTCCTCACGAGGAAGTGCACACACTTCAAACCAGGTTCTTGCTTGCCAGTGTCAGATACTTAATTTTGGAACTCCCTACTCTCATCCTCTTCTATACCTGTCCTACAATTTTGGTTCCCATCCCACTGCTGTATTAGTTTAAATCCACCTTAATAGCTTTAGCGAATTCCCCCCCCCCCCCCCCCCAAGGACATTGGTACCAGTCTGGTTTAGATGAAGACCATCCTGCTTGTAGAGGTCCCACCTACCCCAGAAAGAGCTCCAATTATCCAAAAACCCGAAACCCTCCCTCCTGCACCAATCCCTGTAGCCACGTGTTCAACTCCTTTCCCTCCTTATTCCTCACCTCACTAGCACGTGGCACGGGCAGCAAACCAGAGACAACAACTCTGTTTGTCCTAGCTCTCAGCTTCCATCCTGGCTCCCTGAATTTCTGCCTCAAGTCCCCATCTCTCTTCCGACCTATGTCGTTGGTGCCAATGTGGACCACGACTTGGGGCTGCTCTCCCTTCCCCCGACGGATCATAAAAACACGATCAGAGGCACCCGGGAGGCAACACACCAACCGTGAGTCTCTATCGTCCCCACAGAACATCTTATCTGTCCTCCTAACTATCGAGTTCCCAATGACAACTGCTCTGCTCCTCTTCCCGCTTCCCTTCTGAGCGGGAGATGCCCATTGCTTTCCCCTGGTAAGTCATTCCCCCAACAGTATCCAAAATGGTATACTTATTGTTGAGGGGAATGGCCACAGGGGATCTCTGCACTGCCTGCCGGTTCCCTTTCTGTCCCCTAACTGTCACCCATCGATCTTTTCTTTTATCTGGGGAGTGACTACCTCTCTGTAAGTCCTGTCAATAACCCCCTCTGCCTCCCGAATGATCGGAAGTTCATCAAACTCCAGCTCCAGTTCCCTAACGCGGTTTTCGAGGAGCTGGTGTTGGGTGCACTTCCCACAGATATAGTCAGCAGGGACACTAGTGGTGACCCTTACTTCCCACATTCTGCAGGAGGAACATTCCACTGCCCTCAACTCCATTCCCACTATTCTAACTGCCGAAGTAACTACTAAAAAAATGGATTAGGAAATAAACTAGTTACCTTACCTTGTCAGTCTGGCTCCCACAACTGTTTTTGTAGGTTAGAAGAGGAGGATGGTTGGTAGGCATGCATTTGGCCCATATCTCTCTAAACATTTCGTATTCATGTACCCCTGCAGATGTTTTTGAAACGTTGTAATTGTCCCAGCTTCCAGCTTCCAGAGGCTACTAATTCCTTGCACATATCACTGTCTGCGTGAAAACATTGACTCTAAAGACTTTTAATTTTATTTTCGCTCTCACCTTAAATCTTTGCCCTCTAGGCTTGGACTCCTCCAGCCTTGGAGAAAGATTGTAAATATTCATATTATACATGCCGCTCATGATTTTAAATACTTCGATAAGGTCATCCCTCAGCCCCTGACACCAGCGAAAACAGACCCAGCCTGTTCAGCCTCTTCCTCGAGCTCAAAATACAAAAACCAGCAATATCCTTGTAGCGTTCTTAATGAACCCTTTCAAATTTCACAATCTCTTTTCTACAGCAGACAGACCAGAACTAAACGCAGTATTACACATCTGCCTACACCAATGTGCTGTACAGTTGCAATTCGACCTCCTAATTTCTTATGTCATGCGCCAAAAAGTACAGGTCGGCATATGAAAAACAGTCCTCACTAACCTATCTACCTGTCACTCTGCTTTCATGCAACTATCAACCTTCATTGCAAAGACCCTTTGTTTAGCAACACTGCCCAGGATATTACGTATCAGTGTACAAGTCCTGCCCTTGTTTGCCTTTCCAAAATGCAGCACGTCACATTTATCTTAATAAATTCCATATGCAACGCCTCAACCCATTGGCACAACTGGTCAAGATCCCATAATACTCTGAGGCAACCTTCTTTGCTGTACACTACACCTCCAATTTTGGTGATATCTGCAAATTTGCTCAGAATACCTCCTACGTTTACACCAAAAGCATTGTGACAAAAAGCAATGGACACAGAACCGATCCTTGTGATACCTTGCTGGTCACCGGCCTCCAGTCTGACAAACAACCCTTAACCATCACCCTCTAACTCCTATTTTCGAAACAGTTCTATATACAACTGCCTAGTTCTCTCTTTATTCCATGTTATCTAACTTTACTAACCAGTCTCCCAGGCTGGACCATGTTGAACACCGCACTGAAGTCCATATAGACAACGTCAATTTCTGAGTGTTTTTAGTGAAAGGGATCTGCCATATCCACCCCGGATTTTCCAAGACCAACTTCCCAAGCTACAGTTTCCCCAGCAGCAGAGTGTTAGGGTATCCTGATATAACAAGGGGCTTGTCACTGAACGGTGTCACCTGTTTGAACGCGACCTGAAGTTTTACACCAAGGGGAGGGTGGTGCTGCCAGTTGCTGTTAGGGTCACAGTTTCATTCAGCTTCTATGATCTGGAACTTTCCAGTCAGGAGTTGTTGGCATATCCATCATCTCCCAGTATGTCGACAACAATGTGACCATTCGATGACGGAAGATATATATGGTGGATGAGGTGAATACAATGTTTTCTCCCTCAGTTGGGAGCTACCATGTGCCTTCACCTTCATCTACCCAGCGCATTCTCAGCTGCCTTCCCCAAAACCCCACTCGCGTTCCATTTACCTCTCAGCCCCCCAGACCACAAGTCTCATTCCTGATGAAGGGCTGATGCCTGAAACGTCGATTCTCCTGCTCCTCCGAGGCTGTCCGCCCTGCTGTACTTTTCCAGCACAACATTCTCGACTCTGATCTCCAGCATCTGCAGTCCTCACTTTCTCCTCGCTGCCAGATGTATCCTTGTTATCCCAGTATAGCGACATTCCCGATAGTGTACATGGCTTTGCGGCGTCCCCATGTCACTGGGGAGATGTCGATCTTCCGAAGATACTCTTACTCAATTAATGTTGCAGTGTGACCATTCGGAATACATCATGCTGGTGAATACCCATTGTCCCCGCAGCAACCACAGCCTCTTCATTCAAAAGCGGTCCGCCATTCCCAACGTCTTAGAGTATCCGTGCAGAAAAGAAAAATGGTCTCTCAGATAAAGCCGTCCCCGGCCAATAGCACCAAACCATCTCCCCCTCACCACTCCCCACTGCCAACCAAATGCATCAAAATATCCCGTGTGTACTGAGAGCAATGCAGCCACTGGGAACATCATGAAACAAACCATCAAGGAGAAGGAACAATACTTCCGGTGTCTGAACGTGTCGGAGCAAAACATCCAGTACACAGTGTATCACACAGTCCTGTCACCTTTGTCCATTTGATTGACAAACTGCCTGTCATTCCTCCTGGATAAGAAATGACAGCTGAGCTGACACGTTATATTACACCTGCCGAACTGTTATCCATTGCTGTCTCGGTATGGAGCCACCAGAGATGGGGAAAATTTTAAATAAATATCTCTTCTCCGTGTTTACTGAAGGCAGAATAATGGATGCGAAGGTGAGAAAAAATGACAAAACGTGGGGATGTTTTGGCGCCACATTCCTATTCCAGATAGGAGCTGTTTGTAGCGTTCAATTGCATTAAGGTGGTAAATACCTTGGGCCTGATCAAGTCCATCCCTGAATGTGGTGGGAGGCTTGGGAGGAAATTTCTGTTATTCCTCATCCACTGGGGACTTTCTGGAAGAATGGAGGGTGGCGAACGTTATTCTACTGTTTAAGAAATGTGAAAAAGACCAGCCAGAGGATGTAATGCCAGTGTGCCAAACATTAGTGGTGAGCAGGATTCTAGAGAGGTTGCTGAGGGACAGGATCAACTAACATTTGGATCGTCAAGGTCTAATTCGGAATAGTCATCATGGATTTGTGGGGAAGTCATGTCTGACAACGATTTTTTCAGCTTTTCTAAGAGGTAATCAGGAGGACAGATGAGTATAGGGTAGTGCATGATGTCGAGATGGAACTTAGGAAGGCCTTTGACAAGGTCACACGCGAGAGCTTAGTCATGAAGGTTAGGTCGCATGGGATACAGGGAAAGCTAGCTAGACGGATTCAAAATTGACTTCATGAAAGGAAGCAGAGGCTGGCGGTTGATAGCTGTTTCTTGAACTGGAGTTGTGACTAGTGCTGTGCTACACTGGTTGGTGCTGGGATATCTGTTGTTTGTTATTTACATAAATGATCTTACCAATGCATGATAAGTACGTTTGCGGATGATGGATAATTTGGTACGATTGTTAGCAAGGAAGGTTTTCAAAAAAAGGAAGGGATTTTGGTCAAGTGGGAAAGTGGGCTGAAGATTGGCAAATTTTGTTTCAGTACAGATAAGTGATAGGTGCTACACTTGGAAAGTCAAACCAAGGTATGCCTTATATAGTAAATATTTAAGGTCCTGAGGAGCAGACAGACCTAGGAACGCAAGTACATGGTTCATTGAAAGCAGCGTCACGCTAAACAGAATGGTGAAGAAGGCATTTAGCACGCGTTCCTTCAACAGTCGTGGCATTGAGTATGGGAGTTTGGAAATAAATGATAGTTGTATAAGTCACTGGTGAGGCGACAATTGAAAAATTGCGTGCAGTTTTCGTCACCCTGTTATATGAAAGACGCAGTTAAACTGCAAAGAGTGCCAATAAGATTATCGAGAATGTTACCAGGAAAAGTAGGCCTGAGATTTGACCAGGATATTTCTCGCAATTCAGGAGAATGAAAAGTGAATGTCGCGAGATGTATAAAATCATGAGGGGCATTGATAGGATGAATACAAATATTCTTTTTTCCAGGGATGGTGAATTGAAAACTAGAGGGTATAGGTTTAATGTGAGAGGGGAAAGATTTTAGGATGACGTGAGGGGCACTGTCTTCATCCAGAGAACGGTGTATTTATGGAATGGACTGCCAGAGAGAATGGTTGATCTGGGTACAATAGCAAACTAAAAAAAAAAGTATAGGTACATGGATGGGAAGGGTTGAAAGGGATATGGACCAAATGCGGACAACTGGACCTGGCTGAGTGGGCATTATGATCAGCAGAGACCAGTTTGGGCCGAAGGGCCTGTATTCATGCTGACATACTGTATGGCTTGATAAATTTACCTGCTTCTATTCATTTACAGACTCTCTGCCTTCTCTTGATATTTTAGTTTCCTGCTTACATAAATTGCAACTTCAGACACTAGTTACAGTACATTTGTTCTTACAACTTTCCGTTTTATACAATAACATTCTGAATGAAGCAACTGAGCGCTTAGGTAGATTTGAAGATCATGCAAAGATAGGTAGAGTGACAGGTAGCATGGAGGAGGCTGTAGAAGGATTTCGACATTTTGGTTGAGTGGGCAAACAAGTATCAGATGGATTACAACTAAGGAAATTGTGAAGTCATCGACATTGGGAGGAAGAATGGAGGTATGGACAATTTTCTCAATGGGGAGAAAATAAGAAGTGCAAACAGACTCGGGTGTTGTTGTCCAGCATTCTCTTAAGGTGAACTTGTAGGTTGAGCCAGAAGGCCAATGTAATGACATTTATTTTGTGAGGACGTGACTACAAGCATGGATGTACTTTTGAGGGTGAATAAGGCTCGAGTCAGACCACATTTAGTGCACTTTGCGCAGCTTTGTCCACCATATCTCAGGAAGGATGGACTGGCTTGCTGTCTGGCTTTGAGTGGAGGTTGCAGGAATGAAAAGCTTATCATACGAAGAGCTTTTGAGGGCTCTGGGTAAATACTCGATGTTGTTTCAAAGCATTAGGAAGGACGTAATTGAAACTTGCAGAATACTGAATGGCCCGGACTGGCTGTATGCTGTGAATATGTTTCCATTGGTAGGATAGATAGCATCCAACGGCATAGCCTGAGAGTGAAGGGAAGACATTTTATAACAGAAATACAGAGACACGTCTTCAGCCAGAGAGTGGTGAATCTCTGAAATTAATTGCCAGAGAGGGCGTCGAGACCAGGTCATTGAGTATAATTAAGACTGAGACAGGTAGATTATTGCATATCAAGGAGATCAAGCGTTGCATGGAGAAAGCGGGAGAATAGGGTTGAGAAACATATCAGCCATGATTGAGTGCTGGAGCAGACTCGATGGGCTAAGTGGCCCAATTTCTGCTCCAATATCTTATGGTCTTATACTCAAATTATTGATTTAGACTGCAAATAGTTGAGGACCCAGCACTGTTCACTGTGTAAGTTGACTTGTTAAGTTCTGTCAAACTCATTAAGACGGATTTATCTTCAGTGTCTGCTTCCTGTTTGATTACCAGTCCTCCCGCATTCCTGTAGCATATTCGAAGGACTGAACAGGAACGAAGTGCATTTCAGTCGGCAAATCAGCCCCTCGACCTTTCTACAACTTTTAAAAAGCAATGGCTGATGTCATCTTAGCTTCAGTTCCACTTTCCTGTCCAGTCTCCACATTGCTTCATTTACTCAATGTCCCAGCATTCACTGCACTCTCGGTCAGTACATTACACAGAGTCACAACGCTTTCAGAGAAGGAAGGTCACTTCACCCCTGTATTAAATCTGTTCCTCCTGATTCTATAACTGATCGCTTGTTCCAGATTGCCTCACATGAGGAAATATCCACCCATAGCTACATCGTCAATCACCTCTGGTATTTTTCAGACTTCAATGCAATCTCCTCATTAGGCTGAAGGGCCTGTTTCCACACTGTAAGTAACCTAATCTCATCTAATCTAATCTGGGAGTATAGATATAAACTGCTCAATCTCTCTTACTGAAACAAACTTCTCATCTCTGGAAACAAACTAATGAAAATCTTCCGAACTGCCTCCAGTGCAGCTGCATCTCTCCTTAATGAAGTATACGGTGCTCCCGTTCCGTTTTTCTAATGCATTGAATGAATGCTAAAATACTTTCCTACATTTAGTTTTTATTCTTTCCAAATGAACGCCTTAATAATGTTTGCCGACCTCAATGCCTGCTGTACATGCATTTGGGGTTTCTGTGATTAAAACGAGGAAACACAGATCCTTTTGTAGCTAAACATGATAAAGTTTCTATTCATTAAGCTAATAAGTTGTTTTTGTATTTCTCTATGCAAAATGAATAACTGAATACATATCCATGTTAAATGTCATCTGTCAGATTTTGGCCCATTAATCTAATCTATCCATTATCATTTATAAATATCATATATCTTCATTGCAATCTACTTTTCCACCTATTTGAGCATCACCCTAAATCTGGCTGTATTATTTTCTATTCCCTCATCCAGGACATCAAATAGACTGCAAATTGTTGGAGCGTGGGAATCGAACTCTATGGCAACCCAAAATCTGCCAGAAAACGATGCATCTATTCCATCTAAATGCATTATTTTGTTTGGGTGATCTTCTACTCAAGTTGATAAATGATTCCAAAATAGTGTGCTTTTATTTTATGGATTTACCTTTTGTACCACACCTTATTCAATTACTTCCAGAAGTCCAGAGAAATTACATCTCCAGGATCCCCATTATCCATCTACCTTGTTCCATCTTTAAACAACTCGAGCAAGTACTACAACCATTATTTCTCCTTCATAAAATTATGCTGACTCTGATGGATTGCGGTTTGATTTTGCAAACCTCCTGTCATTTCTTCCTTGAACGTGGATTCTCACAAATTTCCTTCAGTGCCAATAGTTTGCTCATACTTCTAATTCCACATTGCAACTGGTTATTCGAGGTTCTTCCCTTTCTATAATTTCTACGTTCCTTTTCACTTCCTGCGTAGTGAGCTCAAGGCCATAAAATCTGCTCCGGTTGCTATGTAAGAGGTTTGAGTAATTGAAAGGAGTCATTCTGTTCGTGATATGCAATTTCGATGGGCTCACTGTCCTCAGAGTGTTCCAGCATTATATTATCGATGGGCTGAATGTCCTCCTAGTATTTTTACTTTCTCGTCTCGAGCGCTTGAAAACCTTGCTCCTGTTTCAGAGTAAGAAACTCAAACTCTCCTTTCCTCCTTCTGGTGGTGCATAAGAGCTCTGAGGGCTCATGGGATCTCCCTGTAATAGTTTGAATGGCTGAAGAGCCTCCTAATTTTCTTCCAAATTAGGTTCGAGATATTGAGAATCCTCCTCGTGCAGGTGCGAAATTGGCTTTCTCCTATTCCCTTACAACAGCCACGTCGCTAATTGATTTCCTCCTTTCCCATAAAAAGATTCATGTATTTTCGTAACCTTCTCCATTTCTCGTACAACTAGCTGGGTGTGCATAATAGCTTCCTGTTATTCCAGTGTAGCAATCTCTAGTCATATTGTGGGCCCTTCCAGTTCCTGTGTTGGAGACTTCAGGAGGCTGAATGTACTTTTCCTGTTCCTATGTAACTGTGTTACTGGTGCTGCATGGATACTCTGGGTCCAGTGTTACTGGCTCGAAAGGTTGATTGGTCTCCTCCTGTGACTGTATAAAATGCTCCATGTGCTCAATATTCTCTCCCTTTTCTGTTGTAACAGGGTCAAAGGTCTTAATATATTTCTGCTCTTCCTCTGTAACAGGCTGTCCTCCATTTACTGTGTAATTGTGAAACTTTGAAGGGAAGACAGGCAATTTTGTTCCAGGTTGTTCTCCTATTGCATGTGCTTCGACATAGTAAATGGACGATAACACAAATGCAAATTTAGACGGATATTTGCAGAACACGAATTTTCCTTATTTACATTGGTTATAATACGATTAATTGAAATGGTGCAGCTAGCTTATTCTAACGCGAGATCGCACAGGAACCGAACTATGGCATTGGAGGTTTACTACCTGCATTTATAGCTGCATTCTCAGGTGCACAATATGCGTATCCCTCAAAGATGCAAACAGTTAAAAAGAAAAAACAATCAACGATGATTAATAAAAGAAGATAAAGTTTAAATTAGATCAAAGGAAGTATTTCAGAAACACGACAGATTTTTTTTTTGGTGAGCCATAGATTCAGGACCCAACAAAGGAAGAGTAAGAAGCTGATAAGCTAGTCAAAACAAAAGACAAGAATGCAAACTGAAAAAAGGATAAAGTCTGCTGAAAGCCTCTATTGATATTTGAAAGGAGAAATGAAAGTAAGATCAAATGTGGAAAAGTGAATTTGCGGATAGGATAATGTACAAGGAAATTAGTGGAAACTAAACAGTTACTTTGCGTCTGTCTTAAAGGTGTAAGATGCAGAAAGTCTCACAGGAATACCAAGTGACCATGGGACTTGTGTAACTAAAGGCCCAAAACATTCATAGGCAAAGACGAAACACTGGGTGCAGCTCTGGGTGCCGCATTGCAGGAAGGATAGGATTGCAATGCACTGGAGGGGTTATGGAGTAGATTCACAAGCACGTTCTCTGTGATGGAGCATATCAATTATAAACTGAGGCTGGTTACCCTCGGGTTGTTTGGTTTGGAACAGAGAAGCTGAAGGAGTCATAACTCAGAAATATAAGATTACAGATTGAAAATATAGAACTGTTCTTTTTCGGCAAAGAGTTTAAACAAGGGAACATCTTATTAAAGGTAAGGGTTAGAGTTTTAAAGATTATTTGAAGATGGTTTATCACCCAGAGGGTTTTGGTGTTGTAAATGTATTTTCTGAGAGGGTAGGTGTCATGGGAAACCTCACAACGCTTAAAAAAAGGAAAGTACTTGGACGAGCACTTGGAGTGTCATAATATTCGCACCTACACGCTTCGTTGTAGGAAATGAGGACTGAAGTATATCATACTGTACTTTTGGCAATACAGAGTCAATGCTTCTATGATTGCAAGGTTGTTGAAGGTCAACCATTGAGAAGCTTAAGACAGGAGTTGCTGGGCTTCTGAATAGTATTGAAACAATATTTGCAAGAGTGAACTGTAATAGCTTCTAAACGTATGCCAACGGTAAAAGCTATGGATAACAAGTGCAGTTTCCTTAGATTCGGAAACCAGGGAATGGAAAGTGGAGAACAAGGAAATGACAGAACTATGAAGCAAATCCTTCAGTTCTAATTTCACAGAAGAAAACATTTCAAAAACAAAATCTTACCCGTTACTCTAGGAAATCTGAGTCTGGCGAGAAAAGGGGAACAGATTGAAATGAGTAAATAAGCGAGTTTGGATAAATTATTGGGACTTAAAGTATTGGGCATAGGCAAAGTCAACATAGATTTATTAAATAGAATCATAATTGAGAAACTGATTGGTGGATAAATAATGGAAAAACATTAGATGCAATGTGTTTGAATTTTCCGAAAGATTTCGATAAATTCCTGGCTTAAAAAGTCAAATCTTATGGGATTTTGGTTAGTATATGGACATGGTTGTGAGGAAATGCTGAAGAAGAAGGAAACAATGTTTCTTGGAGTGGACCACTGTTGTGGCATTGCAGAGATTGGTGATTCAGCCCCAAACTGTGCAAAATATACATTAAAATCTGTTTGAGGGAATCAAGTGCAATATTCCCAAGTCTGCAGAAGTCATAAGGATTGTGAGTGGTGAGCAGGATGTGATAAAAGCTACAAGTTGATTGAAATAAATACAATAAATTGGCGAATACATGGCAGATGAAGAGCAAAGTGGGTAGGTGTAGCGTTGTACATTTTGGTGAGAAAACTAGAACGGGTGCCTACCATTTGAAAAGGAATTGGTTGAGAAATGTTGATCTACATACGGACTTACACCTTTTTATGTCTCCTTCTGTTAAGACCTCCGAGGAAGGGGAATGAGTTCTGAAGCCAGGAATCAATATTGAGAATGGCACTGGCACCCTGACCAGTGTACGTATTCACATCCGGTGGGTAACTGTGACATTGATAAAGATGTGGATCTCTTTGTACACCAGACACTGAAACTAATATTACAGGTGCGGAAAGCAGTTAGAAAGATAAATGCTGATTTGATATTCATTTCAAGGGGATTTGAGTACAGGAGTAAGGAAGTTTTACTGCAGCTGTACAGAGCCTTGGGGAGAACTCATCTTCAACATTATGCAGTGTTGTCTGAAGTTTTGATTTCCCTACCTAATAAAGGACTAACCCGACATTAAGGGAGTGCAGTGAACGATGACCAGACAAATATGTGGGAAAACAGGCTTGTTGTTGGAGCAGCATTTCGGGCAAATGGCTATGTATTCTATCGGTTTAGGAAAATGAGTGGAGATCTCAGTGAAATATACAAACACTGACAGGGGGATACATATTGGAAGTAGGGATGATATTTCCCCTGACTGGGGAAACAAGGATCCACAGTAAACAGTTCTGGCAGTCTACTCTGCATTGAGATTAGAATAAATATCTGCATTTAGAGACTAGCTACTCTGAGAAATTCTTTCCCGCATCAGTCTGTGGAAGTCAGGACACTGAATATAAATATGGATTTCATGATACTAAATGGATGAGGAGACACCAGGGGTGTGGTGTGGTGATAGAGGATCAGCCATCATTGCAGGTAGTTCTCCTATATCGCAGAATTTGCGTTTCCGTGTGATACTTTGTAGAAACTCAAGCAATATCAATAATGGGGCTTATGGAGAAAAACAGGGAAAATGGTCAACGACCAAAAATATCAGTTAAACTCAAAACAAAAATGGTAGTTAGCCTAACACAAACAATAGTACAGTTTAAGTAAGTCGTTCAATCATACGTTTTAATAAATCATATATTTAACACTTTAACACTGCTGTCACTGACTGCAGCACTGTACCTTTCCGGAGGTTCTTCACCAGAAAGAACGTGAGCCGACGGACCACGCGATGCTGATGAGGAATTTCAGTTCTCCCCACGATTCTCCCACGGACTGAAATAAAGTTCCTTCTAAATGGAGACGAAATTCCCAGTTTCAAGCTCAATTTCACAGCCTCCCGGTCAGCTAAATTCCTGTTTAACTGAACACACTAAATTTGCCCTTGGCAGACAGAGGGTGGTGTTTTGCTGTTAAGCTGGTGCAGGGTATGGAATCACGGAACAGTGAACGGGAGTTTACTTTATTTAAAAAAAAAACGTTCTGCAATTCACAAATTGCGTTACAGCCACATCACATTTAAAAGATACGTGTTAGAGGAGATCAACCAGTATATTGAATGGTGGAGCAAAATGGATCGTTCAAAGGTTCTACTGCAGATCCGAGTTCATATTTCATGGGGGGAAAGTGCATTGAGGAGATTTTCGGCCACGACCTACAATAGGAGAGGCTCAATGTGTTGAATCGCCTGCTACTTTCCCAGTCTGTGGGAAAGCTATGTAAATGTCACAAGCTCTCAGATGTTAAAAAGGACGTCTCTGTACGATCGACAATAATGTGTTTCCCATTACCTTTTCCAATACCGAGACAATGTTAGCGTGTTCTGACGGGTTTTATCCTTTAAAAACTCTTAAGAGTTTAATATAATTGACTGCCTTGCTTGGCCATTTCAGAGACCTTTGAAGAGTTGTTTACATCTCTGTTTGTCTGGAGTAGTTTTAATTCAGACCAGGAAAGCACAAGCGATTTGCTTCCACCAAGGACATTAGTGAAGCAAGTTGGTTTTTCCAATCGACGTTGGCGACAAGGTCATTACTACTGACAAGAACTTTTAGACCCCGATATTTTATTAATTGTTTTTAACTTCCACCAGCTGCCAGACAATTAGCCAGGTCTGGATCAGTAATCATGAGGCGAACTTCCCAACTCTGGAATCAACCTTGTGAACCTCCTCTTCACTCACTTTAGTGCCAGTACATTCTTTCTCAAGTTTGGAGACCCCAACGATACACAGGGGCAAAGGCTTGTTGTGCATCTTAACTCTTCAGTCCTATTGGAGGAATGATGTCAGTGCCCATTGCATTTGTCGTATCTACTGTGTTCAGCTGCGACTACATCCCACGTGCAGCAAATCGAATGCAGTAAAGACTGACATTTGTGATTCTATGGACAACATGACGAAGATGAAATGGATCATTGACTCAACACATCCGGCTGAGAATGGTACAGATACTACATCCCGTGACTTTTAAACTGATGTGCTGTGCTGTTCCAGGATTTATGATGTGGATATGTGTGGAGCCCTGTCTTCCACTGAATTAGTTAATAGTCCGTCAACATTTATGTCTGGATGTGGCCGGATTGCCGATCTTCGATTTGATCTGTTGATCTTGGAATCACTTTCGGCCTCTCTATCAGATGACAGTCCTGCTGTTTGGAGTGTAAGCAGTTAACTTCGGTAGCTTTAACGTGTTGCCAACTGTTTTCGATACACATGGGCAGACGCTGGCATGTTCACCCTCACTCATCACTGAACCATAGATCGTCTTGATGTTAATTGTAGACTGAGGATTATCCCCGGCCAAATGTTCCAGATTCTGGTTGAATGAAACTTGTTTCTATTGCTGCGGTGGTCGACAGCACCACATCAATGTTAGGAATTCTTTCTTCAAGAAAGTTCAGAGAGCGAGATCATTAAAAATATTGATGGAGGATTTTTGACTTGGAAATGAATTGACGGAAGTGAAAAATTGATGATGAAAGACGATTTCTTCCTTAAGGTATTCACATGATCCGAACTACCTACACCAGACATATACCTCCCCCTTTATCCATCAACAGAGCTTCAATATCCTCTGCCAAGTCCATTGCTGCTCGCATCGAACCCTCACACTAACAGTAACATGCTGTCTCTGAACTGTTATTATCTCGCATTTGAAATATGCTCACTTGTCAGTTGTCCCTTAACTTGCAAACATTTTTACCAATTCTGCAAGTACCATCAAAATTGACCTTGCCCTAATTTATACCATTAACTTGTGGAACAGTCGTCTCCTTTTCCATAACTATTGTAAAACTAATTCAATGATGGTTACTGGTCCCAAAAGTGCTCCCACTCAAACAGCTCAGTTACTTTCCCTGCCTTATTTCTGAAGTGGAAATAAAGTTGTTGCCAAGCGTAGATCATCCATGGTCTTACTGAATGGCAAGACTGGGATAAGGGGATGAAGGTCTGCATATGTATGTGTGTATTTTGTTGTGTTTATCTGTGTGCGTATCTGTGATTGCCTGTGCGTGTTTTCGTGTACTAATGTGCATGTCTCTGCATATGCATCTCTGACCATTTGGATTTCTGTTGTTTTGGGGGTGAACCCATGGACATTGGAATCAAAATGTCCGTCTTCACTCTCTTTGCGTCTGGCTCTTCCTATTGTGTTAATGTAATGTAATACTAGGCGCTGCTGGCTGCCACACAACGCTGTTTTGTTTGGAAAAAGAATCAAAGATAATGAATCTCACACATTTGAATTTAGTTGGCTTTATTTTCAGAAGCACTCGAATGTGTGCAGTGAAAAGTTTGCAATGTTGTTGGTTATTCAGCCACCTACCTATGAACAGATTCTTAAGGACTTGGTACAAAATTGGAATAATAGCAACCGAAACTCCAGCAAAACGAAACAAAAATGAAAAAAGGAACGGATAATATTTACTGTCCTCTCACCCCAGTCTCCAGGCAACACCAAGCCGAATTTCCTGACGGACTGGGCCCAGTCTCCAGATCACACCAGGTCCAGTCTTGATAACGCAACAGGCCTAGTCTCCAGACTGCACTGAGCTCTGACTCCAGACCGCATCAGGCCCGATATCCAGACTGCACCAGTTCTAGTCTCCAAACCACACCGGGCCTGGTCTCCAGACTGCATCAGACCAAGTCTCCAAAGCACACTGGACAGTGTCTCCAGACCACAACACTCCAAGACTGCAGATCGCACCCGACGAGTTCTAATCTCCAGGCCT
This sequence comes from Chiloscyllium plagiosum, assembly GCF_037043375.1. Lineage (NCBI taxonomy): Eukaryota > Metazoa > Chordata > Chondrichthyes > Orectolobiformes > Hemiscylliidae > Chiloscyllium > Chiloscyllium plagiosum. The sequence goes on along the minus strand of NW_028270179.1, from coordinate 16,535,221 downwards.
CACTAGGCCCAGTCTCCAGAATGCACTGATCCCAGTCTTCAGAGAGCATTCTGCCTAGTCTCCAGACCACACCAGGCCAAATCCACAAACCTCACATCGTTAATTCTCCAGATCACTCCAGGCTGAATCTCCAATCTGCACTGGGCCCAGTGTCCAGACCGCATTGGTCCTACTCTCCAGGATGTGCTGGGCGCCACCTCCAGACTGCAGCAGTCCTAATTTCCAGAATGTGCCAGGCTCAATCTCCAGACTGCATTGGGCCACATCTTCAGACTGAACCAGATCAAGTATTCAGAGCGCTCCTGCCCAGTCCCCAGACCACACTGTACCTGATCCACAGACTGTATGGCACCCAGTGTCCAGATCACATCAGACCATGTCTTCAGACTGCACTAGGCCATGTCCACACTGCACCTGTCCGAGTCTTCAGAACACACTGGTCCTAGTCTCCAGACCACACCATGCCAAATCTCCAGACCGCACAGAGGCAAGTGTCCAGACCACAAACTAGACCGAGTCACCAGAGCACACTGGTTTGAGGCTCCAGACCACACCAGGCCAATTCTCCAAAGCACACTGGGCCGCATCTCCAGATTGCACAAGATGAAGTCTCCAGATCTCAACTGGCCAAGATTGCAGGTCACATTGGGCCAAGTATACAGACCACATGAGGCCAAACCTTCAGATCACACTGAGCAGTGTCTTCAGACCGCACTGTGCCACATATCTAGAGCACAACAGGTCCAGTCGCTAGACTGCACCAAAACCAGTCCACAGACTGCTCCGGACCCAGTCTCCTGGCCACATCAGGCTATGTCTGCAGACCACACCACACCAAGTCTCCAGATTGCAAGAAGCCAAGTCTGCACACAAGTGTCCTGACGGTATTGAGCCCAGTCTCCCGACCGCACCAGATCCAGTCTCCAGACTGGACCAGGCCCAGTCTACGGGCGTGCTAGGCCCAGTCTCCAGACGGCACTGGGCCAAGTCTCCAACCGCAGCAGGCCATGTTTCCCGACTCCACCAGGCCGAGTTTCCAGACTGCGCTGGGCCAAGTCTCCAGACTGCATTGGGCCAGGTCTCCAGAACGCAGCATGCCAATTGTACAGACCGCACCCGGGCCGGAGTCCAGACTGCACCAGATCCAGTCCTCAGACCGCACGGCACCTAGTATCCAGACCATATCAAGCCAAGACTGCAGATCACATGGCTCCGTGTCTCCAGACCGTAGTCGTCTAAGTATCCAGAGAGCGACAGATCAAATCTCCAGACTGCAGCGGACCCAGTCTCCACACTGCACCATGCCAAGTCTGCAGATCGCACCAGACCCAGTCTCCAGATCACTCCGGGCCTATTCTCCAGACAGCACAAGGCTCAGTCGCCGAGCCACACTGTGCCCATTCTCTCCACAGCACCAGACCGATTCTCCTTGCCACACCAGGCCATCTCTCCAGACTGGACCGGGCCGAGTCTTCAGACTGCACTGGGCCAAGTCTTCACACCACACCAGGCCCAGTCTCCAGACACCACACCACATCCCCAAACCGCACAGGGCCAAGTCTCCTGACTGCACCAGGCTAAGTTTCCATAACACAGTGGGCAGCGTCTTCTACCACACCACGCCAAGTCTCCAGATTGCAAAAAGCCAAGTCTGCACACCCTACTGTGCCCAGTCACCTGACGGTATTGAGCCCCGCCTCCCAACCGCACCAGGACCAGTCTGTCCTAGTCTACGGGCGTGCTGGGCCCCGTCTCCAGACCGCACCAATCCAGTCTCCAGGTCGCACATTGCCCAGTCTCCCGACCGCATTGGGCATAGTCTCCCAACTCCTCCAGACTGAGTTCCAAACTTCAATGTTCGAAGTACGTATAGCACACTGGGGCCAGTGTTCATACTGCACCATACCCAGTCTGCAGATCACATCAGTCCATGTCTGCAGGATACACCAGGTCAGGTCTGCAGATCGCAATCGGCCCAGTCTCCTTGCAATGCTGTCCCTGTGATATTAACAGAAAGAGTGGAACATGCACTTTGCTGACCCGTATATTGCCATTGAGTTTGTTTCAGGACTCTACAATTCATTCACACTATAATTTGGAAGAGTACATCAAAACACATGCCAAGTTCCCAAAAGTATAATAAAATATATCTCAATCTCCTCCGACGTGTTTCACTTAGAGTGGCCAAGATAAAATGATCCTGCTGTTGTCTGCATAGCTCCTGTTGTGATACTGCTGTCTAGTTGTGGTTGAAATATCGTACACTACTATGGTCTGCACAGCGTTCTACTCTGGGTAGATTTCCAGGTTGGATCCAGCTTGGTGTATACAGTGTTGCATGCTGAAGGTATATGTCCTCTGGGTTTATGGTGCCTGGACCGGGTCTGTGAGGGGGTTTGAGAATGTGACATAACTAACTATTACAGCTGATCTGTCAATGCCTTTATTTTATGTTGTTATTCCTGTGACTGGACCTTCAAGCTCTCACTCCATTAACGTTGCAGTGTGACCATGCACGGTACATTATGTTGGTGAATACGCACTGTCCTGGCAGCAGCCACGGCCTCTTCATTCAGAAGCAGTCAAAAATTCCCATCGTTTTCGGGTCTCCACTTATTCTGATAAAGGCCACCACCTTATCCCCCTCACAATTCCCAACCTTCCCGCCAACCAATCACATCAAAATATCCCTTGTGTTCTGAGAGCAAGGGGGTGGGGGCGGGCACCGTGAACATCCGGGAGTAAGCCATCTGGTGGATGGAGCAACACTTCAGGATGGTCTACACCTGAACCTGAGGGGCACCAGTATCCTTGTGGGGAGGTTTGCCAGTGCTCTGGGGTGGGGGGGGGGGGGGGGGTTAAACTAACTCTGCAGGGGAATGGGAACCTAGACTGTAGCTTTAGAGTGCAGGACCTGGAGTGTAGGGAGGTTAGGAACATGGCATCAATCTCAAAGGAGGGTGCCTTTAAACAGGAAAGTGGCTTGAAGTGTGTATACTTCAATGCAAGAAGTATACGAAATAAGGTAGGTGAACCTGCAGCGTGGATTGGTACCTGGGATTTCGATGTTGTGGGTATGACGGCGACATGGGTAGAACAGGGACAGGATTGGCTGTTGCAGGTTCCAGGGTTTAAATGTTTTAGTAGGGTCAGAGTTGGGAGTAAAAGAGGGCGAGGTGTGGCATTGCTTGTCAAAGATAGTATTACAGCGGTGGAAAGGACGATGGATGAAGACTCGCCATCTGAGGTAGTTTGAGCTGAGGTTAGGAAGACTAAAGGTGAGGTCACGCTGTTAGGAGTTTTCTACAGACCTCCTAATAGTCCTAGAGACGTAGAAGAAAATATTTAGAGGATGATTCAGGAGAAGAGTGAAAGTAATAGGGTGGTTGTTATGGAGGACTGTAACTTTCCAGATATTGACTGGGAAAGCGATAGCTCGAGTTCGTTAGATGGGTCGGTGTTTGTCCAATGTGTGCAGGAGGATTTCCTGACACAATATGTAGACAGGCCAACAAGAGGTGAGGCCATACTGGATTTGGTTCTGGGTAACGAACCAGGCCAGGTATTAGAATTGGAGGTAAGTGAGCACTTTGGGGACAGTGACCACAATTCGGTGACTTTTACTATGGTGATGGAGAGGGATAAGTGTGCACTGCAGGGCAAGGGTTATAGCTGGGGTCAGGGAAATTATGATGCGGTGAGGCATGACTTAGGATGTGTGGGTGGGAAAAGTAGGCTACAAGGGAAGTGCGCAATTGATATGTGGAGCTTGTTCAAGGAGCAACTATTGAGTGTCCTTGATAAGTATGTACCTGTCAGACAGGGAGGAAAGGGTCGTGTGAAGGAGCCATGGTTTAATAAGGAATTGGTCTCCCTTGTTAAAGGGAAGAGGGCGGTCTATGTAAAGATGAGGCGTGAAGGTTCACTTGGGGCGATTGAGAGTTATAAGGTAGCCAGGAAGGATCTGAAGAGAGAGCTAAGAGCAGCAAGGAGGGGAAATGAAAAGCCCTGAGTTGGGAGGATTAGGGAAAACCCTAAGGATTTCTATAGGTATGTCAGGAATAAAAGAATGACTAGGGGAGGAATAGGTCCAGTCATGGATAGTAGTGGGAAGTTGCATGTGGAGGCCGAAGAGATTGGGGAGACGCTGAATGAATACTTTTCGTCAGTATTCACTCAGGAACAGGACATTGTTGCCGATGTGAATACTGAGTCACAATTAATTAGAATGGATGACTTTGAGGTACGTAGGGAAGAAGTGTTGGAAATTCTGGAAAGGGTGAAATTAGATAAGTCCCCTGGGCCTGATGGTATTTATCCTAGGATTCTCTGGGAAGCAAGGGAGGAGATTGCAGAGCCATTGGCCTTGATATTTATGTCCTCGTTGTCTATAGGAATAGTGCCAGAAAACTGGATGATAACAAATGTGGTTCCCTTGTTCAAGAAGAGGAGTAGGGATAACCCTAGTAACTATAGGCCGGTGAGTCTCACTTCTGTTGTGGGCAAAGTCTTAGAGAGAATTGTAAGGGATAGGATTTATGAACATCTGGATAGAAATGATGAGATCAGGGATAGTCAGCATGGTTTTGTGAAGGGCAGGTCGTGCCTCACAAATCTTATTGAATTCTTTGAGAAGGTGACTAAGAAGGTGGACGAGGGTAAAGCGGTAGATGTGGTGTATATGGATTTTAGTAAGGCGTTTGACAAGGTTCCCCATGGTAGGCTACTTCGAAAAATACGGAGGTATGGCATTGAGGGTAGGTTGGAGGTTTGGATTAGGAATTGGCTGGCTGGAAGAAGACAGAGGGTAGTAGTTGATGGTAAAGTTTCATCTTGTTTTGCAGTGACTAGCGGTGTTCTGCAAGGATCTGTTTTGGGACCATTGCTGTTTGTCATTTTTATAAATGACCTGGAGGAGGGGCTAGAAGTTTGGGTGACCAAGTTTGCGGATGATACGAAAGTCGGTGGAGTTGTTGACAGTGAGGAAGGATATGTCAGGTTACAGCGGGATATAGATAATTTGCAGAGCTGGGCAGATCGGTGGCAAATGGAGTTCAATGTAGGTAAGTGTGAAGTGATTCACTTTGGTAAGAGTAACAAAAAGATGAGGTACTGGGCTAATGGTCGGATACTTGGTAGTGTGGATGAGCAGAGGGATCTTGGTGTCCATGTACACAGATCTCTGAAAGTTGCCACTCAGGTAAATAGTGCTGTGAATAAGGCATATGGCGTACTGGCTTTTATTGGCAGAAGAATTGAGTTCCGGAGTCCTGAGGTCATGTTGCAGTTGTATAAGACTCTGGTGCAGCTGCATCTGGAGTATTGTGTGCAGTTTTGGTCGCCATACTATAGGAAGGATGTGGAGACACTGGAACGGGTGCAGAGGAGGTTTACCAGGATGTTGCCTGGTATGGAAGGAAGATCGTATGAGGAAAGGCTGAGGCACTTGGGGCTGTTTTCATTGGAGAAAAGAAGGTTTAGGGGTGACTTGGTAGAGGTGTATAAGATGATTAGGGGTTTAGATAGGGTTGACCATGAGAACCTTTTTCCACGTATGGAGTCAGGTATTATGAGGGGGCATAGCTTTAAATTAAGGGGGGATAGGTATAGGACAGATGTTAGGGGTAGGTTCTTTACTCAGCGAGTCGTGAGTTCATGGAATGCCCTGCCAGTAGCAGTGGTGGACTCTCCCTCTTTATGGGCATTTAAACGGACATTGGATCGGCATATGGAGGATAGTGGGCTCGTGTTAGTTAGGTGGGCTTTGATCGGCGCAACATCGAGAGCCAAAGGGCATGTACTGCGCTGTATTTTTCTATGTTCTGTGTTCTATATTCTTCTATGTTCTATGTTCCGATGTCTGAATGATTCAGAATGAACCCTCTAGCACACACTTTAGCCTGGTATACTCTTTCCATTTATGTAATATCCGGCCCTTTGTTCTTCCTGAAAAACAGGTGGACAGTGACCTACATTATATTCCAACTGCTTAGTTGTTGTCCATTTTAAATTCATTTACAGATTCGCTGCCCCCTCTTGATAACTCAATTTCCTGGCTACGTTATTGTCGTCCACCAATTTATTGAAACTGTTGACATAACATGCAAATCGTTGAGAAACCACCACTGATCACTGTCACATTGCAGTCCTTAATCTTTTACAAACCGCTAGAAACTAAATTATCCTTGGAGATGCTGTGGGCAACCTCAGATGACAACGGTATTTTAACCAGATGGGTCAATGGCCTGAGAAGTGTCAGATGGAGTTTAATTCAGTTAAATGCGAGGTGCTGCATTTTGGGAAAGCAAGTTGTAATGGTAAGGTCCGAGGGAGTGTTGCTTAACAAAAAGACCTTGGAGTGCAGGTTCATAGCTCCTTGAATGTGGAATGGTATATAGATAGGATAGTGAAGAAGGCGTTTGGTATGCTTTATTTTATTGGTCAGATTATTGAGTACAGGAGTTGAGTGGTCATGTTGCGGCTGTACAGGACATTGGTTAGGCCACTGTTGGAATATTGCATGCAATTCTGGTCTCCTTCCTCTCTGAAAGATGGGGTGAAACATGAAAAGGTTCAGAAAAGATTTACCAGGATGTTGCCAAGGTTGGAGAATTTGAGCGACAGGGAGAGGCTGAACAGGCTGGGGCTGTTTTCCCTGGAGCATCGGAGGTCGAGGGGTGACCTTGTCGAGGTTTACAAAATCATGAGGCGCATGGATATGATAAATAGACAAAGCCTTTTCCCTGGGGTCGGGGAGTCCAGAACTAGAGGGCATAGGTTTAGACTGAGAGGGGAAAGATATAAAAGAGACCTATGGGGCAACGTTTTTCACACAGAGGGTGATACATGTATGGAATGAACTGCCAGAAGAAGTGGTGGAGGCTGGTACAATTGCAACATTTAAAAGGCATCTGGATGGGTATACAAATAGGAAGGGTTTGGATGGATATGGGCTGGGTGCTGGCAGTGGGCCTAGATTGGTTCGGCATATTGGTCAGCATTTACGGGTTGGAGGGATCGGTCTGTTTCCATGCTGTACATCGCTATGATTCTATGACTCCAATATTCCGGCTCAGAAACCAGTCTTAACCAGTAGAGAGTGAAGGCAATAATCTAACAGATGGAGTACAAAGTTGGGAAATGTATAGTCGTCCATTTTGTGGAATAATTTGTTAGCACTAACAGTAATGTAAAGTAAGATTCAAATAGAGAAAACTTGCAACATTCTGCTATGCAGAGGGATCTGTGTGTCCTTGTGAAGGAATCACAAGTAGCTGGTCTGCAGGTGCAGCAAATAAATAGAAGGCAAATGGATGTTGTCCTTAATTGCTAAAGGGATGGAGTTTGAAAAGAGGAAGATAATGTTGCAGCTATATAGAGTGCTGGTGAGCCCAAACATGGAGTAATCTGCTCAGTTGTGGTCTCTCTCAGTCAGGACGGATGTTCTGGCACTGGAGTTGGTGCAGAGCAGGGTCACGAGGTTGATTCTGGAGTTGGGAAGTTTGCCTTATGAGAAACGATTGCGAAGAATGGGACTATACTCATTGGTATTAGGACGAATGAAGGGGGATCTTACAGAAAAGCACAAGCTTATGAAGGGAGTAGATAAGATCAAAACAGAGAGGCTGTTTCTACAGGTTGATTAAACTAAAATGAAGTAGCATTTCCTGAAAAAGGGGGGAGCAGATTTAAGACTGAGTTGAGGAGGAAATTCTTGACCCAAAAGCTTATAAATCTTGATTATATCACTTACAGTGTGGAAACAGGCCCTTCGGGCCAACAAGTCCACACCGACCCACTGAAGAGCAACCCACCCAGACCCATTCCCCTACACCTAACACTACGGGCAATTTAATATGACCAATTCAATTAATCCGCACATTTTTGGACTTTAGGAGGAAACCCATGCAGACACGGGGAGAATATGCAAACTCCACACAGACAGTTGCCTGAGGCGGGACTTGAACCCGGGTCTCTGACATGTGAGGCAGCGGTGCTAACCACTGTGCATCCATGCCGCCCTCTGTGGGACTCCCTGCCGAGGGAAGCCACTGAGGCTACTTGGTTGAATGTTTTTCCGGAAAATAGAGATAGATTTTTTTTAACAGTGCAGGAATTAAGGGCTATAGTGAGCGGGTGTGTAAGAGGAGCTAATCCCATGAAAATATCAATCATGATTTTATTGAATGGTGGAGGGGATAGAGGCCTGCTTCTGCTCCATATGCTTATGTTCTTATGTATTGGATTAATCATTTCGTATTTTAAGCAAACTGCCAGTTGAGTTGGGTTTGGGGAGACCTTCCCAATGTGTGGCTGAGTGAATATCACCCAACTCAACACATGTGTTTGAGGCCTCACAGTGATAATCTTGTCGGATTATTCCTACTGCTTACTGCACACCATTCCAGACGAACTCCCATTTACCGGAGACCTGAATTACCCAGTATCCCGGAAACCAGTGCCATTTGTGAAAGCTCCATAGTGCACCGGGACAAGCACAGTCCATGCAGAGTTACCATGCACAGCCCTGATATTGAGCCTGCACGTGGCAGGCAGGGGGACATTTACTGCCCTCCCCAAACCTGCATTGTGGGAATGGTCACGAAGCTTCTCCTGGGTGGGTAGGGTCGCAAACATGACTGCCCCTTGGCCTGGGACGAGGATGGAAGCCATGAAAGCAATCCATGCTTGCTTGGTCTGTGGTTGTCTCCCCCACCCTCCAGTTTACAGCATCTACAGCCAACGGGATGAATGCACAGCATTGCTGGGCAAACATTGTCCTTTTCCGCCCTGCCTGAGCAAGGGTAGACTGAGAGACAAGTTCACCATTCCCCTTGAAAATAACGAAGAAGAGGCAGTGGGATTAGCTTAACATGAAGAAAGGCCTCTGGAAACACATCACCAAATGTGCCATTAGCATCACCAGAGACAACAGTGCGAGGAGTACACAGAAACAATTTGTGTGGATCTTCAAAACAGCAAGGAGACTTAAAAAAAACACTGGTGAAATTTTTATTTCGAATTCAAACCTGCAGGGCAATTTTTATGCTTGTTATAAGCCGGAAATAAGATATGCAAAAAATTGTTTATAAGCCTCAGCGGTTCTGGCGACACCTGTAGGAAGAAAGCGGAGTTAACATGTCAAATCTAGGGACTCTTCATTGGAAGATGTTTTGTTTCAGATCTCCAGCATCTGCAGTTCTGTATTTTATTTCAGATCAGAAAGTATTTACTGCGGTATTAATGATTTATTTGATGTGGGACGGATGGGAAGGGTTGAGGGCAGAGGTGCAGCAGACGGGTCAGTTACAGCTGAAAGCCCTGTCCATTCGAGTTTGTGGCGTGGGATATGATTCATCGGGAAGGGAAAAGGATGAAGGGCTCTTGCCCAAAACATCTATATTGCTGCTCCTCGGACGCTGTCTGAGCTGCTGAACGTTTGCAGCACCGCACTCTCGATTTTGATCTCCATCATCTGCAGTCTTCACTTTTTAAGAGGGAAAAGGAGGGCACGTGACAGTTAAACCATTCGACCTGCTTCTGTGTGGAGTTCAGCAATATGCCACAAGGATTGATGTTGGGTCCATTGGATGCTATCATTTATATTTATGATTTCGATGTGAAGATCGTAGGAGTAGTTAGTATTCTTATCGATAACCCCAAAACTTGTGGTGCAGTCGACAATGAGGAACTTTAACTCAGAATATAGCGGGACCTTGTTCAGATGGGCTGAAATGTCGAAGAGTGACTGACTGAGTTTATATCAGATAAATATGAAGCATTACATACTGGTAAGGCAAAATGTGTAAACACCACATAAAATGTTGCCGGAGGTTGGAATTGATCCCAGGTCTCTGGCACTGTGGAATGCACGGGTAGCTGCAGATAATTGGCTGGAAGTAAGAGATAAAGAGTAGAGAGATTGTGGAGGGTTCTATTTTAGGACTAAAGTCCTGTGACCAGCACTGCTCCCACCAGTCACTTGTCGTAGCTGATCTGTTCTTAAATCCCTGCATACTTTATAAAACAGAGTGGGACATGTTCTCGCAATACTCCCACATTCAAGGAAAATAGATTTAAAAGATTTAAAGATGCATAGTCCATCCCTCTGCAAGTGTCATGTATTCCACCCATAACCGAGCAAATGTTCCCTTTTCTTGTGATATGAAAAGTGAAGGAAGGAAGAGGTAAACTATTTCTGTTTGTTGGGTGACTATGATTAATGTCAGTCCCCTGGGATTCTAATTTTGCCAGTGAACGGTTTTGATCTTTCAATGATGAATAACCTCTGTTCAATATGTTATCACATTATATGAGGAAAAGCGTCACCGACAGAGGTATCACGGTTAAGCAGCTCCAGAGAGAGGGGGAGGAGAGATCGTAATCTGGGAACATTAAACTGGAATGTTCTCACAATGGATCAGAATCTGAGAACATTGGACTGGAATCTTCCAACAGTGGATCAGAATCTGAGAAGGTTAGACTTGAATGCTATAACGATGGAACGGGGTTTATCTGGGAATATTTGGAAGCTTGCTACATATTGGTTATCATCATTTTCATGAATCTGTTGTGCATGTTTCTTTATTCTTTTTTCTAACGCCCTATTCTGGCTAACATTGATGTCTGTGGTCAGGCTCAGATGTTATTTCTATAAACGAGGCAGAGACTGCATTACTAATCGTGGCATCTACTGTGCGCTCCTTATTAGTGTTCCTGCTGAGACTCTGGATCCAGTTGTTCACTCTACAGACGATTACTAACGGCATCAATAGACTTGTTCATTCACTCTCTCCCTCTATGTTTCTGGCAATGTCCTTCATGTGTCCTTAAGCTGACCTATTCAGTTGTGAAATACTATTCATTGTATCAATGCCTTTATTATTTCAATATTGGGAACATGGATGTCGCTGTCTTCTGCTCTGGTTCTGAACTCTATTTCCTTCCTCTGACTGCATCCCATCCATGGACAATATTTGAGGCTGATACAGACGCATCAAAGCTGGATCACTTTGACCATGAGCTGATGCCAAATTGACATTCCTAAATTTAACTAGTGACACCTGCAGAATAAATTTCAATAACTCAATCAATCTGCTCTTTAACCTTGAGCTATGAAATACAGCATTAATGATACCAATAATCTGCTCTGACTCTCCCAGCTTCACACCTGCAAAAGCCAATCCGACCTCACACCAAAATCCCATCCATCCGCCAATCATGAGTACGCTGGTCTATATTGTTATTCGGTCTGGTAATGACTTTATTTAAATATTCTGAAGCATATCATCATATTTGTTCATGAAACGTCCCTCAGTCACTCTCTGTCGGTTCACCAAATGTCCGTCAGTTGTTCACATTCAAACTTATTTTCTCGATGCGTTCTCTCTCTCAAAGAATATATTTCACATTCAACTACAACAACACACACACACACACACACACACACACACACACACACACACACACACACACACACACACACACACACACACACACACACACACACACACTTCCTTACCTTGTTCTGCTGTAGTGGATATATACAGACATTATTTTGTCGAAGCTCCATCTACTGTCACTCACAACATGGGCTGTAAATTTGCCCATGTGAGGCAGTCAACTCGTGCAAGTATAGTAGCAAAATAAAGTTGTAGTTTTTCACTGATTCAAAAGCAGGGCAGATAGTCCAGTTTACCGCGCATGAACAACATTACCTGCACAGTTGTCGATGTTGGGCTGTCATGTTGTCTTGTCTTGTTTATGGTTTCTGAGCTCATTTTGTGAGGCAGGTTCAGAATTTGATGCATCAAACCATTCCAGCTGATCTGGCAATGCCTTTCTGCAATATTTTCGTTCTTGTGATTGGAGCCTCCAAGGTCTCACTCTCCCGTCTTTTTGTCTATGTTTCCACAACATATTACTAGTTAATTAATTGTCTGATTGCATTTTAATGTGAATTTTTCTGTCCCACTGTATCTTTCCTGGCTTCGTGTTTGTATCGAGTGCGGGCATTGTGAAGCTCAGAAACAATAAAATGGTGTGTATTCACTTCCCGGTGTGTGCCATGTTGGACATGGGGGTTTCAGCAGCTTTAACTCACATCTTTGAAGCTTGGCCTGTGCCTGTCCACTGTTTGTTTCACTTGTTGATCGCGTAACCAATAACACGAGGAAATCCCTCGTGTACAACTGGAAAGGTGCAGAAATCTAACTTGCAACTGAAGGGCTGTCTCCTGTTATTGAAAGGTTAGCAGAACTGCTGGGGCCGGTTTGCTGGAGGTTGTTCTGTGAGTTGCCTCAGACTTTCCGGGAGACCTGAGAATTTGGAAACCCAACTCTGGATGGCGCATTGGGACTGTAGTTACACCATATCGGTCTATAACATGAACAAAAAAAATGGAGCAGAGGATACAGAGAGGGGAAGCTCAGAAACCACAGAGTGAGTGCTTGTGGGGAAAGGGATCTGCCGTATCCACCCACGATTTTCCAAGAACAACTTTCCAAGCTAAACATAATCCAGGAACAGAGTGTGAGAGGGCCTTGACTGAACATGGAACTGATCACGGAACGATGTCACCTCCTTCAACACGACGAGACCAACTTGGCCTGCTGGGGTCTGGAGACTTGGCCCGGTAAAGGAACCGAATGACCTCTCACTCAATTAATATTACAGTGTGCCCATGCACAGTCCATCATGTTGGTGAATACCCACTCTCAGATAAAGACCCTCTCCATGATACAAAGCTCAAAATACCCTCCCCTCACCACTCCTGCCCATCAACCAACCACATCAAAATATCCTGTGTGTAATGAGAGCATTGCGTTCACTGGGAATATCAGGGAACAGAACATCTGGGAAATGGAGCAACACTCCGTATGTCTGAGCGTGTCAGGGTGAATTCTCCAGAATACATTGCATCACTAAGTTCTGTAATCCCTGTCCATTGCAGGAGCATCCAGCCTTCCAATCTTCCAGAAAAATAAGACGGGGTATACATTATGTTACCTTCCACCTGTCTAATTATTATCCATTTACTCTACTTGTTTATGTCCACTTGAATACTCTCCATCTCCTCTTGATTATTTAATTGGCTGGATCTCTCACCTTTGCTGTGTAATTGGCTTTTGTGGCTGTCTCCTTCAGATGTTCCACCTAAAATTAAAACCATCTTTCATTCTTGTGACCTCCAACAGCTATTGGATCAACATGATCGTCCTTTCTTTGAAAGCCAACATCTTCTTTGCAGGAATGAGTTGAGGGACCAATCTCTGAGCTTTTTAAGAAAAAGTAACGATATATTTTCTTCAGTGAGGTGACTAAATCTGTGCACACTCCTTCGGATGTTATCGCACAAAGAGCCTGAACAGCAACAACAACACTTCTCCAGCCTGCTCTAATGTTTCCACTCAGGTCAGAGCAGGCTCAGCTATCTGGAGGAAGGCATAGCAGTGGACAAAGATTTTTGTCTTTCTCTACTCCACCAGCATAATGGGATATCTGGTGAAAATGTCAGAATGACGCAAGAGAAGAACGGATAATGTGACGAGATCATCCGATAACGCCAGATTCGCCTCACCTTCGCTGAATCTGCCATTCATCTCCACAGTGGCCACGTCTCTCAGCTTCCACAGAACCTGCAAACGTGGAGCTTAAAAACAGCAAGGAGAAGCAAGTGCTGATGGGAGTTATGTATCAAAGTTAAAATTGCAACACCAATGTCGGCCATATTATAAAAGAGGAAATTAGACAAACCACATTTGTGGGACATGCAGCAATAATGGACAGCGTCGAGTTATATCGAAACGTTGATAACCTAAGTGAATCCTAATGCTCTAAAAATGGATTTCATGAGCGTGTATGAGACGGTTGGTATTACCAGTACTTGAAAACATTGCAGTGAAGACGTTTTTAGAAATAGTGAGCATAATACTTTGAATTTCACATGACGATGGACGTTCAGTCCTTATATATGTCAAAAACTACCAAGGGTGGCATCTAGGCCCTCACCTTCTTCCTAACCAAACTGAACCTTTCAGTCTTGCTCCACCCATACCCTCTTCCGCCCACCCAATAATTCCTCACTCTCAGTAAAGTTTCCTTTAACTCCTCCAATTTTCTCCAAATGCAAGGGGTGGTCATGTGCACTCCGATGGAACCTATCTATGCATGCCTCTTTGTTGGGTATTTCAGACAGCCCCTCTTCAGTACCCACAGAGGCACTGTGACAAAACTCTCCTGCAGTTACATCAATGACTGGATCGGCGCAGCAACCTGAACCCAGATTAAACTGGAGCAGTTCATCGTCTTTATCCACCACTTCCGCCTTGCCGTCAAATTCATTTGTTCCATCTCGGACACGTCTCTCCACTTTCTTGAACACTGCATTTCCACTTTCGATGACTCTCTCCAAATGGACACTTACTATAAACCTACAGACACCCATTAAATACCTGGATTACAACTTCTGCCACCCAGTATCCTGAAAGAGTTCCATCTCATTCTCCCAGTTGCTCCGCCTCTGCTGCATTTGCTCAGACGAGGAGACGTTCTACTCGTGAGCAATCCAGATGTCCACCTGTTCCGAACAATGTGTTTTTTTCTCCCTCTCTAATTCAACAGCCTGTCCCGCATCAACTCTGTTCCCCATTCCACTTCCCGAAACACCACTTTCTGATCGCAATAAACATGGAGCCCCCTTGTCCTCACTTGTGACCCAATCGGTCTCCGCCTCCAAGACATCATCCTTAAAAACTTTCGCTAATTTCCATCAGAACCCACCACCAAGAACATATTCCCCTGACCACCCCTCTCTGCCTTCCACAAGGATCTTTCCCTTCGCCAGTCATTGGTTTGCACACCAATCCTCTCGAACCCCCAGAGACTTTCCCCTGCAACCGGAAAAGACACAAAAGCTGCTCGTACAGCAACCCTTCACTTCCATTCGTAACCCCAAGCATTCCATCTACGTGAAACACAGGTTAACATGCCTCTTAACCTAGTTTACTGCATCAAGTGCTCTCGATGTAGTCTTTTCTACAGCGGGGGGGAATCAAACGTAAACTTAGGGAACAGTTCGCCAAGCATCACAGCTAGGCCTACAGGGGCCGAACGGAGCTCCCAGCCACCACATGTTTAATTCCGCTTCTCACTCCCTTACCGACACAACAACCCTTGGCCTCTTCCACACCCATAATGAAACTAAAGGAAAATTGCAGGAACAGCACCTTATGTTTGGCTTGGGCAGCCGGCAGCCCAGAGGATTCAAAATTGAGTTCTTTAATTTCAAACAACCAAGCCCCTCCCCCTCCCTTCAATCCTCCCAGCTGCCTACAGGCTTCATTCACCCCCCCCCCCCCGCCATTGACCAACCAGGTGGTGCCCTCTACACGTCTTAATTTTTCCCCAATTTACCACCCTGCACTCGAAACCTCCTTTATCTGCAGCTCCCTTTACACCCACCCCCAGTCCTGAAGAAGAGTTAACCCAAAACGTCGACTTCTCCACCTTCTGGTGCTGCCTGCCTTGCTGTGTTCTTCCAGCCAACGTTTTGTCTGTTATAAATATATGAGAGGTTAGATCACTTCAGTCGAATTGCAAACGCACATGACAAAGGTGTAAGGAAGAGAGGCAATGTCTGTTGTTTAAATAAAAACTACGGCATTAAGTTTTACAAACGCCCACCACAGAGCAAACAGCAAAAAGATAAGGAGACTCAACGATATTTAAAAATAAAATAAAAATGCATTAGATCAAAGGGGTTATCTCAGAAAAAAATGCGAGGTATTGTGGTCAACCTTCGATTCAGAGAAATGGAGGAGCTCGGTGCAGAAATCGATCTCTTGACCAGATTGATACGAAAGCAGGGATGGAGACATTGGCTGGTATGAAACGGGACTGATTGGCAGGTCTAGATGAGTTGCATCATAGGCTGCCGTTAAGACAACGTTGGAAAACACCTGAGTCAAATGGTTAAGTAGAATCTTTCCACGGCAGAGGTGCCAGAGGACTGGACAACAGCTAATGAGGCCCCAATTTGCAGGATGTGCGCAGGAAGGGAATTATAGAGCATGAGTATCAGATCAGTGTTGGAGAAACTAAAGGAGAATATAGGAAAGGAGAAAATCGATCTCCATTCAGACAGCCAATGTCTGATAATCAGCATAATCAGCATGAACCTATCTCAGGGAAGGAATGTTGAATGAATGTGATTGATTTTCTTTTTCAAGGAGGTGTTTTATATAGTTTCGCAGTGATGCCTTTGACAAATCACCACATGGGAAACTGATTAGCAAACTAACATCTCATGGTATCAAGGGTAACTCATCACGACACATCCAACATTGTCTTAGTGGCAGAAAACAGACGGTGCTGGTGGAAGGCTCTTTGTGTGACTGGAGACCAGTGTCCAGTGTTGTACCACAGTGATCAGTGCTGTGTCCCTTATTACGTGTAGCATTCACAAATGATATAAATGTGAATGTTGGGGAGTAAGAGGGATTGTGATTAGTAAGTTTGCGTTTGACATAAAGATTTTCCGGTTGGTTGGCAGCGAGGAGGAAGATCTTATGTTACAGGAAGATATAGATGGAATGGTCAGATGTGCAGATCAGTGGCAGATGGAATTTAATCCTGATAAATATGAGGTGATGCACTTTGGAAGACAGGAGAGTACTCAATGAATAGCAGCACACGAGGAGGTTGCAAAGGTGTTTCACCACAGATCACTGCATGTGACTGTACAGAGTAATAGGTTAGTTCAGAAGGCATCGGTTCCAAAGGCAGAGCGGGTATTCATCGAAGCATAAATAACAAAATCTGGTTAGGACATTACACAGGCTGGAATATTGTCTGCATTTCTGCTGGCCACATTCCAGGAATTGCACTGGAGGGGTTGTTGAGGAGATTCACTGGGATGGACCGTGGGATGGAGCACATCAGCTATGAAGGGAAGCTGAATAAACACGGGTTGTTTACTTTGGAGCACAGAAGACTGACTTGTACGTAATTAAGAAGTATAGGATTTCGAGGGACATGGACAGGGCAGATAGACAACAGCTGCTCATTTTAATCAAGACAACACATTTTTTAATATGAAGGGGTTGATGGTTGAATGGAATAGAATATAAAAGCCATTGCTGGCAAATCCACGTGAATGAGTTCAGTGAAAAATTTGTAGTGTCGCATATCTTAGGTGCTGGGTACATCGGTACAGATATTTTAGGTGTTGTTAGCGTATTGAAATAACGAAAATAAAACTAGAAAGGAAACAGGGAGTTTTAAAACGTCAACAATGACAATAAAAGATAACACAACTTGCAGTGCTTACTCACCGAGCCCATGCCCGTTGGGCTTCTGTACACGAGGCTACGTTAACGCCAACCGCCAGCCTCTCTCCCAGATTCACCTCCAAGTCTCCTCCCCTTGGCCAGACTATGATTGATCTGCTCCTGTTTGAGGCTCCTGTTTCAAGTCACTTGCTGCACGGTCCTGGTCTCCAAATTGTTTCCCTTGCTGGGCTGAGCTTGGTCCCCATTCTCCATTCCCTCGAAGTCGGGGAGCTTAATAAGTTAAAAGTTGGGAGGAGGGAGAAAAAAACTGCAACAAAGAGAGAAAGAATAAAGAAAACGTAACAGCGACTGGTGAGCATCAGAATTCCAGCGGGAGTATCATACACTTCTGCTATCACGGCTGCAAAGTTGAGTGCCAGGGAGCATTTGAGGGCCCATGCTTCTGTGAACGGATAATTTTTAAAGGCCATTTGTTGAGCAGGTTATGACAGGACTTGATCGTTTTCAGAGCTGTAATTAACACGAGTTATAGTAATGAACCGTCATAGCTTCTAAAATTATGCCAATGGAAAAGGTCAGACAAAATAAGTACAGCTTCCTTGCAGTCTAGAAGCAGAGAATGGACAATAGGGAAATAGCAGAACAATGAAGCAACTACGTTAATTCTGTCTTCATGTAAAAAAAGCAAGTGAAAACCAAACTGCTCAGCAACACGAGGAAACCTGAGTCTGATGAGAAAATGGCTAAGAATGCAAACAGCATATCAACAGTTTTAGACTTGGAGAGGCAGGTGTTGACTGGGGTTTACAAAGTTAAAAATCACACAAAACCAGGTTATAGCTCAACAGGTGTATTTGCAAGCATTAGCTTTCAGAGCACTGCTCCTTCATCAGGTGGTTGTGGAGAATAAGATTGTACGACACAGAAGTTATAGCAATAGTTTACAGTGTGATTTGTACTTGCACAATTATATGTTACTTTGCTAAAAAGCTGCATGAATCCATGCAAGATTCTGTAAATCCGTGTTTTAGATTAGAATCAGTCTGACCATTGTGGCACAGACAGCCTCACACAGGCAAGTTCACATTTTTAATACATTATCTGGGCCGACATAACATCAATTGTTAAAGTTCACTTGATAATACAACTTTTAAAAGCAGTTTTACGATTTACATGTGAAAGAACTGAACCAAACATAGCCATTCTAAAATATAATAGACTTAACAATCAAAGCAGGTCTTTCTCACTACATAATTACAGTTGCATCACACTGTACACTTTTGCTCTACATTCTGCGTCGTACAATCTCGTTGGAGAAAGTGAGGACTGCAGAAGCCGGAGACGAGAGTCGCAAAGTGTGGTCATGGAAAAGCGCAGCAGGCAGGCAGCATCCGAGGAACAGGACAATCGGCGTTTCGGGCATACGCCCTTCTTCAGGAATGAGGCCGGTGTGCCAAGCAGGCTGAGATAAAAGGTAGGGGGGAGGAATTGTGGGGGAGGGGCCCTGGGATTACGATAGTTGGAAGGAGGTGAGGGTGAGGGTGATAGGCCGGAGAGGGGGTAGGCGCGGAGCGGTCGGGAAGAAGATTGCAGGTCAAGAGGGCGGTGCTGAATCCGAGGGTTGGGACTGAGATAAGGTGGTGGGAGGGGAAATGAGAAAGCTGGAGGAATCTACATTCATCCCATGTGGTTGGAAGTTTCCTCAGCGGAAGATGAGGCACTCTTCCTCCAGGCGTCGTGTGGCCAGGGTCTGGCGATGGAGGAGGACAAGGACCTCCATATCCTTGGTGGAGTGGGAGGGGCAGTTAAAGTATTGAGCCACGGATGGTTGGGTTGGTTGGTGCGGGTGTCTCAGAGGTGTTCCCTGAAACGTTCCACAAGTAGGCAGCCTGTCTCCCCAATGTAGAGGGAGCAGCGGATGCAGTAAATGATGTGTGTGGAGGTGCAGGTGAATTTGTGGCGGATATGGAAGGATCCATTGGGGCCTTGGAGGGAAGTAAAGAGGAGGTGTGGGCGCAAGCTTTGCATTTCTTGCGGTTGCAGGGGAAGGTGCCGGGAGTGGAGGTTGGATTGGTAGGGTGTATGGACCTGACGAGGGAGTCACGGATGGAGTGGTATTTTTGGAACGCTGATAGGGGTGGGGAGGGAAAGGTATCTCTGGTGGTGGGGTCTGTTTGGAGGTGGCGGAAATGTCGGAGGATGATACGATGTATCCGGAGGATGGTGGGGTGGAAGGGGAGGACCAGTGTGGTTCTGTCCTGGTGGCGATTGGAGGGGCGGGGCTCAAGGGCGGAGGTTCCGAAAGTGGAGGAGATGCGGTGGAGAGCATCGTCGATCACGTCGGAGGGGAAATTGTGGCCTTTGAAGAAGGCGCCCATCTGGGTTGTTCAGTATTGGAATTGGTCCTCCTGGGAGCAGATGCGGCAGAGGCGAAGGAATTGGGAATATGGGATGGCGTTTTTACAGGGGGCAGGGTGGAAGGAGGTGTAATCCAGGATGCTGTGGGAGTCGGTCGATTTATAGTAAATGTCCATGTTGAGTCGGTCGCCCGGGATAGAAATGGAGAGGTCTAGGAAGGGGAGGGAGGAGTCTGAGACGGTCCAGGCAAATTTGAGGTTGGCATGGAAGGTCTTAGTAAAGTGGATGAATTGTTCTACCTCCTCGTGGGAGCACCAGGTAGCGCCAATACAATCATCAATGTAGCGGAGGAAAACGTGGGGAGTGGTGCCAGTGTAGCTACAGACAATGGACTGTTCCACATATCCGACTAAGAGGCAAGCATAGCTGGGGCCCATGCGGGTGCCCATGGCTAGTCCATTGGTTTGGAGGAAGTGGGAGGATTGGAAAGAGAAGTTGCTCAGAGTGAGGACCAGTTCGGTCAGTCGAAGGAGGGTGTCAGTGGAAGGATATTGGTTGGGTCGGCGGGAGAGGAAGAAGCGGAGGGGTTTGAGTCCTTCGTGATGGAGGATGGAGGTGTACAGGGACTGGATGTCCATGGTGAAGATAAGGCCTTGGGGACCAGGGAAGCGAAACTCATGGAGGAGTTGGAGGGCGTGGGTGGTGTCCCGAACGTAGGTTGTGAGTTCTTGGGCTAAGGGGGACAGGACAGTGTCGAGGTATGCAGAGATGAATCCGATGGGGCAGGAGCAGGCTGAGACAATCTTGTTCTCCACAATCTCCTGAGGAAGGACCAGCGCTCCAAAAGCTCGTATTTCCAAATAAATCTGGTGGATTATAACCTGCTGCTATGTGATTTCTAACAGTTTTGGAGAAAACATTGTGCATGAAAGTAATTGACAGAGACAACGTCAACAAAGATTTGTGAAATGGGAATCACTTTTAAGAAACCGACTGACAGATAAATTAATTAGAAGCAATGAAATCTGATTTTATTGACAGGTGTATTTAACGGTAAAAATGCAATAAAACACAATGAAACACTTTCATTTCTCACCACAATGCGCTGACATTTTGAATAATTTAAGAACACGGCAAATATAGAAGCTCTAGCTTGAAGAAAGTCGATCAGTCCTGAGCTCAAAACCATCAACAATGCGTGGACTGCCGTTATTCCACCACTACATCCTCACCGTCGACAACAGAACCAACCAACACTGAAGTAATCGATCCTCAGGCAAAACCTTTGGCGCTGGGCAGATACTCCTCCATCGCTGTCCCATCACATCCTGCACCAGAAACATTCACCGTGGAGTCGCATCTCTCGCTGCTAGTCCTAAATACGATGTTGCTATGATGACTTTCCACCATTGCTTCACTTGTGCCAGCGCTGGAAAGAACCAACAAAAAAGTCAATGACCCTCAGGTGCCATCTTTTGCTGCTGAGCGTACCTCGCCAACATTGCCTCTGCTGATGTAATAGCTGAGAATTCCTGTTCCTGGTGCTTGTTCCAGAAAAGAAAGTCGGGGCTCACTCACGTCGAAGCTGGACTTGCTCATTTTCCACAGCAATCTTGCTCTCGTTCTGTTCTCTGGGCACAGCTCGACGTCCGTGTTCTGAGCCCAGCTCGAGGTCCATTGAAGGCCTACTCGATTTCAACGAGCAGGGCCTACTCGAATTCCACGGTACGCCTACACAAGGTCCAAGGTATATCTACTCAAAGTGTACATACTTGGCTCACACATGATCGGCAGTCTGGGAATGCTTGAGATTAGGGCTGTGCCCACCTGACTTTTGCGCACTAGCCGCTTGCCACCTCTGAAGCTCAATATAAGATACGTTAAAGGAAAGAGAGGAAAATAGCAAGAAAAAAAAGAAAAGTGGTTAGAGCGGATGAGCTGAGGCAAAGGAGCCATCCTCCACCGCCAATGTGGACTGAAAACATTGATTAAAAGAAGTCTTATTGGTCTGCTGCAGGAATCTGTGCTTTGTCCCCAGCTTTTCCAGTATATATAAACATTAAATCAAATGTCCAAGTCTGCTGAAAGCACTAAACAATGCTAGATGGTGAGTGGGAGAGGAGGATGTATAAAAGCTCCAAGGAACCTGAGGCAATTTGAGTGAATGGGCAAATACATCGCAGAAGAAGAACAATGTCAGTAGACATGACGTTGTGCATTTTGATGCAAAAAACACCACAGCAGCTAGAGGTAGATTTAATCGCTGTGTGGAAAGCTCATTTTCAGACGTTTCGTCACCATTCGAAGTAACATCTTTCGTGCGCATCCGAATGAATCCTGGAAGAGCAGCCTTCCATTTGAAAAGTGATTGGTTAAAAATTGTTTGAGTACTTAGGCACACATTCTACACTTTCGATTCTGTCTGCGCAGACCTCCGAGATCCATGCAGGGCAGTGAATTCAGAAGCCAGAAGTCATTACTGGGAATTATATTGTCACGCTGACCAGTGTACATACAGCCACCAACTAGGTCACTGTAACATTGAAAAGGATCTGGATCTCCTTGTACACCAGTCACTGAAAGCAATGTTGCAGGAACAGAAAGCAGTTAGGAAGATAAATGGTGTTTTGATCTTTACTTCACGTTTAATTGAATACTGGAGTAAGAATATCTTATGGCAGATGTACAGGGCATTGGTGAGACCCCACCTTGAATACTATAGAGTGTTATGTGCAGTTTTGGTCTCCTTAACTAATAAAGGGCAACCCTGTCTTTCAGGGAGTGCAGCATATGATAACCAGAATGATCCCTGGGATGACAGGCTTGTTGTGGGTGTAGCGTTCGAGTCTACTAGTCATTAAATCATGAATTTATGTAAATGAGTGGAGATCTCATGAAATATATAAAACTCTGACAGCGTGAGAAAGACTGGATGCAGGGATGATAATTCCCCTGACTGGGACATCTAAAACAAGGGCCCACAATATTAGATGTCGGCAGGCCACTCTGAATTCAAGTTTGAGTAAACGTCTGCCCTCAAAAATGTGGCCCATGGGGAAGTCTCCACCACATAAGGCTATGGAAGCCCAGGCGCTGAAAAAATAATGACTTCTACACACCCCTTTCTGATGCTGAGGCAAGTGCTGTGTGCTCTGTCTGCTCTTACACCTCCCGTCCTCGGAGCAATTTGATACAATTGGGTGTCTTCCTTGGCCGTTTTAGAGACCATTAAATACATTATCACATGCCTGGGGTTATTTTTACGCCAGAGCAGGAACGCATGGGAAATCTGCTTCCTAAAGTTCATTGGGGAAGCAAGCTGGTGTTTTCCATCGGCGTAGGCTTCTAGGTCAATGGTTCTGACGCCAGATTTGAGATCTCGACATTTTATTAATTGTTCTTAAATTTCACCAGCTGTCAGACCAATAGTCTGTTCTGGATTAGTAATCGAGTGACATTTCCACGTCAGCACTATGTCCATTTTGAGACCCATCAGAAAGCACTGAGCAAGTTATTTCTGTGCTGGTTGACAGTTCGGTCAAAGAAAACCTCCCACCCATTTGACCATCGTGATGGACATGAGGTAGTGATAATTGACGTTATTGCATATTTGTGGAGCCTTCCCTTCCAGTGAGTCTTTCAGCAGTCCCTTATCATTTATGACTGGATGAGTCTGGGCTGTGGAACTTCGATTGCTCATGTTGGTTTTGGTATCGTTTCTCTCTCTGTATTCGATGCTAGTTTTCCTGTCTGGAATGTAAGAAGCCAATGCAGTATCTTTCCGGGTTCTCAACAGGTTTAGGTACTCATGATCCTTGCATGTTCACCCACACTCGTCACTGAACCACACATTGGCTTGATAATGGTGGTAGCCTGACGAATTATCGCAGGACAATGTTACAGATTGTAGTTGAATACAAATCTTCCCCTGCTGCTGCTGTGGTCTACAACCAGCAGACAATGTCAGGTATTCTCGATTCAAAGTTAGAGGAGCTCGATCAGTGGAAGTATTTAAAGATGGTGTTTGACCTTTAAGTGAATTGAGGGTAATGAATAATTGGCCTTGAAATTGGAGTTACAGAGTCATAGAATTTTGCAGTCATTCAATATGCAAACAGACCCATCCAACCAACTCCTCCATGTTCACCAGGTTTCCTCAACTGTGTGGTCCATTTACCTGCTTCGGATACATACCACTCTAAACCTTTCATATTCATGCACATGTTCAATGTATTTTAGATGCTGCAATTGCATTTGCATCTAGCACTCCTCTGGCAGCTCTTTCCATGCATGCACCACCCTATTGTTAGAAAAGAAAGTTGCCGAGAAGTCATTTAAGATTTTAAATCTTACCCCTATCTCCTTAAACATATACTGTCTACTTCCAGATCACTCTGCCATGGGGTAGGGACAATGCATCCTCAAAATATAAATGTTGCTCATGGTTTTTAAAAAAATCTACAAGGTCATTCTTCATCCTCCGATGTTAGACGGTTAAAACAAAAATCCCAGATTATTCTTACAGCTGAAAACCTGCAGTTTCGGTTGCATCATTTGGAGTAAAGCAAACAAGAAGATAAAACAACTCCAGAAACCTTAGCCACTTTCCCCTACATCAAAGACACTTCGGAAATGACCGCCAGACGACACAGACCCCTTGGCATCATGGTAGCCCATAAACGGACCAACACACGAAAACAGCCGTTGAGGAACTTGAAAGACCCTATTAGACAAAAAGCAAAACTAATACCATTTACAAAATACCTTGTAAGAACTGTAACAGACAGGCAGAAAACAGGCAGAAAACTAGCCACCAGCATACGTGAACATTCACTGGCCACAAAAAGACATGATCCACTGTCACTAGTATACTTACATACGGATGAGGAAGGACACCACTTCGACTGGGACAACACGTCCATCCTAGGACAAGCCAAACAGAGACACGCACGAGAAATCCTATAAGCATGGCATTTCGCGCGGAATTTCATGAACAAACACATTGAATTGGATTGCATTTACCAAAACCAGAGAAAAATAACAGGAAATGACATCACTATAGGAAATGATGTCACCACAGGAAATGACATCACCAACCATAGGAAAACCAAACATATAAATATGAAGCGGTCTAATCCGACAGTACTTCATTCAGAGACTGACTGATGGCGTTACTTAGTGTGTTGACAAAACGTCTGTAAATGAACCTGCCAGCTCAGCGAGCAAACCGACATCAAGCGTGTGACCAACATTGGGAACTGTATGTCCAAGACATTTTGGAGTGTTACACAAAATTGACAACAAAGACTAGGTAGTTATCCAAATAAGGGATTATTTGTGCCTGACCGTGGAGGAGGATTTTGCAGGAAATGATGAAGATATTGGCTGAATCTTATTCTATTTTGTTTAAAATAATAGCTGAGTTGAACTTGGAGACAGATTATGGATTTATGGCTGAGCGGATCTCATGAAATTATTGGACACAAGAGCTTCTGAGATGTGGATATTTATAAATCTATCACATTCTATACCCGGCACTCACTGAAACACTCTGCACCCGACTTTGTTCGGAGCCTTGTATAACATAAAATACCCGGAACATTCGACAAACAACGGTCTTCAGATCTTTGCACACCCGACATTCCCTGCAACGTTCTGTACTCAACATTCCGTGGGACATTCTACAACAAACATTCTCTGGAATATTCTGCGACAAACACTCACTGGAAGATTCTACACCTGACTTTCCACAAACGTTGTATACCCGACATTCACGGATCATTCTATTCCCGAATTTCGCCAGAACATTCTGTAACTGGCATTCCCTGAAATGTTCTATATCTGACATTCTCCAGAACATTCCACAAATGACATTCTGGAACATTCTTCAGCTGACATTCTCAAGAACATTGCATACCCGATATTCCTCGGAACATTTTATAAACTGCAATCCCTGGAATATTCTACACCTGACATTCCTCAGAACATTTGTAACTGGAATTCCCCGGAACATTCTATACCCGACATTCCCTGGAACGTTCAATATCTGACACTCCCTGATATGTTCTATACCCAACGTTCTCTGGAAAATTCTGAAACTGTCATTCTCCAGAAAATGTTGCATCTGACACTTTATCATAACCGTCTATAACTGACATTCCCAGCATATTCTGTAAATGACTTTCTCCAGAGCATTCTGTAACCGACATCCTACAGAACATTCTGCACCGACATACTCCAGAACATGCCGTACACAACGTTCTATGGAACATTCTGTTGTAGATATTCTCTGAAATATTCTATACCCGATATTGCCTGAAACATTCTATAAATGATATTTCCAGCAATATTCCATACCCAATATTCACCAGAACATTCTATACCTGACATTCCCCAGAACATTCTCGAGTCGGCATTTCCTGGATCATTCCATGCCACTACTCTCAGGAAGATTCTGTAACTGAAATTCCCAGAACATTCTATATTTTCTCTGAAACGTTCTATACCAAACCTTCTCCAAGGCATTCGATATCAGGCATTCCCCGGGGTGTTCTATATCTGACATTCCCTGGAAAATTCTCTACCCGACATTCCCTGCAACGACATTCTGTTGAGCATTCTATACCTGACATTCTCCAGAGCATTCTCTATTTGCAGTCCCCAGAACATTCTGGATCTGGCATTCACTGGAATTGACATTGCCCAGAACATTCTTTAACCAACATTCCCTGGAATGTTGTATGCCGGGAATGCTCCGGAACATTCTGGATTCAACATTCCCTGGACCATTCTATACCCGACAATCCTTGGAATATTCTAAACCCGACATTCTCTAGAAAATTCTACTCGCAGCAGCCCAGATTTGTGAACTTCCGACATTAGTTAATTGAACAAAAGATAAGATCCTGAGGGAAGAGATCCCCTTCCAGTGAGAAGGAAACACGGTTTTGATGTTCCCTCTAGCAATTAAAGGAATAAATACGTTTTCCCTGCATTTACATTTCTTCACGGCAAATGATTGACCACAATTAAGACGAAAAGACAGAAATATGCAAACGCCGTTTCCCTTCAATAAACTGGGATAGAATACTTCAGGGCAGCAACTTTCTCACCTAACGTATTAGAAGTGGAATGATGTGACTTGTGTCTGCCCTCGGGTGACCGAGTCTGTAGGAGTGTTCCAGAAACCATTCTGTTCTTATTGATGTGTCTGTGTCTGTTTGGGGAGGGAGGACTTCTTGCGTTTCACGTCACAGTTTTGTGAGTACTTCAGACATTTCTCTTTTATGTTTCAGCTCCAATTATTTCAATAAATCTCTGAATGCCGTGACACCTTTGAAACTCTCATTGTGTTATCAATCAACCGGTAACGTTGACTCCAGG
Organism: Chiloscyllium plagiosum; assembly: GCF_037043375.1. Classification (NCBI taxonomy): domain Eukaryota; kingdom Metazoa; phylum Chordata; class Chondrichthyes; order Orectolobiformes; family Hemiscylliidae; genus Chiloscyllium; species Chiloscyllium plagiosum. The sequence goes on along the minus strand of NW_028270179.1, from coordinate 16,508,189 downwards.
TTGATGTATAATTTGTATGTTTGTCTTTTTTCACAGTTAATGTAGTGACGATCCATGTCCTGATTTATAAAGATTGTGGGTTGTCTCCGTGTATCAGACGTTACCTTGTGGCCATGGCAGTGGCAGACCTATTGGTCATTATCCTCGACCTGATATTGAGACACATTCCCATTGTTTATCCGAAACAGTTTTATTTCGTGAGGTCCATCCCCGTGTGTAATATCCACGCTGTCCTGCTTTATGCAGCCACTGACTGCTCTGTCTGGTACACCGTTGCTTTGACCTTTGATCGATTCGTGGCCATTTGTTGCCAGAAGCTGAAAAACAAATATTGCAGTGAGAAAACGGCGACGGTGGTTCTGGGAACAGTCACTGTGCTGAGCTGTTTAAAGAACATTTTCTGGTATTTTATGTACACGTCTCGGTATTGGCTATGGAACTCCCCCTCGTTTTGTGCTGTAACACTCACTGTCAAGTACTCTCCTGTCTGGGCCACAATTGAGTTCCTTCATCACATTCTAACCCCGGCTCTCCCTTTTCTCCTGATTCTGCTGCTCAATGTTTTCACCATCAAACACATTTTGGTGAGCAGCAGAGCCCGCAGGAGACTCCGGGCTCACACCGATGGGAATGCTCAGTCTGACACAGAAATGCAAAATCGGAAAAAATCCAGCATTTTACTGTTTGTCATCTCGGCCAATTTCATACTGTTATGGCCAATGTTAATGGTGTATTCTATATGGTATCGGATGTATGATATTGGATATCAATCTGTGCATCTCCATATCTTTCTGCTGGAATTGGCCTTCATGCTGCAGCTCCTCAGTTGCTGCACAAACACTGCGATTTATGCCATGATCCAGACTACGTTCAGGCAGCAGTTGAAGAATGTGCTGAAATATCTCTTTTGTTATGAAAATTGGGTGTACTGTACCTTTAAGAAAGTTAAAAACTAGCATAACTACCTGACAGCATCAAGTAGTTCTCAACAAGATACAATGTAACCTTTTCGTCCGGCAGCTAGTATAGCTGGTTGCCTGCAGGGAGAAAAAAATACGAATTCGGGCAATCAATTTATACTATATCCCCAAAATACCAAACTCCAATCCATTTTTAATTTGCTATATTGAAAATATTAAAAACCAGTGATATAGTCCGATGCTTCAGCGGTAACATACCTGGAAAACGTCAACAGCTGAGGGAGAATTGCCAACCCCATCAGCATGTACAGACTACCAGAGACACAGCGGTCGTAAAGATACGTTTATCAGTCAATGACCTGTGACACAGAAATCCCTAAGAAGAAGAAAATCTACAGAGGAAGATACAAAGGGAAGGTTCGACAGCCGACTGGTTTTGAAATCTGACTTTGTGGTCCATGATACTCCAGGGTTTTATCGGCTTAGTATTATATAAGAGAAAGTAAAATGTGGGTGAGAGGAAGGAGTTGTAAATAATTGTTAATTAATTGTTCTCTGTTAGACTTTTAAAAGCAAATGTGTTTTTTTTAACTTTAAATAGTGACTTTGAAATAGTTCTTAGCCTCTCGAATTTTTACACGTTAATGTACGGGCAAATCTTTCTCTGCTGCAGGTTTAAATGAGCAGTTTTAACCTGTGCCGTAACACTTTGCCAAAGTTCATCTAAACATATGATTTTCTCATTAATAAATTCTTTCTGGATTTTCTGTTCTTAATTCAAAGTTTCTGCAATGAAGCAGCCTGTCGCTATGGTAACAGACTGAGGTGATTGCTCGGTTGTCTAACGCTATCCCACAGGGATCCATTTCATTGCTTCTCTCAGCTCAGGACGCAGTGCGGAAATACATTATCCCACTGACTGTATCTATCACATCAATTTGTAAATAATAAAAATGCTCATTAAAAAGGGCAAAACAGCAGCGTCAACTATAATCTTATTTCTCGTTGCGTCGAAGAAGAGAAAGACGGACTCTGCCCCCACCTCTCGATACTCAGAGAAGGGAAGGGGACTCGGCCTGAGCTGAGGGGTTGGGTTTAACTCACTTTGTCCTTGCTCTTACCGCTGGTGTTACACACACTCCCCAAATCTACTCCACTCCCTCTCCTTCTAGCTCTCTCTCTCTCCACATCCTAAACAAACTCATCCTGACGTACCTTATGCTTGATTTGCGTTTCATGGTTATGGGTTCACAGACCATTGCTGGGTGAACAGAATGGGGACGGGTGAACAGTCCGTTGCAAGGAGAACACCGTGGGGTTGGATTTGCAGTATAAAGCTAGGGAAATACGGCGAGGATGGGTTCATAGGCAAAGGCAGGAGAAGAGAGTGGGGATGTGTTCAGAGGCCACTGTTCGGAAAACAAAGTTGCGATAGAATATCAAACCAATTCCGGGAGAACAGAGTTGGAACAGTTTCACAGACCGTTACGAGGTTAATTGTCTGGGATTGGGTTCTCAGATCGTTGCCAGGGAAACAGGGTTGGAATGAGGTCACAGGCCGTTGCCGGGTGAACAATGTGGGGATGGGTTCACAGTCTAATGCTAGGAGATCAGGGTTGGAATTGATTCACAGGCCAATTCTACGGAAACAGACTGGATATTTGGCCACAGGCTATTTCTAAAAGAACAGAGTGGGGATTCGTTCACACACCATTGCTTGGAGAACAGAGGGAGGATGTATCAGAAACGATTGCTGCGAGAACACAGTGGCACAGGGTTCAGGCCGTTACGAGGGTAATACATATTGACGGTTTCACAGGCCGCTGTTGGTGGAACAGATTGGGGATTGGACGACAGGAAGGTGCTAACGGAACAGAGTGGGGTTGGAGTGAGACACTGTTCCCAGGAGAAAATGGTTGTGGTAAGTTACCAGGTCATTGCTAGAGAATCGAGTGAGGATGGGTTCAGAGGCTGTTCCTCGGGGAACAGATCCAGGATGCGGTGACAGCCATTTACGAGGGGAACACAGCGAAAAAGTGGTCACATGTTGTTGCTCAGTGAACAGAGCAAGGATGGGATAACAACGTATTGCTAAGCGAACAGAATGAGAATTTATTCACAGGCTGTCGCTCGAAGTACAGGTTGTGAATGGGTTCAGAGGCCGTTGCTAGGAGAACAGGGTGGGGACTTTTTCACAGAGCGTTCACAGTAGAACAGGTTGGTTGATGCGTTTCTAGGCCGTTGCTAGGAGAATACAGGTTGCATGTGCCCGCAGGCACTTGCTTGGTGAACAGAATAGCAATAGGTTTACAAGCCATTTCCAAGGAAAGCGAGTGGAAATGGTGTCAAAGACTGTTGCTTGGGGAACAGGCAGGGATGGGTTCTCAGGCTCTTGCTAGGGGAACAGATGTAAGATAGTTTAACAGTCCGTTTCTAGGAAAGCAGAGTTGGGCTGTGTTCAGTTGGTGGTTAGATGGGACCAAAGTGAGGCTGAGTTCACAGGTCGTTCCTTGGAGAACCGGGTTACGATGGGTTCACAGGCCATTGCTGGGAGGACCGAATGGGGATTTATGCACAGGCTATCACTGGGAGAACATTCTGGCATAAGCTCACAGTCCGTTGCAATGGTTTTCGGGACGGTTTCACTGGCCATTGTTAGGGGAATAGAGGGCCGATGAGCTGACAGGCTGTTCCAAACGAAACATAGTGGCGATGGAGTCACAGGTAGGAATTGGTTGACAGTCTGTTGATGGGAGAACACAGTGGGAGTTTGCTTCCAAGCCCGTTCTGGGTTAACAGACTTTACATAGGTGTTCATAATTAGTTCTTTGGGGAACAGAGTGAAAACGAGTTGACAGGTCGATGCTGGGGGAACAGAGTGGAAATAGTTTCCGTGGCCCGTTGCGAGGGAAATAGAATTGGAATCGGATCACAGGCTGCCTCGAGTAGAACAGTGTGTAAATATTCAGGGGGTGGGGTTTCACATTCAGCTGCAAGGGAAACAGAGTATGGATGACTTCGCAGGCAATTTCTACGGAAACAGCGTGGGATGGGTTCACAGGCCATTGCTTGGATAGTAAAGTAGGGATGGGCTACAGGTTGTTGCTAGGGAAACAGAGTGGCGATAGAGTCACAGGTGTTATCTCTCCAAGAACAGAGACAGGATGGGTTCACAACTGTTGGAAGGGGAAGAGAGTGGATGATTGTTTGGAGGCTCTTGCTGGAAGGACAGATTTGACGGAGATTGATAAGCCGTTTCAAGGACAGCAGATTGTTACACAGTATGTTGTAGAACATAGGATATTACAGCCCAGTACAGGGCGTTTGTTCCTTCATGTTGCGCCCACCTATGAAACCAATCTGAACCCTATCTTTGACTGCACCTTTCCATTTTCATCTATATGTTCATCCAATTAACAATTAAATACGCATGAAATTGGCGAGTCTAGCACTGTTGCAGTCAGTGCGTTCCATATCTCAACTATTCTGTGAGTAAAGAATATATCTCCGATATCTGTCCTATATCTATCTCGCAATTTAAAGCTATATCCGCTCGTGCTCGCCATCCTACGAAAAAGGCTCTTAATATCCACCATATCTAGTCCTCTGATTATCTTGTATGTCTCAATTAAGTCACCATTAACCTTCTCCTCTTTATGCTAAACAGCCTCAAGTCTCCTGGCCTTTGCTCATTAGACCTTCCCTCCAAAACAGGCAACATCAGAGCAAAATGTCCTCTGGGCCATTTCCAAAGCTTTCACATCCTCCCTATAAACAGAAGTGTAAGCAATACTCTCAGTGCGGTGGCATCAGTGTTCCAGCATGACTTCATGGCTCTGAAACTCAATCCCTCCGCCAATAAATACTAACGCCCCAATACCCTTATTAACAGCCCTATCAACTTGGGTGGAAACTTTCAGAGATCTCTCTGCTCACTCAGACTAAAAAGAACCTTGCCATTAGCCTGGTATTCTTTACTCCCGTTGCTCCTTCGAAGTGAATCATCTCAATCTTTTCTGCATTAAACTCCTTTGTCAACCTTTTAGCCCAGTTCTGACTGTGTGGAGTTTGCACGTTCTCCCCGTGTCTGCGTGGGTTTCCTCCGCGTGCTCCAGTTTCTTCCCACAGTCCAAAGATGTGCAGGTCAGGTGAATTGGCCATGCTAAATAGCCCGTAGTGTTAGGTAAGGGGTAAATGTAGGGGCATGGGTGGGTTGCGCTTCGGCGGGTCGGTGTGGACTTGTTGGGCCAAAGGGCCTGTTTCCATGCTGTAATGTAATCGTAATCTAATCTGTAATCTGAACTATGTTCCTCTGAAAACTGCAATGTCCTTCAGCAGAATCCACATCTCCACCTACCTCAGTGCCATCCGCGAATTTACTTACCCATCCTTCTACGCACTCATCCAGGTCTTTTTTTTTTAAATGGCAAACTGCATTGGACCCAAAACTGGTAACTGAACTCGAGGATGAACATTTGCCCTCCACCACCGAGCTCTGTCTTCTTTCAGCTCGCAAAATTCTGATCCAAATCACTAAATCACACTCAACCTCCCAACATCAGACTCTCTCCCTATTGCCTCCCACATTCAGCCTGTCCTTCTCTACACTCTTACCCCGCCCTCTACACGCTTCCCACTCTCTCCTTCCCCTCCCATTCTATCTCTGTCACTCTACGCCCCACTCTCTCTCTCCTTACCCTCACACTCTCTTTCTATCTCATTCCCAATCTCTCTCATTCTCAACCCTCCTGCCACTCAATCTATCTCGCCCCCTCCCACTCTCTCTGCCCCTCTCCGACTCTCTCTGTCTCCACCCCTACCCACACTCCTCTTCTCTACCTCTCCAACACCCAAACTCAACCGCTCTCTCATTCTGTGCACCCCATTCGCTCTCACACTATCCCATCACTCTCTAGTTCTCTCTGTCTGCATTCCACTCCCTGTCTTTCTCTCTCTACTCCCTCCCACTCTCTCTGTCTACCTCTCGATGCACCTCCCACACTCTTTCCCTCTACTAACCTCCATCTCGCTCTTTCTCTCTTTCTTACCTTCTTTCACACTCTCTCATCCCTCCCACTCTTTATCTCCCACTCCACGCACCGCCCACACTCTCGCTCTCTTCCAACCTCCCTATCTCTCCTTATCTCTCTTTTTCCAACCTTTGCACTCCCTCTCATCTCGGCCACTCCCTCTCTGTACCAGCATCCTACTCTCTCCCTATTTCTACAACCCTGCCACTCTCCAAGTCTCTATCTCTCGCTGGCCCCGCCCACTTTTTCTTTCTGGCCCCCTCCGACTCTCTCGCTCTGCACACCTTCATTCTCTCTCTGACCCTTCCTCTACATCTCTCTCTCAGCACATTTTGCACTTTCTGTCTCTACCCCTCCTACTCTCTCTCTACCCCTTCCCAGTATCTTTATCTATCCCTTTCCTGTCACTTTCCCTCTGAGTACCCTTCTCTCGCTCTCTAACCGCTTCCAAATCTGCGACTCTTTCTCTTTTAGCCCTTCGAACTCTCTTTTGCTTTCTTTCTCTCTTCACACTCCCATTATCTCTACGCCCCTCCCACTTTCTCTCTTTAGTTCCCGCCCACACTCTCTCCCCCCAAAAGCTCTCTCGATGTACTCCTTCACACTATCTCTCTCACTACCAGCTCTGACTCTCTCTCTAACCCGTTCCCACTATCTCCCCCTCCTCTCTCTATCTATCCTCCTGCCACTCTCTCTCAGCCCATGACTCTGCCTCCCATTAAAGGCTTCCCACTCACTCCCTCTACCCCCTCCTATTCTCTCCTTCTGTCCAGCTTACCGCGCTCTCACCTTCTTCATCTCCCACCCACTCTCTCTCTAGCACCGTACCACACTCTTTCTCTGAATATTTCAACTCTTTCTATCTACCCTGTCGACATCCTTCCACTCTCTCTACCTGCTTGTGACTCTCCCTCTACCCCCTCTGACTTTCTCTCTCTACACCATCCCAATCTCTCTGCATTTTTCTACCCATTCCCACTCTCTCTATGTCACGACCCCCTTCCTCTCACTGCTCGTCTCGAGCCCCTAATCTCTCTTTGTCTACCCCTTCCACACTCTCTCTGTATAGCCCCTCCCACTCTCTCTCTGCCCCCTCCCACTCTCCCTATCCAAGCCCTTTCAATTCTCTCTCTCTCGCTCTCCACACGCGCACTCTCTCTCTCCACCTACTCCTTCACTCTTCCCGCCTCACCCACTCTCTCTCTCCCCTCCAAACTATATCCCTCCTTCTGTTCCCTTTCCACTCTACCACTCTTTAACCCCTTCCCACTCCATTTCTCTCCAGCCCCTCCCACTCTTTCTCTCCACTCTTTCCACTGTATTTCTCTTTACACCTCTCCCACTCTCTCTTCACGCCTTTCACTTGTCTCTCTCGGCCTCCTCACACTCTTTCTCCCTCTGTCTACCTGATCCAATGATCACTCTCTCTCCCAACTCCCTTCGTCTTTCCATTTCTCTCCACCCCTTCCCTCTCTCTCTCTCTGGCCCCTCCCAGTCTCGCTCTCTGTCCCACTCTCACTCTTTCTCCGCCCGTTCACAAGTTATCTCTCTCTAAACCCCCCACTCCCTCTGCCTTTCTCCAACCCTCTCTCCCACTAACCCCATCCCAGTTTTTCCATACACCGCACCCACTCTCTCTCTGCCTCGTCTGACTCCCTCTCTCCCTCACTACCCCCTTCCCACGCTCGCTCTCTCTTGCTCTCCACCCCTCCCTCTCCCTCTCACCCTCTACCTGTCTCGCATTCTCTCTCTACTTCCTTCCCATTCTATCTCTATAGCCCCAATTCCACGCTCTCTCTATGGCCTTACCACTCTCTTTGTCTCTCCTGCTCCCACTCTCTCTCCCTCCAAACTCTCTCGCTCTACCCCTTCCCATGATCACTCTCTACATCTTTCATCTCACTCTCCCTCTACGTCCTTCCACTCTCTCTGACCCCTTCCAAATCACTCACTCTTTCTCCGTAACCCCTTCCCACTTTCTTTCACTTTCTAGCTCTCTACACACTCCCACTTTTTACACTGTTCTGACCTTCTCTCTTTAGCCTCTACCCACTCTTCCTCCCTCTCTCTATGCTTTCCTATTCTCTCTCTATCCTCTCCCTGTCTCTCTACCCCTTCCGACTGTCACCCTCTCACTCTCACTCGACACATCAGCACCTGTCTGTCTCTACTCTCCCACTCTCTCTCTACCGCCCACACTTGCTCACACTCTACACTCTCCCACTCGATGTCTGTCTGCACCACTCCGTCTCTCCTCTCGCTCTCTGTATCTTTCTGCTTGCTATTCACTCTGTCTTTCTGCAGCCCTTCCACTCTGTGGCTCTTTATCCAACCTCCTCCCTCTCTCTCTTGACCCCTTACATCTCGTTTTACCTCCGCCCACTCTTTCTCTCTACCTTCCTAGCATTTTCCTGGCTCTGCCTTTCTTTCTCCCTCTAGCCAACTCCCACTCTCTCTCTTTCCACCACTTCCTACTCCCTGCCTCGAAACCCCTCCCATTCTTTCTTTCTCCTTCTCTCTCCATAGCCTCTTCCCACACAGACTCCACACTCTCCCATTCTCTTTCTCTACCCCTTCCGCTCTCACTTTCTCTACTCCATCCTTTACTTCTCTCTGTACCCACCACCCACTCCCTCCTCTCTCTCTCGAAACACCTCCAACTCATTCCATCCCTACGTCCCTACACTTGCTCTCTAATGCCTACCACTACCTCTCTCCATCCAACAACTATTTCTGTCTCTCCTTCCCTCCTCTTTATCTCTCTCTACACTCCCCAATCTATTTCACTCGACACTCTCCCACTCTAGGTCTCTCTGCACCACGCCCACTCTTGTCTCCCTCTCTATCTTTCCGCCTGTCCCCTCTCTCTCTCTCCATATATATATATCCATTACCCCTCCCTCTTTCTCTCTGTACCTCCCTCCTACTCTCCATATCACCCTCACATTTTCACTCTGTCTCGCCCAACCCAACTCCCCCTCTCTCTACCTCATCTCACTCTCTGTCTCGAACGCTCCCCCCACTCTTTCTTTCACCTTCTGTCTCCATAGCTCCCTTCAACCCTCCCTCTATAATCTACCCATTCTCTCTCTCTACCCTTTCTACTCTCTCTTTCTCTAGCTCCTCCACTACCTCTCTCCCCTTTCTCTCTACACCCACCACCCACTCTCTCCCTTCTCCCTCTCTACACGCCTTCCAAACATTCTATTACACTCCTACTCATTCTATCTACCCCTTCCCACGATTTCTCTCTATCATGTCCACTCTTTCTCTACCCACCGCCCTCTCTATCTACCTGTCTCTCACTCATTCGCCATCTAGATCCCCGTTCTCTCTCTCCCTCATCCCACTCTCTGTCTCCCCTCCAATATTCTTTTTCTCTACCTCTTCCCTCCCTCTGTCTCTCTCCTCCCTCTCTATTCCCTACTCTCTGTCTTCCCTCTCTCTCTCGCCCTCATTCTGACTACCACTTCCCACTCTCTTTCCCTCGACCTATCCCTCCAATTCTCTCTCCCTTCCTGTATCCCTCCATCTACCCCAGCCCATCCTCTCACTGTCTTTGTGTATCAACTCCCATTCTGTCTCTACCGTACAACTCTCCTCTCTCTCTTTCCCTCTCTGCCTTCTCCCATTCTGTCTCCCTGTATGCAGCCTCCCACACTCTCTCGTTCGATCCACCTCCCATTTTCTCTCTCTACCACTCCCTCTCACGGTCCCTCCCTCTCTCTCTAGTCGCCTTCCATACTCTCTCTCAGTCTGCACCCGTCCCACTCTCTTACTATACACACCTCCCACTGTCTCTCTTTGTCTACCTCCCTCCTACACTCTCTACCTTCCCACTCTTTCTCTCCATCTTTATCGCTAGCCCACTCCCAAACTCATTCTCTCAACTCTCTCTCTACCACTCTGTCTCTCTCTCTCTCTCTGACCCACTGTCACTCTATCTGACTACGCTCTCTCTCGAATCCAACCTTCTTCCTCTATCTCCTTCACTCTCGCTTTCTACACCCCGATCCCCTTCTCTACCGCCTCAATGTCTGTCTGTACACCCCTCCCATTGTGCTTTCCCTTCTCTCTCTGTCTACCACGTCCAACTGTTATCCTCGCTAGCACCCTCCCAGTCTCCTTTGTCACTTTCTCATCCGCTTTCCCCTTCCCACTCTGTCTCTCTAAATGTTACATTCCACTCTTTCTCGCTCTCTCTACCCACTTGCCCCCTCGCTCTTCCACTCCCACTCTTTCTACTCTTCTCTCCCTCTCTTCCCCTCTCTCGCTACTCCGTCTATCTCTCCCACTACGCCGTCCCACTCTCTTTCTCCTCTCTCTCTTTATATCCCTCTCAATCTCTCTCTACTCCCTCCCACTGTCTATCTACCCCACTGTCTCGCTCTCTCTGTCCCCTGCCACTCTACCTGTCTACTCCCTCTGTCTCTACACCCTCCCACTCTCTTTTTCTCTTTGCCGCTCTATTCCCATCCCATTCTCCCTCTCTCCCCTCCCACACACACTCGTTCGCTTCCTCCCACTTTGTCTTTACACTCCCTCTCTCTCTCTCTCTGTCCCCTCATTCATTCTCTCTCAACCCATTCCCTGTCACCCACTCGACCCACCAATAGATCTGTCTGTTTACGCCCTCCCACCGTTTATCTCTCTGCACCAATCCACTCTTCTCCCCCTCTCTATCTCTATCTACCCCGCTCCCAAGCTCTTTCTCTGCCCCATACCACTGTCTCTCTCCTCTCTCTCTTGTCCCCGTCCACCTTCTCTTTTTCTCTCTTATTCCCTTCAAATTTTCTATCACTACCACTCTCCCAATCATTATTCCTCTATCCCTGCGCGCTCTCTCACATCTCCCTCTCCATACTCACTACCCACTCTCTCCTCTCTCTATACATATATACACCCTTTTGGCACTCTGTCCACCCGCCTTCTACTCTGTCTCTCTGTACACACCACGTCATTTATGCAACTTACCCACTCTCTCTCTACCTCCTCCCCCTCTCTGTCCTCCCCCCACACTCTGCTTCCTTGTGTCCTCCCACGCTCAGTCTCTCCCCACCCCTCTCTCCACACTCTCTGATCCCTCTCTCTCTCTGTTTTTCAGTGCATCCCCAATCTCACTCCTTCCACCCTGCTCCCAATCTCGTTCTCCCTCTACCCCCTTCCTCTCTCCCTCTGTACACTGCAGACACTCTCTCTGTACATCACCACTCTCCTCTCCCTCTCTCTTTCCCTCCCAATGTCGCTCTCTCTCTCTGCCCCCCAACTCTCTATGCTTCTCTCTCATCTCTCTCTCTGGCTCCTCCCATTCTCACTCTACCCCACTCCAACTCTCCTTTATCTTTTCATCGCTCTCTCTACCACAGTCCCTCTCTGTCTCGCTGTCAGCCCGCTACCACTCACTCTGCCTCTCTCTACCCACGTCCCACGCTCTTTCTCCCCCCACTCTTTCTTAATGCCCCCCACTCTATCTCTCCGTCTGTCCCTAAAACCCCTTCCCACTCTCTCTCCATAGTTCCTCCCATTCTCCCTCTGTGTGTCTCTCAATCGACCCGTCTCCCTCTCTCTCTCTCACTACAGCCTCACTCTCTACTCCCAGTGTCTCTCCCTCTTCCTCCTCTGACTCGCTCACTCTTTCTACCATTTCACTCTCTATCTCTCTCTCTCAGCCCGTCTCATTTTCTCTCTCCCCTCCCACTCCTTCACTCTCTTCACACCCGTCCATCTCGATAGCTTCCCCCGTCCCTCCGTCTCGCAATCTCTCTCTCTCCTACCTCAGCCTTTCCATACTCCCTCCCTCTCTCACTCTACATTCCCAATATGTGTCTATCGACACCATCTCGCTCTCTCTCTCTGCACCACTCCCATTCTCCTTCCCTGCCTCTGACTGCACCTGTTGCAACTTCCTCGCTCTCTTTCTACACCCCTCTGACTCTCTGGCTCCCGACGTACTCTCCTCCCGCTCTCTGTCTCAACCCCCTCCCACTTTCTCTCTCCTTCTCCTTGTAGGCCCCTCTCACTCTCTTTATTTCTCTCTACATCCCTCCCATTCTCTCTCTCCACAATTCTCCCAGTCGTATTTTCCCTACCCCAACACTGTCTCTCTCCCCGGTATCTCCCTCTATACCCACCAAACCCTCCCTCCCTCCCTTCCTCTCTATGCACCCATCTCACTGTTTTTCTGTCTCTCTCAAACTGCTTCCCACTTATTCGCTGTATAAAACCCCAGCCTCTCTCCACCCGGTCCAACCACCTCTCTCTACCTACTCCCAATCTCTCTCTACACACCTTCCTCTGTCTCTCTCTATCCACCCGTCTCCCACTCATTTTCCCACTCTCTCTCTCCAACGTCTCCCACTGTCTCTCTTTCCTCTTCCATGCTCTGTGTCTCTACCACATCCCACTCTCTCCTCCACATCCGTCTCTCCCCAAATTCTCCTACTCTCTTTCTCTCGACTATGTCCTACTCTGTCTCCCTCTACCTCCTCCCACTCACTCTCTCCCTCGATACGCCTCACTGTCTCCCTCTGTTAACTTCACACTCTCTCTCGCTACACCCTTTCTCTCTCATCTTCCGCTGTGTCTCCCCATCTAACATTTCCCATTGTCTCTCTCTCCACACTCTTCCCACTATCTGTCTGCACTACCTCCATCTCAATCTATTTCCCTCTAGCGTCTCCCAATCCTTCTCTACCCCACTCCCACTCTCCTACCTCTCGTTTTCCCTCTACCCACTCCCACTGTGTTTCCCTCTGTGCCCCTCCCATTCACTGTCCCTCTCTCTACCCACCTCGTAGTCTCTCTCTTCCCACACTCTTTCTAATCCCCTCTCTCTATCTCTCTTTTTCTAAAGCCCTGCTCCTCCCACCTCTCTCTACAGCGTCCTAATCTCTCTTTAGCCCCTCCTATTGTCGCACCTCTCTCTACACTCTCACACTCTCTCTACCCCTCACTCTCTCTCTCTACCCCATCTGATTCTGTCTCCTCCTACATATCCCTACATTTTCTCTCTGCACCTGCCCACACTCTCTTTCTGTCAATGCTGTCCCACACTCTCTCTTTTTAAACCATCCCAAGCTCTCTCTGCCCCATTCGCATTGTATTTCTCCCCTGCCACTCCCTGTCTATCGCTGATCCCGCCCACTCTATCGCTACCCCCTCTATCTGTCTGTCTCCACCCACGCACTCTCCCCCCACTTTAACTCTTCCTAAAGCGCTGTCTCTCGACACCAATCTCGTACTCAAACGCCACCCACTCTGTCCCTCTTAACTGCCCCAACTCTCCTCTACATCATCTCTCTGTCAACCCATGTTCCGCTCTCATCTTATTCTGCCCTTCCCACGTTCTCATTCTGTCTCTCTTCCTCCATCCTTTACTCCCTTATACCTTCCCACTCTCACTGTCTCTAGCCTCCATCCCAATGTCTCTCTATATATACTCCCCACTCTCTGTCTCTCACCCTCCCTCCCACTGTCTCTCTCCCTCTCACTATACACCCCGCTAACTCTCTTTCTAGACATCCTTGCCACCCTCTGTCTCCAAACCCTCCCACTGTCTCTCTCACGTCTGTCTGTATATCCCTTTTCCTCTGTCTCTTTCTCTGTCTCTCTGCACACCGCCTAATGTCTTTCGCTGCCTCTTTCTCGACCAGCCTCCCACTCTCTCTCACTCTATACCCCACTCTCTCTCACTAACACCCTCCAGTCGATCTCTTGCTCCTCCTACATATACTCTATCTCTCTCCTCTCTAACCCTTCTCTCTCTCTCGCCTCTCTCGCACTCTCTCGATGTGCACCCACATTCATTCTCTACACCACTCCGTCTCTCTCTCTATCCCACCACTCTTCTCTCTCCAACTCTCTCCCTGAACAACTCCCACTTCTGCTCCCCATTTCTCTATCTACACCCCTCCACTCTCTCTACCCAACTTCCTCTCTCTCCTTAGTCCATTCTCACTGTCTCCCCTCTCCCGACAGCAGCCGCCCACACTCTCCCATCTCCATCTACACTCCTCCGACTGTCTCTCTTTGTCTCTCTCACTGACTCATTCTCACGCTTTCACTACACCCCGCTCTCAACTCCATTCCACTCTCTCTCCGTTAACCTTCCCACACTGTCTCTCTAGCCCTGCTCCACTCTCTATCTCCTCTCCCACCCTCAGTCTGTCTCCACCAGTTGTCTCTTTCTATCTCTCTCTTTCTCCCAGACACTCTTTCGCCTCTCACTCTCTCACTCTTTCTGCACCAGTCCCATTTTCTCTCTCCACTCCGTCCCATTCACTCTCTCTAACCCCCACTCACTCTCTGCCCACCCATCTCTCTGTCTACCTACCTCCCACTCATTCTCCCTCTAAATCCCCACTTTTCCTGGCTAACCACGCCCACTCTCTGTCTCTCTGCTCCTCCTCTTTGCCTCTAGCCCCGCTCCACTCTCTTTCTCACCTCCCATCCTCAGTCTCTCTCCCCCAGCTCCCTCTCTGTCTCTTTCTCGTCCCACACCCTTTCCCTTCCCTCTCTTGATTTCTCTCTACCACACACTCTAACTCACATAACCCCACTCTCTGTCTTCCTCTATACCCCTCTATGTCTGTCCACTCCCTACTGTCTCTCTACACCCCCAACTCTTCTCTCCCTCTATGTAACCCCATCTCAAAATCTCATGGTGTCACTTACCCTGCTGTCTCTCAATCTCTCTCCACTTCTCCCATTCTCCCTCTGCCTCCAGCACCAACTGCTCACTCTTTCCCTCTCGCCAACGCTACTCTCTCTGTCTCCCTCTACCCGACTCCCACCCAGTTTCCCTCTCTCTACCCACCTCCATGTCACTCGCAACCCCCACTCTCTCTGCACACCTCCCTCTCTCTATCTCTCTCCCTCTCTCTCTTTATACACCCGGCCCACTGACTTCCTCTACCCGCTCCCACAGTGTCTCTCCATTCTGTCTCTATACCCTCTCACACTCTCTCCCCGTCTTTCTACAACGCTCCCAATCTCTGACTGTCTCGCTCTCTCTCGAATCGCCTCCCACTTTCACTCTCAACACCCTATCTTTCCCCCTCACTCTTTCACTGAATCTCCTCCGACTCTCTCTCTCTCTCTTTGTACCCACACACTCTCTTTCACTCCACTTGGTCCCTCTCTCTCTCTTTCTCTTCCCCATCACTGTCCCTACCGTCCCCCACTCTCCCTCATTCTCTCTCTTTATCCAAGGCAGGCTCTTTCTTCTGACCCGTCCCATCCTTTCTCTCTCCTCCACTCCCTCTCTCTCCACACAACCCTCTATTTCTATCTCTTCCTGCCCTGTCTCTCTTTCACATCCCTCAAACTCTCTCGTCTACCCCCCCAATTCTATCTCTCGCTAACCCCATATCGCCACTCTCTCTTTCGACACACCCCGATCTCTCCCCTTACCCCATATCACTCTCTCCCTCTCTACACAACGTCCACTCTCCTCCCATCCTCTCTCTCTCTATTTACCCCGTCCCACTCTGCTATTTCTCTCTCTCTCTCGCTCCACTACCTGTTTTCCAATTTCTGTCTCTGTGCCCCTGTCTCTCTCTCTTTCTTTCTACCTGTCTCCCACTCTCTCTTAGCTCCCATTCTCTCTCCCTATCCACCCACATTCTCCCTCTCTCTCTACAAACTCAAATTCTTTCTCTGTCTCTCTACCACCCTCCCACTTTCATTACCCGTCCACTCTCTCTCTCTGTCTCCTCCCTCGCACTCTCTCTCTCTACCAGCGCGCTGTCTCCCTCTGTACATTCTCCCACTTTCCTCTCCCTCTATCAATATCTATCTACCCTCTCACAGTCTCCCATCCCCGTCCACTCACCTTCACTTCTCTCTCGATTCCTCTACCCTTCATCCACTCTGTTTCTCTCCCCTCCTCCCACTCTCTCTATCTCCCTCTCACTCTTTGTTGCCCTTTCTCTTTATACTCCCTTCCACTCCCTCTCAGTCTTGCTCTAACTCTTCCACATTCTGTCTCCCTGTTTCGCTCAACCCGCCTCCAACTCTCCCTCTCAACACCCTTATACTCTCCCTCTCTAACCCTCTCCCTCAATCTCTCCTTCTCGACCGTTACCCCCACTGTCTCTCTTTCTATCCAACCCACTCTGTATCTATTTCTCCCAGTATCTCCCTACCGCCATCATTTCTCTCTCTGCACTCTGTGTTACTCTCTTTCTGTAACCACTCCCGTCCTCTACTCTCTGCCACTCTCCCTCACTCTCACTCTGTACCCTCCCACTATCTCTCTCTGGGCCCCATCCAATTCTTCTTCACACCTCTCGATCCCGATTTCTTTCCTCACTCTCCCGACTCTATCTCCTAACCCCGCCCACTCTCTCTAACCCCGTCCACTCATCTTTATTTCTCTCTCACACCCTCTAGGCTTCAGCCACTCTGTCTCTCTCCCTGCCTTTCCACTCTCTCTCTATACTGCTTCCTACCCTCTCCCTCTCTCTAACCCCGTCCCACTCTCGCTCTGTCTCTCAATTTACCTCCCATGCTCTCTCTCTACCTTTCCCTCTCTCCTTATACCCGATCGCACTCACAACCTTTCCCATTAATCCCCTCCCTGTCTCTTTCTCTACCCTCTTCACTCTCTTGCACTCTTTCAAGGCCCCGCCCAATCTCTCTTTCCCTCAACACTGCCCACTGACATTTACTTTCACAACACACCCATTGCCTCTCTGCCCACTTCCATTTCTCTCTGTCTTTCGACATTCCCAATCTCTCTTCCTCTATCCCTCCCACTTTCTCTTGACTTCCCTCTCAATCTCCAGTCCCTCTCTCTATCGATCTAACCCCCTTCCACTCTCTCTCCCTACGCGCCTCCCACTCTCTCTCTACCAGCCTCCCATTTTCCTCTTTCTCTCTGTCTCCCCGTACCCCCATCCAACTCTGCCTTTCTGTCTCCGACCCCCACATTCCATCAAACTCTCTCTACCCAGCTCACTCCGACACTGTCTCTACTCATTCCCACACTCTCTTTCCCTCCACTCTACCGAACATTCCCTCTCTCTCTTCCACCCGCCCACTCTCTCTATACCCTCTCCTAAATTCTCACTCGACTCCTGTTCCCACTGTCTCTCTCTGCAACCGACTCTCTCTCTTACTCTCTCTCGATCACCCATCCCACTGTCTCTCTTTCTTGCCACTCTCATAAGCGCTCTCTCAACCTCCCTCTCTGTCTCCTCTTTTGCACTCTCTCTGTCTCTCCTAACAACTCCCACTCTCTTCTCTCTCCTTCTGTCTCTCTCTCCCTCAACCCATCTCCCACTCCATCTCTCTCTCTGCCCCCTCCCAATCTGTCCCTGTCTGTCTACGTCCTTGCCGTTCTTTGTCTCTAGCTCGCCACCCTCTCTCTGCCTCTCACTGCTTCTCACTATCCTGCTCCCACTCTCTCTCTCTATCTATCTATCTTTTCCCCTCTCTCTCTTCACCCAACCCACACTGTCTCGGTCTCTCTTTACCTACGTTGCTCTCCCTCTCTCAACGCCATTCCCACTCTAACACTCGTGCTACCCATTCCTACTCTATCCCTCCCGTCCCCTTCTCATTTACTCTCTCCTTCTCCCTCTGTAGGCCCATCCCTCTCTCTCTCAATTATCACTCCTTCCATTCTCTGTCTCTGAAACTTGTTCTCACTCTCTTTCTATAAACCTATTCCACCGTCTCCCTTTTCTCCCTCTTCACCTTCCCACTCATTCTACCGCTACAACCCCCTTCCCTCCATCTGTGCCCTCCCACGAACTCTCCACTGCATTCCACTCAATCTGTCTCCACCCAGTCTCACTCTCTCATTCGAATCCCTCTCACGCTCTTTCCCCCCACCTACCGCTCGCTCTCCCCATTTCCCACTCATTCTGCCCCCACGCCCCCACTCTCTCTCTTCACGGAACTCCCATTCTTTCTCTCTCTACACCCCTCCCACTCTCTCTCTGTTTCTCTACATATTTCCCACTCTCTCTCGAGATTCCCACTCTCACTCCCTCTCAATACACGCCACACTCTCCCTCTACACCCTTTTCACTTTACGTTTCGACCTCACTCCCTCTCTCTCACTTTCTCTCTGGAATCCTACACTTGGTCTGCCTCTACTCCACCTCACACTGTCTATTTAAGCATCTCCCTCTCGCTACCACCTCCCCTCTCTCTCTAATTTCCCTCATATCTCTTCAAACCCTCCTACTCTGTCTCTCTACCCCTCTCTCCCTCCTTCTCTCTGGCTCACTCTCTTCTCGCCTCACACGGTCTCGCTCAACACCCGTCACACTCTCTCTCTAAGTCCCTTTCTCTTTCTCTCCATCCCCTCCCTGTTTCTTTCTCTCTAACTCCCCTCCTTCTTTCTCGGCACTCCTCCCAATCTCTCATTCTCTCCTTAGATACCCTCACCTACTCTCTCTCTCCACAACATATCCAATGTCCCCCTAAGCCACGCTAATTCCTTATCTCTCTCTCTACCCACTCGTACTCTCTCTGTTCAAACCATCCCAGTCTCACTTTCTCTCTCTTCCCACCTCTTAATCTCTCCGTCTGTACACTTCCCTCTTTCCCTATATACCCTTTCAACTCTATCTAGCTCCTTCCCGCTACCGCCGTCCCACTCTCCCTTTATCACTTGATCAGCCATGATACCAATGAATACCGGAAACACGCAATGGGCCAAATGGTTCAATTCATCTCCTCCACTCATGGCTTTCTCTTCATCAAATTCAAGCTCAATAAAAGGATTATATCTTATTCTGGTTCTCTGCTTAGAAAGATTCTTTAAAACGAGGTTATTAGATATTTCTCTTAGCACAACATTTGGTCTGGAATATCCCGTTCCCTTGATGGTTTCTTCACACGCTGTGACTGAACACCATCTTGTATAAGATGCAGGATTCCATCTATTGGAGTCCTGATACGCATTAGTTATCTCGTCAGGACGGAGATTACTGTAGCACACAGTAACTGTACTGCACTTGCTACAGGTACATTCAATTTCCTTATTGTAACCATATTTACTTTACTTGGTGTCGATAAAATATATCCTGTTGATGGTTACTGCTTCCTTCTGTTTCTCATCTTCATCCAAATAGAATCTGAGTTTTGATTTTCTTATCCATTTGATTGTCCCACAACTTCACTGAATGCATCCTTTCCTCACAGCGTTACCAGACCTTGTTGGACTTCTTAACAATCCTGCCTAAGTTCTGACAACCCTTCAATATTCACTTGCCAGTCATGGCCATTCTTCAGTCATATTTTCATAATGTCAGTACGATCATATCTGTTCACTTCAGTTAATGCTGTCATTCCAGTTGCCTTTGTTGCAAATCCCTGGTGTCTTTCAGTGTTAGTGGGAGTTAAAGGGATGGACAGAGGGCACAGAGATAGGGACGTGCTCAGGGACTCGAGGGTGTGACAGAGTTAAGCGCAGATGCAAGCAGTCGCGAATGTTAGTGGAATGAAGAGCTTTAGGAATTGGACGGATTTGCAGAGACAGAGCAGGCTGAATTATACTCAATGAATAGGGATGGGTGTAGTGAGAGACAGGCAGAAAGCGGAGCGCACACACAGAGAAGAGTGTTCTAAAGAGAAGACTGGAGAACCTAACAGAGATATGGAGGATTGTTGTGTCTGCAGAAGTTTACAAATATAAAAATGCTTGTGCCTTCTACAAGTTACTCAGACAGGAAATTTGTGGAGTGTGGAAGCTTTTACAGACCAGAAGCACTTACATCCATGGGGGTATCAACAAACTGGAGGAGGTACCCTAGGAAGGGAGGGTTGAGGATTGTGACTTTGCATAGATTGAGGTGTAAGAGCTGCGGAAGGATATCGAGATAAGTAGATGGATGACGAGACTGGATGAGCTGATACTGATATTCAGTCTTGTACGAACTGGAGACTAACACAGATTAGAGTGGGTGATACAGATCAGGAATTCTGCAGGGCCCTGATGGAATTAATCAACGAGGGGAGGTTTTTGGTGCTCCACAGATTATTCTCAAGAACAGATTAGTTAACACGGAATTAGGTGTTTCATGGAGGGAGTGGAGGGGTTTGCAGCAGTGTACAGGCAGGAACGTTTTTCGACACATCCACAAGATAGACAGAAAAATAGTGTTACAGGTGTTATAGTATGTGTAAGAATGGAACGGTTAATGGATGAGGAAGAGCTGGGAGAGGTAGGGCTAGTTATGTAGCCGGAGGAGTTTATGGATTATAGCGAGACTTGCAGACGTATGGAGATTAGAAAGCGAAGCACTTCCGGCACAGACCTATTTTAGAGACTGCATTTGGTTTGGCAAATGGAAAGTGATACAGAGACTGGATGAGTTTGCAGTAAAGGAGGACGTTGAAGCGATTGGAAGACATTACAGATGTTGGGAGGGTTGTGGAGGCTGGTGGATGCTGGAGATATGGAGGGCTCGAGAGACAGCAGGGGATCAGATAAATGGGCAGGTTCCTAAGAGGAGGGGAAGGTAACATAAAGGAAGTGCCAGAAGAAGGTCCAGCATTTAGGAGATTTCAAGATGTGGGTGAACGTTACAAACACAGGAACAGTTGTAGCGATTGCAGGAGCACACAAAGATCGAGAGAGATTTAGACACTGCATGATATTACGTTATAAAACTAAGAATGGATTAGTAACTAATGGAAGTTACAAAGTTTGAGAGGATTGAAGGTATTGAAGCACTTTGACATATGTGGGGTCTTCTAGGTCTTGAAGAATGAGTTTACACTGACTGGGAGGTCGAGTGAATGAGAGAGGTTATAGAGATAGGGAGGACTATCTCTATAGTCCTCCCCTGATGGCCTAGTGCCGAACCAGAGGACACAGCTTAAAAATACGGTGTAGAATATTTAGGACAGAGATGAGGAGAAACTTCTTCACCCAGAGAGTAGTGGCTGTGTGGAATGCTTTGCCCCAGAGGGCAGTGGAGGCCCAGTCTTTGGATTTATTTAAGAAAGAGTTGGATAGAGGTCTCAAGGAATGTGGAATCAAGGGTAATGGGGATAAGGCAGGAACAGGATACTGATTGAGGATGATCAGCCATGATCATAATGAATGGTGGTGCAGGCTCGAACGGCAGAATGGCCTATTCCTGCACCTATTGTCTATTTTCTGTTGACAGTGGCGACTGAATGAGGTTATACAGATAGGGAGGCCTGTGGAAAGTGAAGGAGGTTATGCAGAGAGCGAGGGTCGTGGGGCCAGAAGAAGTTTCCAGGGAACGGGAGGACGCGTGAACTGAAGGAGGCTACACAAATATGGAGTGTCGTGGGCACTGAAGGAGGTTACACAAATAGGGAGCGCCGTGGGCACTGAAGGAGTGAGGGCTGTAGAGACCGAGGAGCTTACCCATATAGAGAGTGTTGTGGGGACTGAAGGAGGTTACAGAGATAGGAAGGGCCGTGGGTACAGAAGAATGCTACACAGACATGGAGGACAGTGGGGACTGAACGAGGTTACACAGATAGGGAGTGCCGAGGGAATGAAGGAGGGTATAGAGATAAGGGATCCATGGAGACTGAAGGAGATAAGCAGGTCGGTTGGGTCGTAATGAACTGGAGGAGGTTACATGGAAAGGGAGGGTCAGAGGAACTAAAAGAGGTTACGCAGATAGGGAGGGTTGTCGGGACTGAAGGACTTTGCACAGATAGGCCAGGTCTTAGGGACTGAAGTAGATTACACAACAAGTGAGGGCTCTGGGGACTCAAGGAGTTCGCACAGAAAGCAAATTTCGTGGAGACTGAAAGAGGCAATACAGATAGGGAGTTTCGTGTGGACTGAAGAAGGTTACAAAGATAGGGAGAGTCGTGAGGACTGAAGAAGGTTACACAGAGAGGGACAGTCATGGAGACTGAAAAAGGTGACACAGTTAAGGTGTGCCGTTGGCTCTGACATAGTTTATGGAGATCACGCAAGGATCGTGGATAAATGCCATGTGCTTCCAGTGTATCTGTTCTTGTATCTCATGGTCATTCTGGATAAATCAGTAGTAGTGCTTCCTGGTTAAGTGACCGGTCGAGTGTTTGCATGAATTAATGAAGGCGGCCTTGAGTTTGGACAAGAGGCTGTTGGCATCCTGTTGCTGAAGGTCGCCCGGTTTGTGGAGAGGGGCTAGCTTTATGAGGCTCGACTTTCACTCTCTTCGAGTGCCTCAGTATTGAACTTGTTGTGCCTCTGCTTCAGATGTCTTTACTGCGGCAGGGCTTTATATATGTTGAACATGGCTCGGATCAGCCGATGGTCTATCCAACAGTCGGCGGCTCCTGTCCCATCGCGCAGGTGATTCTCACGTCATTCTGATCCTTTGCTCTGACGATGACGTATTTAAGCAGGTACCAGTGTTTGGGGCACGGCTGCTGCCATGTTGTCCTGTATTTTTTACTTTGGTGGAACAGTGTGGTGGTGATGAATTAGTTGGGTTCGCAGCATTTCGTCAGGGCAAGTGTGGCATTGGAGTTTTGCTTCTCTCCTCCCTCTTCCCTTTTTACATTGTTCCAGAGGTCTGCACGTTTCCAGACGTCGTTGAAGTCTCATGGAAAGTTAGTTTATTCACTAAAGAGTGCTGAGAGAGAGAGATTGGTCAATGCTGGAATAGAATTCCTTCTTGTCCCCAGCCGATACATCGAGCGTTGTTGCATGCGCACTGAATATGGTGACATACTGGTTTTATGAATTTGCAGGCATGTACTGTGCCTTTAAGAGAGAGTCAAAGCTCCGTGGCACTGAGAGTTTGCAGGTAACCGTCATGTGACCGACTATTAATCGTAGAGTGTACTGGAAAGTTGAAAATATGTTACCTTTGCCTGTTTTCAAAACAGTCCAAATTTAACCAGTTTAGATTATGCCCCAAGATGAAAAACCAAAAGGAATTTCAATCTATTGTCTTTGACAACATCAAACCAAAGAAACGATCCGTTGCTCGGGCTGTAAAGTAGCTGGCATTTTGAGAGATAATCAGAGGGAGCGACCAATTACCATTGAGAGATTGCAGGTAAAACATTCTCTGTCAAAGATACCTTTTTCATATGAAACAGCTTTGCAGCAAAAGACCGATAACAACCCAGGGACATCTGGCAGTGCATAGAAGACTGACAATGATGACAGCCTCTGAGTAGCTTTGAAAATTCAGTTGCTTTAAATTGATTGGGGACTTTTATTGTTAGAGAGTGGACGGTTGATAACAAGCTTTTAAGAGAAACGAGACTTAGAGTTGTAAGTAGCTGTGGTTTAATATTCATTTTTAAAGTTAATGAATACAATTGATATTTATTCTGTAAACAGTGGAATTTGGGTAGTTCTTGTCACTCATACTTTCACAGATTACGAGGCGAGTTGAGCTTTCTCTGTGAGTCTGGTTTAATTTGCAGAACGGTTTCACGCCATTGTTGTAACATTGGTTCCCAGCATGGGGTAGGCCGAGGGCCATGAGGTGTTGATGTATTTCACAGGGGAACTCAGAGTTGGTCCATCAGTTTGGTTTTCACTGTGAAGCTGACTCCGTGGATGGAGGCCTCTTCTTCGGCCTTGACTTCCAAGAGAAATGTGCCGCCGCCAATTTGCTCTCTGAGCTGAGATCTCCTTCCCCTGCCTCCGGCCAGGTTTCACTCACGGTTGTGTTCCTGGGGAATAATGGCGGTATGGCGTTCCAGTCTGTCGCTGGTGGGACTGTCCATAATGAGTCCTGATGTTCCATGTCCCAACTCCATCCTCAGGGTGTGGCATATTTAACTTGGGGACACCATTACAAATCAGCTACCACACGGGCTAAACTGCACAAGGTGTTGGCACAGTGGCGAGGGATGGGTCTAAGATAACTTGAACTCAGATTGCCTGCACTGCGAGTGCAGATTCACAGTTCAGCGCGGGGCACTTCTCCCGCTGAGGCAGTGCGAGGACAGAGGTGAGGAGAGTGGGAGGAAGGGGACAGGACGGGAAGGAAAGCACAGCGACTGCCATTGTACTTGTAGAGTGCTGGTCACATCCATTTTCTCGCTCACTGTGTGATCCACTCTCCCGCTCACTCCGTTGACACCCTAGAAACATGTGTAACGGATACTGGGATGGTGATTTAGATTGCAAACCCACGGGGTCGAGGATTGGCCGCTGTGCTCGGTCTCTGTTTGGTCCTTCTGGGAGCTGATGCAGTAATCTACATATCATCTTGGGCAATCACACATCAGGAGTGATCTCAAAGAGGAATTTGTAAAATGTTTATTTCTGTCAGTGTTGTCCTGGAACAAAACATTGTACAACTAGCTCGGAATGTATTTATCTCAGATAAGCATTGAATAAAGAGGCTGAGTAAAGAGTAACATCACAGTCAGAGATCTCCTGAGAAATTGAGATGAGATGGAATTCACATGGATTACGGAGTTTTTCACTGATCACTGACTGTGACCATTCATAGACCGTTATATTAAACGCAGCTCCTGACATGTAACCGCCCTTGCATAGACCGTAAAGTAAACACAGCTCACCACACAAAAGTGACCATTCAGAAAACGTATTAATAAACACAGCTCCCCATAGACAAGTGCCAATTCACAGACAGAAATATTAAAACAGCTCACCCTCAAAAATCTGACTACTCAAAGACCCTGATATTAACATGACTCCCAACACAAAACTGACGATTCATAGACCACAATATTAATTAAAGTTCCCAGAACAAGCATAATCGTAGCTCTCCGCCGAAAACTCATCATTCGTAGATCGCAATATTAACGCAATTAATCCAGACAAACTGACAATTCATATACAATAATACTCAACAGAAAACTCAGAAGAAATGTCACCATTCATTGACTGTAATATTAAAAAAAGATATTCCACACAAAACTAATTATTCACAGACTGTAATATTAAGCACAGCTGCTGGCAGGAAACTAACCTTTCATAGAACGTAGAGTAAACACAGCTCGCAACTCAGATCTGATCGTTTAGCGACCATTTTAATAAACACAGCACCCCGGACAAAAGTAACAATTCATAGACACAATTATCAAACGCAGCTCGAACGCACAAAAACTGACCATACATTGACCACAAAATTAAACAAATCTCCCCAGACAAAGCTGCCCATTCATAGACCATAAAATTAAATACAGCTAACCATACAAAACTGATCATTCATAGATGTAATATTAAACACACCTCACTGACACATTACTGACCATTCATGCAATATAATACTAAACACAACTCACCCACAAAATATTAACATTCAAAGACCCTACACAATACTGACGACTTACAGACAGTTCTATTGAACACAGCTCCCCACTCAAAACTGACCATTCATTGACTGTAATGTTAAACACAGACCCATCACAAAACTGTCGATTCTTAAACTGTAACATTAAACACAACTCTCCATACAAAACTGACTGTTCATAGACCGTATTAAACACAGCTTTGCAAAAAGAAACTGACCACTCAAAGACCCTTATATTATAATGACAACCCAAAAAGGGACATTCATACACCACCATAATAAACCAAACTCCCCACACATAACTTGCCATTCATAGACCATAATGCTAAAAACAACTCCCCACACAAAACTGTCTATTAATAGAATGCAATATTAAACACAGCTCCCAATCAAAACTGACAATTGAAAGACTAATATTACTCATGGCACATCCAAACAAAAATTACCATTCTTAAACTCTAATATTAAACACAGTTCACCCACACAGAATTGACAGTTCATAGTGCGTAATATTAAAAACAGCTTCGCACACACATACACAATTCGTAGACCATAATGTTGAACAGAGGTCCCCAAACAAAACTTACCATTTATTGATCGTAATATTAGACACAGCCCATGCATAGGCTGTAACATGATACTCGGCTCCTGGCATGCAACTAACCATTCATTAGACCGTAGAGTAAACGCAGCTCCCCATACAAAACTGACCACACAAACACACTAACATTGAACATACATCCTCGTGCAAAAGTGGCCATTCATTGAGCAAAGTATTAAACACATACCAAAGTAATAAACTGAACATTCAGAAACTGTAATATTAATGTCAACGCAACACATTATTGTCCATTCATACTGTGTAATATTGAGCACGGCTATGTTCAGGACACTGACGACTCACGGATCTCAATATTAAACACAACTCACCCACACAAAATGGATCAATTGTAGACTGTACTATTAAACAAAGCTCCACGCTCAAAACTGACCATTCATAGACCAATATTAAACACAACGTCTTGCAGAGTACTGACCATTCCTAGGCCAAAATATTAAACACATCTCACTGACACAAAACTGACCATTCTCAGACCACAACATTAATCACAGCTCACTCACATATAAGTTACCTTTCAGAGACTAATATTAAACACAGCTTCCCCACACAAGAATTACCACTCATAGATTGTAATATTAAACACAGTTCATGAACACAAAAGTGACAATTCATACACGGTAATATTAAAAACAGCTTTGCACAAAAAAGATTAAACACGGTTCCCTGCACAAACTGACCATTCATAGACCCTAATGTTAAACGCAGCTCACCCACAAAAACTGGCCATTTATAAGCGATGAGATTAAACACAGCAAACCACTGAAAACTCATCATTCGTCGACAATAATATTAATCAAAGCCGATGCACAGAAAAGTGACAATTGAAAGACTGTAATATTAAACACGGCTCACCTACACAAAACTGACCATTCATAGACTGTAATATTGAACACAACTCCACACTCAAAACGGACGACTAATTGACAGTAATATTAAACACAGCTCCCACACAAAACTGGCTTTTTATATACTGGAATATGGAACACAGCTCCCCACACAAAACTGACCAATCAATGACCATAATGGTAAACGTAGCTCCCCAATCATAACTGACCATGCATAGATCATAATATTAAACACAGCTTCACACGCTAAAATTACCATTCATAAACTGTAACGTTAAACACAACTGACTTCACGACATTGACCAATTCGCGACTCCAACATGAAACACAGCTCACTCACACAAAACTGACCATTTATAGTGTGTCGTATTAAACACTGCTGACTTCGAGACACTCACCGCTCGCAGACCGTAATATTAATATTAAATACAGCTCACCCACATAAAACTGGGTATTCATAGACCGTGACATTAAACACAGCTCCCGAAAGAAAAGTGACTATTCATATACCGAAATATTAAACACGCCTGCCCCACACAAAACTGACCATTGCCAGACTGTAATGATAAACACAGCTCCCCTCTGAAAACTGGCCATTCGTTAACTAAAATGAAATACGGTTCCATGCACAAAACGAGCCATTCCTGGACCATAAATTTAAACACAGCTCCTGGCATGAAACTGCCTACTCATACACCATAATGCGAAACGCAGCTCATCTATACAAAACCGACCATTGGTTGACCAGGATATTAAATACAGTCCAAACAAAAAATGAGCATTCAGAGATCATGATGCAAAATATGGCTCAGCCACGCAAAACGGAACATCCATGTACCATAATATTAAACACAACTCCCAAAACAAAACTGACCATTCATAGACAATAATACAAATCACAGCTTACTCATAAAAAAAACGAACAATCATGCACACTTATGGTAAACATAATTCCCCGTACAAAACTGACCATTCATAGACCATAATAATAAACACAGCTCCCCACTCAATGGTGACCAAACATACACATCTGATCACTCCCAGTGTTACGAGCTAGTAGGGGCAGGAATAGAAGGTTCGAGCAGATGAATACGTGGCTGACGAGCTGGTGTATGGGAGAAGGATTCACATTTTTGGATCATTGGAATCTCTTTTGGGGTAGAAGTGACCTGTACAAGAAGGACGGATTGCACATAAATTGGAAGGGGACTAATATATTGGCAGGGAAATTTGCATGAACTGCTTTGGAGAATTTAAACTCGTAAGGTGGGGTGGGACCCAGGGAGATAGTGAGGAAAGCAATCGATCTGAGACGGGTACAGCTGAGAACAGAAGTGAGTCAAACAGTCAGGGCAGGCAGGGACAAGGTAGGACTAATAAATTAAACTTCATTTATTTCAACGCAAGAGGCCTAACAGGGAAGACAGATGAACTCAGGGCATGATTATAAACATGGGACTGGGATATCGTAACAATTACAGAAACATGGCTCAGGGATGGGCAGGACTGGCAGCTAAATGTTCCAGGATACACATGCTACAGGAAGGATAGAAAGGGAGGCAAGAGAGGAGGGGGAGTGGCATTTTTGATCTCGGATAGCATTACAGCTGTACTGAGGGAGGATCTTCCCGGAAATACATCCAGTGAAGTTATTTGGGTGGAACTGAGAAATAAGAAAGGGATGATCACCTCATTGGGATTTTATTATAGATCCCCCAAAAGTCAGAAGGAAATTGAGAAACAAACTTGTAAGGAGATCTCAGCTATCTAAGAATAATAGGGTAGGCATGGTTGGGGATTTTAACTTTCCAAATATCGACTGGGACTGCCATATTGTTAAAGGTTTAGATGGAGAAGAATTTCTTAAGTGTGTACAAGATAATTTTCTGATTCAGTATGTGGATGTACCTACCAGAGAAGTTGCAAAACTTGGCCTACTCTTGGGAAATAAGGCAGGGCAGGTGACTGAGGTGTCAGTGGGGGAGCACTTTGGGGCCAGCAACTATAATTCTATTAGATTTAAAATAGTCATGGAAAAATATAGACCAGACTTAAAAATTGAAGTTCTAAATTGGAGAACGGTCGATTTTGACGGTATCAGGCAAGAACTTTCGAAAGCTGATTGGAGGCAAATGTTCGCAGGTAAAGGGAAGTCTGGAAAATGGGAATTTTCAGAAATGAGATAACGAGAATCCAGATAAAGTATATTCCTGTCAGGGTGAAAGAGAAGGCTGGTAGGTATAGGGAATGCGGATGACTAAAGAAATTGAGGGTTTGGTTAAGAAAATGCCAGGTATAGACAGGAGAGATCGAGTGAATTATCAGAAGTGTATAAAGGAAGTAGGAGTATACTTAAGAGGGAAATCAGGAGGGCAAAAAGGGGACATGAGAAAGCTTTGGCAAATAGAACTAAGGAGAAGCCAAAGGTTTTTACAAATATATTAAGGACAAAAGGGTAACTAGGGAGAGAATAGGGCCCCTCAATGATTAGCAAGGCGGCCACTGTTTAAGAAGGGCGGTAAAGACAAGCCAGGAAACTATAGACCAGTGAGCCTGACCTCGGTGGTGGGCAAATTGTTGGAAGGAATCCTGAGGGACAGGATGTATTTGTATTTGGAAAGGCAAGGACTGATTCGGGATAGTCAACATGGCTTTGTGCGTGGGAAATCATGTCTCACAAAATTGATTAATGTTTATGAAGAAGTAACAAAGAAGATTGATGAGGGCAGAGCTGTAGATGTGATCTATATGGACTTCAGTAAGGCGTTCGACAAGGTTCCCCATGGGAGACTGATTAGCAAGGTGAGATCTCATGGAATACAGGGAGAACTAGCCGTTTGGATACAGAACTGGCTCAAAGGTAGAAGACAGAGGGTAGTGGTGGAGGGTTGTTTTTCAGACTGGAGGACTGTGACCAGTGGAGTGCCATAAGGATCAGTGTTGGGCCCTCTACGTTTTATCATTTACATAAATGATTAGGATGCGAGCATAAGAGGTACAGTTAGTAAGTTCAAGGTAAGTAAGTTTGCAGATGACATCAAAATTGGAGGGGTAGTGGACAGCGAAGAGGGTTACCTCAGATTACAACCGGATCTGTACTAAGTGGGCCATTGGGCTGAGAAGTAGCAAATGGAGTTTAATTCAGATAAATGCGAGGTGCTGCATTTTGGGAAAGCAAATCTTAGCAGGACTTATACACTTAATGGTAAGGTCCTAGGGAGTGTTGCTGAACACAGAGACCCTGGAGTGCAGGTTCATAGCTCCTTGAAAGTGGAGTCGCAGATAGGATAGTGAAGAAGGTGTTTGGTATGCTTTCCTTTGTTGGTCTGAATATTGAGTACAGGAGTTGGGAGGTCATGTTCCGGCTGTACAGGACATGGGTTAGTCCACTGTTGGAATATTGCGTGCAATTCTTGTCTCCTTCCTATCGGAAAGATGTTGTGAAACTTGAAAGTGTTCAGAAAAGATTTACAAGGATGTTGCCTGGGTTGGAGGATCTGAGCTTCAGGGAGAGGTTGAACAGGCTGGGGCTGTTTTCCCTGGAGCGTCAGAGGCTGAGGGGTGATCTTATAGAGGTTTTCAAGATTATGACGGGAATAGACAGGATAAATAGACAAAGTCTTTTCCCTGGGGTCGGTGAGTCCAGAACTAGAGGGCATAGGTTTAGGTTGAGAGGGGAAAGATATAAAAGAGGCCTAAGGGGAAACTTTTTCACGCAGAGAGGAGGACGTGTATGGAATGTGCTGCCAGAGGATGTGGTGGAGGTTGGTACAATTGCAACATTTAAGAATTATTTGGATGGCTATCTGAATAGGAAGGGTTTGGAGGGATATGGGCCGGGTGCTGGCAGGTGGGACTAGATTGGGTTGGGATATCTGGTCGGCATGGACGGGTCGGACCGAAGGGTCTGTTTCCATGCTGTACATCTCTATGACTATGACACTACACATCGTAATATTAAACACAGCACCCCATACAAAGTAGACCATTCATATACCAATATTAAACACAGCTCCCAGTGCAAAACTGACCATTCATAGATCATAATATTAAACACAGCGCATCCAAACAAAGCTGGCCATTAATAGCCGGTACTATTAGAAATAGCTCACCCAAACAAAACTGACCATACGTAGGATGCAACATTAAACATAGCTGACTTTGCGACACTGACCACAATATTCAACACAGCTCACTCTCACCAAACTGACCATTCATAGACAGTAACATTATACATAGCACTTACCTCAGCAATACTGATTATTTGTAGACTACAATATTACAACAAACCTCCCTTATGGAAAACTGAACATTCATCTACAATCATCATAAGTACAGTTCACCCATACAATATTGATCATTTATAGATTGTAATGTCAAACACAGCTCCCGCCACAATAATGACGATTCACAAACCATAATATTAAACACAACTTCCTTATACAAAACTGACCATTCATAGACCGTAACATTATACACTGCTACCCACACAATATTGGCCAATCCAAGACCATAATACTTATCACAAGTCCCTGTGAAAACAGTCTCCTCAAACAGAGACTGACCACCAAAATCCACAGGTTGGAGACAGCTCCCCCACGGGGGACTGAACATCTGCAGTCCACAGGTTAATAAACACCTCCGCACAGGGACTGACCATCTGCAGGCCACAAGACAATAAAGACCCCAAACACAGCGACTGGCTATCTGCAGCTCACTGGCTAACAACTGGACCGCACAGAGGGACTGATCAGGCCACAGTTAAGAATCACACCTGCACAAGCAGCGACTATCTACAGCACCCAGAGAGGGACTGGCCACAGGTTAATTACCGCCCCTCACGCAGAGACTGACCATCTTCAGCCCACTGGTTAGGAATAGTTCACCAAACAGGGAGTGACCAACTGTAGGCCACAGGTTGGAAACAGCTTCCCACACAGGTCCCTAACAACTCCAGGCCACAGCAAAATAATCAGATCTCAACAGGAGATTGACCATCTGCGAGCCACAGGTTGTAACTATGCGCACACACGGAGGGACGATGTGAAAGTCATGGGAAAATAAAAGGCCGCCAAACAGAGACTGACCAGCTGCAGCTCACAGGATAATAATCAGATCCCCAGACAGAGACTAATCATTTGCAGCCCATAGGATATTATCCAACCCCCTCACAGTGACTGACCATCTGCGAGCCTTAGGTTGGAAAAAGCCCCACACAGGGACGGACAATGTGTAGGTCACGGGAAAATAACGTGCCCCTACACAGGTAATGACGATCTGCTGTCCATACCTTGGAAACAGTTCCCCACACAGGGACAGATCACCGAGAGACCACAGGATAACAACAATCCCCCGCATAGGAACTGACCATCGACAGTCCACAGGATAATAACCAGCCCCCACACATGGACTGACCACCTGAAGGCGACAGGATAACAACTCGACGTCGTGAAGAAACTAGGTAAAAATGAGGTAAAAACGAGGTGCCTACTGCCGTGTCTGCCACCACTTCCGCCACCACCAGCGCCACTCACCTGCATTCTGCTGACACGCCCCCCCCACAGACCCCACTGTCACTATCCCCACACCCCAGAACCCCGAGGGGAACACTATCCCTGCTCATGTATCTACCCCCATTCCCCCCACCATCACACCCACTCCAGGTACTGGCTCCGACCCCACTCCCAGCTCTACACCCACACCAGCTCCCAGCTCCCAGCCCTGCCGAGTTTTCACCATCCCTCCAGACCTCCCCCTCACTGAGGACGAACGATCAGTCCTCAGCAAAGGACTCACCTTCGTCCCCCACTGTCCACGCATCAATGAATTTAATACACGCCGTGACATCGAACAATTCTTCCGTCTCCTCCGCCTCCGAGCTTACTTTCACAATCAGGACTCCCGCCCACCTTCCGAGGACCCCTTCGCCCACCTCCAACACACTGCATCCACCTGGACACCCCGTGCCGGCCTATTACCTGCCCTCGACCTCTTCATTTCCAACTGCCGCCGGGACATTAACCGCCTCAACCTGTCGACACCCCTCCCACACTCCAACCTCTCACCCTCCAATCCCTCTGCTCCAATCCTGACCTCACCATCAAGCCAGCGGACAAAGGGGGCGCAGTGGTAGTCTGGCGCACTGACCTCTACATCGCTGAAGCCAAACGCCAACTCGAGGACACCTCTTCCTACCGCCCCCTTGACCATGACCCCACCCCCCATCACTAAACCATCATCTCCCAGACCATACAAAACCTCATCACCTCAGGAGATCTCCCACCCACAGCTTCCAACCTCAAAGTCCGGGAACCCCGCACTGCCCGGTTCTACCTCCTTCCCAAGATCCACAAGCCTGACCACCCTGGCCGACCCATTGTCTCAGTATGCTCCTGCCCCACTGAACTCATCTCTACCTACCTGGACACTGTCCTATCCCCCCTAGTCCAGGAACTCCCCACATACGTTCGAGACACCACCCACGCCCTCCACCTCCTCCAAGACTTCCGTTTCCCCGGCCCCCAACGCCTCATCTTCACCATGGATATACAATCCCTCTACACCTCCATCCGCCATGACCAGGGCCTCCAAACCCTCCGTTTGTTTCCTCTCCAGACGTTCCCAACAGTACCCCTCCACTGACAATCTCATTCGTTTGGCCGAACTGGTCCTCACCCTTAACAATTTCTCCTTTGAATCCTCCCACTTCCTCCAGACCAAAGGGGTAGCCATGGGCACACGTATGGGCCCCAGCTATGCCTGTCTATTTGTTGGCTACGTAGAGCAGTTGATCTTCCGTAATTACACCGGCACCACTCCCCACCTCTTCCTCCGCTACATTGATGAGTGCATTGGCGCCACCTCGTGCTCCCGCGAGGAGGTTGAGCAATTCATCAATTTCACCAACACATTCCACCCAGACCTTAAATTTACCTGGACAATCTCTGACACCTCCCTCCCCTTCCTGGACCTCACCATCTCCATCAGTGACGACCGACATGACACTGACATTTTCTACAAACCCACCGACTCCTACAGCTACCTGGATTACACCTTTTCCCACCCTACCTCTTGCAAAAATGCCATCCCGTATTCCCAATTCCTCCGCCTCCACCGTATCTGCTCCCAGGAGGAGCAATTCCACCATAGAACACACCAGATGGCCTCCTTCTTCCGAGACCGCAATTTCCCTTCCCACGTGGTTAAAGATGCCCTCCAACGCATCTCGTCCACATCCCGCACCTCCGCCCTCAGACCCAACCCCTCCAACCGCAACAAGGACAGAATGCCCCTGGTGCTCACCTTCCACCCTACCAACCTTCGCATAAACCAAATCATTCGCCCACATTTCCGCCACCTCCAAACAGACCCCACCACCAGGGTTATATTTCCCTCCCCACCCCTCTCCGCCTTCCGCAAAGACCGTTCCCTCCGTGACTACCTAGTCAGGTCCACGCACCCCTACGAGCAACCCTCCCATCCTGGCCCTTTCCCCTGCCACTGCAGGAACTGTAAAACCTGTGCCCACTTCCTCCCTCACCTCCATACAAGGCCCTAAAGGAGCCTTCCACATCCATCAAAGTTTTACCTGCACATCCACTCATATCATTTATTGTATCCGTTGCTCCCGATGTGGTCTCCTCTACATTGGGGAGACTGGGCGCCTCCTAGCAGAACGCTTTAGGGAACATCTCCGAGACACCCGCACCAATCAACCAAACCGCCCCGTGTCTCAGCATTTCAACTCCCCCTCCCACTCTGTCGAGGATATGCAGGTGCTGGGCCTCCTCTACCGCCACTCCCTCACCACCAGACGCATGGAAGAAGAACGCCTCATCTTCCGCCTCGGAACACTTCAACCCCAGTGCATCAATGTGGATTTCAACAGCTTCCTCATTTCCCCTTCCCCCACCTCATCCTAGTTTCTAACCTCCAGCAACTCGATCCCCTTGACTTGTCCGGACTTGTCCGACCTGCCCAGCTCCTTTTCCACCTATCCACTCCACCCTCTCCTCCCTGACCTATCACCTTCATCTCCTCCCCCACTGACCTATTGTACTCTATGCTACTCTATCCCCACACCCACCCTCCTCTAGTTTATCTCTCCACGCGTCAGGCTCTCTGCCTTTATTCCTGATGAAGCGATTTTGCCCGAAACGTCGATTTCGAAGCCTTTCGGATGCTGCCTGAACTGCTGTGCTCTTCCAGCACCACTGATCCAGGGTCGTGAAGAAACTGATTATCTATAGGCCACAGTTTGGGAGCTGCTAATAAACAGCTCCAAATGAACAAATTGTCATTCATCTATCACAGGATCAAACCAATCTTCACTAAAACAGAACTGACCTCGTAATCCACTGAAAACTTCATAAAACTGCACCGTATAGAATACATGTCCACCGTTAACATCGCCAAGTCAGGATGGTGATAAAGTAATTCCTTTTGGCCAGGAAGAATGTAGCTCCAAAAACTCGACAAGCCTGACACCACCCAGACAAAGCAGCCCCGTACTTGACACCTCATTCATTAAATTCAAGATTCACTCACTTCAGTTCATCACACAGTGACAGCAGTGTGTACCATGCAACCGATGCAACGATTCAACAAGAGTCTTTCAGAAACACTTTACACACTCAAACGCACAGCACGTGGGAAGGGAAAAGGCAGCATGTGTATGTTACCCGCAGCATTTTCAACTACCGCTCCAAGCCACGCTCAATCCTCCTAGCACTGTGGTTGCCCCTATCACAAAAGGATTGCTTTGAGTCAGCAAGGCAGCTCACCACCACCTCCAGCGGACAAACAAAGAAGGGAAATATTTTTATTAATTCACTGTGGGACAATGGCCTGTATGTATTTTTATTTCCTCGTTGTCGTTGAGTTGGTGGTGCTGAGCTGCTTTGTAGAACTGCTGCAGTCAAGGCGAGACGTCATGGTGATTGTTGGTTTCGTGAGTCATTTGACCGGGCAGGTGAGATTCAACTGCATTGTTGTGGATCTGGGGTGACACGGAGGCCAGACCATGTGTGGAGGTAGATTTCCTTCCTTTCTTTTGACTGAGACAGATGCAGTTTTCTGACAATCGGTAATGTGTTTATCAGTAGATTCTCAATTCATTTTCTTTTTGTTGAATTCAATTTCCACAATGTGCCGTGGTGGGATTTAAGCCAGTCTCTTAAGAACGTTAGATTCTAGAAGCAATACTACTTCGAGGCCATTACTTCCCCGGATAATGGTGTATCCTGTAATGTCTACTGCCCAGGAGTGAATAAAATACAAACCTCACTGAGACTATCCAAGTTCCCTGTAAGTGATCGAATCCTTCATCGGACCCACGTTTCTGTTGAGTTTTGTATCATCAACAAACACTAAAGTGGAGTCACGAGTAGACAAGACCGTAAAGAATGCACTTGGCATGCTAGCGTTCGCCTATCAGAGCATTGAGCATTGGGGATGGGACGTCTTACTGAAGCTGTACAATACGTTGTTGAGGACACATTTAGCTTACTGTGTACAGTTCTCGTCGCTCCACCAAAGAAAGGATATTATAAAACTCGAAAGAGTGCAGAATAGATCTACTAGGATGTGAGCTGTACTGGAAGAGTTGAGTTACAAAGGGAGGTTGGGTAGGCTGAAACATTTTTCCCTGCAGCAAAGGAGATTAAGGATTGATTTTATAAGATATACAAAATCATTGGAGGCATAGATCAGTTCAATTCTAGACAGCTATTCCCCATGGTAGGGGAGACAACTAGAGGGAAAAGATTTAAGATGAGAGCGAGAGATGCAGATCAGTCCAGAGGGGCAATTTTCTTCACACAGAGTGTGATCATAGTCTGGAACGTGCAGCTGGAATTAGTGGTGAAGTAACTACTATTTTGTCATTTAAGATACATTTAGACAGGTATGTGGACAGGATATGCACGGACGGATATGGACCAAATGAAGGTAAACGGGATTGATTTATATTGTGAAAAATGGACGGCAAAGGAATGTCGGACCAAAGGTCC
Source organism: Chiloscyllium plagiosum (assembly GCF_037043375.1). NCBI lineage: Eukaryota > Metazoa > Chordata > Chondrichthyes > Orectolobiformes > Hemiscylliidae > Chiloscyllium > Chiloscyllium plagiosum. The sequence continues at coordinate 16,471,539 of NW_028270179.1, read as the reverse complement.
TGTTTCTATGCTTCAGACGTCTCTGCCTCTATGATGGATGTAGAATGGGCTGTATGGGCTGGAGCAGGTTAGAGATAGCAAGGTATATAGAGCTGGAATTGATAATGCTGAATATACAAATGTATTAGATTTTCCTAACCTCTCCTTAAATCATATGCCCTCCAATTCAGGCAGCATCCTGGAAAAGCTCTTCTGCATTCTCTTCAAAGCCTTCTCAACCTTGCAATAATGTGATGACCAGAAATAAATGCAATAATCTCAGGGCAGCCAAACCAAAGTTCATAAAACTGCAAAATTAAATCCTGACTTAATTGACATCCTTACCTGGTCTGCTTTATGCTGGCTTGACGAGTAAATGCCCTCAGAAATTGCTTACATAGACCATAGAACATTACAGCGCAGTACACTACCTACGGCCCTCGATGTTGCGCCGACCTGTCATACCAATCTGAAGCCCATCTAACCTACACTATTCCATGTACATCCATATGCTTGTCCAATGACGACTTAAATGTACTTAAAGCTGGCTAATCTACTACCGTTGCAGGCAAAGCATTCCATACCATTACTATTCTGAGTAAAGAAACTACCTCTGACATCTGTCCGATGTCCATCACCCCTCACTTTAAAGCTATGCACCCTCGTGCTCGCCGTCACAATTCTTGGAAAAAGGCTCTCCCTGTCCACCCTAACTAACCCTCTGATTATCTTATATGTCTCTATTAAGTCACCTCTCAACCTTCTCCTCTCTAACGAGAAAGGCCTCAAGTCCCTCAGCCTTTCCTCGTAAGACCTACCCACCATACCAGGCAACATCCTACTAAATCTCCTCTGCACCCTTTCCAAAACTTGCACATCTTTCTTATAATGCGGTGACCAGAACTGTACACAATACACCAAGTGTGGCCATATCAGAGTTTTGTACAGCTGTAGCATACCCTCCTGGTTCTGGAACGCAATCCCTCTATTAATAAAAGCTAAAACACTGTATGCCTTCTTAACAACCCTGTCAACCTGGGTGGCAACTTTCAAGGATCTGTGTACCTGGAGACCGAGAGCTCTCTGCTCATCTGTACGACCAAGAATCTTACCATTAGCCCAATACTTTGCATTCCAGTTACTCCGACCAAAGTGAATCACCTCACACTTGTCCGCATTAAACTCCATTTGCCACCTCTCAGCCCAGCTCTGCAGCTTATCTCTGTCTCTCTGTAACCTGCAACATCCTTCGTCACTATCCACAACTCCACCAACCTTAGTGTCGTCCGCAAATTTACTAACCCACCCTTCTACGCCCTCACCCAGGTCGTTTATAAAAATGACGAACAGCAGTGGACACAACACCGACACTTGCGGTACACCAATGGACTCCAGAATGAACATTTCCCATCAACTACCACCCTCTGTCTTTTTTCAGCAAGCCAATTACTGATCCAAACTGCTGTATCTCCCACAATCCCATTCCCCGCATTTTGTACAATAGCCTACTGTGGGGAAGATTATCGAACGCTTTGCTGATATCCATATACACCACATCAACCGGTGAACTTTCATCTACCTGTTTGGTCACATTTGCTTTAATGTCATACCTTGATATAAACCTGTGACAAAACAGTATTCAATAATTCCAGGAGTAATTACAGACAGGCAGTAAATGTGTCTCTGATCGAACAGTACTCACATTCTGAGAACAAAGTTAAAAATCACACAACACCAGGTTATAGTCCAACAGGTTTAATTGGAAGCACACTAGCTTTCGGACCGACGTTCCTTCATCAGGTGATTGTGGAGGGCTCGATCGTAACACAGAATTTAGAGCAAAAATTTAGTGTGATGTAACTGAAATTATACATTGAAAAACTGGTTGACTGTTAATCCTTTCATCTGTTAGAATGCAGTGATAGTTTCACTTCTTTCATGTGTAAATCACAAACCTTTTTGTTAAAAGTTGCATTCTCGGGTTAGCTGTTAACAATGGTGATAGCTAGACAATGTGTTGAACGTGCTGGCCCCCTGTGTTCTCTGTCTATGCCATGATATTTAGGTTGATTCTAATCTAAAAAGTGAGATAACAGAGTTTTACATAAATTCATGCAGTTTTTGAGCTCAGAGTTCTACATGAATGCATTCTGAGAATAGGTTGAGAGGAATAATAGTTTCTGGTTACTGATCCTGTTTGAGAATGGTGAAACAGTTTCTCTTGTAGATGTAGCATCAAACTGAAGTGCTGCTACTCCCACTCATTTCCAATTCACCGAGAGCCCAGTTGGATTTTTTTTTGTCATGGGAAACATTTCAACGGCCAGCCATGACACCGTGACCATCGCCACCCCAACCCACCCGTGGAAATGAGATGTTATGACTTTACGAAACAGGCCTCCTGATTCCTTTCTGGGATATTCGTCACAAAGGAGAGACTTTCTGTCAAGGTGGAAATCTGGACTTTCATTCGATCAGATGTGGATCACAACCAGTTACTTCCATATTCCGTCTCCACCCCCCCTCCCCCCGCCCCCGAAAATGCTTATGGCATTTCACTGACCAACTAAAACAGGATCCATTTCTCCAACCTGTTCGTCAATGCCCAGTTCAGAACAACAGTTTGTGCAGTCAGAGGGAATTAATATCAGGATATTGAGGGTTATGCAATTAGATGTCTCGGAATCCATAGCATGGAAAGAGGCCCATTCGCTCAAGGTGTCCAGACTGATAATTTTTCACAATATAAGCTGGTCCCATTTTCCAGCATTTAGTCCATGTCCCTCCACTCCTATCCATACACATGCCGCAATTCTTCTTAAGTAACAAAACTGTATTCACTTTCACCAATACCTCTCGCAGCCTGTTCCAGACACTCACGACCCTGTACATGAAAACAGTTATCACCAACCCATTTTTATTTTTCCCTCTCACTTTCAACCTATGCCGCCTGGAATTAGACTCCCCTATCACGCTGGCTATCAAAATTGTCTATGCCTCTCATGACTGACAAGATACACAAACGTTAAATCAGAAATTTTCAGATTTGGGTAATTTTCCTTCTGTTGCAAACGTACAATTTTACCAAATCTAGGAATTATGTTTCCAATGAAAGAAAAAAAAAACATCTAGGCCCATTCCTACCTCCTAGAGAATGCAGTAAATAGGAACCATCGGCCCTCTGAGCCTGGTTTGCTGTTCAGTGTGAATGTGACTGCTCCCCGATTTAAACTCTACTTCCCTGTCCAATCCTCTTATGTCCACGTTCTCAGAAAGACTAACAATGTTTGTCCCGGCCTGAAATGTATTCAGTAAAGCAGAAAACGTAACCAACACAGAAAATGTTAGGAGAGCTATTATGTCTACAAAGTGTGTCCAGAGAGAATCAGAGTTAACATTTCAAGTTCGGAGTGATTTCTTTCGAACTGTGTTTATGTGTTCACACTTCAGTTACGAGTGTATGGGAGGAGCTGGATTGTGTCTGGGGAATGTGGTTTGGTACAGAGCAAGACATATTGGGAATGGAAAGGGGAAAGTTGCGATGTTGGAGAGAGTGGGATGTGTTGAAGGATAAAGGGTGAATATACAATCACATCAATAGGGAAGAGTAAGAATGCCATTCAGCTACACAAATTATCCATATCATTCAATGAGAATGGCTAATGATTTTGAGCTTTGATCTCCAAACCCATATCCACTTTGTTTCGTCAACAGTCTAACTCTACCTTAAACATTTTCAATGTACTCCACTCCACCAACTTCTGAAAAACCAAATTCCAAACACATCTGCAATCTGTTCCTATAGCAATGGCCGTGAACTCATTCTCAACGTATTATGCTCGCAATGGCCTTTCAACGCATCTCCACTCTCTTCACCCAGCAATGTCCTGTGAATCCATTCTCACTGTGTTCTCCTCGCAAAAGTCTGTGCACCCATCCTACGATTCTTTCGTTGGAATGGCCTCTGAACCCATCCCACTGTGTTCTCCTAGCAACAGGCTTTGGCCACATCCCCCATCTACTCCCGTAACAACGGCCTTTGAACAGATTCTCACTCTCTTCACAAAGCAAAGACCAGTGAACCCACCACTACATTATTGCCTTAGCAACAGCCTGTAAAAGCATCGTCACTGTTCTCCTTGCAACCGCCTCTCATTCCAGCCTCACGCTGTTCCCTTCGCAAACACCGATGATACAATCCCAACGCTCCTCCCTGAGCAACGGCCTGTGAGCACACCCCAACTCTGTTTCCCTTTCAACACACTGATTCTATATCCACGTTGTTCTCCCAGGAACCCATTCCCACTTTACTCCCCAAGCAACTGACAAAGCCACATCCCAACTCTGTTGTCATAGAAACGTCAGTGAACCCATCCTCACTCTCCTCTCCCAGGAAGGGCTTGTTGCCCCATTCCCACACTGTTCCACTTGTTACAGCCTGCGACACCAACATCACACCTTTCAGCTATCAACGGCCATTAACACAATTCCCGCTGTGTTCCCCTAGCGATGGACTGCACAAGTATTCCCATTCTGTGCTTTTAGAAACGGCCTCAATACCATTTTCATGCTGTTCACCTAGCACTGGCCTTTGAACGCAACCTCACTATGATCTCCGAGCGTCCCGAGTGGTGGGAGAGTTTGTGGGGGCTCAGCGTGATTGTGTGTAAGTGTGCAATAGAGATAACAGGACAGTGGGTCAGTGTCCGGGGGAGTAGTGAGGCAAATGCAGGAATGTGGGCAGGATAGGTGAGGCAATGTGCGGGGAAGTCAGGATGCTGGTTGAGGGTATGTGGGGCAGTGAGCATGTCAGTGTGTGGGCGAGTTTGTGGAGGCGTGAGCGCGATGGTTTTATAGTGTATTAGGTAGTGAGATTAACGGTGGTCGAGGAGGCAGAGGAGTGAGCGTGACAGTGGGTGTGAAGTTGATTGTGGGAGGAGTGTGTGGGGGACTGAGCGGAACAGTTGGGAGTGTGGGGGGAGTGACTATTGCGGTGGTAGCATATGCAGTGAAGTGAGCGTGATGGTGGGCGCAATTGCGATGGTCTGAGGGTGATGGTGAGGGGGTGTGGCGGGAGTGAGCGTGACAGTGGTAGAGTGTGCGAGGGAGTGTGCATGGCAGTGGCAGAGTGTGTGGGTGAGGGAGCGTGATGGTGTGGGATTGTGTGGGGGAGTAAGGGCGACGGTCAGGAGTGTGTCAGGGAGTGAAGTTGATGTTGGAGAGTCTGCGGGGAGGTTAGTGAAATGGAAGGGTGTGTGCGAGGCATTGAGTGAGATGGCGGTTTAGTTAAAGGGGAGAAACAGTTTCGGCTCAACGTCCAGGTTGACAGAAGGGGAGAGAACGAACGTCGAACTCAGGTGTTGGGTTTAAGTTACTCTATACTTGCTTTCACTTCTGATGATCTGCACTCTGCCCCATTCTACTTCACATTCCCTCTCTCGCACTATTTGCATCTCCCAATATCTCTCTCACTGTTTTAAGTCACGCTTGTGTTTCATTACAGGGTGATGAGTGGACAGGTGTTTGCTCGGAGAGCACGGTGTGTATTGGCACCACTATCCATTGCTCATGGAATTGAGTGGAGATGGGATCACAGGCCATTGATCAGCCTGCAGAGTGGAATTGGGTCACCAGCTAAGGTAACAGACTGGGTATATGGTCACAAGCCGTGTCTAGGGCCACAGATAGAGGATGAAGTTACAGGTCATTGCTCGGAGAACAGAGCAGGGACAAGTTCACAGACCGTTGCTCGGGAAGAGTGTTGGAATAGGATCACAGGCTTTTTTGTCGGGAAATAGAGTGTGTATGGGTAATAACTCGGTGCAAGGGGAATAGTTTGGGTATGGATTCACACTCTGTTACAAGGAGTGCCGGGTTGGGATATGGTAACAGGCTTTGCTTGTGGAACACATTAGTAATGTGTTCACAGTATGTTGCAAGTTCAGCAGCGTGTGGATGGGTTCGGACGCCGTTGGGAGTGGGACAAAGTCGGGAATGCTACAGAGACCGTTACTTGGAGAACAGAGTAGAGATAGATTGTCAGACCGTTGCTGGGAGAACGGTGTTGGGGTGGGTTCTAACGCCTTTCCAATTCGAAGAGAGAGGGAATGGGTTCAAGGGCCGTTGCTAGGTAAACAGAATGCGGAAGGTGTCACGGGCTATGGCAAGGGAACAGACCAGGGATGGGTTCACAGGCTATTGCGAGGAGAACAGATTGGGGATGGGATCAGAGTCCATTGCTTGTCAACAGATTGGTGAAGCGTTCACCGGCGTTTGCTTGGGGAACAAGGTGGGGATTGTGTCACTAGCGTTTGTGAGGAGAACAGTTTGGGATTGGGTCACAGGACGTTGCTACGGAAGCAGACTGGTGATGGATGCACAGGTGCTTTAGACAACAAATTGACGATGAGTTCAAAGGCTGTTGCCAGTAGTAAAGAGTCGGAACGGGGTCACAGGTAGTTGCTCGGAGAACAGAGCAATGACAGTCATGGGCAGTTGCTAGGAGAACGGTGTGGTGATGGAGTCAGAGGATGTTCCAAGGGGCACACTGTGGCGATGTGTTCAGAGGCCGCTACTAGGACAAAAGAGTGGGGATGGGGTCACAGACATTTGCTGCGGGAACAGAGCGAAGATTGGGTCACTGGCTCGTGCTAGGACAACAGAGTGGGGATGGGTTCAGAGACCGTTTCTGGTAGGACAGAGTGAGGATGCTATCGCAGTCCATTGTTGGGGAAACAGAGTGAGGATGAGTTCACAGGTGCTTGCTCGGGGAACAGAGTGAGGATGGGGTCACTGGCGATTGCTAGGAGAATAGAGCAGGAATTGGGTCAGATGACGTGGCTGGAAGAAACGAGTAAAGGGATTGAGGATGGGATTAGCGGCCATTGTTACAAGAATAAAGTGCAGATTCTTGCTCAGGTCGCTTCTAGTGGAATAAAGTGGTGATGACTTCAGAGGTCATTGCTTCAATAACAGATTGGGGATGTTTCATCAGTCATCGTTCGTGAAACAGTGTGGGAATGGAGTCACTGGCTGCTGTTAGGAGTACAGAGTTGGGATGCGTTGAGCAGTCGTGAATATTGGAGCAAACACATACTGCGAATGCCTTTACAGGTCCTTGCGCGGAAAACAGAGCAGAGACAGAATCAAATGATGTTGCTCAGGAATCAAGGTGTCAATGGGTTCACAGGCTGTTGTTGGGAACATCGAGTTAGAACCTATTACAGGCCTTTGCTCAGGGAACAGACACTCTCACCATCAAGCCTACTCCCCCACCTTGACGCTCACTCCCCCTCACTCTCCCCAACTGTCAATATCAATCCATCACAAACTTCTCAACCATTATGCTTTGCTGTTGTCACATCCACTGCGTCAGTCATTTCCCAACATATTACCCAACGTCATGCTCACTCATGCACAAAATACCAACATCAATCTCACGGCACCACAAACGTCCCCGCTGTCACGCTGATACTATCACACACTCCCCTGTTAACAAACTCATTCCTCTACAGTCCTACACCGTCGCACTCACTACCCTATGCACACTCCAACTATTAGACTCAGTTCCCTATGCACTCCCACACTGACTCTCCCGCATAGCCCTCCGTTGGCACACTCACTCCCTCACAACATTCCCCACTGACACGTTTGCTAACCCTCATGCAAACCCATCGTCATGCTCAGTCTCCTGTGCACACAATCGCCATCGTGCTTACTCCCCTCCTTGCACCCCAACTGCCATGCGCCCTCCCCCTCACTCTCACTCAAAATTGCACACACTCCCCTGTACACTCCCACACCATCACACTCGCTTCCCCACACGCTGCCTCAATGTCAGCCTTACACCGCTACACACTTGACCACCTCTACGCCGAATCCTCCGCTCACTCCCCCGCTGTAAAACTCACGCCTCTGCACAGTCCCACATTGTCGTACTCACTATCCGAATGTCAAACTGATTCCCTCCAAGACTACAACACTATCAGGCTCACTTTCTCGCGCACGCCCGACCATCACACTCACTTCCCCACACATTCCCCTGCCGTCACACTCACTCTCCTGCGCAATTCCCTGCCATTAAACTCACGCTCATGCATCCACCCGCACATCACACAATGTCCTCCGTGCGCTCACCCATAGTCACAGTCATGCCCCCGATCTCTCTCCTACAGTCAAACTCGCTCCTCTGCAGACTCCCACACCATCATGCTCACTCCTTGCATACTCCTCCACTGTTACTTTTACTCACCCACAATCACCCCGTGTGCTGCCCCACCATCATGCCCACACTTCCACACTCCACCACCATTATGCACAGTTCGCCAAACTCACCTCGATCGTTATTCTATCTCTCCCACACACTCCCACGCCGTCACACCCACTCTCTACACTCTCCCCAGCCACACTCACTCCCCAAAAAGCTCACCCATCGTTAACCTCACACCGATACGCTTTCTCTCCATCGTGCTGACTAACCATGCACTCCCGTACTGTCAAGCTCAATGTCGTCCAACGCTGTCACACTCACTCTCCCATGCACGTCCCCACCGTCAAACTGACTCCCCCACACACTCCCACAACATCAGGGTCCTTTCCCTTCAAATTCCCCACTGAATTAATCACTCCCCTGCACACTCCACAACCGTTGCACTCACTCCATCACGCATACAGCCACAGTCACACTCATTCTCCCGTGCACATCCCTGCCGCCAAACACACTCCCTGAAACGTCACTCACCATGATGCTCCCTGCCCACATACCCCCGCACTTAATTTCACTCTCCCACCATCATCTCCACTCCCCCTGCACTGCCCTACCATCACCCTCACACCGCTAGAATCACCCCCAACACAATGCACAGTTCCCATCATACAACTTGACCGTGATGTGCACTCCCCCATGCAGTGCACATACCGTCACATTCTCTCCCCACAACAAACCACCACCTGCACGCTCACTCTCACACATAATCCCCAGTGTCAACCTCACGCCGCCATACATTTCCCCAACATCACACTGACTCCTCCCTAAACTTCCACCCTATCATGCTGACTCCCAGCGCACTCCACCAATGTCATGCTCACTCCTGCACACACTGCTCCACCGTCACACTCATTCCTCTTACACTCCCACATTGTCACATTCACTCCACAACAGCCTCCCTCAACGTCAACCTCAGGACGCCACACATTTCTACGCCATCACACTCACACCACCTGTCTTCAAACTCACCCGCCCACACAATGCTCCACCATCACACCCACTCCCCGCAACTCGCCCACCATCACGCTCACAACCCACTGTGGTGCTCACGGCTGCATACTCCCACACCTTCACCCTAATTCCCATGCCCACTGCCCCCTTCACATTCACTGGCATGCACAGTCCCTCATGATCGCAATCACTCCCCCACGTACTTCCCCTTCATAAAATGCACTCCCTTGCGCAGTTCCAAACTGCCACACAGTCTCCTCCATGCAATGACCCATAGTCATACTCATGCCCCGACCTCTCCGCTTTGTCAAACTCCCTCGTCTGCACACTCCCCACACACTCACACCTTTGTTACTTTCACTCAAACACCATCTGCCACGCTCTGTGCACTGCGGCACCAGCGCGCTTACACCGCTACACTCTCTTCATTCATCATGCTCAGTTCCCGCACACTCCTCGATCGTCATGCCCACATCCCCACAAACTCCCACACCTTCATACTCACTCACTATACTCTACCCGCCGTCACACTCGTTCTCCCACACACTCCGCAAGTGGCAAACTCATGCCTCCACACACTTCCCCATGTCACCCTGACTCCCTCCCTCGCTCTCGCACTATCAAACCCCACTGCCTAACACAGTCGAACATCACCACACACACACCAGAAACACTCCCCCACTGTGAAAATGACTCCCCCCACACACCATCATCATCATCAGGTTCACTTCCCGCACACTCCCCCACTGCATTGCTCAGTCCCCCGCACACTCCCCAACCGCTGGACTCACTCCATCACGCACTCCCCTAAAATCATACTCACTCTCTCACGCACTTCCCAGTCATCAAACTTCATCCCTGCACAGTCCCTCACCGTCACATAGTCTGTTCCATGCACTCACCCATTATAACACTCATGCATCTCATCTCTCCCTCACTGTCAAACTCCCTCCTCTGCACACTCGCTCACCATGATGATCACTCCCTACACACGCCCCCACTGTTACCTTCACTCTCCCACCATCATGCTCACTCTTTGCAAACTGCTTCCACTTCACCCTCACACAGCAGCAGTCTACCAACCATTATGCTCATATACCGTCACCCTCACTCACCCACGCCCTCACATACTGTGACATTCACTCTCTACTGTCTCCCCACCGTCACACGCATTCCCCACCGACTGCCCCATTGTCCTGTTCACTCCTTTGCGGCATCCCGAACCATCACATTCCCGCACACTCCCCCCACCACCACGCTCACTTCCCCATCACTCTCCCACCAAACTGCTTATACCCCACGCACTCCCTGCCATGAGCACTGGCCATCGAACTCTTACCCAGTTGATCCCGATAAATTGCCCGTGTCCCCATACCCACTCTGTTTCCTTAGTAAATGACACTGTGTCACACACGAACTGTTCGATGTGTAATCGACTGTTGTCCCATCCATACTCGTTTGCCCCAGCCAAAACCTGTGTACCATATCACACTTACCCTCGAGTAACGCGCGGTGTTCTCACTCTAACTGTGTCCTCTCGCAACAGAATTTGGACCAATGCACATATTGTGTTGCCAAGCAACGGCGTTCGGCCCAAGCCCCGTACTATGCTCCGGAACAACTATCTTCAGCTCCAAACTCTCCCTCTGTTCCCCTAACAACGACCTAAGTCTCAACAAACCTACATGTTCCTCGCGCAACATCCTAAAGCTCAGCAACCTCCTCTGTTACCTGAGCAAAAGCCTGAAGCTCCACACTCCCCCTCTCTTCCACGAGCAAAGGCGTGAAGCTGCAACATTCTCCTCTGTTCGCCTAACACCGGCCTGAAGCTCCACACCCCCCCCCCCCTCCGCCCCTCTGTTAGCTCAGAATTTTAAGGTGAGACGTGATCCAAAGAAGAGATGTTTGGAAAGAGGGAAATTGGGATTTAGAGATTCAAGCCGGAGAGAGAGTGAAGGATAATAAGGAATGGAAGGCAGTGAAATGGAGCGTGGAAATGGAAAGGGCAAGAGAGAATGAAGGATAGAGCCAGAGGGACAGTGAGAGAATGGGAGGGAGATGTGGAGGAAGCAGGACAAAGGGACGGAGATGAATTCGGCCAAACGACAGGGCAGAGTTGGAAACCTCGTGGTTAAAGCAAGGGCAGAGTGACGGAAACCCAACTGCTCTGCTCCACTGCTGTGCTTTCCCCTCTACTGAAGACCAGGACTTGGGACTGTGTCTGTCACTCTCCAGCTCCGTTTCAACACAAAGAGAAACAACAAAAAAAATTCACTCAGCTGTTTGGCACATTTTAATGAACATTTTTATTCTTTACATATTGAAGTGATAGATGCAGACACTGGGATGATGCCTTTTCTACTGACCCTTGAATTGAGAGAAACATTAAAACGTGTCCTTGTGTGATAAGACGGGACAAACCAGTCAGTTGCCATAGCGACAGGCTGCTACATCGCTGAAACACTGAACTGAAATGAGAAAACCCCGGATGGATTGATTAATGAGGGAATTTGATGGATGGATGGATTTGGGTGAAGGGATATTTCAGCACATTCTTCAGCTGCTGCCTGAAATTAGTCTGGGTCACGGCATAAATCGCGGTGTTTGTGCAGCAACTGAGGAGCTGCAGCATGAAGCCGAATTCCCAAACAACGGGATGGATATATGCAGGAGAATCCGCAATAAACCGCATCCGGTACCATATAGAAAACGCCATTAACATTGACCATAACAGGATGAAATTGGCCGAGATCACAAATAGTAAAATGATGGATTTTTTTCGGTTTCTCATTTCTGTGTCACATTGAACGTCCCCTTTAGTGTGAGCGCGGAGTCTCCTGCGGGCTCTGCTGGTCACTAAAATATGTCTGACGGTGAAAACATTGAGCAACAGAATCAGGAGAAAAGGGAGAGCTGGAGGTAAAATGTTGTGGAGGAACTCGATTGTGCCCCACACACCGGAGTATACAACATCATCTGTTATATCACAAAACCAGGGGACGTTCCTCAGTGTATACCGAGCTGAGAGCATAAAATACCAGAAAATGTTCTTTAAAAAGCTCAGAACAGTCACTGCTCCCAGAACCACAACCGCCGTTTCCACACTGCAATATTTACTTTTCAGCTTCTGGCAACAGATGGCCACAAACCGATCAAAAGTGAAAGTGACGGTAAACCAGACAGAACAGTCAGTGGCTGCATAGAGCAGGACGGCGTGGATATTACACACGGGGATGGAGTCCTTCAGGAAATAAAGCTGTTCCCGATAAACAATGGGAATGTGTCTCAATATCAAGTCGAAGATAATGACCAGTAGATCAGCTACTGCCATGGCCCCGAGGTAATGCCTGACACATGGAGACAAACCACAATCTTTACAAAGCAGGACGTAGACCGTCACTATGTTAACTGTGAGGAAGGAAAATAAACAAATTATACATCAGCCCGGAGGAAACTTTAACAGTTTTATTGAGGAACCAGTGACATTTTTAAATGTGTCAATTTATTCAGAGATTTATTAAATTAATTGCAGCCGAAATAACAAATGGTAAAGTCTGAATTATTAACAAAATGCGTCATAAAACAAAAGAACCCCCCGTTTCCCAAATAGACACATCCATCATAACTGATGTGTTTCCGAACGTTATCACTCGAGAGCAGGCACACGTCACACTAGATCACTCGAGAGCTGGCACACGTCACACTAGATCACTCGAGAGCAGGCACACGTCACTTCTATACAGGTCGTAATATAGAGGCTGAAAACGTTGCTGTTCTGAAGGATTCTCTACCAGTTCCTTGAAAAAGAACGGGGAAAGGAACTTTCTGTCTTTTGCCTTAAATAGTGGTCAATCATCTGTTGTGAAGAAATGTAAATGCAGGGAAAACAATACGGTTCGCACAATATCTCGGTCATTTAATGTAAGATCCTCTTTTACAATCAGACAGCTATCATCCCTTATTCTGGAGTCTCTCCATCCCCATTTCAGTATTACATAATATTCCCAGCTGTAAAATGTTCTGGATATTCAGTTCCCCAACTCGGTCACTCTGTCACCAGGTCTGTCTAAAGCCATTAAATCATATCTATTTCTTACAACGTACGCACTGAATTCCTTTATGTTTTCAGAATACAATCTATATTCCTATAGATTGCCATTGAATCAGCTTTTTAACCCATTATTCCCTGATCCATTGTCACTTTTATTCCTCATATTGACTCGGACAAGAAGCAGTCTGACGTCGTCGTACACACAGAATGAGACCTGGTAGGTCATGTTTCATATACCATCCCTGTGCATATCGTGCCCCATCGGCAGGACAGACTTACCCGGTGATATGCAGTCAGGAATGGAGTTACCCTGCAATTGCTCAACAAAGATTCCAGAAACCGAGAAATCACATTTCAAAGATGTTCAAGATTTTCGACATCGACTTCCAGGCAAACCACCCCTTGGTAATAACTCAGTTCCTCTCGATTTTGAAAACATATCGGAAGGAACACTGAGGATGAAAAGGAAACAGACGTACTTTGGGTGTGGTACTTCACTGCCCATCACCAGAAGTGTCTCCACAGGCCCACCACAAACTGAACAGGGCAAGGACACAAACACACAGCAGCCAGACTGTGGGAAGTGATGGGTGAATCAACAAGAGAATCTCATTCTCAACAAACTACTTGTCACCGGTATATCTGTCGTCACAATATTGGTTGGCGCACCCGGCACACAGTCTTGGTGCAGGGTAAGTCTCAGCCTTATATTGAAGATACTGCCGACTATGTTATGTGGCATTAGCTCTTGTGAAGTCGGAAAAATGGAAAAAGCAAATGGAAACTGGGCATGCACGAGGCATTCTAGGCTATCACCAGCTGCAGCATTAATGGTCTTCCATCCACCATAACATCGGAAGTGGGCTGTTCACTGATGGTTCCAAAATGATCAGCACCATTCACTACTACACCTATACTGGAGCAATCTATTCAACCCATCAAGAGACTTAAACCGAAACAGAATTAGGCCATTCAGCCAGTCCAGGCTATTGCTCAGCAATTAGAGCAGATCCTATAATCTCTCCTGCCTGTTACACAGGAAATGGAAGGGAACATTCAGCCTTTGAAAGCTGCTACACAGGAAAACGGGGAGGACTACTTACTAAGCCCGAAGCAAGGTCAATATAGAGATAGAAAATGAAAATGTTGGCGATGAAGATACAGAGATACTTGCATCTAGGCTAGAAGAGATTGAGGTTCACAAGGAAGAGGTATTAGAAATACTGCAGAGTGTGAAAATAGACAAGTCCCCTGGGCCGGATGGGATCTATCCTATGATCCTCTGGGAAGCAAGGGAATAGATTGCCGAGCCTTTGGCATTGATCTTCAAATCATCATTGTCTACAGGAATAGTGCCTGAGGACTGGAGGATAGCAAATGTGGTTCCCTTGTTCAAAAAGGGTAGTAGAGACAACTCTGGTAATCACATACCAGTGAGTCTCACTTCAGTTATTGGCAAAGTGTTGGAAAAGGTTATAAGAGATAGGAAATATAACCATCTAGAAAAGAATAATCTGTTAGGGACAGTCAGCACGGTTTTGTGAAGGGTAGGTCGTGCCTAACGAATCTTATTGACTTTTTTGGCAAAGTGACCAAACAGGTAGATGAGAGTAAACCGATTGATGTGGTGTATATGGATTTCAGCAAGGCGTTCGATTAGGATCGCCACAGTAGGCTATTATACAAAATGCAGAGGAATGGGATTGTGGGAGTCATAGCAGTTTGGATCAGTAATTGGCTTGCTGAAAGAAAACAGAGGGTTGTAGTTTGTGGAACATGTTCATCTTAGTGTCCAGTTACGAGCGGCATACCGCAAGTGTCGGTGTTGGGTCCACTGCTGTTCGTCATTTTTATAAATGACCTGGATAAGGGCTTAGAAGGGTGGGTTCGTAAATTTGCGGACGACACTAAGGTCGCTGGAGTTGTGGATAGTGACGAAGGATGTAGTAGGTTGCAGAGAGATATAGATAGGATGCAGAGCTGGGCTGAGAGGTGGCAAATGGAGTTTAATGTGGACAAGTATGAGGTGATACACTTTGGACGGAGTAATTGGAGTGCAAAGTACTGGGCTAATGGTAAGATTATTGGGAGTGCAGATGAGCAGAGAGACCTCGGTGTCCATTTACACGGATCCCTGAAAGTTGCCACCCAGATTGACAGGGTTGTTAAGAAGGCATACAGTGCTTTTGCCTTTATTAATAGAGGGATTGAGTTCTGGAACCAGGAGGTTATGCTGCAGCTGTACAAAGCTCTGGTACGGCCACACTTGGAGTATTGTGTACAGTTCTGGTGACCGCAATATAAGAAGGATGTGGAAGCCTTGGAAAGGGTGCAGAGGAGATTTATTAGGATGTTGCCTGGTATGGAAGGAATGTCTTACGAGGAAAGGCTGAGGGCCTTGAGGCTGTTCTCGTTAGAGAGGAGAAGGTTGAGAGGTGACTTAATAGAGACATACAAGATAATCAGAGGGTTAGATAGGGTGGACAGGGAGAGCCTTTCTCCAAGTGTGGGGACGGCAACCACGAGGGGATACAACTTTAAAGTGAGGGGAGATCGATATAAGACAGATGTCAGAGTAGTTTCTTTACTCAGAGTGTAGTAAGGGTATGGAATGCTTTACCTGCATCGGTAGTAAATTCGCCAAGTTTAAGTGCATTTAAGTCGTCATTGGACAGGCAAATGGACGTACATGGAATAGTGTAATTGGGATGGGCTTCAGATTGGTATGACAGGGCGGCGCAACATCGCGGGCCGAAGGACCTGCACTGCGCTGTAATGTTCTATGTTCTATAATTTAGTCTTTAGCAACTTAACAGAAACTAACGCCTGGGGAGGCAAAGTGATCAGCCCTAGGGTCATAACTATTTGCAATCTTTCTCAAAGGTTTCGATAACTGCAGCAAAAGTATTCAAAATAAATTCGTCAATGACGCTAAAATAGGTAGGAAATGAACTTGACAACAAGAGGTAGAGAGACGGTAGTCGATAAGCAATGGACAGTAATTTCACAGTTGTGATGTTACGTAGGTAACTATGAACCTTTGAATATTTCAGGAAGTCTAAAAGGCTGCAGGTTATATCAACGGAAAAATTACGGGATTTAGTGATACAGTGTGCACTGGAGGGTTCACTCTGGCACGTTCCGACATTGCAAATTTTGCTCCATGATGGTCTGCTCCCTGATGCTCCCCGCGGCCATATTACACGCAGTGCACGAAGAATATTTTGATGTGGTTGGTTGGCAGTGGAGAGCTGTGAGGGCGAGCGTATTTTGAATCGTCTTTCTAAGGGATGGCTTTTATCCAGGAGGCCATTCTTTCTTTCTTTGTGGAGACCCGAAGATGATGGGAACGGCTGACTGTTTCTGAACAAAGAGGCTGTGGTAGCTGACAGAACACTGGGTATTCAGTAACATGATGCACTGCGCAAGGTTACACTACAACAGTAATGGACAGACAAAGAGTTCAATCGCAAGAATTAGACCATGAAATAAACACATTGCCAGATCAACTGACACGGTTACTTATATCACGTTATCAATTTACCTCGCAGAACTAGCACAGATACCATAAACTGAGAAGAGACATCTGTTCGGCGTAGAGCATTATGCAGACCAAACTCTGCTCTGTCCAACCAAGCTATTTGCTCAGAATCCAACACTGTGCAGACAACACCAGTGCATAGTTCTCCCAACTCGTTCTAGATATCAGTCCAGCACGGGACACTATGCATACAACAGCAGTACGCTCATTTAGCAGGGCGACATATCTGTCCAGTACCGGGAGCAGTGCAAACCACAGCGGTACAATTGCATCCAGACCGCTGTGAGTGAAGCACTTTGGAAGAGATTGAGATGAATTTTATTATATTTTCCCTGCCTTTGAATGCATTTTGATCTACTCTTCCAAATTATGTTGAGAATGCATTGTAAAGTCCCGGACCAGACACACAACGAGCATACGGGATAGCAACGGAAGCCCAACTTGGTCTGGGGATTCAGCTCGGTGTTTGCACAGATTCAGGTGTAAAGTCTGTAAGTCGAGTATTTTCCTTTTTATTTCTTTTTTATTCTTGCACTGGACAATCATTTAGTATTCTTCCAAATGAGTACTAAATGATTAAGTACCTGAACCGAGGAATAAAATCTCTACAGTGTGGAAATAGGCAATTCAGCTCAACAAGTTCACACCGACTTCCAAAATTATCCTCCCAGTAATTCTATTAGTTTTAAAATAATTCTGGAAAACGAAAGACCTGGTCACCATTTCTTTCCTTGTGCATCAGAGGCTGAGCAGTGACCTTTCAGAGGTTTACAAAATCAAGAGGGGCATGGATACGATGAATAGCAATGGTCTGTTCCCCAGTGTGGAGGTGTCCAATAACCAGTGAGCATCGTATTAATGTGAGAGAGAAAAGATTTAAAAGAAATCTAAGCTGCAGCTGTTGATCAAAGAGAGTAGTGTGCATTTGTAACGAACTGTCAAATAAAGTGGAGGAGGCAAGTATAATTACAATTTTTGACAGACAAATAGATGACTAAATGAATAGGAAATGTTGAGAGGGGTAAGAGCCAAAGGAAGGTAATTAGGACGAGGTCAGTTTAGTAAATCTGGTGAACATGGACAAAGGGTCTGTTTGCATATTGCATGACTCTAAGAGTCCATAATTCTATAAATGCGCTTTCAACACCAATTATACATTGCACTAAATTAATTACCATGTCAAAAATACTCTGTGAACATTTTCTAAGATCAAATTCCCTGAACTTGCTTGAATAGAGAATTCCTGATATTGATGTCGTTCTGTAGACAACAGCAGCAGCAGCAGAAGCAGAACTGGAATCAACCATAATCTGTAACTTTTTGACTTGGATAATCCCTCAGTCTACGATGACCGCCAGACCGTTCTATGGTTCAGTGACGAGTGTCGGTGAACATGCCAGGGTCAGAACCACGTGTCCCTAAAACTAATGACATACTAGTAAAACTTCCATGCTGGATGGCTTTCATTCTAAACAGCAGAACTAACATCTGATAGAGAAGAAAAAATGATCGCAAGATCAACAGGTGAGATCTAAACTCAGTAGTTCTGCCACATCCAGATATTGAACAACTGGAGGAAAAGGTTTCACAAACATCACAGTCCTAAATAATGGACCAGTTCTACACATTAGTGTAACAGACAAAGCGAAATACATTTGCACAATCCTCAGCCAGAAGTGAGAAGCGGATGATCCACATCATGGTGCTCACAGAATCACAGATGTCAGTCTACAACCAATTTGATTCGCTGCACGTGATATCAAGACACCGTGGAACATAATAGGTTTTCCAGACTGGAGGGCTGTGACCAGTGGTGTTCGGTCCAAGAGTTTTCGTCTTTTATAAAAGCGATTTGGATATGAACATCAGAGGTATAGCTAGTCATTTGAAAATGGCACCAAGTTTGGAGACACAGTGGACAGGGAAGAAGGTTCCCTCAGCTTACAGCGTGATCTTGATCAGCTGGGCCAATGGACTGAGGAATGGCAGATGGAGTTTAATTTAAATAAACACGAGGTGTGGCATTTTGGAAAAACAATTCTTAGCAGGACTTCTACATTTATTATCCCGTATAAAATCGGTAGTAGGGATATTCCAGGTGACTACAGACCTGTTGTCAATTTTGTGAAGAATGCTGAAGAAGGCACTGAGGAATAAAATCTATTTATGTTTGGAAAAGAATGACCTTATCAGTGATAGGCAACATGGTTTTATGCGGGGCAGTTCGTGCCTTACCAACTTTATGGAGTTCTTTGAGGAAGTGACCAAGTTGATGGAAGGGCTGTAGATGACATATACCCGGACTTTAGTGGGCGTTTGATAAGGTTCCCCATGGTAAACTCATGGAGAAAGTGAATTCACATGGTGTGCAGAATGTTCTCGCTAAGTGAATAAAGAACTGGTTGAGCAACAGTAGAGAAGGAATTGTAAATGAAGTGAAGTTTTATTCTGGAGTGGACTATACTGGAAACAAAAAAGTTGATGAGCAGAGAGATTTGGGACTTCAGGTCCGTTGTACCCTGAAGGTAGCTGCACAGGTGGATAGAGTGGTCGAGAAGCCATATGGTATGTTTACATTAATCGGACTGGTATTGAGTATAAGAACTGACAGTTGATGTTAAAATTGTACAAGATTTTGTTTCAGCCGCATTTAGTAAATACTGTATGCACTTCTGGTCGCCACATTACAGAAAGGATGTGGGCACTTTAGAGAGGGTGCAGAGAAGGTTTACAAGGATGTTGTCTGGTACGGAAGGTGCGAGCTATGAAGACAGGTTGAGTAGGTTAGAATTGTTTTCATCAGAAAAAAAAAAGAGATTGAGGGGTGACATGATTGAGGTTTATAAAATCATGAAGTGTATAGAGATAGAGATAAGTGTAGCTTTCCCCCAGGGTGAGGGCTTCAATAACGGGAGATCACGTATTCAAGGCGAGAGGTGAAAAGTTTAAGGGGGATACACACAAAAGGTACATTACGCAGATAGTGCCAGGTTCCTGGAAAGTGTTGACTGCAGAGGTAATAAAGGCAGACATGGTCGATTCATTTAAGATGTGTCTGGACAGATGCATGAGTAGGTGGGGAGCAGAGGGATAGAGATGCTTAGGAATTGGGCGACAGGTTTGAGAGTTGAAGTGAATCGGCTGAGGCTTGGAGGGTCGAAGGGACTGTTCCCGGGCAGTAAATTTTCTTTGTTCTTTGTTTTTTTAAATTATAAGGTACTTGGGAGTGTTGTTGAACAAAGAGACCTTGGAGTGCAGGTTCATAACTCAGTGAAACTAGTCATGCAGGTAGATAGTTTAATGAAGAAGGCGTTTGGTATGCTTTCTATTTTTGGTCACAGCATTGAGTATTGTAGTTGGGAGGTCGTGTTGTGGCCGTACAGGATTTTGGTTCGGACACGTTTGGAATATTGCGTACAATTCTGGACTCTTTCCTATCAGAAGGATGTTGTGACTTTGAAAGGTTTCACAAAATATTTACAACGATATGGCCTGGGTTGGACTATTTCAGCCATCGGGAGAGGCAAAAAAAGCTTGGACTATTTTCCCTGGAGGGTCGAAGGCTGTGAGGTGACCAAATAGAGGTTTATAAAAGCATGAGGGACATGGATAGGATAAGTAGACAAAGTATTTTTCATGGGGTGGGGTAGTGCAGAATGAGAAGACATAGGTTGAGTGTGGGGGAAAGATAAAAAATGGACCTAAGGGGCAACGTTTTTGATGCAGGGGGTGGGTCATGCGTGGAATATGCTATCAAAGGAAGTGGTGGAGGCATGTACAATTGCAAAATTTAAGAGGCGTCTAGATGAGTATACGACTAGGAAGGGGTGGCAGAGTCGCTCCGTCGTTAGCACTGCAGCCTCACAACACCAGGGTCCCAGGTTCGATTCCAGCTTCGGGCGACTGTCTGTGTGGAGTTTTCACATTCTCCCCACAGTCAAAAGATGTGCAGGTTAGGTGAATTGGCCATGCTAAATTGTTCATAGTGTTAAGTGCATTAGTCAGAGGAGGGTGGGTTACTCTTCGGATGGTCGGTGTCGACTGGTTGCGCCGAAGGTCCTGTTTCCACACTGTAGGGAATGTAAAAAAGAGGGTTTCGAGAATTATCCACAAAGGGCTGGGAATTGAGAGTAAATTAGGTTGAGATATCTGGTCATCATGGCTGAGTTGGACTGAAGGGTCTGTTTTCGTGCTGCAATCTCTATGCTTCTGTGACTCTATACGACAATGGCAATGCTCCATGACACCATTCCTGTAACAGGACTGAAGGCTTGCGATGCACAATAAGTCGTGTCCCTGGCGAATCTGTTTCATTGCAGCTCCAACTCTGACATCTCCCTGGCATGGAACATAGAATATCGAAAGCTTCAGCGCAGTAGAAACTCTTCTGCCCTTGACTTGGCGCCGACCTTTGAAATTAATCTGATGCCCATCTAACCTGCACCATTACCTTCATTGTCCATACCTGTGTCTAATGCTCATTTAAATGCCCTGAACGTCGGCGAGTCTACTAATGCAGAAGACATGCCACTACTTCTCTCTGAGTGAAGAAACGACCCCTGATATCCTTGCGGCACACCACTGATAACTGAGCTCCAGGATGAACATTTCGCATCAACCACCACATTCTGGCATCTTTCAGCGAACCAATGCCTGATCCAAGCCGCTAAAGCGCCTTCAATCCAGAAACTCCAAATGTTTTTCAATAGCCTACTATGTGGAACCTTAACAAACGCTTTACCGAAGCCGATATACAAAACATCCACCGCCTTACCTTCATTCACCTGTTTTGTTACTTTCTCGAAGAATTCAGTAAGATTAGTGAGGCTCGACATACTCTTCACAAAACCGTGTTGACTATCCCGAATTATTCCTTTCCAGATGATTATAAATCCTATCCCAAAAACCTTTTCCACCAACCAACAACCGAAGTGAGGCTCACTGGCCTATATTTACCAGGGTTTAACTGACTCCACTTCTTAAACAAAGGAACAAAATTTGTTCTCCTCCAGTATTCATGCACGATTCCTGTCGACATTGATGACATAACGATCAAAGCGAAGGTCTGCGCAATCTCCTCCTTGGCTTGCCAGCGAATCCGAGTATACACCTCTCAGGAAGGAAAGTCGGAGCCATCGTTTACTAAATAGGTTGAAGCTCCTGTCAAAAGGAAGACGAAGGGTAAATCCCATACGCCTCAAGGGTCTTATCGATTTTCAGATTTTCTAGAATTGCAATATTTCTTCTTTGTTAATCACAGTCCGATTTAATCTTGAAGCCTACATCTCCGTATTCTCATTAACATTGAACTTTTCCAGTGAGAATACTGAAGAAAAATATTAATTAAGAGCTGCCCCTCTGTCCTCTGATTTCACAAAGAACTTTCCACTACCACCATTTGATTGGTGGCCCTATTCTTACTCTCGACATTCTTTTATTCCTGATATACCTATAGGAGGCGTGAGGGTTTTCCTTGATTCTGTCCGCCAATAAATTCTCATTTTCTTTCCTGGTTCTTCTTATCTCTCTCTTCAGATCTTTTCTGGTGAGCACAGAACTTTCAAGCCCCCTATTTGAGCCTTCACGTCTCATCCTCACATAAGCCTTCGTCTTCCTCTTGACAAGAGCTTCAACCTCTTTAGTAAACCATGGGTCCGTGTCTGTGAAACTATTTCGCTTCCTGACAGGTGTATACTTATCGAGGAGCTGCAGTAACTGTTCCTTCAAAAAGCTCCACATTTCAATTGTGTCCATCTCCTGCTGTATCCTTCCCTATCCTATGCATCCGAAATCTTGCCTCATCGCATCATAATTGACTCCCCCATCCACCCCGTTATACCTCTTTCCCTGCAGTTTATACCTATCGCTGGCCACGGCTATTGTAAGCATAACCGAATTATGATCATCATCACCAAAGTGTTCACGTTGCCTACCACCTATGTCAGGCTCACCGGTCTATATATCCTTACCACCCTTCGTAAACAGTGGCACCACGTTAGCCAACCTCCAGGCTTCCGGCATCTCACCTGTGATTATCGATGATACAAATATCTCAGCAAGAGGCCCAGCAATCACGTCTCTAGATTCCCACAGAATTTTAGGTAACAACTGATCAGGTCCTGGGAATTTATCCATCTTTACCCGTTTCAAGACATCCAGCACTTCCTCCTCTGTAATCTGGGCATTTTGCAACGTCACCATCTATTTCCCTACAGTGTATATCTTCCATATCCTTTTCCACAGTAAATACTGATGTAAAATACTCATTTAGTATCGCCCCCATTTTCTGGGACTGCAAAAAAGACCGCCTTACTGATCTTTGAGAGGCCCTAATTTCTCCCTAGTTACCCATTTGTCCTTAATATATTTGTAAAAACCCTTTGGATTCTCCTCAAATCTATTTGCCAAAGCTATCTCATGTCCCCGTTCTGCCCTCCTGATTTCCCTCTTAAGTATACTCTTACTTCCTTTATACTCTTCTCAGGATTCATTCGATCGATCCTTCCTATATCTTACATGTATTTCCTTCTTTTTCATAACCAAACCCTCTTTAGCCATCCAGCATTCCCTATACCTACCAGCCTTGTCTTTCACCCTGACAGGCATATACTTTCTCTGGATTCTTGTTACCTCAATTCTGAAGGCTCCCCATTTTCCAGCCGTCCTTTTACCTGCGAACATTTGACTCCAATCAGCTTTCAAGCGTTCTTGCCGGATACCGTCAAACCTGCCTTTCTCCAATTTAGAACTTCAACCTTTATTTCTGGTCGATCGTTTTCCACTACTATTTTAAAACTATAGAATTATGGTCGCTGGCCCCAAGGTGCTCCCCCACTGACACCTCAGTCAACTGCCACGCCTTATTTACCAAGAGTATGTCAAGTTGTGCACCTTCCCTAGTAGGTACATCCACATACTGAATCAGAAAATTGCCTTATACGCACATAACAAATTCCTCTCCATGTAAACCCTTAACACTATGGCAGTCCCAGTCTATGTTTGGAAAGTTAAAATCCCCTACCATAACCACCTATTATTCTTGCAGATAACTGTGTACTCCTTATAAGTTTGTTTCTCAATTTCCCGCTCACTATTAGGGGGTCTATAATACAATCCCAATAAGGTGATCATCCATTTTTTATTTGTCAGTTCCACCCAAATAACTTCCCTGGATGCATTTTGGGCAATATCCTCCCTCAGCACAGCTGTAATGCTATTCCTTATCAAAAATGCCACTGCCCCTCCTCTCTTGCCTCCCTTTCTATCCTTCCTGTAGCATTTGTATCCTGGAACATTAAGCTGCCAGTCCTGCCCTCCCTGAGCCATGTTTCTGTAATTACTATGCTATCCCAGTCCCATGTTCCTAACCATGCCCTGAGTTCATCTGCCTTCCCTGTTAGGCCCCTTGTATTGAAATAAATGCAGTTTAATTCATTAGTCCTACCTTGTCCCTGACTGTTTGACTCACTTCTGTTCTCAACTGTACCAGTCTCAGATTGATCTCTTTCCTCACTATCTCCCTGGGTCCCACCCGTCCCAACCTTACTAGTTTAAATCCTCCCGATCAGTCTGCTCACATTGAACAAAAACTGACCCATCTAAACTACTTGAACTATAGTATTTCTGGTACGTATTGGCGATGTTAATGTCCTCCAAATGACCAATCTTGTTATTCTCACTCCTATCAAGAATCATCTTTGCTATCCTCTCGTATATGTCCCTAGAACAATTCAGAGTACTAGAGAAAACTACCAACATTAGATGACCCCTAATTTCCTGTTTCTAACCTCAGCGCAATCTACCTCAGTGCATGAGTGTTCAAACCTTATCTCAGCTGATATAATAATGGCACGCCATCCCCTTTTACTATCTTCTCTCTTCTTGATGAAACATCGAAATCCCGAAATCTGCAATAACCATTCCTGCCCCTCCTCTAGCCATGTCCCTGAAATGGCCACAGCATCGAAATACCAGATACCAATCTATGCTGCAAGTTCACCCACCTTATTGCGGATGTTCCTGAAATTGAAGTACGCACATTTCAAACAAATATCCTGGCTGGCGGTGACCGGCCTTAACCTTCTAAACCTATCCCTGACCTCATTGCCCTCAACCTCCTGACCCTGGAAAAACAATTCTGGCTCCCATCCCCCTGCTGCATTCGTTTAAACACAACCACCTCGAAAAGCATCACGATATGTCCCACCCCACCCATGGCGTTTGTGCCCCTCTGGTTCAGGTGAAGACCTTTCTGGTGGAGAGCTCCCACCTTCTCTCGAAAGAGCTCCAATTACCCAAGAATTCAAAATCCTCCCTCTTGCACCATGCCAGCAGCCACGTGCTCAGCTCCGCTCTCTCCCTGTTTTTCGCTTAACTAGCCCATGACAAGGGCAACAAACCCGAGACAACAACTCTGTTTGTTCGAACTCTAAGATTCCACCCTGAGTCCCTAACTTTCTGCCTTACTCCCCCCCCTTTCTTCCAACCTATGTCATTGTTGCCTATGTGGACCAAGAACTGGAGCTGCTCCTGTTCCCCCTCAATGATTCCGAAAACACGATCAGATACATCACGAACCCTAGCACCTGGGAGACAACACAATAATCGTGAGCCTTTCTCGTTCCTTCAAATCTTTCTAGCTGCCCCCCCCCCCTAACTATGGAGTCTCCAATGACTAAAACTCTGTTAATTTCGCACATTCCCCTCTGAACAACAGGGACAGAGTCTGTGCCAGAGGCCTGTGCCACATTGCTTACTCCTGATTGCTCCCACCCACAACAGCATCCAAAATGGGATAAATGGTATAATTGTTTTTGAGGGGAGTCACGACAGGAGATACCTGCACAGCCTGCTGGTTCCATTTTCTAAGCCATCTGTGTTCTTCACGTGGCTGTGGAGTAACTGCCCACTTGTAACTGCTCTCAATTTCCTCCTCCACCACCGGAAAGATCCGTAGTTCATCCATCTCCAGCTCCAGTTCCCTACACAGTTCTCGAGGAGTTGGAATCGGTGCACGTCCCACATATGACAATGTGGAAAACCGCCCATCTCTTTCTAGTCCCCTCAAAGAAAAATAATTACGATCTGACCAACTACCATATGCTCAATCCCAACACGATAGTCAAATAGATGTGTGTTCCTGTTGGACAGAAATAACATGCTTATTGTGGTTCCTGATCAGCCCCTGTGTGAAGATGGTGCTGTTGCGTAAATCTCATTGGATGATTAATCCGGACCACTCTAATGCTCTGGAATCATGTAGAAGTTACAAACAATTGTAAAATATCGAGATGCATAATCTGGTGTCAGTAATAGTGGCCTTGAAACAATATCGATTCTAAACACCAATTTGCTTCACTCATGCACTTTCAGGAAGCAAATCTCCAGTGTTGTTGTGGTCTGGCCTAAAAATGGACCCAAATGCACAGACTTGTGAAAAACTCTTCAATGGGCTTTGAATCCAGACACTCAATTATATCAAACTGCTCTGAGGTCATAAAGGACACAACCAGACAGAATCCCCGGCAACAGACTCGGTATTAGAAAAGAGAATGGCAAACACCTGTCTACTTGGCAGAGGCCTCGTTCATAACACCTGGGAGTAGATGACAACATGTACAGAGCTTTCCCACAGACTGCACAGAAACATCAGAAAATGAGTAGGCCATTCAACCCATTGAGCCTTCCCCATTTCAGTTCGTGGCCGAATATCTCTTCAATGTGCTTCCCCCGACAATGTATATATCCATCAATGTGATTAATCATCGATGAAAATATGGAACAGAAACAGCAGTAGTCCCTTCTGTCCTTTGATTTTGCTCCCCCTTTCAACATACAGTTAGTTGTCATAAAAAGCACATTTATAAAACATGATTTGCCTTTACGCGATTAGTGACTTGCGTACTTTTGTTTTATAAACCGACCTCCCCGTGCCCAGGAACATGATTCCTTCCCCACACCAGCTAAACAGGAAAACCCAGCCTCAAGATCATCTGTCTGCAAACTACTCATGAAACTTTCCCATGAAAGTAAAATCAACACGCTCTGGGTGAAAGAAAATGCTCAAATCCTCTCTAAACCTGAAAACATTCATTTCAAAAATGTGCTTCCTTGTTCTTGGCCCTTTGACTGTCTATCCACCCCTTCATGCTCCTATTAATTCTATACTGCTGAATTAAGCCTTCAGCCGACTTCTATTCTCCAAACAAAACAAACCAAGCTTCTCCAGCCTCTCTTCAAAGCTGATATACTACATCCCAGGGTACATCCTGGTGAATCTCGTCTGAACCACGTCCAGTGCAATCACATCTTTCCTGTAATGTGCCGCCCAGAACTGCACACAGTGTTGCATCTGTGATCGAGCCAATGTCCTGTATGCCTCTCATCATTTATGTCTTGATGAATAAAGTTTATGCTTAAGTTCCTCTTTGACTTTTTAACTGACATATTAAACTATCCGATCGCTCTCAGAGATCTGTGGCGAACGACCCTCTGAGCTTCCAAGTGTGCTTCCATTCATTGAGTACTCCCCTGTCTGGTTCTTTCTTCCAAAGTACATCACCTTATATTTATCAGGTTTACATTCCATCTGCTACTGATCTACACATCTGACCATTCCATCTATATCTTCCTGCAACTTTGAGTTAGAATCCTACAGTGTGGAAACAGGCCCTTCAACCCAACAACTCCACACCATCCCTCCAAAGACTATCTCACCCAGCCACCTTCCTCTACATTTACCCCTCACTCCTGCACCTAACCAACACACCCTGAATACTTTGGACAAACGTAGGACAACTTCAGCTGTTCTCCAGTTCTCTGGCATCTCCTGTGGACAGAATCGACTTGAACATTTGTGACTTGGCGTTTCCTTCCTTGCCTCCAACAGCAGCCTGAGATGCTACTCAACCGGACCTGGGGATTTGTCCAATTGTATACCATCCAAAGCGTATACCATTCTTGCTCCCTTCCCATGTCAATCTTGTCCAGTTTCCCAGTCTATCTTCTGGAATTCTGGGCCTGCATCCTTCTTTTCACAATTGAAGCAGTTGTGAACCTCTCATTTAATAATCGATCAACGTTCCCAGCTTCACACATAGATTGCCCCCATTGGTTTCTAATAACCTGTTCTGCTTGATGTACATGCAGACTGTCTTGCATTTCTGCGCAACACTGCCTGTTCGCACTTCTCCATGTCCCCATGATAACCAGCAGCTCTGTGTGAATTTTGTAAGTCTCACTGAGATCAGATTACTTACCGTGTGGAAACAGACCCTTCGGCCCAACAAGTCCACACCGACCCACCGAACGCGCAACCCACCCAGACCCATTCCCTTACATTTCCCGCTTCAACGAGCACTACGGTCAATTTCGCATGACCAATTCACCTAACCTGCACATTTTTGGACTGTGGGAGGAAACCAGAGCACCCGGAGGAAACCCACGTAGACATGGGGAGAATGTGCAAACTCCACACAGTCAGTCGGCTGAGGCGGGAATTGAACCCGGCTTCTGGCGCTGCGGGGCAGCAGTGCTAACCACTGTGCCACTGTGCCGCATATTAATTTGAATCACGAGAAAACACAGACTGAGTTTCCCCATCAAATAATCTTGCCTGTATGAAGTCAGACATGAAGACAACTGTTCAGTTTCTCTCTAATTTCCCAGTTGTCTGCAAGAAATTAACTTGTGCTGATATTCAACATCCCACATTTGACCTTTCCTTCAATTTCCTTTCAAGTATTTGAGAAGTGCTTGGTCATCTTTTTTTTATTGGATTGCATTCTTGTTCTTTGATTTCCTAATCAGTTCATTCGTCCTCCTTTGCTGATTCCCAATTTTCTCTGAATCCACAATATCTGGCATTTTTCCGAGCCGCTTCCTTTGATCTAATGTAGTCGTTAACTTTTTTTTTTAACCATCGCTGAATCACGTTACCCTTTTGCTGTTAGCACTGTGATGGGAATATGCAAATTGTAAATGTTTAAGCTTTTTTTTTTTAAACAACAGCCATTGGCTGTCTTCCATTAAATCTTTTTCATGTACTTTGCCAATTCACTGAAACCAGCTTGGTCCTCATACCTTCATGCCTTCCATGACTCCGTTTATAACCACAATTTTTAAAAAAACTGTTCGTATTCAGATGACATATAGCATTCAATATATTATGTTCACTATTCCCAAAATCTACTTTAAGATAATGTTTTCAATTAGCTGTTCTCATCACATAACATCAGTTCCCAAACTGCCTGATCTCTACCTCGGTGGTCAACATACTGATAATGCAAACCATCTCAAAAACGCCCATGAAACCTACTTCTCTCAGCATTAGCATTTATTTCGGTGAACACGGTTCAGGTGTAACTTGAAACTTGAAACTGTCCATTATTGCTGCAGTACTCACAAACGTGTATTTCTAATTTCCTTTTTTTTACCTCATGCCCAAAATTTGTTTTGAAGTTTTCATTTTTTATATATATTATACATATAACATCAAATTTGCTTCTCCTTGTTGTTTCTAAGCTCTCCCTTAGCATATTCTGTGGAAATTGAGTAACGTGGGTTCTGGGGAGATTAATGGCAGATCCTAGCGAGGTGTTTGGCTAGGCTTATCTGGGCATTGAGTTCATCTCGACACGTTACTCGTTCTTCTCAAACGTAACTGTGACGTTCTCAAAATATTTCCCCTTAAGCCGATGGAATAGCGAAGGCAATGATCTTTCAGCAACGTTGCATATTCCTCCAGACAGCTGAGACTGCTCTTACCTGACTGGGAACCTGACAGCAGTCTGGCAAAGTGTTGCTGCTGTACAGGACTTTAGTGAGATCACATTTAGAGTGGTATGTATAGATTTTGTCTGCTCACTGATGAAAGGATGTTGTTACATTGGAAGCAGATCAGAAATGGTTTCCTCAACTGATTCCTGCAATGAAGTTGTGAAGTTATAAGGAACGAATGATAAGGTTGAGCCATAACTTATTGGCATTTACAAGAATGAAAGGTGATCTTATTATTACAAAAACACTGGATAGAGTCAGCAACAGATGCCAATTAAACAGAAAATGTATGAATCCATTCCGCTTCTCCAGTCTGTTACACAGGAACAGCAGAGGTACATTAATGCCATTCCCCCTTTCACACCAGAACAGGGCGAGCTATTCAGCCTCTGGAGCCTGATATACAGTTACAGGAGGAGTTAGAGCAAAGACTTGAGCCTATAAATTGGACCCAGAATAGGCTACGTGGCATCTGCATCCTCTTACACAACAAGAGGATCAGTCCATTCAGCCTCCTTAAGTCTGTAACATGAGAAGGAGAAGAGATTCGTACACTAGAATAAGAGGAGGCCATTAGCACGAGAATTCGAGAAGGAGACGCAACTAGCTCTCGTGAGTGGTCATCAACAACAAGCTTTTTAGCCTATTCATGTGGATGCACTGATTACAAAGGTCCAGCAACGTCTCTTCTTCATCAGGTAGCTGAGAAAATTTGACATGATGGCGAGTATAGGAGTTGCGAGGTCATGTTGAGTCTGTATAGGGCATTGACTAGGCCACGGTTGGAAGATTGCGTGCAATGTTGGTCTCCTTCCCTTCGTAAAGATGTTGGGAAACCTGGAAGAGTTCACGAAAGATTTAAAAGGATTTTGCCAGTGTTGGGGGATTTGAACTATAGGGAGATGCTGAACAGGTGAGGGCTGCTTTCCCTGGAGCATCGGAGGCTGAGGAGTGACCTTATAGAGGTTTACAAAATCATGAGGGGCTTGAATAGGATAAACAGAAAAAAGTCTTTTCCCTTGTTTGGGGATTCCAGAACTACAAGGCATAGGTTCAGGGTGAGAGGGGAAAGATATATAAGAGACCTAAGAGCCAACCGTTTCACACAGAGGGTGCTACGTGTATGGAACGAGCTGCCAGAGGAAGTGGTTGAGGCTGGTACAATTGAAAGAATTAAAAGGCATTTGGGTGGTCATATGAACAGGAAGAGTTTGGAGGGATTTGGGCCGAGCGCTGGCAGGTGGGATTAGATTAGTTTGGGATATCCGGGTCGGCATGGACAGGTTGGAACGAAGGGTCTGTTTCCATGCTGTACATCTCTATAACTCAATAACTCTCATACCCTTGCCAACTTTTATAGGTTTGTTCCCGAGAGTATTCTGTCTGAATGTATCACAATCTGGTATAGCAACTGTACCATTCTCGATCGAAAACGGTTACATAGAGTGGTGAACTTGGCCCGGACAATCACAAAGGCCAACCTCACATCTATATGATGCATCTACCAGGCCCGCGGTCAAAGAAAGGCCGCCAGCTTTCTCAAAGATCCATCTAACCCATGCAATGGTTTTCAAGGAACTCTGCCATGGGGAGAAAGCACAGAAGAACACACGCAACAGCCGGTATCAAAACAGTTACTCCCCTACTGTTGTTAGAATACTGAATGAGCTCACAAACTCATAGCATTCGCCTGAATATGTGTTTTTGTTTCTGCCACTGTTTGCCTATTATTTACTAGTATATGCTACTTAACCCTATGATCTGCCTGTATTGCTCGCAAGACAAAGCTTTTCACTGTGCATACTTACACGTGACAATGCATTCAATTCAATTCAATTCAATTCAATTCAATTCATATCTAGTCAATTCAAGATTTTTTTTTTTAAATGAAAAGTAGGAGGTAATTCAGCCATATGTCTGCTGTATAGGAGCAGGTGAAGACCAATCACTCACTCAGTCTTAATTCAGGGACGCAGCGCGCAATTTTTCAGTATCTCAAGCTTGATATGGTGGAATATGAATTGACCCTTAAGCCCTTCAAAAGGTTACACAGCAATAGGAAGATTCCATAAGCCCTCAAGATCTGACGCATCATACTGAGAAGGAGAGGCGGGCCTTGAGTCTCTTACCCAGGATATTGTGGCCATCGAGATTACAAGGTAGGAACGTCATGTGTACATACAGTCCATCGAGTTTGTAAACTAGAAACAGGATGAGTCTATTCCGTTACTCATGCGTCTTGCCTCTTGGAGTCTTTTGCCTCTTACACAGAAACACAAGAAAGGGAACGTAGAAGTTATAGAATAGGTAGGACTTAGAATGATCATCATCAAGGGTGAATGAAAAGTAGTGATTAAACAGTTGTGATTTAAGGCAAATTGTTAGAATCAAATATTAATGAATTACTAACAGGAGATTTGCAAAGTCAGCATGGTTTTAGAAAAATATAATTTATTTTACTGCTTTCGTTAAATATGTGACAAGAAGAGTAGATAATGGGGAACCCAGAGATGTAATGTCCACGACTTACAGAAGGTATTGATTAAAGAGCTGCACAAAATATTAGGCTCAAAAATGAGCGCACATGGTTTTATGAAGGAGTTATTCGCGTGGATAGAGGGTTGGTAAGCCGGCAAAGTGACGAAATGCAAGAGATGGAATATTTGTTTCGATTTATGGTTGGCAGTTTTTGGACTGCCATCGAGTTCAGACCGCTGGCTCTGTCGATTGCTCATCTACTTTATGAGTTGGATGACGGAACAAAAAACACCAAGTCAAATTTTCTGACGATACTAAAATAGGTGGAAAAGTAGGTTAATGCGACAAACATGTCAAAATAAAAAGGACAAATGGACATGAATCGTTGAGGTGAATGGGCCAACGTTTGACAGATAAAACTTAACGTGAATATACGTGGTTATCCATTTTGATCCAAAGAATAGAAAGCAACTTGATATAGAACTCGACAGCAACTTCAGAGTGATTACGTGCAGAACAATCTGAGTGCCCTCATGCGTATCACAGAAACCTCACATGCAGTTACAACGGGTAATGAGAAAGAGAAGTGCAGTTTCTGTGTTTATTTGGAAAACGATTGAGTTAAAAGAGTGGGAATAATTGCTGCAATTCTGCAAGTAATTAGTGAAATCACAACTGGAGTATTGTGTGTACAATTTTGGTGTTCTGATTGGAGGAGGAATGTAGTTGCAATGCAGCGGTTCAGAAAATGTTCATGAGATCGATACAAGGGTTGAGGAGCTGACCTTATGAAGAGAGATTGAACAGTTAAGGACTTTACTCTTTGTAGTTTATCAGAATGAGAAGAGGTCTGATTGAGTTATGGAAGATGCTAAAGATAATTGACAAAGTAGGTACAAAGCGAATAGGTCCTCACATGGGACAATCTAAAACAAGAGATATAGTGTGAGAATAAGGCGGGGCAGATTTACAACAGGGATAAGGCGAAATTCCTTCTCTCGAAACGTTGTGATTCGGTGTAATTCACTGTCCCAGAGAGCAGTGGATTCTAGGACATAGAGTAAATGAAGGGTTATGGAGAACGATCAGGCAAGAGTGTCTGAGGTCGAGACGACATCAACCATGTTTGTATGATATGGTGGAGCTTGTTCGAGGGACTAAATTTCTACCAGATGCTCCTCGTTCTTCTTCAGAACTTGGAATGTGTTTCACAGGAATGGTGGAGGTCTGGTTATCAAACAGGAAGCAGATATTCGGAAACATCACTCTCGATCACGTTGATAGTGTGTGAAAAGAAGGGTCACACAGTGACCAGTACTGGGTCCTCAACAATTTCAAATCTATGTCAATGATTTAGAGGAATGGAACTCAGCTTGGCGATCAAACGAAGGTAAGCAGGAAATTAAAATAGCAAGAGAATGTGGAGAGATGGCAAATGGATATAAACAGGAAAAATCTATGTATATTAGTTTGGCAGGTGGAATACAACGTGTCATCTAACCTGTGATTTTTTTTTAACGAAAGAATGGAAGGCAGTGTGTTACTGAAATGGCAAGACGTTACTGGAGATAGTAACGCAGTGTGTACTGGAGAGGTCAGTCTGAACCGGTCAGACATCGGAAGAGTTGCTTCATTCCTCTGATGATCAACTTCCTGATATTCCCAGTGGCTCATTGCTCTCAGTACTCAGGGAAAATTGTGACGTCGATGGTTTCTGGTTGGGAGTGGCGAGGGCGAGGTTGGTTTGAACCGCATATTAATGGCATGGCCTTTGTCCGAGATGCCATCCTTTCGTTCTTCGTAGAGACTCAAAGATGAGTGTAATGTTGAGCTCTTCTGAATGAAGAAGCTATGGCTGCTGCCAGGACAGTGGGCACTTACCAACATGATGTACTGCGCATGGTCACACTGCAACACTAATGCAATGAGAGCTTCTTCAGTTTCTCTACCTCTCTCCATTGAAATGCTGACCCCGCAGAGCCATGTACAACACAGGGAATCCCGCTCTACTGGGAACACAAGGAGACACCAGGCAGCTCCCTGCTGAGGGAGAAAGCATTGTATTCACCATATCCACCATATATATCCTCTATCACAGAATGGTCAAACCGATGTCGACGTACTGGCAGATGATGGATAAGTCAACCGCACCTGCCTGGACAGTTCCCGCCATTGAAGCTGAATAAAATTTAGATCCTGACAGCCATAGGCAGCACCGTCCTCCCCCAGTGTGAAGCTGCAATTCGCATTAAAGAAGGTGACACCGCTTCGTGTAAAGCTCCTTGTTCAACCAGGGTCTCCTGATATCTGCTACTGGGTAACATGCCGCTTGGAAAGCTGTTTTCGGAAAACACGGGTGGATATGGCGGATCCCTTGCCCCACACATGCTCATTCCGTTGTTTCAGAGCGTCCAATCTTTGCAACCTCTCCTTTATTTGTTGTTCATGTTGCACACCCAGATGCGGGAACTACAATCCCCTTGATTCATCAAATCCTGAGGTCTCTCTCTGAATATCTGAGGCAGCTCACAGCACAACGTCCTGCCAACCATCCCTAGTACCACCAGTAACGTTTCACTAACAGGAGTTAGACAGACGCCCTTTAGCTTCAAGTATTATGGACCAGTCCAGCACCCCTCAAAATATTTTACGAAGGAATACTGGACCCTAACCTTCCCTTATTTTAACTGAGATATGAAGTGTGTGTTCCAGATATGTTGTGACTGGTCAAACCACTCTCCGTTAAGCAAACTATAATCTTTTTAAACGCTCTAGCTAAAACACAGTGAAAAGAAAGAACAATTTTGAAGAGTGTCCCTCTTGGAACACGCAAACAATAGACATAATACCTTCTAAAACTCACAGTTCTATTACAGTAGCATCCCATAAACAAAATCCTTGGCATAAAGGAAAGCGTAAACACATATTCTAACATGCTGTTCTCCAATCCAGGAGGAAGCAAAATCAAGAGAGATTTCAGAGAGAATAGCAGCTAGAGATAATATGTTATAATGTCCAAACGCACCAAGCTACTTGGGGACCCCAAGTAGCTTCTGAATGCTGCAACCATAAACAAAACTGGTCTGTGAGCGCTGGCCACTGCCATACCTTGGTTATTACCATTTTTAAAAAAGTAAATGTCGCCCAAGTCATTTAATGCAGCCATTTTCAGGCGGTGGTTCAGCAGCTCTGACATTAAGTCATCTCTTCAAGAAGAAAAAAAACCAAGGAGAAAATAACCGTTTTAAATATAAATGTTGTATAGTTTATTAATAAAAAAAGAATAAGGCTTTAGTCATACGCTCCTGGTGCAGAACTCCTTTTAATTTCTTCATCCAAGTCTGAACAACGTGTGGGCAATTACGTTTTTTTCGTCCAAACCCCTACATAATTTTCAAATTGAGTGGCTGCAATAATAAGCCCAATCTAAACAGACTGAATTTTTCTCCTTAAATTTCTCCAAAACTTCAAGGGATTATGATCAGTATGTAAATTTCTTTTCAAAATGTTATTGGCAACTTAAATGCTGAAATATTACAACGCCAGCACCAAGGTCAAGGTCTTCTTTTCAGTTTTGGAATAATTTTGTTGATGATTTCACCGGACACTCCAAACACACTTCACGTAGTGGAGCAGTTCTCATCTGTCCATTAGTCCTTCTGAATGACATATCTCATCATGTCTCAGTATCAAAGAATTGAATTCTTCTGTACCTCTGTACAGTGTAACTGTTGACCTGTTACTCCTGGCCTAAGCCAGTAAACCTTACTGTTGTAAGTAGATCTTTAACAAAGATCTGGCTCGTTCTTCTCCATCCATCACAGAAACGAAACTTTGATTTATGGACCAACTCATAATCATCAGCCATTTTGGCTGCTAATCCTGCCATTTTAACTCTCTCCTCTTCGAGATGTGTTCTCACCATCTCTGGAAGTGAATTATTGAACTCCCCCATTATAAGAATCTCTCCAGCAGCGTCATTGGTTTGTCCTATTGTTAATGCTCTTATCCACCTATCATATTGATTTGTTTGATCCTTTCAAACTCGATGTACGTTTAACCTGGGTCCCTTCTTTGATTCCTGAAAAAAGTTATCTGTAGGCGTCTGACTTAAAACTCATATGGTATTCTGAAGGCTTGATAAACATGAGGTGCTACATTTTGAAAGAAAATGTCAAAGCAGGTTTAACACTTAATGGAAAGGATCTAGGGATTGTTGCTGATCAAGGAGACTTTGTATTGCAGGTTCCTTGAAAGTAGAGTCGGAGGTAGATAGGATAATGAATCAGGCGTTTGGTGTACATTCCTTTGTTGTTGGGTTCAGGGGTTTGGAGGCCATGTTGCGGCTGGCCAGGGAATCGATTTGGCAACTTTTGGAATATTGTGTGCAATTCCGGTGTCCCTCCTGTCACAAGGAAGTCATGACATTTGAAAGTGTTCAGAAGGATATTGTCAGATTTGGAAGATTGGAGCTATCGGTAGAGGCTAAATGGGCTGGTGCTGTTTACCCTGGAACGTCGGAGGCTGGCTAAGTGCTGGCAAATGGGAATAGTTTAAGTTAGGATAATTGGTTGCATAGCCGAGATGGACGGAAGGGTCTGTTTCTGTGCTGTCTATCTCTATGAGTCGATGATTCTATGACCTCCTCATACACCACAGATACCTGCTCTGATAGTGATACAAAAAACTCGCTCAGTGTACCTACCAGCTTTGTTTGGGTCAACGGAATCCACATGGCCACTGGTCGCTGCATTTGTTTTGCCACTTTCTCAACTGAATTTCAAAACGCCTCTACGAATTTTACTTCACATTTAGACCATGCCTGTATACATATATATATAAACAAAACCACAAAAGGTATTTCATGACCACAGTGTTGCTCATCCTCACTATCCTCCTCATTCAGCCTACCTTCTACGTTCATCTCTACCCTTCTACGTCGACTTTCCTCTCTAATCACTAACGTTTGAAGTTGAAATATTCCTTTTCTGCTTTTCTTAACTCGTTTTATGACGTTG
The DNA here is from genome assembly GCF_037043375.1 of Chiloscyllium plagiosum. NCBI lineage: Eukaryota > Metazoa > Chordata > Chondrichthyes > Orectolobiformes > Hemiscylliidae > Chiloscyllium > Chiloscyllium plagiosum. The sequence goes on along the minus strand of NW_028270179.1, from coordinate 16,434,478 downwards.
TTCTTCCTCTTCTATTCTTTTAACTCTACTTTTATTCATCAGTTAAACTGCTTCAATTCCTTTTCGTATTCAAGCTGCCTCGTCTGCAATTAAATTTTAGACATTTCGAAAGATTCAGATGTCTTATCCAACAAAATTTAAATGCTCATCTTTTACGCTAGTTAACTGTCCATTTCTCAATGAAAAACAACAATCCCAAATCCAGTGTGTCTCCCAATTCAAACAGCTTTGCCTTGCTCAAAGTTTGTCAAACAGCCAACGTCACTTCTCCAACCACCAGAAAACCTTTAGTGACTGAAACAGCCGTTACTACACAAAGCACTCTTTAAAGAAAACGGATTCAACAACCAGAAAAAAAGGACACAAACACCTACCACACGCTGCCATTATGCCAAACAATCTCTCCGTGCACATTCTCCCAGTATCTGCATAGATTTCTTCCGGGTGCTCCGATTTCCTCCCACAGCTCAAAGAATTGTAGGATAGGTGAATTAACCATGTTAAATTGTTCATAGTGTTCAAGGATATGTCGGTGCATTAGTCAGGGGAAATTCAAAATAATGGGGAATGGATATGGGTGGGAAACTTTTAGTATGGTTGTTGTGGATTTGTTGGGTCAAATGGCCTGTTTCAACACCGCAATGTTACGGATCCTAAACCAAGTTTGGAATTATCGGTGTGGAACTGGCCAAGTACCCCAGTTCGCTCTGGACCAGACCGGACCGTCTCAAAATATTTTAGGAAGGGAACCTCGACGCCAACATTTTCTTGTTTTGAAGGTATTTGTGAGATGGGTGTTCCAGATATGATGCAACTAGTAAAAACACGCAACTTTAAGCAAAAGGCAATTTAATTGTACACTGTAATAAAAATACAAACTAAAAGAAGTGGAATTTAGAATACCTTAATTTTGTAAAACATAACCAAATATTAGATCAGTACCTTCTATGAATAAACTGTTCCAATTTTCCAACGTCCCACAAACACATCACTTAGCAAAAAGGCACATACAGCCATACATTCCTGAATGCAGTTTTCCAATGCAGGAGGCAACAACATCAAGAGATTTTTGACAGTGAATAACAGCTGTGGATCATTTATTGAAGCTTCCAACAGTTCTGGGACGCCAAACACCTCGTGACTGTCAAAGCTATATAATACTAGACAGCCTGGTCTGTGAGAGCTGTTCGTTGTTCCAACTATTGTAAAAATAAACCTATACGTCCCCTAAGTTACTTACTTAAGCCGTTTCCAGTCGGCAGTTCGGTATTTACGACCTCTCTTGAAACAAAAATGAGGAGAAAATAAACTTCATAAAAACGACAGCCTTGTCACACAGGTTAGATATCTCATCCTTTACAGTAAAACTTAAGGGGCCTCCTCGTGTTAGTGACTGCACAATAAGCTGAGAGGGACCAGCACAGGAGTTCAGTGAGCATGCACAGACCAAGTTTCAAAGATGGAAGTCAAGATGCTGAGCCCCCTGTCCAACACGAAGCATCACATGGGACACAGTGGGGAGTGAACAACAGCCCGACACACAGCATTTCATTGTTTCTGAGGTTCACAATCCCAGCACCCGGCACACGACGGAGCCAAAAACCCAGGCTAAGGAAAGACACAGAGGGACGGAAATAATACATTAAAGACAAAATCAGATAATTGATAAACTGAGAACATATTGTGGAAATATGGTTAAAAAGGCAGGGCAGTGGTACTAACTGAAGGACTGAGAATTTCGAGAGTAAAATTATAAGAATTAGACCGTTGAATAACTGCATTGTGAGGCCAGAAAAAAAGGATTTTAAATCAAATTCGGCATCCACTTCCCAGAACGCCTCAAACAACGTTACCTGGGATAAGATGACAGGAGAGTATGCAGAGCTGTGCAAACCATGATGGCATATCACTTAATAAACTGGACTATTTCCAGCATGGGGAACATTGCAAAACTTTACTATCACCACGGGACAATAGTCTCATCAAGTTATCATCCAGCACGGTAAGGCTTGTAGCTCTTGCTGTGAGTGACAGTCAATGGGTTTCTCCCAAATGAATGTTTCATATCTCCTTTGGACCAGTACAAGGAAAGGTGTGTGTGTGTGTGTGTGTGTGTGTGTGTGTGTGTGTGTGTGTGTGTGTGTGTGTGTGTGTGTGTGTGTGTGTGTGTGTGTGTGTGTGTGTGTGTGTGTGTGTGTGTGTGTGTGTGTGTGTGTGTGTGTGTGTGTGTGTGAGAGAGAGAGAGAGAGAGAGAGATTGTGTGTGTGCGCACGTACACTCGGGCTGTTTGAATGTGAAAATCATTACTTGAGAGAACACACATCCGTTAGGACTTTGGGTAATCGACAGAGAGACACCAAGGGACGTTCCGCAGATAGAAGAGATAAAGTGCTTGAGAATATTAAACTAAAGGCACTGCCAAGCTCAATAGCAATATAGAGCAGTGTATACAGGAATGACAACTGGATGTGAGTTTGGTGTGAACTCGAATTAGATTTGCTTCTGCACCTTAGTAACCGGGAGTGTCAGCAGCAGATTATTGGCAACATGAAGATCGTTGTTTTGCTATTGCTCAAGGTTGAAGGAGCAGATGTGATGAATCAATGAGATATATACTGGAGGGCTGAGTAATTAAAATTAGTCATGATCAGGGCATGGTGTCAGGGATCCGGTCATGGTCAATGGGATCAACACAGTTGTGACTCAGTTGGTCTGCTTCAGTCTCAGATTTAGATCAGGAATTGGATGCAATCAGAGGAAGGAAGTGGTATTTGTAAACAGAACAGAGGACAGTGACCTCCATGCTCCGAATGAGAAAAACATAATGGCAGTGAGACACTGAATCGTGGTCCGTAGCTGAAGCTGAATAGCTCAACATAGTGATCCATGAGCAATACCACCGTAATTGATCAGGTTCTCTCATGCATTTAGTAGTGATCTGTAGAGTGACTACCTGGACTCAGAGTCTCAAAAACGACAGTAATAGTGGCAATAAGCGTCGACTATATGAAATAACGGTAATGCAGTCATAAAAGATTTATAGAAATAATATTTGCACAGTGATACTTACCAGGGACACCAACCATAGCCAGGATAGGATCGTAAAAATATTGAATAAGGAGAAGAGCATAATAGATTCGCGATGATAATCCCAACCAATATTTTGTAGAAAGAACCCCAACATAAATAGATAAACTCCTGTCCATTGTTGAAACATTCCAGTTTAATGTTCTCAGATTCTGATACATTGCTGGACCATTCCAGTCGAAATTTCTCAGACCCTGATCTCTCCTCCCCTTCTCTCTGAAGTTGCTGATCTCTGTGAGTGCTGTCAGTGATCCTCCTGCTCATGCTGCAGAATTCCACATTCAATGGGACCCGTTCATCAATAAAAGATAGAATCACCCCACTGGGATCATTAGAATCTATGGAGACTGCCTGAATCACGGTCACCGAACAAAACAGGTTAAGTTAACTCCTTCCTTACATCACTTTTCATTGTACAATAAAAGAGAACATTTTCGTTGTGTGGGTGGAAGGTAAGGGGTTTCCTGGGGGATGGACCAATAAATCTGTCAGTCTTCTTATTTTCCTTGAATGTGAGCGTACTGCCACAGCACTTCAGGATAGCATATGTTCCACCCCATTTAAAAAGTGACACAGGGGTATAATAACAGACTAACTGCATAAAATATCTGGTGGGGATTTTTCTAGGTACCTTATCCAGAGGCACTATACTTATTGCAAAGTGACTTTGGGTGAGGCTACTCTTCATTTTAGCACTGCTGCCTCACAGCGCCAGAGACCCGGGTTCAATTCCCGATTCAGGCGACTGACTGTGTGGAGTTTGCACATTCTCCCCGTGTCTGCGTGGGTTTCCTCCCACAGTCCAAAGATGTGCAGGTCAGGTGAATTGGCCATGCTAAATTGCCCGTAGTGTTAGGTAAGGGGTAAATAATTCACTGCATGGATACAACACTATGGACTGACTCAATCTCTACACCTCACCATTTTCTCCCTACGTACACCAGCGCTAACAGCAAGGACACCCACCTCGACCCTCCCTCTCTTCCTTCCTCCCATTCCAAAAGAAACAACCTGTAATAGGACAGACAGGGCCAAGCCGTGTGGTAGAATGCCCGATAATCGTTCTCTCAACCCATACTACCATCATGTCGGCAGGACCCTGTCACGTACTGGGACAACTGCGTTCCACCAATCAAGTAAGGAACAATGTTCAGTGAAGGGTAAGTCTTACTTAAAGCCACTGGAAGTTCTGTTTCCACCTGGTACAACTTAGAAGCCGTGTCCATGATGCTATGACCCCTTATTTGTCGAGCTGGTGCAAATGGAATCCCCATGGTCTTATGGTCATGAGGCTGGGCTCACGACACACCATCTCCTCCAGCTCTCAGAAGGGGAGCAGGTGGTTCCCTCTGACACTAGCTTCTAAAAACAGCGCAGATACTGAAACTAATCGGTGATATTTACTGCTCTCCCACTTGTCCTGAAATCTTCAGCAATCTGCGCTCACTTCCACCCTTCGCCTTTGTCTCCTTCACCAACTTCATAACTGTGCAGCCTGTTTATATTGTCTTTCAATACTCTTCCTGACAAAGTGCACCACCTAATAATGCTCTGCATTGATCCCTATCTGCCACAAGCCTGAACACTGCACGAAATTGTCGCTGTACAATTGGAATTTCACATTATCACCCACAAGCTGCCGAGTTCTTCCAGTACTTTTTAAATCTACAAATCACACTCCAGACAAAACAGCTGAAATACTGACACTCTCACGTGTGTGAGGAAGTGAAGTATTGAAACGCTTCCCACGGAGTGACTGAAAGATTGACACACGACCCACTGAGCCAGTCAAATATTATCACTCTAAAACTGAGCAACAGGAATACTATAACTCAGGAGGAAAAGTGAGTTAAATACTGACAAACGCCCTGCGGGAAATGAGAAATACTGACAGATTCCACATGTTAGTATTAGCTCCATCGTATTAATGTGTCTATTGGGGTGTCTGTATTGTTATCTGCGTGTATCTCTGTGTGTTTATGTGTGCTGCATGTTCAGGCAGTCTCTGCTATCTTTTAAGTGATCTTGCACAGGCAGCGGCAGCGGGAGAAAAAAGCAATTGGACTCATTCACAGAAAGGAAGAGGGTGAGGGCAGCACCCACAGCATCAACCAAATTGACAGCACCATCAACACACACACACACACACACACACACACACACACACACACACACACACACACACACACACACACACACACACACACACCTGATTCCAATTACACTGAGAACTCTCAGAGTGGAAAATGTTCACGTTAAAAAATGTCCATGCTCCCTCTGCAATGTGGAAGTGATTTGTCTTTGGGTAGTACTCATCGAGTAGTAAGGGTATGGAATGCTTTGCCTGCAACAGTAGTAGATTCGCCAAGTTTAAGTGCATTTAAGTCGTCATTGGACGGACATGGAAAAGTGTTGTTTAGATGGGCTTCAGATTGGTATGACAGGTCGGCGCAACATTGATGGCCGAAGGGCCTGTACTGCACTGTAATGTTCTGTGGTCTATGTTCTATGTTCTACTCCTGATAAACAGTGCACACATTAACAAGTATGTCCATTGCAATTATATTCAGGACGCTCAATCTGAGTCATTTTGTTAGGAGTTCAGATGAATTTGATGGCAATTTCTGGAACGCGCAATGCTTACGAACTTACTCTTACAAGTGATCTTGCATGTGCAAAGTAATTGCAAAGTCCTGAAATAGGCCAGGGGGTGCAATTGCATCACTTTAAACAAAAGAGGAACAGAGGGGGAGGAAGGGCGGGAGATTTTGAATCTTATTTCGATGATTTACCCCCAAACCAAAACAATTCCCATCGCACAGAGATGTAGATAGAGAATTTCCCAAAGCTGGTCCATAAAACTTGGTTTGGCTTCCAGAATGAATTTCAGTCCATGACGGATGGAAATTGGGCAAAGAAAAAACATTACATGGAAAGGAAAAGGCAGATATTAGTGAAGATCATAAGGATAACAGTGTTAAAAGAACCCTATGGTGGGGGCAAAGAATTGAAACATCTCCGGTGTTTTCATTGTAATAAAGTGGGCAACACAAAATTAAAACGTTGGTGAGCTAGACGAAAGTCAGATGTATGAAAACCGGACAAGCCTGGAAGTTATGGTGTACTAGTACCAAAAAGCACAGGAGAAGTTAGACAACTGCCTTGGAGTGTTCAATACAATCAGAAGTTGATTATGGAGGAAGTACTAGATCTGCTTAGAAATATGCATGCAAGGGTAAGGTTTAATCACATAGGCCAGGAGCAGTAGGCAAAGAGGTCACAATATTAAGGGATACAAGATCCTCTCAGTCTGTAATGCTGAAGGACATACTCACTACTCAGTAACTACTGCCAAAAAATGTTACTGGTAACAGGTAAGACAAAAAGTGCACAATTGTGTAAAGTGAGGCGAGAGAGTTCATAGAAGAGTGGAGAATTTGTGTTAGGAGTACAGGGCAAACGCTCAACTCCAGGAACACAAATTCCTGCTAATGCCGTATCTGATTCAAAGGTTGGTGTGTTGCCTACCCTGGTTGAAAAGCCAGTGTAGACGAAGGCAACTAAAGAAATGAAGGATCTTCATCCAGGAGTTTTCCATGATTGTGTGATCACAAGATCACAGCGACACAAGAGGAAGCAGGGGAGATCAAAAGGCACAAATAAGGAAGTTGGCATAGTGGTATCCCAGACCTTCTTCGATCAGATAAGTGGAACAAGGAAGGAGTAAATAGGTAAGCATTCCATTATCTTTAGCCCTATTAAGTTGATAGAATTACAGCGGGAAGATAGAATCATAGAGTCATAGAGAAGTATAGCATGGAAACAGACCCTTCGGTCCATCCCGTTCATGCCGACCAGATATCCCAACTCAATCAAGTCCCACCCGCCAGCACCCGGCCCATATCCCTCCAAATCTTTCCTATTCATAAACCCATCCAAATGCCTCTTAAATGTTGCAATTGTACCAGCCTCCACCACATGCGCTTGCAGCTCATTCCATACACGTACCACCCTCTGCGTGAAAAAGTTGCCCCTTAGGTCTCTTTTATATCTTTCCCCTCGCACGCTAAACCTATGCCCTCTAGTTCTGGACTCCCCGATCCCAGGGAAAAGACTTTGCCCATTTATCCTATCCATGCCCCTCATAATTTTGTAAATCTCTATAAGGTCACCCCTCAGCCTCCGACGCTCCAGGGAAAACAGCCCCAGCCTGTTCAACCTCTCCCTGTACTCAGATTCTCCAACCCTGGCAACCTCCTTGTAAATCATTTCTGAACCCTTTCAAGTTTCACAACATTTTTCCGATGGGAAGGAGAACAGAATTGCATGCAATATTCCAACAGTGGCCTAACCAATGTCCTGTACAGCCGCAACATGACCTCCCAACTCCAGTACTCAATACTCTGTCCAATAAAGGAAAGCATACCAAACGCCTTCTTCACTATCCTATCTACCTGCAACACCACTTTCAAGGATTTATTAACCTGCACTCCAAGGTCTCTCTGTTTAGCAACACTCCCTAGGACTTTACCATTAAGTGTATAAGTCCTGCTAAGATTTGCTTTCCCAAAATGCAGCACCTCGCATTTAGCTGAATTAAACTCCACCTCCCTCAGACCATTGGCTCATCTGGTCCAGATCCTGTTGTAATCTAAGGTAACCCTCTTCGCTGTCCACTTTACCTCCAATTTTGGTGTCATCTGCAAACTTACTAACTGTAACCCTTATGCTCGCATCCAAACCATTTATGTAACGGACAAAAAGTAGAGGGTCCAGCACCGATCCTTGTGGCACTCCAGTGGTCATAGGCCTCCAGTCTGAAAAACAACCCTTCAGCACCATCCTCTGTCTTCTACCTTTGAGCCAGTTCTGTATCCAAATGGCTAGTTCTCCCTGCATTCCATGAGATCTAACCTTGCTAATCAGTCTCCCATGGGGAACCTTGTCGAACGCCTTCCTGAAGTCCATACAGATCACATCTACTGCTCTGCCCTCATCAATCTTCTTTGTTACTTCTTCAAAAAACTCAATCAATTTTGTGAGACATGATTTGCCACGCACAAAGCCATGATGACTATCCCGAATCAGTCCTTGCCTTTCCAAATACATGTACATCCTGTCCCTCAGGATTCCCAACAACTTACCCACCACCGAGGTCAAGCTCACTGGTTTATAGTTCTCTGGCTTGTCCTTACCACCCTTATTAAACAGTGGCACCACGTTAGCCAACCTCCAGTCTTCCGGCACCCCACCTGTGACGATCGATGATACAAATATCTCAGCAAGAGGACCAGCAATCACTTCTCTAGCTTCCCACAAACTTCTCGAGTACACCTGATCAGGTCCTGGGGATTTATCCACCTTTAAACGTTTCAAGACATCCAGCACTTCCTCCTCTGTAATCTGGACATTTTGCAAGATATCACCATCTATTTCCCTACAGTCTATATCTTCGATATCCTTTTACACAGTAAATACTGGTGCAAAATATTCATAGAGGAGCTAAACCAGTTATATCAAAATGCTAAGACAGAGAAAGAAAGTGAATGCGTTACAGAATGGAGGTGCCACAGAATGGATTGTAAAAGAATTACTTTTTTGTTTAACTCGGTACAGACTACGAATAGAGATCCAGTCAGATCAAGGATCAAACTTTTAAACTATTCAAGGAGGTTGTGGATGACTTGGGAAATAAAGCAACTCAAATCTCCTGTGTACCATCTGGAATCGCGGGAAGCGCAACAAAGATGCAATCAAACAGTAAATACCATTTTAAGAGCTTATGGTCAGGATTATCTGATGGTTCAGATAAGTGAATTCCGTTTGTACCATTTGTAATCAGAACTGCACCGAAAGAATCGACCAAATTCAGTCCGTGTGAATTAATTTTTGAGCATGAATTAAGAGTACCGTTAAAATTGACTAATAAGAAATTAATTTCAGGATGCAGAGACCACCCATTTGGCCTATCTATCAATTCTTAGATAGCACTCAAATAGAGTTGGAGAGTTAGCTAGACAGCATTAAAAGTATCACAGCGTACAATGAGACAGGACACGGATAAAAAATCGCAAATTCGCAATTTTGGAATTTGGGATAAGGTATTGGTGTTTCTTCCAGGAACAAGCGTGGTTTTAAAAGTAAGGTTTAGTGGACCATATCAAATTGAGAAGAAATTGAGTGACGTGAACTACTTGATAAGGACTCCAGACGCGAAGAAATCTCGCAGGCTGTGTCATGTGAATATGCCCAAGAAGTATTTTGAAGGGAATGAAAGTAAGAGGAGAAGGTATTGAAGACGACAACACAGAAGGAAGAATCAAGTGCAGAGGATTCTGAATTGGACAGTCTTCAAATCACATTGGACAACCAGGAAGTTGTCAAAAATTGGGATAAAGACTGAGTTACCTTCCACAGTAAAATCGAAATGACCTGAAAGAATTACAACAACCACATGGGGAGATACAATTGGGAAGTTCTAACCTAAATGTGCATGATGAAGGTAAAGGAGACTCTGTTTCGATTAAACAACATCCTTATCGGCATAACTCTCTAAAGTTGGCACAGGTTCAGAAGGACACAACGCGCATAATCCAAATGGGATAATCGAAGTAGGTTTACAGAGGCTGGACCACACCCATACTCATGGTAACAAAGCCAGAAGGTACCCAACGATTATGTGTGGACTATCGCAAAGTCAACGCCATTAAAACGACTGATGCACATCCAATTCCAATGTTGGAGGTCTGTTTCGAAACCATGGGACACGCAAATCATTTTTCTATGTTGGACTTGCTCAGAGGCGACCGACAAGTAAGAGACAGCAAATTTCGGTTTCCTATCGCCAAATGGACTGTATCAGTTCAAAGTCATGCCATTTGGTATGAAAAACGATCCAGCCACATTTCAGAGACTGGCTAATACGGTCATTGCCGGATTTCCCAACTGTATATTGATACTCTGGTGAATGTTGCTCACTCATGGAACGAATATTTACAGCATTAACCGGACTTGTTCGATCGACTTCGGAAGGCAGATTTGGTGCTAAATGTGACTAAAAGTGAAATTGCCAATTCCGAAGTCACCTTCCTCGGCCATGTTATTGAGCATGGACAAATGGCCCCACGGGATGCAAAAACGAAAGAAATTTTGTAATTTCCCCAACAGACGACAAAAAACACGCAGTTCTATCGTTCCTGGGAATGAGTGGATTTTAACGAAATTTTTCAGTGTGGCTGCACCACTGACTGAATTGTTAAAAAAGGACAAGAAGTCTTAGTGAATAGGGACTGTCAAAGGGCAATTGACAGCCTAAAGACAGTGTTAACCACTGCACCTGTATTAGCCACACATGAAGTCTTTCAAGGTGGCTAACGATGCCAATGATGAGGGTGTCGGCGGGGTGATTCTGCAGGAGGATGACGAAGGGACAGAAAGGCCCATGGGTTATTTTTTGAAGGAAGTTGAACGTTCATCAAAAAAACGTATTAAACGGTGGAGAAAGAGACTTTAAGCTTGGTGTTGGCCGAACAACATTTCAATGTTTGTATTACCAGCAATGCATCAGAGATAATCCTGTCCACTGATCACAACGCATTGACATTTGTGGAAAATTTTAAGGACAAAAGTACCAGGCTGTTTAAATGGAACGTTTTGGTGCAGTCATTCAATTTGGCAATTGTGCATGTGGCATGACGCGAAAATGTAATTGCCGATGCGTTGTAGAGACTTGAATGAGGTACAGAAGCGTTTAGGAAGGATTTTAAAAGTACCTAAGTAGCGACATTTTTACACTGTGTGATGTGTTTGGAATAATCTGACACAAGAAGTGTCGGAGGCTGGTACAATTACCAGATTTAAAAGGCATCTGTTTGTGTATATGAATTAGAAGGGTTGGGACCAATATGTCCAAACACTGGTAAACAAAACTAGATTAAATTAGAATATCCGTTTGGCAAGGACGATTGAATCAAATGGTCTTTTCCGTGCTGTACCACTCTGAGATCCATTGATCAAATCGCTTTGCAATCTTATATAAGCTTCTTGACTCTCCACTATATAACCAACGTTGGTGTCATGCATAATCTTGCTAACCATGCCTTCTATAATTCTTATCTAATTCATTGATATAAAAGACAACCAAAAGTGCATCCACCACCAAAGCCTCTGGAATACGAATGGTTACAGAACTACAGTCCAAAAGACAACCCTCTGTCCGCTGCCATTGAGCAGAAACACGCACACACACACACACACACACACACACACACACACAAACACACACAGACACACACACACACACACGCACACGACTCGGAGACACTGAAACACGGTTCTGTGTTGAAGACAGAGATCGACAATTTCTACTTGGTAAGGATTCTAAGGTAAGAGCGAGAATGCAAGAAAATTGTGTTAAGAGCTGTCATCCATGTCTAATCAGCAGGGTCGATGGGCCAATTGGCCTAATTCTGCTCCAATTTCTTATGATTTTTGGAAATGTATTGGAAAAGTCGTTCTAAGAGAGCATTGGAGGCTGTGTTTGATAAATACTTCATGTGGGATAGGTCTGAGGGCTGAATGGTCTAAGGCTCTTCTTATTTGTTGTGCCTAAATACCTGAAAATAAAGAGACTTGCTATGTCGTGAATGCACTTTAGACTTAAGAGATTCTTTTTTTAAGATTGAGATAAGGACACCCCTTTCTCCGTCTGGTTGGGTTGTACTTTGCGCTCTCATTCCCCGGGAACTGTAAAGATTGGGTCATGAAACCATGGAATCCATACAGTGTAGATACCGTCCATTTGGCCCATCGAATCTACACCGACCCTCCGAAGACCATCCCACCCAGACTCACCTCCTACTCTATCCACGTAACCCTACATTTCCCATGACTAATCTAGCTAGCCGACACATCCCTGGACGCAATGGGAAATCTCAAATGGACAATTCATCTAACCTGCACAACTTTGGACTGTGAGAGGAAATCCATGCAGACAGGGAGAAAATGTGCAAACTCCATACAGTCCGCCGAGGCTTCTTTAAAAACGCAGGTCCCTGCAGGATGAGGCAGCAGTGCTAACCACTTACCCACTGTCCATTGAAACTATTCGAGGATGAGCTGAGAGGTGCTATTTGATGGGCAAAGGAATCAGTGTTTCTTGGAAATCGACAGAAAAGGAGTGTTCAGCTTCAATCAGACCAGCCATGATCTCTCTAAATTGTGCAGCAGGCTCGAGGAACCAAATGGTCAACTGATGACCGTATCCCAGGTGTTACTCTCTCACTCACCGCTTAATGCCTCAGGGTAGAGGAACATACCTTTCAGCCAGTCAGGATTAATTCAATGGAACAGTGGGAGACTATTCTGCCCCTCTAAGTAGTTACACAGGTACATTTTCAAGTTTTCAGTCTTATGAGTACATTACACAGCACAGGATGAAGCCATACAACGTTCCGAGAATGCCATTCAGGAACAGGGAGCCCGGGTTAACTATCAGAAAATACAGAGTAGAGATCGATACTTATCTTAAGGAAGGAAAGCTGTAACTAATGGAATTCCTCAAGCTTCGGTGTTAGTTCATCACCATTTACAATCTAGAATTGTGTTTTGGAGCTATATTTGCTGATGCATCAGGATAGTCATTCAATAAGATGTGATTGGAGACAAAGCTTCTGCAATGGGATGAAGACGGGTAGGGGAGTGAGTAAACCTTCAGAAATACAAATTATGTATTGATCATTGGACGTTTGCTTGGGAAATAAATAAAACAAAAGGAATTTATTGAAATGGAGGGAGAATGCAAATGATTTTGTGTGTCCTAGTACAGGAATCTCATCGAGTTAGTCTGCGGATGTAGCAAGTGTTTCTGCAAGGTAAGTGGAACGATGATGGTTCATACACGGGGTTTCAGGTATAACCTTAGACATTTCTTTACGCATTTGTACAGTCCATTCCTGAGACCAAATCTGATGTATTGTGTGTCGTCATAAATCGTTGAATGGGAAGACAAAACACAATTGCTTTCGACACTTTTCAAAGATGTTTCTATTTGCTAGTTCCTGGGATGATAGCATTATGTTATGAAGGATCAGCAGTTTAGACTTGAAAAGGAGAGGTGTTTTTATTGACGATGTACAATCTTGAGGAGAGTACAGCTGGTGAATACTTGATTGATATTTTCTCTTATATGGGCGAGTAAATGTGGAGATGCAATTTAAGAGTAAGACACTTTCATTTTAATACATGACTTGGGAAAACATTAACTTTTTTTAATATGAAGGCACTTAACAAGAAATGTCATTTGTTGCTAAGGTACTGGCTCTGTGTATTGCAGCCACAAAGACCTACCTAAAGGGAGCAGGGTAAGTGAGAAGATACCTCGTGTAGTCCAGTTTGGGATCGGAGAACATTATTGCGTGATTAAACTCAAACAGAGAGAGAATGTAATCTTCCTGAGAAGGAACAGCCTGGTGTTCCCGCTCTCTATGTGTTCCCCCTTACAGTGACGTGTGTGAGCTGCAAATTCCTCACTCATCTTTAACACTCATGGAAATTCCTGAGGTGTTTTCATTGGAATCTCCCCATTTCCTCACTCATTTCCAACTGTTCCAGGATGGGATTCCTTTACAAGGTGGGTGTCTGGTATACACCATCAAGGAGGTGGCGAGGGTGGGTTGGGAAGAGAGTGATTGTGTGCGCGTACATGCGCGCATGTGTTTCAATATTGATGTACACATTTGCAACGTCTAAACTGTGTTATTGCTTTTCTTACTCTGTTCATATATTCTTATTTTTGCAGAGTAAAGAAACCAGCTTTAATTTGTTCCTAACACTAACTGTGACCCACTCTGAGAATTATACCACTGGGCATTTCACCAACCTGCTCATATGTATGGCCACTGGAAAATTGGGACTCGAAAAAGAAACATTGATCTGAAAAAGCCACAAAATTACTAATCAGTGAGCTACTGGGTAAGTTGCTAGAGGAGATTCTGAGGAATTTTCAAAAGCCACACTTCTTATGGACAGTCAACACATATATTTTCACAGGAAATCGTGTCTCTCTATTGTGTTTTCCGTTTTTTGAAGATGTGCAAAATTCGAAAGGTGATGGAATTGTGTAAACCCTATGGACTTCAGCAGGACGTTCCACAAGATACCGCATGGTGGACAGGTTGGTCTGGTAGGTCATAACTGGATTTAGGGCGAGCTTACCAATTGAATGCAAAATTGGATTGTCAGTAAGATAGTTAAAAACAATGACTGCAGATGCTGGAAACCAGGTTCTGGATTAGTGGTGCTGGAAGAGCACAGCAATTCAGGCAGCATCCGAGGACAGGCAAAATCGACGTTTCGGGCAAAAGCCCTTCATCAGGAATAAAGGCAGAGAGCCTGAAGCATGGAGAGATAAGCTAGAGGAGGGTGGGGGCGGGGAGACAGTAGCATAGAGTACAATAGGTAGGTGGGGAAGGAGATGAAGGTGATAGGTCAGGGAAGAGAGGGTGGAGTGGATAGGTGGAAAAGGAGCTGGGCAGGTCGGACAAGTCCGGACAGGTCGAGTTACTGGAGGTTAGAAACTAGGATGAGGTGGGGGAAGGGGAAATGAGGAAACTGTTGAAATCCACATTGATGCCCGAGGGTTGAAGTGTTCCGAGGCGGAAGATGAGGCGTTCTTCCTCCAGGAACGCCTCATCTTCCACCTCGGAACACTTCAACCCCAGGGCATCAATGTGGATTTCAACAGTTTCCACATTTCCCCTTCCCCCACCTCATCCTAGTTTCTAACCTCCAGTAACTCGACCTGTCCGGACTTGTCCGACCTGCACAGCTCCTTTTCCACCGATCCACTCCACCCTCTCTTCCCTGACCTATCACCTTCATCTCCTTCCCCACCTGCCTATTGTACTCTATGCTACTCTCTCCCCACCCCCACCCTCCTCTAGCTTATCTCTCCATGCTTCAGGCTCTCTGCCTTTATTCCTGATGAAGGGCTTTTGCCCGAAACGTCGATTTTGCCTGTCCTCGGATGCTGCCTGAATTGCTGTGCTCTTCCAGCACCACTAATCCAGAATCTGGTTTCCAGCATCTGCAGTCATTGTTTTTACCTCGTTGATTTTAACCCTACTGCGAATCCTCTTGCAAGGATGCCTGCCTTGAAGAAGTTTTCCTCCTCTCTCTACAAGAATCTCAGGGAGTCTCTCTCTCACTGCAACTCCAAGGTCATTTCCTCAGCCCTGAAGCTCTTCAACCATGTCCTGAAACAAACTCGCTATCACAGCCACATCTGGTTCCTCAGTGCCTGTCTCCGTAACCACCTCACCCCACACGGACTCCGGACCACCTTTAAACCAGCAGAGTTCGGACCCGATCAGGACAAACAATACAGACTACAGTTTCAAAAACACCAGCAACGGTTCTCCATCAAGATCCTCCGCTCCACGCTTGCAGCAATGCGCCGGTACCTAACCTCTCTGCAGTCTGCCCTGCCTCAGCTGAGGGCCACACTCTCTCAGAATTGCAAAGGACCCACTCTGTACTACATCCTCAGGAGAATCCATACTCTCAACAAACAGTATTTCAATTCCATCTCAAACATCAAAAACTGTAAGTACAACAAAGTTTCAACATTTCAACTCCCCCTCCCACTCTGCCGAGGATATGGAGGTGCTGGGCCTCCTCCACCGCCGCTCCCTCACCACCAGACGCCTGGAGGAAGAACGCCTCATCTTCCGCCTCGGAACACTTCAACCCCAGGGCATCAATGTGGATTTCAACAGTTTCCTCATTTCCCCTTCCCCCACCTCATCCTAGTTTCTAACCTCCAGTAACTCGACCTGTCCGGACTTGTCCGACCTGCCCAGCTCCTTTTCCACCTATCCACTCCACCCTCTCTTCCCTGACCTACCACCTTCATCTCCTTCCCCACCTGCCTATTGTACTCTATGCTACTCTCTCCCCACCCCCACCCTCCTCTAGCTTATCTCTCCATGCTTCAGGCTCTCTGCCTTTATTCCTGATGAAAGGCTTTTGCCCGAAACGTCGATTTTGCCTGTCCTCGGATGCTGCCTGAATTGCTGTGCTCTTCCAGCACCACTAATCCAGAATCTGGTTTCCAGCATCTGCAGTCATTGTTTTTACCTCGTTGATTTTAACCCTACTGCGAATCCTCTTGCAAGGATGCCTGCCTTGAAGAAGTTTTCCTCCTCTCTCTACAAGAATCTCAGGGAGTCTCTCTCTCACTGCAACTCCCAGGTCATTTCCTCAGCCCTGAAGCTCTTCAACCATGTCCTGAAACAAACTCGCTATCACAGCCACATCTGCTTCCTCAGTGCCTGTCTCCGTAACCAACTCACCCCACACGGACTCCGGACCACCTTTAAACCAGCAGAGTTCGGACCCGATCAGGACAAACAATACAGACTACAGATTCAAAAACACCAGCAACGGTTCTCCATCAAGATCCTCCGCTCCACGCTTGCAGCAATGCGCCGGTACCTAACCTCTCTACAGTCTGCCCTGCCTCAGCTGAGGGCCACACTCTCTCAGAATTGCAAAGGACCCACTCTGTACTACATCCTCAGGAGAATCCATACTCTCAACAAACAGTATTTCAATTCCATCTCAAACATCAAAAACTGTAAGTACAACAAAGTTTCAACATTTCAACTCCCCCTCCCACTCTGCCGAGGATATGGAGGTGCTGGGCCTCCTCCACCGCGGCTCCCTCACCACCAGACGCCTGGAGGAAGAACGCCTCATCTTCCGCCTCGGAACACTTCAACCCCAGGGCATCAATGTGGATTTCAACAGTTTCCTCATTTCCCCTTCCCCCACCTCATCCTAGTTTCTAACCTCCAGTAACTCGACCTGTCCGGACTTGTCCGACCTGCCCAGCTCCTTTTCCACCTATCCACTCCACCCTCTCTTCCCTGACCTATCACCTTCATCTCCTTCCCCACCTACCTATTGTACTCTATGCTACTCTCTCCCCACCCCCACCCTCCTCTAGCTTATCTCTCCATGCTTCAGGCTCTCTGCCTTTATTCCTGATGAAGGGCTTTTGCCCGAAACGTCGATTTTGCCTGTCCTCGGATGCTGCCTGAATTGCTGTGCTCTTCAAGCACCACTAATCCAGAATCTGGTTTCCAGCATCTGCAGTCATTGTTTTTACCTCGTTGATTTTAACCCTACTGCGAATCCTCTTGCAAGGATGCCTGCCTTGAAGAAGTTTTCCTCCTCTCTCTACAAGAATCTCAGGGAGTCTCTCTCTCACTGCAACTCCCAGGTCATTTCCTCAGCCCTGAAGCTCTTCAACCATGTCCTGAAACAAACTCGCTATCACAGCCACATCTGCTTCCTCAGTGCCTGTCTCCGTAACCAACTCACCCCACACGGACTCCGGACCACCTTTAAACCAGCAGAGTTCGGACCCGAACAGGACAAACAATACAGACTACAGATTCAAAAACACCAGCAACGGTTCTCCATCAAGATCCTCCGCTCCACGCTTGCAGCAATGCGCCGGTACCTAACCTCTCTACAGTCTGCCCTGCCTCGGCTGAGGGCCACACTCTCTCAGAATTGCAAAGGACCCACTTTGTACTACATCCTCAGGAGAATCCATACTCTCAACAAACAGTATTTCAATTCCATCTCAAACATCAAAAACTGTAAGTACAACAAACTTTCAACATTTCAACTCCCCCTCCCACTCTGCCGAGGATATGGAGCGGCTGGGCCTCCTCCACCGCCGCTCCCTCACCACCAGACGCCTGGAGGAAGAACGCCTCATCTTCCACCTCGGAACACTTCAACCCCAGGGCATCAATGTGGATTTCAACAGTTTCCACATTTCCCCTTCCCCCACCTCATCCTAGTTTCTAACCTCCAGTAACTTGTCCGACCTCCAGGACTTGTCCGACCTGCCCAGCTCCTTTTCCACCTATCCACTCCACCCTCTCTTCCCTGACCTATCACCTTCATCTCCTTCCCCACCTACCTATTGTCAGTAGGCTACAGAGTGTGGTGGGAGCTGATTGCTTTTCAGATTGGAAACCTGCAAACAACAGTGTGCCACAATAATCTGTGCTGAGTCTCCTGCTTTTCATTAATTGTATAAATAATTTAAAAGTTAGTGCCTGGTTAGTACCTTTACAGATGACACAATTTTTTGGTAAAGTGGGGTGTCTCAGAATAGAACGGGACCTCGATCAGATATGCCAATAGGCCAAGGAGTTGACGATGGATTTTAATTTAGATAAATGTGAAGTGTGCGTTCTGTTAGGGTAGAGCGTGGCAGGAATTATCAACTTTATCCTGGATCCCAGAGAGTATTGTTGAGCAAGTAGACCTCGGGGTGCAGACTCAGTTCCTTGAAATTGGAGGTAGATAGGATAGTGAAGGACACATTTGGCCCGCTTCCCTTCATTCTTCAGTTCATTGAGTATTGGAGTTGCAATGCCATGTTGTGGATGTACAAGATGTTGGTGAGGCCACATTTGGAATAATTTAGTTAATCTGATTCGCCCTGCTACAGAAAGGATATTTTTAGCCTTGAGAAAATTTTGAAAAGATTTCCAAGATATTGCTGGGAATGTAGCGTTTAAGTCAGAGGGAGAATGTGGACGGACTGGCGCTTCTTTAATAACTTGGAGCATCGAAAATTGATGGGTGACTTTATCGAGGTGTACAAATTCATGAAATGCATGGATGACATTAATAGCTAACATGTTCATTGCCAGGATAGGGGAGGTCCACAAATAGAGGCATGGGTTTACGTGAAAGAGGAAATGTTTTACACGGACCTTAGTGGCAACATTTTAATGCAAATAGTGAGGAGCGCGCTGACAGAGGAATTGGTACAATTTCAACATTTAAAACGCATCGGCATAGGTATATGAATGGGAAGAATTTCGATGGATGTGGGCAAAATCCTGGAAAATATGATTGGTATATCTTGGTATAACAGGTCCACGTGGTCAAGCTGTACTAAATTGTCCATTTGTGAAATGCACGACTCTCCAACTCTATACGAGGGATGAGGTGAAATTATAAAAGTGACGTTCGAGTGGGAATGCCCTTCTGCAGAATTTTATGGTGTTTTTCTGTTTATATTTATTCCAAGCTGAGTCAGTTCAATATTTGACAGAAAAGTGAGTTACAAATAATGGGATACAGATAGGAAAGTGGGCTGAAACCCCAAACTGAGCTGAAAATGTGTTGCTGGAAAAGCGCAGCAGGTCAGGCAGCATCCAAGGAACAGGAGAATCGACGTTTCGGGCATAAGCCCTTCTTCAGGAATGAGACCCCAAGCTGGTCAATCTTGATCTTATTGGCTGGTGAACACCGCTCAACTGCCCACTCCTGCTCCTCAGTCTGATGTTTCTGTGTTCCATTCAGCCCTTCAGATCTGATCGACAAGAGCAGTAGTTGGCCATTTCCTCCGGTAACCTGGTGCACAGAAACAGAGAAGACCATTCAGTCCTTCAGGACTGTCAGGCACAGTTTGGGTTCGTTTGGAAAATGTAATTGGAAAACCCAAGTTTGGTGCGAAAGACGCCCCTCATCTGTCTTTACAGAGCTTCAAAGACCTGCTCGTACTTCACTTGTTGGTAATTTTGTAGACCCATATTCACTGTGAATATAGCCCCCTTATTATACCTAGAAATCACAAAATCCTCTGGTCTCCCTGACTGCAACATTCAATAACAGAACTTCCAGGAAAATAACACCCACTAAGTTTGCAATAACAAAATGTGACAACATCAGAAACAGGAGCATGTTGTTCACCTCTCCAACACCACCACGACCCCCCATCTCACACACACACACACACACACACACACACACACACACACACACACACACACACACACACACACACACACACACACACACACACACACACACACACACACACACACACACACACACACACACACACACGCAAATGCACACACACGTGTCTTGCCCTTCAATAGATCATAGCAGATCTGCTTTCGGTCTCAACTACTCTTCAATGATAAATCTCCATAGCTCTCAACTCTATGTAATGTCAAAATCCGTCTCACTTCTCTTTCATTATTCTCAGTGACCTAGCTCCTCTGACACTCTGGAATGGATAATTCCTGAAATTCACTATACTCTATTTGAAGGAAACCTTCCCTGTTCCTATACCACGATCCATGAATATGAATAAAAGAGATGAATACAAGGGTTCAGGTAAGTGTGACTGGTCCTGATATCAAGGCAGTGGTTGACTGACAATGAAATCATTGAGCGAAACATAATTGGGTTATTGGGAATCGGTGTGAACTCCATACTGGTTGAATCGAATCAAAGCAAAAAGGAAGACGTTTGTGGTTCGTGGATGTCTATCATTTCAGTCCCGGGACATCTCTGTGGAAGATACTCAGGGTATATTCTTCAGCACAAATATCTTCAGCTTCTTCATCAATGTCTTTTCCCCCATCATAAGGTCAGAAGTGGGGATGGACACTGATTCTCACACAGTGTTCAGAACACTGTGTTCCCCTTTGCTTCTGAAACAGTGTGTGTCCATGTGCAATAAGACCTAGGCAATATTCAAGCTTGTGGTATTAAAGTGCAGGCAACATTCATGTAACAGTACTGCTAGTCACTGCACAATTCTACAGTTAGAAATGAAAAGTTAATTCAGCTTCTCACACTGCCTTCACGGGAAAATGAGGAAGTCATTCACCCGAATTAAGTAATTGGAAATGAGCAGGGATAGCCCATTTAGTGCCTCCAGCCTATTACACAACAAGAGAAGGCGACGAGTGTTATGGAGCAGACCAGACCCCCTCAAAACTATATTATGAAGCTAAATTAAGTTCTAACAGTCTCTTATTATGTAGACGTAAAATCTCTGATCCAGATGCAATGTGACCTGTCAAACTCCTCGTAATGAGATATACACAAATTATTTAAGCACTGTAGTTAACATTCAACCAAATAAAGAGTAATTCAGACTAATAATAGATGCGGCAACAGTATAGGAACATCCCATATAAAAATGGCTCAATGGAAAGCTCAGATACAGATTCTCACGAACATTTCTCCAAATCAGTAGGTTAAAAAAAAGTACACAAGGAGAAAATTCAGGGATAGTAGCAGCCAGGAGACATTCACTGAAAACTGTTATCTCTGTTGAGACTCCAATAGCTTCTGATTTTACTGAGAAACGATCACCCAGAAATCCTAACGCGTGAGACCTGGCCACAACGTTCAAAACAAGGTCTCCCAAGCTGTTTACTCCAGTCTTCTGAACGAGACAGCTTAGTACATCTTGTCCCATCTCTCCCTGCGAAAAGAATCCGGTCAGAATCACTTCTTAAAACCACGGCATTGTCCCACTAGACAGCACATCGAGCTGCTAAACAGGAACCAAAGAAGTTACCCAATCAGACTCTGGCCAATCGGACAGGGATGAAACGATTCAGCACCTTGAGTCTAATTCATCGGAGTGAAGACTGCATGAGTGGAGCTGCCGAACACCAAAAGGAAAAAGTCATTTGTTGTACAGACCGCCAAACAGTATTTATGATAAAAGGGACGATATCGAAATTCGAGATGAAGGCCCTGAAGTTACCGCAGATTTTTTTGGAAGATTTGAAACTACATGTTGATTGGCCTAACAACACTGGTAACAATCTGAGGGAGGGGGATTTCCTTGAATGTGTTTGGAATGATTTCCTCAAACAATATGTCGAAGGAACTAAGCTTGCAGGAAACATAATAACTGACAGCAAAAGTCTCTGTTGACATGTGAAGAGAAAGACTGATGAAGACAAATGAAGGTCCAGTGCACTTAGAATCAGGTGAACTCATAATGGACAGCAAAGTCATGGCAGAACAGTTTAAAAGTAATTTGGATCTGTCTTCACTAAGGATAAATATTGTGTAATAAAAAAAGTATTAATTAAAAACACTGTGGTGCGCGACCTTTCGCAGTAGAATTCTTCATTAAGATGGAAAGTGTCACTATTAAATTTGAAACTATATCCTGTTCCTGTGTAACTGACTCGAGGGGCGAAATGTCCTCGTACTGCTCCTGTGAATTTGAGTCAATGTATTGAAGTGCTACTTCTTCTTCAATTCGAAAGTGCCAAGGGGCTGATTGGGTTACCCCGGTTTCTGTTTAACAGCTCCATGTGCTGACTAGTGTGACAAAACTGCAGCGTTAAGAAGTGATTTTGTCCTGTTTTCTTCTGAGAGAGATTGAACAAGAAGTACCAAGCTGTCCAGTTAGAACACATGCGTGAACAACTTTGGAGGCCTTGTGTTTATTGTAATGCAGCTTGAATAGATGTGGCCAGCTAACACTAGTTAGGATTTCTGGTTTTTCGTTTCTCAGTAACATCGGAAGCTATTGGGGTCTCATCAGAGTTAGAGGCTTCAGTGAATGTCTCCTTACTGGTACTGACTGCGAATTTTCTCTTCGTGATCTTTCTTTTTTTTTTCCTCCTGAATTGGAGAAGTGTTTATGAGAATCTGTGTCTGAACTTTCCTTTTTACCAAGAGACTTATTTATGGGGTGTTCGAATATTTGAACAGCTAGTTAGCAATAGTTACTGTATCTATTATTGTGTGATGTAATCCAATAAAGATATTCTGAATTACACTTTGTTTGCCATATTTTGACTATAAGGCTTAAATAGATTGTGCATAACTTATTACTGAGGAGTTTAACTAGTCACAATGCATCTGGATCAGAGACTTTACATCTGCCTTTAAAATAAGAAAGCGTTAGAATCTAGGCTACCTTCTTAAGATATTTTTGAGGGGGTCTGGTCGAGTTATAAATATCAAAGAGGCATCTTCCATCTCCGAGAAGACATACCTGTGTTCCCTATGGAAGACAGAGGCTGGCGGGAAAGTCTTACTGTTTCAGAAGCAAGATATGGTGGCTGATTTGGGGTTTGTGTAAAACAAGACATTCAGTGCAAGATCACACACCGACTGCACATTAATGTGAGGAGTGTACATTCAAATCAATCGCCTTGGGGTTCTGCAGAGGCACATTAACTATTATGAATGCCCCATGAGATTGATAAATGGACTCTCGAACTTCGACTAATTGTAATCTAGTTCGTCATGATGAAGGGCTTTTTTGCCAAAAACGTCGACTTTTCCTGCTCCTCAGATGCTGCCTGACCTGCTGTACTTCTCCAGCGCCACTCTAATCTTGACTCTGATCTTCATCATCTTCAGTACCCACTTCCCTCATGCTGAGGTTGTCTAGTGTACGTCCTGTATGCCTTGCTCTGTCCAAGTTTCTTTCCACCCTATGATCGTTTCCTGTTCCTTGGTGTTGCCTGGCCTGCTATGCTTTTCCAGCGACACACGTGTCCACTCTGGATGTGTAGGTTTCACATAGGATTATGGCTGAGGTACGTCTTCTCAGATACAGGCTATCGCTGCAGGACTTTCCCAGGAAAGTGCCCAGGGCCAGTCATCTTCAGCTGCGTCGTCAATGATCTTCGCTCCATCATAAAGTCAGTCTTCGGGAATGCTCAGTGATGATTGCACACTGTTCAGCACCATTCATGACTTCTCAGATAATTAAGCAATTCATATCAAAATGTAACAAAAATGAAAAAGATCCTCATTATACCATGATGCTAAAGGAGCGGTAAATCTCTCAGAAGAAAGAGCCTAAAGCGAGGAGCATTGATAATAAGATGGCTGAATTAACTGTGCAGACAGTCATTAATGGATATGATGTATGGGAATCAAGGAGACCTGTCTCCAAGGGGACCAAGGATGGGAACTCAAAGTGGAAATTTCTTCAACTTTCAGGAAATTTCGAAGGTAGGAAATGGAGTTGGGTGGCGTTGCTGTTCAGGAGGAGATTAACACAACAGAAAGGGAGGACATTAGCTTGGTTTCTGCATGAGTGGAGCTGCACCAAATGGAAAAAAGGCATTTGGTGTACAGATCACCAAATAGCAGTTGTGAAGTCGGGGACATTACCAAAATTAGAAGTTACAGCCGTCATTATGGATGACTTCAATCTACGTATTTATTGCATGAATCAAACTGGTAGCAATGTCGGTACAAACCCACCGACTCCCACAGCTACCTGGATTACACCTCTTCCCACTCTACCTCCTGCAAAAATGCCATCCCGTTTTCCCAATTCCTCCGCCTCCGCCGTATCTGCTCCCAGGAGGACCAATTCCACCACAGAACACACCAGATGGCCTCGTTCTTTACAGACCGCAATTTCCCTTCCCACGTGGTTAAAGATGCCCTCCAACGCATCTTGTCCACATCCCGCACCTTCTCCCTCGGACCCCACCCCTGCAACCGTAACAAGGACAGAACGCCCCTGGTGCTCACCTTCCACCCTACCAACCTTCGCATAAACCAAATCATCCGCTGACATTTCCACCACCTCCAAAAAGACCCCACCACCAGGGATATATTTCCCTCCCCCACCAGGGATATATTTCCCTCCCCACCCCTTTCCACCTTCCGCAAAGACCGTTCCTCCCTGACTACCTGGTCAGGTCCACGCCCCCTTACAACCCACTGTCCCATTCTGGTACCTTCCTCTGCCACCGCAGGAATTGCAAAACCTGTGCCCACACCTCCTCCATCACCTCTATCCAAGGCCCTATAGCAGCCTTCCACATCCATCAAAGTTTTGCCTGCACATTCACCAATATCATTTATTGTATCCGTTGCTCCCAATGCGGTCTCCTCTACACTGGGGAGACTGGACGTCTCCTAGCATAGCGCTTTAGGGATCATCTCCGGGTCACCCGCACCAATCAACCACACCGCCCCGTGGCCCAACATTTCAACTCCCCCTCCCACTCTGCTGAGAATATGGAGGTCCTGGGCCTCCTTCACCGCCGCTCCCTCACCACCTGACGGCTGGAGGAAGAACGCCTCATCTTCTGCCTTGGAACACTTCAACCCCTGGGCATCAATGTGGAATTCAACAGTTTCCTCATTTCCCCTTCCGCCACCTCACCCCACTTCCAAACTTGCAGCTCAGCACTGTCCCCATGACTTGTGCTACCTGCCTATCTTCTTTTCCACTTATCCACTCCACCCTTCTCCTCGACCTATCGCCTTCATCCCCTCCCCCCACTCACCTATTGTACTCTATGCTACTTTCTCCCCATCCACATCCTCCTCTCACTTATCGCTCCACCCTTCAGGCTCTCTGCCCGTATTCCTAATGAAGGGCTTTTGCCCGAAACGCCGATTTTACTACTCCGCGAATGCTGCCTGAACTGCTGTGCTCTTCCAGCACCACTAATCCAGAATCTGGTTTCCAGCATCTGCAGTCATTGTTTTTACCTACCTGATACACAAGGAAAGACTAGATGAACTGGGATAGGACTTGTTGGAATCAGAAATATGAGGAGGTATCTCATTGAAGCATATAACCTCCAAGTGAAATTGGACTGATTACGTGCAGGAAGAATGTTCCTAATATTGGGGAACTCCAGAAATAGGGGCCACAGTCTAACTATAAGGGATAGACCATTCAGGACAGGGATGTGGAAGACGTTCTTCACTTGGAGAGTTGTGAACCTGAAGAAGTCTTTCCTACAGGAAGCTGTTGGGGCCAATCATTAGAAATATCCAATAGGGAGCGAGACGTGGCCATTGTGGCTTAAAGGATCAACGAGTATGGAGAGAAAGCCAAAATTGGATACTGAGATTGCATAATCATTCAAGATCTAATTGAACAGTGATGTGGTCTCGATAGGCCAAATCACCTACTCCTGCATCCATTTCCTAAGTGTATATGTTATTACGTTATGCCTGCACTGCTCACAAAGCTGCTCTGTGTACTTAGTTACACGTGACAACAAAGCAAACCAATCAATCCTGGGTAAAGTTTGGAATTTATCACCCCATCCACGTTTCATTTGGAAATAAGTGATCCTCACCAATACCCAAATTTCAATGTCGCCATTTTCTCTTCTCTCACAGCGTAATCACTCAGCTTCTGCACTCTCTCCTTCTGGAACCATTGCTTTTGTCTGTACAAGGAGGTCACTCCATGAAAAGGAGATCATATAGTACTTTAAAACTCTCTGAGAAAGGTTCGACTGCTGCAGAAAGTTGACTTTACTTATTTTCTTGAATCATCTTACAATGAAAAACAATACAACGTTCAATGCCCCTTCACTTACGGCTGAGTATGTACTATTTTGATGATTCATGACTTAGACATGTAGGTCCTTTTGGACAAACACACCTCCTAACCACGCACAATTTAATAGATACAAAATAAGATGCATGCTATTTCTTTCCCATACTCCAGACATTTGTCTGACTTGCAAGTTGCTGTATTTCCAAACATCGATACGTTTGATTACTCATGAGTAACAGCCTTCAGTCCAAAAAAGTGTGCTGCTCTGTGTACTGTCTCCATTAAATAATTCTTAATCCAAGTCCTGTATTTTCTCCTAAGCCATGGACTTTCGCTCACCTGTCAGTAACCATGTCAAAAACGCTACAAATTCAAGCACAAAACTCCCACTGGTCCTAATTTGTGGAAGACTCAACTAAGAATTCCACATTTTTTCGAGTCATATCATGATTCCGCAAGTGTCTCGGTATCACATTCCTTCTAAAAATTATAATATTTTCCTCATAACTGACATCATGTTGTCCAGTATTTGTGTTTTGTTTATTTTCTGTTCCAGTTCCTGTAGCTACGTTCCAGACGGCAGAATTGCAATAGCTACTTTTTCATTCTGCAAGAAACAGAATTTTCAGAATTGAAGGCATTTGAATAATAATAAAGAATTCATTCTTGTAGGTAGAACGTTTAAAATACATTTGGATATTTACGTGAATCTGAAAGGTTTAGAGCGATATGTTTCAAGTACAGGAAGTTTGGGCTAGGTTAGTTTAGGATTATGGTCAATATACTCTAAATCGCCTTTTAGAGTAATTACACTAAATTAATCCTAACGTGTCACAGTTTCTCATTTTCGGAAGTTACTTTGTCTATAATATTAATAGAACATAGAACATAGAACAATACAGCACAGAACAGGCCCTTCGGCCCACGATGTTGTGCCGAACATTTGTCCGAGCTTAAGCACCCATCCATATACCTATCCAATTGCCACTTAAAGGTCACCAAAGATTCTGACTCTCCTCCTCCCACAGGCAGCGCATTCCATGCCCCCACCACTCTCTGGGTAAAGAACCCACCCCTGACATCTCCCCTATACCTTCCACTCTTCACCTTAAATCTATGTCCCCTTGTAACACTCTGTTGTACCCGGGGAAAAAGTTTCTGACTGTCTACTCTATCTATTCCTCTGATCATCTTATAAACCTTTATCAAGTCACCCCTCATCCTTCGCCGTTCCAATGAGAAAAGGCCTAGCACTCTCAACCTATCCTCGTACGACCTATTCTCCATTCCAGGCAACATCCTGGTAAATCTTCTCTGCACCCTCTCCAAAGCTTCCACATCTTTCCTAAGTGAGGCGAACAGAACTGCACACAGTACTCCAAATGTGGCCTAACCAAAGTCCTGTACAGTTGTAATTCCCGGGTTTATCCCTTGTCCCTTTTTTTAACAGGGGCACAACATTCGCCACTCTCCAGTCCCCTGGTACCACCCCCGTTGACAGTGAAGATGAAAAGATCATTGCCAACGGTACTGCAATTTCCTCTCTTGCTTCCCACATAATCCTAGGATATATCCCATCAGGCCCGGGGGACATGTCTATCCTCAAGTTGTTCAAAATGTCCAACACATCTTCCTTCCTAACATGTATCTCCTCTAGCTTACCAGACCGTTTCACACTCTCCTCTTCAACAATACGGTTCCTCTCATTCGTAAATACTGAAGAAAAGTACTCATTCAAGACCTCTCCTATTTCTTCCGACTCAATACACAGTCTCCCACTACTGTCCTTGATTGGACCTACCCTCGTTCTCGTCATTGTCATGTTTCTCACATACGCATAAAATACCTTTGGGTTATCCTTGATCCTATCCGCCAGAGATTTTTCATGCCCTCTCTTGGCTCTCCTAAACCCTTTCTTCAGGTCCCTTCTGGCTGTCCTGTATCCCTCCACTGCTCTGTCTGAACCTTGTTTCCTCAACCTTATGTAAGCCTCCTTCTTCCTCTTTACAAGACATTCAACCTCCCTCGTCAACCAAGGTTCCCTCACACGACCATTTCTTTCCTGCCTGACCGGTACATACATATCAAGGACACGTCGTATCTGTTCATTGAAAAAGTTCCACATTTCCACGACATCCTTCCCCGACAGCCTATGCTCCCAACTTATGCTCCTCAGATCCTGTCTTACAGCATCGTAATTACCCTTCCCCCAATTGTAAAACCTACCCTGTTGCACGCACCCATATCTCTCCATAACCAAGGTGAAAGTCACAGAATTTTGGTCATCATCACCAAAATGTTCACCCACTAACAAGCCCATCACTTGTCCCGGTTCATTACCGAGTACCAAATCCAAAATGGCCTCCCCTCTGGTCGGACAATCTACATACTGTGTTAGAAAAGCTTCCTGGACACACTGCACAAACACCGCCCCATCCAATCTACTTGATCTAAAGAGCTTCCAATCAATATTTGGAAAGTTGAAATCGCCCATGACTACTACCCTGTGGCTTCTGCACCTTTCCAAAATCTGTTTCCCAATCTGTTTCTCCACATCTCTGCTGCTATTGGGGAGCCTATAGTAAACATCCAACAAGGTGACTGCTCCTTTCCTATTTCTGACTTCAGCCCATACTACCTCTAAAGGCAGATCGCCCTCGAACTGCCTTTCTGCAGCTGTTATACCATTTCTAATTAGCAACGCCACCCCCCTCCTTTTTTACCACCCACCCTAATCCTACTGAAACATATGTAACCAAGAACCTCCAAATCTGGAAGATTTTCTGTATCTTCATCTCTGCAGCAGAGATGGCCCCCGTCACTGAGTGAGTACATCAGAGGACTGCACTCAAGAGATAACATTCCTGCTGGGAACGTTCCAGAATCGACATAGTTTAATGAATTGTCACTTGATCATCAATTTGAATGACGTAGCTCCAGGATGAGATAAGGAAAAATGTGGGATCAAAAATTTTATAACTGGAAGGCTGGCCAGAAGCAGCTGCAACTAGAAAAGTGTAGATGGTGATTTATTCAAAAACAGCACTGAGACAGAAATGAAGACTGGGGATATTTTGGAGGTGGCAATGGTCAGGTTTGGTGATGAAGGAATGATTAAGATACAAGTCAGCCGAGGGGAAAATGGGGTAATTATAGTTACGAACACTTTTGTGATTCCTCAGATGTTTGTCAGTGAATGGTATGAAACAGGAATGAAGTTTGTGATTGAAAGTGAGAATAATAGTTTACATATTTGCCAAATATAGATAACAGAAATAACGATCGCGTTCACAATGGTTGGCAAGAGTAATAAGTAGACAGACATATCATGTAGAGATGACGATGCTGAACTGGGGTGGTCAAAGTCAAAAATCACACAACACTGAGTAATTGTCCAACAGCCTTATTTAGAAGCATTAGCTTTCGGAGCGCTCTGAAAGCTACTATTTCCAAATAAACCTGTTGGATTGTAACCTGGTGTTTTATTTTACATTTGGACAGGTATCGACTTATCAGGAAATCCAAAGGAGCAAGGATGAGAGAGTAACCTGCCTGAACAATCATCAATATAGATTGTATCCGCAATGTTAAGCATGCCCAATTATCAGAGAGATAGTAAAGACCATCGGATAAACTACTGTCCATTGTTGTAACATTCCAAGCTATTGTTCTCAGGATCTGATCAATTGTTCGATCATTCCAGTCCAATGTTGTCAGATTTTGATCTCTCCCTCACTCTGGAGCTGTTGATTCCAGTCATGTTGAGGATGACGCTGCCACGGATACTATGGGATAACACATTGAAAGAAGCCTCTTATGAAGAAAAGAGGGAAATTCTGCAGTTTGGATTCATGGAGACTGAATCCATGACTGAAGTCACAGTCACTGAATAAACAGCTCCAGATAACCCCTTTCATAACAAACCATTTAATGTAACAACAATATTGCTCTAGGTGAGATATTGAAATCGCCTGCTATTGGTCTTTTTGCTCAGCTCCAATTACTCCAACAATGTTAGAAGTAAAGTTGAAATGTAATGATCTCTCTACACTTTCTCGATTATTCTGCTGTGTGATCCACATTAGCGTTCTATGCAACCACGCTCACAAATACTAATCGACAGTTTCTTACTACACTAAAGTTTCATCCACCAACAACAACTCCCAATCTAAAAAAAACTGTCTCTGTGTTCAACTGTTCGGAACACATACAGGGAGTGCGGATTTCTCCGGGCTTTACTCTCACAGCTCTCATAAGTCTTTTTAAAAAATCTTTAACACGATGCACTTCAATAATTTGTTTCTCTGGCTGCAGTCATCTTATCGAACAGTGTTTTCTTTTTCAGATATTTTGGCCTTCATCCAAAAGTAAGAGCTATATTTACAATTGCCTTACTTATTGGCATTAAAGGGTCAGAGAGAGTTTGTATGTGTCATTCATTAAGAAACTGAAAGAAATAGAAAACAGTCGCTGTGGAGACTGGAGAGGTGTAAAGTTATATTACCCAGTCACCAATTACTTCTTGATGGACAGATCAAACTGAAAAACAGAAAGGAACAGAACACATTTGGAAGAAGTAAAGGCGAGTGACGATGTAAACAAAGCAGGGTAATCTGAAATTGAATGCAGGTAAATAGTTTAATAAAAATGGTGTCATCAGTGTGTGCAGACAGATAATACTGTTCATTCTCAATCTGTTGTGAACATATGAACAACGGCGACACAGCTAACAAAATTTAGGACGGATATGACATACAACATTCATAAAATATTAAAACGTTATTTAATCCTTTGCTGGGGTGTTATGTTCCCTTCTCTCAACGTCCCACCCCACTTTTCTGTAATTCCCTGTTCTAGTCTCCCACTCTGTTACAAATTCCTGTTTCTGGTGGGCTCGTCTTATTTCAATTAATCCACTTTCTTCGGGAAAATACATATATTATCCTGCTTGGTTTTGTCAACAGCTGATATCTGTAATGTCATTGGAGACAAAAGTTCTGGCATTCGACCCAGCACTTGAGCATATTAATCTGTTGTAGACACACTGTACAGGAGACCACAGCAGACAAGAATTGGCAGAAGAAGTATTGAAGTACATCTCCTTCTATCGATAATCTATTTTCTCTATTTTTACATCTCTTCATTCATGTTATCTCTGTTTCTTTGTATCTAGTTAATAAATACTTTAATTGTTTTCAGTGTCCCATGTCTGAAACCTCTTTCTTTTAGTTTATACCTATTGGTCTCTTGTTGATGTGATGTGATTATAATTGAGTAATGTAACTTCAATGACATGGGAGAGTTGATTGAAAAGGGAGCTGAGCAGGGAAGATATAGAAGCGGCACGAGCAAGGGTTCCTGGGGGTAATTTAGAGGCACAACTGAAACCCATCCCAAGAAAGACGAAACATATTCAGTGAAGGTCAAGGCCACCGTCAATGAAAAGGGAAGACAGGGACATCATGAAAACGAAGCAGCAAGCATATTATGTGGTGATGATTATTGGCAATCCAAAGCATTAGGAAGCCTTTAAATAGCGTTGGAAGATAACTAATACAAGCAACAAAGAGGAGAAGATGAAATACGACAGTAATTTTGTTAATATAAAAGAAGATTGCAAGAGGTTTGTAGGCCGACCTCCCTTCGCTCGAATCCATCTACCAGACCCACTGACAAGGAAAGGCCACCAGCATTTTCAAAGAACCATCCCACCCTTGTTATGCTTTTTCTACAATCTCTACCCTCGGGGAGAAGGTACACAAGCTTGAGCACACGCACCAGCCGGTTTGGAAACAGTTTCTACCCGACTGTTGTTCGAATAGTGAATGGACTCACATACTCTTAGCATTCGCCTGCAATTGTGTTTTTTTTATTTTTGCCACTGTTTACCTAGTACGTAGTTATCTATCCTATTAACTGTGTGATCTGCCTGCATTGCTCTCAAGACAAAACCTTTCACTGTGCCTCGCTACACGTGACAATAAATTCAATTCAATTCAATTCAATTCAATTCAGATGTAACAGGGAGGGGAGGAAGGCCAGAGCAAATAATAGACTGCTGATAAATGAGGCGGGAGGAGCTATGGGAAACAAATAAATGGCAGAGAAATTGAATAGATACATTGTCTCTGTCTTCTTGTGAAAGAAACAAGCAGTCTGCCAGAACTTCTAGAGAGTCAAGGGGCAGGTTCTGTGCCGTGACCACCACGACAGAGAAGGTCCTGGGGAGGTTGGAAGATCTGAAGATGATAAATGATCCCGATCAGATGGAGTTCTGAGAATGCTAAGGAAATTGTGGAGGCATTGCTGCCTATCTTACAGTAATCACTGGAGTGAGGGAGTACTGGTAAATATAACCCCCTTGCTTAAGGAGAGAGGGATACAGAAGACAGGAAATGATAGGTGGCCGGGCAAGTGGAAACTTTTATTAAGAAAGCACAGTGGATCATTGGGTTTATGAATAGACATACAGAGTATAAAAGCAAGGAAGCTATTGAGTATACTGGAAATAGTATGAATGAGCTGCAGCATAAGAAGAGTTACTTACAAGTGTGGTTGAAACAAAGGAAATCGGTTCGAAGCAGACAGAAGCAGACATGTCAAACAATGTGTTACCTAGTCCTTGTAGTTAAGTTGTGGGAACAGCGTGCCAGTAAATAATGTTTTTAGAAATCTATGAAAATCAAAAATCCAAAGTTGCTGTGTAGGTCACAACGTGAAACTAGGCACTCAATAGATGTGAAACTGGAAAGGCACAGCAGGTATGACAGCATCAGAGCAACAGGAAAGTCTACATTTCTGGCCAAGACACTATGTCAGGGCTGGGGAGGTGAAAGGAACCCAGAAGGATGCAGAGAGTGCGGTGTGTGGATCGGGAAAGTGTAGGAGGAATGGTAATATTTGGATGCAGGAAGGGGGTTCTTACGATTGGTCAGTTGGATAGATGAAGCAAATATGTGAGTGGGAAGATGGACAGGGTAGGTCAGGTCAGGGAGCGGGGACAACGGATAAGGCAAGCAATGGAGGGATTTTGAAGGTGGTGATGTCGATATTCAGGCTTTTGGGCTACAAGCTTCTAAGGTGAATTATCAGATGGTGTTCCTAAAGTTTCAGTTTATGGGGCTGAAGAGTCTTCACATATTTCTCCACAACAGTTTCTAGGTACTGAAGGGTCTCCTCCTGTGTCCCTGAATTGAGGTCTAGTGCGTGATTGGTCTTCTCCTATCAAAAGACAAGTGGCTGAATTACCTCCTCCTTTCCAACAAAAAAATCGCAAATACTTTCATGCCTTTCTCCGTTTTCTGTGCAACAGGTTCGGAAGGCTGAGTGCCCGTCTCTTGTTCCAGTTTACCAGTCTCCAATTACTTTGTGGCCATTGATAGTTCCTGTGTTCCAGACTTGAAGAAACAGAATGGACTGATCATGTTGCTGTGCAACAGAATATTGGTACTGCTTGGCCTACTCTGGGTCCAGTATTATAGACACGAGGGGCTTGTTGGTGTTCTCGTGAAACTGTGTGTCAGGCTCCAGGGGCTGTGCAGCGCTACCTTGTTCTGATGTAACTGGGCCAAATGGCCTGGATATACTTCTGCTGTTCCTGTGTAACAGGCTGGAGAAGGGGAATGGATTTTCCACTTTCTGTGTAGTTGGTTCCTGTTGCTGACTCCTTCAAGTGTCCCATGTAAATATATTTCATTTATGTAAATTCAAATGGGTATTAGATCAACACAATCCACCTACCTGAACGCCCTGCGTTGGCCTATTACCCGTCCTCGCTCTCTTCATTTCCAACTGCCGCCGAGACATTGACCACCTAAACCTGTCTACCTCCTCCCCCTCTCCAACCTCTCACCCTGACAATGCGCAGCCCTCCACTGCCTCTGCTCCAATCCCAACCTCACTATCAAGCCAGCTGATAAAGGGGGTGCAGTGGTAGTTTGCCGCACTGACCTCGACACCGCCGAAGCCAGATGCCAACTCGAAGACACATCCTTCTACCGCAACCTCGACCATGATCCCAGCCACCATCACCAAAGCATCATCTCCTAGACCATACAGAACCTGATCACCTTAGGCGATGTCCCATGAAAAGCTTCCAAACTCGTTGTCCGGGATACCTGCATTGCCCGATTCTAACTCCTTCCCAAGATCCACAGGTCTGACCAACCCCGCAGACCCATTGTCTCAGCATGCTCCTACCCCACCGAACGCATCTCCACCTACTTGTATACTATCCTATCCCCCTCGTCCAGGAACTCCCCACATACGTTCGAGACACCACCCACACCCTCCACCTCCTCCAAGACTTCCGTTTACCCGGCCCCGAACGCCTCCTCTTCACCACGGATATCCAGTCCCTCTTCACCTCCATCCACCATGACCAGGGCCTCCAAGTCCTCCGTTTCTTCCTCTCCCGAAGTCCCCAAAAGTACCCTTCTGCTGACACTCTCATTCGTTTGGCCGAACTGGTCCTCACCCTTAACAATTTCTCCTTCGAATCCTCCAACTTCCTCCAGACCAAAGGGATATCCATGGGCAACCGAATAGGCCCCAGTTATGCCTGGCTCTTTGTCAGCTGCGTAGAACAGTCAATCTTCCGTAGGTACACTGGTTCCACACCCCACCTCTTCCTCCGCGACATTGATGACTGTATCAGCGCCAGCTCGTGCTCCCGCGAGGAGGTTGAGCAGTTCATCAACTTCACCAACACATTCCACACCGATCTTATATTCGCATGGACCCTCTCTGACACCGCCCTCCCTTTACTGGACCTTTCCATCGACATTAATGACGACCGACTTGACACTGACATTTTTTACGAACCCACCGACTCCTACAGCTACCTGGATTACACCTCTTCCCACCCTACCTCCTGCTAAAATGCCAACACTCCTCCCAATTCCACCGTCTCCACCGTATCTGCTCCCAGGAGGACCAGTTCCACCACAGAATACACCAGATGGCCTCCTTCTTTAGAGACCGCAATTTCCCTTCCAACATGGTTGTAGATGCCCTCCAATGCATCTCATCCACATCCCACACCTCCGCCCTCAAACCACACCAACCCCAACGGTAACAAGGACAGAACCCTCCTGGTCCTCACCTTCCACTCAACCAACCTTTGCATCAACTGTATCTCCGCCACCTCCAAATGGACCTCACCACCAGGGATATATTTCCCTCCCCACCCCTTTCACAAAGACTGTTCCCTCCGTGACTACCTGGTCAGGTCCACGCCCCCCTACAACCCACCGTCCCATCCTAGCATCATCCCCTGCCACCGCAGGAATTGCAAAACCTGCGCCCACACCTCCTCCCTCATCTCCATCCGAGGCCCCAAAGGAGCATTCCACATCCATCAAAGTTTCACAGCATATCCACCAATATCATTTATTGTATCCGTTGCTCCTGATGGGATCTCCTCTACATTGGGGAGACTGGACGCCTCCTCGCAGAGCGTTTCAAGGAGCATCTCCGGGATATCTGCACCAATCAACCCAACCGCCCTGTGGCCCAACATTTCAACTCCACCTCCCACTCTGCCGAGGACATGCAGGTCCTGCGCCTCCTCCACCGCCACTCCCTTAGAACCCGACACCTGGAGGAAGAACGCCTCATCTTCCGCCTCAGAACACTTCAACGTCAGGGCATCAACGTGGACTTCACCAGATTCTTCATTTCCCCTCCCCCCCTCACCCCAGTTCCAAACTTGCAGCTCAGCATAGGCCTCATAACCTGTCCTACCTGTCAATGTCCCTTCCCTCCTATCCTCTCTACCCTCCCCTCTGACTTATCATTTTCATCCCCACCTCTATCCACCCATTGTACTCTTTGCTACCTTCCCCCACCCTCTTCTCTGACCTATGACCTCCATCCGCACCCGATTCACCTATTGTACTTTTTGCTACCTTCTCCCCAGTCCCCCCCACACCCCCCCCCGTTTATCACTCCACACTGGAGGCCCCCTGATCCATTCCTTTCGCCCGAAATGCCATTTTTCCTGCTCCTCGAATACTGCCTGACCTGCTGTGCTTTTCCAGCACCACTCTAATCTAGAGGCTGGTTTGCAGCATTTGTAGTCCTCACCTTTTCCTATCAGATCAACCCGACAATCCTTTCCTAGTTAGTTAGCACCTTCATTGCTGGAATCCGTTCAGGAACCATCTCTGTGGTCTTTCAAATGCAACAATATGTTTGGCTCATAACCTAATATTTTGCACACTATTCGAGATTTGACCTCACAGAGACCTCTAAAACAGCAGCAATACTTTGGCAGCCTGCTAGCAGATTTCCACCCAGTCTCAAGCAGTTTCTGTTGTCTGGAGAAATGCACAGCATTCTGGAAAGTTCATTGTCCCTCTCTCCTACACCAACAATATGGCAGATGTGGTGAAAATGTCACAGTGATGCCTGAGAAAAATTAATAAATTGTGGCGAAATGCACCTACCATACATTTCACCAGAGCACGCGTCTCTCAGATCCCACAGAATCTGGTATGAAGGATCTTAGAAAGAGCCAGAAGAAGCAATCACTAATAGGATTGAAATATCAAAGCCAGAATCGCTTTGCAAATGTTCGGCCAGCTTCAAAACAGGAAATTAAGTATACATGCTTGTGGGCAATACGGCAATAGATTGCCTATTCCAGTAATATCCAAACTGTATTAGCCCAAATTAGTGCTAATGTTGTGAGCAATGGATATCATGCTCATATACTGCTTTAACAGTATATTGGGCATTGAGCGACAGATGAGGCTATTTTGGATTTAATGTTGCGTGTTCAGAAGACTTCATTGAAAGTCTTGGTCTTCAGGACATTTTTGGAGCACTGATTACAATATATTGAATTTCATATGGTATCTAAATGCAAAACGGTTTTTGCTTCTTTTTCAGAAATTACGGTTATAAAACTGAGTCAAGCAAGCCATGAAGGCTGCAGCAGCAAACTGGCTTCAGTGAATTTGAAAAGTCCATGAGAAAAATAATAGAAATCACGGAACATCTGTTATTTACAGAAACGCAGTATAGTGTTCCACGTACATTTATGTGCTAAGGGGCAAACAAAAAAATTGAAAGGTGACTCAACGCTGGTCATTAAAATAAGTTAAAGATTGCATTAGATTAAAGGAAATGACCGATATTGTGGTCAGTGAAGAATTCTGAGATATCTCAAGACGCAGCCAAGGAGGACAAATAAACTTAAACTAAATTCAAGAAGAGAACATGAATGCAAACTAACAAGGCACACAAAGATGACCGAAATATTTGAAAGGAAACTGAAAGCAAGGTCAAATGCAGGGAGTGTATGCATAAACAGGAAAATTAACTGAAGAGAGATAAGCAATAACAAGGAAACTAAATAGTCACTTTGTGTCTACCTTCATGGATAGAAACTCGGTCATAAACAACAACTGAACATAGGACATGTGGAATTAAAAACAAAACGCTTTTCAAAACATAGCTGGATTAAGCATTGACAAATCGAAAAGAATAGATATATTGCACACCAGAATTTTTTAGGAAACATCAATAGATATGTAGATTGCATTTGGGATCATTGTGCTATTTTCCTGTACATACTGCAAAGGTAGGAAGCCATTATGGACAACTGCAAGGTTATAAATGTAATCCAAACATTTAAGAAAGGAAGTAGAGGGAGAGTGGCGAACTACAGACTAGTTAACTTGTCAACTGCAGTAGAGAATCTGTTGGAATCTATTATAAACAATGGGTAATTCAGTATTTAGAAATTAATAGCATAATTGGGGAGAAGGGCAACGTATTTATGATCGAGAAGCTATAATTGAAAACTTATTTTTGAAAGTATTTGAGGGTAGTTCCCGTACATAGAAACAATAGGAATCATGTCGATGTGATATTGTTGGATGTTCAGGGGAATCATTTTGAGAACTCTCACAGTGAGGTAGTGAATAATATTAAAGCCAAGGGTATTGGGAGGAACATTTACAAATGGAATTGTAGCATCATTTGAAGGGAATCAGAATACAGAATTGATTGTCTTCTGAGGTAGCTGCGTGGACTTTTGGTGAGATTCTATAGGGAGCATAGCACCACCACGCTGACCACTGTACATCGACTCACAAAGTGGCTATGTGAAACATTGAAACGGATCTGCATGGCCTTGTACACCAGTCAGTGAAAGCAAAATTGCAGGAACAGGAAACAGTTAGTGAGATAATTTGTGTTTTTATCTTTATTTCAAGGGGTTTTGAGCACAGAACTAAGGTTGTCTTTCCGCCACCTGACGTGCACCGATCTCTACCAGTCCGATCCTGACTCCTTACCCCCTCTGCAATACCATTTTCTGAGTAATAAAAAAACAACCTTTTCTGAGCTGCTATCAGTCTTGAGGAAGAATCACTAGACCTGAAACTTTAACTGTGATTTCTCTCCACAGATGTTTCCTCACCTGCTGATCTTTCCAGCCATTTCAGTTTTTGTTTCTCGTCTGTGGGATGACTGTCTTGTTGTTTGAGCAGAATTTGGGTCGACTGGTCTGTGTTCCTGAGGTTAAGGAAAACTAATGGAGATCTCAGCGATACATATAAAATTCTCACAGGGCGAGACAAATTCGAAGCAGGGATGATAATTCCCAGGTCTAGGATGTCTAACTCAAAGGACCAAGGCATTATGTACATGCAGGTCCCTTTGCATTGAAATGAGAATAAACCACGTAAGGCTTTGGAAACCAAGGCAGTGAATATAAATAAACATTTCAAGACACTAAAAAGGTGGAAAGAGAGCAGGATTACAGTGTGGAAAAAGAGGATCCGCCACCATTATATTGAATGGGGGAGCAAAATTGTTGGAACGAAGGGACTACTGCAGTGCAAGCTTTGCAATTTCTTCTGATGATCAATCACGATACATGATATATGCATTATGTAAGAAAAGTGCATTGAAGAGATATTCAGCCATGAACTGGAATGGGGAAGGGTCAATGGGTTAAATGGCCTACTCATTTCCTGATGTATCTGTGCAGTCTATTGGAAAGCTCTGTAAATGTTGTCACGAGCTTTCAAATGTTACAACGACAGTCTCTGTAGGGTCGACAGGACTGTGCTCCCGTTCCCTTTTCTGATACCGAAGCTGGTGCAGGGCGTTCTGTCCAGTTATATCCTCTAAGGACCCAGAGCTCTTTGATACAATTGAGTGTCTTGCTTGGCCATTTCTAGACCATTGAGAGTTCATCACATGTCTGTGTGTCTGGAGTAACTTTTAGCCAGACAAGGAAAACACAAGATGTGCTTCCTGAAAGTACGCTGGGCAGGAGCATTGATCATTACATTCAATATTGACATCACGGTCACGATTACTTACACCAGATTAGAGGTCTCGAATTTTGTTTAGTGTTATTAACTTCCATTAGCTGCCAGATCATTAGGCTGGCCTGGATTAATAATCCAGTGAAACTTCAACAACAAAACCATCTCCGCCTGATGACCTGTCAGAAGCCACAGTGAGCAGGTTATTTCTGTTCTGTTTGTCAGTTCTGTCAAAAACAACTCAAACCAATTTGACTATGGCAATGAGACTGCGGGGGGGGGGGGGGGGGGGTTAATTTGTTATAATTCAATGATTTCACTCTAAGGGGACTGGAGTTAGATGAGTAATTTTCCACATTGCATGGATGACAGATTTGATAGAACGAAATAGATTCTCCAGGTAGAACAATGAACATAGAACAGTATAGCGCAAAACAGGGCCTTCGGCCCTTGCTGTTGCACTGATTTGTGAACTCTGTCAGCTCGTTCCCCTGCACAATCTCATCATCATCCATGTGCTTATCTAAGGATTGCTCAAATCTCCCTAATGTGGCTGAGCTGACTACATTAGCAGGTAGGGCATTCCACGCCCTTACCAGTCTCTGCATAAAGAACCTATGGATTAATTTGACTTATTTCGCAGTACACGTCTTCAGTCTTAATGCTGGAATAGTGTCAAGGCCCATTGTCATTATCGTATCTAATGTGTTCAGCTGTTCCTTGCTGACACGTGCATTGAACGAAATAAATTGATGTCTGGCATCTGTAATTCTGTGGAAATCGTAACCAGGGTGAGGTGAAACATCCAATCGACACTTCTGGCTGAGCATGGTGTAGATATTACATTCTTATCCTTTACACAGATGGGCAGGGTGGTTCTGTTATTCAAGATAGGGATATTTGTAGGTCCATCTGCTGCAGTGAATTATGCTGTAATTCATCACCATTTATGATAGCACGTGGCAGGACTGCAGTGCTTAGAGTTGATCAGTTGGTCATGGGATCATTTCGCCTTCTCCATCAAATGTTAATTCTGCTGTTTGGAATGCAATCAGTCAAGTTCGGTAGCTTTAAGTAGTTGACATCATTTTCAGGTACTGTTCCTATTATGTTCCATTACACTCATCACTGAAACATACACGGGCTTGGTTGTAATGGTAGAATGGGCAGAAAAGTTTCAGAGTGTGGTTGAGTGCAAGTTTGTTTCAGTTGCTGTTGTCAACTTCACCACGTGATTGGTCACTTTTGAGATTCAATACGTGCAATAAAGTTCTGCTCCCCAATTCTGTTCGAGACGCATTCGTCCATCAGCCGTGCGATCCAAGCTGTTTTTTGATGTGGTAACATTTTAATATTCTCATTCTTGTCTCCATGGTGTCACGCCTCCAATAATTCAAATTCATCAGGATCCTCTAACATATTAAAATGAATCTTTCCTTCTTCCAGTAGTGCCATCTTCTGTGTTTAAAAAGAAAGTGTTTCTTTCTTTCTCTCCATGACCATGATTAATACCTCTGTAGTGTCAGTGATGCCAGCCTTATGCAGAACCAGTTAACTTGTGCACTCGTGTCATTGTTCACTTCCGTTGGATGGCGCTCCATGTTTGACAGGGTGTTTGAGAGGCGGTGACACACGTCTTTGGAACTTGTTTAAAAACAGAAATTGTTGGAACAGCTAAGCAGATCAGGCAGCATCTGAGCAGTGAAAACAAAGTTAATCTTTCTGGTCCAGTGACCCTTCTTTAAATCTCCCAGTTACTCCAGCCATTTGCAGATTTCCAGTGTTCACATTTCTTTGATAATATTTTCTGTGCCTGTTCATTTCTGGATAATCTCAGTAGGTCAGGATGCATCACAGTGGACAGACAAATAGAGAAAAAGCGTGGCACTTCTTCAGAACACAAAATGATTGGGAAATGGCCTTTTAAATTTCTTGATAGAAGTGGAGGAGGTTTGATCAGAAACACATTGTGTAGCTGTTCAGTGCCTAAACATGATTTGGAGATGCCGGTGTTGGACTGGAGTGGCAAAGTTAAAAATCAGACAACACCATGTCATAGTACAACACGTTTATTTGGAAGCACTAGCTTTCTAAGCGCTGCTCCATCATCAGGTGATTGTGGAGTATAAGATTGTGATTGTAAAGAATTTACAACAAAAGTTTACACTGTGATGTAACTGCAATTATACATTGAAAAAGACGCGGATTTTTTCATACAAAAATTGCAAAACTTTATTTTTAAAAGTTACATTCTCAAGTGCACCTTAACAATTGGTGTCATGTCGGTCCAGATATGGTATTGAAGTGTTAACTACCTGTGAAGCTGTCTGTGCCAAAATATACAACGGACATCACCATTATGCGTGGGGATACATCCCACCATTGTATGTGGCAGGTACTTAAGCGAAATCGGCCAACGTTGTCTCTCTCATACGCTGCATGCAAGGATGCCCTGAGGCATGGCATACTGGAGAGACCAAACAGAGGCTACGAGAATGGATGAATGGACACCACAGAACAATCAACAGACAGGAATGTTCCCTCCTAGTCAGAGAACACTTCAGCGGTCCAGGACATTCGACCTCGGACCTTTGGGTGACCATCCTCCAAGGCGGACTTCGAGACAGGCAACAATGAAAAGTGGCTCAGCAGAGGCTGATAGGCAAGTTCGGTACCAATGGGTATGGACTCAACCGGGACCTTGGTGACCCCATTGCACCATCTACACACAGGCACACACACACACACACACACACACACATACACAGACACACACACACAGACACAGACGCGCAGACACATACACACAAACACACACCCTATCTCATATAGTCACACATACATTTCCACACACATCTTGTCAAAGACTTAAATCCCTTTACAATCACACTCACACACATACACACACCCTTACACAGAAACTCATAACCACCACCTCAACG
Organism: Chiloscyllium plagiosum; assembly: GCF_037043375.1. Taxonomy (NCBI): domain Eukaryota; kingdom Metazoa; phylum Chordata; class Chondrichthyes; order Orectolobiformes; family Hemiscylliidae; genus Chiloscyllium; species Chiloscyllium plagiosum. The sequence continues at coordinate 16,392,023 of NW_028270179.1, read as the reverse complement.
CCCCACACGCATACATTCACATATAGGTTTGTGTGGTGAATTTGAACTTGCAGAATTACATTTTCATTTGCTGCAAGAATCTATGTAAAATCGTACAAATCCATTTTTTAAAAGATTTGAATCAGTCTGACCATTGTGGCGCAGACAGCCTCACAGGGAATTAACACCTTCAATACCTTATATGGGCCGACATGACATCAATTGTTAAAGTGCACTTGAGAACGTAACTGAATTTTTTTTTTTTGCGATTTACATATGAAAGAAACAATACGGGTGTTTTTCAACATATAATTTCAGCTACGTCACACTGTAAACTTTCGCTATAAATTCTGTGTCTTACAATTGTATTCTCCACAATCACTTGATAAAGGAGCAGCACTCCGAACCTAATGCTTCCAAATAGATCTGTTGGAATATAATCTGGTGTTGCGTTTTTTTTAAACTTTGTGCCTAAAATAAACAGGCTTTAATTGTGGTGCAAAAGGAGAAGATGTAAAGTTTGTGTAAATGAATGTGTGAATGGGGGAAGCCGGTCTTCACTATTGAGTGCAAGATGAATATGATAAATCACACAACATATTAGGAATTCTGGGGGGTAGACTGTTGTGGGGGAGAGGGGACAATGAAAAATGCAGAACAGTCATAATGGGGTCAGACTGTAAATTATGGAATTGCATACTCAATCTTAGAAACGGTGAAGTACATAAGTGTAAAGTGATGTGTTACCAGAGAATCGGTTTTGCTTCATTGGAACATTGCAGCAGCCCAGGCCCGAAATATTAGTATTAGAGCTTGCAGATGGGACACAATGAGAAGGCTATGGTTATTCCTATAGGGAAGACTGGAAGTGTTCCTCAATGCTTTCTCTGTGTTGACTCACCAATGTAAAAGAGATTGCACTGCGAGGAGCAATGGCAATAAACGGAAGTGAAATGTTGCTTAACTTGGACTGTGTGTTTGGGGCCTTGTACTTTGAGAAGGGATAAAGTGAATTGGTAAGTGGATGGGAAGCTACCCTAGGGGAGTGGTGATATCTGGAGGGTGATTAGATTACTTACTTATAGTGTGGTAACAGGCTCTTCAGCGCAACAAGCCCACACCGCCCCACAATCCACCCAGACCCATTCCCCTACATTTACACATTCACATAACACTGCGGGTAATTTAGCATGGTCAATTCACCTAACCTCTGTGGGAGGAAACCGGAGCGCCCGGAGGAAACCCACGCAGACACGGGGAGATTGTGCAAACTCCACACAGTCAGTCACTTGAAGCGGGAATTGAACCCGGGTCTCGAGCACTGTGAGGCAGCGGTGCTAACTACTGTCCCACCGTACCGCCGAGGGTGATGGAGGATGTCACTGAGGTTTAAATGCTGACAGTGGGCGGGAGGGGATGATGTGTTTCTTGGTGCTGTCCTGCTGTCGTTGATGGAAATGGCGAAGCAAAATTCCTTGAATGGGGATTCCAGTGAAGTCGGATTTGAGAACATGGGAGTCTCTATAATTGTTCTGGAAAGGAGGTGAGGGAGTGCTTAAGAAGCGCGGGTGATGGGACATTCAGCTGAAGGCCCTGTCCACGAAAGTTGGAATGTTTTTCTTTGATGGAAAAGGAGGCCCTGTCAGAGGCTTCCCACTTGAATATGGCATCATCGAATGAAAAGGACAAAGACGGAGTAAGTGGATGAATTTTGATACTCTCAGCTGATCAAATGTTCAAAACATGCAAATGATTCAAAATAAACAAACATCTAAATTGCAGCTTTTTGTCTTACATCAAGCCGAAAATGGGATGTGATAATAGATGCAGGGGAATGTCAATGGGTGTGCAGGGGCAGACACTTAAGCAGATATTTTGTAACGCTCAGCAATATTTGTTTCTGTTCAGAATAAAGAACTCAGTACCAAGATGAACCACCCATATTTCACCAAGTCTGTCAAGGGTCCTAGTCAATCAGAAATCGGTAAGCTTTCATGTCGACCAGATTTCGGATGTTTATTTTAGGAAGCAGAGGCACATGGGATAAAGTAGGGAAAAAAAAATATATTATTAAAGTAAGCTGGCGAAAAATGTAAAAAAAAAGCTAACAGGCAGAACTTTTCTGTGTGTTTCGAAAAAAAAAATGAGCTGAGTGCATGATCCTTGGAATAAAGGAAGGCAGGAACGTATGTGTGGAACACGTGAAGAATGGTGCTGGGGAATTGGTTACTGGAAACAGGCAGATAATTTAAATGAGTATTTTGCATTGTACTTCACAGAAGGAGACCCTCTAAGTATTTCAATGATATAATCAGCAAAGCCACAGGAGTTATGCTACAGTAAATGAATCGTCCAGCACTCAGAAAGGCCCCTTTGGCCCAAAATGGTCAGTGCTGACAATGAAGTCCTTCCCTGCTAACCCCTTTTCTCTGCATCCATCCAAACCTTTCTCAGCCATGTATTTGTCCTAATTCCTTTCAATTTGTCTTAATATACCTTATCTACCACTTCTGCTGCATCTCATACCGCATGTATACGTGTGGCTATAATAAAAGTTGCATCTCAGGTTACCCTTTATTATTTTCCTTCGAACCTCCAAGCGATACCCTCGAGTCCGCGATTCCACTACCCTGAAAATAAAATCTAAGTCTATTCACTCTATCACGGCCTCCCACGATCCTGTACATGTCTATACGATTCCCCTCAGTCTCAGTTACTCCAAAGACAAGATCCTACCTTGTCCAACCTCTCTCTGTAACTCAGACCATTGAGTCCCGGCAACGTTTTTGTCAATTTCCTCTTCACTCTTTCTAGTTTGGTAGCATCATTCCGATAGCAGGGTGACAAAATAAAAACAGAACACAGTACTTCAGATACAGTTCTATCAATATCCTGTATAACTGCAACATAACTTCTGAACTTCTGCACTCAGTGCCCTGACTAATGAAGGCCAGTGTGGCAAACTTTACTGCTCTGCTAACATGCGATGGCACTTTCCGAGAACTGTGAACATGAACTCCGAGATCCCTCTGCTCCACTACAATCCTTGAAGCCTTAGCATTCATCATGGCATTCCAAAGTGCACGACCTCACACATCTTTGTTAAATCCCACTTAAATTTCTTGGCCCGCTTCCCCAGCTGTTCATAGTCCTGCTGCAATTTCTGAGAACATTACTCACTGCCCACAATAGCGCATATTTTAGTGTCATCAGCAAATTTGCCAATCATGCCTTGTACATTCTCATCCAAATAATTGATGTAGCTCTCAAACAGCGATGGGCACAGCACCGAGTTATGAGGCAATCCACTGATCGCAGGCATCTAATCCTACAGGTTTCCTTCCACTATTACTTCCTGCTTCCTACCATCAAGCCAATTGTGTATCCAATTTGCCTGCTTGCCTGGATTCCATGCGATTTAACATTCCAGAGTTACCCATCATGTGGAACGTATCAGAGACCTTACTGAAATCCATTTGGAAGACATTGTCAACCCTGTCCTCGTCAAGCTTTCTCGCCCCTTTTTCAAAGAACTTTAACAATTTTGTTTGACATGATCTCTAACTCACAAAGACTTGCTGATTATTCCTAAGCAAACCTCGTCTTTCCAACATGCATGTAAATCATTCGTCAAAATCACCTATTGTAACATAGTATAGTTGCTCAGCTTTATGTTCTGTAGATCCCAGTTTTTTCTTTGCAGCAATTCTTGAACTAATGTACAGCATTCACTACCCTCCAGACTTCCGGGTTCTCGCCCGTGGCGAAAGTTGATGCAATAATATCAGCTAGATCCCCTGCAATTCCTTCTCTAGACTTTTGGAGACTTTTTGGAAATACCTGGTCAGGACCAGGAGATTTATTCACTTTCATACATTCTAGTGCATCCAACGTTTCTTCTAAAGTACTGTGGACGGTCCCCAAAATATAACCGTTATCTTTCCCAAGTTTTCATGTCTTTCTCCACAGAAAACATAGAGGAAAAATGTATTTAACGAACCCAGCCATCTCCTGCATTCCGACACATACATACCCACGTTGCTCCATGAGATCTGTTTTCTCTCTGTAGTTATTATTTTTCCTTTAATATACATAAAGTACCTCTTTAGATTCAACCTAATATTCACAGTCAAGGCTAACTTCCGCCCCCTTTCCGCCCTCCTGATTTCCATCTTCAGTAAACTCCTGTATTCCCAATATACCCTCTGGGATTCCTATAACGGAGACATAACTCTTTCATTTATTTTTTTCTGTTCAAAGCCACAATATCTCTTGTCATCCAGGGTTCCTTTTTCCTGCCAGCCTTGCCCTTCACCCTCATAGAATCATATTGAACTTAAACTCTGGGTATCTCACTTTCTAAAGGCGTCCCACTTGCCAGAGGTCTCTTTTCCTGTCGACAAAGTATTTCAATCATCCCCTGCAAGCTCCTGTCTAATTACTGTCGTCCCCTATTTCCCAACAGTAAGTCGAGTTTTGTCCCTTCCCCAGTAGGACTCCCGACTTGAGGAAGCTTTCCTGAATGCACTGAGCAATTTTCACTCCATCTAAGTACTTGACGCTCTGGTAGCCCCAGTCGTTGATATGAAAATTAGAATCCTCTGCAATTACAACCCTAGTTGTCCGTTCTTGAGCTGTCAGGAATAATAGGCACAGGAGTTTTGAAAACAAAAAAAACAGCATGGGTAGCTCACACATCAATAACAGATACAGGGTGTGAAACGAAGTGGTTACAGAGTGATTGGTTGCATTGTTTGAAATATTCCATCACTCTCGAGGACGCAGGAGTGTTTCAATGAAACTGGACAACGTCCATTGTGGCACCTGTTGTCAGGAAGGAAGCGATATACAAAGGAGGTCCCGATCGGCCATTTAGCTTCGATAATTATTGCTTAGAATTTGCGGGAAATCGTTATTGAGGATGGAATTGGAGGATATTTACAAAAAGCTTGACACAGATTTATACTGGTTTTGTGAAAGTAAGATGATGTTTGTCCTGTTAAATCATGAAAATGTTTCGTGGTGGTCCCTGATATAATAAAATGCTGACTTGATAACGAGGAATTGTGGACAGTTCATGGTTATTTCCGGAAAATTTCGATAAACACCACAAAATAAACGTCGTTACAGAAAACAGAAGCTCACAAAACGACGGATAATAGATTAGCATGGAATGAAGATTGATTAACACACGGAAGACTAAGATTCGGGATTAATTTTTCTTTATCAGTTTAAAAAAGACGTATGACATGGAGTATCACTATTATCAGTTCTATGACATCAGTTATTTGCAATCTATTCTAATGCCTTGAAGGTGCAGGTTGAGTGCAATGTATGTGTGTTTGTCGATGGTGCAAAGATATGTGGGAGGGCAATTTGCAATAAGAATGTAAGGAGTCTCAAAAGGTATATAGATAAGATCAGCAAGTGGGCAACTAATTGGCAGTTGGACGTTTTGGCAAATAAAAGTATAAGGTCATGCACTTTGGTCTGACAATCTAAAGCCAGACTATTATTTCACGGCTGGACTTATGTATACTGGAAAGGCAATGGGCTCTGACAACACTGCGGCAATTTAAGTGAAAACGTGAGCTCCACAACTTGATGCACCCGGAAGCTGGTTGGGGGCAGTAACAACACTGGCATCGAACTGACAACGTGAAAAATTGCTAATGTATTTCCTGTCCACAAAACCAGGACAAATCCAGCCTGGTCAATCACCGCCCAATCGTTCTAGTCTTCATCATCAGGAAAGTAATGGAAGGGGTCATCAACAGTGCTATCAAGCAGCACCGGATCAGTAACAACCTGATCAGTGACGCCAAGTTTGCATTTTGTCAGGGTCACTCAGCTCCTGATCTCTTCATACCTTTGGTTCAAATATGGACAGAAGTCCTAAATTCTAGAGATGAGGTGAAAGTGACTGCCCTTGACATCATTTCACATTTGACGGAGTATGGCATCAAGGATCCCTGGCAAAACTGGAATCAATGGGAATTAGGAGGCAAACACTGCGCTGATTAAATTCATACCTGGCACAATGGAAGGTGGTTGTAGTTGTGAAGGGTCAGTCATCTTAGCTCCTGGAATGCTCTGCAGGAGTCCCTCCTGTCCTCAGCCTAACAATCTTCAGCTCTTCCATCAACGATCTTCCCTCTGTTATGAGATCAGTAGTGTGGATGTTCGCCAATGATTGCACAGTGTTCAATACCATTCACGATTCCTCATATACTGAAGCCAGACGTGCTCAAATGCACTAAGACCTGAACAATAACCAGGCTTAGGCAGACAAGTGGCAACTAACATTGGTGCCACACAAATGCCAGGCAAGAATAATCACCAATGAGAGACACTCTCATCAACGTCACGTGACATTCAACTGTATTATCATCACTGAACCCTCCACTGTCAACATCCTTGGAGTTAACATTGACCAGAAACTCAACTTGACTCACCCATAAACACTCTGTTAACAACAGCTGGTCAGGCACTCCGGATACTGCGGTAAGTAACTCACCTCCTCACACGCCAAAGTCTATCCATCATCTACAATGCAAAAAATAGGAGTGAGATGCAATGCTCCCCATTTGCCTGGTGCGTGCAGCTCCAACAACACTCAAGAAGCCTGACGCCATCCAGGACAAAGCAACCCGCTTGTTTGGCACAACTACTACAAATATTCAATCCCTCCTTCACCAGCATTCCATAGCAGCAATACGTACTATTTACAAGACGTACGAGAGAATTTCATCAAACATCCTGAGAGAATGCGTTCCAAACCCACGATCACTTCCATCTTGAAGCCTAAAAGCAACATGTACTTGGAACCACCGCCACCTGCAAGTTTCCTTCCAAGTCACTCACTACCCTGACTTGGAAATACACCCACCCACCCACACCCCGGTTTCTTCACAGTCATTGTGTCAAATTCCTTGAATTCCCTCCCTACCGGCATTCTGGGTCAACCCACACTGACGTCACAGTCGACAGTAACAACTCGCCAGTTGGTTTCATCATTTGACCACGCAGCAGTTATAACCCCAGAAACATCCAGTGCGAGGAGCAGCGAAGGTAAGACCGTTTGGTTTTAAAAGTACTTACCGGTAGCGGGCAGCGGTGTTTTTTTTTCTCTTTCACTCTCTCTTCACAGAAAGAGCGGGAGCACCAGGGGGAAGTGACGAGGACCAGAGGGGCAGCCGAGACCCGGAAGCAGTTAGTGTAAGCTTCCCTGGGTAGGTTTTTTCCCCCTTTAAAAGCGCGAAGGAGAGGAACCCGAGGCACTACACGGGTAGTGCCTCCCACCCGCCCTCCTCCTCTAATTTAATAATAACATCTGTTGTGGAAAGTAGGTAAGTGCTGAATTTTGCTTGTTGTATTCTTTAGCCCCAGATTTTTTTTAAAATAAAAGTTAGCTTTAGAGGGATGGCAGTGAAGGCAGTGCAATGTTCCTCCTGCAACATGTATGAGGTGAGGGATGACATCGACGTCCCTGCCAATTACACTTGCAGGAAGTGCACCCATCTCCAGCTCCTCCAAGACCGTGTTAGGGAACTGGAGCTGGAGTTGGATGAACTTCGGATCATTCGGGAGGCAGAGGGGGTCATAGATCAGAGTTATAGGGAAGTAGTAACTCCAAAGATGGCAGATAGATGGGAGACACTGAGGGGGACTGGGAGGAAGCAGCCAGTGCAGGGACCCCCTGCAGCCGTTCCCCTCAAGAACAAGTATACCGTTTTGGATACTTGTGGGGGGGGATGACTTACCAGGGGTAAGTAACGGGGTTGAAACTTTATTGCTGGAACAGCACAGCAGGTCAGGCAGCATCCAGGGAACAGGAGGTTCGACGTTTCGGGCACAGGCCCTTCTTCAGGAATGGGCAGTAAGTAACGGGGCTGAAACTTTATTGCTGGAACAGCACAGCAGGTCAGGCAGCATCTAGGGAACAGAAGATTCGACGTTTCGGGCACATGCCCTTCTTCAGGAATGAGCAGAGAGTGTTCAGCAGGAGAAGATAAAAGGTAGGGAGGAGGGACTTGGAGGAGGGGCGTTGGAAATGTGATAGGTGGAAAGAGGTCAAGGTGAAGGTGATAGGTCGGAGTAGGGTGGAGGCGGAGAGGTCAAGAAGAAGACTGCAGGTCAGGAAGGCGGTGCCGGGCTGGAGGGATTCGGCTGAGACAAGGTGGGGGGAGGGGGGATGAAGAAACTGGTGAAGTCCAAGTTCATCCCCTGTGGTTGGAGGGTTCCCAGTCGGAAGATAAGACGCTCCTCCTCCGACCGTCGCGTTGTTGTGGTTTGGCGGTGGATGAGTCCAATGACCTGCATATCCTCGGTGGAGTGGGAGGGGGAGTTGAAATGCTGTGCTACAGGGTGATTGGGTTGGTTCGTCCGGGTGGCCCAGAGGTGCTCTCTGAATCGCTCCGCAAGTAGGCGGCCTGTCTCCCCAATATAGAGGAGGCCACACCGGCTGCAGCGGATGCAGTAGATAATGTGGGTGGAGGTGCAGGTGAATCTGTGGCGGATATGGAAGTTTCCTTTGGGGCCTTGGAGAGAAGTGAGGGGGGAGGTGTGGGCGCAAGTGTTGCACCTCCTGCGGTTGCAAGGGAAGGTGCCAGGAGTGGAGGTTGGGTTGGTGGGGGGTATGGATCTGACAAGGGAGTCGTGGAGGGAGTGGTCTCTACGGAAAGCTGATAGAGGAGGGGAGGGAAATATATCCTTGGTGGTGGGGTCCGTTTGGAGGTGACGGAAGTGACGGCGGATGATGCGCTGGACATGGAGATTGGTGGGGTGGTAGGTGAGGACCAGTGGGGTTCTGTCCTGGTGGCGGTTGGAGGGGCGGGGCTCAAGGGCGGAGGAGCGGGAAGTGGAGGAGACGCGGTGGAGGGCATCGTCGATCACGTCGGGGGGGAAATTGCGGTCCTTGAAGAAGGAGGCCGTCTGTGTTGTGCGTATTTTGAACTGGTCCTCCTGGGAGCAGATGCGGCGGAGACGAAGGAATTGGGAGAATGGGATGGCGTTTTTACAGATGGCGGGGTGGGAGGAGGTGTAGTCCAGGCAGCTGTGGGAGTCGGTCGGTTTGTAGTAGATGTCCGTGTTGATTCGGTCGTCTGAGATAGAAACAGAAAGGTCTAGGAAGGGGAGGGAGGAGTCCGAGACTGTCCAGGTGAATTTGAGGTAGGGGTGGAAGGTGTTAGTGTCGTGGATGAACTGTTCAACCTCCTCGTGGGAGCACGAGGTAGCGCCGATACAGTCATCAATGTAGCGGAGGAAAAGATGGGGGGTGGGGCCAGTGTAGTTGCGGAAGATGGATTGTTCCACATACCCTACGAAGAGACAGGCATAGCTGGGGCCCATGCGGGTGCCCATGGCTACTCCTTTTGTTTGGAGAAAGTGGGAGGATTGGAAAGAAAAGTTGTTCAGGGTGAGGACCAGTTCAGTCAGTCGAAGGAGGGTGTCGGTGGAAGGGTACTGGGTGGTACGGCGGGAAAGGAAGAAGCGGAGTGCTTTGAGTCCTTCGTGATGGGGGATGGAGGTGTACAGGGACTGGATGTCCATGGTGAAGATGAGGTGCACAACACAGACGGCCTCCTTCTTCAAGGACCGCAATTTCCCCCCCGACGTGATTGACGATGCCCTCCACCGCATCTCCTCCACTTCCCGCTCCTCCGCCCTTGAGCCCCGCCCCTCCAACCGCCACCAGGACAGAACCCCACTGGTCCTCACCTACCACCCCACCAATCTCCAAGTACAGCGCATCATCCGCCGTCACTTCCGCCACCTCCAAACAGACCCCAGCACCAAGGATATATTTCCCTCCCCTCCTCTATCAGCTTTCCGTAGAGACCACTCCCTCCACGACTCCCTTGTCAGATCCATACCCCCCACCAACCCAACCTCCACTCCTGGCACCTTCCCTTGCAACCGCAGGAGGTGCAACACTTGCGCCCACACCTCCCCCCTCACTTCTCTCCAAGGCCCCAAAGGAAACTTCCATATCCGCCACAGATTCACCTGCACCTCCACCCACATTATCTACTGCATCCGCTGCAGCCGGTGTGGCCTCCTCTATATTGGGGAGACAGGCCGCCTACTTGCGGAGCGATTCAGAGAGCACCTCTGGGCCACCCGGACGAACCAACCCAATCACCCTGTAGCACAGCATTTCAACTCCCCCTCCCACTCCACCGAGGATATGCAGGTCATTGGACTCATCCACCGCCAAACCACAACAACGCGACGGTCGGAGGAGGAGCGTCTTATCTTCCGACTGGGAACCCTCCAACCACAGGGGATGAACTTGGACTTCACCAGTTTCTTCATCCCCCCTCCCCCCACCTTGTCTCAGCCGAATCCCTCCAGCCCGGCACCGCCTTCCTGACCTGCAGTCTTCTTCTTGACCTCTCCGCCTCCACACTACTCCGACCTATCACCTTCACCGTGACCTCTTTCCACCTATCACATTTCCAACGCCCCTCCTCCAAGTCCCTCCTCCCTACCTTTTATCTTCTCCTGATGAACACTCTCTGCTCATTCCTGAAGAAGGGCATGTGCCCGAAACGTCGAATCTTCTGTTCCCTAGATGCTGCCTGACCTGCTGTGCTGTTCCAGCAATAAAGTTTCAGCTTTGATCTCCAGCGTCTGCAGACCTCACTTTCTCCAGTAAGTAACGGGGCTCAGGTCTCTGGCACGGAGCCTGTCCCCGTTACTCAGAAGGGAAGGTTAAAGAAGAGCAGAGCAGTAGTAATTGGTGACTCGATAGTTCGGGGCACAGATAGGCGGTTTTGTGGGAACGAGAGAGACTCACGTTTGGTATGTTGCCTCCCAGGTGCCAGGGTACGTGATGTCTCTGATCGTGTTTTCCGGGTCCTGGAGGGGGAGGGGGGGGGCAGCCCGAAGTCGTGGTCCATATTGGCACCAACGACATAGGTAGGAGGAGTGCCGAGGATGTGAGACAGGCTTTCAGGGAGCTAGGTTGGAAGCTCAGAGTTGGAACGAACAGAGTTGTTGCCTCTGGTTTGTTACCCGTGCCACGTGATAGAGAGTCGAGGAATAGGGAAAGAGAACACTTAAATGCGTGGCTACAGGGATGGTGCAGGAGGGAGGGATTCCGGTTTTTGGATAACTGGGGTTCTTTCTGGGGACGGTGGGACCTCTATAAACAGGATGGTCTACACCTGAACCTGAGGGGCACCAGTATCCTTGGGGGGAGGTTTGCGAGTGCTCTTGGGGGGGGGTTTAAACTAACTCTGCAGGGGCATGGGAACCCAGATTGTAGCTTCAGGGTGCAGGGCCTGGAGTGTAGGGAGGTTAGGAACATGGCATCAATTTCAAAGGAGGGTGTCTGTAAACAGGAAAGTGGCTTGAAGTGTGTATACTTCAATGCAAGAAGTATACGAAATAAGGTAGGTGAACTTGCAGCGTGGGTTGGTACCTGGGACTTCGATGTTGTGGCTATTACGGAGACATGGCTAGAACAGGGACAGGATTGGCTGTTGCAGGTTCCAGGATTTAAATGTTTTAGTAGGGTCAGAGGTGGGGGTAAAAGAGGGGGAGGTGTGGCATTGCTTATCAAAGATAGTATTACAGTGGTGGAAAGGACGATGGATGAGGACTTGCCATCTGAGGTAGTTTGGGCTGAGGTTAGGAATAGGAAAGGTGAGGTCACCCTGTTAGGAGTCTTTTACAGGCCTCCTAATAGTCCTAGAATCATTGAAGACAGGATAGGGAAGGTGATTCAGGAGATGAGTGACAGTAATAGGGTGGTTGTTATGGGGGACCTTCCTGATATTGATTGGGAAAGCTATAGCTCAAGTTCGTTAGATGGGTCAGTGTTTGTTCAATGTGTGCAGGAGAGTTTCCTGACACAATATGTAGACAGGCCAACAAGAGGTGAGGCCATACTGGATTTGGTTCTGGGTAACGAACCAGGCCAGGTGTGAGAATTAGAGGTAGGTGAGCACTTTGGGGATAGTGACCATAATTCGGTGATTTTTACTCTCGTGATGGAGAGGGATAAGTGTGTACTACAGGGCAACAGTTATAGCTGGGGTCAGGGAAATTATGATGCGGTGAGGCATGACTTAGGATGTGTGGCTTGGAAAAGTAGACTCCAAGGCAAGAGTGTAAATGATATGTGGAGCTTGTTCAAGGAGCAACTATTGAGTGTCCTTGATAATTATGTACCTGTCAGGCAGGGAGGAAAGGGTCGTGCGAGGGAGCCGTGGTTTAATAAGGAATTGGAATCCCTTGTTAAATGGAAGAGGGCGGCCTATCTCAAGATGAGACGTGAAGGTTCAATTGGGGCGATTGAGAGTTATAGGGTAGCCAGGAAGGACCTGAAGAGAGAGCTAAGAGCAGCAAGGAGGGGACATGAAAGGTCCTTAGTCGGTAGGATTAGGGAAAACCCTAAGGCTTTCTATAGGTATGTTAGGAATAAAAGAATGACTAGGGTAGGAATAGGTCCAGTCAAGGATAGTAGTGGGAAGTTGCGTGTGGAGGCTGAAGAGATTGGGGAGACACTGAATGAATACTTTTCTTCAGTATTTACTCAGGAACAGGGCATTGTCGATGTGAATACTGAGTCACAAATAAGTAGAATGGATGGCTTTGAGGTATGTAGAGAAGAGGTGTTGGAAATCCTGGAAAAGGTGAAAATAGATAAGTCCCCTGGGCGTGATGGCATTTATCCTAGGATTCTCTGGGAAGCAAGGGAGGAGATTGCAGAGCCATTGGCCTTGATTTTTATGTCCTCTTTGTCTACAGGAGTAGTGCCAGAAGACTGGAGGATAGCAAATGTGGTTCCCTTGTTCAAAAAGGGGAGTAGGGAGAACCCTAGTAACTATAGGCCGGTGAGTCTCACTTATGTTGTGGGCAAAGTCTTAGAGAGAATTGTAAGGGATAGGATGTATGCACATCTGGATAGGAATAATGTGATCAAGGATAGTCAGCATGGTTTTGTGAAGGGCAGGTCGTGCCTCACAAACCTTATTGAATTCTTTGAAAAGGTGACGAAGGAGGTTGATGAGGGGAAAGCAGTAGATGTGGTATATATGGATTTTAGTAAGGCGTTTGATAAGGTTCCCCATGGGAGGCTACTGCAGAAAATACGGAGATATGGCATTGAGGGTGAGTTGGAGGTTTGGATTAGGAATTGGCTGGATGGAAGAAGACAGAGGGTAGTAGTTGATGGCAAAGTTTCTTCATGGAGTGCCGTCACTAGCGGTGTTCTGCAAGGATCTGTTTTGGGACCATTGCTGTTTGTCATTTTAATAAATGACCTGGAAGAGGGGTTAGAAGGTTGGGTGAGCAAGTTTGCGGATGATACGAAAGTCGGAGGAGTTGTTGACAGTGAGGAAGGATGTGGCAGGTTACAGCAGGATATAGAGAAGCTGCAGAGCTGGGCAGAAAGGTGGCAAATGGAATTCAATGCAGCTAAGTGTGAGGTGATTCACTTTGGGAAGAATAACAAAAAGATGGGGTACTGGGCTAATGGTCGGATACTTGGTAGTGTGGATGAGCAGAGGGATCTTGGTGTCCATGTACACAGATCTCTGAAAGTTGCCACCCAGGTAAATAGTGCGGTGAGGAAGGCATATGGCGTACTGGCTTTTATTGGTAGAGGAATTGAGTTCCGGAGTCCTGAGGTCATGATGCAGTTGTATAAAACTCTGGTGCGGCCGCATCTGGAATATTGTGTGCAGTTTTGATCGCCATACTATCGGAAGGATGTGGAGGCACTGGAACGGGTGCAGAGGAGGTTTACCAGGATGTTGCCTGGTATGGAAGGAAGATCGTATGAGGAAAGACTGAGACACTTGGGGCTGTTTTCATTAGAGAAAAGAAGGTTTAGGGGTGACTTGATTGAGGTGTACAAGATGATTAGGGGGTTAGATAGGGTTGACAGTGTAAACCTTTTCCCGCGTATGGAGTCGGGGGCATAGCTTTAAATTAAGGGGGGGGGTAGATATAGGACTGAAGTTAGGGGTAGGTTCTTCACTCAGCGAGTCGTAAGTTCATGGAATGCCCTGCCAGTAGCAGTGGTGGACTCTCCCTCTTTATGGGCATTTAAGCGGGCATTGGATAGGTATATGGAGGATAGTGGGTTAGTATAGGTTAGGTGGGCTTGGATCGGCGCAACATCGAGGGCCAAAGGGCCTGTACTTCGCTATATTCTTCTATGTTCTTCTATGTTCTATCTGTTAGGGACTATGTACTCATCGCTCCGACAAAACGTTTTTCTACAGGTCCCAAAAATTCTGTCGCATCCAAAGATCTCCCCTGAACGGAAAATAATTCCAGAGTGTAAGTCGACAGGCTTATGCAAGGTGCTCCAAGTGTGTTTGGGAAAAGCGAAATTTGACAGGAAAAGTGCACTGTGCTCCTCGTGTAGTCTGGGCAGAGCGATAGAGAAAGGGTCTGAACGATGCACTCCCAGCATGGTCTATTAGGAGAGGTAGCGACATGGTCAGTGCACCGTAGTCGACTGTGGTCTGTTATCGAGAATGCAGACAGGGAATGCACACTATCATTCTTCTGTGATATGGACAGGGGAGGTGGAGCCAGATACTGAGCTCTGTGCTCTCGGTTTTGCATAAAGAATGAACTCTCAGACCAGAACCATCCTTAGTAACAAAAACTTAGATGTACATAGAAGGTTAAAGATAAAAGGAGAGCATTCCTCGGTAGCTGAAGTAATGCGCACAAATGAGATTATTTTTGTGAAATTTGGCAGCAACCACAAACTGAGAGTGCTTCATTCAGGTTCAGACCTTTTTGAGAACTACGAATTGCAAGAAGAATTAAATTGAGGGAGATCCCTGTTTCACCTGAATGACATTTCAGTTCCGTTAATGCCTCCCATCTCTCGGAGTGGCTCGTCAGATTGAAGAATGAAAGGCTTCCTTACCCCCATACATCATCCGTCCTCTTAATCCACATTCAGACTCGATGGGCTGTTCCAGCAGCAGAAGCACAAACACCAAGAGCTGTGCTCCCCACTTATTCAGCTGATCTCCTTGGAGCGATACTGAGATGATCCAAGCCCAGCAATCATTTATAAGAACACACAGTATTTTCAGTTAATGAATACACGCGTTTGGCAATTATTGTATCCAGCAGAAACTGAGCACTCAGATGCTGGAGATCAGAGACGAAGGTTGTGATTCTCAAAAGGCACAGCCGGTCAAGCAGCATCAGAGGAGCAGGAGATTTGACGGTTCGGGCATAAGCCCTTCATTAGGAATTCCCACTGAAGGGCGAATGTCCAAAACGACGACATTACTGCCCCACGGATGCAGCCTGACACGCTGTCCATTTCCAGCAGAACACTTTTTCATTAAGTATTGCACCAACTCCGGCATGTTGCAGTGATAGTTTCTGAACTGAAATTTAAAAAAAATCATCTGGAGAAACTTATACACGCTGTGTGAGTTTTATTATTTTAATGTCACTCTGAAGGTGTTTAGTATCCTTACAATTCACTATTGACTCTCAACAATGTCATTTCCAAATTGAGGGATTTTACCCTCATTAGCTATCTCGGAATGATTCTTCAAGGAAAGAAAAAATACCAAGGATTCAGAAAGTCATCCCCTGGCAGCGACACTTCAGCTTGTCTCAAATCTGACACATGACTACCTCCCTTACCCTTTGTTTCCAATCTTTTCGCAATTTCTGATCCATGCTGCCAATGACCAATAAATCACAAACATTTACAATTTGCTAATCAATTTATCAACTGGTTCGGCAGCGAAAACGTTCTGAAACTCCAAGAAAAACATCGTTAACAGTACTCCCTCATATACTGACTTTGTAACATCATCAAATACCTGAATCATTTTTGTCAGGCATGGCCTACCCTTGACAAAGCAATGTAGACTGTCACATGCTGTTTTACGTTTCATCTTGTGTCTATTTTAACTTATTCTGCATGTTGGCTCCCATCAGTCTTCACATTATTGAAATCAAGCCATTACGTCTGCAATTTGTGAGATTAGGCGAAAGTATGGACTGCTGATGCTGGAGATTAGAGTCAAGCACAGCAGCTCAGGCAGAATCCGGGCAGCAAGAGAATCGCTTACTCGTCCGAGTTTGCTCGATTTCACCTGTCTTAAACATGTGTGACATTTCAAACATCTAGCGTTCAAGGTCATTGAGGAAGGATATTTATGCAACTGGGCCGAGGGCACAATTCTGTGGACATCCTGTGCTGAAATGATCAGACTTCCAGAGTGACTACTGCATTGCTCTGTGACAAATGCATTTGTACTCATTGGATCCCGTGGTCTCCATTGTCCCTACCGGACATTGAAGCCAAGCTCAGACAAATACCACCAGGCTGTGAAGGGCAGTTGCTCTTCCATTCTGCTTTTAGTCCACAGCCTCACTGTATGTTTGGCGTATGGCCCACGAAATCACAAAACACTCGGCGTGCAGCAGGAGGCCGCTCAATCCAAACTGTTCCAAGTTGCTCTTTGAACGTGCGTCACGACTGAATGGCAATCCCCTTGGTTTCGCTCGAACCTTGTATATCCATTCTGCTCAAGTCTCCATTAAATGCCCATTTTGAGAACCTCAATGGAATCTGCCTCCGACTTACATCCAGGCAGCAATTCCAGAATAAATCTCCGTGTTTTGAGAAATAAATAACTTCTTCATCTCGAGTATGTTGCTTTTCAAGTCACTTGAAATCTATGCCTGACTCCCCACACCGTGGTTCTCTGTTTGTTTACGAGCGAGAACCAGTCTACCTTGATCACCTCTAATCAACATCATCATTGATTTGAAGCCTTTCATTCTTGTCCTGTGCAAGGAGAAATGTGCCACGTCCTAATATCCTCAGACGTGCGTTTATTACACGGATCCCATACTTGTAAACCTCTATTACACGATCTCTCTCTTCGTTGTGTTCACATCCAGTTCAGACTGTGACGTCCAAATATATAGAGGATGCCAGAACGCAAATGGAGGTTGAAATACAGTCAAATTTGTGGACAAGACTGGGTTAACTGCGAAGACTAAAAATACAAGATTCACTGAGAATCGATCACAGCCCTTGAAAAAAAGTCTGCAGTTTCCCATCGATGACGGACACAATGATTGACTGTGTGACGCTTCTGTTCATGTGTTATCTACAAAATCATCACACATTATTTTACAATATTTAGGATTTAATCTGATGATCGGATATTCAACCTTTCAGATTTTTGCATTTTCCCTACTGATAGACACTGAGCTGCTGCATCATATTCTGTGACAGATCATTTCATGCAACCAATGGAAAAACTGCGTGGTGACCGGCGAGAAGACAGAGCCATTTGGAAGAATTTATTCAACAAACCAACAAAAAATGAACGCTGTTTAAGAATGTGGAAAAATAATAATGCAGGGTGAAACAGAGACGCATAGGGATAGGATGAGGCAGGACACAGATGGTGAAAGAAGAACGAGAACAGAGTGGGAATAACGCAAACAATTGGAATGACATCAAGAGAAAAGAACAGTGGAACACATGGAGACACAGTGGTAGAAAGAGCCAGAAGAAAAGCAGAGAGTGAGAGACAAGAGACAGGAGATGAAATCAAGTAAGGCAGAGCTACAGATTGAGTGGTAAAAATAGAGACATAGGAAGGAGAAGAACAAAGACAGAAAGGAGCGAAGACAGAAAAAGACAGAATAACGAGAAAGTTCGGGACAGAAGTAAATATAAGAAAAGATGAGAGGCTGAGATGGAAACGCAGAATGAAAAAAACGCATGCAGTACAGAAGAGGCAGTATGGAAATTCAAATCTACACTGCCTAAAATATGGCAACAGTTGGAAAGGTTCATCGAGAGAGCTCAGGGAAATTTGGTGGATGAACAGAGGCTGAGATCATTTTACAGCATACTTTCCCAGACTTTGTGCACGCAACGAATACCCGTTGAAGTACTGTTAATGCTACAAACCTGCACTATCATTGTCCATCTCCCTCTCCCTCTCTCTTTCGCTCTCTCCCCCTCTCTCTCTCTGTCTTTCTGTCTGTCTCTCTCTATCTCTCTCTCTGTTTTTCTCTCTCTCTCTGTATCTTTCCCCTTCGTGATAGGTCTGCAAACCGAACAGATGAGGGAAATTTATGATCTTTTGCTGCATTTTAAGAATTAGTGCACGTTTATTTTAAGTTTCTGTGCAGCACATGAGGCAATTCGGTGATGCTCTCGACGTCGCTAAAAGTTATTTCAAACGAAGTGAACAGCTTCAAACCTGGGTGTCTATGTAACGCTGTGGACCAAGAAATACTGAAGATGAGATTGCAGTGGTACAAGAATTTTATCTCACCACCACCTTGTCAAAGACAGCAGAGAATGCCCGCCCTCCAACAGGGACACAGGTCGCACCAATGAATGAAAAACAAAAATGAACTTAAACATAATTGATAACCTCACGGCCTGGATATTTACTTCAATCTCTCCTTCCCATCAACATTGTTTAAATGAAGAGGATATTAAGCACCAAGCGCATCTCAGAGATGAGATTAGAATGGTGCTTGAAAAGCACAGCCGTTCAGGCAGAATCCGAGGAACAGTTTTTATCTTTTTACCTTCTCACAGACGAGGGACCGTTTTGCTGAAGATGGAATAAATAAATATATGCAAGATAAATTGTGGGAGCAGCACAGGCGCGTGAAACAATGCACGGTAGAAGGTGCTCCGTCATCCCACACCCAACGGATCAGATCTCCAGTCCTAACAACGAGTTATCGGAGAAAGTTCGGAATGCAGATGCTGGAGATCAGCGTCGAGAGTGTGGTGGTGGAAAAGCAAACTGCATCCGAGGAGCAGGGGGATCGACGTTTTGGGAGTAAGACCTTCATGACTAATGAGGCTTGTTGGCCAAGGGGGCTGAGAGACAAATAGGAGGGGAGTGTGGCTGGGGGAAAGGTGTTGTGGTTCTGTTCGCCGAGCTGGAAATTTTTGTTGCAAACGTTTTGTCCGCTGTCTAGGTGACATCCTCAGTGCTTGAGAGCCTCCTGTGAAGCGCTTCTGTGGTGTTTCCTCCGGCATTGAGAGTGGCCTGTCCCTGCCGCTTCCGGTTGTCAGTTTCAGCTGTCCGCTGTAGTGGCCGTTATATTGGGTCCAGGTCGATGTGTTTGTTGATGGAGTTTGTGGATCTTCTCCCAAATCTTCTCCCAAACTTTGAACACCTACGGGTGAGAGACGCTAAGACAAGCCAGGAAATGGGAATCCTGCGCTAACCGCCTAAGCACCACATACGAACAACTCCGGTTCCTGCATGAATGCCGGAAGAATCGAATCCTTCCACCATGTGTCAGATACAGACCGCCAGTCAACAATCCACAAGCCAGAGACACAGCCAGACAGAACGGGTTCAGGACGATCCAGGTAATGATTGTGAAGTCTGTTGTGCCAGACGCGCACAACAGACTTCACAAATACAGACAAGAAATTGCGCGCCAAAAGTCGTTAATTTCAAAAAACCCTCATCAGGAATGGACACTGACCATAGAACGGGCTGTCACCATAGGACAGAACAGGACCACACAACGCAAAAAAAGGTACTAAAAGAAAAAATGGCCAAACTAAAACACAACAAAGAGGACACCACAACACACACCTCGGTTAACAACCTCTCCCACAGACTGCTCACAGACACGGAAAGAACAATACTGGCCAAGGGACTCAACTATAACCACAGGGACGCCAAGACAGCAGACTTCCGAGCAGCACTAGAATGCACGCTCAGGAACAATGGAGTGACAGAAGAGACACAACAAACAGTGAGGCAAAGTATCGTACCCCTGATAACAAGGAAAAGACAAACACATAACCTCAACACCAAGGAGAGGGAAGTACTATAATCACTAAGAAACGATAAGAACATAATCATACTACCAGCAGACAAAGGCAGAATGACGGTCATCCTGGACAAAGCAGAGTACACCCAAAAAGCACAACAACTACTTGCAGATACCAACACCTACCAAAAGAGGGAGTTTGGCCCCACTCTACAGCTCACCAATAGGATAAATAACACACTGAGGAATCTACAAAAAAAACGGACAGATAACCAGGTCGGACCTACAAAGAATGAAACCTGAAAGCAACAACACCCCTAGATTCTATGGACTACCTAAAGTGTACAAACCAGACATCCCACTCAGACACATAGTATCACTACCAGGGACACCATCTCACAAACCAGCTAAAGAACTACAGCAGAAACTGAAACACCTGATCAGCGGATCCAGACAATCTATACAATCAACACAGGAATTCTTGGACATCATCAGAAATATACACATAGACAAGGAAGAAACGATGGTCTCATTCGACGTAACGGCACTGTTCAACTCTATTGACAAAACCCTAGCCAGAGAAACAATAGCCAACCTGCTGGACATACAGAACAGACAACAGGACGTTGAACCTGTCAACAAAGACGGCATACTTAAACTACTGGACTTGTGCCTCACAACATACTTCACATTCAACAACCAGATATACGAACAAATCAACGGAACACCCATGGGCTCACCGATCTCTGGACTCATAGCAGAAGCAGTAATGCAAATGTTAGAACAAACAGTCTTACCACAAATTCAGCCCAAACTCTGGATCAGATATGTCGATGACACCTTTGTGAGCATTATAAGCACAGAGATAGAGAAAACACACCGGATCATCAACGCCACATTCACAGGAATCCGATTCACGAGAGAAGAAGAAAACGATAACCAACTCCTATTCCTAGACGTGATGGTGCAGAGAACAACGAACGGAGAATTCACCACAAAGGTATACAGGAAAGCCACACACACCAAGCCCTGATCTATGAAAGCAACCACCCCAACACACACAAACGAAGTTGCATCAAGACACTATTCAAAAGGGCCACAACACACTGCAGCACACCAGAACTGCAAAAAGAGGAAGAGGAACACCTGTACAAGTTATTCGCCAAAAACAGATACCCACGCAATTTCATCAACAAATGCCGAAGAGAAAGACAATGGAACGAGGACATGCCGCAACCCAAAGGACTAGCCACACTACCACACATCAGGAGCATTTCAGAACTGACAGGAGATTTTCGCTTCCCCGGTCCCCAGCGCCTTATTTTCACCATGGACATCCAGTCCCTGTACAACTCCATCCCTCATCACGAAGGACCCAAAACCCTCCGCTTCTTCGTTTCCCGCCGTACCATTCCACTGACACCCTCCTTCGACTGACTGAACTGGTCCTCATCCTGAACAACTTCTCTTTCCAATCCTCCCACTTCCTCCAAACGAAAGGAGTAGCCATGGGCACCCGCATGGGCCCCAGCTATGCCTGCCTCTTCGTAGGATATGTGGAACAATCCATCTTCCGCAACTACACTGGCCCCACCCCCCACCTTTTCCTCCGCTACATCGATGACTGTATCGGCGCCGCCTCGTGCTCCCACGAGGAGGTTGAACAGTTCATCCACTTCACCAACACATTCCACCCCGACCTCAAATTCACCTGGACAGTCTCAGATTCCTCCCTCCCCTTCCTCGACCTTTCTATTTATATCTCAGGCGACCGAATCAACACGGACATCTACTGCAAACCGACCGACTCCCACAACTACCTGGACTACACCTCCTCCCATCCTGCCCCCTGTAAAAACGCCATCCCATTCTCCCAATTCCTTCGACTCGGCCGCATCTGCTCCCAGGAGGACCAGTTCCAAAAACGCACAACCCAGATGGCCTCCTTCTTCAAGGACCGCAATTTCCCCCCCAACGTGGTCGACGATGCCCTCCACCGCATCTCTTCCACTTCCCGCTCCTCCGCCCTTGAGCCCCGCCCCTCCAACCGCCACCAGGACAGAACCCCACTGGTCCTCACCTACCACCCCACCAATCTCCATGTTCAGCGCATCATCCGCCATCAATTCCGCCACCTCCAAACGGACCCCACCACCAAGGATATATTTCCCTCCCCTCCCCTATCAGCATTCCGTAAAGACCACTCCCTCCGTGACTCCCTCGTCAGGTCCACACCCCCCACCAACCCAACCTCCCCTCCCGGCACCTTCCCCAGCAACCGCATGAGGTGCAAGACTTGCGCCCACACCTCCCCCCTCACCTCCCTCCAAGGCCCCAAAGGAAACTTCCATATCCGCCACAGATTCACCTGCACCTCCACACACATCATCTATTGCATCCTCTGCACCCGATGTGGCCTCCTCTATATTGGGGAGACAGGCCGGCAACTTGCGGACCATTTCAGAGAACACCTCTGGGACACCCGGACCAACCAACCCAACCACCCTGTGGCTCAACATTTCAATTCCCCCTCCCACTCCACCAAGGATATGCAGGTCTTTGGACTCCTCCATCGCCAGACCACAACAAAACGATGGTTGGAGGAAGAGCGCCTCATCTTCCGCCGAGGAACCCTCCAACCACAAGGGATGAACTCGGACTTCACCAGTTTCCTCATTTCCCCTCCCCCCACCTTGTCTCAGTCTAATCCATCGAATTCAGCACCGCCTTCCTAACCTGCAATCTTCTTCCCGACCTCTCCGCCCCCACCCCAGTCTGACCTATCACCCTCACCTTGACCTCTTTCCAACTATCACATTTCCGACGCCCCTCCCCCAAGTCCCTCCTCCCTACCTTTTATCTTAGCCTGCTAGACAAACTTTCCTCATTCCTGAAGAAGGGCTTATGCCCGAAACGTCAATTTTCCTGTTCCCTGGATGCTGTCTGACCTGCTGCGCTTTTCCAGCAACACATTTTCAGCGTTTCAGAACTAACAGCCAGACTACTGCGACCACTAGGACTTATAACAGCACACAAACCAACAGCCACCCTCAGACAACAACTCACCAGAACGAAGGACTCGATACCCAGCATGAGCAAAACTAATGTAGTGTACAAAATCCCATGCAAGGACTGCACAAAACACTATATAGGACAAACAGGAAGACAGCTAACAATCCGCATCCTTGAAGATCAACTAGCCACGAAACGACACGACCAGCTATTCTTAGTAGCCACACACGCAGACGACACGAAACATGAATTCGACTGGGACAACACTACCATTTTCGGGCAAGCCAAACAAAGAACGACCAGGGAATTCCTAGAAGCATGGCACTCATCCACAAACTCCATCAACAGACATATCGACCTGGACCCAATATACCGGCCACTACAGCGGACAGCTGAAACTGACAAACGGAAGCGGCAGGGACAGGCCACGATAAATTCCAGAGGAAACACCACAGAAGCGCTTCACAGGAGTCTTCCAAGCACTGAGGATGTCACCTCGACAGGGGACAAAACGTTTGCAACAAAAATTTCCAGCTCGGCGAACAGAACCACAACAACGAGCACCCGAGTTACAAATCTTCTCCCAAACTTTGGGGGAAAGGTAGCTGAGAATGCAACAGGCAGATGAATGTGGGGAAAAGGTGATCCGTAGGAGAGGAGGGTGGAGTGGATAGCTCGGAAATAATGTGGTCGGATCGAGATGGGGGTGCAGAGTTGGAGGCTGGGGACCTGCATAAGGTGGGTGGTGGAAAAGGGAAATGAGGAAACGGGTGAAATCCGCATTCAACCCGTGCGGTTCCAGTGTCTCAGGTTGAAAATTGAGGATTTCTTCCTCCAGACATCGGATGGTCAGGGTTTGGGGAAATGTGATCCTCTGAAGAGTTTTATAATCAAACCCCACAACCAGTTGTTGACAGTCAGTGTCGAGCTGGAAAAGCACAACAGGTCAGGCAGCATCAGAAGAACTAGGAATTGATGTGTCCAAATATCTGAAATTTCTGGAAAATATCCAGACTTAGCTGGGCAATGCAAAATCATATTTATGCCAAACAAGTATCAAACGCTGACCATGCAACAAGAAAGAAACAAACAATCGTCCCATCACATTCAATGGCACCACAATCACTGAGTCCCATACTGCCAACATAAGTTGCGGGGTAGGGAGTGAAGGGTGGTAACTGTGACCAGAAAATCACAGCATTGACTGTTGTGGTAGGTCAGAGCCGAGGAATCCTACAGTGAGTAGCCCACCTCCTGACGCCCTGTATCCTGTCCACTATCAACAAGTCAATTTCAGGAGTCTGATAGAATGCTTTGCAAGTCCCTGGAAAAGTACATTTACAATAACACTCGAGAAGCTCAAAGCTATCCAAGATAAGCAGCCCACCTGATTGCCATCACATCAACAAGTATTCACTCCAACCTAATAGACGTTCAACAGAAGTAATTTTTGTTTAATTCAAATATTCAGGAAAACTCCTTAGACAACACCTTCCAAACACAAAACCACGGCATTCCAGAAGGGCGGTTTGGCCATTATTCCTCTGCTGTTTCTTTGCGCAATTATCGGAATTTGCCGAAACAATAATTGCATAGATTCCCAGTAGCTTGATAAAGTGGGTCAGGTCGGATGGCGACTAGCTCCTCTTCAGAAGTTAGCACTGGAAAAGGCAACAGCAAGTCACATGAATCCTGTAACCATTGGAAGAGAATGGTAGTGGTTTGACCTCATACTCAGCATATCTCAGGCAATCGGAAGGCTCGAGAAGTGGGACCTGCCATGGTATGAATAGAGAGACAATGCAAGATAAAGTTATTTGAAAAAAAAAGACAAATCGTGTACGATTTGGGAAGTGGTGAAGCTATTCATTTGGAAAGGGAATCTAACTTTTATTGAACTGCGATCACCTTTCACAGATGCACCAGAAAAATCATTTTGCTTGTTTGCATCGGACCTTGACACGCAACTGCTCAGCCGAAGACCGGAAGAAATTACAGAAAGCTGTGGTCACTGTCGAGATCAACACTCAAGCCAACTTTCAATCCATTGACTCTACCTACACTTCTTTTTTGCAGCGGAAAAACAACTAATATCTTTAAAGCACCCCCCTCCCAACCTCCAGTTATAATTTATTCCAACCTTTCAAAGTCATATAAAGTCAGGGATTCCCACAGCACAAAGACAGGCCGTTTGGCCCAATCTGGTCCATGCTGACCAAAATGTCCATCCACACAAGCCGCATTTCCTTGCACTTGTTGCATGTCCTTCATGATCTTTCCTATCCATGCATTTGTACAAATGCATACTTCCACTGGCAGCTTATTCCATATGCGCAGCGCCCGCTGTGTAAAACAGGTGCCTCAGGTTCCCTTTTATCCTATCCCCTCTAAGCTTAAATTGATGCCCTGTCATCCTCGACTCCCTCAATTTGAGAAAGAAAAACTGAAGGTACAAATGCTTAAAGACACATACTGAAAGGTTCAAGAGCATCTTATTCCCGCTGTTGTCAGACTTCTGAATGGACATCACAAACTTGAAATCTTAAGTTGACGTTGCTTTCTGCACACTATTACGGCTAAAACTTCATATTTCTCACTCTGTTTAATCACCCTTGTGTCTTTTTGTGTTCGGGTCTGCCATACTGCAGGTGTCCTTTGGGGCATGTGACAAAAATAAATCAAATTAATTTCTGGCATCACTCTGCACCATTAACTCCAACATCGATGCATAGCCATAATACAAATGTGGAAAGCTGAAATATTTTTTGCAGATAGTGAGACATAAAAATAGACAAGGTAAACACCAGGGAAAATAAATGGCAAGCGGAAAGGGAGAGAGTGAGAAAGAGTGAAGAAGAGGAAAATGAGATAGAGAGAGAAAACAAAGGGAGTCTCTGACAGAATAATCAAGTAGAGGCTATGAAATAGTAAAACCAAAAGTAAACATAACGGGAGAGTGAGGGTGGTGTTGGAGAGAGGAAGTAGAGTGAGCTGCTGGGAAATGTATATAATGGGAAAGGTGCCGAATTGTACTAAATAACTGGCAGTACCATCCAGAATCCCATTACGTCTCACAGTGGGGGACGCACATGCATTTCCGATTGTCTGCTGTCAATGTTTTGTTGGTCGGGGGGGGGGGGGGGGGGCAGTGTGAGAAGTCAACCAGTTTGCACACAAGCAGTTCCAATGTTACCAGCAGCATAACGGCTGGTCTAGTGAAGGGTTACGTTTTGTTGCCAGTTCACAGTGTGGGAGGGTGCAGTGGAATGCTGGTGAGGGCAACTTCATGGTCGATTCCGTGAAATATTTGAAGTTGGGAAGCTTCAGGCCCCGGTAGAAATATTCCAATTGGAACTGTGTTAAGACCGAGTTTGACAAAAAAGTAAATTGTTTCCAAGCTTGATTAACTGCAACCTGCAATGCGATGGGCTTCGAAGCAGTCATGCCATGCGGCGTTGGAAGTATATATGCATTCAGAATGGAAAGGTTTAGCCGAACCTTCAGAAAAAAGAGAATTGGTGTTGTACGCACAATCTCCCTGCTTCTTTGAAAGACGCAAATGCATTATTTCTTGGGTTTAAGTACAGACTCAGTCTGTTACTGCTTTCACGCATGCCATTCATGGCATCAACAAACAGCAACTGTTTTTTAATCTGAAAAAAATCAAGCATTGGCATGATTTCAAAGTTGTTTTTTTTATGTCCGAGGTTCCATGTGGAGGCATGGTATATGAACTCACACCTCATGGATCAAAGGTCAGAAGATCAGAAATCATTCTTCCTTCAAACCGCAAGAGCTCTCAGTACTTTTCCTGTTATTGTTGACTCTTTATGACTAAATCTTTGGTTGAGAATCAGTTGTGGAGTAATTTCTACTCATGGTTACAAAACCAGGTTAAACACCAGGAGGCCAACACAATTGACAGGACCACTTTTTGTCAGGGATGCAAGAGGAACAATCTCTGATTCTTTTGGGCAGTCGATCCGGTTGTTATATATTTGCCTCTTAGACGGATCTCAAAGGTCACAATGCTCCACTCAGTACCTGAGGGCTCCACAAAGACTGCAATGTTCCACTGAAAAAACTGGAAAGTTTCCAGTTTCTCATTATGTGTTAAATACACAGGCTGCACGCAGTTGAATGCCCAAATATTAAATCCACACACTGCAGACATTATTACACTGTAGGCAATGTGAATGTTGCTAAATGATGATTGCCCAAATATCTGGATTTCCACATTGGAGACATTGCATTACCGTACACAATACAGACTCTGCAAGTGCAGTGTGTTTAAATTACAGTCATCTCACGCTGTTGACATTGCTTTACTGTAGACCACACAGGTTACACAATGCTGAGTGTTCAAATATCAGGGAACAACACCCCACAAACGTGTATGTATATGTGTTCATGTGGGGGTGTGTATGTGTGTGTCTGTCTGTGTGTCTGGGTTGGGGTTTGTGAATGTGATAGAGATTGTATATGACTGTATGTGAGTGTGGAGTGTCGTAAATCTGTGAGGGGATACATGTGCGAGTGTGGGCGTGTGTGTGTCTGGGGTGGGTGTACTAAGTGTTTGTAAGAGAGAGCATATATGTATGTTCATGAGTGTAGAGGGGTCTAAGTCTCTGAAAGGATGCATGTGTGAGTGTGGGAGTGTATCTGTAAGGGTCTGTGTGTGTCTGGGGTGTCTGAGTATATGTGTGCCCGTGTGTATGTGTGTATGTAAGAGTTTCTGTATTTGTGTGTGTGTGTGTGTATATATATATATATATATATGTGCGTATGTGTGTATAGGAGTGCCTGTGTGTGTGTATAGTGCACTGGTGGTCAAATATTGTGTGAAATGACCCCATGCACCCGCGGTTGAGGCCCTCCTTATGGGTATGGAACTTAGCTATCAGCCTCTGCTCGGCCACTGATAGCTAAGTTCCACTGATTGGCTGATAGCTAAGTCCCACACTCCCACACTCATATGCATCCACTCAGACTGCAGACACGCAACACGTACATACACACACATTTACACTCTCTCTCATACTCACAACCCACTAGACAGACATACAGACAGACACACACACACACACAAAGACCCACATTACAAATACACATACACGTTTGTGAGGTGAATTTGTACTCGCAAAGTTACATTGTACTTTGCTCAAAAACTGCATGGCTTCATGTAAAACTCTGTTATCTCACTTTTTTTTTATCTTGGCACAGGATAACACCTTCAACATATTGTCTAGCTAACACAAATTGTTATAGTCATGCTGAGAATGCAACCCTTTTTAAAAGAAAAACTTGTGATTTTCACGTGAAAAAATTGAGACTATCATGGTATTCGAACAGATTAAGACTCTTCAGACTATCAATGTATTTTTCAATGTATAATTTCAGTTACATCACACTGTAACCTTTTGCTAAAAATACTGTGCCTTACAATTGTGTCCTCTACAACCATCTGATGAAGGAGGGGCGCTCTGAAAGCTAGTGTGATTCAAATTAAACCTGTTGGACTATAACCTGGTGTTGTGTGATTTTTAACTTTGCGTTACTATTGGTATTGTTTTATCGCAGTCTGTATAGTGGTAAGTAGCCATGCCAAAGAGTAGACATTGGCTTACTGCCATATTTTGGAGATGCTGGCATTGGACTGGGGTGTGCAAAGTTAAAAATCATGCAACATCAGTTAATAGTCCAACAGGTTTATTTGGGAGCAATAACTTTCAGAGCGCTGCTCCTTCATCACGTGGTTGTGGAGTATAAGATTTTAAGATTATTTCTGAAGCCTCTCATCTTTTGGAATGAACGTGATGGTTTTAGTTCTTCCATATGTAAATTGCAGAACTGTTTTAAAGTTACATTCTCAAGTGAACTTTAACAGTTGGAACCATCTCGGACTGGGTAATGCATTTAAGCTGTGAGGTGCCTTTTGTGAGATTGTCTCTGCCAGAATGTTCAGACTGATTCTAATCTCAAAAAACGATTTCCAGAATCGCAAATGGGTTCATGCAGGTTTTGAGCAAAACAAAATGTAATTTTGCAAATACAAATTTACGCCACAAACTTAAGATCATAAGGCACAGAATTTACAGCAAACATTTACAGTGTGATGTCGCTGAAATTATATATTGAAAAAGTACCAGGATTATTTGTTCAGTCTCTCAGTTTTTAGAATGAATAGGTTGGTTTCAGTTCTTTCATATATAAATCGCAGAACCTCTTTATAATGTACTCCACTACAGTTCACTGCACCCTACTGCACACAACATACAGCGTACTCACTTTTGATTGTCCAAGTAGCTATTCTATTGTCGAGTAGATGTTGCATTACAGTAGATGCTATGCACATTGCACACTGCTAAGTGTCCATGTCTCAGTTAATTCACACAGTGCACATTGCAGTGATGAGCACAATGCACTGTCTGAATAATACCAAGTACTAGAATATCAGTCGTCCCACACTGTCGACATTGTACTACTGTACATTGAATCTCCTTGTGTGTCTGAAATATGATAGTTTTAAGGCATGTTAACATGTGTGTGGGGGGGGGGGAGGGGGTACACGAGTTAGTGAGTGTGTGCCTGTG
Source organism: Chiloscyllium plagiosum (assembly GCF_037043375.1). Taxonomy (NCBI): domain Eukaryota; kingdom Metazoa; phylum Chordata; class Chondrichthyes; order Orectolobiformes; family Hemiscylliidae; genus Chiloscyllium; species Chiloscyllium plagiosum. The sequence goes on along the minus strand of NW_028270179.1, from coordinate 16,362,651 downwards.
CTTGAATGTCAGTGTGTAATTTTGTATATTTATCTATATATGCATAATGTGACTGTGTCTGTGTGATTGTGAGTGCATCTGTTTGTGCAAGTGTTTATGACTTTGCGTGTTTAGCTGTGCATGTGCATGTGTGTGTTTCTGTATGTGTATGTCCATGTGTGTGTGTGAGCCTGTGTGCGCGTGTGTGTGTGCTTGTGAATGTACGAGACGAAGTGAGAGTGGGTGTCACTGTGTGTGTCTCCTTGTATGAGAGTGTTATTGTGCAGTCATGCATTCATCACCGAGTCTATGTGGTTTTCTGCAGACGTCACATTGGGTGAAGTGGTTAGTGCGCCTTCGCTGAATTGTTTCTGGTTTGTCTCGAATTGTATTTTTGCCTCTGTGTTTTCCTACACTTCCAGTTCTGTATCTGATTGGCTTGTATATTGGGTCACGTTTAATACAATGATTCTGTACTCATTGGTGTGCAGGCTTCAATGAATTCTGACTGGTCGCTCTATTTTGCCTGCAGTAGGATGTTTCATTGTGCCATTTAAATTTGTCTCCTTCATTGTCTGTCTGTTTGTAAACAAGAGAGAGATTACTTGTGGTGAATGGCAATGGCGAGCTGATGTTTATGCATCTGTATGGTCAATTTCTTTCACATTTGTCCGACCTTGTGTTTTTCACAGTCCATGCAGGTAATCTTGTCGATTACATTCGTGCTGTTAGATGTGGTTGTAGGCTCTTTAAATTCTGTGAGAAGATGGTAGAAGATGTTTACTGGTTTGTGGGCCACTATGACTCCTTGACGTCTCTATGTTACTGTGTCTGTGCGTGTGTGTGTAAGCATGTCTATATACACATGTCTATATACACATGCACGGATGTGAGTGTGTGTGTGTGTATATATATATATCCATGGGCAAATTCATACATGCACATGCACACACACAGTAACATATCGACTGCGAGTAGTCATAGTGGTCCACAAACAAGTAAAAACCTTTCACCAGCTCCTCACAGAAGTTAAATATCCAACAATCACACCAACAGCATGAAAATAACCTGCAATGGACAAAGGGAATGAGTGATCAAAAGGCAGAGAAAGAGCAGGAAGGTAGTGCAGGTGACCCTGCAATCATCTCTCTCTAAAACAAGTGTCCATTTTAAGGTTGTGTTGGGACAGCTGGGTCAACGGGGACGGCAGCAGGAATCAGATTCATGGCACCGTGGCACTCAGCTGTTCAGAAGGGCAGACAAAAGATTGGAAAGACGATAGTCACAGGGAATACAATTGAACGGAGTGTAGATAAGCGGTTCTGTACTCGAAAATGAGACTCCGAAATGGTATGTTGCCTCACAAGTGCACGTGTCAGGAATGTCTCAGAACAGGTACAGAACCCTCTTAAGGGGTAGGGTATCGTGGTGAATATGGGCATCATTGATATAGTCAAAACGGACGGGATGATGTCTTACGACCAGAATTTAGGGAATTAGGAGCCATGTTAAAAGTAGAAGCTCAGAAGTTGTGATGTCATGATTGCTACCAATGTCATGCGCGAGTCAGAGTAGAAATGAAAAAATGGGCAGGATGAATGCGTGGCTTGGAGATGGTGCAGGGGGGAACAGTTCAGATTTTGGCTCATTGGGATCAGTTCTGTGGGAGGTTCGATTATTACAAATTAGACGGCCTACACTTGGGCCGGACTGGAACCAATATCCTTGGGCATGGTTTTGCAAATTTTGCTGGGGAGGGTTTAAACTAATGTGGCATAGGGATGGGAATCAAATGAGGAGACAGTATGGAGGTAGTAACGAAAACTTCTAAGGAATTTACTGAAGTCAGAGCGACGAAGTGGAATGCAAGACAGGGAGGAGATGAGGAACGCAAAGGTGGCCTGAGGTGTATTTATTTTAATGTTAAAAATGTGGTAGGTAAGGCACATGAACTTCGGACTTGGGAGTATGATGATATTGCTATTACTAAAATCTGGTTGTGGGAAGGGCATGATTGGAAGCACAATATCGCCTGATATAGATAGTTCAGGTAAGATAGAGATGGAGTTAAAGGGGAAGGAGGGTTTGCATTACTAATCAAAGAGGATATCACAGCTGTGTTGAAAGAGAGCATATGGCAGGCTCAAAGAGTAACACAAAAAAACAGAGCTCAGAAATTGGCAGGGTGCGGTAATAATGCTGGTGTTATACTACAGTCCTCCCAAAAGCCTGCGTGAGACAATGGTTCAAATATGTAAACCGATTATGCAAAGATGTAGCAGCAACAGGGCGATGGTGATAGGCTTTATCTTGCCCAACATTGACTGGGATTCACTTAGTACTGGAGATGTAGATGGAGCCGGAGTATACAGGAGGGGTTTCTCGAGCAGTATGTAAATTCTCTAACTCGGGAAGTGTACATCCTGGACCTGGTGTTATGGAATTATCCTGGTTATGTATTTTGAATTTCAGTAGGCATGACTTTGGGAGTAGTGGTCACAATTCTCAAGTTTTAGAATACTCATGGAAAAAGATGGTGTTTGTCATAAAGTAAGAGGGCTAAGCGGGAGGAAGGCCAACTACACCAAATTCAAGAAGGAGCTGGTGAATATTGACTGGGTTCAGCGGTTTGAAGGCAAATCCACATTTGATATGTGGGAGACTTGTAAAGAGCGGTGGATTAGAGTTCAGGAGATTTTTTTTTTCCATTTGAAAACCTTGGGTAACAGATGAAATTGTGAGCTGAGCGAAGTGGAAAAAGGAAAGGTACGTAACGTCTCGGCGACACAAGACAGATTAACCTTTGGAAGAATATCGGGAATGTAGGAGTAATCTGAAACGTGGATATAAGAGGGTTGAAGGTGGTCATGACATATCTCAAGCAAACAGGATTACGGGAAATCCCAAAGCGTTTTTATTCCGATACAAGGAGCAAGAGGGCAACGAGAGAAAGGGTTGGCCCCACTCAAAGACAAAGGAGGAAACGTATGCGTAAAGTCAGAGAAAATTGGTGAGGTTCTCAATGAATATTTGCATTGTTATTCACCGAGGAGAGTGTTGTGATGGATGTTGAGGCTAGGGATAGATGTTTGATTACCCTAGGTCGAGTCAGCCTAAAGAGGGAGAAATTGCTGGGTATTCTCAAAGGCAATAATGTGGACAAGTCCTCAGATCCGGGCAGCATCTATGTCAGGTTACTGAGGGAAGCGAGAGAGGTAATTGCTGGGGCTTTCAAAATAGATATCATTGTAGCATCATTGAACATGGCCACGAAAGAGTGGGCAATTTCTAATGTTGTCCGCTGTGTAAAAAGGATAGCAGGTAAAATCGAGCTAATTATAGAAAAGTGATCCTGATGTCAACGGTAGGAAAGCTGCGAAGAAGATACTGAGACCTAGGATTTATTCCCATTTGGAAGAAAATGAGATTACCAGTAATAGGTGACATGGTTTTGTGTAGGGAAGGTCATGACTTACCAAGTTATTGTAATTCTTTGAGGAAGTGACAATGTTGATTTGTGAGGGAAGCGCCGCAGATGTAATACACACGGACTTTTGTCAGGCACTAAGGAATTTCCATATGATAGGCTGATTGAGGTGGTAAAGTCGCATGTGGTCCAGGGTATACGAGCTAGATGTGTAGAGAACTGGCTGGACACCAGGAGACGGCATGTCGTAGTGGAAGGCAGCTTCTCACAATGGAAACCTGTGACTAATGGTGTACTGCAGGGATCAGTGCTGGGACCACTGTTGTTTGTGAGATACATAAACATTTCTGAGGAAGGTAACGGTAGTCTGATCAGCAATTTGCAGATGTCATTAAGATTGTTGGCGTAAAAGGTATTGAAAGGAAATCTCCGAGAATACAGCAGAATGTACATAGATCAGAGAGTTGGGCAGAGACATGGCAGACAACATTCAATCCGGGAAAGTGAAGGTGTTCCTTTTCGGAAGATTCAATTCAAGACTGAACTACACAGTGAATCGGAAAATCCTAGGGAATATTGATGTACAGAGAAATCTTGATGTTCAAGTCCATTGTTCTGTGAAGGTGGCAAAGCGCGTCAAAAGAGTGGTTAAGATGGCATACAGCATGATTTCTTTCATCGGATGGGCCATTGAGTGAAGGACTTGGAAAGTCATGTTACAGTTTCATCCAACTTTGTATCGACCACATTTTAAATACTGCGTACAGTTCTGGTTGTCACATTACCAAAGGATGTGGATGTTTTAGTGAGGTTGCAGAGATGATTCACCGGGATGTTGCTGTTTTTTTGGAGGGCTTTCGCTATGAAGAGTTTGAGGAAATCAAGATCATTTTCATCAGGTTGAAGGAATTTGGGGGAGGGGCTGATTGTGGTCTCTAAAAGCGTGAGGGGTATCCACAGCAAGGACAGCAAGAAGCTTTTTTCCAAGAGTGGGGGCACTCAATTAAGAGGAGTCAGGAGTTCAAAGTGAGAGGGCAGACATTTCGGAGAGATATGTGTGGAAGGTTCTTCACACAAATAGTGCTGGGTGCCTGGAACACTTTGCCGTGGAGGTGGTGGAGATGGGCACAATAGCGCCATTTGAGATGTATCGCGACAGTGACATGAATGGGCTGGAAGCAAAGCGATACAGATCCTTAGGAAATGGGAGACAGGTCGAGATAGAAGTTCTAGATCAGCGCAGGCTTAGATAGCCGAAGGATCTGTTTCTGTGTTGTAATTTTATATGTTCTTTATTCTTTGATCTAAACAAAAATTATTAAAGGTTTGAGCCCTCTTGTCTTAACTAACCACTATTTTATCCCAACTCTTTAAAAATGCTGCTCCAATAACACAATTATTAAACATTAAATCCACTTAATCTCTCGAAGTCCATATAATCTCTTATCCTGAATTCCTTCCACTCTTCCAAATTTGTTGCTTCCCCATTTCCTTCTAATTGTGTTGTATTCTCCCCAGGTCGTCTACCTCCTTTTTACTGTTTTTACTGGAAAGGCTACTTTTGACAGATAGAACCTTCTGATATTTCTTTTAGAGAGAGCATGTCAGATGACGTTGGCTCTCATATTTGATGTTAGTTGCTCTGACCAATTTTCAAACTGCCAATGATGACATCTGAAATTCCTGTAGATTGCTTTGCTTCTGGCTGTCGAGTTCATCAGATTTAAATTTGATTAGCTTTGAAGAGTTGATCGTTTGTTATAAATCAAATGGTCAAATTTGATTTTTTGTCAAAATAGCAAACTAAACTCACGTGTTCATTTATCAGACAATTTTTCGATTCTGAATAATCTGATCAGCTAGCTGTTCTCCATACTGACAGCAAATATTGCACATGAAACTCAGGGAAGCACTTTCTGATTAAAACAAACCATACACTCTTTAGAATTGGTAACCCAGGTTACTAAGGACGTTTAAGGAGGAGATAGAAAGATTTTCAATTCTTAACGAGTTGAAGGGAACGGACAGGAAAGTTGACGCCGAGTTAACATCTGCCATGATCGAATTGAATGTCAGAATAGTCATCAGGAGCCGAACTACTACTCCTGCTCCTCGTTCATACAATTTTAATGAATGCGCTCAGTGTGACAGAGGAAATGAAAGGGAGAGAATTGTATTCAACAAATTGTGAGCAATTGAGATATTGTGAAGCAGATGTGCAGCGTCACAGGAGAAGGGCTGTAGTAAAGGTAAATAAAGATATACAGACAATAAGTTGTGGGCGATAGGCAGAAAGGGCGTTTTGCCAAAAGAATGGTAGACAGAGATCGGTGTGGGAAGAGATACAAAAACAAAAACACATATCGAGGGGAGCAAAACAGCGATAAATGAATGAGAGAGATAAAAATAGGGGTATATCAGCGAGAGAGATCGAGAGAGAGAAAAGGATACACAATGGGAGGAAAAAGTATTGAGTGAGACTGCGACAATGAGAGCGTGAATGGCAGAGAATGGGAGCAAGCCTGACAAATTGAGAATGTCAAATAGCGATAGGGAGACAGTAGGAGGTAAACATCAGGAAAGCAATACTTCGTGTTAAATGATTTTGGCTGCAAGAAGTTCAGAAAAAGAGAGCAAATGCAGAGAGCAAAATATCTGTAGGAGAGTTTTGTAATTTGGAGAAAGAGGATGTGCCAGAAACATCAAGGAGATTATCAATTTGCCAGATAGAAGGAACAAGAAGGTATCATTACGTTGGCATGTAGGCTTGGTGGGAGAGGCGGGGGAGAATGCACAGAAACAAAATCATGGAGAGCAGTTTGTGAGAGATATCGACGTTATTATCTTGCTGTATGGAGGGATATTGTTTACCCAATTGTAGATTGGAATACCGTAAGTGATAGGTACTTGAAAGACAAGTGTCTCGAGATTGTATTCAGGAGGGCTTTCCACAGCAGTATGTGTCCAGGTCAATAAGAAACATGCTATTGTTCGTCCTGGTCCTTGGAGAAGTTCTACGTCAAATAGACCAAGTGGAAGCACATTTAAGAACTGGTGATCATTTTATCAGAAGGTTCAGGATGATGAAGGTAAATGCAATTCTCAACTTAGAGTAAGTATTGGCGAAGAGAGGTATTCAATGGCACAACAATAAGTTGGTGGAAGAGATTGTAAATAAACACTCATCTACCTTTAAAGAGGAGAAGGGTTAAGGACAATCAAGGATTGTTTCCTCAATTTGTAAAGCATGGATAAACAAATTCAGAGCGCCACAATTGACAAAAATGTTCTTATATGCTGAAACGGATGTTGATGATAAGTGTCACTCGGAATTACAATTGAATATCAAGAGGAAATTAGACGAGACAACTGAAGGTTACAATTGTAGTAGAGAAACAAAGAGTAAGAGTGATAAAAGACGAGCGCATAGCATTAAGTGGTGTCCCAAAGTGTGCTTTATGCATATAGCTTTCCTTATATGGTGACGAAAGGAATATTGAGGGTCAAAAACATATGGAAACAGAGGACAGGTAATTTTTATCATGGACTCAGATGAACGACAGGAGGTGGAGCAGTATAAATTGCAGCCTGCACCAAGATAGGTAGGAGACGTATGATGTGAAGAGATACAAGGAGGATGCAGATTTACAGAGACAGGTTGAACGAGTGGGCAAACATCGGTCAGCTGCAAAATAGGATGTGAAAATGTCAGGTTGTTCGGTTTGACAGATAATCATAAAATCAACAGCAAATATTATTTCAACAGAGGGGCCATTGCAAAATTCTGACGTCCAGAGTGATTTACTTAATTGGGAGCACTATCCCCGACAAGTTATTTTATAAACAACGAACATAATCATGTAGGTCTTTACGACAAGATACAGTGAATACAAGTGCAATGCTGAACTTATATGGGGGTCTGAGAAGACGATGTCTGGAATACTGGACTGTCTGCTTGAAGAAAGGATGTGAGTGTGTCTGTGCTGGAAGTTTCGTGGACTGATATCTGCAATGAGTGAGCTGTTTTCCGAAGAAATGTTGGACAGACTTATCTAGTTCCCGCTCGAGTTTTTGAAGAGTGGGAGAAGGTGGGGGCTGCTGACCTGACTGAAGAGCATGAGATGCTGAACATGGTGGAAAAGTGGAAGTGAGAGGACCTGTATACTGGTATAGATCAGTCCAGAACGAGAGGGCAATGATTTACAATGTCCGTGGTGGTGGGTGGAGTGTGGAGTTTCGGTAGGGGGTTATTGGGAGAAGGATGTGGAGGATTTGAGAAATGGAAAGTTATTGGAGGCGGAGAGAAAGGAGAAATTAGAAAGAGAATAGAATCAGCCAAGATCTTATTGAATGATGGTGCACACGTGTGAGTGGGGTTGAAAAATTACAGTCTGTTCCTACCTGGAAAGTTTAAATAACCCTTAACTGGGATCAAATGAGCTATTCCTTAAATCCATCCGATGGTTCTGTTGCCTTTGATTTTCAAAGACAGCACTTACGGCTTTTTTGTGTAACACTGCTCCCAGTCATCCTATCTTGATCCCTCATAGTTATTGCAGGCCAATGCCAACCCGAACCTTAGGAAATAAATATCTCAATTCAGCACAATTATATGCTGAAAACGCACAGTTCCAATCCATTCTGTGTATGGGGCACCCTCCCCCCGTCTCCCTTTCTCTCTCTCACACACACACACACATACACACACGCTCGATCTCTCGCTCTCTATCACACCAAATATTTATCGTCATCAATTGTATTCAGTTTTGGAACACCAAATAAAAAGCAATACATCACATCCACTCCTTCCTTCACAGAGAAGCAGAATTTGGAACACACACAATATTACATCGGCTCTTTTGGCAGGGTCGGGATAGTGGAGGAAACCATGTGACAGTATCTCACCAATTGTGTTTAGCAAAGACATTCTATCTCACTTCCATGTTATTCCTTTGCTTACAGATTGCCCTCAGCTGACCGATATCTTATTGTTTCCTGATGTAACAGCATTACCTGCCTTTGGAATTATTGTGTGTGTCTTGGTCTTCCTCCCTGACGTTTTGCCATGCCTTCAACCCTCCTGACCTGCTCGTTATAAACCTGCCCAATAGTAGGAAGACATCAGCCACCTATCATTCTGGTCCACTGGAAGCTACGCAATAACATCAGTCTCATCGTTGGTGCTATTCCTCCTTCGCCCCACAACACACCAATGTGCTCCCTTGTTCCAGTCACTCTATTTTCTCCCACTCTTCTTTGTTAATTGTTAACATCTTCCCCTGATCAATCATCTTCAGTTACTCTCTGAAAGATCTGGAAAAGGTTCATTATTTTCAAACAAGGTGAATAAGACCAGGCAGCAATTGTGTAATGTGAAGAGGTCTGAGAATTGTTTTTATTTCAACAAGATTGTGGTAAAAACACAGAAGATGTTAACAGGTAGGTTGTTGGAGGCGTCAAAATACATTATGTTCTCTAATTTGTCTTATGTTGACATTAGCTATGGTAAAAACCGTCTCAAACGTTAAAATCTTTTGACATCAAAGAAATTCCCTCTGTTATATGTTCAATAACTGAAACCACTTTACCGCACATACTGTGTTTTTTTTCTCTCTGTTCAAGCATGGTCTGTTCCATTAGTTGCCAATGGCGTGTATATGGCTGCATTAATATTTTTTAAATAAGGACTGTATCAAGAACAGCTGATGATCCAAAATACCTGTGTCGCTGGTGGTGAACATCAGATCTAAATAGGCACGTCACAATCCATACTTCAGAAGCCAATTAGTAGCAATTCCTTGTAGAGTCATAGAGATGTACAGCATGGAAACAGACCCTTCGGTCCAAACTGTCCATGCCGACCAGATATCCCAGCCCAATCTCGTCCCACCTGCCACCACCCGGTCCATATCCATCCAAACCCTTCCTATTCATATACCCATCCAATTGCCTCTTAAATGTTGCAATTGTACCAGCCTCCACCACATCCTCTGGCAGTTCATTCCATAAACGTACCACCCTCTGCGTGAAAGAATTGCCCTTTAGGTTTCTTTTATATCTTTCCCCTCTCAAACTAAATCTATGCCCTCTAGTTCTGGACTCCCCGAACCCAGGGAAATAACTTTGTCTCTTTATCTTATCCATGCCCCTCATAATTTTGCAAACCTCTACAAGGTCACCCCTCAGCCTCCGACGCTCCAGGGAAAACAGCCCCAGCCTGTTCAGCCTTTCCTTATAGCTCAGAGTCTCCAACCCTGGCAACATCCTTGTCAATCTTTTCTGAACCCTTTCCAGTTTCACAATATCCTTCCGATAGGAAGGAGACCAGAATTGCACGCAATATTCCATCAATGGCCTGACCAATCTCCTGTACAGACGCAACATGGCCTCCCAAATCCTGTACTCAATACTCTGACCAATAAAGGAAAGCATACCTAACGCCTTCTTCACTATCTTACCAAGCTGCAGCTCCACATTCAAGGAGATATGAACCTACACTCCAAGATCTCTTTGTACAGTAACACTCCCTAGGACCTTAACATTAAGTATATAAGTCCTGGAAAGATGTGTTTTACCAAAATGCAGCACCTAACATTTATCTGAATTAAACTTCATCTGCCACTTCTCAGCCCATTGGCCCATCTGGTCCAGATCCTTTTGTAATCTGAGGTTACCCTCTTTACTGTCCACTGCACCTCCAATTTTGGTGTCATCTGCAAACTAACTAACTGTACCTCTTATGCTCGCATCCAAATCATTTATGTAAATGACAAGAAGTTGAGAGTCCAGCACCGATTCTTGTGGCACTCCACTGGTCACATGCCTCCAGTCTGAAAAACAACCCTCAACCACCACCCTCTGTCTTCTAACTTTCAACCAGTTCTGTATCCAAATGGCTAGTTCTCCCTGTATTCCATGAGATCTAACCTTGCTAATCAGTCTCCCATGGGGAACCTTGTCGAACGCCTTACTGATGTTCATATAGATCACATCTACTGCTCTGCCCACATCAATACTCTTTGTTACTTCTTCAAAAAACTCAAACCAGTTTGTGAGACATGATTTCCCACGCACAAAGCCATGTTGACGATTCCGAATCAGTCCTTGCTTTCCAAATACATGCACATCCCGTCCCTCAGGATTCCCTCAAACAACTTGCCCACCACCGAGGTCAGTCTCACTGGTCTATAGTTCCATTGCTTGTCTTTACCGCTCTTCTTAGACATTGGCACCACGTTTGCCAACCTTCAGTCTTCCGGTACCTCACCTATGACTATCGATGATACAAATATCTCAGCAAGAGGGCGAGCAACCACGTCTCTATCTTCCTACAGAGTTTTCGGATACACATGGTCATGTCCTGGGGTTTTATCCACTTTTAACCGTTTCAAGACATCCAGCACTTCCTCCTCTGAAATCTGGAAATTTTGGAAGATGTCACCATCTAGTTCCCTACAGTCTATATCTTCCATATCCTTTTCACAGTAAATACTGATGCAAAATATTCATTTAGTATCTCCCCCCGACCCCAACCCCGTTTTCTTTGACTCCACAGAAAGGCCACCTTGCTGATTTTGAGAGGCCCCATTCTCTCCCTAGTTACCCTTTAGTCCTTAATATATTTGTAAAAACCCTTTGGATTCTCCTTAATTCTATTTGGCAAAGCTATCTAATGTCCCCGTTTTGCCCTCCTGCTTTCCCTTTTAAGTATACTCCTACTTTTTTTGTATTCTTCTCGCGATTTACTCGACCTATCCTCTCTATACTTGACATATGCTTCCTCCTTTTTCTGAAACAAACCCTCAATTTCTTCAGTCATCCAGCATTCCCTAAACCTACCAGCCTCCCCTTTAACCCTGACAGGTATATACTTACTCTGGCTTCTTGTTATATCATTTCTGAAGGTTTCCCATTTTCCAGTCGTCCCTTTACCTGCGAACGTCTGCCTCCAATCAGTTTTCGAAAGTTCTTGCCTTAAATCATCAAAATTGGCCTTTCTCCAATTTAGGACTTCAACCTTTAGATCTGGTGTATCGTTTTCAATCGCTGTTTTAAAACGAATAGAATTATGGTCGCTGGCCCCAAAGTGCTCCCCCACTGACACCTCAGTCACCGTCCCTGCCTTATTTCCCAAGAGTAGGTCTAGTTTTGCATGTTCTCTAGTAGGTACAAACACAAACTGAATCAGAATTTTGTTATGTACACACTTCAGAACTTCCTCTCCATCTAAACCTTTAACACTATGGCAGTCCCAGTCAATGTTTGGAAAGTTAAAACCCCTACCATAACTACCCTATTATTCTTACACATAGCTGAGATCTCCTTACAAATTTGTTTCTCGATTTCCCTCTGACTATGGGGCGGTCTATGATACAATCGCAATAAGGTGATCATCCCTTTCCTATTTCTCAGTTCTACCCAAATAACTTCTCTGGATGTAATTCCGAGAACATCCTCCCTCAGCACAGCTGGAATGCTAACCCTTATCAAAAATGCCACTCCCACTCCTCTCTTGCCTCCCTTTTGTATCCTTCCTGTAGCATTTATCTCCTGGAAATTTAAGCTGCCAGTCCTGCCCATCCTTGAGCCATGTTTCCGTAATTGATATGATATCCCAGTCCATGTTCCTAACCATGCCCTGAGTTCATCTGCCGTCCCTGTTGGGCCCCTTGCATTGAAATTAATGCAGTTTAATTCATTAGTCCTACCTTGTCCCTGCTTGCCCTGACTGTTTGACTCACTTCTGTTCTCAGCTGTACCCGTCTCAGATCGATCTCTTTCCGCACTATCTCCTTGGGTCCCACTTGCCCGCCCCCCCCCCCTCCCCACCCTCCCAAGCAGTTCTAGCAAATGTCCCTGCCAGAATATTAGTCCCCTTCCAATTTAGGTGCAGTCCGTCCTTCTTGTGCAGGTCACTTCTCCCCCAAAAGAGATTACAATGATTTAAAAATGAGAATCCTTCTCCCATACACCACTTCCTCAGCCCAATCATTCATCTGATCTATCCTCCTATCCCTGCCCTCACTAGCTCGTAGCACTGGGAGTAATCCAGATATTACTAACCTTGAGGACCTCCTTTTTAAATTTCTGCCTAACTCTCTGTAATCTCCCTTCAGAGTCTCATCCTTTTCCCTTGCAACGTCGTTGGTTCCAATGTGGACAATGACCTCCTGCTTCCCCTCTTCTCCGTGAGAACATTCTACACCCTCTCTGAGACATCCTTGATCCTGGCACTAGGGAAACAACACACCCTTCTGCTTTTTCTCTGCTGGCCACAGAAACATCGGTCTGTACCTCTGACTACAGAATCCCCGAACACAATTGATCTCTTGGACGCCGACGTACCCCTCGTTGCATTTGAGCCAGTCTCAGTACCAGAAACTTGGCTGTTCGTGCTATGTTCCCCTGAGAATCCATCACCCACTACATTTTCCAAAACAGCATACCGGTTTGAAATGGGTATATGCACTAAAGGCTCCTGCCCAAGGCGCAGCCCTCTCTCACCCTTCCTGGAGTTAACCCATCTACGTGAATGTATTCGAGACTTCCCCCCCTTCCTAAAACTACCATCCATCACATACTGTTGCTCTTGTAAATTCCTCAGCGCTTCTATTTGTCTCTCCAAGCGATCCACTCGATCTGATAAGATTCGCATCCAACAGCATTTATGGAAGATATAATCTGGAGTAACCCTTGAACTCTCTTTAAACTCCCACATCTGACAAGAAGTACATATCACTGCAAAGGACATTTTTGCTCCTTCACAATCTATAGACCCAGAAAATATCACCGTCTTATTCCTCCACAAACACTACCCCAGGTTAAATCTGTAGCTATGGTTTATATTTTAGTTTAATCAAGAGATTTATTTCCAAAAACACATAATCAAGAAAGAATCCACTATACTAACTACTGCAGAATTTCTCTTGGACAGACTAATAACAACAATTAACTTAACTGATTGTGTGTGTGAACTTCGCCAACAGTTCCTCCACGATTAGTTGTGAATTTCACTGTTTGTTAAATTTCGCAGATGCACTCCGATGTCCAGCGAGACACGAATTCAAACAGCAAAGGCAGTAACTGTGCAGGTTCTCTCCCTCTCTCTCTCTTCTGCACTGTCCGCACCAGGTGCTTCCTTTGTCTGCTCTTCTCCCTTTTAAACTGCTGTTGTTTTGACTTTTTCTTTCAAAGTTCCAAAACAATGCAACAGCATATAAAACAGTATTTGCTGCTCCTGGAATTCGAGGAAATCACTTCCAACTCCTAAAATATCTCAAAAAATGGAGCAGCTCTTACAAGCAGATTTTTTTCCTGTCCTCCCTCTTGGATTACCCAGAATCCTTAGGCTTAGAGAAAATGCATGCCCCTGCTGAAGCGACGATATTTTTACTCCAGTAATCCACCTTTGCAGTGTTCAGAGTTTCATGTAAATTGTGTGCGTTCAAGATATTTGACACTCTGATGTTTTAACGCGTGTTCACAGAAAATCTAGTGTTTTATTATATTGTCAGCTGATTGATAAACTTGTAATTTAATCAGTGGAGCGTAGGAATAAAATTACATCTTTTTGCTGTTCATGCATATAAATAGAAAGTTAGCTGACACTCCTAAAACAGTGAACAAGGGCAAGTAACGTCATTCATTCTCGTTTCGAAGGCTCTTTTTACAGTCACAATCGGGTTTCCTCAGAAATTAAGGAGAGACGTGTTAGCACTCATATCCATTTATGAATTTCACTTGATACCTTTATGACCAGTTTTCGTTTCGAGACTTTGTTTTGTGTATTCTGGTGGAATTTGTGCACCGTTGGCCGGGTTAGAATGGATTACCCAGCTGCCAATTCCCTTCATGTGTTAAGTTGACGAATTTAAACACTGCATGATTTGGAGGTCTCGGTGTAGGTCTGGAGTGTACAAAGTTTAAAAAAGTCACAAGAAACTGGGCTACAGTCCAACAGTTCTTTATTTTAAGCAGGAACTTTCGGAGCACGGATCCTTCATCAGGTGGTTGTGTATTACAAGATTGTAAAACAGAATTAATAGCAAAAGTTTTCAGTGTGATACAACTGGAATTATACGTTAAAAAAGACCTGGATGAGAAAAATTTTAAAAAGTAATGAAGACGCTGTCATGCCTTTCTTAGTGTGTCACATCTGTGAAATACGAGAGAAAATGTTCGGAATATACTTGGTGTGCACATATATGTCAAGGGTCACGTGCTGAGTACGATATTAAAATTCCACTCATGCAACATGCGCTAATAATAAAGAAATAAACATTTCCTCGTAGTGTGGCATTTTCTTATTTCCCCGTAAATGGGTGGAGGTGCCAGTCGCAGACTTTAATGAACAAAGTCAAAAATCACATGACACCAGGTTACAGTCCAACAGATTTATTTGAAACCACAATATTTCGGAACTAAATATCCGAAAAAGGAGTGGGAGCTCTGAAAGCTTGCGGTTTCAAATAAACCTGTCGTGCGAGAATAGGTTTCTTTTGATTTTTGACTTTCCCCTTAATAAGCAACCAAAGCTGTGTTGCGGAAAATTAAATAAGTTTTGGAATTTGAGGCAGCCAACAAAACCAGTAAGATTATTTTCTTAAAACTGATCCATTAATGTTATTAGAAGATTATCCACATTTCAATATTGCATTGGAAACCTTTGTTCGGCAGGAGAAATCTGTTTCGTTTTCTGGAAATGATTGATGTGCCTCCTCAAACGCACTGAAAGCTTCATCTCAGCATCATATTATTTTTTAAATCCTACAGATTTTAGGGCATGGCACAGATTTATTTGTTTTGTATAGTATTCTATGTCAATAAAGCTGCGACTATTACATTATATGAAGAGCAATCGTTTGATCAAAATTTGGTGGCAGCCTTTGAGAATTGAGCAAGGGTTTGGGAAGTCCAAACGGATAAAATGAATCAGATGATTGTAGTTGCTCGTGGTCAAACAACTCAGTCCCAGGTTCTGACAACAGGAAGTCATCAGGATAATGAGACAAAATGCATTTCACGCTTTATGAACGAACGTCACTCCGCCAAAGTGGGGAATCGTTCCATCTCGCTTCACAACGGGAGAGCCAAAGCAGATTAGTTTATGATGAAAAAGTTGATAATCAAGAACAATACTGGTCGATGGGAGGCCCTTCGCTCCATCAATTCCGTTCTCATATTTCCCGTCATGATATTTCTTTTTTTTTCCCCTTTGGTCTCTGGGTGGCTCTCAGCCTGGCCTCCTAGTGTCTCATGGCGGATCCCAGCAGGGTTTCCCGCGGCTCATGGCTATTCCCAACCTTGTCTCCCAGCAGATCACGGCGTGTCCCACTCTTTTCTCCCCGCAGGTCATGATCTGCCCCAACCTGGTCTCTCTGCAGCTCATGACGGGTCCCACCCTGTTTTTAGCAGCTCATGGCGATCCCAGCCTGGTCTCTCTGCAGCCCATGGCGGGCCCACCCTGCTCTCTGAGCAGCGCATGGCGGGTGAAACTCTGCTCTCTGAGCAGCTCATGGCAGGTCCCACCCTATTCTTTCAGCAGCTCATTGCGGCCCCAGCCTTGTCTCTCAGCAGCTCATGGCGGGCCCACCTTGGCTCTCTGAGCGGCTCATGGCGGTCCCACCCTGTTCTTTCAGCAGCTCGTGGCGGTCCAACTCTGTTCTCTCAGCAGTTGATGGTGGGTCCCAACCTCTTCTCTCTGCAGCTGATGGTGGTCCAAGCCGGTTGTCTCAGCAGCTCATTACAGCCCCACCCTATTCTCTCTGTCGCTCATGGCGTGTCCCACTTTGGTCTCTCAGCAGCTCATGGCAATGCCGGCCCGGTCTCACGGCAACTCATGGATGGTCCTGATCTAGTCTCTCAGGAGCTAAAAGGCCGTCCCAGCCTGGTCACTTAGCAAGGCATGGCTGTCCCCGCCCGGTTACTCAGCGATTCATTGGGATCATAGACTGGTCTCTCAGCAGCTCATCACGTACCCAGCCTGTTCTCTCACCGGTTCATGGATGTCACGGCCTGCTCTTGCAGCAGCTCATGTTTGCTCAGATCCTGTTCCCTCGACGGCTAGTTGTGGCTCCCGTGCTGGTCTACAGGGCTCATGGTGGCTTTCAGCCTGATCTTTCAAGGGTTTAAAGCAGTATCTCAGCTGCAGTTTCGGCACCAGCAACGGTATGTGTCGGGGCGTAGTCGAGAACACACAGCAGAGCGAGATCAGCGGAGGGGTCATCAAAGACAATGATACTTTTAACTCATTCCTTGATCATCCTAGTACCAAATACTAAATTTTAAATGCAAACTATTCATTTTTCGAATATTCTATGAAGTTATTCTAAGCTTTTTAACTCTTGTTTCGGGTACTACTTTGTCCCTAAGTTTTTAATTGTGTCATTGTACTTGGTGTCTAAGATGGCGTCATGTGTGGTAAAGTTAGACAATTCTCACTCTTCTCCGAACTGCTATACATGACTAATCAGCACCAATAAGAACTCGGATAAATTGCAACAGTAAATGTGACATGACCGTGCAAGATTGAAAAAGTGGCTTACATTTTGACAGAGTTACGGCGTTTAAAATTAGTGCAGCACACACAGATCATGGTCGTCCTGTTCCAAAAGCTTTTTGTAAAGAAACCGAATGCAGACCTTATGTCATGGAGGCAAAGGGCATCGAGGCAAGCAAGAAAGTGGATTTGTCACACCAACCAGATCATCCATGGTTTTATCAAATTATAGAACTGCTGTGGTGGACTGGACAACTTATATCGGGTGTTTACCTCAATCAGTTGCGCTTTAGTCTGTGTAATTTCACATTGTCAAGAGATACTTTTAACCTAATATTTCCCGATTACTAATTGTGAAAATCAAGCATTCTTCATTCCAAATATACAACTATATACACGCTATGGAGTGAGAGGTTGTTGAGGTCGCTGGAACTGTGGCTTTGAGATTATAATTCGATCAGCTATGATATTGTGTAATGAAAGTGCAAGTTGGAGTTACATAGTTTTCACATTTCTCAACTCCTTTTTTTTGCCAAGCATTTTATCTTATTTCATTCTTACACTGGTCTAGTTCTTTTCAATTTATCAATTAATTCAATGCCCCCGTCTTTTCACACGAAACTTTCACCATTTGTGACCAAGTTATGTGTTCCCTCATCTCTCTGCTATAATTTGTTTTTTTAAACCATAGTGCATTTTCTATGGACAGTAATCTCGGAATCACTTCTCTACACGAAGTGGAATCTAATTTCCTGGTTTCATCTGTGCAGTCGTGTGGCCAGGGCACCATTTTAAAGCCGAGTTCAGTAGTGGCAATGCCTCTGTGAAAGGAAGAAAGTTGTGAGATCAAATCAAAATCGAATTGGAGCGAAGAATAAAGCAGTGCTCATCCCGCTGTGTTTCCCTCTCCCAAAATGCATTGTTGGACACTGCATCCTCCCTGTTAAAATACACTTTCTCCCGACCTTTATAAATGACTTAAAAAAAAGCTTGACTGCTGGCATTCGGAGACAATTATTCGCCATTTAACTCGTTTAAAGTTCGGATGATTTTGAACCTCTCATTATGGGGTCTGGGAGTATGGATATTCATGTTCCAAAAACCTTATATTCTGGAACAACAGAATAATTAATGCATGCCGAACACAAATAAGATACAGAGCAAAACACTGAGAGTTAGCATCTGTTATCACCCTGCCCATATGCCTCCAAACATTTCCTGATCATATGCTCATTCAGATGCGGCTAAAATGTTGTGATTTTACTAGCCTCCACCACTCCCTCTAGCAGCCAATTCCACAAATGCACCACCATCTGTGTGAAAAGATTGCTCAGAAGGTCTCTATTATAACTTTCCCCTCTCACCCTAAATCTCTGCCCATTAGTTCCTGGACTCGACCACGCCAGGGAAAAGACATTGTCTATTTACTCTATTCATGCTCCTCGTGATTTTGTAAACGTCTATAAGGTCGCCGCGAGCCTCTGACACTTCTGGGAAAACACCCACAGCCTATTCAATCTCTCCCTATTGCTCAAATCCTCCAATCCTGGCAACATTATTGTAAATATTTTATGAAACATTTCAAGTTTCACAACATCCTTCCGATAGAAAGGAGACCGGAATTGCACTCAATATTGCAAAAGTAGCCGAACCAATGTCCTGTGTAGCCGCAGCATGACCATCCAACCCTGTACTCAACTGTCTGACCAAAAAAGTCATACGTACCAAATACCATCTTCACAGTCCTATTTCTGTGCGACTTTAATTTCAATGAGGTATGAACCTGCAATCCAAGGTCTCTTTCTTCAATAACACTCCCTCAGACCTTCCCATTAAGAGTAAAAGCCCGGCTCAGATTTGCTTTCCCAAAATGCAGCACCTCACGTTTATCGAAATTGAAATTCATCTTCCACTCCTCAGCCCAATGGCTCATCTGATTAAAATCACGTTGAAGTCCAAGGTAACCTTCTTGTGTCCACTCCACCTCCAATTCTCGTGTCATCTGAAAACCTATTAACTAAACCTCTTAAGCTCACACACAAATTATTTATATGAATGACGAAAAGTAATGGACCCAGCGTTAATCTTTGTGGCACCCCACTGGTCACAGGCCTCCATTCTGAAAAATCCACCCTCCGTCACCACACTCGATTCTCTACTTTTGAGACAGTTCTGTGTACAAATGACAAGTTCTCGCTGTATTTCATTTGATCTAACTTGCTAACCAGTCTCCCATGGGAAACCTTGTCGAATGCCTTACTGAAGTCCATATAGATCATGTCTACCGCTCTGTTCTTATTAATCCTCTTTGTTACCTCTTCAAAAAACTCAATCAATTTTGGGAAACATGATTTCCCACGCATCCTACCCATGTTGACTATCCGTATTCAGTTTTTGCCTTTCTAAATGCATGTATATCCTGTCCCTCAGGATTCTCTTCAACACATTGCCCACCAGCGACGTCAGGCTCACTAGTCTATAGTTCAATGGCTGGTCCTTACAAGCTTTCTTGAAAAATAGCCCCACGTCAGCCAACCTCCAGTTTTCCATCAACTAACCTTTGACTATCGATAATACAAATTCCTCAGTCAGAGGCCCACCAATAACTTTTCTAACTTCCCACCGAGTTCCGGGGTGCACCATATCAGCTCCGGTGGATTTATCATATGTTATGCTTTTCAAGACGTCCAAAATTTTCAACATGTCACCATCAATTGCCGCATATTCCATATGTTCCATGTCTTTCTTCGCCATAAAAGGTGATGCGAAATACTCATTTATTATCTCCCCATTTATTGCAGCTCCACACAAAGTCCACCTTGCTGATCTTCGAGGTGTCCTGTTCTTGCACTCGGTACCCTTTTGTCCCTTCCTTTTGTACGTTTGTCCTTGCCAAATGTTCCAATCAAATCAAACACACCCATAAACTATTGAAACAAATTAAATTCACAGAAAATTTTCCTCTTGTTTATTCCCATTCGAACTTTTATGGCCGGCATAGCTCAACATGTCGTACGAAGAAAAGTTTCTGACAATCTGTCCAAAACCGAAATTCTCCAAATCCAAATGCAGAGCTTGATGGCATAAAGTGTAAAACCATGTCTACACTGTCCATCAAAAACTCCTGGCGTTTTTCAGAACTGAAAATAAAAACGACAACTGCATAGAGTTATACAGTATGGAAGGGGATCAAATAAACATTCATGTCTATCCAGGCTTCCCAATTACCTATCCAGCTAATCCCAATATCCAGTCTTATCTCCATATCCCTGCAGCGTCAATGTGCTGATTACAAATTAAGATCAGTTAATCGAGTAATTGCAAAGGCACGTTAGAAACGGGAGGTCTTGGGAGTCAAGTCGGTAAGAGTGAGAAGAAAGGATGAGATTCAGGAAATGTGTCGGAAACATTTGCGATTTCACGCTGTGTTATAATTAGACTTAATGTTGATCAATTCTAAGTACAGATAGCAAACTTGATTCGTTTTATATAACTGCAAAATTGAGAAAAGGTTGTTTGCGAGTAATCTTTCTTTTATATTTGCATGTGTATCTCTATCAATGCTGCAAGGTTTACAGGTAAATGTTTGATTTCTTTATCGCATTCAATTGTCTCATATAGAACTTCTCCTTGTGGATACATTTTCACAAATGCCTGATTGGATTCCAATGAAGGGTAGAAGCAACAGCAGCAGAAAAACTGTTTGAGTTCAATTTGAAGCAAGGATTATTGTACCAATATTGACCGTTGTTACAAATAAAAAGACAGCTCTGGAACATCTCTTGCAAGAGATATTACAATAGTTTCTAATTTAAAATTTCTGTTTTAGATCTACTGTTTCTATTATCAATGAAGCATCTCAAAGGAGGTCATTATTCAAATTAATGGCAATTTGATTACATTTTTAATGGACTGAAGCTAAAGAAATGTCATAATTTTGAATGGATCAAAATGTAATTTTGATGATATAAATGTTTTCAAGCACTTGGATTTGTAAAATGCTTCTAAGATCTTGAAACATTTTAAGATGTGTTAACATGATTAACGTGTGTGATTTTGCTGTTCCTTGTACAAGTTTATGTTGTCTTTGTTTATTTTTCCAGGAGGTCGAAAAGAAAGTTTCCGAAATGTCTGCGGGAATGTATTTGAATAAGCTTTCAAGTTTAAAGAAAAAAGCGTGTACAACCAAAAGGGAGACGCCAGTCCCGCTCAGCTCACCTTTACGCTGTTCTGGTTTGGTTTGATGTCCGCGAGCATTCAGTTGGGCACCAGCTGGATTCGAAGAAGTAAGTCCATGCTGATCCTTCCTCTCTCTGACATCTCTCCTGTCAGACTCTGTGTTTTATTTTACTCTTTGCCAAGCGTTGTTCATGCACATTGTTGCAAGTAGTTGGAAATACATCATTAAGTTTGGATAATCTGTTCAGTTTTTGAATAGGTTTAATTATTCTGTTTTCTGTTCTCTTTCGTTTGTGTTTCATTTTGTAATCTTGCAAATACATTCCGTTTTGTTTAAGACAGGCTGGTTGCACCAATTGCATCATCCCTGGAATGTCCACAACTCACTGCTTAACAGAAACAAGATAGTTACAGTCGGGGTTAATACTTTTAAATATCTTTTGGGTGGGGGTGTATGTCCTCGTTCAAAACACGTGCCTTCATTGCATTCTAATCACCTCCACTAACGTCAGCGATGCGTCAGGTAAAGGCCACAAAGCAATGTTCCACAACCACATATGACCAAATATTAAATAAGATTATTATTTTGATTAATTAATAAATACTTAAGTACTGGAGAGAACTGACTTTTTTCAGAACATGGTCATTGGGAGAAGTCTCGTCCATCACTGATTAAAAAAAAAGTACATCTGACCATCTCTCGACAAATACAGACCCATCTGTTGCGTATGATTTGCACAATATTTCAGGATTATTCACCACTATTTCAGCCAGCTTCAATGGGATGCTACCACCAGAAACATGTTTCCTTCTCTCTTGTCAGCCTTCCGCAGGGAACCGTTCACTCTGGTATATCCTGGGCCTCTCCCTATCCACCGTCGACCTCACACCCGAAAGCATCATGGCACATTCCCATGTAACCACAGATGGTGTATTACCTGCGGGATATACTTCGCCCCTCCTCAGTACCTATGGGCCCGAAAAAAACTTTCCAGATGAAGCACGGATTTACCTGCAATTCACTCAGTATAATTGTATAGTCCAGTACACTTGCTGCTCAATGTACTGTGCTCTATATTTCCGAATCTAAGCACAGACTGAGTGACAGCTTTGTGAAACCCAAACATTTCTTCCATCGAGCTAAATTCCATAGTTTCCCTTTGCCTGCCTCTTCAAGATGATGACACACTTCCTGAGTCAACATATCTGTTACAGGCTTGCTGCCGTGCCATTGTGTTTATTTTTTACTTTAAAACAGATCATTAACGGTGTCAGCAGAAAGTTCAATTGAGTTTATTTTGGTGGATCAGTTGACGTTTCTGATTGGGTTTATAATCCAATATTCGACTCTTTCTCGAGGCATGATATTGAGACAGTCTGTGTCTTCAGCAGATCACTCGCATCCTCCTGGGGACTTAATGTGAATTTGTTCATAGTTGTAAAATCATACAGAATTTAACACAGACCCTTTGATTCAACTGGCAAGTGCCGAACAGATGTATTGAGATGAACTAGCTCCGTTAGCCTGTGTTTGTCCATATCACTCTCAGCATTTCCTATTCATGTTTATGCTCAATTTCTTAAAATGCTGTCGTTCTGATCGCTGCTACTGCTTCCTCCACAGACTCATTCCACATATGCACCACCAACACTTTGAAAATTTGTTCTGCAAGTAACTTTAAATGAAAATTGGAAGTCCGAGTCCAGGTTTCCCTTAAAGTAAATTTACAGGTTGAGTCGGTAGTTAGGAAGGCAAATACAATGCTGTCATTAATCTCGAGAGGACCGGAATGTAAAAATAGCGATGAACTTCTGAGACTTCATAATGTTATGGCCATACCACATTTAGAATATTTGAGCAAGTCTCAGCCACATATGCCAGGAAATATATATTCACCCTGGAACAGGTTCAGAGAAGGTTCACGAGAATAATCCCAGGAATGAAAAGTTTAACATATGATGATCGCTTCATAGAGCTGGGACTATACGTCCGGGGTATTGAAAGATGACTGGGGGATTCGATTGAAATTTACTGAGCACTGAATGGCCTGGACAAAGCGGAAAGAAGTTTCCATTGGTAGGAGAGCCGAGGATCGAGGGAAGAGCCTCAGATTAAAGGGAAGACACTTTAGGCATAGATAAAGGGAATCGTTTTATGGACCAAAACAAGCACACCCAAACGTACATTGCGAAGGCAGTGTAGAATGTAACATCTTGCTTATTTTAACGCTAAGTATAAGATGCTTTGTTACAGATAAAATTCGATTGTGCAAACTGTTGGTTATTAAAGAAAACACTTTTTCCATACACTGTAAGTAAAATGCAGAAAAAAACTTAACAATAAGATAAGTAAAAGCTGATTTTACTGAAACTCTATCGAAATCGCTCATAAAATAATACATTAACGACGACTAATTAACTGTTGAAATACAGTAACATCACATAAACACACACTTGGCCAAGGCAGATTCAGCAAGGTCAATGTTCTGACATGCCATTTTAGTAGCTGAGAGAGAACCCCAGCCTTTACTTCTAACAGAGAGAGGAATAACAGCTCCCAGATCCAGTTTAAAGATACCAGCAGAGGCTATTGAAGGCAACAACTTGAAAAAAATACAGGTCCTGGATAGATTGTACCTACCAGTTCAGGCCATTTCTACTGTTCCAAATTCAAAAAAAATCAAGGCCTCACAAGCTGTTTACTTTACAGACTTTGGAACAGAATATTCCGCATCTTTCTTCATTTACAGAACTAAAAGCCGTCGTATCATCACATTTGCCATGTCCTTCTTTCATGTTTACGAGAGTCCAATGCCAGAGGAAATAAGCCTTTGGTGAGACAGGACAGGAGATAAGGAGAAACCTCTCTACCACAGAGAGAGGTGAATCTGTCGGATTTATTACCACATAAGGCTATGGAGGACAGGTCATTGAGAATATTTAAAACAAAAATAAACAGGTTCTTGATTACCAAAGTGATCAAAGGTTGTGTGGAGAAGCAGTACGACGGGGTTGAAAAAACAATCTTTCTTTCATGATGAAATGGAAGAGGAGGCTCGATGGGTCGATTGGCCTAACTTCTGCTGCTGTTTTATGGTCTTAAGATCTGATAGTACATGTTGGTTTACAGGGGTGGGGGAGTGGGGCTGGTCAGTGTGGGATGTTCTTTGATGGTTAGTGCGGCGAAAATTGGCCGAATGGTTTTCTCTCACACTGTCGGGACTCTCTGGATTACAAATCTGTCCTGTCTCACCAAAGGCTTATTTCCTCTGATATTTGGCTCTCATAAACCCCATATCTTCCGATGCTTCTTATTTTGCTGCTTCAAGTCGTGACTGCCAGACACATTAAGGTTACCACAGGAGACTGCAGGAGACGCCGATAACACAACAATAAAACTAATAAATGCGACACGGAAATGAAGAGCATGAGGAACTCCATTGCTTTGGACTTTGACATTTCAGGCGGTTTCGTCCTGTTTTGTCTGACATATATTGCACATTTTCTATTTGGGCGAATTTCAGGTGACAGCTATTCGGTCGGTTGAAATCCCAGTGACCCAAAATTTATTCTGCAGTAAATCGGATACATGCTGCAACTCTTACATTCATGCACGAATACGGGTATTTATGCAATGATACAGACAAAGTTGACAGGTGAGTTCAAAGATTCTTTCAGATACTTCACCAAGAGTATTACGATATATCACATACCGTGAGACCGGCTGAATAACTAGAAGTGACTTCAACACGTCAACAAAGCAACACACATTCTTACGAATCTGCAGCTCATAAATTCTGGCACGTGCATAGGCAATGATCGACAAACTAGCCCACAGCACCTCTTTATATATTTGTGGTAGCCACCTATGACAGAGATTGTTTCTCAAGTTATCGCCTCTTCTGCCAGGCGTAAAAGGTCACAATAAGAAGATTTCCGTTTGAAATGGATTTGATTAATCCGTGCGTAAAATCTGGAGGGAAGTATATCCATAGGCTCTGTTAAAATCTTTAAAATAACTTTGTTTTGCAATTTTACAAAAATGTACACATGCACACCAAGATTGCCTCTTCTCCTAAACGTCAGAGAAAAAAATAACAAATGTAGTTCCACTTAAAATTATGTTGTGACATCCTGGAAGCATTTAAATTCTGAAGTATGGGAGAAAAGATTCGTATTGCGTTGATCAGCGCTGACACCTGAAATTAGTCATGCCGGACAATTTGTCACAATTAAGAAAATGAGTAAACTGTGAAGTATTTTATAACTAATCCATCAATTTCATGTACACCAGTACCATATATCACAGTGTTGCATTGGAACAATTTGGCCAGCAGAAGGAGATTTTTTTTTTCTCGTTATCATGACAGGAAAGATCTACTTCTTCGAATGCATTGAAAATTTTCTCTGCCTGTATTAAATTGTTAAAAGATAAGTCCCTGGAGATCTTTAAACAAAATACAGAACCGTTTTCATTGCACGATATTCTTTATGAAGTAAGCTGTGGCATTTGCACTTCGGGATGCAATAGACTGCATCAGTTTATTTGTCCAATTTTGTTCCCAGAAGTTTTGATGAGAGGAGACGGTTGGAGGGACGGTCGGAGCAAAAATAAATCAGAAGTTTGTACTTACTGGAGGTCAAGCAGCGCAGTCCCAGTAAATCAAAACAGAAAATAATCAGGGTAGTGTCATGAGACCAAAAATATTTTGCTGTTATCAACGATCGTCCCTCCATCAAAGTGGGGATTTGATGATTTCACGATGTGAAACATTTGGTCTCATTTGGTATGGAAAAGGTAATTCATCGTATAAAAGCGACGGAATTGGACACCCCAACGGGAGTTCCTCCACTCTCCTTGTTTCCTTCTAATTTTCTCCGAGTTTCTTCTGCTTTTTTATCATTTTGTTTTCCCGCAGCTCTCAGTCTAGCCTCCATGCGGCTCCAGACAGATCCCATCCTGGTCTCTCGGTGGCTCTCAGTATGGTCTCTCCGCGGAACGTGACCTGTCCTGAACTGATATCTTGGCAGCTGTCAGCCCGATCTCTCGGCAGGATGGAAGTTTCGTGGTCTCTGGAAGTTTCGTGGCAGTATTTTGGCTCGGCATTAGATTAAATTACAGTGTGGAAACAGGCCCTTCGGCCCAACAAGTCCACACCGACCCGCCGAAGCGCAGCCCACCCATACCCCTACATTTAACCCTTACCTAACACTACTTGCAATTTAGCATGGCCAATTCACCTGACCTGCACAGCTTTAGACTGTGGGAGGAAACCGGAGAACCCGGAGGAAACCCACGCAGACACGGGGAGAACGTGCAAACTCCACACAGTCAGTCGCCTGAGTCGGGAATTGAACCCGGGTCTCTGGTGCTGTGAGGAAGCAGTGCTAACCACTGTGCCACCGTGCCGCCCACTTTGGTGTGTATCCTGCCACAGTATGTACCCTGAGGCACGGGGAGTTATCGATGAGGCTGCAATTTCAACAGCACCGATTCTGTGTGTGGTGGTGGCGTCGAAGGCAGACAGCAGAGTGAGATGGGCGGAGGAATCATCAGTTGAATGGTTAACATATTCCTTTAATACCTAGTTTAATCCGTGAGAAACGTTAGTGTAAACTGTTGCCAAATTCTTTAATTTGCTAATATTCTATGAAGGAATTTATCAGCTTTGTAACTCATGTTTCTCTTCGTACTTTGTACCTTAACCCTTTTGTGCCGATGTAACTTGCATCTGAGATGGAATCATGTATGCCAACATTATACAACTTTCACTTTACACCTTCACTTCAATACGTAATTTACGTCGCAAATAAAATCTGAAAAGCGAGTTCACCAGTAACTAGAACAGCAGTCATTTTGCAGCAATAAATATGATATAGCCATGCAAAATTGAAATAGTGGCCAAGTTATAAAGGTAACACGGCGCTGAAAATAAGTGTAGCACAAACATAGCAAAGCTCTATCGCTCTGAAAGTTGTTTCACTTTAAGAAAAGAGAGTGCAGACCTTCAAGCGCACAGTCAAAGGGTATTGGCGCAGGCAGGAAATTGGAGTTGTTAAAACAACCAGATCATCCATGATGTTATTACATTTTGGAACTGGTGTGTCAGCCGAACAACTGCCATTGGTTTTAACTCATGTCGTTGCGCTCTAGTCCACAATATCAAAACATAATTTTGCCAAATGTGACCGAGCGTGTTATTGCAAAAAAAAACTTTTATTCCACATTGCCACCTGTGTACAAGCAACGGAGTGAACAGTTTTAGAGATGGATGGAGGGTTGGGTGTGAGGTGACAATTAGATCAGCAATGGTTGAATCGACCGGAAGTGGAAGTTGAATTTACTTCATGTTCAACTCCCTGAACTCCACTTTTTGTAAAACATTTATCTTACATTACCCTAAAAAATTAATAAATTCAAAATCCATATCTTTTCACGAAGACTCTGAACCATTTCTGAACAAGTTATTTGCTCCCTTATCGATGGCCTTTCATTTTTTTTTGTTCTACATTCCACTCGCTGTAGCGAGCCTGCTCGGAGACTGTCTTCAGAAATGAGCCGATTCTAATCTTCGCGTTGCATCTTTTTGAACATTCCCACATTATTGTGATATCGCCACCTCTCCGGGGAGCCGTTGTCCAGCAGACCCCAGTAGGGGTGAAATTCTAAGTGGGCTGTCGGGATAAAATTAAAATAGATTTGAGGTGGTTAATGAAGAAGTCCACCTCCCGCGATAAGCCACTCTTCTTAAAGGGATTTCGGAACCGCATCCTTCCTCTGCAATTACTTCCCTCTACAGGCTTCCATGGATATTTGCTTTTTTAAATTGACTGATGGAATTCCAATATAAATATGCACTATCTACTCCAGCGAAAGTTCGGGTGTTTTTTAAATCTGGTTATGGGTAACTGGGAGTTTTGGTGTTCATGTTAACAACTTCTTCTCCTCTAAAACAACAACCGCAAAATACTCAATGAAAGTCATACGTCAATAAGATATAGAGCAAATCACTTCGCACCTTACACAGTTAAAAAAGAGACACTCCCACAGCATATCTGCACAAATGTAAATCAGAGTAAAGTTTATTCTTCTTTGTTGTGGTTGAACCTCTAGGGCCAGTACAGCTCGGTGTTTGGTGCTAAGAAAACATTCGGCGTATTCGCCGAAAAACGAGATTCCCTGAATGCAGATACAGGACTTCAAAGTTAGAGAATCCCGACACGGTTCCACTGTTCAATCAAACAGCCCCATCCCTTGTTCAGATGTAAAACAGAATAAATAATGAAATGCAGAATGATACAGAATATACAACATTGAACATTACAGCGCAGTACAGGCTCTTCGGCCCTCAATGTTGCGCCGACATGTCATACCAATCTGAAGCCCATCTAACCGGCACTATTCTGTGTACGTCCATACGTTTGTCCAATGACGATTTAAATGTACTTAAAGTTGGCGAAAGTACTACCGTTGCAGGCAAAGCATTCCAAACCCTTACTACTCTCAGAATAAAGAAACTAACTCTAACATCTGTCCTAGATCTATCCCCTCAATTTAAAGCTATGCCCCATCGTGCTCGCTGTCACCATACTTGGAAAAAGGCTCTCCCTGTCCACCATATCTAACCGTCAGGTCATCTTATATGTCTCTCTTCAGTAACCTCTCAACCTTCTTCTCTCCAACGAAGACAGCATCAAGTCCCTCAGCCTTTCATCGTAAGACCTTCCCTCCATACCAGGCAATATCCTAGTAAATCTCTCCTGCATCATTTCCAAAGCTTCCGCCTCCTTCTTGTAATGCGGTGACCAGAACTGTCCACAATACTCCACGTGCAGCCGCACCAGAGTTTTGTACAGCTGTAGCATAACCTCATGGTTTCGGAACTCGATACCTCTATCAATAAAAGCTAAGACACTGTATGCCTTCTCAATAATCCTGTCAAACTGGGTGGCAACTTTTAAGGATCTGTGTACCTGGACGTCTAAATCTCTTTGTTCATCTACACAACGAAGAATCTTACCATTAGCCCAGTACTTTGCATTCCAGTTACTCCGACCAAAGTGAATCACCTCACACTTGTCCGCATTGAACTCCAATTGCCAGCTCTCAGCCCAGCTCTGCAGCTTATCTCTGTCTGTCTGTAACCTACAACATCCTTCGTCACGATCCACAACTCCACCAAAATTAGTGTCGTCTGCAAATTTACGAACCCACCCCCCTACTCCCTTATGCAGGTCGTTTGTAAAAATGACAAACAGCAGTGGACCCAACACCGATCCTTGCGGTACACCACTAGTAACTGGACTCCAGGATGAGCATTTCCCATGAACAATCACCCTCTGTCATCTTTCAGCAATCCAATTACTGATCCAAACTGCTATATCTCCCACAACACCATTCCTCCGCATTTTGTACAATAGCCTTCTGTGATGAACCTTATCGAACGCCTTGCTGAAATCCATATACACCACATCAACCGGTTTACTCTCGTCTACCTGTTTGGTCACCTTCTCAAAGAACTCAATAAGGTTTGTGAAGCACGATCTATCTTTCACAAAACTGTGTTGACTATACCGAATCAAATTATTATTTTCTTGATGATTATAAATCCTATCTCTTATAACCGTTTCCAACACTTTATCAACATTTGAAGTAAGGCTCACTGATCTATAATTAGCAGGAATATCTCGACGCCCCTTGTTCAGGGGAACCACATTTGCAAACCTCCAGTCTTCTGGCACTCTTTCTGTAGACAATGACGATTTAAATATCAATACCAAAGGCTCGGCAATCTCCTCCCTGGCTTCCCAGAGGATCCCAGAATAAATCCCGTCCACCACAGGGGACTTATCTATTTTTACACTCTGCATGATTTCTAATATCGCTTCCTTATGAACCACAATCCCACCGAGTCTAGTAGCCTGTATCTCCGCATTCTCCTCGACAATATTGTCGCTTTCTGGAGTGAATACTATCTAAAAGTATTCATTTAGTGCTTCCCTTATCTCCTCTGACTCAACACACAACTTCCCACTACTATCCTTAATTGGCCCTCATCTTACTCTCGTCATTCTTTTATTCCTTAAATACCTATAGAAAGCCTTAAAGTTCACCCTGATCCTATCTGCCAACAACTTCTCATGTCTCCTCCTGGCTCTTCTGAACTCTCTCTTTCGGTCTTTCCTGGCTACCTTATAACCCTCAAGTGCCCTAACTGAGCCTTCACATCTCATCCTAACATAAGACTTATTCTTCCTCTTGACCAGAGATTCCACTTCCTTCATAAACCACGGCTCCCGCGCTCTAAAGCGTCCTCCCTGCCTGACAGGTACGTACTTATCTAGGACACTCAGGAGCTTTTCCTTGAATCACCTCCATATTTCTAATGTGCCCACCCCCTGCAGTTTCCTTCCCCATCCTATGCTTCCTAAATCTTGCCTAATCGGTTTTTAATTGCCTTTCTCTCAGCTATAACTCTTGCCCAGTGGTATACACATACCCCTTTGTATCACTAAAGTAAACATAACAGAATTGTGATCGTTATCACCAAAGCGCTCACCTTCTTCCAAGTCTAAAACCTGGCCGGGCACATTACACAGTACGAAATCTAATGTGGCTACGCCCCTTGCTGGCCTGTCGACATACTGTGTCAGGAAGCGTTCGTGCACACACTGGACAAAAACTGACCCATCGTTAGCACTTGTACTATAGTGTTCCCAGTCAATATTTGGAAAGTTGAAATCCCTCATGAGAACTACCCTGTTTCTCTCACTCCGATCGACAATCATCTTTGCTGTCCTTTCCTCTACATCTCTGGAACTATTCGGAGGCCTATAGAAAACTCCCAACAGGGTGACCTCTCTTTTCCTGTTTCTAACATCAGCCCATACTACCTCAGTTGACGAGTCCTTTTGCAAATGTAATACAGTCCTTGAACAAAAATGCCACACCTCCCCCTATTTTATCATCTTCTCTGTTCTTAATGAAACATATAAATTCTGGAACCTGCAACAACCATGCCTGCCCCTGCACTATCTCTATCTCTAAAATGGCCACAACTTCGAAGTCCCAGGTACTAACCCATGCTGCAAGTTCACCCACCTTATTCCGGATGCTCCTGGCGTTGAAGCAGACATACTTCAAACCAAATTCTTGCTTTCTGGTGCCATCGTGCATACATGAAACTTGATTTCGGACCTCCGTACTCTCAACATTTTCTTTACTCGAACTACAATTTTGGTTCCCCTCCACCTGCTGGATTAGTGTAAACCTACCAGAATAGCCTTAGCAAATGCACCCACCAGCACATTGGTATCCCTCTGTTTCAGATGAAGACCATCCTGCTTGTAGAGGTCCCACCTACCCCAGAAAGAGCCCCAATTATCCAAAAATCAAAAACCCACCCTCCTGCAAGATCCCTGGAGCCACGTGCCTATGTGGACTACGACATGTGGCTGCTCCCCCTCCCCCTTAAGGATCCCAAAAACACGATCAGAGACATCAGGAACCCTGACACCTGGGAGGCAACACACCAACCTTAAGTCTCTCTCGTCCCCACAGAACCTCCTGTCTGTCTCCCTAACTATGGAGTCCCCAATGACTACTGCTCTGCTCCTCTTCCCCTTCCCTTCTGAGCAGCGGGGACAGACGCTGTGCCAGAGCACTGTGCCCCACTGCTTTCCCCTGGTAAGTCGACAATCCCAACATAATCCAAAACGGTATACTTATTGTTGAGGGGAAGCCCTGCACTGCCTGCCGGTTGTCTTTCCGTCCCCTGACTGTAACCCATCTGCCTTTTTCTTGTAACTGAGGAGTGACTACCTCCCTTTAACTCCTCTCAATAAACCCCTCTGCCCCCCGAATGATCCCAAGGTGATCCAGCTCTAGCTCCAGTTCCCTGACACGATTTTCGAAGCGATGGAGTTGGGTACACTTCCCGCAGATGTCGTCAGCAGGGACACTTGTGGTGACCCTTACCTCCAACATTCTGCAGGAGGAACATTCAACTGCCCGCACCTCCTTCCCAGTACTCTAAATTCCCAAAGAGACTGTTGAAAAATAAGGAATAAAAATAAACTCGTTACCGTACCGATCTGGCACACATGCCCTTTTTTTGCTCAGAGAAGGAGGACGACTGGGAGACACTACCCGACTAATGCTTCGGGTAATGCAACCACACAAATTTTCGACTTCCCAGATGTCCTTCGCTCCTCTCTCGTACCTCTCAGCAAATGGAGGCCCGACTCACGAGATAAGTCTCTTTTAATGCTGGAAAACTCACCCTTCTCGGCAGCCCTCGCTTCACCACTCCTTCTCTCCACGCCGCTTTGGCAAAATGGAGACCCGGCCCCGAATTAATTCCCTTTGAATGCGGAAAAATTCACCCTTCAATGCAGCCCTCTGTACACCACGCCTTCTCTCCTCGCCGGTCTGGCAAAATGGAGACCCGACTCCCGAGGTAAGTCCCTTTTAATGCCGGAAAACCCACCGTTTCCGGCAGCCCTCGTTTCACCACACCTTGTCTACTCGCCGCTCTGGAAAAATGGAGGCCCGACTCCCGATGTCAGTCCTTTTTAATGCGGGAAAACTTACCCTTCCTGGCAGTCCTCGCTTCACCACAACTTCGCTCCGAGCCACTCTGGCAAAATGGAGGCCAGACACCGGTGGTAAGTCCCTTTATATGCGGGAAAACCCACTCTTCCCTGCAGACCTCCCTTCACCACTCCTTCTAGCCTCACCGCTCTGGCAAAATGGAGACCCGACTCCCGAGGTAAGTCCCTTTTAATGCGGGAAAACTCACCCTTCTGGGCAGCCCTGGCTTCACTACTGCTTCTCTCCTCGCCGCTCTGGCAAAATGGAAGGAGGGTTTGTAAACTTTTATGTCTAGCTGGCTCCTGAATTAACGAGCCAACTAATCCTTATAACCAGTTCTATTTTCGTATCTTTCTCGCAATGATATCTGGTTACAAATGAAAATCAGGTTTCAGAGAAAGTACAATAGCTACTTGAAGTGACAGGGGACGCAGTAGTCAAATGGCAAAGACTGGGATGCAAGAATGAGATTCAGGAAACATCAAAGATACATTTGCTAAGTCATTAAGAATTTTAGTTCGAGTTGACAATGATTGTATCTAAGTACAGATGTGAACTTTCGTTCTTTTCGTGCGACAGCAAAAATTGTGAAAAACATTCCTGAGAGAACTCAGTACATATATGTTTACGGGTGTCTCTATGAATGCTGCGTTGTGTACACTCAAATGTTTATTTACTTTATCACATTCAATTGTCTAATCGCGGACTTCTCTTTCTGGATTTATTTTCGATTCAAATAAAGTGTAGGAGCAACAACACTTCTACAAATGTTTAACACAAATGAAAAGGAAATTGCACCAGTATTGACCGATGTCGCAAACATGAACGTAACAACGGCGCATCACTTGCAAGCGGTATTCCCATTGTTGTAAATTCAATCATTGTTTTGAACTTTCTGTTCGCATAATTAATGAAGCAACTCAAACGATGCCAGTGTTCCTCTGAATTGCTATTTGACTGACGTTTTTTATGCAATCAACCGAAACAAATTTCAGAATTTTGAAGCATTGCAAGCCGTTTTTTCGAAATATTTGCACGCTCTTGTATTATATAATGCTTCTAAGCTCTTGCAAAGTCTCAAACGAAGTAAGCCTTATTGATATGCTTTGATTGCAGTTTATGCACATGCGCTCACATTTGGCATGCAAGAGTGAAGTTGTGCACAGAAATCTTCCACAGAAGATATGACAAATTAACATATCAATGATCGTTTCAGTTAACGAATGAATCCAGTGCTTATTTACTAGAGAGAACTCACATACATTTTTGAATTCAGCTAACTGGGAAAACTCTCATCCAGTCAATGATCAACAAAGAAATGCATCTGGCCATCTCTGGAACAATACTGACCGATTTTCTTTCAGTATTAAAAGCCACAATTTCCAGTACCTCCAGCGGGATGCAACAACCAGACTCATACCTCCCTCTCTCTTGTCAGCCTACCGCAAATACCATTCTCTCCCGGACCCCCTGGCCCATTCCTCATCCACGTCTGACACCACCGACCCCAACCCCACTGCGACATGAAACCTTGCCCTGCAACCACAAAAGGTGTAAATCTTGCCCTGTACTCCATGCCTCAGCTTGTGAACTCAAGCTTGCTTTATCCCTTCTCGGCCACCGTCTCTGCCCGATTTTGCACTGTCAGGAATCTGGAGATGTTTTCACCCAAATCCTTCTCAGTGCCAATGCTTCTAACGCATTGTTCTATAATTAACACCTGAATTTGATCTGACAAAATGCATCAAGTTTCATTTTACGGATTAAGCTCCATCTGCCTTTTCTCTATCAGAATCTGTAACCTGTCTATATATCGGTGTATCCCGATGTATCATTTGATAATTCCCAGCACTACCTGCAATTTTTGTATCATCCGCAAACTTACGAATCAGACCACCTCCATTTTCCTTCAGATAATTTAAACAGAACAGACACAACAAAGCTCCCATTAATGATGCCAGCGGAATACCAATAGTTACCTATCCCTGTTCTGAAATCTACCATTCCATCCCACCTCTCTGTTTCCTCGGACCAAGCTCGTTCATCTCGCCAGCACAGCACGGATCCCACGAGAATCTTAATTTTGTTCCAGCCTCTCATGTGTACGTTATCAAATGCCTTGTAAAAGTTCACGTGAAAACCATCCATTGCCCTTCCTTCAACAACCATCTTGTGTCCTCGTCACAAAAACAAATCCAGTTGCTGAATTGAACGTTTCAGCAGAAATCAATGCAATCTATCGCTAGAAGTCAATTTGCTTCCAAATTTGAAATTACCTGGCCAAAGAGTCTCTTCTCCAACACCTCCAGCACTGACATCACCAATGATAGAATAATTATCGAGATTATCTCTGTTTGATTTCTGAACAGAAGAAAATCATTAGTCATTCTCCAGCCCTCTGGAACCTTGCATGAGGCCAAATATATGTGTTAAGGCCGCAACGTTTTCCTGCTTTGCCTCGAACAGTATCATGGGACAGATCGCATCTGGCACTGGAGGATTTGTCTGTCGTCATGCATTTCAAGATACCCTAAATTAATTCCTTCATTACGTTTGATGCGATAGAATGCGGTTGTGGAAAAACATAGCAGGTCAAGCAGTATAAGAGGAGCAGGGGAGTCGAGGTTTCGGGCAGAAACTTCCATCATGAGTGGGAAGGGGAACGGGGCTTAGAAACAAACAATGTTTGTCCTGGTGGAAAGGGAGGTGGGGTGGCAATATTTGGATGCACGATTGATGTGGGAAGGGTGGTACTTATGGAAAGAAAGGATATGGCCAGGGTAAGTCAGGTCAAGTGAGCGGGGTGGACAAACGGCCGCGCCTGGGATGAGGTTCGACGTGGGGAGATTTGGAAGCTGGTGACATCCATGTTGAGTCCATAAAGTTGTAAGCTCCCAAGATGGAAGATGAGGTTTTCTGCTTCCAGTTTGCGCGTTGCCTTGTTTTGACGCTGGAGGAGACAAAGGAGACATGTCATGGCAGGAGTGGAAGAAGCAGTAGATCTGCCTGGCAACCAGTAGTTGGGTTGATTCAAGCTTGCGAACCAATGAAGTTTCCTGAACTGATCCCGGTTTTCACTCCTCTGTTCGATGTAGGTGAGGCCACATTGGGAGCAAAGTATGCCGTAAATAAAGTTCAAGGAAAGGCAGATAAATTTTGGATGGACTTGGAAAGATGCTTTGTGGTTTTGGACAGACGTCAGAAGGGAGGTGTGACAGCAGATTGTGCATTTCCTGCGACCGCACGCAAAACTGCCAGGTGTGGAAGAGTGTTAGTGGGTTTATGGACCGAATGAGGGAATGGTGTGCAGATAGGGTGGGGGGTGGGGGCGGGGGGGGGGGGGGGGGGAGGGGAAGCAAATTTACTTTAGTGGTGGCGTCACACTGCAGGTGGCAAAAATGGCGGAGGTTGTTGTCTGGGATTTGGAGATTAGCTTTTTGGGGCAGAACGGTGGCTCAGTGGTTAGCACTGCTGCCTCACAGCACCAAGCACTCACGTTCGATTCCCGCCTCGGGCGACTATCTGTGTGGAATTTGCACATACTCCACCCACCTGCGTGAGTTTCTTCCGGGTGCTCCGGTTTCCTCCCACAATCCAAACATGTGCTGGTCAGGTGACTATGCTAAATTATCCAAAGTGTTCGGTGCTTTAGTCAGGTGTAAATGTTGAGAAATGTGTCTGGGTGGGTTACTCTTCGGAGGATTGGTGTGAATAATTTGGACAAAAGGGCTTGTTTCCATCCTGTAGGGAATCTAATCTAAAGTCTACTTGAACGTGGGGACCAATGGAAATCTGTCCTTGTTGGGGTTGGGGGTTGGTGGTGGTGGTACTTGAATGCAAGGCTGTTGTAGATGAAGTCGATGCGGTTGAGGGCATCATAGATCACGAGGGAAATGAATCCACAGTTCTTGAATTATGAAGACACTTGGGATGTCCTGGAGTGGTATCGTCACCTAAGGAGCCCAAAGACGGGAGACGGAAGGATTGCATCTTTTCAGAGGGAGGGTTGGAGGACGTGTAGTTGAGTTAGCTGTGTGAGTCAGTGACTTTGAAATTGATATCAGTGCTAAGTTGATTGTCGGGAATGTCGAAGTAGATTTCCAGGAAAGGAATGGAGTTGTCAGAGATGGCTCAGGTCAATTTGAATTCAAGGTGAACAGTGTGGGGGAAGTTGATGAACGACTTGATCTCGTCACTCGGAATGCTCCATTCAACCCGACATGCTGGTGGATAGCTACGTCAACTCCCCCTCCTACTCCCTCAATGATATGTCCACACTGGGTCTCTTCTTCATTCAAAATATGGGCACAAGCAAACTGTTGGAAGAACATCTCACCTTCCAGTTCTGGAGCTTACAACCTTATGACCTCACATCGAATTCCCCTGCTACCAAATCCCCTCAATAATCTCCACACCGCTCCCTTGACCAGTCCAAATCCGTCCATCTTCCCTCACGTTCTAAGTGCATCCACCTACCACCATTCCACCGACCGCCTATTTCCCTATCTTTCCCCAAAACCCATCCCACTTCCTCTCTTTATTTCTCAGCCTGCTTTCCCCTCCCAGGCCTGATGAAGGATCTTGCCACGACGTCGGCTTTCCTGCGTCTCTTGTGCTGCTTAACCTGCTGCATATATTTCACCACCACATTTTATCAGGTCTGACTTTCCAGCATCTACAACCCACACTATCTCCTTCATTATGTTGAACTGCTTGAGAGTATTCACACACATTTTCCTAATCTCAATATTCCCCATGTCCCCCTCTTTGGAGAACACTGATGCAAAGTACTCATTAAGGATCTCACCCATTCCTTTGTGGTTCTGCACATAATCCCATTACTTTATTCATTAGGGAGCTTAGTCTTACCCCAGCTAGCCTCTTGCACCTAAACATGACATGCATATGAATTGCCTTAGGAATCCCCATATCTTTGTTGGCCAAGGATATTTCATTGATTCATTTTGCTCTCGACAATCCCAGTTTTACTTCCTTCATAGGTTCCATATATTCTTCAAAACCTGGTCTGTTTTTATTGATTGCCCACACATTGGGTACGCTCCTTTATCTGATGAATTTGAAAACCTGTCATCAAAGGTTCCAGAGTCATGCCCTTCTTGTCCATCGTTTTCACAGGAACATGCCAGTCCAGCACTCGAAGCCGTTGATGTGTTAGGGAGTCCAGGTAGTCAGATGTTGATTTACATTCAAACAGTCATTTCTCAACCCACAATATCTGATTCTTGCCTAATTCGATTAGAGTTAACCATGCCCCTAATTTAACAACTTCATTCGATGTCGAGTGTTGTCCTTATTCACAAGAATTTGAAATCTTAGGGAATTATGGTCACTGTTCCCACAATAGTGGGAGATTGATGACATTGACTCGCGGCAAAATCATTCAAAGGATATCTCCCTCAAAACAGCTGTGATACGCCCTTGAACCATTAATGCAGTCTTCATACTTTCTGACCTGCTGCTCTGGTTCCGACCTATCCCTCACTGGCACTCTAACTTAAACACTCCCGAGTGCAACTATCAAACTTCACTCCCAGGATTTTCGTGCCAATCCAGTTTACTTTCAATCAGTTCTCCTCGTAAAGGTGTAGTTTCAATTATATAGTTGTGAAGTACTGCATTTTGGAAAGGTAAAACATGGCAGGAAATATAAAAGTAGCATTAAGGTCCTGAGGAGCGTTGCTGACCAAAGAGGATTTGGAGCGCATGTTTTAAATTTCTTGAAAGTGTAGTCTCAGGTCATGTTTTGGTTGTACAGGACATTGGATAGGCCACGTCTAAAATGTTGCTTGCAACATTCTCCCTCCTATTCTCCCTGCTACCGGAAGGATATTGTGAAACTTGAACGGGTTCAGATTCGATTTACACGGATGTTACCAGGTTGGAGAGCTTCAGCTACAGGGAGAAGATAAAAGGGTTGTTTTTCCTTCAAGTATTGGAGGCTGAGAGGAGTCCTTATACAGTTTGATAAAATCAAACGGAGTATAGTTAGTGTAAATAGGCAACGCCTTTTCGCTGGTTTGGGAGACTCCAGAACGAGAGGGCACAGGAATAGTGTCAGAGGGGAAATATTAAGCGGAAATGTATGAGGTGATTCATTTTGGAAGGAGTAACAAGAAGAAACAGTACTGAGCTAATGGTAAGATTATTGTCAGTGCAGATGAATAGAACGACCTCAGCTTCGATGGACATAGGTCTCTGAAAGTTGCAACACCGATTTAGACGGTTGTTAATTAGGCATATGGTATGTTAGCCGTGTTTGAACGAGGGTTTGAGTTTCGCAGCCAGGAGGTCATGCTGCAACTCTGATAAAATACTGGTGCAGCCGCACTTAGAGTATGGTGTACATGTCTGGTCACCGCAGGAAGGACGTGCAAGCTATAGAAACGGTTCAGAGGAAATTTACGAGGACGTTGTTTGGTATGGACGGAAGTTCTGACGAGGAAAATGATGAGGCAGCTGATGCCGTTTTATTGAGAAGAAGAAGGATGAGACGTGAAACATACAAGATAATCAGAGGGTTAAATAGTTAGGACAATGAGAGCCATTTTCCTCGAATTATGATGGCGAACCAGAGGGAACATAGCTTTTAATTGATGGTCGGTAGATATGGGAGAGATGTTAGAGCTATTTTATATACTCAGAGAGCATTATGGAAGTGGAACGCACCGCCTACGACAGCAGAACGCTCGCCAAATGTAAGGGCTTTCAAATGGTCATTGGATAAACATATGTTTGAAAATTGAATAGTGTGTGACAAAGAGACTTCAGATTGTTTCCACAGATCGGTGCAACATCGAGGACCAAAAGACCTGTACTGAGCTGTATTATTTTATTTTCTGCGTTCTTCTTGAAAGGGACTTACGTGTCAACCTTTTGGCGCAAAGGTTGCTGTGTGTATAGGATTAGCTTCCGGGGAAATGGTGGAGGCTGATGGAATAAGAACACTTAAGAGACGTCTAGATGAATGCCTGAATCGAAAGAGTTTCAAGGGATATGGAGCAAGTGCTTGCAAATGGGAGTAAATTAATTTAGAATATCTGCGTGGCATGGGCGGATTAGACGGAAAGATCTTTTTCATGCTGTACATTTCATGATTCGATGATTCTACGTCCCGCCTTCTCTGGAAGATATCTCAATGATCTGCATTCCTTAAGCTTGCCCCGCCCCAAACACACATGTCACCAAATTAACCACGTATTCAATATACTATTTCTCAGGTCCTAGCCTCATTTACACGTACTATGGAGAGTAATCCTGATATTATTACCCGAAGGTTCCTTCTTTTTAGACCGAACTACCAGATTTTTGTTACAGGTCTTCATACCAATGTCATTCAGGCCAATGTGGCCAGTTACTTCTGTCTGTCTGTTATGGACGTTATTATGGGAGTAATGTAGTTAACTTAGTGTTGCCATGTATGCCCACGATCATGCACATTTCATGAATCGATGATTCTACGTCCCATGGTGACAATGGATTGCCTTGTTATTACCGTTGCAGTGATTTTAAGTCGGCTTCTGGCAATTTGTTTTCCAGATAGTTCACAAAACCTCACGCAGGGATGGCACTTGATAATTCTACTTATCTATGCTTCTCGAAACTGCACTGTGTAGTTGACTGTCGCTTTCAACTTTGATCAGTTCCTAACAATTTGTCACCGGGAGCAAAAAAAAAGTTCTGAACAGAAAAATGTAGCAGCAATAGTTACAGGAATAGTCTGTGTGCTATGCTGTTTGAAAAGCATTACATTTCACTTCCTATGTGAAGCCTGAAATATCATTAATAACGTAGGCTGGTACAGCTACATAACAGAGATCAATTATACACCGCTTGTATGGAAATTACTTGACAGTTTTGCTCGCATTTAAACCCCATGTCTCCTTATTTTGCTGTACAGAATGTTAGACATATTAGTTAGTCCAACCCGAAAGGGACTCGGCTGCCACAGCAATGACATTAATAAATGCGACACAGAAATGGAGAGCAGGAGAAAGACCACAATTTTGCCATCTTGGGCAGTTTACTCTGTTTTGTGTTTAACGTACGCTGCAAATTTTAGACGGTCGCTACTCTATCCATTCCAATCCCAATGACCCGAAATTTATTCTGAAGTAAAGCACGTATATGCTACAATTCTTAAATTCATGCACCAATGCGTGCATTTTTGCAGGGACACAGACAAAATTCAGAGGTCAGTTGAAAGAAGGTTTTAAATAGTTTTCCAACCTTATAACAAAATATCATAAACAGTGAATCCGGCTGAATATCATGATGAGACTTTAACCGTTCAGTAAATCCACACACAACAGTATGAATCTGGAATTCAGCAATTCTAGAAAGATTACCATCAGGATGCCCAAGCTTGTTAATTCACACCAATGAAAGAACAATCAATCATCAACCCGTTTTTTTAAATATTGATGGCAGCCAAATGCGAAAGTGATTTTTTTTGTTCAGGATTTGCCTCTTCTGCTGGCCACAAAGGCTCAGCATAAGAATACTTCCTTTTGAAGTAGATGCGTAAGCTCTGAATGGGAAGAAACCCATAGTGCCTGAAAAAGTAACATCCTGGTAAATCGCCAATGCACACTTTCCAAAGCGTCCACATGCGTCCACCAACTTAACTAAAGAGTTTTTCCAATTTACGTTACATCACGTACACACACCCCTTACCAAACGTTAAATCCAAACGCAGATTATTTCAGGCAGGCGAAATTTCCAACTGAGAAGTCATGCAGGAATCATCTCCTGAAACTTGGAACCATTCAACATAACAGCAATTTCTCATTTTTGCAAGTAAAGTAGAGAGAAAAATTGACTCGGAAATTTGGCCACTCCCCTGCCATTGTTAATCTGTACATTTTGGGACATCTGCTATCACGACGTCTCTTGAAAAAAAAGAGGGAAAAATAACCTTTTAAAGTGACAGCTTCCCCACAATAGCCCCCTTAAAAAATCTGTTCACAAAGATGAATTCATTTTTAAAGCCATTATTCTTATTTTGTTAATATATGACAGTACATATACATGATATTTTTGCTGTACACTCCTGCCACTGAAAACCTCCATATTTTGATCCAAGTCTCGATAATGCGTCGCAAATAGTCCTGTCTCCTCTTACCACGTATAATTTTCAAACTGAATAGCTACAATAATAAGGTCCATTTAAATAATCTGTATTTCGTTCTCCTAAAATTTCTCCTTTAATGAGTTTTGATCGCTATATATAATTGTCACAGGAACATTCCCGGTAAAATAAATGTCAAAATGCTGTAACGTCAGTACCGAGTTCAAGGTCTCCTTCTCAATTGTTGAATACTTCTGATGATAAATGTGCACTTTCCTGGCGAAATATCGACAGGTCTTTCAATCTTCTCGTCATCTTCCTGCGAGAGCACTTCACCAATACTCACATCACACTCATTGATATCCCTCTTGAATGGTTGTGGCTAATTAAGTTTGGCTAATACTGTGGCAGTCGTTAACAAAGCTTTCAGACTGTCATATGCCTTTATACGGTCTGCCGTACACTGAACCGTTGTACATTTTCTCAGTAGTTCAGTGAATGGAGCAGTGCGCTGCTCAATTCAATACGAATTTCCAATAAAACCCACTCAATCACAAGAATCAGATTTCTGTTCTTTTCGTCGAGAATATGAGAAAAACCGAATAACCTTTGTTTTCACATTAGATGGTGCGGTTTGCCCGGAGTTGATAACAAGGATCAGGAATGTGACATCAGCTTTAGAACATGCATTGAACGCAGATTACTTTAGCACAGCACAGGCCCTTCGGACCTCGGTTTTGCGCCGACCTGTGAAACTAATCTGACTCCTAGTTAACTTCTCCAATTCCATGATTATCCATCGGTTTACCCAACGACAATATAAATGCCCTTAATGATGGCGACTCTACGAAGTTTGCAGGCAGGGCGTACTACTACTACTCTCTTGGAGAAGAACCGACATCTGACGTCAGTCCTCTCTCAATCAGTTCTAAATTTAATTGTTGTCCCCTCGTGCGAGCCATCTCCAAACTTGGAAAACCACTCCCACTCTCCCCAATATCCCATCATTTGATCGTCTTTTCTGTCTCTGTCAAGTCACCTCTAACTATCTTCTCTCAAAAGAAAACAGCCAAAGCCCGCCACCTTTTCCCGATAAGATGTTTCGTCCATACTCGGCAACATCCTGGTAAATCGCCAATGCACACTTTCCAAAGCGTCCACATGCTTCCTATAATGCAGTGACCAGAACTGTATGCAATGCTCCAAGGGCGACCATACCAGAGTGTGGTATTGCTGCAACATGATCTCATGGCCACGAAACTCAATCCCTCTACGAATAAAGGCTGATACGCCGTGTGTCTTCTTAACAACCCTATCAAACTGGGTTGCAACTTTCATAGATCTATGCACACAGACACCAAGATCTCTCTGCTCATCGACATTACCAAGTATATTATCAAAGTGAATCTCCTCACACTTTATCTGCATCAATCTTCATTTGCCACCTCTGAGCCCAGCTCTGTAGCTTATCTAATATCATCTGTAACCTGCAACATCCTTCAGCATGATCTACAACTCCCCTGTATTTAGTGTCATCCGAAAAGTAACTAACCTATCCTTCAACACACACTCATCCAGGTCATTTGTGACAATTACAAACGGCAGTGGCTCCATACCATCCATGAGGGCGATCACAAGTAACTGAACTCCAGGATGAATATTTTCTATCAACCACCACAGTCTGTCTTCTATCCGCTTGTCAATTCCTGACCCAAATCGCTGATTCGGCCATTCGGCCCAGGGACTTATCTATTTTCTCACGTTCCAGATTTGCTAACATGCTCTCCTCATGAACGTCAATCCCGTTGAGTCTAACAGACTGTATCTCAACATTGTACTCAACAAAATTGTCTTTTTCCAGTGCAAATACTAACGAGAAGTGTGCATCTAGCGCCATCCTTATATCCTCGGACTCCACTTACAACTTCTCACAAATGTCCTTGACTTTGCCTGATCGTGCCCCAGTCATTTTTTTTTTAAAAGTTCCAGACCTATGGAAAGCTTTATAGTTTTCCTTGATCTACCTTCCAAAGACTTCTCATGTCCTCTCATGGCTCTTCTATGCTCCCGGTTTAGGACCTTCCTGCCTAACGTGGAACACACAAGCGACCTAGCAGAACCTTCTAGCCTCATTTTACATAATCCTCATTCCTCCTCTTGACAACAGATTCAATTTCTGTTGTAAACCACGGTTCCCTCACTCGACCACTAACTCCGTACCTCATACATATCTATGACACGCAGTCGCTGTTTCTTGAACAAGCACCACTTTTCAACAGTGCGCAACCCCTGCATTTTCCTTCTCCACCCGATGCATCCTAAATTTTGCCTAATCGCATGATAGTTGTCTTTATATCTACTTATGAATCTTGCCCTGCGATATATACCTATCCCTTTCCATCACTAAAATAAGTGCAACCGAATTCTGGTCACTATTACTAAAGTGTGCACCTCCCACTAAATCTAAGACTTGGCCTAATTTATTGCATAGAACTAAATCCAATATTGCAATAGCCGCTTGGTGGTCTATCAACATACGGTATCAACAAACTCTCCTATACATTGGACGAATACTGATTCATCTAAACTACTCGACCAACAGCATTGAATCCTCTTGCAAGGATGCCTGCTTTGAAGAAGTTTTCCTCCTCTCTCTACAAGAATCTGAGGGAGTCCCTCTCCCAC
Organism: Chiloscyllium plagiosum; assembly: GCF_037043375.1. Classification (NCBI taxonomy): domain Eukaryota; kingdom Metazoa; phylum Chordata; class Chondrichthyes; order Orectolobiformes; family Hemiscylliidae; genus Chiloscyllium; species Chiloscyllium plagiosum. Next base: position 16,318,202 of record NW_028270179.1, on the reverse strand, counting down.
TGCAACTCCCAGGTCATTTCCTCTGCCCTGACGCTCTTCAACCATGTCGTGAAACAAACTCAGTACCACAGCCACATTTGCTTCCTCAGTGCATGGTTCCGTAACCAACTCATCTCACACGGACTCCGGACCACCTTTAAACCAGCAGAGTTCGGACCCGAACAGGACAAACAGTACAGACTACAGATTCAAAAACACCAGCAACAGTTCTCCTTCAAGATCCTCCGCTCCACGCTTGCAGCAATGCGCCGGCACCTAACCTCTCCACAGTGTGCCCTGCCTCAGCTGAGGGCCACACTCTCTCAGAATTGTAAAGGACCCACTCTGTACTAAATCCTCAGGAGAATTCATACTCTCAACAAACAGTATTTCAACTCCAACTCAATCATCAAAAACTGTTAGTGCCACAAACGTTTATCCACCCACCTCCATAACCAGCGCTCCTCAAACATTCCTGAAGATTCCCCTGGCCTCGGAAACGCCATTAGCCATGCGGCCGATGCAGCTACCACCCCCACGCTGATTGATGATGCCACTTCTGCCCCCATCATGGCCACTCCCACAGCCACTTCCGGCCCTCACATCGTCGCCGATGCCACACACTCAGTGACTTCCGCCACTCCTACTGCCGTGTCTGCCACCACTTCCGCCCCCACCAGCGCCACTCACCTTCATTCTGCTGACACGCCCCCCACAGACCCCACTGTCACTATCCCCACCCCCCAGAACCCCGAGGGGAACACGACCCCTGCTCATGCCTCCACCCCCATTCCCCCCACCATCACACCCACTCCAGGTACTGGCTCCGACCCCACTCCCAGCTCCACACCCACACCAGATCCCAGATCCCAGCCCTGCCGAGTTTTCACCATCCCTCCAGACCCCCCACTCAAGGAGGACGAACGATCAGTCCTCAGCAAAGGACTCACCTTCATTTCCCTCTGTGCACGCATCAATGAATTTAATACACGCCGTGACATCGAACACTTCTTCCGTCGCCTCCGCCTCCGAGCTTACTTTCACAATTAGGACTCCCGCCCACCTTCCGAGGACCCCTTCGCCCACCTCCAACACACTGCATCCACCTGGACACCCCGCGCTGGCCTATTACCTGCCCTCGACCTCTTCATTTCCAACTGCCGCCGGGACATTTACCGCCTCAACCTGTCGACCCCCCTCCACCACTCCAACCTCTCACCTTCACAACGCGCAGCCCTCCAATCCCTCTGCTCTAATCCCAACCTCATCATTAAGCCAGCAGATAAAGGGGGCACAGTGGTAGTCTGACGCACTGACCTCTTCACCGCTGAAGCCAAACGCCAACGCGAGGACACCTCTTCCTCCTGCCCCCTCGACCAAGACCCCATCCCCATGACCAAACCATCATCTCCCAGACCATAGAGAACCTCATCACCTCAAGAGATCTCCCACCCACAGCTTCCAACCTCATTGTCCGGGAACCCCGCACTGCCCGGTTCTACCTCTTTCCCAAGATCCACAAGCCTGACCACCCTGGCAAACCCATTGTCTCAGCATGCTCCTGCCCCACTGAACTCATCTCTACCTACCTCGACACTGTCCTATCCCCCCCAGTCCAGGAACTCCCCACATACTTTCGAGACAGCATCCACGCCCTCCACCTCATCCAAGACTTCCGTTTCCCCGGGCCCCAACGCCTCATCTTCACCATGGATATCCAATCCCTCTACACCTCCATCCGCTATGACCAGGGCCTCCAAGCCCTCCGTTTTTTCCTCTCCAGACGTCCCCAACAGTACCCTTCCACCGACACTCTCATTCGTTTGGCCGAACTGGTCCTCACCCTTAACAATTTCTCCTTTGAATCCTCCTACATCGTCCAGACCAAAGGGGTAGCCATGGGCACACGTATGGGCCCCAGCTATGCCTGTCTCTTTGTTGGCTACGTAGAACAGTTGATCTTCCGTAATTACACCGGCACCACTTCCCACCTCTTCCTCCGCTACATTGATGACAACATTGGCGCCACCTCGTGCTTCCGTGAGGAGGTTGAGCAATTCATCAACTTCACCAACACATTCCACCCTGACCTTAAATTCACCTGGACCATCTCTGACACCTCCCTCCCCTTCCTGGAACTCTCCATCTCCATTAGTGACGACCGACTTGACACTGACATTTTTTACAAACCCACCGACTCCCACAGCTACCTAGATTACACCTCTTCCCACCCTATCACTTGCAAAAATGCCATCCCATATTCCCAATTCCTCCGTCTCCGCCGTATCTGCTCCCAGGAGGACCAGTTCCACCACAGAACACACCAGATGGCCTCCTTCTTTTGAGACCGCAATTTCCCTTCCCACTTCGTTAAAGATGCCCTCCAACGCATCTCGTCCACATCCCGCACCTCCGACCTCAGACCCCACCCCTCCAACCGTAGCAAGGACAGAACGCCTCTGGTGCTCACTTTCCAACCCACAAACCTTCGCATAAACCAAATCATCCACCGACATTTCCGCCACATCCAAAAAGACCCCACCACCAGGGATATATTTCCCTGCCCACCCCTTTCCACCTTCCGCAAAGACCATTCCCTCCGTGACTACCTGGTCAGGTCCACGCCTCCCTACGACCCACTCTCCCATCTTGGCACTTTCCCCTGGCACCGCAGGAACTGTAAAACCTCTGCCCACACCTTCTCCCTCACCTCTATCCAAGGCCCTAAAGGAACCTTCCACATCCATCAAAGTTTTACCTACACATCCACTAATATCATTTATTGTATCCGTTGCTCCCTATGCAGTCTCCTCTACATTGGAGAGTGGGCGCCTCCTAGCAGAGCGCTTTAGGGAACATTTCCGAGACACCCGCACCAATCAACCACACCGCCCCGTGGCCCAACATTTCAACTCCCCCTCCCACTCTGCCGAGGACATGGAGGTTTTGGGCCTCCTTCACCACCGCTCCCTCACCACCAGACGCCTGGAGGAAGAACGCCTCATCTTCCACCTCGGAACACTTCAACCCCAGGGCATCAATGTGTACTTCAACAGTTTCCTAATTTTCCCTTCCCCCACCTCATCCTAGTTTCAAACTTTCAGCTCCGCACTGTCCCCTTGACTTGTCCAGACTTGTCCGACCTGCCTAGCTCCTTTTCCACCTATCCACTCCACTCTCTCCTCCCTGGCCTATCACCTTCATCTCCTCCCCCACTCACCTATTGTACTTTATGCTACTTTCTCCCCATCCCCACCCTCCACTACTTTATGTCTCCACACTTCAGGCTCCCTGCCTTTATTCCTGATGAAGGGCTTTTGCCCGAAACGTCGATTTTGCTGCTCGTCGGATGCTGCTTGAATTGCTGTGCTCTTCCAGCACCACTGATCCAGAATCTGATTTCCAGCATCTGCAGTCATTGTTTTTACCAACAGCATTTCCAGTTACTAGTTGGAAAGTTAAAGACCCCCATAAAAGCTGCCCTGTTACTTTCTCTCCTAACCAGAACTTTCGTTGCAGTTATTTCCATTTCATCTTCGGAACTTTTCGAATGCCTATAGAAGCCTTCTAATGGTTACCTCTCTTCCCTAATTCGGACGACAGCTCATTCTACCTCAATAGACGAGTCCTCATCAATCATCCTTTCTGCCACTGTAATTCTGTCCTTCACTAACAATGCCACTCCTCCCCCTCTTTTACCATCTTCCCTGTTCTTACTGAAACATCTGAATATCGGAATCTGCAAAAACCTTTCCTGTTCCTGCTCTATCCATGTCTCTGTACTGGCCACAGCATCGAAGTCCAAAGTAACACCCCATGCTGCATGTTCACCCATCTTTTTCGGTATGCTGCTGCATTGACCACAGAAACATTTGAAAGTTACTTCCTGCCTGCCGGTGCACTTTTGCGATCTTGATACCTTAGTTATTACCTTACTACTCTCAACCTTCAGCACACTGAAGCTACGATTCAAGTTCTCATTCCCCTGCCAAAGTAGTTTAAACACTCCCGAAGTGCATGAGCAAAATTCCAACCACCACAGGCTATTGGTACCCCTCTGGTTCACGTGTAGACCATCCCGTTTGTCGAGGTACCACCTAGCACAGACTGAACCACAATTATCCAGGTATCTGAATCCCTCCCTCCTGCATCATCTCTGTAGCCACGTGTTCAACTGGTCTTTTTGCCCTGTTCTTCGTCTTGCTCGCACATGGCAAGGGGAACAAACAACAAAAAGCACCCCAACCTTACATCCCTATCCGTTATCCTACCGATGTCTTTGGTGCCTATATGAACCCCGACGTAAGACTGCTCACTCTACCCCCTAAGATTCCGAAAATACAATCCGAAACATCACTGACCCTGGAACATGGAAGGCAACACATCAACCGCGAATCTCTCTCATTCCTACAGAATCTCCTATCTGTCCCGTTAACTATGGCGTCCCCAATGACTAATGCTCTCCTACTCTCCGACCTTCCTATCTCAGAAACAGGTACAGGGTCTGTGCTGGAGACCTCTATCCCATCGCTTCCTCCTGTTACTTCATGACCTCCCAACACTACTCGTATCAGTGTACTTGTTATTTAGTGGAACGGCCCCATGCAACCATTGCACTGTCTGCCTGTTCCCTTTCTATCACCTGGCTGTATCCCATCTACCTTTTCCGCTTTGGCGAATTCACTCTTAATCAGTTTATCACCAAGCCTGCCTACCGAAGTCTATTGAAAAGTTCCAATAAATGCTGCAAATGTTTCTTCCATGTGTGACTAAAATCACCAGGTCGTCGATACTAAACAATTGGATAATTCAAAAATTATTTTATTGGTGATTCTTTTAAATGTGGTGTGCGAACTTTTTTCATTTCAAGTGAGATGATTTTAAATTTATATAGTCCATTCGGTGTTACGAATGATGAAGCAACATTTCCTTTTTCCAATGAACAGACATGGCAGTTTCCTCCGAGTAAATCCAACTTGGAATTATACGTTGCTTGCCCCACATCCACAACGCAGTCTTCCAAACAGGGGATCTGATAAGAATCAGACCTTCGCCACAAAATTGACTTTGTGATAGTCTACACATAACCTGCTAGTACCATCTTGTTTTGACAATATTACTGTGGGTGTGCTCCAGTCATGGCAACTCACTTCGAATATGTTGCCTTGGAGCATTCGTTCAATCTGTTTTTGAACCCTTGACAACTTCGGAAGTTGAAGTCTATAAGGACACCGTTTAATTACCTTTTACTACATCATACATAATTACATTAGCACTTCCCAGCTTAATCCCATGCAAAATCAATAATTCTTTTTGGTCATGTCGTTTTTCCTTTTGAGGGTAACTCAATCATTAATTGCAATTTTTGACAATATCCCCATTTTCCAATGTAATTTAAGGAATGTCCAATTTTGAATGTTTGGAACTTGATTCTTCACTGTATGCTGTGACCAGGAAGACATTTGCTGTTTCTTTACTTTCCCTGTCAGAATACATTTTCAGCATATTCACATGACACACTCTGTGAGATTGCTTCCTCTCTGGCATCATTATGAAATAGTTCACCTCACTCAATCTCCTTTTGATCAGATAAGATCCACTACACTTATCTTTCGAAGGTTCATCCATCACTGGTGAAACACTAAGAGTTTATCTCCGTTAGAAAAGTAACGAGTTTTTGATTTCTTATCTGCTTCCTGCTTCATCGGAAAATGTGACATTTTTAAATGCAGCCTTGCCTTCTATTTAAACATTCTCCAACATTTGAGACATGATCCAAATATGTGGTGACTGAATTTTGTACCTTCAGTTTCTTCGTAATCAATTTTGATGTACTCTGACTTCATGACCACAAACTAATTCAAATGGTCTGAACTTAGTCGATTCAGTTGGTGCATCTCTAATGGCAAAAAGTTAAAACCGAATTGCATCATCTAAACCGTCTGGATTTTCTTGACTGTAAAGCGTCAACATTGTCGTTCATGTCTGATGCCAGATTTCTTGCGATCCCCACGATTCATTATGATCCGCAGTGGATTTGAATTGTTGAACTCCTCAGATTTCCGGAATTTTTTTGAATAATTTTGATATAACTTTTAATCCTTAATCTGATTGTATTTGTACGGTTAGTGAATATCCAGGGAATAATTTGAGCTACGCCTCTGCAATGCTTTTAGCTGAATTATTGTTGAATGGAATGGCCTCTGGGAATTTTGTGGACCCATCCATTATTGTTAACAAATAGTGATTCCCATTTTTCCTTTAGATAGGCGTCCTACGCAATCAATGAAATCATTCCTCAAATGCAGGAATAGGTATTAAAGGTTTTGGTTTTATTGCTACCTGTGGTTGTCCAATTACCTGATATTTAAAACATGCTGCATATTTCACTCCCTCGTTATGCAGTGCAGGCCAGTAACAATGTTTTTGTATTTTGGTTCGAGCTTTTCTGCACCCTAAATGACCTCCTACTGTTAATTCATGTGCCAATCGCAACACCCATTTTCTGTAACCCACTCGCAATACAACGTGATGAACATCTGCCCATTTTGCAAGTGCGTGAAAATGGGATGTCGCCATTTTCTCAACAAGACCTCATTTTTAAGATCCGAGCACTCAGGGATGCACTCAGATTCCACTTCGATATATGCTTTTTGCTAGAATTGCATCAGATTTTCATCATTCTGCTGAAAAACAGTTAAAGTTTCCTGAGCTGAAAATGTTCACGTTCTCCTCCAGCTGTTTCTGTTTTGTTTGAACCAGTAAAAAAATCCTGATGATTCTACTTTAACTGCCTTATCCCTATGCACTGATTTCTCCTTCCAATTTAACTGGTGATATTATGAGCTTGTTACCATATAGTGAGGGATGGAAAACGGTACATGTTTTCTATATTACAGAAGTTGCCTGATATTCCACTTTCTTTTCAACCATAGTTGGCTGCAGTCCTACCTCTGACCGAGCAAAATCGTTAGCAAGGAGATATTGCATTCCTCGTTCTGAGAGTTCCTTCAGTACCCCTTCTCCACTTTTCACTGGTCACTCCAACCTCACTCTACATAATTTACCAATTCTTGTCTCACCATGAATTCCCCGTACGAGCACGTTTTCTGGTAATTGACCTTCTGAGTTACATTTCTCCTCATAGAGTCACAGAGATGTACAGCATGGAAACAAACCCTTCGGTCCAACCTGTCTATGCCGACCAGATATGCCAACAGAATCTATTTCCCACCTGCCAGCACCCGGCCCATTTCCACCAAACCCTTACTATTCATATACTCAACCAAATGCTTCGTAAATGCTGGAATTGTACCAGCCTCCACCACATCCTCCGACAGCTCAATCCATACACGTACCACCATCTGTGTGAAAAGGTTGCCCCTTAGGTCTCATTAATATCATTCCCCTCTCACTCTAAACTTATGCCCTCTAGTTCTGGACACCCCGAACCCATCTTTCAACATTATCCCGTATCTGTTAATGCTGTAATTACTTCATCTGCTGCTCCTGCCTATACGTAAACCTAAAATTTGCGAGCAATTGGTTTAAGAAGGTCGGGCACTTCCTCAATAGCAAACTTCCCACCAGACTGTAAAATCTGGTGCAGCTTTTCAAAAGGAAGTGTGCCTTCCTTTACCACTTTAATAAAATTCTCTGACGATCCTGTTTTCTGATATCTGCCTTCCCTGAGCTTTTTCTCACCACCAATTCAAAGTGACTTTCTGTGGCCTAATTTATTGCAGTGAAAGAACCAGATGTTTTTAACTTTTGTCTACCCTTCATGGCTCTGATTTTTACCACCTGGTAAGATAACGTTGTCATTTTCATCGAGATCTACTTTCCCCTTACGAGTATCCACTTCACAGATTTCTATCCCTCAAGGATTGAAATTGATGTTGGAAGCCAAAAATTGATGTATGAACCAACTCATATTCAACAGCCATTTCAGCTGATAATTTTGCTTTTGTAAATCTCTGTTCTTCCAATTGGTTCTCTCTATCTCAGGAAGTGAAGTTTTGAAATCCCTGAAATTAATCGTCTCTCTAAGAGCGTCATATGATTGGCACATTTTAATGCCCTTATCTACTTATCAAAATTACTTTGTGTGATACTTTCAAACTCACTGTTGGTTTGTACAGACTCCCTGGTTAAATTCCTCAAACGTTGTCTGTCGGTCTCAGGCACATGCTGACATGCACTGCAAATGGCTTTCTTTACGTCCGCACAGTCCCCGGAACCCTCCTCTGATAGTGTTCCAAATACCTCACCAGATCTACAGAGCAGCGTTGTTTGGATTAACAAATCTCATGTGACCTCTGGCCATTTCATTACTTCCTCCATCTTTTCAAATGTAATGAGAGTAGCTTCGACATCTCTGCTGTCAACTTTATGCAATGTTTGGATGTATGTAAACAGATCGCTGCAAGCATTTGGTGACAACATTTGGGTTTGGACAACATCTCTATCTTCCTCCCTAAACCTACCTTCCACATTCATCTCCATTGATTTCAATCAACTTTGCTGTGTGAGTGCAAATTTCTGAATTTGAAACTCTCTCGCTTTCTCCTCTCATTTTCCACTTCTCTCTGTTTCCCCCTTTCTATGCTCTCTCTCTCTCTCTCTCTCTCTCTCTCTATCTCTCTCACTCTCTCTCTCTCTTTCTCTCTCTCTCTCTCTCTCTCTCTCTCTCTCTCTCTCTCTCTCCAGTGGTTCTCCTGGGGCCTTCCACTACCTTTGTACTTTTGTTTTTGCAAAAGCGATTTTTCCTTTTCTTTTTATTATGCCAGGGCAAGTCATATTTTCCTTTATCCTCTTCTTCTAACCGTCATTAAGGCTGTTTTATTTCCTTTTTATGTTCAAGCTGCATCATCGGCAATTAAATTCTCGTCATTTCCAAAGATTCTTTAGCATTTCTAGCAAATTTTAGTGTCGAACAATTGCTGTCATTACGTCGCTATTTTTCACATCTGAAGGCAACTCTGACTCTCGTTTGACTGCAATTTCCAGTAGGTTTGCCTTGGTCATCTTTTGTAAGCCCCAAAGTCACTTCTTCTAATCCAGAAAACTCGAAATGACTCAACGACCTAGTACTGCACCAAGTGCTGTTTAAAACAACTGAATTCAACACCTGGAATTAAAGGCATTAAAACATTGCACTCACCGCCTTTAAGTCCAACGACACTAATCCGAAATTGGAATTATCAAATTAATTGCGACAAGAGGCCCCAATGTGTTATGGATCAGGCGATACCACATCAAAATATTTTAAGAAGGAAACTGATATCCTAACTTCTTATTATTTTAAAGGCAGAAATGTAGTGGATTCTCAGGTGACGTGCAGCTAGTCAAACAACTCGGCTTGAAGCAAAACAGAATTTATTTAAACATTACAGTCGACACACAATCAACTGAAAGTGCAAGTAAAAATAACTTAACTATTGGAAACACAACTGAGCCCGCAGAGCAATTCCAGTTCCAATAACATTCCATGAACGTACTCCTTGACAATGTGTAAATTCAAACGCAGGTTCTCACAGGCAGGAGACATTTTAGAGAGAACTGCCAGCCAGGAAATATCTGCTGAATCCTGGAATATTTCTTTTCGACTGCAACAGCATCTGATTCAGCTAAAGCAGCAGCTTCTCAGTGGCACAACTAAACCAGAGTAGCAAAACAAAAACCTGAACTGGGAGAACTGGGCACTCACCTGCCATTGGGAAAGTAGACATTTCAGCACCTCTGCTGTTACGACGTATCATGAAAAGAAAAGGACAAAATGAGTTTTTTCAAAGTGACAGCATTGTCACTTGATATGATTGGGTTTTCAAATTCCTAAAAATGAATACGTGCACACCAAGAATGCTGCTTATTTAAAACATGGCAGATGAAAAGAACATAGTCACAGTTAACATTCTATTTTGACTTTTTGGTTTCTTCATATCTTTGGGAGAACAGGTCCAGATTTCATTTCATATGTATCCGTCAAGCATTGCGTGTTGTGGTCGACATTACATTTCGATTGATTCGTTCGTCTATATTCCAAACCTGAAAAGAAAGCAACAAAAACATATTTCCAGTTTTTGAGCTATTTTACTGTTTTTGCCCTGAATAAGTATTAATCCACCGTGACACCTAAAATTAGTTAGGCCTTACAATTTGACACAACAAACAAAAGGAGTGAAAATGTGTATTTTAAAACTAATCCACTAATTTCATGTACGTGACCATTCACATTTCAGAGCACTACGTTGGCAGTTTTAGATCAGCAGAAGCAGAAAGCTTCACAGTGTTCATTACGTGAAGTGAGGATTTGCCTCGAATGCACTGAAAACGTTTTAATCATCATGTTAATTTATAAAGGAGTCTCTCCAGGTTTTAGGGTAAACAAAAGTTCTTTTCGTACTCACCAACATTCTAATCAGTTAAGCTATGGCATTTGCACTTAATGGACAGCAATAGACTGCCTCATTCCATTTTTCCATTTTTTGATGGTAGAGGATTCGAGTTCTGGAAGTTGGTGGGATGTTCGAAGCAGCAAAATGAATCAGATAGCTAGTTGCTGGACTTAAAGTAATTCAGTCCATTGTTATCAATATCGCAAATCCTTAGGTCGTCTGATGAGAACAAACATGTTTCGCTGTTATCAGTGATCGTCTCTCCATTAAATTAGGATCGTTGCTACTAATGTCTTAACACGACAGAAGCAGAACAACTTTGAGATGAAAAATGTTGATAATCTCGTGTTATGGCGACGAAGTAGAATGCGGCAGCTCGCATCCTCCGAATTTTCTGTTCCTTTTCTTTTCTTTTTTTCATCTCTTTTATCTGATGTTGCTCCTTCGCAGATCCCAATCTGGCCTAGCTGCAACTCATGGCAGATCCCACCCTGTTCTCTCGGCAGTTCGCAGCCTGGTCTCTTGGTGGTTCATGGTTGTACCCGGCCTGGTCTCATGGTAGCAAGATGAGCTTTCTCTTTTCAGTTTATGGCGGCGTCTCAGCTTCACAAGCGAGTGGATCCTGCCCAGGCATGTTATCTGGCAACGGGGATGATCGGAGTGGCGGCAGTTTTAGCAGCAGTGACGAAATCCATGGTGGAGATGTCGACAACAGACAGCAGACCGAGATAAGCGAAGAACTCATCTCAGTCTGCTGAAGCTTTAACGTATTTCTTTGTTAGCCGATCTAAATTATGAAAACGAATTGATGTGAAGTATTATCGATTTCTCTATTTTTCTGATATTCTATCAACTAATACTTAACTTTTCAACGCGTCTTTTCTCTCCGTCCTTTGTGTCAAAGGAATTTGTTTTTACAATCCTAGGTGCCTTGTCACCTGAGATGACACAATGTATGGCAACTGTATGCAATTTTGGCTGCAGTGCTGTACTTCTGTACTAGAATACACATGACTATAAAAACTAAATTAAAAATGGATCATTCAGCTCTATATCGAAAAGGGATTATTGTGCGAGAATTGTTATGAACGTGTAGGTGTGGACTGTAGCTTTAAGACAGAGGAAAAGGTCGTAAGGACTGACTCAAAGCAGAGGCTGTGCTAAAAAAGTAAAACTGTCAGACATTTTTGAAACGAATACCTGGAGTTGCGTTGACGTGGAGCAAAAACAAATTGAAATTCGGCCAATCATTTTAAATTATGCCCCAGTTAAGAAAACCCAATCGAATTTGAATTTAATTGTTTGATAACATCAAACCAATGAAATGAACCGATGCTTTGAGGTATAATGCCGAATGTTCTTAACAGTTAGGAAGAATGGCACACAGCACCAAGAAAACAGACTGTCAGCCGAATAGTTCTCTGAAAGATATCTGTCCATAAGTAAAGTTGTGCAACAGGCGATCAAATAAAAGGCGACAGCAGGGAATGCAGACGAGAATCTACAGAGGAAAATCTACCAGGAAGAATGGATAACTGGCTGGATTTTGAAACTTCAGACTTAATTTTCCTAAATCATAATTGAATGGCACTTAAATAATGAGCTAACAGTAAGAATTTGGAAGCACGTTGTGGTTTTACTGTTCGCTGTTGGACTGAAAGAATACAAGTGTTAATTTTACTTTAAAAAGTGAAATCTGGCATAGTTCTTTGCCTCTCGAAATTTAAAAGATTGTGCTGCAAGATGAGTTTCTCTGTGTGTCTGGTTTAAATTAGCAGAGGAGCTTTCCCCTTGTCGTAACATAATAAATGTGACTTGGCCATGCAAGATGAAGATAGTGGTTTATGGTCTGACTGTGATATGGCACTTTAAATTAGTGTATCATAAAGACAAACAAGGATCTTGCACTCCAATTTTTTCAAGAGAGTGATTTCAGCCTTTCATTTAAAGAGGCAAAGGAAATCATAGCAGGCAGGAAGTGGAGTTGACACCACAGACAGTTCATCCGTGACCTGATCAAATTTTGGATCTGTTATGTGGGCCGGAGAACCTACATTAGATTTACGTCAAGCAGTCATGCTTTAATGAGATTACCAAAAGGTAATTTTGCAGAATAATCCCCAGCTAGGTATTCGAAATTTCAAAACCTTCATTCCACATTGAACATAATTAGCGAACGTTTGGTACATTGGATGGAAGAGTAGGTTTGAGGTGACAAATCAATAAACGACGATTTTAACGAAGAAAAGTCCATGCTGGAGTTACATAGTGATCACTCCGCCAACTACATATGGTTATTAAACACTTTATTTCACTTCCCTCTCAACCGTGGTCTATCAATTTTCACGTTATTAATAGATTCAATGTCTAAAGCTTTTCTCCATTTCTGTACAAGTTTTTTTCACTCATCTTCCGACTTTTCTTTGTTTACTTTCCCACAGCACACGAGCTGTGACGAGACAACTCGAAGTCAGTCGTCTGAAATAAGGAGATTCTATTCTTCTGGCTATGTATTCTTAAAATTATCCCCGCCCGACTGAGAAGAACTAAAACACCCCAGCTCCCCCAAACACAAGTACCCTCAAGGCATTCATAAAAATCGCGTCTTCCCTCTCGAAGGACACCATCTCCTGGCTTATATCTTTTTTTAATAGCTGCTGGGATTAGAATATAATTATTCACCATGTACTCTGTTGGAAGTTCGAATGATTTTTAAAATCTGGATATGAGTATCGGAGAATGTGGGTATTTTTGCCAAGTGTTTGTACTCTGAATAGCAACTGCAGCAAGATACTCGTTTCATGTCGAACACAAATAAGATACAGATCAGAGCACTTTCCAAATTGTTCAATAATAAATTCCTAGAATATATCGGCACAAATTACATTCCAAGTAATGCTTTGTCTTCTTTGTTCCCATCGGATAGATATGTTCTGATGGGATGTTCAAAATTCAAAGTTTATGATAGATTTAATTAAAAATGGACAAGGACTAAAGCATTGGGGAAACTAAGGCAAAATGACTGTGCTATTAAACATGCCACAGAATCCAGACTGGCTGCAGCGACCAACAGAAAGTTTGCAATCAGCATGACAGTTGAAGACCTAAAATATAAATCTGAATTTGGGGTTGAAATGAATCAGCTCGATCATAAACATCGAGGTGTATCCCAGTCAAAGGGGCGCCTCACAGCGGTATTTGGAAGAGACTACGTGCACCGAGCATCTACAGTAATGGATATCGAAGGATCATCCTGCCATCAACATGGATATCAATGCCTCGTTTGGTCCAATCCATTAGCCTGTATCTTCGCCCACCGTGTTCTGTTACATTCACGCGCAGATATATGTTGGGACTGCACGTAAGTATGCAAAAGCTTGACTGAATGCTTACCAGTTTGGGAAGTTCGATGTTTTGTTTCCGCTGATGTGAAATAACTATCATCAGCCCCCTCACTGAAGAACTGCAGGCCTCACAGTAGGTTAAGTTCAGCATAATCAAAGATGGAACTAACCACAGGTGATCCCCATAATGTAAACGCAGAGCAGACAAATGCACCAAAAGACGGACTAATGTAGGAGTTTCCTGGTGGGCACCCATAGGAAAGCAGCCAATGCTGTAAGTCGAAGTCAGTAAAACATAGAGGACATTAGACAAGCACAACACCGTGATGATTCCTTCAAAGCAAATTTTGGGAAGAGTTTACCCAGATGCCTCTGCCTGATGGATGCATTCCCGACACGTAGGTGACTGGTTATTTCTAAAATCATGATTGTATGTCCCTTCGACTGAAGACAGGAACCAAATTATACATAAATGTCATTATAGGCACGTGCATCAGGGAAGAAAGGCCACTACAAAACGATTAAAATCAGTGTGTCGGTGACCCGAGTTGCATAGAGATGCAGCACATAATAAAGGGAACTGTTTTGTCTCCCTCTAAAACAATACAGACAATTACACGCGAAGGGGAGATCTAAGAAGTGGAAGGGCACAGGACAATACTTGAAATTCACTTCACAGGTCCCCTGCCAACGTTTGGCAATGGACATATCTGCATTCTGATCATCATAGGTACTGTGACAAAATGGGTCGATGCTTTCCTTGTTATTTGAATCCAACCAAAGCAACAGCATATATCATAACAGAGATGGTATTTACAGGATGGGGTCTACCTTGCAGTAACAAGTCAGATCGATAAATCCATTTCAAAGGCTGAGTGATGCAAATTATGATAACTATGCTTGGTATCAAGCAGAAATTCCACATTGTATACTAAACAATTCAGTGGGATCGTGGAAAGCATGAAGCACAACCAAAAAGGGATGATTAGGAAGACAGTGCAGCAGAATAAGAAAAACTGGGAGACAATACTTCCGTTTGGCCGCATGATGGTATGCATCACCATCGTCGGATCTCCAGAATAAACCTCGCACACTGTCATGGCAGACCGACACCTGAAGGGAGACGAATATCTGTATGGCCTCGACCTCACAGAACCAGAATTCACTGTCCAGGTTCACAGATAAGCAGTGCAGGCTCACACTTCGAACATCAAGACCACTCAGCTAAATGCGCCTGTCAAGTTAAGGACGAGAAGGAACGTGAGCAAGGCGTACTTCGATAGCAAAGTTTACCTTTTTTGTATTTGATCAATCTCTAGAAAGTGCAGTGTTCTCATATGCTATCTGCATCAGTTTCGTTGCTCCAGTATATGTTGGGCTTAGCTTGAATCGGCATGGTCCTGCAGTCACTGCCTTTCATGTTGTGATCCATCACAACAGGACCAAAAGGAGGTCCTTGGCCTGGAAGGGCTGTCAAACACATGATGGATTTCAAGAAAAATGGACAAATAGGAAATAATTCTGGGTATCTAAGGTGAGCCTTAACAAAAATGACAGTGCTATTATGCATGCTGCATCATCCAGACAGGGTGCAACTACCAACAGCCAGTTAGCAATGAACCCGGCAGTTGAAAATCTATCACATACACCCGAATTTGGTTGGAATGTCATCGTCAGGGCGAACGGAAACGTCGAGATGTGTAACAGATACAGGAGCGCATTGCACTCTGAAATGGAGGGTTCTACATGCTCCCAGCAGCTGCAGTCATGGACATCTGAGGACCGCCCTGCCATCAACATGTCAATGCCTTTTTCGGCCCGATTACTCAGCGTGATCTGGCCTGATTGACCCATTGGTGAATGGTGTAAATTCATTCAGATGGGCACGAATACCCTTGAGTATAAGAATTGAGACTAATCCACGCTCTAGGCGGTCAATCAAGAATAAACACACAGAAGAAATTGCATCGGAATTCTTCGGGAGAACACCAAATGAAAAGGCGAAATGGAGCAAGGCCAAGTTCAAATGTGGTGGTAAGTGTTTATCAAATATTTACAGTGTGGAAACAGGTCATTCTGCCTGAGAGGTCCACACAGACCCACTTCCCTACCCATGGATGTACATTTCCCGTGACTAATGCACTTTAGCTAAACACCGCAGGTCACTGCGGGCACTTTAGCAAGGCCAATTCACTTGAACAGCATATCTTTGGCCTTTTGGACGAAACGGGGAGCACTCGGAAAAAACCAATGCAGAAATGGGACAATGCGCCAACGCCAGGCAGATGGTCGGCCGAGACTGTTATCAAATCTCGTTCCATGGCACTGGATAGTTCGCTCCGTTTTCAGTTCCATTGCATTCTGTTCAAGTGTACTATTACGGATGCACTCGACAAACCTGTCCACAAGGCTGCTCGGACAGCGCCGGTTCGAACAGTCAATCTGAGATTAAAATCCCCTGATAATTACCATGCACTTTGTACAGGCATTATTTATTTATTTATGTATTGCTACGCCAATGTGATGTTATTATTTGGTGTCGTTTTGACTATGCGGACAAGTAAAATTTTATGTCTTTGAATTTTTAATTTCCACCCAAATGAATTCCAATTAATTATGATGTCTTTCTTGAATATCAGAGCTACACCACTTCCTTGACCTTCCTGTGTGTCCTTCCGAATACTCTGAACGCCTGGAGATGCAACTCTCCAACGTGACCATCCTGAAACCATGTCTCCGTAATGGCAACTAAATTATTTTCATTCGCCCTGAGTTGTGCTGTTAACTCATTAATCTTATTACGAATTCAGATAAAGTGCCCAATGGTAGTATTCATACCCACATGATTTCCAACATATCTCATAATATTTCCTGAGTTATCCATCCCTTTTTACTTCTTCCATAGTCTGAATTGTACTTGAACCCTCTTGCATATATGCAAATCGGCTGCTTATCCTTTTTTTACTGTCATACTTCCTGTCGTTTTCCCTATCCCTCACCCCTCCCCGTAGTCCCTATTTTAAAGTACGCGTGACCACTCTATTTATACTTCCGTGTGAATGCAGGTTCCAGATCGGTTCAGATGGAGACTGTCCCATCAGTACAGATCTCCCCTGGTTCCAAAACTGATGGCAATACCTATGAAATGGATTTCTTGACATTTGACACCAGGACATGATATGCCGATGGTCAGTTTTTTGTAATATCGAACATGTTTTATCTATTTGACTGTATTTGTGTCATCAGGTAGGAAGTCTCCTTTTTTTGCACAAACATAACTCGGATTAATTCCCACTCAGTAAAAACAATGACTGCAGATGCTGGAAATCAGATTCTGGATCAGTGGTGCTGGAAGCGCACAGGAATTCAGGCAGCATCCGACGAACAGCAAAATCGACGTTTCGGGCAAAAGCCCTTCATCAGGAAAAAAGGCAGAGAGCCTGAATCGTGGAGAGATAACCTAGAGGAGGATGGGGGTGGGGGGAAATTCCCACTTGGAGTACTGTGGTCAGATGTAATCAGCACACCTTGGGAAGCATATATTGAACTTGGGCAAAGTACTATGTTCTCTTCTGTGTATGTCAACAACACCCAACGAACTGTTCAAATCATTAATTCCATTAGTTGGTGCATACCTTTGTCAACCTGAACATTGCAAAGGCACACCTGAATCATTTTTTTTAACGCTAGAAGCATCCAAAGCCTTGGGAAGGAATGTAGCATAACTTAACGACACTATTCCTTGGACTTCAGGACTGATGTTATTCAGAAGATTACAGAAAGTATGTCCTGCTTTGTGGAGAACTTCGAAAGCTGTGGTGTCATTTGATCGAAATCATTAATCAAATAGAATACTTAATGAGATGGCATATCCACACATTGGGGACTCTAGAACTGAGGGCATGATCTGTGTTCTTCTCCTGCTGAACACTCTCTGCTCATTCCTGAAGAAGGGCCTGTGCCCGAAACGTCGAATCTCCTGTTCCCTGGATGCTGCCTGACCTGCTGTGCTGTTCCAGCTATAAAGTTTCAAAAAAATGTAGTGGGCCCAGCATCGATCCTTGTGGCACTCCGGTGGTCACAGGCCTCCAGTCCCGATAAAATACCCTCCACCACCACCACCATCTATCTTCCTCCTTCAAGCCAGTTCTGTATCCAAATGGCTAGTTCTCGCTGTAGTCCGTCAGATCTAACCTTGCTAACAGTCTCCCATGAGGAACCTTGTCGAACGCCTCACTGAAATCCATATAGATCACGTCTACCACTCTGCCCTCATTATTCTTCTTTGTGACTTCCTCAGAAAAAGCTCAATCAAGTTTGTGAGACATGAGTTCCCACACACAAAGCCATGTTGACTCTCCCGAAGCAGTCCTTACCTTCCCAAATACATGTACATCCTGTCCCTTAGGATTCCCTCCAACAACTTGCCCACTACCAGCGTCAGGTTCACTTGTCTATATTTCCCTGGCTTGTCCTTACCACCCTTCTTAAACAGTGGCAACAGATTAGCAAACCTCCAGTCTTCCGGCACCTGACTTGTGACTATCGCTTATACAAACATCTCAGCAATGGCCCAGCAATCACTTATCTAACATGCCACAGAGTTCTCGGGTACACCTGATCAGGTCCTGGGGAACTATCCACCTTTATGCGTTTCAAGACATCCAGCACTTCTTCCTCTGTCATCTGGACATTTTGCACGGTGTCACCATTTATGTCCCTACAGTCTATATCTTCCATATCCTTTTCTTCAGTAAACACTGATGCAAAATACTCGTTTAGTATCTCCCCCATTTTCTGCGGTTCCACATAGAATCCACCTTGCTGATCTTTGTAGGACCCTATTTTCTCCCTAGTTATCCTTTTGTCTTTAACATATTTGTAAAAACACTTTCGATTCTCCTTACCTCTATTTGCCAAAGCTAAATCATGCCTCCTTTTGGCCGTCCTGATATCCATCCTCAGTATACTCCTCATTCCTTTATACTCTTCTAACGATTCACTCGTTCTAAACTGTCTTTACCTTACACATGCTTCTTTCTTTTTTCTGAACCCAACCCTCAATTTCTCTGGTCATACACCATTCCCTATCCCTACCAGCCTTTCCTTTCACCCAAAGAGAAAAATACTTCCTCTGGATTCTCGTTATCTAATTATTGAAGGCTTCCCATTTTCCAGCCGTCCCTTTACCTGCGAAGATCTGCCCCAAATCAGCTTGTCATCTCTGATGACGAGAACTTCATTTTTTAACTTGACGATCCGAAATCCCTATGTTTAATTTCGAGACAGGAGGAGACCACTAGTGTACAGACTGAGGGGAACGACATTTTGGAAAAGTTCAAAGAGGTCAATCATGCACCATTGCGGACTGGCAGGATTGTTAACGAGATGGGGAGACTGCTGAAGGACGAGGGAAGACGGAGAGAGTGGACAATGAAGTGACTAATCGAGCACAAGGACAGACAATTTGAGGTTAGGAACGTTCATAGCATGTTTACATGCGCAAAGTATATTCTAAATTTGGAAAGTTTCGATAGGAGTGCGAGTTGATTGGAAAGGTCGTGGCTGCAGACAATATTATTAATCGTTTTGTCTAATGATTGTCTAAAAATCAACATATTTTGTTTACATATCTGCATTTAATTTTTGTGTCCATCAACATTTGATAACCAAATTCCTGCCCAAGCTTTCCCAACAAGACAGCCGACTGCAATGTTAAAATGGAAAACAATGTGGAAAAATAGGATGGCATGCAATTTGATTGGAGGAACAGGCACATAGACTATGTTCTAAATTAGAAAGAACGTCGGAGTTTTAACGCGTTGATCGTCTTTGAGCCCTGGTTCGGGATTTTCTTCAGATTGGTTTGCAATTTCACTTGGAGTATAGGAAGAAAAATGAAATGTCAACATTCATTTGGAGCGTGCTAGAATGAAAATCTGTGGATATACTGCTCATGCTGTTTAAGGCTCCAGTCCGACCAGATTTGGAATATCGTGTGTCAATTAATCTAAATCATCGTTGGGAGTCAGGGTATACAATGGGAACTAGAAGCTGGTACTAATTTTGCCTTTTGATTCTATGAGTGATCAGACTGAAGGGATATATCACCAACTTTTTGAATTGTCCTCTGAACCTATTCTGTGTCACGACGTAGATTCCAGTGTTTGTGCAGCAACTCAGGAGCTGCAGAATAAATCCTAATTCTTGGACATACACAGGCACATAAATCAAATAGCCCAGATTATCCATTCGTTCAAGCATTCCATGCACAGCAAACACTGCCCACAGCAGGATGAAGTTGCCTGAAATCATAAACAGAAGAACAATTGATTTTCTTCGGTTCTCCATCTCCGTGTCTCTGGGAAACTCCCCATTGTTGTGAGCCCGGAGTCTCCTGCGGGCTCTGCTGCTCACTACAATATGTCTGACGGTAAAAATGTTGAGCTGCAGAATCAGAACGAATGGGAGACAGGGTGAGAGAATGTAGTGAACAATTTCAATTATGGCCCATAACTCTAAGTTGTCATCACTCAATTCTATACCACAAAACATAGGATTATTAGATAAACCATAATTACTGTTATACATAAAATACAAGCTGATATTATTTAAACAGCTCAGTCCAGTCACTGTTCCGAGAACCACCACCGCTGTTTTCTCATTACAATATTTAGTTTTGAAAGTGTGACAACGAATGGCTACCAAGCGGTCGAAGGTGAATGTGAGGTGAACCAGATGCTGCATAAAGCAGGACAGCATGAATGTTGCACACATCTATATCCTTCAGGAAAGTGAAGACTTCTGGATAAACAATTGGAATATGTCTCAATATCAGGTCAAGGATGACCACCAATAAATCTGCGACTGCCATGGCCATCAGATAGAGAGTGACACATCTGGAGAGTCCACACTTCCCACGGAACAGGATCACAATTTTCACTGTATGAACTGTGGAAAAGGAAACTACAATACAACACTTAACGATTGATGAGGGAAAAAAACTGCAATATTCAATTTTCACTTCATACATAAGTGGTGCACAGTCATGACTGTGTTTTCCATTCAGAAGCCATAATCCTCAAACAGTACCTTCCAAATTCGCATTCTCTTCTCTGACGTAGCTAATTATTGTATACATAGTTGCAGGAGAAAGTGATGGAATGTGTGGTGTTGGAGATGCACAGCCAGTCTGGAAGCATCCGAGGAGCAGGAGAGGCGACATTTCGAGCATAAACTCTTCATCAGCAATGAGGGAATAGCCCAACGGGCTGAGAGATCAATGGAAGGGGATGGACTGTGGGGAAAGTAGCGGGGGATGGGATAGGTAGATGGATATGAGGTATTATGGTGATATGTCAGAAAGGAGGTTGAACGGAATTGGTAGGAAGCAAGATGGACAGTTTGGACAGTTCAGAGTTTGGTGTCGAGTCTGAATGTTGGGTCTGGAATAAATTGGAAAGAGGGATGATGGCGATTAATGAAACGCGTGACATATACATTTATCCTGTATGGTTGCAGGGAACAAAGGTGGACGATGCGGCAGTATTCGCCCACGTGTTGGGTGGCTAGATGTTTGGTGTGGAGGAGACCCAGGATGTGCATGGCCTTGGCGGAGTTGGAGTGGGATTTAAAGTGTTTGGCTATAGGGCAATAGGGTTTTTAGTGCATGTGTCTCAGAGATGATCTCTAAAACATTCTGCAAGTTAGCGTTCTGTCTGCTTCAGTTGGAGGAGAGCACATCGACAGCAACGGACACAGTATATGATATGTGTGGAAGTCAAGTTAAATATCTGTTGGTTGTGGAAGGATCCTTCGGGACCTTGGACTGTGGTGAGTATGGAGGTGTGGGAGGAGGTTTTGTACTTTGTCCGGTGGCAAGGCATGATGCTGGGAGAGGATGGTCGGTTGGTGGGGGTCTTGGACCGAACGAAGGAGTCCTGGAGTGAATGGCCCCTGTGGCGCGCAAGTCCGGATGGGGTGAGAAATATATTTCTGGTGATGGGGTCTGTTTGAAGGTAGTCGAAATGGTCGAGGATGACGCGTTGTATTTGCTGGTTGTTGGGACAGAAGGTGAGTACCAGGGGGGCTCTGTGCTTGCTGTGATTGGATGGGTGCGCTTCAAGGACCTCCTCCACCGGCAGACTCTCGGCATCCGATGCCTGGAGGAAGAATGCCTCAACTTCCGCCCATGGCACCCTCCAACCACACGGGATCGATGCAGATTTCACTTTCCACCCATCCCACTCGCCACCCTATTCCAGAGACAACCTTCCAGAGCCTTATTGAACTGACTTAACTCTCCATTTTTCTTCCCACCAATTTGCTCCAACCTCCTTTCCGAACATTCTCCATCATCGCCCACCTCCATCTAAAAATGGCATTCTCAGTTACCTTCCCCAGCATTACCCATTTATCTCTCAGGCCCCTTGGGCCACGCCCTCATTCGGGATGAACGGCTGATGCACAAAACTTCAACTCTCCTCCACTTCGCATGCTGCCAGAACACCTGTGTTTTCCATCACCACATATTACGACACAGGATACATTCTGACAATGTCTCTGAGTGAGATTATATGAATATATGAGTGTTTTCCATTGATTGTGCGTGTGTGTCTGTGTGCGAGCCCACGTCTGTGTGCGTGTGTGTGAGTGTGTGTATGTTTGTATGTGTGTGCGTGTGTGTGATACAGAGTTCGAAAAAGAGAGAGAATTTCTCTGTGCATTTGGGAAAGCATCTGAAAGGTTTTGTGTGAGTGATAGTGGGTGTATGCAGGTTTGCAAGAGCGAGAATCTGTGAGAGAGTGTGTGCGTGTGTCTATTTGCCTGATACGCTGCCCTCTTATATTAAATACATTGAATCTACTGATGCAGAATTCTGATTCAAATATTCATGGTCTATCAAACAAATATAGCCAACTACTGCAGAGGATTTCAGATGATCCTTCCACATTTGCTCGTAGATACTTAGATCCATAGCCACGAGGATAAGAAGCAGAGAATCAATCCAATTCGTCTCCGGTAATGACTGTGTAGACAATGTAATGTAGTCTGGTCTAACATAGCTTTACACTTCACCATATATAACAAGGGGAGTAAGGACGAATCAACAATCCGTCTACGAGCAAACGTGCATCAGGAAGCAGTTCAGGACAATACGTGAAGAGTACAACACGATTTAGAAATTTGATAAGGACATTTACCACTTACGGGGGACACTGACAGCAGCAAGTATTGGGTAGTATATCCTCTCAAAATCCTGAATTATACCTTTGATGTAGAAGTCCCGATTCATCCATGAAAAAGCGACGTCGTATACTTCAAGAATGTATGGATAAAAATGATTGAAATCCATGACGTATTTTCTTCCAATGCGTGGAGGGTTATTCTGTGCAGGTAAGCCAGGAATCCTTTTATGCAGCAAGGAGAGAAGTCCCTGAGAGACTTTACTCATTAATTGTGGAGTTGACATTAATTCATCGTCAACACCTGGGTTCCGTTCATAGGATTGTTTATTCCATGTACAGTCACTGAGCAGATGACTTCAGTTATCCCTAGGAATCCAGATGTCTTTTTTTGTTAAACTGAAATGAGCTTGTCAATCTAAACTCAGAAAATTACAAAGTGTATGAGTCTCTCTTTTTAGCTGGCTGGACCGAGAGCAATAATCTTGGTCTTTTGGAATACAATGTAATTTACAATAAATATTTCTTTTGTTTTACGCTGTGTATTGAAATGGGAGAAAATGATTATTTTTAAAAACTAAGCATGGGTCAAACGATTCTTGCAGGTTTGGTAAGTAAGTCACCTCACGCTCATTGCTGACTCCATGCATGAGAATTGCACCAAACTCCAGTGCCTCGAGAACCAAGTTAGGGAACAGCAGGTGGAGCTGGATGAACGTCGGGTCATTTAGAAGGTGGAGGCAGTTATTGTGAGGAGTTACAGGGAGTTAGTGACTCCACAGCAACACGACGATGGTAAATAAGTTTATCGTCAGGAGTTCGGCAGTGATGATTAGGCATTGCAGGGAACTTTTATGGGGATTCTCCGCAACAAGTATACCATTTTAGATACTATTGGAGGAAAGATTAACCAGCGTAAGTAATGGGGAAGAGGTCGCTGGTGCAGTGTCTATCCCTGCTGCTCACTGCGGAAGGGGAAGAAGAGCAGAGCTTTCGTCATTGGTGAGTCCATAGTAAGGAGAAGAGATAGGAGCTTGTGTGGGAAAGAGGTTAAAACACGATTGGTTTGTGGCCTCCCAGGTGTCAACGTTCGTGATGTTGCAAGGCTTAGAAAGCGTGAACGCTGGGAATTCGTTTCTATTAGATCTCCCCTCAACCTGCGAAACTTCGATGAATACGATCCCAGCATCCTCAGCCGTTCATCATATGTGAGGCCTAACATTCCAGGGATCATCCGTGTGAAACCCCGCTGGAAATGCTCCAGTGCAAGTACGCCCTTCCTGAGGTATGGGGCCCAAAACTCGACATAGTATTCTAAATGCATCCTAACCAAAGCTTTATAAAGTCTCAGTAGCACATCTCTCCTTTTACATTCCAACTCTCTTGAGAAAAATAACAAAATTAAATTTGCTTTCTTAACCACTGCAGGTGGAGCTGGATGAACGTCGGCTCATTCACAAGGCGGAGGCAGTTATTGGGAGGAGTTACAGGGAGTTAGTTACTCCAAAGCCACGCGAAGAAGGTGGATGGTCTATCGTCAGGCGTTGGGGAGGGAACCATTAAGCAGTGCAGTGATCTTCTGTGGTGATTCGCCGCAAAAAATAATGCTATTTTGGATACTGTTGGGGGAATGACTAACCAGGCGTAAGCAATGGGGAAGAGGTCGCTGGGACAGAGTCTATCCCTGCTGCTCAGTAAGGAAGGGGAAGAGAAGCAGAGTTTTGTCATTGGGGAGTCATAGTCAGGAGAACAAAGAGGAGGTTTTTTGGAAACGAGTGTAAGTCACGATTGGATTGTCGCCTCCCAGGTGCCAAGTTCGCAATGTCGCTGATGGTGTTTAGGGATCATTGACGGGGAATGGAAGCAGACACAAGTCGTTGTCCACATCGGCACCGACGACAGAACTAGGAAGATAGGTGGTGACCGAAGGCAAAAGTTCAGACAGCTAGGTTGGAAGCTTACAGCTAGAACAAACAGAGTTGTTATCTCTGGTTTGTTGCCCGTGGCACATACTAGTGAAGCGAGGAATAGGGAGCGAGCAGAGCTGAATGGATGGCTGCAAAAATGGTGCAGGAGGCAGGGTTGGTGATTTTTTGATAATTGGATCTCTTTCTGGGGAAGGTGGGTTCTCTACAAACAGGATGTTCTTCATCTATACTAGAGCGGTATCAATATTCACGGTGGGAAATTTGCTTCTGCTCCTTGGGAGGCTGGGGAAGGTAAAACAACGCAAGAGTGTGATGTGAACCTGAATTGTCGTTCCAGCGGACAGACGGTTGAGGGTAGTAAGGTCTGGGATAGTTTTGCAAGTTCGTGAGAGGTTATTGGCAACTAGGATGTTGGTTTGAAATGTGTGTACTTCAATGCCAGGAGCATCCATGAGACCATAGGACATAGGAATGGAAGTAAGGCCATTCGTCCCATCGAGTCCATTCCTTGATTCAAACATGTCTGATGGGCATTCCAACGCCACTTACCTGCACTCTCCCCCATCCCTGCGAGATTAAGAATTTATCATGCTCTGCCTTGAAGACATTTTTCGTCTCGGTCTCACTACCCTCTGTGGTAATGAATTTCACAACTCCACCACTCTCTGGTTGAAGAAATGTCTCCTCATTTCCGTTTTAAATTGAACTCCACTAATTCTCAGGCTGTGCCCACGGCTCCGAGTATTCCTGTCTGACTTTATATTAGATTTCCTCTCAACCTTCTAAACTGCAATGAATACGATCCCAGGATCCTCAGCCTTCCATCATATGTTAGGCCTAACATTCCAGGAATTATCCGTGTGAAACACCGCTAGAAATGCTCCAGTCCCAGTACGTTTTTCCTGCGTCGTGGGGCCCAAAACTCGACATAGTATTCTAAATAGCTTCTAACCAGAGTTTTGTAAAGTCTCAGTAGCGCATCTTTCGTTTTACATTCAAACTCTCTTAAGAAAAACTACAAATTTACATTTGCTTTCTGAACCACTGACTCAACTTGCAAGTCAACCTTCAGAGAAACCTGGAGTAGCACTCGCTGTTAGGTTTGTACTTTGGCTATAGAAATGTTCTCACCGTTTAGAAAATCATCAGTCCCTTTATCCCTTTTTTTCCGAAGTGCAACACCTCGCTTTTGCTCTGGCATAAGATGGATGATCTTGCATCATGGGTTGTTCCCCAGGACCTTGACCTTGTGATCATTTAAGAGACATGATTCGCGGAAGGACAAGAATGGCTTTCGTAGATTTCGGGATTTAGATGTGTCAGCAAGAAGAGAGAAGATGGTAAAGGGGAAGTGTGGCATTGTTAATCAAAGATAGCATTACAGCAGTTGAGAGATCGGTTGAGGACTCAGCTACTGAGGCAATTTGGGATGATGTTGGAAACAAGAAAGGAGAGGTCACCTATTTGCCGGTTTCTATAGACCTCCAAATTGTTCCAGCAACATAGAAAGGATAGAAAAGACCATTCTCAGTAGGAGCGAGGGTAATATGTTTTTGTTGGGGGATGGTGGGCTAGAAATGTATAAGTTAGCCAAAATAGATCTAAAGAGATAAGAACAAGAAGAATCAGAAGGGGACAAGAGGGGTCGTTGGCGGATAGAATCAAGAAAAGCCACAAGGCATTCAACGGGTATATCAGGAATAAAAGAATGACTAGGGTAAGATTCAGGCCAATCGAAGGTAATAGTGGAAATTTCATTTTAGAATCTGAGGAATAAGGGAAGCATTCACATTGGAAAAGGGCAATGTTATTGAGAATACAGAGACACAGGCAACAATATCGTGTGGGACTGAGGTTGACAAAGATGGGTCTTTCGCAATTTTGGAAAATCTGAAAATAGGAAAGACTCTGGGCCGGATGGGATTTATCCACAGATTCTCTTGCAAACCAGGGAGGAGTTTGCAGAGACTTTGGGTTCTATATTTATGTCATGATTATTGACAAGAGGAGTGCCAAAAGTCTGGAGGATAGTAAATGTTGTTCCCCTGTTTAAGAATGGGATTCGGGACAACCGTGGTAATTATAGGTCATTGAGCTTTACTTTCATTGACGGTAAGATGTTGGAAAAATTAATTTTTCCATAGATAGAATTTATAATCACCTGGAAAAGAATAATTTATTTATGCCTCGTCAACACGGTTCTGTGAAGGTTGGGTCATGCTTCATTAACATTACAAATTTTTTCGAGAAGGTGAAAATACAGGTGGACGAAGGTAAAGCGTTGCTATGGTGTACATGGAATCAGTAAGGCTTTTAATAAGGTTCCACACAATAGTATATTGCACAAAATATGGCGTTTCGGGATTGAAGCTGATTGAGCGGTTTGAAGCAGAAATTGGCTAGCTGAAAGAAGACAAAGCGTGGTGATTGATGGGAAATGTTCATCCTGAAGTTCAGTTACCAGTGGCGTGCCATCGGGATCTGTTCTGAGCTCACTGCGGTTTGTCATTTTTACAAATGATCTAGATGTGGGTTTGGAAATAAGAGTTAATACATTTGTGGATGACACTAAGGTAGGTACAGTTGCAGATAGTGACGAAAGATGTTGTGGTTTTCAGAGGGTCAGAAGTACTTTGCAGAGCTGGGCTGAGAAATGGCAAATGGAGGTTAATGCGGAAAATTGTGAGGTAGTTCACTTCAGAAGAAATAACAGGAATGCAGAGTACTGGGCTAATGATAAAATTCTTAGCAACAGTGAGATCTTGGTGTCCTGATACATAAATCCATGCAAGTGGTTGGTAGGGTTGTTGACAATGCAACTGGTGTGTTGGTGTTTATTGGTAGAGGGATTGAGTTTAGGAGCCACGTGGTCATGCGTTTGCTCGACAAGACAATATTAAGGATGCTCCTGGAAATTGTGTGCAGTACTGGTCACAGCATTGTTAGAAAAACGTGGAAGTTTTGGAAAAGGGTTCAGAGGAGATTTACTGGGATACTGCCTGGTAAGAAAGGAATTTCTTACGAGAGCACTGAGGCTTGGAGAGAAGAGGATTGGGAGGTGACTTTATCGAGACGTATAAGAAAATCTGAACGTTAGATAGAGTGGACAGTGAGAGCCATTTTACTCTAACGGTGAAGGCTAATACAAGGAGGCAATTTTTTCAATTAAGAGGTGATAGATTTAGGACTGTTATTCCGGATATTCTCTTCAAACAGAGAGTAGTAGTGCAGTGGAATGGCCTGCCTGCAACAATAATGGACTTGCCAACATTAAGGACATTTAAATGGGCACTGGACATACAGTTGGATAATAATGGAATAGTGTAGGTATGTGGGCATGAAATTATTTTCACAGGTCGGCCCAGCATCGAGTGCTGAAGGGATTGGATTGTGCTGTAACGTTCGACATTCTACGTTCTGTGTTCATTGTAAGCACTGTTTACACAGCTTTTGTCTCAACAATCGGGTGGCGAGTGACAGACGAGCCTCAGATCGGGATAACGTGAAATATGCTAAGCTCCTTTAAGTGAGTAGACATAAAGATCTATAGGACAGGTGCAGGCCAATGCCCCAATCCTTTCAGCACCGGTAACCCATCCAATGAACATTTTGAATTACATTTTGCTGCACTAGTATTTAACCGCGCATGGCTTGGCATTACACATGTTCATCTAAATACTTCTTTCATGCTATGAAGGGTTCCCCCTTGAGCAACATTCCAATAGTGAGTTCCATATTGTCACTACTCTCTGTGTGAAAAAGGCTCAAATCTCCTTGATATCGCTTGATCCTGACTTTAAATCTATGCCACCTGTCCATTGTTGCCTCCCTGAAAGAATAAAATTTCGTCCTGTCCTCTCTGTTCATGCAGCTGATAACTTTATATATCTCAATCACATCCCCTCTCTGTCTGCTCTCCTGTCATGCAAGCAACCCCAGTTTGTGTAATCTCTCTTCATAACTGAACCTTTCCTGATAAATCCCCACTTCACCCACCAAATTATTATTTCACCCTTGGTAGTGGAATGACTTCACTCTGTGATGTGGATTCTGGAACATATGCAGTGCTCCAGTTGTGGCCAAACCAA
Source organism: Chiloscyllium plagiosum (assembly GCF_037043375.1). Lineage (NCBI taxonomy): Eukaryota > Metazoa > Chordata > Chondrichthyes > Orectolobiformes > Hemiscylliidae > Chiloscyllium > Chiloscyllium plagiosum. Next base: position 16,289,281 of record NW_028270179.1, on the reverse strand, counting down.
CGTTGAATGCTGTTCCAGGACGCAAACTCTATATTTCGATGAACAAATGCATGTACACCATATGCCTTCTTAATCATTTTATCCAGGAATCCTGACATACTATAGAACAGGTGGCACGGTGGTTCAATTGTTACCACAGCTGCAAGTATTATCAGGGACCTGGGCTTGATTTAAAACCTCAGACGACTGTCTGTGAGGAGTTTGCACGTTATCCACGTTTATGAATGGGTTTCTGCCTGCTGGTTCTGTTTCCATCCACAGTCAAAAGATGTGTGGATTATGAAAAATTGTCCATAGTTTTCAAGGATGTGTATTTTGTGTGCGGTTGCCAGGGAAATGAAGGATTACAGGAATAAGGGGTGGATCTGGGTGGGATGCTCTTTTAGGGTTGGTGTGGGCTTGTTGGGCCGAATGGCCAGTTTACACACTGTCGGGATTCCCTGGTGACAAACACTTTAAGGTTCCTCTGTTCCTCGGTGCGAGTCAGAGTTTGATTGTTCACCATGCATGCTATATTCTCATTTGTCCAGACAAAGCGCATCATCTGGCATATCTCCAGGTTGAAATCCATTTGCCTCTGATCATCCTATCTGCATCTTCCTGCAAGCTACGATTATCCTCCTCACAATTTATCACGACAACATTTTATTTCTGTGTGAAGTTATTAATCACACATCTGATTGCCTTCCAAGAACGCTTTATTTGGCTCTTAGGTCGATAAATAGCTTGGGGAGAAGGCTGTTCGACCGAAAACATCACAAATCTACAAGATCCAAACTTTCCTTTAGTTGATGGATGTATAAAACATGGATATAGACATTTCCCATAACCATTTGCTCTGAGGCTTTTAATGAGAATGGCCTTTCCAATTTCGAACTTGGCAATATATATCATCTGCAAATAATTCAAAGAAGCCAAAAAATGAAGGTCGAGAAACAATACAATGAGGAAAAAAAATGTCCTTGCCAGTAATGCTTATGGCGCGGGGTCGGTTAATTATCTTTCGATCTTTCCCTACGCCTATAACATCAATACTTTTAACCGTGCCTGTATCTCTGTATTGCGGGAAATATATCAGTGACTTAGTCCTTTCATTGTTAGACGTTTTTGTCAACAGTTCATGACTAAGTACTTGTGTCGAGAGACCCTCCTTTTGAACATTTTCTATCCATATAGATGAACGAGTGCCTTTTACATGTTCTTAATGTACTCACATTAAACACTTTCTCTGGAATATCATTCTATTTGTGCACCACCTTCTAAGCAAAAAATACTGCCCCTCATGTTCGCTCTTATTTTTTCCCTCTAAACTTAAACTGATGTCATACTTTCCTTGATTCCACAATCCTGGGAAAAAGACACAGTGAATCAATACTTCTCATTATCTTATATAATTCTTTGAGCTCCCCTCTCAGTCTCGGAAGCTCTATTATCAGGAGTCCAAGCTTGTCCAAACTCTGCCGATATCTCAAACCGCTGAGTCCTGGAAACATCCTTTCTAATTTGTTAAACACTCTTTCCAGTTAACTAACAGCTTTCCTTAAACGATTTGGCCAAAACTGAACACAATGTGCGGCCTCACCAAAATCCTGTACAACTACACTATTACTTTGCAACGTCGATACTCAGTGGATTAACCAATGAGGGTGTCAAAAACTTTCTTCACTGCCATATCTAGCTTTGGCTCCACTTGCAGAGAACTGTTCACCAGATCTCCAAGGTCCCTCTGTTCCACTACGCTCTTTACAGCCCTACAATTCAGCATGATTTGATTTTGAAAAATGCAAGACCTCACACTTATTTACATTACACTCCGATTTGCCCGCGTCCCAAGCTGACCAAGTTTCTGAAGCAAGTTCTGATAATCTTATCAACGTGAAGGATGTCTTCTATTTTGCAACATCTACACAATTACTAATCATGCCTTGTACATTCTCTTTCAAATCATTGACATAAATAACAAATAGAAATGAGCATATTCACATGTTTCCCGTCCAACAAGCATCTTTTCACTATTAACCTCTTCTCCCTACCATTAAGAAAAAGTGCATATAGTTTGCCGGATCTATGCAATCTTACTTTCCAGAGCAGCCTCCCACGTAGAAGATGACCAAAGGCCTTTACTTGCAAACAGACTGCTCCAATCAACCTCTACATTCTTTGGTCTATTTCCATCAAAATTCGCCTTGCTCTAATTTCGCACTTGAACCTTAGGAACAGTTTTCTCCCTGTCCAGAATGATATGACAGTTATTAGAAGTATGGCCACTGGTTTCAAACTGCTCTGCCACTGTCACCTCCGTCATCTGTTTTGCACTATATCCCAAGTTTAGGTCGAGATTTACCGCTTGCCGAGTAGGACACTTGATGTACTGCTTAAATATACGTTCCATATCGGACTTCACAATTTTCACACCATCTAAGCTCGGAAATGGTCTGTTAGTACCAGCCCATATTCATAAAATTAAAATCCCCAAGCAAGACAACCCAAATGCTCGAGCAAGCTCTGAAAACTCCATGGATATTTACCCCACTAATTCCCGTTGTTTTTTTATTTGTTGTTCCGTAAAAATTGCAACTTTAATTTTCAGAGAACCCTTGTAAATTTTAAATGACAGAGCGGAAGGAAGGCGTGTATTCAGACATTGGAATGGGTAGCCTGGATAGTCTTCTTTCCCAATACACAAAATGTTCTTTCATACCCCCTTAGAGTTCTCTGATAAGATTGGCGTGTCTCGGTGGCTCAGTGGTTAGCACTGCCGCCTCCCAGCGCCACGTGACCCGGTTTGATTTCAGCTTCGGGCGACATTCTGAGTGGAGTTTGCACATTCAACCCGTATCTGCAATGGTTTCCTCCTGGAATTCTGGTTACATCCTACAATCAAAGGATTTGTCCATGTTAAATTGCGCATAGTGTTCAGGGATGTGCATGTTAGGTGGACGAGTCAGAGGCAAATCTAGACGAGTGGGAATGGGTTTGCTGGATACGTGTCAGGTCTCAAGGCCTGCGTCCACGCAGTCGGGATTCTAAGATCAGAAAAGCATAGGTAAGGAAGGATATGTTGACATTGGAAGAAGTGCAATTTAGTTTTTCGTCAATGATGTCTGGACGTCACGGATAGAGGTTTTCAGAGTAGATTATACAACGAAGACACTTTTGTCAATAATTTTGAAGTGATTCGTGAGATCTGGAGTGTATCTCAGAAAAAACAATTCGAAAAACGACAGACAGGTGAAGATGAATTATTTTATTCAAGAATTAGCAGGCACAGACTGAAAATTATGTTCACGGACTTTAAACTTGATGTTAGCAAATACTTCTACACATAAAGGATGGGTGGTAGATGTTTCAAAATGTCTTCCACAAATGGCATTGGATATTGAATTAGTTGTTGATCAGAAATCTAAGAGAGACATATTTTTGCTCATCCAAAAGTAAGCAGGTGTTTTTGCTGTGCAATAAGGGAACTCAATGTTGAATCCTGAAGTCTGCAGGGAACTCCAAGTAGAACCCAGGGCACTCCATAAAATGAGGTTTGAAAGGTCACAGGTGACTATTTGACTTGTGGCTGAAAAGTCATCGTGGGAGAGGGGGCCGTATTGTCACGTAACGTTGGACCTCTGCAAGGTGTTTTGTTATCTCCAATAATTTTCCAAAGGCCGTGAGGAAACCTACATTTATTTCCCCCAAGGGGATTTTACTGTGTTTTTAAACGTCAATTTGGAAAAGTTGGAAGTTGAAAACTAGTTGCCTTGTGCCTCCAACAAGGAAATGTGTTCAACCTGCAGAAGAGAGATTTTACAACCGCAATCCCTGACGAGAAAAAAAAACAATCACCCCCGGAAACATTGTGGACTGGGGCTATTGGAGTCTCTCCAGTCTTTTTTCACTCCATCTGCAACATCGATTTTCCCCCTGCCTCTGCGGCATAGAGATCTGTGGCAAATAAAGAAACACTTCAGCCCGTTATTTCTGCGCTGTAAGGAAACACAAGGATCTAAATGTTCGCGTCCCAGACTTCACCACTTGGCAGAACAAATTTAAAATAAACCTTCCATGAATTGGCATCACATGTACCTGTCCAGAACATTTCTAAATGTCCTGATTGTTTCTGCCTCCACCACCGTTACCGCCAGTCTCTTAGATTCCCATAATCAGACAGCACAAGAAAGGCCCTTGACATACTGAGTCTGTATCAACTAAAAGCAACACCTACTGTCCATCGACTCTTGTCCCACTTTGCCTCACTAGAGTCATGTCTTCCAATGTTATGACATTTCAAGTGTTCCTTCACGCACCTTAAAAAACATTATAAGGTACCCAGCCTCAACTACTCTCACGGGCAGTTTAAAGACATATCCTCATATATTCTCGAAACCTCTAATGACTTTCACCTTAATATGATGGCCCTGTTCTTTCCCACTGCGACTAAGCTGAAGAGGAGTCTTTTGTTCAGCTTACCCACGTCTATCAGAATCTTGCTCACATCTGTGAGATACAATTTAAACCTTCACTGCTCCAAATTATTTAGCTAAACTATCCAACCTCTCTATATTCCAAACTTATCCATCCCAAGTAACGCCCGGCTGAATCTTCGTTTCACCTCCTCTCCAGTGGAATCAAATTTATGGAGACCAGAAATATGCAGTCTCCAGCACTGCCCCACTTAATGTCCTGCTCATACCCAAAAGAAGTGGAAACTGAAATTGACTTTGCTGATAAATGTAAGAAGCTGGGTAACCCGCATGGAGTACAACTTTTGACAACATACCCCTTCCCCAAACCTGTGCCACCAACGATGAGACATAATTAAGGACTATGGTGGAATACTCCCCATTTGCTGAATTGTATGCTCATCAGATATCAATTATGAAAATTGACAGTTTAGCAACTCACCATTCGCTGACACACAATGACGACCATTCCCTCCCTCACTCAATCTATCGGCCACGATGCAGTAACACAGCTGTGTGCACCTTCTATCAGATACGCTACAGAAATTGAACAGGCTTTGAAGGCACCATCATCCAAACACACGATCATTACGAACACGAAGGTCAGCATCTTTGCAGATGTGACCAGAGAGGACAATGTCCTATTATTTCTCGCAATTGGTAAATCACACCATGACGAGGCAAGATAGGCTTCAGCTACTCTATCATAATTTCATGAGTGGAGATATTACTGTTGAGAGTCCAATCTTCCTCACATTTGCATCCACGTAGGTACAGAAACAGTCAATTTTAAAATGCAATCAGATCTATACGATGTGTAGGCTAGGCTGACAAGTGACAGCGCCAATGTGAGGACTGCTGATGCTGGAGAATACAATCGATAGAGTTGTTCTTGAATAGCACAACAGCATCTGAGGAACAGGAAAATCGACATTTCGAACAAAAGCCCATTCATCAGGAAACGTCAATTTTCATGCTCTTCGGTTGCTGCCTGACCTGCTGTCTTTTCCAGCAACACATTTTCCACTGATGACTTGCAAGTAACATCCACGTCATACAAATGCCAAGTTATGAACTCTATCAAGAGACAAAATAACAATTACCCCTTCGCATTCAATGGTGTTACTTTCAATGAGCTCCACTATCAACATCGTGGGGTTTACATTTGACAAGGAACTGAACTGGACTCACCAGGTAAACACATTAGATACAGCAACTCGTCAGAGACTTGGAATTCTGTGGCGAATGCTGTGACCAAATAATCTGCATAATCTAAAAGACACACGTCATGAGCTTTATGGATTACTGCCAACTTGTCTGGACGAGTGTAGCAGCAACAACACTTAAGAAGTCTTAAGAACACACTGAATGAATGGCATTTTATTCTCAACGATCAAATCGCTCCAACGCCCACGCTCAGAAACAGCGCAATGTACTTTATTCAGGACGTACTGACGAAATTCTGCAAGATTCCCTCGGATCGCATTGTCAAAACTCAAGACCACTTTGCCCTCGAAGGAAAAGGGCAGCAGTTACATGGGAAAGCTTAAGCTGCAAGATTTCATCCAAGTCACTCGCATACCCACTGAGAACAAATAATAAAAATAAGTGTATCACAGGAACAGGTCCTCAGCCCTCCAAATCTTTGCTGAAAATTATGCTCTAATTAAACTAAAACTCAAGCCTTCTGTCCTTAAACAGTCCGTATCCCTCTATCCCCGTAAGCATCCAGATGCCTCTTAAATGTTCACAACGTGATTGTTTCCATCACCTCATGTAGCAGTCCATTTCAAGCTCCGACCAACATCGCTGTGAAATTCTTCCCTCGCACATTTCCATTGGTGAATACTGATAAAAGTCTTCGTTAAGCATCTCTCCACTTTCCGTGGCTCCATGCATAATTTTAATCCCAGGTCCTTTATTCTTGCGTGTGACAACTGTTTTCATTGCTGCACTCTTTCTTCTCGCATGAAACGTGTTGAATTTACATCGACGTGGCTTGATAAAGTCATATCGTGCCCCCCTTTAGGCTTCCTAATTCCACGTTTAACATCCTTCTTAACTTTTTCTATATTCCCAAAGTGCTTCTTCAGCTTTTACCTGCCTGGATCTATTCTACACTTCTTTTTTTCTATTGCCTAAGCTTACAGTAACCCTTGTTATCCACGTTTCCTGATTCTTGGCAGGACTGACCTTCATTTTTTTAAAGTGTCCTGAAGTTTAATCAACTTTTCTGTAAAAGCCTCCGAATTTCCAGGCGCAGATTTGCCCTCAAATAACTATCCAATCCACATTCACCGGTTCCTTTCCAATTAAATGCAATTGGCCCTTGCCAAATTAAGCACTCTCACCAGAGAGTCATTCTTGTCCTTGTCCATGACTACTGTAAATCTTATGGAGTTCTCATCACTAAGTCCAAATGCTCTCTGACTGAAACATTGATCTCCTTTCCTGGCACATTCACTCAGATCAAGTCTAGTATGGCCTTGCTGCTGGTAGCATTGACCACGCACTCTCTCAAAGAAAATTCCTGATCAATCTAATAATTTGCTGTCTATCAGATCGCCTGGATCTAAGTGAGACCCAATCAAAAATAGAAAGGTTCACGTCACCAATCGCATCTACCGTTTTCTTCAAACGTTTTCAGTATCTCACTATATACCTGCTCCTCTGTCTCCTCCATTCACTTTGAGCCTGGCGACGTATCTCTGCCTATTCATACGCTAGGCCATGCCAATCTCAGTCTCACATTTGTCCCGACTCGCTGCACTTACTGTTCTGATTCTGATCCCATGCCACGCTGGGCTAATCCTCCAGAAGATATCTAGCAAATATATTTGGAAGTATATTGCTTTTCCGTCACTGTTACTGGGTCAAAGTCATGGAATTCCCTCCCTGATATCATTGTGAGTCAACCCGCAGGAGGTGGCCTGCAGCCATAGAAGAATGATGCTCATAACCGCGTTTTAAAGGGGAATTAGGTGTCAGCAATAAATGCTGTCCAGCCAGTAAATTACACGTCCTGCAAATGATACTAAAAATAAAATTCCATGTCATGTTCAAGTTCAAGGATCCAAGTTCATCGGATAAGAGAGAAGGCAATGGGAGTGGTGGCCTATATTTCAAAGCGAATAGTGAGCCAATTTAGTTTCTGCAAACTATACAAGGTACAGACCCCTGCTGAAATTTTGCCAACAGTTTTTTTTATCGCCATGACAAGGAAAGATTTGCTTGTTGTTTCAGAAAGAATGTATTACTCATCCCTAATTTCCATCCATTTATTGTCTTGGCATACACATATATTAACCTATGTCAGCTCTGGTCAATGATTCAGAACACGCCATCTTTGAAGCTAACATATCAAGCACGGCCCTAATACACGATTCATTCTTGTTTCGAAAACGACGAGTGGTTAGGCCGTTAATGAAATACTGCAAAAATTCTAGTCGCCCTGCACTAGGATGGATGTTATGAAACTTGAAGTTGTTCAGAAATGACTTCCAAGGATGTTGCCAGTGTTGTACCGTTTCAAGCAGAAGTTGGAGTGTTGGGTGCTGGGACATGACCACACAGGGGTTTGTGATATCATGAGGAGCATGAACAAGTTAAACAGACACGATTTGTTTTTCGTCTGGGTGTGTATCTGAGAAGGAAGGGCTTAGAAGGATATCGGCAAATACTGGCAAATGGAACGAAGTTTATAGAGGATATCTGTTGGCATGCATGCGTTGGACCGAAACGTCTCTTTCTGCACGGTCTCTCCCTGTGAATCTATGTACTCACGGACATTCCAGTGAATGCTGAATTCCCACTGAGCGTAAAAAAGAGCAGAAAACAAAATGTTTATCCTTGCACCTGGGTGATCTTTATGTCCAGTCCAATGGAGAGAATGGAAGACCTTGGATTGTGGTATTGACTTTGTCTGTGCTGGTGTTTGTGGTGGAAAGGTTTACATTCATAATCAGTCCAAAGCATCAATAGAAAAGTAACTGATGGTGGACGCTGAACATCTGAAAAAAAGTCTCCAAAGTATCCCATTAAATTATTATCTACTGGAAATTTAACTGCGCTTTTTTATCCTCCCTCCAGTAATCTTACTGAAATTGAAATGGAATCCTTGGTTTTCTGTATAAACCTGTACTCAGATCATCTTCAAGATTCAGTGCACATCTCTGGTCAGCACACTACTGATGCCTTTCCCACTGTATGTCTTCTTGTTTTCCTCATGTCAATCTGTCCAGCACATGCAATGTATCCAACCATTCCATACTGATTATTTTTCCCCAGTGCCTCTGGATTACTCCCTCAATTTGGCAAACGAAATGTTTAATATGAGATCGAGTTTTTCGCTGACTCCTCTTCCATACTTGAATTTGGAAAGATTGAACAGCTTTTCCAGCAAGACATTATTTATGTATGTAACCCTCTATCGCACTTTGCAGTGAGTGTTTGATCGAAGTTTTTGCTTCACACCTGGAATTTGGAACTTCAGTCGAGAGAGTCATGGAACATTATTTGGAGACAACACATTTGGTTGTCTTCTTAGTCGGTTTACTCTAATTAAACACCGTGACATTCAACAGATTAGTACTATCATGGGACGTTTGCTCAATATAAAAAGTGTTCGCATTTAAGACATAACTATCGTTCAGAAGTAAAACTTATTGACTCCACAACATCAGAGCCTACTTGTAAAATTGAAGTAGTCGGTAATCTTCCAGTTACAGAGTATTTATTGCACTATACTTGTAGCTTTTGGTGTTACTTGTAAGACTATCACTCGAATGTTTGTTGTGTAAGATAATATTTAACTGCACTGTAATGTTCATGTGTGAAATGTAACTTATTTGCCAGGATTTGTTAATTTCCAAGCCAAATCTTACTCGCAGAAGCTGAACGGGGAATTCTTCTTCTGCTCTGACAGCAGAAATCTGACTGCAGATTCATAAACAATCTGAAAGTTCTGGAATTCTAAAAAATAAGACGTTTGTTCTAAATCAATCCTTTGTGAAATACTGTGCCATATATTATTAGAAAAAGTGCTTGAATTGTTTGATAAATATCCTTCAGGGCGTTTATGAATTTTCTGCAGGAAATACATAAATGAGATGATTAGATGTTAACAAAACCATGAGGTGATTATTCATTCTTGATCATGTGTCTCCTGATTGTCAAACACTAATGCAACTTTCAGGTCTTGGTGATCCATTGAACCTGTTTCCATTTGGCACAGTTTTGATTGACTGAAATCTTAGTACACCGAACAGCAAAGTTTAGTAACTTTTGTTACATGGTCCGAAACTCTGACACATAGCGGGTAAGTTCATAAACATCAGGGCAAGTGATTTCATATTCTTGTTTTCTCCTGGTAAAAAATAATGATCTATGTTGTATTCTTCGATAAGTGCTCATACTGCATTATATCCGTTGTTTGGTACAATGTAATAAGACAATATGAATGTTAGGATTTCTTCCAATCCTTTCAGAAAGATGTGCTATATTCGATCTGTGATTATTTGTGTGTCGCTTTTAGATGTTGATCTTGCTTCGTGTAAGTTTTGTGCGTCGTAAACTGCATGGCGTCCTCTGTCCAGATTTCTTTTTCATCCTATGATTTGCATGTCCTTGATTCCTATGCTCTGCTAGTACTGATCACAAACAAATCTTTTACACTGTTCCCAGTTATACGGAACAATAAATCATATCAAGTCAAATTAAATTATAGATTGTCCAACAAAAAACGGAATAACAGTGTGTTGGCAAGATTCAAAATTATGGCACATATTCAGAAATAAAAGTAGGTTCAAATACAAAGGACCAGGAATTGAAGGCAAACTACTGGTAGCACCCGTACAAACCCATAACCACTTTTCCTCTTGCAGTATCTTGATTCTAGTTTCGAAACAGAAATGGCTGTAAATCTATCAAAAGTGAAAGCAAATGAAAACAGGGCAAGATCATAAGAAATGGAACACTTCTAAATGCATACAAAGGAGTGTTGTCCACGAATGCAACTGGGGCATGAATAATCTTAATTCTGTCCAGTTGGATATTACAAAAATGACTTCCTGTCAGTTTGAATGTTTGCCCCTTGTAATTGAAACTCTGATCCTGAGTCGGGAAAATTGAATTTCTCTAAATGTGCCACATCCTACTTTTTGGTAAAGTCAGAAATAGATCTAATGCGTGTCATTTTTAATATGCAACTGGACATAATTAAGCTTATTCATTCCCGAGTTGCATTCGTGGACAAGTCTTGCGTGGGAAGTCTTTTTCCTCACGCAGACAGTGGTAGGAGTCTTGAAGCTCTGCCAGAACATGTGGAGGAAGCATTTCTTGGTTAGTGACATTTATGAAGCATCTGGATGGTGACATGACGAAGGAGAGATTAGAGGGATACGGAACGAAATAGGGCAGAAAGGTTGCTTTTATTTTACTTGCTTTATTTTCAAAGTTTGGGAGAAGATTTGTAGCTTGGGTGCTCGTTGTTGTGGTTCTGATCGCCGAGCTGGGAATTTGTGTTGCAGACGTTTCGTCCCCTGTCTAGGTGATATCCTCAGTGCTTGGGAGTCCCCGTGAAGCGGCGGAGGAAACATCACAGAAGCGCTACACAGGAGTTTCCCAAGCACTGAGCATGTCACCCTGACAGGGGACGAAACGTCTGCAACACAAATTCCCAGTTCGGCGAACAGAACCACAACAACTTGCTGATTTGCTTGGAGGGCCAAAAGGCCTATTACTATTATGTACTTTACTTAAGTTCATTGGTTTTGTTCTTACCACATGAAAGTAACAGAAGCAGCACATAAATGCAAATGACTGTGGTAGATTGATCGCCATTTTATTTCTGCTGGGTTTTAAAAAATTGGCAGGAAAACATAAAGGCAAGATTCCAAAGAAAATCAATACACAAATGTTCATGGTGAAGAAATCAACGTAGTGCATTACCCCATTTTAATTTCTTCTTCCATTGCAGATTGTCACTGTAAAATGGAGGAAAGCAGAGGTCTTGGTAAATAAAGCTGCATTCCATCTCTTGAGATAAATGCAATTCTGAAACGGCCTAAAGTAAGTCTTTTGCTAAATTTCACGAGGCTATGCTCAGTAAACTGTGGTGTGATGTAAGTTCAGTATAATTTCCCTTACTGTAAATTTAACAAGTAAATTGATGATGAATTATTTATTTACAGACAACAAGCAAAACTATTGTCATTTACAAAATACCGTGCAAGAATTGTAACAAATACAACATTGGACAAACAGGCAGAAAACTCGCCACCAGGATACATAAACATCAACAACCACAAAACCACATGACTTTCTCTCACTACTATCCTTACATAAAGATAAAGATGAAGACCACTTCAAATGAGACAACACATCTACCCTAGAAAAAGCCAAACCCAGAAAAGCGCGAGAATTCCTAGAAGCATGACGTTCCAACCAGAACTCTATTGACAAACACATTGACTTGAACTCAATTTACCATTCCTTGAGAAAAGGAATAGGCAATGGCATCATCAGAAGAAATGACATCACCAAAGGAAATGTCATCACCGACCAAAAGAAACTCAATCATGTCAATAGAAAGCAGGAAGCATCAGCAGTAATTCGTCCAGAGCCTCACTGAAGATGTTGCCGAATATGATGATGGAACGCCTGAAAATGAACCTTCCAGCTCATCGAACAAACTTACATCCATTAAAAAATGTCGTTAGAGGCTCCATTCATAGATCTAATAACAACAGAGAAGAAGCTGTACTTGAACCTGTTGGTGCGTGTGTTCAACCTTCTGTATCTTATTCCTGACAGAAATGGTTGTCGGAGAGCATTGCCGACTGGGATGGGTCTTTGATGATGTTGGCAACCTTTCCGTCGCAACAGGAATTTTACATAGAGCCCATGAATGGGAGATTGGCTTCCGTGATGGTCTCAGTTACGCACACAAACTTCTGTAATTTTAAAAGGTTCTGTGCAGAGCAGTTTCCATATCAGGCTGCTGTGCACCTGGACAGTACGTTCTCTATGGTGCATTTGTAAACTTTGGTGAGGATCGTTATGGAAATGCGAAATCTCTTGAAGCCGCCTGAGAAAGAAGCAACGTTGTTGCACCTTTTGACTGTCTAATGCAGGTGGGAAGTCTGTGACAGATGGTTGGTTATCATCACACCAAGAACTTGAAGCTCTCAATCCTCTCAAGCACCACTCAGTTGTTATAGATAGGGGTATGCTCTCTTCTTTCTTTCTTAAGTCAATTGCCATTTCTTTAGTTTAACAAACATCGAGATAGAGATTGTTATCACTACACGACATTACAATCCCTTCTGTCTGTTGTCTCTATTCTGACGCCCCATCTTTGTTTGATTTCCTTCCTAGCACCGTAGTGTCATCAGCAAACCTGGAGATGGCGGCCGTTCGGCAACACATTTGTGGATGTAAAGGCAGTACAGCAGGGGGTTAACAGCACAACGTTGGGTGGCTCCAATGTTGAGCGCTTTGAAGGAGGAGATGCAGCTGTCTATCTTCACTGATTGCGCTCTATTGGTCAGAAAGCTCGGTATCCAGTTTCAAAGGGTGTTGCCGAGACATAATCTCAGAATTTTGAGATCAGTCTGGATATGACAATGGTACTGAATGCGGAGCTGTGGTCAGCATTCAAGTTATGAAAATGAAACGTTCCTCATACTTTCATTGCAACACAGCAATGTTGAAACATTTAATGTTCTCAGTATATGTAACAAGAGTGGTTTTTGCTTCAGCCCCTTCCAGATTTTCTTACTGTTTCTGCATCTCGCCATTTGTCATTGTAGTTTTCCATCTGTATTTCTGAACTACGTTCAAGAAAACTGGTCAAACGTTAAGATTATGGTCTCCTATAAAGGCTGATGCATGGATGCCACATATTTTTAGGAAAAACTGATTCAATTTTTGCAATGATGTGAGCTTGGCTTTTGGATTCGAAATAAAACGAGCAATCACTGGCGACATTGGACAAGATCACTTACTTCATCAAAGTCATGCATTTTTGAAAAACCTTCCGTTCTCTCACACTCATGTCTCAGAAGTGAATAACTAACAAAAAGAGCAGCTTAGAATTTACTTTTCAACCTTCACTCATCCGAGAATGAATTAACTTCAGAATCATTGATTTAAATGCTGACAAATTACAAAGCAAATTACTGACTGGATTCATAATTCCACACGAATTAATCAAAGAGCGAATAAGTGAAAAGCAAATTGTTCACCCAAAACGCTTACACCACTCAAAAAATGGAGTCATAATCACAGGACCCTTGCTAGTATAATGTATGCAATAATTAATTAACAAGATAATGTAGCAGACCAGCAATATTAATAGCTTACATTTAATCATCAGACGCTGAAACCAGCAATAAGTTAGATTCTACAACCAATGCAGTCAGTCCGCATTTATTTAACTATTGGATAGACTATTATCTAATTTAGATAAATGAAAATGTGACATTATTGAAGGTTATGGATGTTGGGGCATATGCTAACCGAGCGTTTAGCAATGCTGCCTGACAGCACCAGGATTTTGTATTCAGTTCCAGTCTCTTGTGGTATTTGCAGTCTCCTCGATGCTCTGAGTTCCTTACACAGTCGAAAAAAGGCCCAGTTTTCATATTTTGGAGAATGCTTGTTTGGGGTGGACATGGACAACACCATTACGCATGGTGCCAACTCCGACCATGTACGTGGCAGTTCATGTGACTCAGCCAACGTTGTCTATCTCACACGCTGCAGGCAAGGATGCCCTGAAGCATGGTACATTGGTGAAACCGAGCACAGGCTACGGCAACTGATGAAAGGTCACCACACAACAATTAACAGACAGGGGTGTTGCCTCCCAGTTGAAGAAAACTTTAGCAGTACAGGGCATTCGACATCAGAACTTCGGGTGGCCATTCTCCAAGGCGGACTTCGGGACAGGCAGCAGCGAAATGTGCCTAACCAGGGACTGATAGCTAAGTGTGGTACCTATACTGAGGGCCGAAACCGGTACATTGCGTTCATGTCACACTACAGGTAAGCACCATTGCACTATCCACACACACACACACACAAACACGACAGTCCTACATGCACGCACACACAAACACACACACACACACAGACGCTCATATACACACACGGACACATGGACACACCCATACACAAACACACATACAGCCACTCACACCCACACTCCTACAGGCACACACACTCCCCCACTCTCACATGCATGCTTTCACATAGACCACTTTCAACTTACAGACACATATACACGCTCACAGACACTCACAAGCCCAACTCCAAACATACACACACGCACTCCTACAGACAAACACACTCCCACACTCAAACATGTATCCTCACACATGGACCACTTTACACACACACACACATATACACTCGCTCACAGACATTCACAAACCCCACCCCAGACGCACACATACACACACACACGCACACACAGGCAAAAACACACATGCACATGAACTTTTGTGGGGTGAATTTGTACTTGCAGAGTTATATTGTACTTTCCTCAAAAATTGCATGAATCCATGTAAGACTCTGTCAACTCACTTTATTAAAGTTTAGAATCAGTTGAAACATTATGGCAGAGATAACAGCACGCAGGGGGGCAACAATTTCAACATATTATCTGGCTGAGAGCAATTGTTCAAGTCAACTTGCGATTGTAACTTTAAATCAGTTTTGTGATTTACATCTGAGAGAAGTGAAACTAACATGGTCAGTCTAACAGAAGAGGGGCTTAAAACACCCAAGGAAATTTTCAATGTATAATTTCACTTACATCACACTCTAAACTTTTACTATAAATTCTGTGTCTTACAATTGTGTACTCGAAAACCACCTGATGAAGGAGCAGGGCTCTGAAACCCCATGCTTCCAATTAAACCTGTTGGCTGATGAGTGATTTCAAACTTTCCTTGGCATAGCAGATTACAGTTAGCCAAGTGTGGGAGCAATATTCCGGATTCTCCAACTTAGAGTCTCGATTAGATTGGTTCTGGAAACGCACAGCAGTTCAAGCAGTGTCCAAGGAGCAATAAAATTGACGTTTCGGGCTAAAGCCCTTCAACAGGAATACTGGCAGAGAGCCTGAAGAGCGGAGCGATAAATGAGAGGAGGGTGGGGGTGGGCAGAAAGTAGCATAGAGTAACATAGGTGAGTGGGGGAGGGGATGAAGGTGATAGGTCAGAGGGGAGGTGGCTGGAGTGGATAGTAGGAAAAGAAGATAGGCAGGTAGGACAAGTCATGGGGACATTACTGAGCTGGAAGTTTGGAACTGGGGTGAGTTGGGGGAATGGGAAATGAGGAAATGTTGAAGTCCACATTGATACCTTGGGGTTGAAGTGTTCCGAGGTGGAAGACGAGACGTTCTTCCTCCAGGCGTCTGGTGGTGAGGGAACGGCGGCGAAGGAGGCCCACGACGTCCATGTCCTCGGCAGAGTGAGAGAGCGAGTTGAAATGTTGAGCCACAAGACGGTGTGATTGTTGGTGCGGGTGTCGCAGAGATATTCCCTAAAGTGCTCTGCTAGGCGGCGTCCAGTCTCCCCAGTGTAGAGGGGACCCCATCGAGAGCAATGGATAAAATAAATGATGTTGGTGGATGTGCAGGTAAACTTTGATGGATGTGGAGGGCTCCTTTAGGGACTTGGATGGAGGTGAGGGAAGAGGTGTGGGCACAGGTTTTGCAATTCCTGTGGTGGCAGGGGAAGGTGCCAGGATGGGAGGGTGGTTCGTTGCGCCCCTCACATCGTCGCTGATGTCACACGCTCAGTGACTTCCACCTCCATTCTGCCGTGTTTGCCACGAATTCCACCCACACCAATGCCACTCACCTGCATTCTGCTGACAAGCCCCCACAGATCCGACTGTCACCATCCCCGCCCCCCCCCCAGAACCCTGAGGGGAACACCACTCCTGCTCATGACTCCACCCCATTACCCCACCACCAGACCCACTCCCAACACCACACCCACACCAGATGCCAGCTCCTAGCACTGCCGAGTTTTCACCATACACCCTGACCTCCCCTCACTGAGGACGTACGATAAGTCCTCAGCTAAGGACTCATCTTCATCCTCCTCTGCCCACGCATCAATTAATTCAATACACTCTGTGACGTCGAACACTTCTTCCTTCGTCTCCGCCTCCGAACTTACTTTCACAATCAGGACTCACGCCCACCTTCCGAGGATCCTTTCGCATACCTCCAACACACTCCATCCACCTGGACACCCCGTGCACCCTATTACCCACACTCGACCTCTTCATTTCCAACTGCCGCCTGGTCATTTAACGCCTCAAACTCTCTACCCCCTCCCCCAATCCAACATCTCGCCCTCACAGCACGCAACCCTCCAATACCTCTTCTCCAATCCCGACCTCACCATCAAGCCAGCAGATAAAGGGGGTACAGTGGTAGTCTGGTGCACTGACCTTTACACCGCTGAAGGCAAATGCCAACTCGAGGACACCTCTTCCTTCCTCTCCCTTGAATATGACCCCACCCCCAATCACCAAACCATCATCTCCCAGACCATACATAACCTCATCGCCTCAGGAGATCTCCCACCTACAGTTTCCAACCTCATAATCCGGGAACCCCGCACTGCCTGGTTCTTCCTCCTTCCCAAGTTCAACAAGCCTGACCACCCTGGCTGACTCATTGTCTCAGCATGCTCCTGCCTAGTCCAGGAACTCCCCACATACGTTCGAGACACCACCCGCGCCCTCCACCTCCTCCAAGACATCCGTTTTCGCGGCCCGCAACGCCTTATCTTCACCATGGATATCCAATCCCTCTAAACCTCCTACCGCCATGACCAGGGTCTCCAAGCACTACGTTTCTTCGTCTCCCGACGTCCCCAATAGTACCCTTCCACCGACACTTTTATTCGACTGGCAGAACTTGTCCTCACCCTGAACAATTTCTCGTTCGAATCCTCCCACTTCCTGCTGACCATGGGGACCCGTATGGGCCCCAGCTACGCCTGCCTCTTTGTTGGCTACGTAGAACAGTGCATCTTCCGTAATTACAACGGCAACACTCCTCAGCCCTTCCTCCGCCACTTTGACGACTGCATTGGCGCCAGCTCGTGCTGCCGCGAGGAGGTTCAGCAATTCCTCAACTTCAATAACTCATTCCACCCTGACCTTAACTTTACTTGGACCATCTCGGACACCTCCCTCCCCTTTCTGTATCTCTCCATCTCCATTAATGACGAACGACTTGACGCCAAATTTTTTTGCCAACCCACCAACTCCCACAGCTACCTGGGTTACACATCTTCTCACCCTACCTCCTGCAAATATGCCATCCCGTATTTCCAATTGCTCAACCTCCGCCGTTTCTGCTCCCAGCAGGCCCATTTGCACCACGAAACACACCAGATGGCCTCCTTCTTTAGAGACCACAATTTCCCTTCCCACGTGGTTAAAGATGCGCTCCAACGCATCTCGTCCACATCCCACACCTCTGCCCTCAGACACCACCCCTCCAACCGTAACAAGTACAGAACGCCCCCGGTGCTCACTTTCAACCCTACCAACCTTCGCACAATCCAAATCATCCGCCAACATTTCCGCCTCATCCAAACGGACCCCATGACCAAGGATATATTTCCCTCTCCACCCTTTTCCACCTTAGACAAAGACCGTTCCCTCCATGACGACCTGGTCAGGTTCACGCCCCCCCTACAACTCATGCTCCCATTTGGCACCTTCCCCTGACACTGCAGGAATTGCAAAAACTGCGTCCACAGCCCCTCCATCACCTCCATCCAAGTCCCTAAAGGAGCCTTCCACATCCATCAAAGTCTTACCGGCACATCCACCAATACCATTTATTGTATCAGTTGCTCCCGATGCGGTCTCCTCTACATTGGGGAGACTGGACGCCTCCTAGTAGTGTGATTTAAAGAAAATCTCTGGGACACCCGCACCAATAAACCACAACGCTCTGTGGCCCAACATTTCAACTCTGCCTCCCACTTGGCCAAGGACATGGAGGTCGTGGGTCTCCTTCACCGCCGCTCTTTTACCACCTGACGCCGGGAGGAAAACGCCTCACCTTCTGCTTCGGAACCCTTCAACCCCAAGACATCAATGTGGACTTCAACAGTTTCCTCATTTCCCCTTCCCCCACCTCACCCCAGTTCCAATCTTCCAGCTTAACACTGTCCCCATGACTTGTCATACCTGCCTATCTTCTTTTCCTACTATCCACTCAACCTCCCCGACCGATCAACTTCATCCCCTTTCCCACTCGCCTTTTGTAATCTATGCTTCTTTCTCCACCACTGCCACCCTCCTCTCATTTATCTCTCCACCCTCCAGGCTCTCTGCCTGTATTCCTGATGAAGGGCTTTAGCCCGAAACTTCGATTTTACTGCTCCTTGGATACAGCCTGAACTGCTGTGCTTTTCCAGAACCATTCTAATCTAGATTCTGGTTTCCAGATTCTGCAGTCATTGTTTTTGCCTACCTGACTCTCCAACTCAGCCGTCCACCAGTTTACATCGGTGTATATTCAACCGGTCTGTGGTCCTGCATCAGCCTGAAGCATTTTTTGGTTGTAGACATCGAGATTTACCCCTGTGATCTTCCATCTTAATTGAACAAGCCGTTACCTTGTTGCTAACAATGGAAGCTCACTATGTGCAACTTGGCTGCCATGTGTTCCCCTATTAAAGCAATGAGAGCGCTCATTCGGCATTACAGTCTGTCCAACATTCTGATGCCACATCGGCATCTATTCAAATTTCATTAAAATTACTGATTAACTTTTGTTGCTTTGAGCTAGCATTTTCCGAACTTCCTTTATATTGCAGCTTTCTCCATTGAAACGGTATTTTATTCTTTTGTTCACCCTTCCAAAGTGAACAATTTCATGTCTTTCCAAATTATACATCATTTGCAATTTTTTGCCCGTTGACACAAACTATCAACATTTCTCTGCCAAATATTTGAAACACTCTTACAACTTTCCTTTCCATCTGTCGTTATCTGCAATTTAGGCAACAGGACGGAAAGTAATTTGCTCCAAGTCATTAGTATCATAGAGGCCACATATTGCCAAGCTCTCCTGTTGTCTAGAGTGTCGTGACCTTCAGATTAAATCTCCACCATTTGCCTTCCAATGCTTAAACAATTATTATAAATTGCTGTTGTTTTCTTCAATATTTATTTCTGAAGCGAAAACAGTCGCCATCCGGTCTGAAGCTCTTTCTCAGTCTGTTTCAAATCTGCACCCTCACTCAGATCAAGCAAATCCTTCATTGCCTGCGATGCAATCGTCCATGAAGAGGGCAAATGTTATTTTGGCCTTAACTGCAACAGGATTGGAGCTTATAAGCAAGGATGGCTCACTGAGATTTTGCAGGGCTCTGGTGAGAACGCACCCGGAGTAGTGACTTGTTCAGGCCTCCCTGTCTTAAAGATAATGTTCTCGTCATGGACCAAGCGCTAATAGAGACTGCTTCGCCATTTCGTTACATCATGGTTGACCTGATGATTTCTAACTCCACTTTTCTGTCTTTTCCACATTACCCAACATTCCCGTCCTTTCAAAGACAAATCTCGAAGATTCCCCTTGTTTGTCAAAAAAAACAACTTCGCCCTTATTCTTTTCCTCAATAAATGCAAACCTCATGTACTCAAGCTCTCCTCGTAAGACATGTTACTTCGAATCATCCTCGTGATCCGAACATAAGCAACATGGGGAACTGGGCTTAAAATGTATTGATGAATTCAGGAGTAAGCTCCATCCCTCAGCGACTCACAGGCTGTAACAGAACCCGGTCTCCAAGCGCTGACCTCCTGCACGGCTGCTTTTGTATTGTTCCAGTGAATTCGTCGTATTGCTGCTGAGAACTGTTCATCTGGAAATATATCAAAGATTCTTTAGACCACAGCAGGAATATTGCGAATATTTGTGAATCCATACTCGCGTTGGGATGTGATGGCATTAGTGTGGGGTGGGTGCAGAGGAGAATGACCAGCATATTGCCGGGGCTGAAAGGTGTCAGTTATGAGGAATCAATTGTACAGATTGAAGTTATTTTCGTCAGAACCGAGGATACTGAAATTGGACATGATTGTGACTTATTAATGATGAGAGGAATAAATGGGATCGTCAAGGTGAAAATACTCCACTTCATGGTATGTCTCCAAGTCATAAACCTTTGCGTTCTCAGAACGTGAATAAAACCTGGTGATACGTCCGAGAACTGATTATCGTTATTTTGTTTCCCATTCAGAACAGTGGCATAACACAGTGAAACGAAATAAGTAGGCGATCATAAACTGGGCAAGGTACATTTAACGCCTTCTCACTGCAGAAGCTTCGTTGCTGTGCAGACATTTGATTTGTCCACAGCTGGAGGATTGTATGCAGTTCTGGTTGGTACACAGCATTAAGTATGTGGAGGTTTTGTCGAGATTGTAAAATTTGTTTATCAGGTCATTGCTTGAATCGGATCAAATTAGTTACAAAGAGAGATTGAGCAATCGTGGATTGCATCTGTGAGAGTATTGCAGGCTGCTGAATGAATTTATGGAGGTATTTGAAATATTAAAAGGCGTGAATGAGGGACAGTCATTCCCCAGGGCCAAATACCAGTAGGTAAAGGTTTAAAGTAAGAAAGGAAAGGTAAATTGAACTGTGCGATGGAAAATTTTGCACACAAGGTAGTAAGTGTCTGAAATACACTGCAATGAGCGGTGACTGAATTCGATACGGTGGCAAATTTGAAGATTTGCTTTTACAGGCTTGAACAGGCAGCAACCAAACGGAATCTTTGAAGGGACAGTGGATATGCTCTGGTTGTTTTCATTAAAATAAAGAGGGTAGCGGAAAAACCGACATGACGTGTATACGTTTATGAGAGCAGGAAATAGTGAACAGATCGGAACTGCTCCCTTCAATTGTCGAGTCAATTAAAAGGGGGTATAATTGAAATCGAAAGATAGATGAATTGAAGAGACGTTGAGGAGAAGCATTTTCTCGCAGAGCGTGGTGTGGGGACTGGAATGCACGACCTGGGAAAGTAACTGAGACAAACAACCTTAAACTTAAAGTGTGCAAAAACTCAAGGAGTGTTGGTCGAATGTAGATTTCGATTAGCAATTCGTGATGTCGACTTCAAAGGCCAAAAGGCCTCTCCTAGACTGTCTGGTGCTACGATTCTGTGCTAGAAAAGAGATTGTAGCCAATGTCGCTGATGCATTCTGCACTCTTCTGTCGGGGTGCTCTACACAGTGCGCAATTTGTGCATTGGATCGAGAATCTCCGTAATTACACGGTCTGGGCTCCATAATCGAACAGGAACATGAACGCCAATGGATTGGAGCAGCAGACAAAACGAACTCTGCTTGTTGGCCGACGACAAACAGAAATCTGTCTGCATCAATTCTTATCTGCATTGTTGTTATGCAACAGGAAACACAAACAACAGAAAATGAAAATTGGAATAACAACGATTTGAAAACACGAGTGACATAACATCCCTCACAACTTAACAAAGATCCGTTCCGATTTGCTGCAACATCCCAGAGACAAACTCTTTAACAGGAAACTTTACTGCAATCACAAGTTCTTCCAGGAGAGATAGAATAGACGTGTATCGTATCAGGTAAATAATAGTTTCTTCCCAGCAGCACTGAACAGACACATGTTAAAATCTAAACAAACCAGGGGAAAACTGAAAACCCTGGGTTGTGAGATCTGACCATACCTTACACACTGGGCAACATCCTGGGACAAATTCTATGAAACATTGCCAAAGTTTCCACATATTTCCCATATTTTGGCAACTAGAACTGTATGCAATACAGCAAATGTGACCACAGCAGAGTTTTGTACAGCTGCAACAGGACGTCATTGCTTCGTAACTCAATCACTCTACCAATAAATGCTAACACACCGTATGCCAGGGTGGCGACTCTCAGGAATATATGTACATGGAGACGAGATCTCTCTGTTCATTCACACTACCAAGGATATTACCATTATCCCAGTAATCTGTATTCCTGTTACTCATTACAAAGTGAGTCACCTCATATCTTTCTGCATTATAACTTCATTTGCCACCTCTCAGCTCAGCTCTGCAGCTTATCCATGTCCCTCTGTATCTTGTAAAATTCTTCAGTACTGTGCACAAATCCATGGAAATTAGTGTCATCACCAAATTTACTAACCAATCCTTCCGCATCCCCACTTCGGTCATTTATGCAAATGACAAACAGCAGTGTACCCAGAACAGGTCATTGCGACACACTACTCGTAATGGAACTGTAAGATGAACATTTCCCACTGAACACCATTCTCTGTCTTCTTTTATCTCGCCAATTATTAATACCAACCACTAAATCGCTCGCAATCCCATGCTCGGTATTTTCTGAAATTAACTATTGCAGGCAACGTTATCAAAATCTTTACTGGAATACATACTCACCACATCAACCGCTTTAACATATTCCACCT
The DNA here is from genome assembly GCF_037043375.1 of Chiloscyllium plagiosum. Classification (NCBI taxonomy): domain Eukaryota; kingdom Metazoa; phylum Chordata; class Chondrichthyes; order Orectolobiformes; family Hemiscylliidae; genus Chiloscyllium; species Chiloscyllium plagiosum. The sequence goes on along the minus strand of NW_028270179.1, from coordinate 16,266,310 downwards.
CTCTGTTCACCTTCTCAAAAGCCTCCATAAAGTTTGTCAGGCACGACCGCCTGTCCATAAAAACATGTTGATTGTCCCTACTCAAATTATTCCTTTCTAGACGATTATAAATCCTCTCTCTCATAATCATTTTCAAAGATTTTACCTCCAACCGTGGTCAGGTTTATTGGACTTCACTTACCAGGGTTGTCTCTTCTCAACTTCTTGAAGAAGGGGACAGAACTTGCAATCCTCCAGTATGCTGGCACTATTCCAGTAGACCATGACGACCTGAAAATCAATGCTGTAGGTTCTGCAATTTCCTTCCTTGCTTCCCATAAGAACAGTGGATCAATCCCATCGGCCCGAGGACTTATGTATTTTCCCACTTTCTAGAATTGCTAACACCTCCTCCTTATGAACCTTAATCCCGTCTAGTGTAATAGCCTGTTACCCAGTAGTTTTCTTGACAATATTGTCCTTTTTCAGTGTGAGTACTAATGAAAAAAATCATCTTGCGCCTCTCCTATCTTCGTGTACTCTACGCACATTGTACTTGTCCCTGCTGTCCTTCACTGTCTCCACACTTAATCAATTAATTTATTTTTATTATCGACATACCTTTCGAAATCTATAGGGCATTCGTTGATCCAACCCGCCACATAGTTCTCATGTTCCCTCCTGGCTCGTCGGAGCTCTCACTTTATGTCCCTCCTGGATAACTTGCACCTCTCAAGCGCTCAAGTAAGCCTTCCCGTTTCATCCTTGCAAAACCCTCATTCTTCGTATTGACGAGGGGGTCAACTTATTTAGAAAACTTGGTTCTCCCTGCCTGACAGGTACGTATTTAAATTGTGCACATCTCCTTCAGTTTCCATTCACATTCCAGGCATCCTAAGTCTTGCCACATGGCATCATAATTGCCTTTACCCCCGACATACCTCTTGCCCTGCAGTATGTACTAGTCACTTGCCATCACAAAAGTAAAACGTTACCAAACTTGAATACTATCAACAAAGTGCTCAACTACCACCAAATCGAACACCTGTTATGGTTCAGTACCAAGTATTAAATGCATTGTGGCTTCAGCTCTTGTTGGCCTATGTACCTCCTGAGTCTGGAAACCCTCCTGCACATATTGGACAAAAGCTGACACAACTAATGTACTCCTACTCTCATGTTTCCGATCAATATTCAGATATTGAAGTCTTACAAGTACCTTGTTACTTTCGCTCCTATCTAGAATAATCTTCGAAATCCTTTTCTCTACATTTCGGGGACTTTGCGGAGGCCTATAGAAAACTCCCAACAGTGTGACCTCTCCTCACCTTTAACGAGATCGATACATGTGTATCTGTGACGGGGACGTCGATGGGACTGAAACCAAGTGGATGTTTCCCTCTCGGTATTTCACCACATGAGATGTGATCTCATAACACGTGATCAACCAGTTCAGTTGTGATGAGTTCCTTCTTTACCGACGACGCCCTCGATTTTGACCGTCTAGGTCGACAGGCAAGAATCTATTCTGTATCATTTGGTCTCCTCAGAGAATCCTCCGAGTGGAGTTTATCTTGCAGAAATGACAGATATGTCAGATAACAGCGGGTACTGTGGGAGAGCCAGTAGCAGGATGCTTTCCTGTGTCATGCCTCATTTAATGAGCCATCGCAAAGTCTGTCTTCAACATTGACAGCTCCCACGGCCAAATCCTATCCCGGCTGGGTAAAACGAATCAGTCCCTTCTGGTGGGTGTAACCTCCCATTCGGACAGGATAAAGCCAAGGCTGGAGTTAAACAGGTAAACAGGCATGGATCACTGTCTCTTTCAGTTCTATTCCCCAAATATTTTCAATTTCTCACTCATCCTTCCATTTCTACCCAGCTTTCCCTCATTCTCTCTTTCCTTCTCTTTCTCTCCTGGCGTTACAGAATGTTAAATGTTTCTGATTTTAAGCCATTTTGGATTGCTCAATATTTCCCTCGAATACTTGCCTCAACGCATTATCCAGTCTGATTTCCTGAACAAAGTTGTAAGAGATGGAATATCTCTGAACACGAAGGAGTAGCTTGTTTGGAGTTCCAATCACCATGCACAGACATTGATCAATTCCCCCACAATTTATTGCAATGGTTCAAAAAGATGTCTCACCACCATCTTGTGTAAAGGCAGCTGGGACAGGCAACAAATCCTGCACTGCCAACTTCACCAAATATGCCATGAGTCAATGTAAACACGAGATAAAAGAAATGAATTTCAAAGGTAAGGTGAGAGTGACTGCCCTTATGATCAACGTTGGATTTGACCTTGAGTGGCATCAATGAGCCCTTGCCGATCCAGATTCAATGGGAATAGAGTGGGTGGAGTGACAGATGTTCAATCCGCTTGTTCGACCGTCACCTTGCACAAGAGAAACTTAGTTGTTATTCAGGGAAGCCAAAGTTAAAAATCGCACAGGATACAGCCAAACGTTGTTATTTTGAAGCGCGACATTTTGGAGCACTGCTCCTTATTCAGGTGGCTGTGAATCATGAACATAAGGCAAAGAATTTATCGCAAAAAATTAGTGACATGCAAGTAAAATGATATATTTAACGAACATAGATTGCTGTTATGTCTTTCATCTTTTAAAAAGAGTTGCAGGTCGTAATATGTAAATTCCAGAACTTCTTTTAATTCCCATTGTCAACGTAACTTAAGGATGGATAGAAGAAGGCGTCATCTCAGCTCAGACAATGCACTGAAGCAGTGAGGTCTGAATCTGTCTGTACCCAATGTTGAGACAGACTGCATTTATTTCCAAAGCAGAATTTATGAAATATCATATGGAATGATTGTCTTCATTGACTCCCTACAAGTTGTTCATTTTTTGAGCAAAACAATGTTTATCTGCAAATATAATTCTGCACATGCAAAGTCTCTGGTGTTCCCTTAATCCAGCTGCCAATAGCTGTGCTAAACTATGTTCTTTTCTCTAGTAAAAAGCCTCAATATCTCGTCATGCTGGGTTCCCTATTGCTGTCAATCCTGCATTTTACTTTCACGGAAACATATGCTCTGTAAAATCTAGTTATCTCACTTCAATTTTTTCATACTTCCCGGAGGTGACTGTGCCAGCATAGCCTGCAAGCTCCTATCTACTTCCATCCAAATTTGCCTTGCCTCCGTCATCGGGGATGGAGAGATAGCGTATGGTAGCAAGAGGCTGATCGTGGAAACACTTCTGATAGAATATGCATTCAGAAATCATTCAGCACTCTCTTTATTCCTAACGGTCTGGCATCACCCAGTGTTTAGGAACGTGGAAATAGGAGGAACATCCTCCTCTGCCCAGTTTTATAAAATATAAAACCACTGGTGTGGTGTTCTTCAATTTAATACGTGTGTGTGATAAAGCTTAGACTGTTGCAAACTGTTTAAGTCATGCACATTACTCCTGCCCTTTAGCTTGCATAGATTCTACTATTGAATCATTACCGTTCTCAATTAACCTGCTCATGGGCCACAATGTCTCATTGACACACAGGCATGGAACTGTTCCTTTGGTTCTGAAGTAAATTTGAACGATGTTGACCTCATCAGTAAGTAGCACAAGGTGCCAAATAGCCGAAGTAAATGTACACCGAGTCCCAGCGTAACGCAGGAAAGGAGGAATTTGCCCCATGTCTTCTCTTTAAATCCCTATCGTGAAGGAGAAGGTTGGGGTTGGTGGGGTGCAGAGAAAGAGAGGAAGAGAGAGAGTTGGGCATTTTTTTACAGGGAGTTCAAAAACTGGCAACATTCGCTTTGAACTCGCAGACCGCATGGAACACCCTGTGAATGCAATAGATGAAGTGGAAAGTTTTTTTAGCGTAATTCCGTTGATCTTTCTCTTTCACTCTGACTTGCTGTGTCCTTCTATGTGTCTCCATAGTTTTGGCAGCAAAGACTTGATAAACTAAATAGCTTTTTCGAAAATGGATGATACTTTGTTTGATTGATTCTCACTCTCACGCCTTCTTTAAGAATTACGTCCATCTCAGCCATTCTCTCCTTTTCTCCCATTTCTGTTTCTCTCTATACTAATCTAATTCTACATCTTCTCCTCTCCAAACCTTTAGTTTCGAATCTGAGACACGGGAACAAGTTTGCAAGGGATGAGCTGTCGCTGAAAATGACACTGCAAACTACCTTTCGTTTAATTTATAAAGTGAAGGGAAATGATGTGCAGCGATTTATCGGGCATCTAGTTGTCTAAACATATAAAAATGCATAATTTCGCTCTAGATTTATCAGAGAGTTTTTACGAATATATTTTTTTCATAAGGTCCAATGGATCATCCGAATAATGTTCCTATATGAGGACGTCTTCGGAATTCTTCAGCCTCATCTTCATCATAACAGGCAGGGCTCCTTTATCATTTAGGATGGCGAGAGTCGTTGAAGCTCTTCCTTTTTACTTTATATTAACCTGAACACCACCACAACGGACAGTCAGGCTTCGGAAATTTTATCTGACCCATTGGTTGTGGGATCACAGAGCTTTGACTATTGCATGCTCTCTCTGCTACTTTGCTATTTCATCAGGAAAGCTACACCAGGGTGGCCCCTTATTCTTTAGATGTGTCCGTTGTATCTGAACTCATGTATTGCACCTCATCATTGGTATATGTTTCAGAGGAAATTAAGCTTCGATATCCTGAGACTGCAACAATAACTTCCAGGAGCCATTAGCATCGTTATTAGAGGTAAGCATGACTCTAACTCAAGGACGTTCGTCCCTCACAGTCCCTTCACTCTCGATTGGCTTTGTGTCCTGGATTATAAAATCATTTAGGTACTGTCTTGCTGTGAAAGCCAATTAATTTCACCTCCTATAATTTGTGAAAGTTTGAACTAAATCTGCCATGACGTTAAGGCTAATGTCCAAGGCTCGTCATTAGGAATGAACATCGAACTCTTGCCTGCAAGTGATGCTTGTATCAGTCTACTTCTAATGCTACATCCCGAATAGATGTGGACAGCGAAATTATATATAATTCTTCAATAAGATTTAAACATTTCAACATTTTTACTTTCGACAACGAGTGATATTTGAACAGTCGTCGGTTAAGGACTCCACTGTCTCCAGATAGATGAAGAGCTGCCAGATTATCAGGGACTGCTCATTCATTGCAACATTGTCGATGTGTTTCATATTCAATGGCGACTGGTCGTAAATGAGTTCCACATCAGCAGAAAAGTTTTACCAATCTGGCAATGATACAATACCAGAAATATTTTACCTTTGTGGGAAGAAGGAATACGCAGGGACAGGTGACCTCGGAGAAAATGGGAGGAAGGGGCAAAGAGACAATTCGTAGAAAAAGAGAACGTGAAACAAAGAGAGACGGTAATATCTGAGCAGTAAGGAGTAAGTGAGGAGAAGAGTGCAAGGTTGTTAATGAGCGAGGTAAATAGAGATGTGGTGAGTTTGTGGAATGGCATGGTCATCGAGGAAATGAAGTGGGCACAGAAAGAAACGTGCAAGTGAGTACATGTGTGACAGAGAAAAAATCAGAGAGATAAACAGATTTTATAAAAGAGGGAGAATGAGAAATATTTGATCGGAGATTCAAACATTTCCTGGAAGAATGAATGAGCAATGTAATGAAGGATTGATTCACCCCTCACTCTGGGAGGATTGAGCATTAACCTAATGGGGGATTGATGCCTCCGTCGACTGACTGTGAGTTTGATGTCATGAGCAATTAATCCTCACATCTTCAGGACTGGATAATCGATGCATTTGACCAAACGCCCTCGAAAACTGGTTACTCTTTACGCTTGACCTGGGATATTCAGAGGCATTGATAAAATCTTCAAACAAAACAATGTTTGTGTTTGTGTTGTGACGTAATTAAACCAAGAGGCTGGCATGATATCACTTTAAAGAAAAGACGGCAGGCAGCAAGAGACTCTGCGACTTTGCTTTATCACTTTCTAATTCATTCATTAATGTCAGTGTTCCATTGCAGACAGAACTGAACACAAGACAGACAAGCACAAAAACAAAGGTACACACATCGGCACACACAGTAACACAAGCAAAAAGATTGATAGGTAGCCTGTGAGACGGCAGGAGAAAGGGCAAGGGGACAACTCGTGATGAAGCAGAACGCAAGATAGTTCAAGACGAAATAATCGAGGAAGAGGGAGACAGAGAGGAGCAAAGATGCATGGCTGTTAATGGGCGTGATACACTGAGACACAGACTCAGAAACAGACATAAAAACTGAGAAAACAAAACACACTATGTTTACTTCATTTGCCTCCAAATAAGTGGGTCACATGGGAGGCAGAGCTGGTCATACAGAGTTTCGAATCGTAGCAACACGGTGGCTCCGTGGTTAGTCTCACAGCACTAGGGACACGGGGTCGATTCCCATCTCGTGCGACTGCCTGTATGAAGTTTGACAGTCTCCCCGTGTCTGTGAGGGTTCGCTCTGGTTTCCTCCCACAATCCAATGATGTGCAGGTCAGGTGAATTGGTCATGCTAAGTTACCCATTGTTTTAGGCGCGTTAGTCAGTGATAAATATATGATAGGGGAATGGGGTCTGGATGGGTTACTTCTTGGGGGTCGGGGGGGGGGGGGGGCTGTCGGTGTGGACTTGTTGGGCTGAAGAGCCTATTTCAATACTGTAGATAATCTAAACTAATTTCCATCTCCAAAAGCTATAACTCGGGATATTCTAAACGAAACATTATTTGGTCACATTGATTAATGTGGACTATGACCATTTTTCCAAATATTTCTGGTTCTCATGTTAACTGATCCCTTTGACGGCTGTGGTATTCACATTTGCAACTCTTTGTAAATTTGACACTGGGCTATTCGTTTGTAACCATTTCTGGTATTCTTCAAAGCGTTTTCCGTGCACAAAGGCAAATCATGTGATTGACAGGATGAAAGGTAATGGTTTGTGAGTCATTTCATTATCAACTTATGAAGCAATTATTTATAATATAAACACAGCATTTTATGCCTTCTGAATGCGACAGAGAGTGTGAAGTGATCCTACAACTAATGGATCACATCATTGAAAAGGAGTGCAAATGTTTCAGACTTGGGATAATTTCAGATACTGGTAATGTCCCTCTTTCTACAACTGTCCAACTTTCAGTCTACAATCGCAACTGGAAGTACTGCAAAAAGATTTGATCAGATGCATTTGTACTGCGCCACTCTACTTCCAACTGCATGATGATACAGAGGCTAGTCAGGCTTGTACTGACAAATGGCAACGGGCTTTAGTGTCACGTAGTGTCACATAGTCTTCAGCAAAATCCTAATTTCCACAAAATTTAATCAAACTACTCCGCACCACACCAGCCTTCATGGTCAATGACATTCCTGTCACGACATCGCACACAATTAACAGCCTGTGATGGGCCATTCATTTCTATCTGCACCTGAACAACAACATGCATCCTGGTATTCCATCAGCAGGTCAAAGTCTGGAAATTCCATGGAATCAACCACTTCTTTATGTCTGACACGGTAGGTCATTTGATTACTAGCGCATCGATCACTGAAACATTGACTGTCCACTATACCTACACAGGAGCATCAGTGTGCATCATATCGAAGATACGTTGACGCTGCTCACAGGAATCCATTTGTCTGCACGTTCTGTAGCCGTGATCAGTAAAAACATTATAAAAGACACCGTGGACGCTGTGATAAATTGATTAGCATTTCCAATTCGCAACATGTCAAGTCTGAGGCCTTCATCAACCTTCCTTCGAAATGATGGGAAAAAAATCTCTGGACAGTGCTTCCTGAGTGCACTGCTGCAGGGTGCTGACAACAGCACGGGCTCCAGTGACTCAGTGAGGAAACTCATTCGTGTGAGCACTATATGTTTCTTTGGGCAAAGCATCATACTCAATAATAAACAATCACTGTCACAGAAAAGTACAATGAAGAAGGACATTTGGGACACATGCTGACACCTTATTGAATGTGACGTCGCACAGATACAAGGGAAGACTTGATACAGAATCGGGTGTAGAGTCACGGATTACGTGCTAGTGATTTATGTGAGTTGTTTCATTTGGTAACAAAATAAGGTGAATTAAACTTTAATGAACAGATTTTAGAGACAGTAAAGTTTTTTTTAGTTTTTTTTAATCGTCGTTTAATACATATAATAATCCGATCAAATCACAGTTCAACACTTTTCAAATGCTCTCAAAACTTCATTCCGATCACGTCATCATGACAAGTGGTTTTCACAGCAACTCAGCAGCTGCAGCATGAAGTCTCTTTCATGTGCTACATGAGACATCCATATCGGATTGTAACTAAAGAAATTCATGTATCGGATAAACCATCATCATTGTCCGTATTAAGCTAAAATTCACTGAGATAGCAAACAGTAAACCGATTGATTTACTTCAATTTTCCACGTTCTTCTCCTTCTACTCAGATCGTTGGAACAACATCAGCAGGGAATGCAAAAAGTTGCTGAGAGTCTCCAAACACTTCCCTAAAAACACATAACACATGTACAACCTTGAAAATCAACAGGTATTGTCATTTTCTCAGAAAACAAAAATATGTTGCTACGCAGTTACGTTGTGCAGTCATCAGAAGATGGCATTCTATCACTTGAAACACGAGAGAAAAATACAGAGATTCATCGCAATTTAATTCATTCATTAAAATTGTATCCTATTGCAAGCAGGTATCATCATACAGACACACAACAGGCAGACAGAAACAAACACACACACACAGGTTAAGACCCTTTCCCATATATTCACACACAGAGAGAAAGAGACATAGATAGATGGAGAGAGAGAGAGACAAATTCGTAGCCAAAGAAACACGCACATACCCAGACACAGATAAAACACATATGTACACGCACATCCATAAAAACGAACACACACACACACACACACACACACACACACACACACACACACACAAACAGCCTTGCACATACAGATACACAAGCAGACATTCCACATGCCTTAGGGGAGACGCCGATTGCTTTAACAAATTCAAATTCATTTGCATATACAAACACTTCGCACTAATTTTCATTATCGATCTGGGTCATCACATGACTCTCAGAAACGTAGAGAAAGAGCTTTTGATAAATCATGTTTTATTCATTTATCCAAATTGTGCTCAATTTCACGCAGAGCTGATGAAACACATAATCACTCTCTATTTCTGATTCTCTCTTTTCTCTGTCTCTCACACACATACAGATGCACACAAACACACACACAAATATACAGACACGCGCACACTCACGCACACACAGATGCGTGCACAGAAACACGCACAGAAGTAGATGTGCAAATGAAATTTTTTTGCAGAAGTTTATCTGTGTTGAGAGACTTGTCAAGCTCACTTTATTGTCTTTGGGGAAGAGACAGTTGCAGATTTGCCCTGTTCGGTGTGCTTACGATTATAAGTGTCACGAGCAGAGGGGAGACAATGCAACTGCTCCACTCAATCTTTGTCAAGAAAAAGTAGGATATTGTTTTATGCTGAAGAGAAAGGTGATCGACAGGGTTTGAAGGATTACGTTTTCACGCAGAGAATGGGGTGTGGAATGCTGTGTCTGGGAGAGTCGCTGAGGTGGAAACGCCATAACCATTAAAACGCACTTGCAGGCTTTGAGGACGATGTGGGGAAGTGGACTCATGTAGTTTTAGTGCATCGTTGGCAGCAGCGACCGGACAGGGTGAAGGGAGCTAAGGCAGTCTGTGACTTGATGAATCCATGGATCTCTCTAAGGTTCACATTTTTAACAACTGAATAAGTCACCACTTCTCTCTTCCGAGGAGTAAAAGGCCAATTTCTCCGATTTTTCCTTCCTTCTAAAATCCCACACTCTTGGTCGATGGTACACACTGCTGCGACTCAGCATCTGTGAAGGGGAAGTGGATGTTTGTGAATGTATTGTCAATCATGGATATGTTTTCAAACAGAGAGAAGCTCCCTGTCTTTAGAAAGTCTGAATTTGAAACTCCTTGACGACAGGTCCCCATCTATATTGGAACAGCCACGATGCTGTTAGCAGTCCTGTTCCAGGAATTGTATTCAGTCGTCGGGAGAGAGTGGTTATTGCGCTCCACATCAAAAGAAGTGTGTTGTTTGAAAGGAACTTGAGAACATTATCGTTCATTGATATCCATCCCTTTTCCTTGTTAGTGGTGAGCAAAAGCTTCTTATTAATGAATAGTAGCTCGCTTCTGCCAGGATATTCTGTACAGTTCAAGGACAATTGCGTAATGTAGCTGTAAATGAGGAACTGTTGTAACAAACAGGAACTAAAATAGATAAGATGACAGATTTGGCTTTTTAAGCTAATACAAGATAGCTAAAAGGGTCTGACAGCTACGGACAGCAGATGGTCACAGCTGAACTTGTTGTCTTCAGATGGGTATATTGATTGAGATTATCCGCAGAATGAAACATTAGGGAAGTTATTCAGTTCTCTGTTAATGAGGCCTCGTTTAACCACTGTCCCAAGTTAGATATTTCGTAAAACAAAGTAGAAGGAAAAAGTACATTTCTACAGTATTTAGAATTATGAAAGTAATTGCAGAATCAGAAATGCAAACAGTAAATCAGTGTGAAAAAGGTCGCTGCATTCATTAAGGAAATGGCATTGCTAGAAAAGATAAAATAATAAATGGCAGAATTCCAAACTCTGAAAAAAAAACATTGGCACAGGAAAGTAAGAGAAGAAGCGGTGACGAGGAACAGATTAACAATTGCATCTTAAATACATATGTAGACATTTCGGACAAATTCTTACATCCAAAGAATCAATGGAACATGACAAGGATAAATTATAAAGTACAGCATGACATGTTGTTGTTCCTTCGTTGTTTCTGAAATCTAAATAAGTTCCATTCATCGCATGATAAGTTGCACAGTGCTTGAATTTCACTCTTCTCAGTGAAATACGAATTGATGTTTTCTTTATTACGAAAATGTAATCAGTAATAAATAGTATTTGAAGTGGAAAAAAATAAGATTTATTGTAAGGTGGAACTTCAGATTAAATTCCAATTACATCTTGTGAGCATTCTGGGTAATCCAATATGTACGACAGGGAACATGGTTTTAAATGTACCAGCTGGACTTTTTTCAGGTATTTTCTAAGCTGGAGGTGATTTTCTCGAATTCCATGCAGCAATTAACGTTTTATCTGCGGTTGCAATAGTTTTGGAACCTTGAAGGACAACAAACGTCAAAACAAAGACATTTTTCAAATAGAGAAAGAGAGACAAAGGCAGCGAGCACATGGTCAGCAAGGGAGAGAGAGAAAGAAACCGACACTTCTAACTGACACAGCAGTGAATCTTCACAGTTACTGCCTTTTCTGTTTGAATTTATGTATTGCTGGACATTGGATTGTGTCTATGAATGTTAGCAAACAGAAAAATTCGTAAGTGATGTTGGATAGACCTATTTTGGAGCAGTCACAGCACGGAAACAGGTATGTGAATATTTTTCAGTATACCTTGGTGCAAATATATAATGGTGAGTAGGGAGGGTTTTTTCTTGATTATTTGATTTTATTGGGATTTGTCTCTTGATTAAATTTGAGAAGTATAAGACATGAATATGAAGTCAGCCTGGCACAGTGTTTTGGAGAGCAATAAGACGGTTCTGTTTTCTATGTCTGTAAATTGGAAGGAGCAACATGGCCTTTGGTAGAGTGAAAATTGCTTGTTGTCGGATTTGGGAGTTTCTAGAAAGTCTACGGGTTATTGAGGATTTTATCTGCAATACAATTCATTGGTTGCAAATCCTGTCTTAACGAATGGACAGATACAGGCAATGAACAAAGTACAAGTACTCAGAAGTCTGAGGGATGACAGTTACAGGAAGAGAGAAAAGCCAAAGATACATTCAGTAAGATTGGTTAACTCCAACAAAGGTAGGAGGGATAGGCAGGTAATCTTCTGTGATTATCCCAATTTCAAACAAGTATGTTGTCTTGGAAAGATAGGGGGTGATAGGCTTTCTTGGGAATGTAGCACGAACAGCCAGATTTCTGGTATCAAGGCAGTCTGGAATGCAATGATGAGTTCGTAGAGTTCCAAGTGATCAATCGTGTTAGGGGACTCACCAGTCACAAGCACAGACAGATGTTTCTGCAGCCAGCAGCGAAAAAGCAGAATGGTGTGTTGCCTCCCTGGTGCCTGGATCAAGGGTGTCACTGATAGGGTGCAAAATGTTCTCAAAGGAGAGAGGGACCAGCAGAACGTCACTGTACACATTGTTACCAATGGCTTAGGAAGGGAAAAGAACGAGAATCTGAAGGCAGAATATTGAGATATAGCCCGGAAATTAAAAATGGTGTCCTCTACGCCAGATATGTCTGGATTACATCCAGCGCGATGAGCTAGACAGCACAGGAATTGTAGAGTAGAGCACAATAATGCGTGGTTAAGAAGGTGCTTGGGCGAAGGATTCAATTTTTTGCATCATTGGAATCTCTTCTGGACAAGAAGGATGCATTGCATCTGAATTGGATGGTGTCTGAAAATACTGACAGGGAGATTTCTACAGCAGCTCCGGAGGATTCAAACTATTAACGGGCGGGGTGGGACCCAGGGACAGTTTGAGGAAAGATATCACTCTGAGACTGGTACCGTGCAGAAAAGAAGCCAGTCAGAAAGTCACGTCAGTCAGGAACAAAGCAGAGAACAACGTAGGACTGGTGAATTAAACTGCATTTATTTCATTGCAAGAGGCCTATCAAGGAAGGCAGATGAACTCAGAGCATGGTTACGAACTTGGGACTTTGATATCATAGCAATTATAGAACCTTGGCTCATGGATGTTCAGGACTGGCAAATTAATGCTGTAGAAAACACATGTTACAGGGAGGATAGAAAGGGAAACAAGAGAGGAGGGCAAGGTTTTTTTTTTGATAAGGGATAGCGTTACAGCTCTACTCAGGCAAGATATTCCCGGAATTACTACCAGTGAAGTTATTTGGATGGAACTGAGAAATAAGAAAGGGATGGTCAGCTCAGTTGGATTGTATTATAGATGTCAGAATAGCCCGGGGACATTGAGAAAGAAGCGTTTAATGAGATTTAAGTTATCTGTGAGAATAACATGGTGGTTATGGCTGGGATTCTTGACTTTCCAATAATATACTGGCACTGTCATAGTTTTAGGAGTTTAGATGGTGATGGATTTGTTAAGAGTGTACAAGATAATTTTCTGAGTTTGCATGTGGATGCACCTACTCTTGAGAAATCTGTGGAGCACTTTGGGGCCAGCGACCATAATCCTGTTAGTTTTAACACAGTGATGGAAAAGGAAATACCAGATCGAACGTTTGAAGTTCTGAAATGGAGGAAGGCTAATTTTACCGGCATTAGGGAAGAACTTTCAAAAGCTGATTGGAGCAGATGTTCACAGGTAAATGAATAGCTGGAAAATGGGAAGCCTTCAGGGATGAAGTAACGACAATCCAGATACAGTATATTCCTATTAAGGGGAAAGAATAGTCTTGTCGGTGTCGGAAAAGCTGTATGACCAAAGAAACTGAGTGTATGGTTCAGAAAAAGAAGGAAGCATGTATCAGGTATAGACTGGAGAGATCGAGTGAATCCTTGAAACTGTATAAAGGCAGTAGGAGAATACTTAAGTGGGAAATCAGGACGGAAAAAGGGAACATGAGATATCTTTTGTATTTACTGTTGAGGAGAATCCAAAAGTGTTTTTGTAAATGCAGTAAGGACAAAACGGTAACTATGGTGGGAACTTGGCCCCACAAGGATCAGCAAGGCAGCCTTATTGTGGAGCCAAAGGATATTGAACGATATTTTGCTGAAGTGTTTTCTGCGGAGAAGGACAGGAAGACATAGAGTGGGGGAAGTAAACGGTGAGATCTTGAATAAAATGGCCATCTTACAGAGGACGGGGTGCTGGGTGTCTTGAAATGCATAATGTTGGATAAATCCCCTGCACCTGATGAGGTGAACACTACAAATCTGTGGGAAGCGAGGGAAATGATTACAGGGCCCCTTGCTGAGATATTTGTCTCATCGATAGTCATAGTTGAGGTGCCAGATGGCTGGAGGTTGGCTGACATGGCACCTTTTTCTATTAAAGGTGTTAAGGACAAGCAAGGGAATTATAGACCCGTGAGCCTGACACCACTAGTGCTTAAGTTGATGGAGGGGGTCCTGAGGGACAGGATGAACACATATGGTAAGGCAAGGATTAGTGTGGAATAGTAAACATGGCTTTGTCCTTGGGAAAACATGAGTGATGTACTTGATTGTGATTTTGGAAGAAGTAATGAAGAGGCTTGATGAGGGCAGAGAGTTGAATGTGATCTCTGGAATTCAAAAAGGCATTCGGTAATGTTCCCTATGGGAGACTGGTTAGCAAGGTTAGGTCTCATGGAATAAATGGAGAACTCGCCATTCCGATACAGAACTGGCTCGAAGGTAGAAGACAGACGTGATGGTGGAGATTTGGTTTTCGTAGTGGAAGCCCGTGGCCAGTGGTGTGCCATAAGTGTCAGTGTTGGGCCCACTACTTTTCATTATTTATATAAATTATTTGTCTATGAACATCGGAGATATATCTAACACGCTTGACAATGGAACCAAAATTGGGAATGTAATGGACAGCGAAGATGGCTACCTTAGATTACACCGTGATCTTGATCAGATGTGCCAATGGGCTGAGAATTTAATTTATAGAGATGAGATGTGATACATTTTGGGAAAGAAAATCTTAGTAGGACTTATACACTTAATGGTAAGGTCCGAGGACGTGTTGCTGAATGAAGAAGCATTGAAGTGCAGGTTCATAGCTCATTGATAATGGAGTTGCATGTAGACAGGATGGTGAAGAAAGCATTCGAATGCCTTCCTTAATTGGGTAGAGCAGTGAGTATAGGAGTTAGAAGGTCATGTTGCAGTTGTACAGGATGTCAGTTAAGCCACATTTGGCATATTGCGTCTTCAACTTTCGTTTCCGTCCTATCGGAAGGATGTTGTGAAACCTGAAAGAGTTGGAGGGTTTAAGCGTGAAGGAGAGACTGAATAAGCTGGGACAGCCGTCCCTTTAGCGTCGAAGACTGAGTGGTCACCTCATAGTGGCATTTAAAACCAAGAGACGTATGGAAAGGTTAAACAGACTAATTATTTTCCGTGGGGTGGGAGTAGTCCAGAACGAAATGGCATAGTTTTAGGGTGAGAGGGTACAGATACCCGAAGCCACCTAAGGAACGACCTTTACACTCTAAGGGATTGAGCTCCAGAGGAAGTGGTGGAAGCACGAATATTTGCAACATTTAAAAGGCATCTGGATGGGTATGTGAATAGGAAAGGTATAGAGGGATGTGGGCCATGTGCTGGCAAATGCGACTAGATTAGGTTGAGATATCTGGTTTGTTTCCGTGCTGTACATCACCATGACGATCAAAAATATAAATATACTATCACTGTATTTACTGTATTGTTTGAACTTATCTAACAGGTCTCCAAGCAAGCACGTTCTTTCATGTCAGTCGTAGATAAATGTGGATTTGCTAGGAATGGCATCTTCAAAGGTAAACATGTGGAAAATCCGTCATATCTCTCAAGATTTATTCGGCCATGCATGCAGAAGAAAAGGTGTATGAATTCATGAATTAACCTGATATAAATAAAAATATCTACAAATCATATGAAACATGTTACTTCCATTCATCTCATCAACTGAGAGAATTACCCCTTCCATACGAGAGTCTGTCTGAGCTGTGGGTAAGTTTATTATTGATGTTTTCTGTACCCGTGGGCAAGATTTCATTCTGATGACTATTTCACTCAATTCCCTCCTGCGTGAGAAATTAAATAGGACTCGTGCATGTGTTTTTGACAGTTTGACGATTGTATTCAGTGTAATTCATGTTAGACAACAGTTCGACAGTACAGTAATTCCCCTTCAAGATATTCAGGAAATGCATGTTCAACATCATATCTTTTTTTCATTATATCCCCTCAGTCCACTGAACTTGCAGAAATCACTGTTCATACAGTTAATTTTATGAGCAGGTAAATGCAAAGCAATTTTCCATGATTTTCGGATAGATGTGCTAAATCTATGTGTTGTTGCTCTAAGCAACGTTTTATCTCACTGGCTATTTTCAATCTGTGAGATGGATCGAACAGATCACCCCTTCCACTCTCTCACCACCAAACCACATCTGTATGATTCAGTGTTGAAATGAAGGAAGAAAATTTTACAAAACCTGATCAACAGACATGTCAACAATTAGCACAATTTCAATAAAGATTATGTATAACAGTTTAAGATTTTCATACAAGGATGAGTTTGCAAACAGATTCTATTTCATTGTGTGCAGTCACAATAATGTATTATTTTAATAAGGAGAAAGTGAGGACTGCAGATGCTGGAGATCAGAGCTGAAAAATGTGTTGCTGGAAAAGCGCAGCAGGACAGGCAGCATCCAAGGAGAAGGAGAATCGACGTTTCGGACATAAGCCCTTCTTCAGGTATT
This sequence comes from Chiloscyllium plagiosum, assembly GCF_037043375.1. NCBI lineage: Eukaryota > Metazoa > Chordata > Chondrichthyes > Orectolobiformes > Hemiscylliidae > Chiloscyllium > Chiloscyllium plagiosum. The sequence continues at coordinate 16,249,793 of NW_028270179.1, read as the reverse complement.
CCTGAAGAAGGGCTTATGCCCGAAACGTCGATTCTCCTGCTCTTGGAATGCTGCCTGACCTGCTGCACTTTTCCAGCAACACAGTTTTCAGCTAATATTTTAATATATTGCACTTAATTCCTGCAAAGTAATGGGCAATGTATTCAAACAGCTTGTCATTCACCACCTATCACAAGGTTGATAATTTGTATTCTGAAGTTACCAATGCAAAAAATTGAACAGAAGTCTGACAAATGGTGCACATCGAAATGGTAAATAGCACAGGACAGGGTAAATCTTCAGAGGCAAGTTGTGATAACAGTATAAGGGCTAGATATGGTCTTATTACATATCCAGCAATCCATAATCGAAACGTGGAGATAATTTATCTCAATTCATTCTCGCACATGTCATGAGAAAACGGTTTCGAATCTTTAAAGAAAAACATAGGGCAAGCATTATTTCATAGACTCTATAACAATCCAAAGATGTGCAGGTAAGGTGAATTCGCCATGCTAAGTTGTCCACAGCTATCAGGGATGTGTAGGTTCGGTGCAGTAATCAGGAGTAAATTTAGGGAAGCGGAATATATCTGGGCGGGACACTCTTGGATATGTTGGTGTGGACCTGTTGGGGCAAATGGCCAGTTTCCACGCTATCGGCATTCCATGACTCAATGACACTAAATAGCAATGGTCGTAAACTGCTGTTACAAGTGAGAGTGATTGTTGTTTGATCTTTTAACCATGAAGAGAGTGAGGGGTTCTTCTCAATTTGACAGCTGTGCCACAGTAACATTACATAAATGTTGATTTGAAAAATTTTAGAACATTTTGAAAAATTAATATCCTCTCCATTCGGACATTCCCAAATTAGCACAGATTTTGGAAGGCTTCGTCGTCCAAAAACAGCAATTTACTTTATTGGTAAATAATCCAATGCAGCTGGGGAGAACGAAAGGAGTCAGATGCATTGTAAGCCCCAAACACAGATGATGGAGATGATGGTTGCACCTGTGACTGTCCGTAGAGACCTTCATCATTTGTTGATGTTTATTGCGTTGATGTTTATTGCTTTGGATGTCTCCATTATGGGAATCTGCAAATCGATTATATCAATGCTATATACAATTACTGTAGCGTGGATGGAAATAAAATGTTGCATTTCAATGGGGAACTCAGTGTATCTTTGATCTTGTGAAACGAGCTGCAAGTAAGAGGCAAAATGCACCCCGCAAACGCCAGTTTTGCAGCAATCTCTGGCCTCTCGCACATGTCCTAATAGAGCAGTGAAGATTGGATTAGATTAGATTACATTAAAATGTGGAAACACGCCCTTCAGCCCAACACGTCCACGCCAACCCGCCGAAGCACAACCCACCCATACCCCTAACCTAACACTACGGGCAATTTAGCATGGCCAATGCACCTAACCTGCACATTTTTGGACTGTGGGAGGAAACCGGAGAACCTGGAGGAAACTCACGCAGACACGGGGAGAACGTGCAATCTCCACACAGTCAGTCACCTGAGACGGAATTGAACCAGGGTCTCTGGCGCTGTGAGGCAACAGTGCTAACCACTATGCCACCGTGTCGCCCACAATGGAACGATGGAACGAATAAGCACGAGGCTTATGACTCCTCCTTGATATTTCTGCCCACAAAAGATGCTTCAAGCTATTGGTTTCGAACTTCCATGTTGTTAAACAAATGGACTCATCCATGCGAGTCTAATACATTGAATTGAGCGGCCAGGAACTAGGTCTCAGGGAGGTGAGTTACACGTTGAAGAATTGTTTGGAACTCTTAACAACATGTGCAGCCTAAACATAAACAGTATCGATTCAGTATAACGTCGGAGCAATGATAAAATCATGATTTTCTGGACAGCATAGAACTGCAATTGAGTGCCGTGGAGAGATGAGTGAATTCTGTCTTTGAAAATTCCAAATCTGTTTTACGCAGGTGATGTGTTCATTCATAAAGATCAAGTGAGACTTAGTGCAATTCATTTCTGCCTTTTCTCACTTAATATCCTTATCGAACATATTTTATGACAAGAGTGAAGGGATATTTCAACAGATGTTTCAACTGATTTCGGAACATAGACTGTGTCACAGCATAAATAAGAGTGTTTGTGCAGCAACTCATGAACTGCAGCATGAAACCTATTTCATGCACAAGGCCAGATATCCAAAATGGTACATCGCTGAATAAATACATTCGCTCCCACAGAGAATATACAATTAAAGTTGACCATAACAATATAAAATTAGCCGAGAGTACAAATAGTAAAATGACAGATTTTCTTCGATTCTCCATTTCTAGATCGGTGTGACTCTCCTCCCTTTTGTGGGCCTGGAGTCGCCTGCGGGCCCCACTTGCAATTAAAATGTGCCTGACGGTTAAAGCATTCAGAAGCAGAATCAAGACAAATGGGACACATGGGGTCAGAATGTAATGCAGAAAATCGATTATTGTCCAGACCAATGTCATGGCAGTGGTAGCTTCCATATAACAAAACCAGCGAGACCTCTGAAGAGTATACGTGCTTTCAAACATGAAGTACCAGACAATGTTCTTTAAGCAGCTCAGCGCAGTCACTATTCCCAAAACCAAAGAGGCTGTTTTCTCACTGCAATATTTACGATTCAGTTTCTGGCAACAAATGGCCACAAATCGATCAAAGGTGAAAGTGACGGTGAACCAGACAGAACAGTCAGTGGCTGCATAAAGCAGGATGGCGTGGATATTACACACGGGGAGGGAATAGAAGAAATAAAAATGCTCCCTATAAACAATTGGCATAAGTCTCAATATCACATCGAGGACAATGACTAGTACATCTGCCACTGCCATTGCCTCCAGGTAACGACTTACAGATCCAGAGAGACCACATGTTCTGCGAAAAAGGATGATGAAAGCCATGATATTAGCTGTGAGGATGAGAGGCACATGATTAATCTCGCGGACATTTGAATGTAAAGATGATCATTTACTTTATATTGCAATGAGCAGAAATATTGGCCCAGCAAGTAGCTGAAGTGTGGCACAGTGGATCACTGATTGCCATTGCTGACACACAGCACCAGGGATCCCGATTAGATTTCAGTTTTGGGCAATAGTCTGCTAGGAGGTTATAGCGGTCTATATGATTTCCCTCCCACCGTCCAAAGATGTGCAGGATGGATGGATTGGCCGTAAGCAATTTAGGGTTACAGGGGGAGGAATTTGTTTTTTTTGCAATACTGCAGGGAGAGTGGCGTGGCTTCGATGGGATGAATGGCATGCTTCCACGTTGTAGCGAAAATTCTACTTTCTACCATCCTCGCTACCTGTCTCTTGCCTTATTCAGAAAACAAGAAGTAGCAGACTCTGTCATCTATATGCCCTCTACAATTATCTGTTGGTGTGTTCTCAAAACTCCATCATTTTATCAAAGTTCGCAGAAACCCACAATTCATTGAGTATTCAGTGGCCTTTCTGTGCTCTTGAAGCATTTCTTTAAGCCTTCAAATATTATGGTGAACTCGGGCAAAGAAAACACCAAGAAATGAGATTATTGATCGAAAGGCAGACAACATAATGCCTAGCAGACATTGGTTTCCTGTTCTGAAATCAATATAGATTCATAACGTCTCCCAGGAGAAGTTGTCTTCCTGGTAGTTGTCTTCCAATTCGTACACATTCTTACTCCTGATGATTGCAGTTTCAATAAGTGTGTTAAAAGTGCATCCGGTCATGCAGTATTCTCGTCACTGTTTGAGATTCTGAAATTTGACGTCTTTTGGGGTCTGCAATTAATTCACAATCAGGCGTTCAACTTCTACTTTGCAAAGTGAAGCTGAGGGTAAGTGAAATACCTGGTTTCCTGTGAGACCCTGAAATGTCAGGACTCAACAGCACAATTTAGAGAAGTGTGCATAAATTGTAATTTCTTGGCTAAACACAATATGACCACCTGTCCATGAAATGAAGTGTTTCTTTTCGCGGAATGAAAAACAGATATCGGAATCAGAAAGCGATCACATTTCGAGCCATTAGAGTCATAGAAGTGTGCATCTCAGAATCATATCCATCAGTTAAATTCGGCTGTGTCAAGAGATATCGCAATTGAATGTAGTCCCATTTGCCAGCATTTGAACACTATCCCTCTAAATCCTTTGCATTTACGTGCACATGCACATGCATTTTAAATTCTGCAGTTGTACCAGTCTCGAATACTTCATCTGGAAGCTTATTCTGTACATGCACCACGGCATGCATGACAAAAATGACCCTTACATTCCTTTTAAATATTTCCTCTCTACTTTAAACCGATGTGCTCTCTTTTTCAACTTCCGTCACTTGGAAAAAGAACTTGGCTGTTCCACATCATCTGGAATCTCATAGGTTTGCCCTCGCAATAACTGGGAAAAGGACATTGTCTGTTCACATTATCAATGACTCTTATGTTCTTGTGCAGCTCGATACCGTACTCCTCAGCGTTCAATGATGCAGGGAGAAAAGTCCCAGCCGCTCCCAATAGCTCCAATCGTCCAAACTCGCCAAAATCATTGTAAATGTTTTCCGAACACTTAACACTAATAGATTAACGATCTCCTCTAACATCACCGTTTTGTGTCTTTGTGACCAAAACCCAGCAGGGACATCAGATTCTCAATAAACGGCGTGGATGGAATAAAGGTGACTTAAAATAATGCTGAAATCCACGATAAATCCATGCTTTCACAAACAATCATCTAATAAATTCTTTGCACAATACCACTATGTCACAGGATTTCAGCTGAATGTACTGGTTTCCTCCCACTGTCAAGAAATCTGCAGATTAGATCGCTTAACGGAAGGAAATATGATAAATGCGAGTAGATTGGGTAGGTGGGTTGCTCTGCAGAGAGTTGGTTGACTGACCTGTTTATGCACTCTCAGGACTCTAGAGTTTAGTGAACCACTTACGAACTAAGAACGAAAGCAATGCTTAAAATAATCAGTGTATACCTATAACCATTTGTCACAATCGATGTAGATATTCCTCAATGTCGAAATTCTAACGTACTGTGTTCACAATGCACCCTCTCTGAAGAGACACAAATCGGTGAGGATTGGATTGAGGAAACATAAATCATATTTCCTCGTGGTTTGATTAAGTTTGGGTGCCATTTCTACATTTGCCACACAATTCCCTAACGGCTATTTTTACGAAAACTGAGAGAGAGAGAGAGGTGCTGTTGCATAAACATTTTCGTGAAGTAACTCCGATGACTCTGAGGAACAGGTGCTGACATGGGAAATATCGTTAAAAACAACTCGATATTCAGAAGGAATATCACATGTGGAGAATCGAAATGTGATTAATAATGTGTTTAACTCGCCTCAGTGCCTATGGGAGAATTGACCAGAATAGTTCCTATTTTCAGGCTCCTGATCCATATCAACAAAATCAGCGAAGGCCAATCCATGGTCTATATGTCAGACCAACCAGGTTACTGTTGATCGGTTTCAATTTCACCAATTCTTGCAGTTGATTGTGAGCTCACATCAATGGGTGTATTTCCTTACCGAACGCCCCTCCACATCAGATTCACACAGACTGATTTAATGTTAGCAAAATGCCTGGCAACTGATGTCAATTTGCATCAATGAATTTATTGTCAACAGAATGTCCTGACGTGTCAGATTCGCATTACCCAGTTTAAGAGCAATAAGCCTGATTTTTAATTTACAATCAGCATCCATGGTCGCATTGCCCACGGGAAGGTACTGACAAATGAGCTTCATAACTCCTCGTTTAAACATAACCAGACTTGACAGTTAACTGTCATTCCACATCAATAGATTTTTCTTCGACAGGTGCACCAAGACGAATCAGTGACCATGAGCTAACTGATCCCTTATCTCCTCTCATGCAGGATAAACGTGATATTCCCACTTCAGTTTATGTTCGTGCGAAATGTCCTGAGGAGTGTAAGGCAAAAGTCTTCGATAAAATGTGTTTTTTTTTATTTCAACGAGAATCCTGGTTAGACCGGGTAGCTGGGTATTACTCGACAATTCCTGTAGCAACCAGAAGTTAATGGAAAAGTCAGGAGAATCGGTGGAGGAAAGTCATGACAGTGACTATTTAGCTTCTAATACCTCAGCTCGTGTTGATGAGAACAGGATCTCTATGAAGGGCGCATTGTGGCCAAAATGTATTAGTCTCCTTAACTTTGATCAAACCGTCTTCATCGAACCATAGGAAGTCGAAGCAGAATGAGACCACTTTGTCTACCGAGACTTTTCCACCATTCAGTGAGATTGTGGTTGATCGAAACATCCTCAAAATCACTTTCTTGCCTATTCCCATAAGTCCTGACTCCTATCCTGATTAAAACTCTGTCTATCCAGCCTGGAATATAATTGATGTCTCAATCACAGCTGTCCTTCGCAGTGAAGATTTCTACAGACTCATTCTACACCTTCAAGTGAGACAATGCCCTCCGGTCCCAGACTCTCCCACAAACTCTCCACATTTAGCCTGTCATTTAAGCTCATAATCTTGGAGCATTCAATAAAGTCGACACTCATTCATCTTTATGCGATCTATTACAAACCCCCCTACCCAACCAATTTTATGAGGAAACCTCGCCTAGGTGTTAAGTACCTTGAGGAGATATTTTCAAATCGAATGATATTGATGCTGGTTCATGAAAGGTTGGGTGCAGAGAGGAAGCGCGTTTCGCATAATGAACAGAGTTGCAAATGAAAATGCGACATGGTATCAAACTGAGAGTTGTCCGCTTCTGGAGCTTCTCCCTAAAATTGTCATTGACATAATCCCGACCAATGTTCAATCCTTGATATGGAAATGTAGAAATCAAAGACTTTCTTTGGCCAATAAAGGGGGAATGGAAATGTAGGGTTTAAATTTCAATATATCCTTCTTTTACTTAATTAGCTGAATGGCAGACATGAGTACCATCGTCTGACCTGCGTCTGTGACCAATAAGGAAACGGTACATGAGAGAGGATCAGACAATAATGGCACAATGAATGCAGACGGAGAGACACAGAAAGAGAATCAGGAGGGAGATGGAAGAACAATTATACCGTTTTGAAAATGGGTAACTAACAGCAATTTGTCAAAAGTGAAGGAACCGAGGTTGTGTGGATTTTACGATAATTGAGGGAGTCGAAAGAAATAATGAGAATTTTAAATTCAAGACCTCATGAGCACGGGATGAGCACGGGAGTCATGGGGGAGAGAACTTGATGTGTGTTAAAGAGTGACTGACCAATTTGAATTTTGAAGTAAGCATATATATTTGCACTCTGCCTTGAAAAAGAATAGACAAACAGAGGGTGGATTAAACACAGTAAACGATGAGATTTGATGGTGCAATGAGTTGCAGAGGATTTAAGATCGAGACAATAATGGAGATGGCTGGAGGCAGAGTTGGTACAATTCGTAGTCTTGACTTGCAGCCTTAATGTGATCATGTACAATCCTGTTCAGAACGATGTTGTCAGTGGGTTTTGAGCAGGGTGCAGGGTGATGTTTAACGAAAATAGCCTCGTTTTTTTTCCAAATATTTGAGTAAGAACTGGAGTGGGAAACAAACACATGCTTTCAGATCGAATATCAGGTGATTGAGATTTTTCAGAGCAGAAGGAGCAGGGAATCTTGGAGAGACCCTCTCTAATTTTCAAAATTTTTTGAGGGATCTAAGTGTGAGGTGAGAAGTGAACTTTGAACTTTTTCTAATCTGTGATTAGAAAAAACGAAGAGAAGAGGCTGGAATTTGGAAATCTGAGAACTAACCTGGAAGATAATGGAAACTGTTTACAGATTTTGGGAATGCTCCGAATGACAGAACATCCGGTTTTTCTATGCCATGCTTCGTTAGTTAGTTACATGCTGATTTTGCTGATCAATTGAGGATAAATGCTAACCAGCTAATACAGATAATATTGATTAAAATAAAAAGAGAAAAGGGCTTCTGGCTGTTTTTTGCAGGATCGAGGTGATTTTTGGAATGATTGGGACTGGCTGATGTGGTTGAGTCTGTCTAGGTTTCTGTCCAGTTCGACAAAGTAGCATCCACTAACAAAAGAAAGAGGAAAATATTCGAGAATTATCCTGAGAAAGTTTGCATTCACCGGAGACTTACAAATTATGGATGCAGCTTTGATTTTTTCTGAATAATGTATTCTACAATGAAGACTTGGCATTCATCATTTGAACCTGATTAATCGAACTTGCGGATTACAATTCTTTTGTTTGCTTTGCAAATCTTCACTCCATGCTAGCTGTCTGTCTGTGCATGAGAGGATATCTCGATGAAGGGATTTTGTAATTAATGGTGATTAATTAATTATCGTGAATTAGATTATCACGCTCTTTACCATTGCCCTGCAAAAGGTCAGGCATTAATAATAAATTGGAATTTTGGCGTAAGTTATAAACTTCGTGCCCAAATTCAATTATTCAACACCCTGTTTTGAAACAGTTGGGAAATCCTGAGCATCGTTGAACATTTTAAATTCAATGTATCACGTATCGAGGTACAGAGTGTTGAATTTAGTATATTTGCTATCCTGTTTTAAGAATGTGTGAGACTGTACATTTGAAGAATAGTAACACGGTTATCTATGCAACTACATTTCACGGCTTGACACAGATACTTCCCATGAACTTTAACCCCAGTAGTAGAGTGCAGTAAATGACAAATACATTCTTGCAGTGGAGCTTGCTTTCTAGAATCAAATGCTGACTAGAGACACTCACCTGGGACGCCAACAATAGCCAGAATAGGATAGTAAAAATGTTCTATAATCCGAACCGACCAATAGATCCACGATTCCAAATTCATCCATTTATGATTCTCATAAATATAATTAATCTCAAAGGAAAACATTTTTTCCAATGTTGGAACACTGTGAAGTGATGATCCCAACTTCTGACCCATTCCCTGTCGTAAACTGCAGGTTCCTATCAACTTAGAATCTGACACAGCGTTCTCCCTGAAACTATGAAAGGGCACATCGGAATGTTGCTCCTTATTAAGAGAAACAGCGAATGCACCAGTGACACAATCAGATCTCGGGAGGCTTCCAATACCTCTTAACTCAGATCGAATTTCCACGTGCTGTATTGTAAACAACAATAATAACGTCTATCAAATTTACAGAAATTATCTTGAGGAAGGTACAGGGTATTTGATTAGTAAGTTTCCAGATGAAACTAAAACTGGTGGAACAGCAGATAATGAAGGGGACTTCCAGAGATTGCATTCGAACATGGATACATCGGAGGTTCGGGAGGAGTAATGGCAAATGGAATTCACTCGATAAATGCGAGATGCTATATTGTGGAATGTCTAGTTCTGGAGTGAACTGTATTTTAAAATAAAACAAAAGACATGTGGGAAATTCATTAACGGAGAGATGGGTGTTCAGGTCCATTTTATTCTGAAGGTAGCGACACAGCTTGATAGAGTGGCCAAACAGGCATATAACATAGTTTCCTTCACTGGACGGGATATTCAGCACAAGCGTTACCAGGTCATGTTACAGTTGAAAAGGATTTTGGGTCAGCTACATTTGCAATAATGCGTACAGTTCTGATCGCTTCATTTCCAAAATGATATGGCTGCTTTGGAGTGGATAGAGAGGAGGTTCACCAAGATATTGTCTGGTATATAGGGAGCGAGGTATGAACGACGGGAGAGTATATTAGGATTAGTTCCAGTAAGAAGACAAAGTTTGAGTTGGTACCTGATCGAGGCATATGCAATCATGAGTGATATACAGAGGGTGGATAGCAAGAAGCATTTTCTCAGAGTGGGGGCCTTATTCAGAGATGTCATGATTTCAAGGTGATGGGGAATTGTGTAAGGGAAATATATGTGGAAGTTGTTTACCCAGAGAGTGGAGCTGGTAGACGTGGGCACGAACACTTTAGTTAAGATGTTTCCAGACAGATTCATGAATGGGAAGAGAGCCGAGGAATTCAGATCCATCGAAACTAGGCGACAGGTTTAGATAAAGAATCTGGTTCAGTGCAGGCTTAGAGGGCCCGACCAGCCTGATCCTGTGCTTTCGTTTTCTTTGTTATGTGTTCTCATTGATGAAGATGTGGACCAAGGGATAAAAGTGGCAATGAAGTACGATCGGAGAGAGAGGTCACCAGGTGATTTCACAATTGATATTTTTCATTAGACATTTGCAGCCCATTCAATTTGAATGATGTTTTACAATAGACAGATGTACAATTAACATTTGTGACATTTCTCCGCACACTGTCATCAATGCCTGAGGTTTATACATCAGTACAGGAGCTGCGCTGAAATACTGTGTACGATGTTCAGAATTAGTGTTGATACGATTATCCATCGCAGACTCCTGATGTGCCAATATTACTGTTTTTCCATTTTTAATCGAATCTCTTCACATCAGATGATATCCAGAAGCTGCTGAAGCCATTGAGCGTAACAATTTCCATCTGCTGTCAGAGAATTCCCCAGCTTCTAACTAAACCTCAGCATGTGTGGCACGTGTGCACTCTGTGTGCTCTGCTCACTGACACTAGCAGAGACGTGTCAATCTGTGAAACACATCACTTGAGGTCTGGTCAGAATAAAACAAACTGATGTAATAAGTATATCCGGTCAGTTCCCATTTTTAATCGGCCATCCTCCCTGCCCAACAAAGAGACAGGCAGTGTCATTGATCAATACAATATAGACAGCAGTTTTTTGATGGTCGGTGTGAAATCCACATGGAGCAATCAGATGCAGATCTTTCCTTAGGCCTGTGCAGAAGTAGGAAATATTTGCATTGGGGAAGTAAGCGGAGATGAAGGCTTTTGATGAAAGCTCTGCGTGTGTCTCAGAGTGACGTGAGGAATAATTAGCATCATAGAATCCCTACACTGTGCAACCAGGCCCTACAGCCGGTAAAGTCTACGTGACCCGACGAAGCCTAATCCACGCAGGCACATTCTCCAAGCCAATTACTCTACATTTACCCCTGACTAATGGACATAACCTACTCACATTGCCAGTCATTGGTAAACGATGACAGACATTTCTCTGACTTCAGTTTGAAACAATATTTTCACGTTTGGTAGAGTCCAATCACCTCGCCCCATACCTGACATTTCACCAGAAATTTAAAAGCAAAGAAACCTCTGGCAAGACACGGTCAATTAAATCTTCTAGACTATTTCAGATTTAAACATAACCATGGCTGAATCTTTTGTTCCCACTTTCTCATCCCAAACCCGTTTATCCGATTCTCCCAACGAACGATATCTAACCACATTACATTAAAAAAATGTTCAGTTGGGCGGATGGAAGAAGCACACACCTGCACACCAGCGGACACTTAACGACGAGAGTGTCTAATGCTCCAAACGGTCGTTCCGCTGTTTGCCAATGGGGAGATGTACAAATCTCTGTGGGTAACACGAGCAGGTAAACGTATAAACTGTAGCGGCTTCCATTAATATCAGAACTCTCAGCAGCATCTCCCACATCGCCACTTTGCTTTTGTGAGGGGGAACAAAAATATGAGAACACAGACCCTCTTTTAATAAGCTCACGGATTATGCTGATTGTATTAACCTTTGAAAACAGCGCTGACTTCTCCATTTTGATATCTATTAAGATGTGGAATCATAACTGAGGTGGACAACTGGAATCAAAGATTAGATGTGTTTGGCAGAAATTTACATCAGAAACTGAACATAGATACTGGCCCTAGTAAGGATTGAATGAATGAAGAACAAAATCAAATCGTCATTTGAACAGAGGAGGCTACTCAACCCCTCGAGCCTGCTCAGTTTCTTTACAAGGACATGGCTCATCTGTGGGTTTTCTCTACATGCTTGCTTTTGACCCACATAATCGATGTCCTTCCAAAACAAGAATAAGTCTGTCACCAATTTAAATGCAACAATTGAATGCCATTTGAGTAAGGGAGTTTGAACCTAAAATATTATTTGTGTATAGAAGTTCTTTCTATCATCTGTCCTGAATTCCTTAATTGTTAAAATGGCCTTAATTCTTAGAATTTGATGTGGACGTCACTGGCTGAAACCAATAGGTTATTCTTGTCCCTAGTTGCCCTTCAGAAGTTGGTGGCGAACCACCTTCTTGAACAGAAGTAATTCACGTGCTGCACGTAAACCGATAATGTTCCTGAAGAGAGAATTCCAAGATTTTGTCACAGCTCATCGTTGACTTCAGTTTCAATCTAAGGAAATACTTTTACTTTATCGATCGTATCTCTCCCCGTTACTACCGATAAGTCTTCCGTTATGTCACTCCTAAACCTTCAAAATTCTGAAATCATTAATTTATTTGTTTATGTGTTTCTCTGCTGATGTTTCGTCACGTCGTCATGCTTTTCTCCTGCCTAATATTTATATGTGTCTGTTTTCTGGTACTTTGGGATCTGCATCTGAAAGGTTTGTCTCCGTGAATAATTTTAATACGTTGAGTGCTTGAGTTCCGGTTTGAGTACTAGGCTTCATGGAACTCTCTTGCGTGTCACTGTATTGCCTGTGTTCCGATGGTTAAATTGTCACAGTTGAATTTGTGTCCTTCATTGTGTATGTACCTGGAAATAAGAGCTTACTGGTCGTGTCTCGCGACACGTAAATACCAGACTTGACAGACCATCGACACTCACCCGAGGTGCACTAATGATATCGCCTAGTGAGGTGACAAAACGTCTGCTGGAAAACGCAGCAGCTTGGCGAACGAAATTACAACCTCAACCATTACCGAGATACAAATCTTCAAAAGAAAACTCACCTACATTATACAGAATACAGGCTTAGTTTGTTTAATCTTTCCTCAGAATTTAACCTCCGAAGTCCTGGGATCATCCTTGTGAAACCGCACAACACTGAGGACGCTAATGACGTGGATCACTCTATATAGTGTTGTCAAAACACTTCAATTTTATGTGTATTTCTGCCTGGAATATCCTTTCCTATTGCCTAGCTTGCTATGTTTTTCCAGCCGCCTGCCTGTCTGTTTTGGATTATACCATCTTTAGTTTTTTTTTGTCTCACAACCATCCGCAAAGTCAAACAGTTGCAGATTCCCAACATGTTCTGTCTAAAAAGAAAACTGGACAGCCGCTCAATCCCCACCCTTTCCTGTAAATTAATGCCACCAGTCATTGAGCCTTGCATCAAAAGCGATCCTTGGATTCTTGCCTATCATGTCTCCTCCTCTCAAAATGCTTACATCTCAGTCATCCCTCCTCCCAATCTCTTCTGTTCAAAGGAAAAAAAAGTCAATCTGTCCGATTGCACTTCATTCCTAAATGTCTTCAGGACAAGCAGCATGCTGGTGGTAATGCCACAAAGTACACTATTGCCAGCACTATTGCATTGCTCCGGTCATATGGATGCCATAAGTGCAAGAGTACTCTCACAGTGGCGTGAGCAATGTTATTTGGTGTTCCTGCATAACAGTTCTCAGTACTATGGCCAAGTCATACAATTAGTCAATCGTGGAAGCACAGTCTGAGCCTGATCCTGAGCCTGGAACTGAGCCGAGATCAATTGTACAGAAGCTCTGTTTTTTTTCTATTAAGAGACCTGACTGGGGGACAGCCTGTCAATGCATGTGGGATGGATTACATTCCTTATATTACCACTGGATTTAAGCAAAATTTCCAATCTTGGAATTCCAATCGGCCATAATATCATTAAGTCACGGAACAGACTCGATGGGCTGTGAGTCTATTGTGAAAATGTGTTGCTGGAAAAGCGCAGCAGGTCAGGCAGCATCCAAGGAGCAGGAGAATCGACGTTTCGGGCATGAGCCCTTCTTCAGGAATGTGATTCCTGAAAAACGACTCATGCCCAAAACGTCGATTCTCCTGCTCCTTGGATGCTGCCTGACCTCCTGCGCTTTTCCAGCAACACATTTTCAGCTCTGATCTTCAGCATCTGCAGTCCTCACTTTCTCCTGTGAGTCTATGGTGATGAGTTCGTATTTGAGTGTACAGATCATTCTCCAGATGTGGTCTTCCTTGCAAAACGTTAATGAGTCATCACTCCGCCTGAATTCCAGCCCTCCTGCAATAAAGGCCGATATAACATTTGCCATAATCATGCCTTGCAGCAAAACAGGAAGTGAGAAAACTGTTGATTCACGATGAGTATACGAATTCCAAAACTCATTGAGAAAGAGATTTGGACAGGATGTCGACTGGTGCAACTTCAGAGTAAACATTGAGGAAAATGAATGCAGATCATATCAATTGTTTAACGACTAGGAGACAACTGGTTGCGGTTTAACCAGAAGGTCACCACTGCCCAGGATACAGGATAACTTGTAGATGTCGGATGGCGCTTTATTGCTGAGTTATTGGAAGGACATGAACGTTTTATCGCCAAACGTACAGGCGACGTAGGGATACAAGGTTAGACAGAGAAATTGGCAGATCAGTCAATGGTGTGGAGGTGAGGGGAGAGAAATGTCAACTGGTGCAGAATGCGGGAACACGTGACATTTTTCATTTCCAAGGGTCAGAGCGTTTATGCTGCAGAGAGAGGCTGAATAGGCTGCGATGTGTTTTCCTGAAGAGACAGATGTTGAGTTGTCAACTTACAAAGGTTTGAACATTCATGATGGGCATAGGATCATGGAGTAATTGAATCCCAACAGAAAAGAAACAGCAGCCCAAGAAGTTCCCACCGACCCTCTGAAGCATGACCCAGTCAAACCCATTCCCCAATCATATTATCCTGTAAATATCCCTGACTAATGCAACCAATCTGCACATCTCTGAAAACTATGGGCAATTTACCATGAACAATTGTCCTAACCTGCAACTCCTTAGAATGTGAGAGGAACGGAGAGCACTTTGAGAACACCCACGCAGACACAGGAGAAGTAGGCAAGGCCTTTCCGCTGAGATGTGGCGTCCAGACCTCGAGGGCAAAAGTTTGGGATGAGAGTGGGAAGATTTAAAAGGGACCGACGGGAAGATGTTTCACACAAAAAGATGGTGCGTGCATGGAATGAGCTGCCGGAAGAACTGGTTGAAACTGGTCCGATTATAACATTTAAAACATACCTGGATGAATATATGAATAGAAAGTGTTTAGAGGGCTAGGGTTTATGTCCTGGCAAAGGGGAATAGATTAGTTCAGAATGTTTCAGGAGCATGAATCGAGAATGCACCAGCCAAGCAGAGTCAGGAAAGTAAGATTGAATGTAAAATAATTACCTCGTGAATTGTAGGAGCAAAGGATGAAGAGGTGTGGAAGCGAACATGGCGACTGCTGGGAAAGTGAGATAATATATTCGGGCAGCAGTTAAATCCACACTCTTGCATGTTTGATGTCGACCACACGTCGCCCTCTCCTACTTAATAAATGAAGATGCAATGAGGAATTTTGTTTAGATAAGGTAGCATTTTATTAATCTCTTTCGCAACTTAGAGCCGATGAGATGTGGCTGAGTGCAGTTGTTTGCTCTTGTTGCATAAAATGTGAGGTAAGGGTCACCACTGTTGTCCCTGCTGACTTCACCTGCGAGAAGTGCGCCCAAGTCTAGTTCAAAAAAAGTGATGAGGATCAGGAAAGTCAATGTAGTGTGTTAGGTTGGAAGCGAAAAGGTAGGACGAGTAGAGTTCTAAACTCAGATTTGCTACCGGTGCTATGGGCTAGGGAGGTTAGGAACAGAAAACAAGTGCGACTGAACACGTGGCTGCAAAGCTGATGTGAGATGGAGGGTTTTGGAATAATGAATCATTGTGAGATCATCTGGGGAAGTGTACACTTGTAAAAGGAGGAGCGGTTGCACTTGAACTGGAAGGGCACCAATATCCTTGGCAGGAGATTTGCAAGAGTTCTTCGGAACGGTTTAAATTCGTTTGCCGGGGTTGTGAAACCGATCAACGGATCAGATGATGGGGTAACTCTGGATACTGCAGAACAGCGTGCGGAGAGTCTCTGCCGAAGTATCGACAATTGTTAGGGCAATGTTACAGTCAGTGTGATGGATTGTAGTGTGTCTATTGTAACACGAGTAGAGTCAGAACGAAGGTGATGAAATTAAAGCACGGATTATTACTTGAACCTACGGTTTCGTGGTCATTACTTAGACTGAGATATCATTGGTGGGAATGGTTTTTCAATGTTCCGGGTTGATTTTTCAAAAGGAATATAGAGGGGGTAAATGAGGTGGGGAATGGCATTGCTGATCATGACGAATATCACAGATGCAGAAAGTAGCCTTCTTGTTTGTTGATCAAGTTTTGTCCATTGAGTCAGTATGGGTGGAATTCAAAAACAGGAAAGTAGCAGTCACTTTATTGGAAGCTTTCTGTAAACCTTCCAATAATAACAGAAACACGGAGGATCAGATTGCAAGGCAGAATTTTTAATGACGTAGAAGTAACACAGTTGTTGTTATGAGTGACTTCTCACTTCTCTAATATTGATTGTATCTTTGTTACTGCAAATAGATTGGAGTGAACAAATTTGGTCAGGTGTGTCCAGGAAACATTCCTGGCACAGTGTGTAGATAGATCGACTGGAGGGGAGGCAGTATGGGATTTGGGGCTTGGCAAAGAACCAGGTCATGTGTCAGATCGATCGGTAAGGGAGCATTTCAGTGATAATCATCACAACTCCCCGAAATTTACTGTAGCGGTGGAGACCGATAGGAGCAGATGGTCTGGGAAAGTATTTAATTGGAGGAGGGGGAACTGTAATGCTTGTCGGCAGGAACTGTGGACATAATTTCGGAGAAAATATTCTCAAAGAGGTGCACTCAGAGATGGAAATTGTTTAGAGAGCACTTGCTGCGAGTGCTAAATTGGTTGTCCCACTGAGAGAAGGAAAGGATTGTGGGATGAAGACACTATTGATGACAAGAGATATGGAATATCTAGTAAAGAGGAAGATGTAAGCTTGCTTAAGTTTCAGCAAGAAAGGAACAGAAAGCTCTAGAAGGTCAAAAGCTATCGAGGAAGGAATTGAAGAATAGACTCAGGAAACGTTTCATGAAATAAACTTGATGGCTCGGATTAAGGAAAACCTAAGGTGCTCGAAACTTATGTGAGGAACAAAAGGAGTGGTTGTAGAGCCGATCAGGGATAACTGATGGAACTTGTACCTGGAGTTGGAGGAGGTAGGAGAGATTTTTAATGAATGATTTGCTTCAGTATTCACTACCGAGAGGCACTCGTCGCGTGTGAGGACAGCGAGAAACAGGCTGATATGCTTGAAATGTTTGATATTATGGAGGATGTGCTTGAAACTTTGAAAAGCATGTGGATAGATAAATCCCCGGCCAGATGGCATATACTCGAACTTGCTACGAAAAGTGCTGGAAGAGATCGAACGCAGAGGAAAGGCGTCGTGTCTTTAGGGCGGAATGAGTTTGTCCTGCTTTTAAGTCCAAAGAGTCCACATTGACAAATGGATGCCTGTGTTATAATGCACTGGAACAGCTTGGCGAGGAACGCGGGACATTCAGGAGCACAAACATTCAGTATTATTGCCGTAATTTTGCCCGGATCCGTCGACTTTGCAGCATCCAGTACCTGCAAACATTTTTGAAATCAAGTGGAATGAATATGGTTGACGGAAGATTTTATTTTGTATAATGATGACGACCACTGGAGGAGCCCTCGATGAATCATCCACTCTGCACTTCTGGGTAAAGTTTGCTGTGAATGATTCATCATTCCCTTTTGCACTGATGAACTGAACTATTCCATTATTGAGGACGGGATATCACTAGAGCTTCCTTCTCCAGTAAGATGTTTAATTTCTTACCACTAGATATGCAGAACTGCAGAGATTCAACCATATCCATTACTTGTGGGATCGTTTGGCTCTGTCTATCATTAGTTGCTTATTTTGCTTGACGTGCACGTCGTCTTATTTGTTGATTTCATAAGGTTGACATCTTATCTTCAGGTGTGACCCTTTCTGCTCCTGATATGCATACCTGAAATCTTCACTGATCCAGGGATGCTTACCCAGTCTTAATGGTAATGGTTGACTGGGGTATATAATGGGCCGTGAGGTTACACCTTCTGCTGGAGTACAATTGTTGTGCTGTTGTTGGCCTCCAGCGCTTCGTAGCTACCGAGTCTTGAGTTGCCAGATCTTTCTTAAGTCTTTCCCATACAGTACGGTGATGTGGCAAATAGCACAATAGAGGTTATATTCAAAGCGAAGGCAGGGCACAGTCTCCACAAGGACTGTAAGGAGGCTACTCTTACCGATACTGCCATGGACAGATGCATCTGCACCTGTCAGATTGGTAAGGATAAGATAAAGTCTTTTCTTCTCATGGTTGGTTCAGTTGCCATCTATCATATATTCCTTTGTACCAGACTCGCTCGATCAGTCGTAATGCTACCGTGCCACGCTTGTTGGAGGAAATTGAAATAGCCACCCAGAGCACATTTTGTGTCTTTATAATCCAAAACGTTTCCTCTAAGTGTTGTCGTGTATCGATGTATCCATTAATTGAAGGTGATACGGGGAAATCAGCAGGAGGTTTCCTTGCCCTTGTATAACTTGAAAATACGAGAATTCACTGAGTACAGACTCAATGCCGAGGACTCCCAAAATAACTCCGTCTCGAATGTATATCACTGTGCCTCCGCTGGAAAATGGCAACCTTTCAGAAATGAGATAACGAATGTCCGGAGGAAGTATATTTCTGTTCGGATGAAAGGAAAGGCTGGTAAGTATAGGGAACGTTTGATGAATAAAGAAATTGAGGTTTTGGTTAAGAAAGAGAAGGAAGCAAAAGTCAGATACAGAGAGGATAGTTCGAGCGAATCTTTAGGAGAATATAATGATAGTCGGCATATACTTAAGAG
Organism: Chiloscyllium plagiosum; assembly: GCF_037043375.1. Lineage (NCBI taxonomy): Eukaryota > Metazoa > Chordata > Chondrichthyes > Orectolobiformes > Hemiscylliidae > Chiloscyllium > Chiloscyllium plagiosum. Next base: position 16,230,955 of record NW_028270179.1, on the reverse strand, counting down.
AGGAATAAGGAAAGCAAAATGGGAATATGAGGTAGCTTTGCCAAATAAAGTTATGGAGAATCCAACTTTTTTTAATACATTAAGGACAAAAGGGTAACTAGGGAAGAATAGGGTCGAGCAAAAGCTGAGCAAGGCGGCCTTTGTGTTAAGCCACAGGAGATGGAGGAGATACTAAACGAGTTTTGCGCATCAGTTTTTCTTGTGGAAAAGGACATGGAAGAAATAGAATGCAGGGAAATAGATAGTGACATCTTTAAAAATGTCCACTTTGCAGAGGAGGAAGTGCTGGATGTCTTGAAATGCATAAAAGTGAACACAGCGTTATGCGTGGGAAATCTTGTCTCACAAACGTGATTGAGTTTTTTGAAGACGTAATAAAGAGGATTGGTGAGGGAAGAGCCGTAGATTTGATATATATGGACTTCAGTAAGGCGTTCGATAAGGTTTCCCTTTAATGATTGTTGAGCATGGTTAGATCTCATGGAATGCAGGGAGAACTCGTCATTTGGATACAAATCTGGCTCTAAGGTATAAGATAGAAGGTGGTGGTGGAGGATGCTTTTTCAGACTGGGGCCTGTGACCAGTGGAAATACACAAGGGTCGGTGGTGGGCCAACAGCTTTTCATAATTTATGCAAATGATTTGGATGTGAGCTTAAGAGGTAAGTTTAATAAGTTTGCAGATGACAACAACATTGGTGGTTGTAGTGGATAGGAAAGAAGATTGCCTCATATTACAATGGGATCTTGATCAGATGGGCCAATGGGCTGAGAAGTGGCAGATAGAGTTTAATTTAGATAAATGTGAGGTGCTGCACGAGTTGGGACGTCATGATACAGCTGTATATTGGTTATCTCATTGTTGGAATATTGGGAGCAATTCTGATCTCTTTTCTGCCGGAAAAATGTTGTGAAACTTGAAAGGGTTCAGAATAGAATTGCAAGGATGTTGCCAGTATTGGATGATTTGAGCTATAGGGAGAGGTTGAAAAAGCTACGGGCTGTTTTCCGTGGAGCATCGGAGGCTGAGGGGCGACTATAGAGAGGTATATAAAATCATGAGGGGCATGGATAGGATAAATAAACAAAGTATTTTCCCTGGGGTCCGGGAGTCCAGAACTAGAGGGCATATTGAGAGTGGAAAAGTAAAGAAGAGAGCTAAGAGTCAACTTTTTCATTCAGACGGTGGTACATGTATGCAATGAGCTGGTAGAGAAAGTGGTGGAGGCTAGTACATTTGCAAAATTTTAAAAAAAGCATCTGGCCGGATATATGAATATGAAGGGTTTGGAGGGGTTTGGGCCAGATGCTGTGAGGTAAAACATGATTGGATTGGGAATTCTGGTCCGTATGGACGAGTTGGACCGAAGGGTCTGTTTCATTGCTGTATATCTCTATAACTCTATGACCTTCAACAACAAAACCAACGGAATACCCATCGGATCTCAGGTATCAGTGTTCTTAGCAGAAGCAGTAATTCAGAAACTCAAACAAGCAGTTCTGCCAACCACCTAACACAAATTTAGGATCCGGTCCCTTTGTCATCAGGAAGCAAAACAATTTACAGGAAAACTTCAAGACCATCAATAATATGCTTACTGCATAAAATTCAGTAAAGAGGAGGAAAGCAAGAACAAGCTGCCATTCTTAGATGTTGCAGTAGAGCGAACAGCCAATGGTGAACTTCAAACACATTCGGAAAAAACACTGAACTACAGAAGAAATCATCCCTACAGCCAACAACGGCGCTGCATAAGAACATTACTTCAACGAGCCACGGCACACTGCAGCATAGAGGCACTACGAAGAACAGAGTAAAATCAAATTTACACTATATTCAAAAAGTTTGGGTACCCAATGAACATAGTCAGCAGACCTCTCAGCAACAAACGCAAAGAAGCAGAACGAAAGGAATCCAGAAATCGTAGCCACTCTCCACCACACCAAAGAAATCTCGGAAATTACCGCCAGACTACTTTTTTTTTCTCTTTCACTCTCTCTTCACAGAAAGAGCGGGAGCACCAGGGGGAAGTGACGACGACCAGAGGGGCAGCCGGGAAGGAAAGCGGTGAGTATTTATACTCACCCTTCGAAGCGGTCGGTCATTTCCAGTGCGAGCAGCAGCGAAGGTAAGACCGTTTGGTTTTAAAAGTGCTTACCGGTAGCGGGCAGCGGTGTTTTTTTTTCTCTTTCACTCTCTCTTCACAGAAAGAGCGGGAGCACCAGGGGGAAGTGACGACGACCAGAGGGGCAGCCGAGACCCGGAAGCAGTTAGTGTAAGCTTACCTGGGTAGGGTTTTTCCCCCTTTAAAAGCGCGAAGGAGAGGAACCCGAGGCACTACACGGGTAGTGCCTCCCACCCGCCCTCCTCCTCTAACCTAATAATAACACCTGTTGTGGTAAGTAGGTAAGTGCTGAATTTTGCTTGTTGTATTCTTTAGACCCAGTTTTTTTTAAATAAAAGTTAGCTTTAGAGGGAAGGCAGTGAAGGCAGTGCAATGTTCCTCCTGCAACATGTATGAGGTGAGGGATGCCTTCGACGTCCCTGCCGATTACACTTGCAGGAAGTGCACCCATCTCCAGCTCCTCCAAGACCGTGTTAGGGAACTGGAGCTGGAGTTGGATGAACTTCGGATCATTCGGGAGGCAGAGGGGGTCATAGATCAGAGTTATAGGGAAGTAGTAACTCCAAAGATGGCAGATAGATGGGTGACAGTGAGGGGGACTGGGAGGAAGCAGCCAGTGCAGGGACCCCCTGCGGCCGTTCCCCTCAAGAACACGTATACCGTTTTGGATACTTGTGGGGGGGAAGACTTACCAGGGGTAAGTAACGGGGCTCAGGTCTCTGGCACGGAGCCTGTCCCCGTTACTCAGAAGGGAAGGGTGAGGAAGAGCAGAGCAGTAGTAATTGGGGACTCGATAGTTAGGGGCACAGATAGGCGGTTTTGTGGGAACGAGAGAGACTCACGTTTGGTATGTTGCCTCCCAGGTGCAAGGGTACGTGATGTCTCTGATCGTGTTTTCCGGGTCCTGGAGGGGGAGGGGGAGCAGCCCGAAGTCGTGGTCCATATTGGCACCAACGACATAGGTAGGAGGAGTGCCGAGGATGTTCGACAGGCTTTCAGGGAGCTAGGTTGGAAGCTCAGAGTTAGAACGAACAGAGTTGTTGTCTCTGGTTTGTTACCCGTGCCACGTGATAGAGATTCGAGGAATAGGGAAAGAGAACACTTAAATGCGTGGCTACAGGGATGGTGCAGGAGGGAGGGATTCCGGTTTTTGGATAACTGGGGTTCTTTCTGGGGACGGTGGGACCTCTATAAACAGGATGGTCTACACCTGAACCTGAGGGGCACCAGTATCCTTGGGGGGAGGTTTGCTAGTGCTCTTGGGTGGGGGGGGTTTAAACTAACTCTGCAGGGGCATGGGAACCCAGATTGTAGCTTCAGGGTGCAGGGCCTGGAGTGTAGGGAGGTTAGGAACATGGCATCAATTTCCAAGGAGGGTGTCTGTAAACAGGAAAGTGGCTTGAAGTGTGTATACTTCAATGCAAGAAGTATACGAAATAAGGTAGGTGAACTTGCAGCGTGGGTTGGTACCTGGGACTTCGATGTTGTGGCTATTACGGAGACATGGCTAGAACAGGGACAGGATTGGCTGTTGCAGGTTCCAGGATTTAAATGTTTTAGTAGGGTCAGAGGTGGGGGTAAAAGAGGGGGAGGTGTGGCATTGCTTGTCAAAGATAGTATTACAGTGGTGGAAAGGACGATGGATGAGGACTTGCCATCTGAGGTAGTTTGGGCTGAGGTTAGGAATAGGAGAGGTGAGGTCACCCTGTTAGGAGTCTTTTACAGGCCTCCTAATAGTCCTAGAATCATTGAATAAAGGATAGGGAAGGTGATTCAGGAGATGAGTGACAGTAATAGGGTGGTTGTTATGGGGGACTTTAACTTTCCTGATATTGATTGGGAAAGCTATAGCTCAAGTTCGTTAGATGGGTCAGTGTTTGTTCAATGTGTGCAGGAGAGTTTCCTGACACAATATGTAGACAGGCCAACAAGAGGTGAGGCCATACTGGATTTGGTTCTGGGTAACGAACCAGGCCAGGTGTTAGAATTAGAGGTAGGTGAGCACTTTGGGGATAGTGACCATAATTCGGTGATTTTTACTCTCGTGATGGAGAGGGATAAGTGTGTACAACAGGGCAAGAGTTATAGCTGGGGTCAGGGAAATTATGATGCGGTGAGGCATGACTTAGGATGTGTGGCTTGGAAAAGTAGACTCCAAGGCAAGAGTGTAAATGATATGTGGAGCTTGTTCAAGGAGCAACTATTGAGTGTCCTTGATAATTATGTACCTGTCAGGCAGGGAGGAAAGGGTCGTGCGAGGGAGCCGTGGTTTAATAAGGAATTGGAATCCCTTGTTAAATGGAAGAGGGCGGCCTATCTCAAGATGAGACGTGAAGGTTCAATTGGGGCGATTGAGAGTTATAGGGTAGCCAGGAAGGAGCTGAAGAGAGAGCTAAGAGCAGCAAGGAGGGGACATGAAAGGTCCTTAGTCGGTAGGATTAGGGAAAACCCTAAGGCTTTCTATAGGTATGTTAGGAATAAAAGAATGACTAGGGTAGGAATAGGTCCAGTCAAGGATAGTAGTGGGAAGTTGCGTGTGGAGGCGGAAGAGATTGGGGAGACACTGAATGAATACTTTTCTTCAGTATTTACTCAGGAACAGGGCATTGTCGTCGATGTGAATACTGAGTCACAAATAAGTAGAATGGATGGCTTTGAGGTATGTAGAGAAGCGGTGTTGGAAATCCTGGAAAAGGTGAAAATAGATAAGTCCCCTGGGCCTGATGGCATTTATCCTAGGATTCTCTGGGAAGCAAGGGAGGAGATTGCAGAGCCATTGGCCTTGATTTTTATGTCCTCTTTGTCTACTGGAGTAGTGCCAGAAGACTGGAGGATAGCAAATGTGGTTCCCTTGTTCAAAAAGGGGAGTAGGGATAACCCTAGTAACTATAGGCCGGTGAGTCTCACTTCTGTTGTGGGCAAAGTCTTAGAGAGAATTGTAAGGGATAGGATTTATGCACATCTGGATAGGAATAATGTGATCAAGGATAGTCAGCATGGTTTTGTGAAGGGCAGGTCGTGCCTCACAAACCTTATTGAATTCTTTGAAAAGGTGACGAAGGAGGTTGATGAGGGGAAAGCGGTAGATGTGGTATATATGGATTTTAGTAAGGCATTTGATAAGGTTCCCCATGGTAGGCTACTGCAGAAAATACGGAGATATGGCATTGAGGGTGAGTTGGAGGTTTGGATTAGGAATTGGCTGGATGGAAGAAGACAGAGGGTAGTAGTTGATGGCAAAGTTTCTTCATGGAGTGCCGTCACTAGCGGTGTTCCGCAAGGATCTGTTTTGGGACCATTGCTGTTTGTCATTTATATAAATGACCTGGAAGAGGGGTTAGAAGGTTGGGTGAGCAAGTTTGCGGATGATACGAAAGTCGGAGGAGTTGTTGACAGTGAGGAAGGATGTGGCAGGTTACAGCAGGATATAGAGAAGCTGCAGAGCTGGGCAGGAAGGTGGCAAATGGAATTCAATGTAGCTAAGTGTGAGGTGATTCACTTTGGGAAGAATAACAAAAAGATGGGGTACTGGGCTAATGGTCGGATACTTGGTAGTGTGGATGAGCAGAGGGATCTTGGTGTCCATGTACACAGATCTCTGAAAGTTGCCACCCAGGTAAATAGTGCGGTGAGGAAGGCATATGGCGTACTGGCTTTTATTGGTAGATGAATTGAGTTCCGGAGTCCTGAGGTCATGGTGCAGTTGTATAAGACTCTGGTGCGGCCGCATCTGGAATATTGTGTGCAGTTTTGGTCGCCATACTATAGGAAGGATGTGGAGGCACTGGAACGGGTGCAGAGGAGGTTTACCAGGATGTTGCCTGGTATGGAAGGAAGATCGTATGAGGAAAGACTGAGACACTTGGGGCTGTTTTCATTAGAGAAAAGAAGGTTTAGGGGTGACTTGATTGAGGTGTACAAGATGATTAGGGGGTTAGATAGGGTTGACAGTGTGAACCTTTTCCCGCGTATGGAGTCGGGTATTACAAGGGGGCATAGCTTTAAATTAAGGGGGGGTAGATATAGGACTGAAGTTAGGGGTAGGTTCTTCACTCAGCGAGTCGTAAGTCCATGGAATGCCCTGCCAGTAGCAGTGGTGGACTCTCCCTCTTTATGGGCATTTAAGCGGGCATTGGATAGGTATATGGAGGATAGTGGGTTAGTATAGGTTAGGTGGGCTTGGATCGGCGCAACAGCGAGGGCCAAAGGGCCTGTACTGCGCTGTATTCTTCTATGTTCTACTCAGAGTTCTTGGAATCAATGCAGCCCACAACCCCACCAACACACTGAAACAGCAGCTAATGAATTAAGAACATATACAGACACCAAGCAAAAGTCATGTCATTTATAAAATACCTTGCAAACAAACACTTCATTGGACAAACAGGCAGAAAACTAGTCACCAGGATACATGAACTTAAAAAAGATATGACCCACTCTCACTAGTATCGTTACATACCGATGAGGAAGCACCCTGTTCGACTGGGATAACATATCCATCTTAGGACTTGCCAAACAGTGTCTGGATCTGTGGTGCTGGAAGAGCACAGCAATTCAGGCAGCATCCGAGGATGCTGCCTGAATTGCTGTGCTCTTCCAGCACCACTGATCCAGAATCTGGTTTCCAGCATCTGCAGTCATTGTTTTTACCATGCCAAACAGTGTCACGTGCGAGAATTCCGGGAAGCATGGCTCACCAACCAAAGCTCTGTTAACAAATATATTGTCTTGGTTCCCATTTTACACACCGTGACACCACAAGAAATGACATCATCTCCACAAGAATTGACATCCCCAACCGAAGGAAAGACAATCGCATAAATAACAAGGGGGACGTATCACCTGCGCTCCACCAGAGGCTAACTGATGATGTAGTATGGTGACAAAACTATAGAAAACGAAACTTGCAGATCAGCGAGCAAACGTACATCCAGAACCTCAACCCGAACTGCAAATATTCTCAAAAACCTGCTAGTCAAATTTCCTGTATACCATGCCTCCTTACTTTCTGAATGAGTCTATTATGAGGAACCTTACGAAACGTCTCAATGCAATCCACTTTTGCATTCAGCTCAGACTTCGGGTTCGCAATATTGCATTCTGATGCCACTGGGTACCCATTTAGTAGTGTGGAAAACTCAAGCTGAAATTCAAAAACTTTTATTACTGAAATGCACAAGGTTCTATTTGAATTTTGACAGGCATGTCATACATTTCAGGTAATTTGTAAACGACAGACAGTAATAGTACCTACACTTTTAATACATCTTCCTGCATTTCAGGAAGCTGTTACAGCAGTATTAGTTGACTGAATAGGAGCCCTACCTCAGCCAAAATTTGGGAATCAGTATTTGGTACCAATAAACGATGTGTCAACTAGATTTCCAGAGCTGTCCCATTACACAATATCACAGCTAAAAGAATTGCAGAGCAATTACTCAACTTTTTTCCAATAAATACCGTCTACTCATGGAGATCTAATCAGATCAAGGTTCAAAATTTACAACAAAATTATTGAAGGAAATTATTTACGAATTAGGAATAAACAAGTCTACCACGTACCGTCCAGAATTGGAAGGCACGCGAAAAAGATGGCATCAGACATTAAAGACAATGTCCCAGTCTAGTAGTCAGAAGTATCCAGATGAATGGGATAAGGGAATTCCGTTTGTGCTTTCTGTTATCAGATACTCACATAATGGATCGATCAAATTCATTCCATTTGAATTAGCTTTAGAGCATGTAGTGAGAGGACCGCTAAAATTATATTTGATATAGATGTTACAGATGCTGTTCCGATTAAGCAGCATTCTTACGGGCATTAAAGTCTAAAGTTGGCATAGGTTCAAAAGGAGCATTGATGCAATTTCCAAAACGGCATAGTTGAAGTGAGTTACAGTAACTGGTGGTCAACCGTAGTAATGGTGACAAAACCAAAGTGGTTATGTGTGGCCTATAACAAAATCGGTACAGTTACAAAGACTGATGCTGTTCGATTCCGTATTTGAACAACTGCGTTGAAAAGGTGTGATAGGCAACTTAAGTTGGACGTATTCAGAAGATACTGGCAGGAACCTTTGTCAGAAAGAGCGAAGGCAATTTTGAATGAACTCTATCAGTTTAAAGTCATGCCAATATGTACGAACAACGCTCTGGCGACATTCGCACACTAACGAGTAGCATTATTTCCGGATTACCCAACTGTGTCAGAAATATGGAGTCATGATTTGGAGAAATATAGAGGACCTGGTGATTTTAATTCACGCATGGAAGAAACATTGGCAACATTTGTCAGACTTTGTTCAATGGTCTTTGGAAGGCAGGCTTGTTAATAAACCTAGCTAAAAGTACATTTGTCAAGGCCCAAGTCAGCTTCGTGGGCCATGGGCAAATGGCGCGACCGGAAGCAAAAACAAATGTAATTGTCGATTTCATATGCCATTGACAAAAAGAGCAGAACTAGGATTCCTGGGATTGAGTTGACTGTATCAAAAATTCTTACCAAATTTTAGTCGTGTGTCTCCTCAACTCACTGAATTACTAAAGAAAGGCAAGAAGGTTCAGTGGACAGCGGACTGTCAGAAGACGTTTGACAGCCTGGTATCTGTGTTACCTACTCCCGCAGTTCTAGCTACACCTTAAACTCTCTCCCTCTCTTGCTCCCTTTCTCACACACATGCATACATTTACGTACGAGCATTGTTAAACACACACAGACACACTGTCTCTAACACACAGACACTAAAAAAGCATCTCACACACACATTATCCCTCAATCTTTGTCACACAATCACATGCTCTCTGTCTGACACTCTGTCCCTCGCACTCTCTCACGCACTCCCCCTCACACTTTCTCCCTCACACTTTGTTCTCGATGTGTCTCTCTGAATTGTTCAGAGACTAACTGAATTGAACACAGACACACCGATACCCTCACAGACACAATGACTCCCTCGTCGAGATTATGACTCCCTCACAATCATTCAGAAATTATCGTAGACTCACTGACTGCACCAAAATCGCACGAATCCCTCTCAGATACATTGCATCTCTCACAGTTATGTCACACTGAATTCCTCACAATCACACTGACTCCCTCACAGTCACACTGATTCCCTCACAGGAACACCAACTCCTCGGAAAAGCACTGACACTCTCACAGGCACACCGACATTATTGCAGATGCACACTCTCACAGTATCACCCACTCTTTCAGTCTCAGTTACTCCCTCCATTTCGCACTGAATATCGCACTCTCTAGCTCAGTTCCTGACAGTCATACTCTATCCCTCACTGTCTCACTCTTTTACAGCCGCTCGCTCACAGTCACATTCGATCCCTCACTGTCACGTCCACTTCCTAAATTGGACTGGAAGCTCCAGGAATTTGTTTATTGGCAATTCTGCTTCCTTTTAAATGCAGAACATTTGAAGCAAATGTGTTTTTTTTTTGATAAAATTATGTTTTCTGCATAAAACAAGGCGGAGACGAGGTAAATTCTGAGACAGATCCTGAACAAGGTTCCACACCTATTATTCAGTGGATGACCTGAAATGTCACGTTTTGTACATGTATGTCGCTCTGTCTGTTTGAAGCTTGAGAAGTAAGCAGGATCTACTGAAACGTCTAATTCTCTCAGTGCAGTAACTTCAAACATATTCAGGAATTTTTATCTTCATCAATCGAAACTTGCACATTATTTCTAACAGAGTTCTACATATCCTGCTTCTCCATTTCAGACTGATATCTTTGCAAGGCAGGAATGTCTGAATGAATACACCTTTTGTCACATTTGCCTTTCACGTGTGCTGTCAGATTTACACAACCAAACTGAAGGATTGTCTGTTCCTTCACCCAGTTTAAAACTTTAATATTGAGTTTATATTGTCCCTTCTAATTCTAAAATCCAGAACCAGTTCACTTCGCGCTGAGATTCATCTGTAGGAGGCTGAGAGACATACAAAAAGTAAAGTGCGTTTTAATCTGCAAACCAGGACGAGTAATTAGAAGGTGTCAGTCAACTATTTAAAGTTTGGTCACAGCAGCTATTTTATGGTAGAATAAACTGATATCAGAGGAAAGTAGAAGATAGGAGCAGGAGGAGGCAATACGGCCTTTCCATCTGTCACCATTATTCCGTTACTGATCTTCCAGCTCAATAGCCTGACCCTTCATTTCTCCCATAACCTTTCAGCCCATTTGCACTAAGTGCTACATCTAACCGCCTCTTGAAAACATACACTGTTCTGGCATCAAATACTTCCTGTGATAATGAATTCCAGTGGCCCACCATTATTTGGGTGACGAAATGTCTCCTAATCTCAATCATAAATGTCTCACCTCGAATCCTCAGGCAGTAAACCCTGGATCAGGGCATATGCACCATTAGGAACAGCCTCCCTGCATCTGCCCTGTCTAGTCATCTTAGAAACTTTATAAGACTTTATGATACCTTCCCTCACTCACTGAACTCCAGTGAAAGTAATCCTTACCTGACCAATCTCTCTACATACTTCATTCCAACGTGCCTTGAAAGAGCCCGATAAACCTAGTCTCACTCATCTTATAAACAGGGAAAGGCAAGAAAGAATGTGGACTTGGGAGTCCTTGCTCAAGTCAGTTCAATGTTGACAAACGAGAATGGTGGATGAACAGCAAATATTCAATGGCAAGGCAGTAAAATGACACAAACACACGGTTGCATTATTCAAGGGTGGGATAGAAATGAAGTTTTGAGGCAATAATACAAAACACTGGGATAGATATAAAAGTTTCTTGCTGTTTTTGGATGTAAGGCTAGAAACATCATCTAAATATCTAACAATGCTCTGAAACATATCAAGGCTAAAATGAAGGAACAACGCCTAGAATGTCTGTACATGTGTGGATATCAGGTGAGGATGGTAGAATTGCTCACCAAAGGGCAACATTGAGTCAAGTTCTTTTTTTCCAACTATCTGGAAATGATTATCTTTGTGGAGTTATCTCACCCAAAGCCTACTCTGTTCTGCGAGCAATGCCCGGTCACACGATCCCCTCTAATCCTCTGGGAATGGATCTTTGGCCTACCACATAATTAGTCCGATATCAATGGCCTCCTACTCCACCCCATCTCACTTGCCATAGCAACAGTCAGTTGTCCCACCCACATTGTTCCCCTAGCAACGGTCTGTAACCCTACCCCTCTGTTCCCACAGCAGCATAATAGTCACATACAAAATCTGTTCCCTCAGAATTGGCCTGTGTAGCATCTGTACTCTGTTCCTTATGAATGAGCAATGGTTCCACTCCCTTACTTTCCCAAGGAAAGGTCAGTAGTCCAACCCAACTCGGTTCTCAGGCTATATACCTGCAGACCCTTCCGATTCTGCTTAACGAGCAACAGACTGTGGCCTATTCTCAATATTTTCCCAAGCAGAGGCCTGCAGCACCACAGCCTGTACAGTCAGATCTGATTGCACCCACACTTCCTCCTTCAGAAAGGATTGTGGCAATGCACCCACACTATTCCAAAGCAAAGCCTTTGAAACCACCTGACCCACCTTTCTCATAGCATCAGTGTATGATCCCGCAAACACAGTGTTCCCCTGGACACAGAAGGAGGCTTAAACGACGACCGTTTCGCTTAACAATGGTTTCCAGCCAAACACCCTCTCTGTTCCCTGAGCAAAGGCTTGTTGCAATGTTTCCACGCTGCTCCCCAAGCAACAGACTGCATTCTCACGCTCACTCTTTTTCCCAAGCAACGGACTGTGGACCTACCCACAACCTGTTCTTGAAACACCAGTCAGTGATTCTGCATCTAATCTTCTCTCTTAGCAAAGACTGCTGGATCCATCACCTTTCTATTCCTCTTGTGGTCATATATCCATTTCGATTGCCGAGCAACTAGCAATTGTTGCACCGCTACTCTGATCCCACATGAACACCCAACGTCATCAGCTTCCTCTGTTATCCTTTGCAATGTTTATGCTCTCACTACCTTGCTTTCCTGTCAGAAATGGCCTGAGAATCTGTACCTAATCTGTTCCAGATAGGCCTGTGAACTATTACTCATTCTATTCACCCAACAATCGGCTGTCCACCTTTCCCCAACCCTTTCTCCAAGCAATGGCCTTTGTGCACATAGCCACTCTGCCCCCCAGCAAAGGACAGTGGTCGAACACCAATTATTTTCCCCTGGCAACGGAATGTGGGCCCATCCCACATTCTTCCAAAGACAACATTCGTCAGCCCCACCACCACACTGTTTTTCTGACAAGGGTTCATGATCTTACACCTGCTTTTCTTGCCCTAATAACTGGCTGCTGGACCACCACTGCACTGTTGCATTAACAACAGGCTTTGATCACTTCCACATAATTTTCCCTCGGAACAGTCCATTGTCAAAACCATCCCCGTGAACAGCTACGAAAGCCAAGTTGTTCCATATATATTCTTTTCCCTTAACAATTGCATCCCTAATTTGAGCACGTCCCTGCTTTATTCTCCGAGCAACCGCCTCTGAAAACATCTTCACTCTAACCTTGTAGAAACTGCCTGTGAACTCATAACCATTCTGTTTCCACAGCAGCAAACAGTAGTTGCACACAATGTGTTGCATTCACAGGAATATTGTCCGACGCTCACCCTTTGCCCTAGTAACAGTCTTGGTCTCACATACAGAGTCCACGAGCAACTGCATTTTGCCGAAACCCCACACTCTATATGTGCATCCCGTTCTGTTCCCCAAACAACAGATTGCGAACGTAAACGCACCCTGTTTATCCAGCAACAGAAGCTAAGAGGGTGTTGGAGGTGGATAGGATTTGAAAGAGAGAGAATGGAGGAGGTTCGGGGAGAGCAAGACGAAGAGACAGTGAAGGAGAATGGGGGAGGGAGATACAGTGAACAGCAATTACAAAATAAGAGGTGCAGTGAGTACAAATGAGAGAAATTGTGAGAATGGGAGAAAGATACGAATGGAGGGGAACAGAGAGAAAGTTGAATTCTGCTGAGGCCAGGACGGAGTGTTTAACACAGAGGTGAAAGCAAGGACAGAATGACTTCAACAGAATTCTTGTGTCCCCTCCGGTTCCATCCCCTTCTCGGATGACAAGGACATGGGTTAGAATCTTCAGCTCAGCTTCTTCAAAGCAAAGACAAACTCTACTGTTTGACACTTTTTAATGAACGTTTTAATCAGTTACGAATTGAAATTATGGATACAGTCAGGTGAGAGCAGTGCCTTGTCTGGCTGGCTCCTGAGTTGAGAGAAACGCTGAGATATACCCCTGTAATCACCTGTCAGAGGATAAGGACGGACAAACCAGTACGGTCCTCAGTCCATTACCATATTGACAAGCTGCTTAACTGCTGAAACATTGAATTGAAATATGAAAATCCTGAATTGATTAATTAATGAGTGAATTGGATTGATTTATGAATTTGGATAAGGGGATACTTCAGCATATTCTTCAACTGCTGTCTGAACTTTTTCTGGGTCACAGCATATATCGCTGTGTTTGTGCAGCAACTGAGGAGCTGCAGCATGAAGCCTAATTCCTGCACAAATGGATAGACAAACACAGACCTATACCCTAAATACCACATCCGGTTCCATATAGAATACACCATCAGCATTGACCATAACAAGATGAAATTGCCCGAGATCACAAACAGCAAAATTATGGATCTTTGTCGATTTCGCATTTCTGTGTCACACTGACCGTCCCCATTTGTGTGAGCACGCAGTCTCTTGCGGGCTCTGCTGGTCACTAAAATGTGTCTGACGGTGAAAATATTGAGTAGTACAATCAGGAGAAATGGAAGAGCCGGGTTTAGGACGTGATGGAGGAACTCGATTGCAGTCCAGACACGAGAGGATTGAACACTGCTTGCTATGTGACAAAACCAGGGGATGTTATCCAGATTATACAGCCCTGACAGCATGAAATACCAGAAAATGTTCTTTAAGCAGCTTAGCACAGTCACTGTTCCAAGAACCACAGCCGCCGTTTTCTCACTGCAATATTTACTTTTCAGGTTCTGGCAACAAATGGCTACAAACCGATCAAAGGTGAAAGTGACTGTGAACCAGACAGAACAGTCAGTTGCTGCATAAAGCAGAACGGCGTGGATATTACACACATGGATGTACCACAGGAAAGTAAACTCTTCCCAATAAACAATGGGAATGTGTCTCAATATCAGATCGAGGATAATGACCAGTAGATCCGCCACTGCCATGGCCCCCAGGTAACGACTGACACAGCGAGACAATCCACAATCTTTATGAAGCAGGATGAAGATTGTCACTCTGGTAACTGTAAGGAAGGTAAACAAAGAAATTATGCATCATTTCAAATGGCTCACTGTATTTAGAGATCTATTGAAATTATTGGAGCTGTAATAACACAGCGCATTGTCTGAATTACTTTAGAAATGTGACGTAAATACAAGAATCCCTCCTTTCCCAAACACGGAGACGAACATTCATAAGAACATATAGTTTCTAAGACACTGTCACACACTCTATCACTTGCAAGTAAGCAAAGGTTATTTCTTTTGATTTCCTGACAGGAAAAGTGAAAGTCGTTCTTAACTGTTTTGAACGGTTCAACCAGTTCCTTCCAGACAAACGGAGGTTGGAAATTCCTGTCTTTCAATCTCAGTTGTGGTCGCCATTCTGTCCTGAAGAAACGTAAACAGAGACAAAAAAGTTCACCCCATTAACTGCCTGAATGTACTTCGAAACAATGTGTCCTTCTCACTGCACCGTGATGTCTTTCTTGAGAATCATGTCTTTTGGTCAATTCACTGACTTTTGGCCAGTGACTAATACCATCAGTTGAAGAACGCTCCATAGATTGTTCCACGCCTTTTTCTTTCCAACTGTTCTTCTCTCTCTTTGGGATTTCTCCCCAAGTATCGTTTACTTTTTACCCCTTGGTTCTGGAAAAAAAACAACTGACATTTTCCTCCGATGATCAGTTCTCAAGGCAGGGCACCAGACTGCATGGCTACTTCATAGAGCGTCTAAATTCTATCCGCAAAAGTGAACCAGAGCTTCCAGCTGTCTTACACTTGCACACACGAACCTATTCCCTGTACATCATCTTTCTCAGGCTTAGTCCAGTGCTTCAGCGAAGCTCACCATCATTTGGAAAAGAAACATCTCATATTCTTCTGAGAGAATTTGCAACACTCTGGACACAATATCAAGTTCAAATTCACAAATAAGAAGAATTGAAAGATAGGTGTCAGAGGAGTCCACTTGACTCGGTGCGGAGCTGAATGCGAGAGAGCAGAGAGCAATCTAGAAAGGTATGTGAAATAAAATTTTACCTCGTGGATTTGTGTTCATTCCATATGCGTAGCACACTCGTTGCAAAACAATTGTGCCTCAGTTTCCATTTTACTCTTTCCACTCTAACCTTAAACTTAGACCCACTCACCCTTGGTTCCCAATGCTATTAAAAATGATGAGTGCATTCAGTCTATCCATGCCCCTCATGACCTTATACACTTCTATGAGGACCTCACACAGTCTCCAAAAAAATATGGAAAATGTATAAGTTTATCCAAACTCTCTCTAAAAATGAGAGTGTTGAGTCCTGGCAACATTACTGCAAATTTCTTCTGCACTCTTTCCAGTTTAATAACATCCTTTCGACAGCAAGGTGGCCCAACCTGAACACTTATACTCCGAGTTCGGCCTCATTAACGTCTTTTTTTTAGCTCTAACATAATTGTGCAATTCCTGTACTCAGTGCCCTGATCGATGAAGTTCAGTGTACCAAAGGCCGTCCTCACTGCCCTACCGATCTGTGACTCCACTTTAAGAGAACTGTGAACCTGAACTCCATGGTCCCACTATTCTGGTACACTCCTTCAGGTCCGAACATTGACCATAAAATTCTACCTTTATTTGAGGTGCCAAAACACAACGCCTCACACTTATCTACATGAAACTCCATTTTGCATTACTCGGCCGACTTCCCCAGCTGATCAAGATCCTGATGTAATTTATGATAACTTTCCGAACTTTCTATGGTATCATCTACTTTAGTTTCATCAGCAACTTACGAATCATGCCTTGTCCATCCTCATTCAAATCATGGATGTCGAGAAGAAACTTGAATGTGTGACATGAGAATGCGTTAGGAAGAGGTACCAAACAGCAATCAGTAACTCGAAATAAATCAGCCTTGATCAGTTTGACAGAACATATCATGTCGAGTCACACAGTAAGCAGTACTGGGTGTTCAGCTGTTTGGAAGCCGTATCAATGATTTAGCATAAATGCACTGTAACTATGTTAGGCGATGACGTTAAGGTAAACAGACAATTATATCATTCAAAGAAGGTGCAGAGTGTCCAAATGAATACTTGGAGGTGAAAGTTTGTAAGATCTAATATAACATGATATATCCCATGTCATTTTATTTTCAGGACGAATGTGAGGCAATATGTGAGTGAAAGGGAGAGAGATGGCAGCATTCGTGATCCAGTGTGAACTGGAAGAAACACTCTTACCCATTCAGACTTCGGAAGTTTTGCTAAATCTGATGGACTGCTCTGTTATGTTCTCAGTTGTCCCATTTCTCTCAGTGGTAAGTGATGAGCAGGCGGGGTGGGGGGGGGGGGGGGGTGGTGTTTCAAGCCCCGTATTAAGGAGATGACGTCAATCTGAAAGGCCATTTTTTTCCTTGCACGTGAAAACATGAAGCCGTTGGGAATGGCTGACTGCTTCTAAATGAAGACGCTATGGCTTTTTTCGGACTGTGGGTATTCACCAACATGACGTGCCATGCATGGGCACATTGCAACATTAGATTCTATCAGATTATATTAGATTAGATTAGATTTTCTAGATCGTGGAAACATGCCCTTCGTCCCAACAAGTCCACAACGACACCCCCCCCCCCCCACCCATCCAAGAGTCACCCACCTAGACCCATTTCGCTCTGACTGATGCACCTAACACTATGGACAATTTAGCATGGCCAATTGACCTGACCTGCACATCTTTGGACTGTGGGAGCAAACCGGAGTACCCTGTGGAAACCCATGCAGACATGGGGAGGATGTGCAAACTCCACACAGATAGTCGCCCAAGGCTGGAATCGAACTTGGGATCCTGGTGCTGTGAGACAGCAGTGATAATCACTGAGAGATCCTTCAGTCCCTCTTCTTCTCCATGATGACATGTGGACCACGCATGTCCATGTATATGATCGTAAGTACCGCTATACTGGGAAAACAAGTATACACTGGGTAGCTCCCTGCTGAGAGAGAACGCATTGTATTACCCTAATCCGCAACATATATCCTCCAACATTGATGTAAGCATCATGGGAGATGATTGATAAATTACCCATACCTGCCAGGCAATTCCCGGATATTCGAAACTGAATGAAACTGTGACTCGAGCACTATCCTCCCCCTGGTGTGAAGCTGCAAGTCGTGTTGCAGGAGGTGACACCGCTCTGTGACCATCTCCTTGATAAATCAGGGTTCCTTTACACACTGATCCTGGGTTAAGCGTAGGTTGGGAAGTTGTTCTTGGAAATCCTGGGATGGATGCATCAAATTACTTCCCTATCTCACACACACTCCAAAACACACGCACGCACGCACACACCTGTGGTCATTGCACTTTCAGATTCCAGTAGGGCGTTCAACAGGGTTCGTCATGGTAGACTGTTAAGTACAGTAACATTGCATGGAATACAGCGATAAAAACATATTTGGATCCAAAATTGGATTGAAGGTAGTCGTCAGAGAGTGTGGTGAAGGCCTACGTTTTGGAATGGATGCTTGTGACTAGTGGTGCGCCAGAATAATTGGTGCAATGTTCATTTTTTGTGATTTATATGAACAAGTCGGAAAGGGATATAGGAAGTCAATCGTTAGTGAGTTTGCAAATGACACCATAATTGATGGTTTAATGGGCAGAGATGAATGTTATCTCTGAGTCCGATGAGGCCTTAAGTAAATGGGTCGTTGGGCCAAGGAGTACCAGATTCAGATTAACTTTGATAAATGTGTGTTCCTGTATTTTGGTCTGGCAAATCAAGGCTGGACGTACGTACAGAATCAAGAGAGTTTTGCCGAACCAAGAGACCTTGGAGTACAAGTTCAGAAACCGTTGAGAATGGCTGACTGCTTCTGAATGAAGAGGCTATGGCTACTTTTACGGCTGTGGGTATTCACCAACACGACGTGCCATGCATGGGAACATCGCAACATTAGTTTAGATTAGATTAGATTAGTTTAGATTAGATTAGATTAGATTAGTTTCGATTAGATTAGAATCTCTAATCCTTGAAATCAGTCGCATCGGCAGACAGGATAGTGAAGAAGGTGTTCTTTACGATTGCCCCTTTTTGGTCACTGCACTGAGTCTTGGAGTAGGGAAATCATGTCGTGGCCATGCAAGGCATTGGTTAGACCACTTTTGGATTACAGCATTTATTTCTCATCTCTCTACTATTGGAAAAATGGTGCGAAACATGAAATGGTGCCAATAAGATTCACAAGCATGTTCCCAGTGCTCGAGAATTTGTGCTGTAGAGACCGGCTGAATATGTTGGGTCTGCTTTTCCTGGAGCATCGGAGGCTGAGTAATAACCTGAAATAAGCTAAGACAATCATGCGGGGCATGGATACACCTGATAGTCAATGTTCTTTTCCAAGAGTGAGCGAGCCCAAAACTAGAAAGCACAGGTTAAAGGTGGTAAGGGAAGCATGCGAGAAGAATGTAAGATCAAATGTTTCAGGCAGAGGATGGTGCGTGTACAACATGAGCTGCCAGAGCAAGTGCAGGAGGCTGGTACAAGTGCAATATTCAAAAGACATCTGGATGAGTTGTTGTTTAGAGCGATATGGTCCACATGCTGGCAAATGGGACTAGATTAATGCATAATGTCTCGTCGACTTGGATGAGTTATACCAAAGTAGTTGTTTCGCTGCTGCACATCACTCTGACTTTATGACACTGCGTTTTCAGAGTTTCCACTCCCTGCAGACTCAGCTCCATTTATTGCTCATGTTACAGACCTTGATGATGCACTACAGTACTCATGCTCCATCAAGAGTTGGAGCACGAAATCCTCAGGTCTCACTGAATGTCTGAGACATGTCACAGAACAACATCCAGAAAACCACCTCCAGCAACTCCACTAAATGTTCAATAATAGGAGTCAGTCAAATCCCCTCAGCTGCAAGTTGGATGTTTTGGTGTGTCCGGTAATTCACGATAAGCTTCCTCGTGTTACTGAACGCATGATCAGCTCAGAGCGGCACACATTGGCACTGAGTGCACAGACACAGACAACGTTTCAAAGACGTGAGTCAAACCTGATGAACCCCTTGTCCAACATACAACACTACAAGGGATACAGCAGAAAGTAAACAACAGCCCGAAACGTATCTTTTTATTGTTTTTGAGGTTCACAAGGCCGGTACTTGATAATCTAAAGAGCAATATAATAAGGCCGGAAAAGGTAGAGAGGGACTGGAAGATTCGTATTAAAAATAGAAACAGATACTTACTTTCCTGAGAACATATGGTAGAAATTGGGAGAAAAAGACAAGAGGAGTGCTACTAACTGAAGGATTCAGACCTGAGACGGTCCAAACCACAAGAATGAGAACATTGAATAAAGGCACCGCAAGATCTTCGCTCTCTCAACATCTGAATCTGGACCAACCCAGACACAGTAAAGAGGTACAAGACGACAGGCCAATATGGAGTGCTGCACGGACTATGCTAGGTTATTGTTCAGAAAGCTGAACTATCTGACCAGTATGGCGAGCATTTAAAAAACGCCTGCATATTGGTATTACAAGCAGTACATAACAGCATATCATGGGGAAAGTTGGATCCTATGCTGTGAGTGAAACGTGGCTCCTATCAACCTATGTCGAAATGTCGAAGAGTGTGGCGCTGGAAAAGCACAACTCCTCAGGCAGGATCTGATGAGCAAGAGAATCGACATTTCAAGCGTAAGTCCGTCATCAGGAACGTCCTGTCCCTGAAACATCGATTGTCTTATACGTCAGATATTGCTTGACCAGCTCTGCTTTCTCAGCGCCACACTCTTTGACTCAGACCAGCAGCAGCATCTGCAGTCCTAAATTTCTCCTCTAAATTGATGTCTTCAAATCTCCATTGTACGAGTTCAAGGTGCGTGTAGGTGTGTGTACGTGTGAGATTGTGTCAGTATGAGTGTGTGTGTGAGCGTGTGCGTGCGTGCATGTGTCTGTGTCTGCGTGACAAATCGAGAGAAAAAAAAGCGAGTGAGTCTGTGTGACTAACTTGGGAACCGTGGTATATGTGAGGATCATTGTTTGTGAAAGTACGTGAATGAAGGAAATTAGTTTAAAGATGAACTAGCAGGAGTTGGGGTTTTCAAAAGAGATAGATGGATGGACATTTAATGGACAGATAGGACGATGTCATTAAGAACATTAACATTAGTGTATTGCCGAATCTAATAACAATGCAGATATGTTTTCACAGGAATGATCGATAGAGGGGATTTCTGGTGTCAGTTCGGATGGAGCATCGAATCAGAATTTATTTCTACACATTTGAAGCTGGCAGTGTCAGTTGCAGATTATTCGAATCAATCAGAATATATTTCCCTGCTGAAATTTTAAATAGAAGTTTGGATGAGCCAGTCAGGTATGTTCTGGATGCTTCTGGAAATAAAATAAGGAAATGGTCGGGCATGGTGTCGGAAATCAACTCATGGTCAAAGGGATTACAACAATTATAGGTATCATTACAATGGCCAGTGGAATCTGTGCTGTTCATTTTGACATAAATGATTTGGAGAAAAACATTGTTGTTAAGATTAGTTTTTGGCAATGGAACAATTGGTGGAAATGTGAAAAGTGAGCAGGATTGTTAGCGGATCAAACAGGAGGTACAGCGTTTGAAGACATGGGCAGACCAATGGCAGATGAAGGTTTAATTGGAAAAGTATGACGTGATACATTTTGTTAGGAGATGTACAGGTGATAATTGTAGAGTAAAAAAATGAAATGCCGGGTGATCTGTGTGGGCAAGTCCACGGATCACTGAGGTTGGGAATGCAAATAGCTAAGATCGTAAAAATAAGACATTTGGCATAGTTGGCGACAATGTAAGGGACATGAATTAGAGCAATAGTCAAGTTATACTGCAGCTTTTTAAAACATTAATTTTAAAATGCACATTTGGAATATTGTGTACAGTTCTGATCACCACATTACCAGAAGGACATGAATGTTTTGGAGAGGGCACATAAAATAATTTAACGGTTGTTTGTTGGGGGGATTACATGTTTGAATAAAGTTTGGGCAGGCTGCGTTTCCTTACATTGGAATGCAGGTGGTTGAAAGGGGAAACTGATGGAAGTTTATAAAATTGTGAATAGCATGGATAGATTCGAAAATATGAGGCTTTTTCGCAGTGTGGCGTGGTCATTTACTTGGGGACACAGGTTCAAAATACAGGTATGCGGGGCAATTAAGTTAGGTGTGCGTGCCACGTTTTTCCCACAAAAGATGTTGTGCCTGGAATGCACTTCCAGAGGAAGTAGGGGAAGCAAGAAAACAACGATCAGCATTCAAGAGGTATCTGGACAAATACATGGATAGGAAGGAAATAGAGTGATACACATCTTGTAATTGATACAGCATTAATATGGAAGGACTGTATTGTTCATTATTCTTTGTTCTAATTGTGAATCGCCCGTTTCAATCTCATTTATTTTCCAGAGATGGGATAAAGTCAGAGGTAGGAAATGAAACTTGCATCCAAAACACAAGACAGTGAACTATAAGTTCTCAACATTAAATAACAAGGGCAGTGATACAATATATTGTGTTTCACAGATGGAACTGAGTATGTCAACACAGAGAGACCTACAACGGGCACTGCCTGAAGCAAAGATGGAGAGAATGAATGAACAATTTCACTGATGCATAAAATAGTGGTTTGCACGGTGAATCTCTGGACTCAGTGTCTCAGCAGGAACAATAAGTGTACCAAGGAGTGGAAGCATGAGAAGTACAATCAAACAGTCACACATAGTTTATCAAAACAATATTTGGACAATGAGACTTACGAGGGACACCAACGATAGCCAGGATGGGATAATAAATGTATTGAATAATGAATAGTACAAGTTCGATCCGACGTGATAATGGCAACCGATGATAGTACGTAGAAAGATACCAAATTCTCCTGGCTAAACTCCTGTCCATTGCTGTAAAATTCCAGTCTATCATTCTCAAATTATCACCCATTTTTTGATAATTCCAGTTGAATGTTCTCGGATTCTGATCTCTTCTCTAAATTTCTCCGCAGTTGCTGAATCCTATTAGTGGTGTGGGTGATGCTTCCTCTCGTACTATTTGATTAGACATCGAACGGAGCTCATTTATCATTTACAGATATAAAGCCTCCACTGGCTTAATTAGTATCTGTGGAGACTTGCATTAATAACAGTCTCTAAACAAACAGTTTCAGTTAACACCTTCCTTGTATCACGTTACATATCACAATGAAAGGGAACATTTAGACAGTCTGACTGAAATGTTGAGGGTTGCTATGGGATGGACCATAAATCTTTGAAACGTTTTCATCTTTCTTCCTTGCTTTCAGAAACAGTGTCAGAAGACTGCATATTTCTATCTGGTCCACTCGCTTTATACAAGGAGACAGGGATAAAATAACGCCCCAGCTGCATAAAATGACTTTTTCCAGGAATTGTTGCAGACCAGAACGCCGGGCAACGATATTCATTACACATTGTCTCTGTGTAATGCTGCTCCACGTTTTAATTAGTGTGTTATTAAATTCTTTCATAACCTTGAAACATTATTCAGAGCATTCAGATTGCTGTTTGGGAACAGAGGGAATCAATTGTGTTCCCATCTGCCAGTGACAGTGGGTTAAGAAGACAACATTCAACCCAATGTTTCCGATTATCACTTGACGAAGTGGAGCGCTGGAATGTTGCCTTATTTTGTAAAATGTATCGTCAATATACAGAGAAGTATTGTTACAGCTGTACGAGTTGCTACTGAGATGATACCTGGAGTAGTTTTTATTATGTGTGTTTATGTATATGAGAAGGGAGGGCCTCCATCAAAAACAGTTGAACAGATAGTCATCATCCATGGGATACTGTGGTATAATGTGTTACAGATGGACTGAAGGCGGACATTAGACTATCAAGACTGCTACATACTAACAGCAAGAGGCCATTCAGTCTATCTAGTATGTAACAGAGGGACAGGGGGAGGCCATTCAGCATCTTAAACCTGTTGCAGCGGGATAGATGGGACCATTCATCCTGTTGAGCCTTTCACAAGGAAACAGGATGACATCGTCTACATTTAAGCCTGTTAAATATTAACTATTAGCTTTTTAAAAAAAATAGTTTTGGATGCTTCTTATTCTTATATTACCTTTGAAATTCTAATCTAGAATGTGACGAATTTTGAACATATTTGAAAGCAATTGGAAAGTCTGACTGGGAAAAACGATTTGCGGGCAAAGAAGGATGGTTGGAAAGTTCGGTGTGTTCAAAAATAAGATAACGAGAGTCGAGAGACAGTGTTTTCCCGTCAGTGTGAAGGACAGAAATGGAAAGTGTAGAGAATGCTAGTTGAGTACAGAAATTGAAGCTCCGGTCAGAAAACGAAGGAAACATAGTATAGGTACAGTCAGTTGGGATCGAGGGAATCCCTAATGGAGTATAACGGCAGTTGGATGATACTCATAAGAGAAATCAAAAGGGCAAAAAGTAGACATGAGATAACTTTGGCAACGAGTTTTCAGGAGAATACAAAGACATTTCGTAAGTACATTAAGGACAAAAGAGCAACGAGAGAGTGACTAGGTTCCCCTAAATATCCACAGGTTCTTCTATGTGTGGGGTCGCAGGGATGAGTGAGATACTAATCGATTAATTTGCTTTAATGCTTACTGTGGATAAGGCTCTGGAACTAGGGGAAAAATAAATAGTGACCTTTTGAAAGTTTTCATTTTACAGCGAAGGTGGTAATGGATATCTCAATATGCAAAATGTGAATCAATGCTGAAAGACTTATCATGGGCATCCCAGAAGCTTGTGGGAAGCTAGTGAAGTGAATGCTCGGTCCCATGTTAAGTTTTTAATATTTTGGATATCCACAGGAGAGGTGAAGGAAGACAGGAAGGTGTCTAACGTCAGAAAGTTGTGAGGAAAAGCTATGGAAAAATAGACCAGCAAAGCTGACATCCGTAGTGGGCATGTTGTTGCAGGGGATCTGATGGACTGTGAGGCAGCAATGTTTCCAATCAGCCATCGTGTCGACTTGGATTGAAGGTTCACCGTTTCTTCATGGTGAGGTCTGATGCAGACAGGGGACTGAAGAAGGCTTTTGGTACATTGCTTTCATTGGTCAGAGTTTTGAGTATCAGAGAAGAAAGTCATTTTGTGGAACTGCAGGGCACTGGTTCGGCCACTTTTGGAATACTACATTTAATTCCATAGGAAAGATATGGTTAAGCTTCAAAAGGTTCAGAAAAAAAATGCATGAATGATGCCAGGTTTGGAGTGTTTGATCTATCGGGAGAGGCTGAACAGGTTGGGTATAATTTCCCTGGGGCGTCGGACCCTTGGGGACTCTGGGGGTAACTTTACAGAGGTTCATGACATCATGAGGAGCATGGATACGTTGATCAGCCAATGTCTTTTCCTGGGTAGGGAAGACCAGAAATGGAGGAACTAAGTTTACACTGACAGGGAAAAGATGCAAAAGGGACCAAAAGGGCATCTTTCTCACATGAAGGTTGGTCCGTGTACGGAGGAAAGAAAAACAGCTTCCAGGCGAAGTGGTAACGGTTGTTTTCGTTGCAAAGTTTAAAATTCATCTGGATGGATTCAGAGAAGCAAGGGCCAAATGCTGGTAAAAGGGATAAGAGTAGTTAATGATGTTTGATTCGGATCGACGGGTTGGATAGAAGGCTCTGATTCCCTGCTGTGTAACTCTATGACTTTAAAAAGGAGGGGACCATTGAACTATTGAGAGTGTCAAAGTGGTGCAGGAGGAGGCCATTCGGCCTCCGCAGCCAGTTACAGAGGGACAGAAAAAGCCCAACCAACTTCAAGGTCATGTTACACAGGGAGTGGAGTTAGTCGTCATCCTCGATACCCTGTTACAGAGGGACAGAAGGAGCGTTTCGCCTCTCAAACTCCATAAGCAGAACATGAGGAGTTCACTAAATTTCTCGAGACGTTTTACACAGGTTGGATGGTTTGAGCTATCAAGAGTGGATGTATACACCTCAGCTATTTTCCCAGGCGCTTCGTTGGCTAATGTTTGGCCTTATACAAATTTGTGCAATCGTGAAGGGCATAAATATGGTAACTAGTCAATGTTTTGCCCCTGGGGATGGGAGTCAAAAACTAGATGCATTAGGTTTTAATGTGAGAGAGAAGGAGCGAAACAAAATATTTAAAAGACATTTGGATGGGAATATACACAGAAACGCTTGAGGTAAGGTCCAAATGCTGGCAAATAGGACAAGATTAATTTAGGACGTCTGGTCAGCAGGGAGTTTCTTTTTCTCTGAATTTTATTTCCATGCTTCATATCTCTATGAAGGGCCAATTGGAGGAGACCAGTTAATTTCTCAAGCCAGCAACACAGTAATAGGAGGAGTCCATTCTGCCTCTCGAGACTGTTAAAGGGGCCGAATGAGGCCAATCAACCTTTCAAGATTGGTAGACAATAGAAAGAGAGGGCCATTCAGTTTCTGAATTTTATCATATCAAAGCAGAGCCAATCAGCCTGTTTGCTTGCTCAGTAACTCAGAAAATAAGAAACAAAAATCTATCATTCCGATATTGAGGATGTTTTACAGAAATAGGAGATAGGATTTCAGTTAATAGAAGCTGCAAGAAATGTGAAGAGGACATTCAGTCCCTCAATTCCATTCCACAGAAACAGAAGGAGGTCACATCGTTATCCAAGCCTGTTACTCGGGAAAAGGATTTAGGCATCTTTTTTCACAAAGCTGTTGCATAGGAACTCGAAGCAGTCATTCAATTGCTCGCGACTGTTACACAGAAAATTTAGGAGGCTAGTAAGACCGCAGGATCACATTGTGTTTGAAGAGAGGGAGGTGACTCCCTCCGCACCAGTTTTCGACACGAGGAGAGGAGGGGAATTGGCTTGTAATAAACAGAAGTATCTGAATAAATTGCAAAAGTGGGCCTTCAATTCTGCTCTGCCATTCATTAGACGATGGCTGATCTGATTGTGGCTCCTTATTCATTTTACACATAATCCCCTTTCAGCCGCTTCTCCTCCATTCTTTGCTCATTTTGCAGATTCAGATGCTTGAATACAGTCACCGTGACGTTTCCACAGTGGGTCACGAGAGCCCCTGGTCTTCCTGAATATCCACAGCATCTTAAAACGCAATGACAACATCTGCACTAACTTTTCAATTCAAGAATGATGTCAGAGCATTCATCTACAAGTTCGAAGCACGGTCTGATTCAATGACAATTGAGAGGATTCCACATGTTACTGATCACATGATCAGCAGAGAACGACCAATACAGGCAGCAGCAAACAGGCATAGAAGAAGTTCCAAATACGTGTCCCAAAGCTGCTGAAAGCCCTTGTCCATCACTGAGGACCTCACGGACATCTGTAAGTGATAGAAAGCACGAGCCACATTTTTGTTTGGTTCAGAGCTTCTTAATGGTGAGACCTGCTGTTCTATGGGGAACAACACTAAGGCCAGGGAAAGATACAGGGCAAGTATTCTAGTTAAAACTAGACATTTGCTATATTTTTTAAAATGCTGAAATATGTGGGTACAGAAATGGGACAAGCTGGGTGAGTCACATGTTGGAGGATATAAAGAAGAATGAGAGCATAAATTAAAGTAGATCTGCTGAAATGGTTAGTTATATCACATTCTGAATCCGTCTTGATACCACAAACCCCGACAGGATATATGTTAATTTTGGAGCACTATGTAGATCAGACTTGTGCTGCTCAAGCGAACATGATAATCTGCCCGGAATGGGACATTGTGCCGAATGCTCTAATGCATTAACCTGTATTCCGAGACGAAATACCTGTCCAGCTGGAGGAGCACCAAGTCATCGCTTGTCTGGTGGTGAGAAGCTCACGACCTGTGAAATTCCTGATGTGCATCAGGTCGGTCTGCACCACCGCACGTTGCCCTCGAAATAATTGCAAGAGGGTAGATTTTGTCTCACATCTCCTGCTGGAAAGTGCCTCTGCAAAGGAAGTCTGGAGTAAGGCGCAGTGTTTATTTCTTTCTTGCGGTATGTCCAGAGCAGCACTGTGAGACAGGTCTGTGTGCTCATTGGTTTGTTCTCCAATGGGCACAAGGAGACAGCTCCGTCTGGAGGACTAACAACTCTGTGACCGACGGTCTTTGCTCTGCCCGAAAGTTGTTTGTCTTCCAGAACACGGAGTTGAACTCCACAGAGTGTTGCAGACTGGCTCAGTTTCACGTCCAGGAGTACGTGCTGCGGGACACACTAAAGATCGGGATAGCTGCCACGAGGCACAGGTGGAAAAGGCCACTGCCTGAGTTCTTTCTGCTGAAGTAAATTGAAGTCTGTTCAGTCGTTAGACTCCTGTAGTATCTCAATGCATCCAAATATACATTTGCATGTGTCTGTGATACCCTTTTCCTAGGTGCATTCAAACTCCAAATTTCGTTTGCTTCCCTGAAAGCCTCATCCATGATGAAGAGCTTGTGTTCAAAACGTTGATCTCTTGCTCCCTGGTCGCCACTTGATCAGCTTTCCCATCACCACACACTTTCAATCTGATCTGCAACATCTGCAGTCCTCACTTTCTCTTGCTTCCTTGAAATGTCACAATACAGAATTGAATTGCTTTTGTGACTATGTATGGATTCGAATTTTTTTATGTGTGTGAATTACGTATTTTTAAAAAATAAAATAGTAATCGTGAAAACCACAGTAATGCATTGATCTATGAAACTGGACTTAATATTTCTCCAAGTCAGATCCTTTAGTCTTTCACTGGAGACAGTTTTTACTGTATCTCACCCCGTCCTATCCGTTTCTTGATACTGTTTGATGGGGACGGTGCAGAGGAAGGTTCGCTATATATCTGTAACTCTGTCTCTAAACCGGTGCTGACTCTGTTCTGGGATTCTTTGAGGAGGACAATGTGGGAAGCATCTTCATTAATATCTAAACCACTCTGAACGTGGTCTATTTGGCAACGGTCAGTGAAGATTAAAATTCAATTGGGAATTAAGCTTATCCATCCCTGCCATCGGATTTTTTTTATATATGGGTACAGAATGGAGGAATATATTAATCTGTATCTAAATCTGTGTTATTTGTGTCCTTCAATGATTCTGCTGGACAGGTGTGGAGTGATTTACTGAGAATATAAGCCATGTTTAACGTGGGCTGCAAATTTGATAAATTCTGGATCAAACCCCATGTTATCATGGGACTGTTTTCAGGGAAAACGTGGCAGTGATTTAATCAATGCCGAACCCCATACTGAACATGGCCTTATTATTTGAGAAGTGCCTGCATTGAATGATCTTTACTCGTAATGCAAAATACTGAAGGACTGTTCCTGGAATATTTGATGGGGACAGTCCAGAGTAGTCTTTCAGCATCTGTGGAGAGAAGGCAAATTTAAAGATCTGAAAGAAGGGTCACCAGATGTAAAACTTTAAATCTGGTTTCTCAGAACATGTACATCCAGATCTGCCGAGCTTTTCCAGCAATCTCTATTTTTGTGTCTGACTAAGAGCATCTGCAGTTATTTCTTTTTTTTAATTGAACTTTAATTTTATTTGTAGTTTCAAGTAAGAGAACAGGCACCACACAATATCTAATTACTTTCTGCGTCTATCGTGGGCGAATTTAACTTGGAAAATGTTAAAGGAATTTTAGTTTTGTTTTGAAAGTGTATAGAGAGATGTATTGAGAATGTTTGATTGTGACAGTGTGTTGTGTAATTCAATGATTATTTAATTTAGTATTGAACATAGCCTGGGAACCTGAAAGGTGCGAGTGCAGAAATAGCTTTATGCTGCATCTAAACCTGAGGTGTACCTATTCTGGAGTGTTTCATGGTCACAATGATAAAGACGGCTTATTTTCCATTTAGTATTACTTTAAAAGGGAAGGGGATTTAATTCATAACGAATTCTGTGCTGTCATTGATTTGGCACTGTTTGGTAGACAACAGTGTAGATGCAAAGTTAACTTGTTTCTAACCGTTTCTGTATCTGTCCTAAGGCTGTTTGATTGTAACATTATAAAATGAGCATTTTTCTGTATTTCACTCATGTTATAACTATCCTTCATTTTTCGCTGAGGACAGCGCAGGAGTGAGTTTTGATCTGAGTCTGATGCTGTGATTAACTTCGACTGGAATCTTTTGATGCAGGACAGTTTAGATGTTGCTTCCATTGTATCTTATCCCATTGTTTACCTGTCCTGTGAGTGTGTTGTGCAGTCACAGTAATTCCGATTTAGACAATAAGTTACATCATGTTGAATGGGGCATGCAAATTTGGAAGTTGCTACCGTAGTGGAATCTTTAACTTGTATCTACCTCCGTCCTGCATTTCACCATCTGTGATTGATGTTGACATTGCGTGCAAGATGTATTGAATATCTTAGGTCATGCTGAACATGGCCGAGAATTTAGAAAAGACTAATGGAAGCCTACCTTTAATGGAAACTCATTCTGTCCGTGTTGTGGAGAGATGATGGGGGCAACGCAGTGTGAGAATTATTCGGCATCTGCCTTTTTGCTGTATCTGTCACATTTGTCTGGATGAGTACAGGTAACCGTCCTCCACCGACGTTCAAAAGCAACAATTTGCACTGTCAGCATGGTATCATGCAGAAACTCACCAAGACTCCACACACAGCGCCTCTCACCTTGATTGGCATCGAGGTGGCAAGGTTGGCAGATACATAGGAACAATAGCATGTGCAAGTTCTTTTCAAAAGCCATTCACCAGCACTATTTGTAAATATGTCTGCGTTCATTCAGTGCCAATGTTTTAGCATTCTCCCTGATCACATTTTAAGTATTCATATCGAAAACGGAAAACAACTGTTCAAGAAATCATCTCACTAACACTTTCTCAAGGGAAACGAGGGAATGGCAATGTATAATGCCTTACAAGCAATGAAAATGTACGCGAATCTGGACTGTAGAATATTCAGACACAGTTAAGTTCCTGACATGACAATAATTGTGAGTGCATATTAGCAAACAATATACATGCAAATGAAAATAATTGTACATTTTCAAAGCCTTTGCACTTGATAATTTGATCTTGGATGCAGTAACCTGACTCATCTGATCGAATACCCTATTGTGATTTCTGCACTATTTTCACTGCATTCTGGCCATAACAGTTGAGGGATTCCATATAGAGCGCAATGTGGTGCAAGAGTCCATCACCTTTATAACACTTCCATTCAGCATTGGAGCGAAGTTATAGAATAACACAGTTTAGGTCATTCACCAGAAGTCATTCACATAGATGAACTTTCGAGCCATGGTTGTTCACACCTCATTTATATTAATGTTAAATTATATTTGGACTAGCACTGAGAACTGCACCATGTATTTCCTTATTTTTCAGGCACGTCTCTGACTGGTATGTCTTGAGCTGTTGTGTGGATAACTGTCTCGGTCCAGCTCTCTGGACAGATATAAGAGATGGTCAATGTTCTGGAAGTAATAGTGAAACTCGGTAGCACTGTGTCTGAATTCAGGCGTTTTGAAAAGTCATTTTCAATAGATTTGCAGACTGTAAGATGGTGTGTTCACAGTTGTGAACATAAATCAGCTGCTTACTTTGGTAACTATAATGTGTAACAATCAAATGCTTACTCTGCTAATTTAATAATTGTTCACTTCAATTAGTTTTAACTGAGAAACAATGCCGTTTAGTTTATTGTTATGCATCGAAGAAATAAACTGATGTTAGCACCTTGTTGTAGATTATATCAAACTGAACTGCGACACATTTTTCACAGACTAATCAAGTAACAGTTGGTCATTTTCGGTGACATAGCAATCTGTAAGCATGACTGTCTACCGACAACATCATCACATAGAGTGCGAGAGATCAACGGCATGGAAACAAGCCATTCGGTGCAACCTACCAAGGCAATTAAAATGGTTCCCTTTACCTACGGTTGTTCCAAACCCCTCCACAAATGTCCCAGTCACGCACCACTCTAAATGTTTCTTAAATTACAAAATTATATTCATTCCCACTGCTACCTCTGGCAGGCTGTTAGGGCACATACCACTACCTGTGAGGCAAACAAAAGCCTCTATGGGCCCTTTTGTATTTGTCGTCACTCACCTTAAATCTATCCAGTTTGAGACTCCATTACCATGGGGAAAAGCTGTTGACTATCTCATAAAGGTCTGCTTCTCATGATTTTATAGATGTCTGCAAGGTCACCCCTCCACCTCGCCTGCTTCAGGAGATAAAAAGATCCTGCCGATCTCATCTCCTCTTGGAACATGAATCTTTCAGTTCAGGTATTTCCCAAATTCTTTCGAGTTTACCAATATTGCTTCGATAGTGGGGCCACCAGATCTGCACCTGGATTTCAGAATGTGGCCTCACAAACTTCTTTTTCAGCTGCAAGACTTTCCATCTTCTGAACTCAATGCTCTGACCAATGAATGCTCGCAGACGGAAAATCTTCTTCAGCAGCTTGTCTACATTTGATTCCACTTCCAAGGAACTACATATCAGCACTCTTAGGTCTCTTTGTTCCATAACGCTACCCAATGCCTACCATTTACTGTCTAGGTCCTGCCCTGGTTTAAACAACAAAAATGAAATATTTTGCTTTACCTAAATTAACCTCCATCGTCCATTCCTCAGTCCACTGGCCCAGTTGATAATGTCTGAAAATGTGTTGCTGGAAAAGCGCAGCAGGTCAGGCAGCATCCAAGGAGCAGGAGAATCGACATTTCGGGCATAAGTCCTTCTTCAGGAATGAGGAAAGTGTGTCCAGCAGGCTGAGATAAAAGGTAGGGAGGAAGTACTTGGGGGAGGGGCGTTGGAAATGCGATAGGTGGAAGGAGGTCAAGGTGAGGGTGATAGCCCGGAGTGGGGGTGGGGGCGGAGAGGTCAGGAAGAAGATTGCAGGTTAGGAAGGCGATGCTGAGTTCGAGGGATTTGACTGAGACAAGGTTGGGGGAAGGAAAATGAGGAAAATGGAGAAATCTGAGTTCATCCGTTGTGGTTGGAGAGTTCCTAGCCGGAAGATGAGGCGCTCTTCCTCCAACCGTCGTGTTGCTGTGGCCTGGCGATGGAGGAGTCCAAGGACCTGCATGTAGGCAATAGGCAAGTAGGCAAGAACCCGATGTGGCCTCCTATATATTAGGGAGACAGGCCGCCCACGTGCGGAACGTTTCAGTGAACACCTCTGGGACACCGGGACCAACCAACCCAACCACCTTGTGGCTCAACACTTCAACTCCCCCTCCCACTCCACCAAGGACATGCAGGTCCTTGGACTCCTCCATCGCCAGACCATCGCAACACGACGGTTGGAGGTAGATCATCAGAAGTCAAACTGTCCATTAATGCACCACAAATAGGTTTATAAATATAATTTAATTTAATATAAAATGGACGAATGTATTTCTCATTTGGTCTTAATTGTATGCATTACGTATTATGTGCTGCTTTGATATTTTCCTGATAAACCTGTGCATCTCCCTTTCACGACCGAATTACTGTCTATTCTTGGATGTGTCAGCATCCTCCAGTGGACACCAACTGAAACTCTCAGTGTAGATTTTTGAATCGGATTTGCTGTATCTCTGTAGCGCTTTGGATTTCATGGCACAGAAATAATGGGCAGTATTGGAAAAGATCCCCGGAGATAATTGAATAAATCAATTTGGCTTCTTAGTTGAAAACAGAAGAGATCTTATCTGATAAATCTTTGAACATATAATCTGCGCGACACCTCATAAATAAATGGCTCGGCAAATGCCCAGGAAACTTGAAGTACCAGAACCAAAGTTGGAGTAACAGCTGCTGAGTAAATGTAATTCAGAATTGTTGTTTGCCCTTCTGGAATAATTCATTGAAAGTGATCATGGAATCACCTTATCTTTTAAATTACTCCACGCAACATAATATCCAATTGAGTAAAGATCAGACATGATTATAATCGGCATCATAGAAACTGAACGGTTAATAGGCAGCATGATTGACAGAGCGAGTAAAGAAAACCGGGTGCACATAATGTTTCATTTAGATATTCACAGGAATGACAAAATGTTTCAGTAAAATTGAAACGTCCAGTATGAAGAAATATAGTAAAATTGATGAAGGCCTTCTTGCAATTACCGGTAAAATGAGGAGCGCATGCAGAAGAACATGATTAGTTGGTCTCTCAGATCTGACGACAATTGTTTACCAAACAACATTATCTGCAGCTCGATGACTGTAGAGGACTGGTTCTTTTTCTCTCCTATCTGTTTGTCTCCAAATCTCCTGCTCTCTTTTAATCGCCATGCTAATTTGATTGTCAGTCTATTGTCTCCCAGAAGCTGGAAAGTGTAAATTGTTGAAAACTCAATTCCTTCTACATTTCCGTTTCATCAAGTTTCCCATATGCAGTGCAACTTTCATGGAGCAGTTAAAACAGATAAAATATGATTACTATTCAGGAAGTGGCCAAGTTTAATTTTGAAACAGCTGCATTCAAAACCTCTTGTATTTGGAGTACGGGTGAACCAATTAATGTAGTCATAATGTCACGTGACTATTCATCCAGATTTAATGGCTGGCGTTCTGGGACATGGGATTGGATGACAAAGTTGGAATTTCATAGAAATCTGGGACGAAAGCAAAAGATGACCTCACAGTGGCCATGTGGCAGTTGCTATTCGTCATCAAAATTCTTTTGGTCACTAATATCATTAGTGAACGTAATCTGGCATGCTTACATATTCTGGACAACACGGGTCGAAACTGTTACCCGTGTGGACCCATGCTCAATCACACTTCGGCCGGCGTTTTCGTTTTAAGCGGGTATGCATATTCACTATATAGAAAACATGCAAATCAATGTATTTCCTTTCTTTGCATTCGTTCCAAACGAATGCTTAATTTGATGCCATGTTTGTAGAGAAACGTTTCTATCTCCCCCTCACATTCACTCGGTGTCTTTGTATTTGTTTATCTCTGTTTCTCAGTCTCTATGCTTCCATACTGCTGCATGCACTTTTCTGATTGAATATTTAATCCAGTTCTTCGAAGTCATTGTGTTATATCTCCCTGTATTCACCTACTTCTGAATGTCTTCTTTCCTCCTCTTTATCTGTCCACATGTCAAAACGTATCTGTCCGTATCTGTCATTGCCAGATGTGGTGCACATTGAAAATTTGCTGATTTTTACCACTCATGGGAGGAACATTTAGAGTATTTATTGGACTTGTTCGGTCGACGTCGGAAAGCAAGCTTTCTGGTGAACATGGACAAAAGGCATCACGGGAAGCGAAAACAAAAGTAATTGGTGATTTTTACACAATGTCGACAAAAAAAGTATAACGGTTCCAAGGTTTGAGTGGAGAACGGGAAAAATTTCTGGCTGTAACAGATGCCCCTTTTTTTAATCTATTTTCGGCTTTCGAGATGATTTCCTCGAATTCCAGGTGCAGCCATTACTGTTTTCTATGCTGTGGGATTGTTTTGGAACTATGGAGAGAAAAGTAAAGTCAAAACAACATCACATTTAAAAGGGAGAACAACAACAAAGGAAGCACATGGCGATGTCAGTGCAGGAGAGAGAGTGGAAAATTAAACAACATTGCTAACTGACAGAACAGTGAACGTCTGCAGTTGCTGCTTTTACTGCAGAATCCATATACTGCCAGATATCGGAGTGCGTCTGGGAAAATTAAAAAAAATGAAATTCACAACTGATCTTGCAGAAACCTGTTTGGCAGAGGTCACAGAACAGAAACAGAGAAGTCGATTTTAAGCGTGGCCTTCAAATAAGTCTGCAGTATTGAATAGTGTGAGTTATTTCTTGACTATATGCTTTATTGAGCTAAGTTTCTTGATTAAACTTAAAATATATACGGCATAAGTATTAATTTAATCTGGAGAAGAGATTTATTTCGAGGAATAAGACCATGCTATTTTGTTGGTCTGTAGAATTGATAGATTCAAAAATGTTTACGGGTTACTGTGGATTATATCTGCAATAAATGTCGTTGATTTTATATCGTATCAGACTGAATGGATCATTTGGAGAGTTAGTTAGAGGCAATAAGGAATTTACAAGAGCAAGAGTATGTGATGAATGACAGTTATAGGAATAGGGCAAGTCTCAGATACAGTCACATAGATAGGTTAACTCCAGGAAAGGTAGTAGAGGTAGGCAGATAGAGTAGGAGCCTTCATATTTCAAACACGTATACTTTTCTGGAAAATGTTGGGGGTGATGGATTCGCAGGAGAACGTAGCACGAATAGCCTAATTTCTGGTATTGAGACTGGCTCTAATGTAATGAGAGGTACTTCGTGATGCAAGCAATCGATTGTGGTCAGGGACTCTCTAATACGAGGTACAGACCGACGTTTCTGTGGGCAGCAGCGAAAAATCAGAATGGTCTTTTGCTTCACTTGTGCCAGGATCAAGGATGTCTCAGAGAGAGACTTCAGATACAGTTGAGAACAAAGATGAGTCAAACAGTCAGGGCAGGCAGGGACAAAGCAGAGAACAAGCTAGGACTGATAAATTAAACTGCATTTATTTCATTGCATGATGCCTAACAGGGAAGGCAGATGAACTCAGGGCATGATGAAGATCATGGGACTTGGATTTCGTAGCAATTACAGAAACATGGCTCAGGGATGGACAGGACTGGCAAATTAATGTTTCAGGATACATAATCTACAAGAACGTTAGAAAAGGAGATAAGAGAGGAGGGGAGTGGCGTTTCTAGTAATGGTTAGCTTTACAGCTGAACTGAGGGTGGATATTAAGGGAAATACCTCCAGGGAAGTTATTTGGGTGGAACTGGGAAATAGGAAAGGAAAGATCTCTTTATTTGGATTGTATTATAGACGCCGTAATAGTCAAAGGAAAATTGAGAACAAATTTGTATGGAGATGTCAGTTATCTGCAACAATAATAAAGTAGATATGTAAGGAAATTTAACTTGCTAAACATAAACTGGAATTACCATCGTGCTAAGGGTTTAGATGGAGATGAATTTGTTAAGTGTGTACAAGAATATGTTCTGTTTCAGTATCTGGATGCACCTACTAGAGGAGTTGGATAACTTCATCTCCTCTTGGGAAATAAGGCAGAGCAGGTGACTAAGGTGGAGCACTTTAGGGCCAAAGACCATAATAGTATTAGTTTAAAAATAATGATGAAAAAGAATATTCAATCTCTTCCAGCAGTTCAAACCGTGCAAGCCTGGAAACACCCTTGCAATTATTTTCTGAACCCTTTCAAGTTTCACAACCCCTTCCGAAATGAGTGATACCAGAATTGTGCATAATATTGCAAATGTAGCTGAATTAATGTTATAACATGCCTTGAGTTCATCTGCTTTCCCTGTTCAGACTCTTGTGTTGAAATAAATGTGGATTGATTTGGCAGTTCTGCCTCGTTCTCCGCTCTATCCCTGCCTGCACTGACTGACTTCTCTGTTACCCAAGTGTACCAATCTAAGACTGATTTCTTTCAACGCGATGTTTCCAGCTGCCCCCGACGCTCCAGCACCTTATTCGTTTTAATCCCTCCGAGCAGCTTTAGCATATCTCCCCGCCAGTGCATTAGTCACCTTCTCATTTAGGTGCACTTCGTCCTTCTTAGACAGGTCACTTAAACGACAGAAGTGATTAAACACTGAATTCCCGGCAACATTCTGGTAAAACTCTATTGAACCCTTTGCAGTTCAGTAATATCCTTCCTACAACAGAGAGAGCAGAACTGGAAGGAGAACTCCAGAAGATGCCTCACCAATCTCCTGTACAGTCTGACGTGACAGCTAAACTCATATATACCAAGGTCTTAGCCACCATGCGTAAATGTGATGCAACCTTTAAAAATAGATGAAATTGAAACACCAGGTCTCTCTTCTACAACATTGCCGAAGGGCCTACTTTCAATCGTTTAAGTGTTGTCTTTGTTTTACCAAAACACAATTCCTCGGAAACTAGATTGCCCACTGTTCAGTCCATTGGCCCAATTGATCTTGACCTCTTTAAAATCTAAAATAGCCTTATTCACTGCCCACTAACCAGCAAACTTGATGTTAAGTGCAGCACTACCCATTATGATTTCTATATTCTCCTCGAAGTAAGTAATATAAGTTTCACTATTCTTTCTTTTTAAAAATGTTATTCTCTACTGATATTGTTTTGAGCACAGTTTGTAAAAGCAGAAGCGCCGAAGTGTCTTGCTTTAGGCAGTCTGTAGATTATTTGAAAACAAAACGGTTAAGAATGCAGGGGGAGTACGCAGTTCTCCCTGTTCAGGGTGTTTCTAGTTTGTTTGTTTTTGCTGTAGCAGTTACAAGATGTTTGAGTACAAACAGGTTGAAATCTTTATTAAATTATTCCGTACTGACTTTTCCTGAGCTCTCTATCGATGTTGCTCCATTCTGCTTGCAAGAATCTGTGTTTGATTTATCTTTTTCCCACGGGGAGTGTTTCTGGCTTGTCATGATATTGAATTAGTAAATTACTATATCGAATATTTGACTAAGTTTTCCAAATGTTAAATTAATCTAAATTCCGTTTTCTTTTGCACGTGTTTTAACCGTAGATTTTAAATTAATAAGCTGTTTTGCTTATAGCCGAGTGGTTTGACCAGTTGCATCACGCCTGCAACACCCACTACACACGGACATGTAAAATAAGAAGAACGTTAGGGACTCAGCTATATTTCTAAAATACGTTTAAATGGATTGCGCCTGATCCATAACATAAGTGACAAACAAGAGCGGAACCAGAACTGATCCCTATGTTATTCCGCTGCTTACAGGCCTCCAGTCCGAATAACATAACACAATCACAATCTCTTGTCTCCTGCTAGTAAATCTTTTTTGAATCCAATTGGTATGGTCACCTTAATTT
Source organism: Chiloscyllium plagiosum (assembly GCF_037043375.1). NCBI lineage: Eukaryota > Metazoa > Chordata > Chondrichthyes > Orectolobiformes > Hemiscylliidae > Chiloscyllium > Chiloscyllium plagiosum. Next base: position 16,192,645 of record NW_028270179.1, on the reverse strand, counting down.
CCATGTGATTAAACGTCGCTAATTACTTTTCCATGTGGAAACTTGGCAAAGGCTTTACTAACGACGAAGTAAACAATATCGACTGCTGTGCCCTCGTCAATCTTTTTGGTTACTTCATGAAAAAAACTCAATCATGTTTTCAGACAGAATTTACTTCGCATGAAACCATGCAGACAGTCCTTAATTATACTTTGTCTCTTCAAATGCATACACATCTTATCTTTTTAGAATCATTTTCAAGTAACTTCACTTCATTAAAATCACACTCACAGGTCAACAGATGCCAGGATTCTACTTACATCTTCTAATAAAGAAGGCAAAATGTTAGCTAACCTGCACTCGGTTGGTGTCTGACCATTATTTATTGATGCTACGAAGATTGAATAATGAATACTGGGCTAATAGCAAGTTTCTTACTTGTATTGATGAGCAGAGACCAGCGTGTCCATGTGCATAGATCCCTGAAAGTTGCCACCCAGATTGATCAGATTCTTAAGAAGGCACATGGTAAGTTACCATTTATTGGTAGAAAGATTGAGTTTTGGAACCATGAGGTCATGTTGCAACAACACAAAACTCTGGCGTGGCAGCGCTTGAGTACTGCGTATAGTTGTGGTCACCACATTACCAGAAATATGTGGAAGCGTTGGAAAGTGTTAAAAGGAGAATGACAAGATTGCTGCCTGGCATGGAGTGGAGGTCATATGAGGAAAGGCTGAATGCATTCTCGTTATAGAAAAGAAGGTTGAAATGTGACTTAATTGAGACATATAAGACAATCAGAGGGTTAGATAGGGTGGACAGTGACAACCTTTTTCCTCGAGTGGTAATGGCTGGCATGAAGGGACATAGCATTAAATTGAGTTGTGATCGCTATCAGAAAGACGTCAGAGGTAGTTTCTTTATTCAGACAGTAGGAGGAATGCGGATCGGACAGCCAGCAACAATAGTAGATTCGCCAGATTTAAGGTCATTTAAGTACTCATTGGATAAACGTACGGATGAAAATGGAATAGTGTCGATAAGACGGGCTGCAGATTGGTTTCAGAGGTCGGCGTAACATCAATTGTTGAAGGGTCTAATCTGCGCTGTGAGGTTGTATGTTGTATGTTTTTTGTTCTTAATACCCAGGAGAAGATCTAGTTTTATTCCTTCTGTGGTAGGAAAATTTATGTATTCAGGAAGAAAATTTTATTTAACACAATTAACAAGTCCTGCACCGTCCAAACCTTTATCACTATCGTTGCACCAGTGAATGTGTTGAACCACACAAATTCGTACTCTTACAATTATTTTATTCTTAATTATATCTGCGATCTCTCGACATATTTCTTCCTCAATTTCTTATGAGGTTTGCGAGCTCCAGTGCACAAGTGCATCAAAATAATCATTCCCTATTTAATTCTTGGTACAATCCATACGTTTTCATTGAACGATTTTTCAGAAATCTATTTTCGTTAAACAGTTATATTTCCCTTAACAGAAATCATTACACTGTCGCCACGTTCCCTCTTTTTCTATCCTTGCAATGACACCTGCGACCCGGTACATTTATGTCAATCCCTCATTAAAGTTTCTAAACCAATTACAACGTCCTAATTCCATGTTTCCAAACATGCCCTGAGTTCATTTGCCTGACTGATGTGAACACTTGAATTTAAGTAAATGCAGTTTTGTAGATTTTTTGTCATATTCACTCCGTTCTCTTAATTGATGTTATCTGTCTTTAATAAGTAACGTAAGACTTTGAGTTCTAAATATATTCTTATATATATTTCTATTTACTCTGCAACTTGTTGTATTTCACACCCACTCTTTAATTTGCCTCAGTCTTCCTTGGTAAAATTAGCAAATCCTTTGCTCCGTTTTTGTTTCCTTTCATACAGGTGTAACGTACTTTTTCATAACCTTTTCTTCCCCAGACGGGATCCCAATGATCGGAATACCGAATCGCTTAACATTGCACCAACTCTTCAGCCATTGATTTATCTCTTCGTGTTTTTATTCTTTTCCTCATTTGAGTTTGGAAAGCGGAGTAAACCAGAGGTTGATGCTTATGAGTTTCCGTTTCTAAATCTTCTTCGGATCATCTTATATAACTGCGAAGCCTGAAACTTTTCCCTAACTGCCTTATTCCATTAACGCAAATAATAGCTTCTGGGATCGCACTTTCCCCTTCAACAATATAATTTTTTTTTGTCCTTTAATCCCGACACTAAGAAAGCAGCATACTATCTTAGATTTACTGACACTACCATAGTGTGTTGTGTCTGTATCCTTAGCAGTGGTATCCGCTCAAACAATTAGACATTTAAATTTTATTAAATCCAGACTAAAATACAATTCATTGTTCTTATCTGGCTATCTTTTCCTTTTTATTAATTCTCAGGGACTACCCATTTCAACAGTACCTAAAACTGAGCATCTGTGTGAAAGAGACTTCTGAACTATATTCTTAGACTGATCCTGCTCTGTAGTCACATATCTAAATTTGCTAGCCATTTCATTCTCTGTCTGTTGTATACCCTCGATGTCATTGAATATGAAAAGAAGCTTTCAGTAGCATATTATATGGAGACTAAGCTGACTTTCCTAACGAAAATATTTAATATGAATCACGCAGAAAATTAAAACACAATAAATAACAAATTCAAAAATATAATTCTGAAATAAAATTATTCACTGTGCAACCAAATTTTAAAGAAAAGACTTATTCTCAAGTGGTCCAGCGGACAATTTTCAAACATCTGTTAAACAGAAAAAACTCACTTGCAGACACATCCGTGTGTGAGCCTCCACAAGAGCTCCCGAAATAGAGGGTTGTGTAGATAGACTGAATGGAATGAAGGTTTTTTTTTCGTGTGTTTTGGGCTGCATTCATAATTATGTGCAATGTCTAGCTCTTAGGCAGAGCAGTTGCCATAACCAACTGTGCTGGCTCTAGATCGGAGGCTTTCTATGGTGTTTCCATAAAACTATGTAAGAGACATTGAGAATATGCTGACTTTCCCCAAGTGCCTGGGGAATCAAGGCGTTGGTGTGCTTTATTGACTGTTGATTCGACCGGGATGGTCCAGCGTAAACGGTTGGTGATATTTACTGCAAGGACAAATATTCTTTGGAATTTCAGGATCAACGTTAAGTGACAGACTCTCCACGACTGAGACATTTTAAAAAAAGAAATATGACGCTGTGTTGCCTCAAATAATTTTATTTGTGGATTTGCTTCTGAATGAATTCATTATATAATATCGAGTATCAATGACCTTTCGGACCTTTCGGATATAATTCCTAAACAATCTGGGGGAATGAAATGTCACATTGTCGCTGTCTGTTCTGTCAGAGATGTCTTGGAAATTTGAAAACACGTGTTGTTATTCTCAATCTCAGTAATCTGCTATCACATCTCAGCATGGACTGAATTTACTTTATTGTGTCATGTTGACTCCAGTCAGTTTAAGTTGACTGCGAAGTAAGGAGAAACATTTGGATTTGTTACAAACAAAAGGTGAAATTATGATTAAGAAAGCAGGGTTGAACAAGAAAACCTTGTTTGTCAATTGGAGCACGGAAGTCCAAATCTCCGACTTGCCAAAGAATTTAGTTCCTGCTTCTCTCTTTGGATGCATTCTACCAAATGCTCAACATTTAAGGTCATACTTCTATGTGTTATTGTCACACTTAATGTATCTTGGAAATAATTGTATACCAGCATTTCAGCATGTCAAAAAGGTTCCTAACATTCTATGAGTCAGCTAGTTCACTATCCACGCTGTTCTCCATGAGCACTTGTCTTATTGTTAGCTTTATGTGCAGTACCGCAACAAACGTCTTTGAAAATCCAATTATGTCTCAGCTAAAATTTTCCTATTTGTCCTGCTTGCCACCTTTACAATATAATCAACATGTTTGGCAGACATGAATTCCATGTCATGTTGCTGAGACAAAAATACTTGAATTTATTGTGGATTTCAATGTGCTCTATAAAGGGAAATTCAAGTAACAATTTTGTATAAAACATGTTTCTTTCGTTCCTATTTTGAATGAAATCATTCAGTCATAATTCCAAACATCAAAGTGCTTTTTTTTTATCCTTTTGGGGAGAGTAGTACATGCAGCAGTTGGAATGTTTATTTACAGACATGACATGATTTTAATTGGCCGAATCTTCATCCCACTATTTTGTAAATCAGCCGAACCTTGTGATTACAATAATAATATTAAACACTGCGCGGACTCAGATCCTGTTCAATAAACCTCTGCTGAATGCCTTCGAATGACTACCAATATATTTGCAAAAGAAAACTGCGAGAGACATCCGTTAGAGACAGATTGTGCTTTGGAGAGGAAAACCGAAACTCTCTGAAATGTGACTGAAACGTTGTCATACTAAACGTCATAACTTTGAAATTATATAGTTGATTTGGCGTTCTGAGAGCCGAAATTGTCTTTGCTGTCTATGACAGCGGTTCTTATCAGTAGCCTCTGAGCAAGTCCAACATGGAAAAGTAAGTTGCTTGCCCCAACTTTTCGACGCAGTCCTCCATCCGTGGAATTGGAAATTCATCAGCCTTTGTAATGACGTTAACATTGCGAAATTCCACACATAACCATTGGGTGCCATCTGGCTTTGGCTCCATGAGTATGGCTGAGCTCAGTCACTGCAACTCACTTCGATTATGCCGTCTTGGAACATGCTTTATAACTCCTTCTGAACCTATGCCAACGTTTGAGGGTTAAACCCAACCAACTGCAAAATCCTTACCATACGTCCTCTACATGGTCTGTGGTAGATGATGCCATCTCTCTTGCGCTCCCAGCGATTTCAGATGGTACGCAGTCGATTTAAATTTTTTAATCCACAAGTTATTCATAACTGAGTTGAATAGTTTGGATGTGGATTTTGATCGTTGCTCTGACTGGATCTCTATTCGTAGTCTTTATCAAATAAAGAAAATCAAGCAATTCTTCAGCAATGGTATTGAATAATGGGATTGCCTCTAGAAATCTACTCGACACAATCATTATTGTTAATAAATACTTATTTCCACCTTTGTTTGAGGTAGGGAACCTATAAAATCAGTCAATACTCTTGATAAAGTTTCATCAAATGCTGGAATAGCTGCTAAAGTACATTCCTGCCTGTGGTTTTCCCATTAGCTGACATGTATGACACGCCTTCTAAACTTCAATGACTTATTTGATTAGTCCAGATCAGTAAAAATGTGTTTGTATTTTAGTCTGTGTTTTCGTCATCCCTAAATGATCTCAAAGCAGTAGCTCATACGCCATTCGCAGCACATCTTTTCAGGACCCTATTAGCAAAACAATTTGAACAACCTGCATTTTTCTCATCTCCTTGAATGTGTGATGGCCTCCATTTCTTCATGAAGACATGATTTCTTAAGTAGTAACGCACAGGAATGCATTCAATTTCTTTCTTTCTTTGTGGATGCCTTTTGATATAAGTGTTTTAACTCCTCACCTTCCTGCTGTAATTCAATCAGCATCGGAGAGCTAAAGATGTTTGCATGTTTTCCGATTTACTCCTTCTCTGTTCCACTTACCTTATCACAGTGTGTTTCAGGTGACACTCTTTCAGCTTCATATCTGTGCCTTTTGATCTCTCCTGATTCAGCTTATCCATTTGTGATCTTCTGATCACACAGTTACGGAAAAGTCCTTAATAAACATTCTCCATGTCTTCAGTTGCCTGCATCTCCACTGCCTTTTCAACTACAGTAGGCAGCACGCCTACCCATGCATCACCCATATCATTTGCAAGGACAAATTGTATCCCTGAAGCTGAGAGTTTGTCGAGTACAAAACAAATTCTCCAATTGTCTGGATTGTCCAGTCTCACTTTGCATAAATGAGAACTTTTTGTCTCAGTATTAATTCCTGTTACCAGTACCTTCTCTGGCAATATTCTCACAGGAGTGTTCACCTCCTCGTCATTCAGCATTAGAGAGGATATTGTGTCCCTTAATATTGTAACCAACTTACCTATTACTCCTGCCTGTGTGAATTCACTTTACCCTTGCATGTCTATGTATAAACAGATCTTGCACTTCCCGCTAAAACAACCTTTGGTCATATTGTGTATCTTTGGCAGTTGTCTAACGTCCCTTGTGCTTTTTGTTACAAGTCCAACAAATCTTCCAGACTTGTCTGATTTTCCTACATGTGGCTTTCTCCTAGCCCACCAACACTGTGATTCTGCCTGGCCCACTATATTACAATAAAAACACCGGAGCTTTTTAACTTCTTTCTGCATCACAAGCGTTTGTTCTTTGCCCCGTTGTAAGTTATCCTCAAGACTTATACTGAGATCTAGCTTTCCCTTTCCACAGAAGGATTCATCTTTGCTACAGGTTTCGAATCCCTTTTGGACTGATAACCATCAGCCAATTAAGCAGCTAACCTTGCTGATTTGGCTCTCGGCTCTTCCACATGCGTTTGCACAACTTTGTCACTGAGCCGACCCTCCAAAAGTTTAACCTGACTATCCTTTTTGAAGTATATGTTTTTTGTATTCAAACACGCTCTCATTTTCTCTCTGTTGTGTTGCTATTTTTCTCTCTCGTCTGCTTTTAATCGTAATTCAAACTGTTTCTTATCTGCTGCCCTTTCCTTATCTCTTGCCTCTAAGTCAATCTGCTTCATTTGCAGATTCTATAGATTCTGAGTGTTTCTCGAGCAAATGCTGAACTGCTGCTGTAATTATCTCTCTTTTTCTCACAGACGCAGCCAATTACAATTACAGCTTCTCTGATAATTCTTGCAACTTGGTCTTCTTCACTTTGTGCAAATCCTGCAAGGTCACCGCATACACTCCCACAAAACTTTTGGCGACTGAAAGAACCATTCCTATCCCAATTTTTGTGTATCGAACCAAATCCTCATCCGATATAAAGACACTGACATCTACCACTCGCTGCGTAAAATCCTGCAAAGAGCCCCCAATCTGTCATGGACTCGGACAGACCATTCAAAACATTCTTAAGCAGGCAGCTCCAGATCATAAATTTGCAATTTGTTCTGGTAGGGTACAGGCAAAATTACCATGAGTAATAGAGCTAGGTTGACACCTTGATTTCAAAACAGAGAAAGAAAATCATAAAATTGCACAATGGAACAGAACGAAGAGAATAAAGAACCCCTACAGAACTCAATCTATCCAAATAGACTTAAGTATGCTCTTCCAAATATACATAACAGTCGCAATAAGCGAACTCCCTTTAAAAGAAACAGTATAAATGGAACACGTGCTTACAAGTTGGAGTTGAAGTGCAGAAAAGAGAGAGTTTCCTCACAGCTCCCTCTTGACCGTCCCAGTTCGAGACTGAACTAAAACTGCTCAGCTCAGCTGAAGAGCTGACCACTCCCCTTTTAGTATACATGTCACTTCCAAACAATGACCACTTTTCTGTGAAGACTCATCTGTTTATACATCAACAGATGACCTCTTAATATTCTTTTCATCTATGTACCAAACCAGGGTGATCGGAGCCCAGCGAAGGTGAAAGTAAGGACTGCAGATGCTGGAGGTCAGCGTCTGGATTAGAGTAGTGCTGGAAAAGCACAGCATGTTAAACAGCATCCAAGGAGCAGGAATATCGACGGTTCAGGCAAAAGCCCTTCATCGGGAAGGACTTCTGGATGAAGGGCATTTGCCTGAAACTTCGATTTTCCTGCTCCTCGGATGCTGCCTGACCTTCTGTGCTTTTCCAGCACCACTCTGTTGGGAACCCGGCCCGTTTTTATGTGCTCTGAAAAATGAATCAAGGACAGAGTCTCATTGAGCCGAGGCACAACGTTTAGCGCTTAGATTTGTGACAGCCAACCTGATGCACGATGTTTGGCATGATCTGTCTGTATTGCTCGCAAAGCAACCCTTTTCACTGTACCTTGGTACATGTGTTAGCAATCAATCCACCAATATCTATAACGCAATATTCTGTATTCTGATCTATTTCCCTGATGTAAGGTATGATTTGCTTGGTATGCACGCAAAACATTGCCTTTCAACGGTATATCGGTTCATCTGACAATAATCAATCACATTAAGACAATTAAAATCGAATCAAATTAAATTGAATCAAGTAAGAAGAGAAGGAGAATTAATGTCATTCACCTGTGCTTGTGAAACTAAACGGGACAGCTCTACATTTTTCAATTATCTCCTGAACTGAAGGACGAAGTTCCATGTCCTGCTCCAGAAACATATCAGCGGTTATGACCTTGAAGTAAGCTTCACTTAAAACTGTTCCTCTTTGGACCTTCAAACGGAAAATAAATGGAACAGTTTAAATATTTCACATCTGCACTTGATAGATGGTTCAATGCATAATTGCACCCGCTTTGACACACGGGTCTAAGACGCGCTCACACTGCTTTAAAAACAGCCTTTCAAGTCTAGGTAGCAGCTACTGCTTTGGAGTCTTCGTTCGAACTGCATTCATAATGTACGAGATGCCTTCAGGGTTTCAAAATCGTATTATAGATGAAATCAAATTAACTTCACGTCAAATTGTCTTAGAATTGTCACCCAAGTTGTGCAGACAGTGGTCTTGTGTTTCTTTCGGGTTTTCCACCTGCCTGATTGATCCTGATAATGAGACAATATGATGTCTAGTCTGTCCAATCTCTTAGACGGAGAAAAAATTGACTTTGTACGAGCATCCCATTCATTAGTTGAAAGAATAAACAAACGTGAAATAATTTGGTTAATTGCAGGTCAGATCAAGTTTATTGCATCTCATATCCAGTTTCTATCAAGGTCGAGCTAACGAGCAAATAATCTGAATTTTTCTCAACTTTTTTCGATGTCTACTCGAAAAATAACAACTGTAAGAGGAGCCAGTTTATTTTCATACAAAAGCATGCTGGGCGAATGACGCTCCTAATCGTCGCAGCTGCAGATTCCTTCACTGGTAAATTGAGTATCATACATTAAAGGGATAAAAGAAATGTAAATATGTTTATCCCGAGTGAAGAAAATTGTTACTGTGTACTGAAGGCTGCTTGGGATGTTTAACATGATTTCGAGAGGCACAAATGATGGGAGGCCAGATGTGATGGTTATTTCCTGAAAGACAGGCAGACAAACCTCATTATACTGAGTGTGGTACATTTTTTTAGCTTAGCATGTGCTTATTATAATTAGAATATTTGGAGAATTTCCACTCCGTCGAAGTACATTTAGGCAAAGATCTTTTAAAGCTAAAGACTGTCAAATGTTTGCTAAAGGTGATTAACGTGTCCAATCAAGCAACCTTCTTCTTCACGCCATGCAGTGCTTCATACTGTTCAGATGGACATTGAATTGATGTGCTTGGGTTAAGATGTAAGTTCTGGGAAACAAAGACGCTCTGCTGAAACAAACCTTATGTAGCGAAATGCATAATTTTCAGAAGTGTTAAAAATTCACTATTAAATCCAATGATGTTCCTGACATTTTCTGTTACCAGCGGTATCCATATCGATTTTCTAATAAAGGATTAATGGATTTGAAATGTTGAATTTGCTTTCGTCCCACAGAATTTGCCAGATATGCAGAGTTCCTCCACACATTCTACTTTCTTTCATATCTCCACATCCCCAGTTCTTTGATTGTTGCTGATTGGTAAGGTTATGCTGCTGTGAAATAAATACAGCAGACACATAGGCATTTCCAACAAATTGTTTCTTTTCAGCCAAAGTTGATAAATCAGACGACCCGTTACGCCAAACTTAGCCAAAGCACAATCTTGCATTCCAGCGAGTACCACTGCTTTTCTGAGACGCACAAAGACATTGAACTGGACTTAATCTGGACAAAACCAGTATTGTGCCCCAAATAACTTCGTTCACTGGATTTTGATCAAATGATATCTCAGTTGGTTCACTCTTTCGAAATTGTATCTTGTAATTACTTTTTGGATTTTAAATGTTATATTGTTGTATTAATTTAAGCAGACCATTTCTTAAAGCAAAGAAACATGCAAATGCAGATGGCAGTGCTCTATATATTTATGAGAGTCATAAAAAAACGAATTAGCACTGTTATTTTATGAGCAGTTTTGTATGAATGGGAAAGGGAGGTGGGGAGAGCCTGCAGCATGTACAAGAATTCACCCGTACGATTAGAACTGAACGTAAATTATATATACCGTCGGTAACATTGTTGTTTTTTTCTTGTTGATCGTGCATGTGAAAAGTGGCAATATCTGATAGCAGAATCTGTGTTTTCACAATCCAGTTAATCTGCCTGCAACTTACATCGTTTTCATAATTGTACTGGCTCGAAGTTCACCATCAATTTCATAACAAACCATTTCCGCTTAAATGTACATTGCAGATGATCCCTCAGTTAACCTGCGTTCCTATTTAGTCCATTATGAGAATAGTGAAATAATTTCATCGTGTCCAGCAGCGAGCGCCGTGTTTGCAATTCTTCTCAATGCTTACCAGATACAGTTCATGAGCATGTTCCTTTCTTCTCAAGCAATTCATTGAAACGGAAA